>NC_138539.1:48800335-50206377 GCF_964234715.1 Podarcis melisellensis
TGCATACAAAAAGCAGACTTGTGCCAAATCTAAATTCGGACACTCCCCTCCATGCTATTTCTTATGCCTCATCTGTTTTCCCATACAAGCCAAATTAGGTGTTCATTGCACTGCCCAGATTATTTTTTTAATGGTAGACCTCATGCTGAGCATTGATTTCCTGACCATCACAATCCTGGATAATTCAATGCCAATCCTATATTCTGTGCAACACCTGCAGCTGTGCATTTGTTTCTATACCTATTTATTCTTCACGTACCAGCAGTGCACCTGGAGGGGTAAAAATGCAAAATTGCAAATAAAACCTGCCCCAAAAGTGGGGGGATCCGTGACATAAAAAGGAGAGGGTAGACAGAGAAACTGAAACTGGCAGAGTCCGATGAACACATTTATCATTACAGTAAAAGTTCCTGGGTAACCTTGGGGGCAAAGGGGAGCAATAGTTTTAACAATAAATTTGGAAACTTATATTGAGGAGGACTGCTGTAACCTGAAAAGCAGTTCCAAGATGAAGGAGCAGGAAGGAGATAAAAATGACAAGCACTAACACTTGGTATGAACAAGCCACCATTGCCACCATCACCCTAAGAAGAGCCCAAGCCTCCAGCTGGAAAGGGCAAAGGGTATGGTCGTGTCAGAGGAAAGAACGTTCAAATCTTGGAGAGCACTAACAAATAGAGTGAGAAGAGCATTCCTACTGAGATTTATAGTCTACTGTATGCCAGTTTTTACAAATTTATGGCAGCAGCAAGCCAACATGGGAAGCTATTTATGACAGAAGCGGTTAAAGAGTTGGACTTGGTTGACAAGGAGATATTTGTTCAGATTCTACTAATGTGGAATCTCTTTTATCTGCTGATAAGCATGTTTGGTCTTTGAGATATTGGCAGCACTTTTTAATTTGTGAATTCAAGGACCTAGGCTGGACCATGTGGTAGTTGCTGGTGGTTTCTGGGAAGTCCTGAGGCAAAGTCCACCACAAAAGTATCTCTTCACCCAAAGTGTACATTGCATGGAGTTGTATTCAACAAACTTTTACTCAGAGTAGACCCAGTGAAATTAATGGACCTTAGTTATTTGTCGTAATTCTTCTCTGAATAGGACTGTCACTGTATACCACTTGTTGTTGGCATCTGTCCATCTTGGGAGACAATTGAGGAGTGAGCCTTGGGGGACTGAGGTCAAACTATTGGAAGGTTGCAGCACCTGCTGTGGCTGTAGAGATGGATATGGGAGAGACATGTTTTGTTGCAGCTAGGGCAGATGAAGGCGTCCAGTTGTGCTGCTGCAGATGCACCATGACATTTCTTCTCTCTCTACACTCCAACCAGCGGTCAGTCCTCCTCTGTTCATTCTATGGATACACAACCTGACTGAATCCAGGCACTGAAGTCATCTGTAGGAGACTGCCACATGGTGGGGTTGTTGTGCTAGGTTGAACAGTCATGGTCATAGAAATTCCCTTCCAGCAACCAGTGCATTCAATCCACATATTAGGTCAACCTAACACCACTCAAACTATGGATGAATATTACTATTTTTCCCAACAGTCTATTGCATATCAGCATGTGATGTATTATAAAATCCTCCTTAACATTTGGATACAAAGGACGCTCATCTTGGGGTTTCATGTAGCGCTCTGAAGCAGCGCCACAAGCAGAAAGCAATAACTAAAAAAATACATGCAGAGGAAATAATTCAAGAACATGAGCCTAGTCATAGTCTGCAGATGACTACATGTAATCGTGCCAATATATACACAGCACATCAAGGAATTAAAGCAGGAAAAGTCAGACTAGAAAACATTTATACAGTTTTAAAGTTGTTTACAGATCTTGTTTTATATTGAAGCAGTGTCGTTTTTCAGAAACCCTGGACATATTATGTAACCACAGTATACCAATAGTCATGATCATCCTTGCTCGTTTGTGCTCCAGTTTTTCTTTGAAGTCTCTTTATTATTTATTCATGAACAAAAGATAAAGAACAAAATTAAAAAGACAAAGGCAAATTATTATAGCATGCAAGCTGTAGCTCTTTGGACAAACTGCAACGCCAAATTGCTCTCCAGATTCAAACAAAGACCAGTTCATACGCTGCTGCTGGTTAATCACTATACATTCCCTAGCTACTGGTGTCCACAGGAGGTTAGGTGATGCCAAGAAAAACATTGGCAACAGTCAAACAATTCACTGCTCAAAACAACACCAGCAATAAAATAGCATGTATCAGATACTTGATTCTGTCCAAGACCTGAATTAAACGGCAGGAAAAAAATTCTTGAAATTAATTTAGCTGAAAGGAAAATAAGCACAAGGAGCAGAAGGACCAGTATCACTTAAGAAATCATATGCAAATATTTTGCCAAATGCTTTACAGGCAAATGAAGACGGGCAAATGTTACATAGTAGAACTTCTTTGTACCGAGGTATCTGGCAGAAACAATCATCTAATGGTTTTTAAGTTCCTTAGAAACTTCATGGTAAAGTTAGAAAATATGTAGGTCATGAAAGCATTTAACTTTTGTACTTAAAATGATTTTTGTTGCTAGCAAAGCTTGCATAATTGACTTCCAAAATAATTTAGATTGAATATTTATGTTGTGAACCGCCCTAAGATCTGTGAATGAAGCATGGCATACATATACCTCAGTGGATGACAAGCAAGAGCCTCAGATGATGTAGCATTTTTGTTGCTGCCATTTAGTGCAGGGGCTGTGTTATACAGCTGTATCTCCCTGTGGGTAAATTCTACACACACAGAGAGAGAGACTGTTTGTAAAGCATCAAACAACACTTCAGACACGTTCACTCTGGATTCTGGTAGGATGAAGTCAATCATTAAAGCCGTATGTTTATTTCTGTGACTAACAAAACCTAAAATAATGAATTCTTATAACAAAATGTTTCAGCTTCCACATTGTTTGGCTGCTCTGATGTGATATATATACACACAATCACACACACACACACTGCTTAAAGTAGAAGTTTAGCATCAGAGAAAATGGAAAAATGTTGGTAAATACCGGTTTCCCCAAAATCTCAGGACTGAAAAGTGTCTCTAATAAGCCTTCTATAATGGATTTGGTCAGAGCCATGGGTGACTGAGATGGTGGCAGAAAACAGCATTTTTAAAAAAGTGGTGGAGGTATAAATTAGCTTAAAAATAAATGTAGCTACAGTGGATGCAGAGTGTCAGCTGTAAACCTGTTAAGTTAGGTCAGTAATTAAAAAGCAATGTAAAAGCCTTCTCCACCAAATCCTATCATCTGCCACAATGCTTTTGAGGGGGGTGACTTGCCCTTTTCAGTTTACCAGGGCCAGCCCTGGTGTGAGAAGGCACCAACGTTATAGACTTCGTAAAATGGCAAGACCATAATGTGACCAGCATTAGTGAAGCAAAAGTGAATCAGTAGTTAGACCACAGACATTTAGTGCATATATCATAAGATGCAGCTGACAGATTTATAATTAAAGACAGTGTATTATTAACCCAGTTTAGCAAAAACCGATGGCAAACAAGTGAATGGTTTCCTCTGAAACACTGACTGTTATATTCAACTCCACTGCTGCACCTCTACAAATATGAGCTTCATGCACAAGCCATATCAAGTCTAGCATGAGCTGATACAGTTACAGATAGGTAGCCGTGTTGGTCTGCCATAGTCAAAACAAAACAAATTTCCTTCCAGTAGCACCTTAAAGACCAACTAAGTTAGTTCTTGGTATGAGCTTTCGTGTGCATGCACACTTCTTCAGATACACATACAGTGTGTATCTGAAGAAGTGTGCATGCACACGAAAGCTCATACCAAGAACTAACTTAGTTGGTCTTTAAGGTGCTACTGGAAGGAAATATGAGCTGATACAGCTATATTTCAATAAAGGGTAAGCTCCCACAATTAAAGAGCTGAGGTTTTCCCCTGTCAGTGGGTAAAAATGGTCTTCATAGATCTGATCCCACAAAATAAAAGAGTATTGTAACAAGAGTTTGACTGTCAGAGAAAAAAGTTATGAGCTGTTTTGCAACATCTACAACCACAGTGACATGCACAACACAAGTGACACATGTTAAATGCCAAGAATTTTTTTTGGTATTAGACATGCTGCAGCTCTCTTGGCAAAAATGTTTCTTTATGTCATCTAAAACGATGCATCGTGAATCTGGGCTGTTAAATCAGAGTTTCTCAAGAGCTATTATTTATGTTTCACTTGGCAACTTATCAGCTGTGTTTAAACTGCTAATCAGAAAAAAAAATACGTTAGTGGAAGAACACAGAAAATTCACTGAATTGTCCAGAATGATATCCTTATTGTGTAAATATAAAATTTCCAGATGCATCTTTTTGTTGCCTAGTTGCTTCTCTCCCTGCTCCCCTGGGCCACAGATATAACAAGCATGCATTCACACATTCACTACTGTTAAACTATTGGGTTTATGAGGATGAAATGCAATATTGTGGTGTCTTATTTATTTATTTATTTATTTATTTATTTATTTATTAAATGTATTTTTCCCGCACCTCCCAGAAAAGCCCCCAAGAGCCGCACTCCCTTTAAAGAGCATGAGGCTCTTGCCTGGCTTTTGTGGAAGGTGGGGGAAATCCCCCACCTCCCGCAAAAGCCAGCAAGAGCCGCACGCTCTTTAAAGAGCCGTGCCTAGCGTGTGTGTGGCTCTTGGGGGCTTTCCCTTCTCCCTCCTCAGGTAAAAGCCCCCAAGAGCCGCAAACACGCTCTGCGTGCTCTTTAAAGGGAGCGCGGGTCTTGCGGGCTTTATCCTGAGGAGGGAGAAGAGCAGCCCGTCACTGACAGGCTGCCCTTCTCCCACCTCGTGGAAAAGCCCGTAAGACCCACGCTCCCTTTAAAGAGCATGTGGCTCTTGGCTGGTTTTTGCAGGAGGTGGGGGAAGGGACAGAGGGCAGCTTAGCCGCGTGCAGCCTCTTCTGGGCAGGGGGAGCCTTCATCCCACTGCCCGGGAGAGGCTTTGGCGGCTATCCCAGAAGCCAGAACAGCAAGAGGCTATCCCAGAAGCCAGATCCCTCTTGCTGTTCTGGCTTCTGGGATTCAGAATATTTTTTTTCTTGTTTTCCTCCTCCAAAAACTAGGTGCGTCTTATCATCTGGTGTGTCTTATAGAGTGAAAAATATGGTACATCTAGGGGGTTCGTGGGGTTTTGGAGTAGTATTTTGTATATTGCAGATACCATCCCTTTGCTGTGTCCCTTTGTTGTTAGGAGGAGGTTTTCGAAGGTTGTCAGGGACCTAGTTGCTGCTGATTTTACTACTGGGTTGTTTAAAAGGACATGTAATTGGTGGTGAGTGAACCAGGGCATTTGGGTGTCTTCTAGTTTGTCTTGTATTTCTTGTGTTGATAAGGGTTTGTTATTTTTATAGAAGTCTGTTAGGCAATATAGGCCTTTGGTTTGCCAGGTGTTTTGTGCTGTGTGGTGGAATAATGGGTGTTATGTCAGGGGAATTAGTGGGGATAGGGTTGGGGATAGTTTGCCTATTTCTGCTTTCCATGCTTTAAGCATGGTCTGTGTATACCTGTTAAGTGTTGTGGGAATTTTCCTTAGTTTGTTTAGGAGGAATGGGTATGCTGTGGTGCAGGTATTTTCAATTGTGTCCCTCTCTAGGTGTATCCATTGTTTTGTCTCATCTTCTAGTATATATCGGATTATGTGGCATACTTGGTTGGCAATGTAATATGCTTCTATGTTGGGGATTCCCCATCCTCCCTCTGAGTAGGGAGGTGCAGGTATTTGGGGCTTATTCTTGGTTTTTTGTGTGAGAAGATAAATAAGTGTAGTTTTTTCTGCCATTTACAGAGTTGGGTTGGGGGAATCAAGATTGGGAGGGTTTGGAATAGGTAGGTTAGTTTTGGGAGTGTGATCATTTTGATCATGGCTATTTTGTCTGAGAGAGTGAAGTTCATGTTGTTCCATCTCTTTAGGTCTTTGTTAATTTGTTGCCACAAGGGGTTGGAGTTTTGGAAGTATAATTTATTGAGGTTTCTCGTTAGTTATACCCCTAGGTATCTGAACTTGGTGTGGCAAAGTTTTATCTTGGTGACGTTTGTGCATTCTTTTTGAGTGTGATTTATTTTTATTGAAAATATTTAAATAAAGTGAAAAAATAAAAAGGAAACAAAAAGTGCATAAAAACACAAAAGAAGAAAGAAAAAGCACTACAGTTCTGTGCATACTTTCTAATACAAAGGTATATAAGTGCAATATTCTAATGCATATATATTTATTTATAAGCTGCTATATTTTTTATAAATGCATTCCAAATGTCATTATATTTGTCCATGCACAATATACAGTGGTAGCTCTGGATACGAACGGGATCCATTCCGGAGCCCCATTTGCATCCAGAAACAAACGTAACTAGCGACGGCACGTCTGCGCATGCGTGTGATTTCATTTTGAGCATCTGTGCATGCGTGAGCAGCAAAACCTGGAAGTAACATGCTCCGTTACTTCCGGGTTGCCGTGGAGCACAACTTGAATGCACTCAACATGAAGCATATTCAACCTGAGGTATGACTGTATGTCTATAAACTATCCATTCACATGTTGAAAAGTTTTAACATATTTTAGCCAGGTATCAAATTCCACATAGTAGGTACATAATTTGAAAGAATACTATCCCCTCCCCCCCCCCCCAGTTTTCCTTTGTGAAAACACCTGACTATTGAAAAAAAAAATTCAAAAAAACACACCTGACTATTGAAGTGGGTATAGGCACTATAGCTTCCATGGCAATCATGTGGAAGGGAACACACACTTGTAGTATCATGACAATGCATTACTTTTCAAAAGGAAAGATTAATTGCAGTCTGCTGAGACAGCCAAATGCAGATACACACAAAAAACAGAGATATATCCTCTCTGTGTGAATTTAATCTATTCCCCCAATGGGAGTGCCCTAGGGAGAAAAAAGAGAGCAGGTTTGCCCTCACAGTAGAAGTAATTGCTTGGAGGACTAATTCACAGCAAATTGCTTTCCTACCGCCAACAGGTGCATAGGAGTCTCAAAGAAGGAATGTGTGTACAAACAAGCTGCACCTTTACTTCCTGTCAGTGTGAACCAGTTCACACATGACAAGTGTGCAAACCAACCCCTGTGCTTCACTCTGTCCTTGCACAGAAACAATATTGCAATATTTTGCAGCATTTTTGCGGAAGTGTAGAGAAAAGAGAGGCCTGTAGGCAGAGCAGCACATTCTGCAAAATCAAAATTGGGGAAAGAGACTTTTCTAGATGAGAATTGTAGAGGACTTCTGATGACCTTCCTGTTTATGTTCCTATAATCCCACTTGTTATAAACATTATATCGCATGCAGAATTTGTTGATTGCCTCCAAATATATATATGTATATATTTGTCTGTATGAGTGCTTCACATGTCCCTTTTAATTATCCTATGATTATGCAGCATCTCTAACAGTGAATAGTCTTATGACTCATCTGTGTATAAACTTGCCAGAACATCACTAAATCAGTTTAGAAACATCTTAATTTAAACAAGGGAAGTCAGTTGTACACGTCACCAGCTATGATCCTAAATAAACAAGTGTGAAGACGCACTGAGGTCTGTGTACTACTTTCAGCAACCCATACACTCTAAATATGTGATGTTCTGTGACACTGTTGTGCTTTACTTGCTATACAAAAATAACCAGATTCACTATTTTATTATGCTAAAATTCACAGGCGTTTTAGCTTAGATTGTATATGTTTCATAATAATAATAATAATAATAATAATAATAATAATAATAATAATAATAATAATTTATTATTTATACCCCGCCCATCTGGCTGAGTTTCCCCAGCCACTCTGGGCGGCTCCCAATAAGTGTTAAAAACAGTACAGCATTACATATTAAAAACTTCCCTGAACAGGGCTGCCTTAAGATGTTTTCTGAATGTCAGGTAATTCTTTATCTCTTTGACATCTGATGGGAGGGCGTTCCACAGGGCGGGCGCCACTACCAAGAAGGCCCTCTGTCTGGTTCCCTGTAGCCTCACTTCTCGCAATGAGGGAACCGCCAGAAGGCCCTCGGCGCTGGATCTCAGTGTACATACAAAATGATACACAGTGTATCATACAAAATGATACACAGAAAATATGGTGAAATATAATACTATAAGCTTTCAAGTTCTCCAGAGCTCTTCATCAGACTAGATGGTAAATTTAGACTAGATGTAGCAATCCAGCATCAGTTAACATACATTACATAATTTTATTTGTATGCCGCCTTTCAACAGTTCAAGCCATGCTCAAGGCAGCTTACATAATGAAAAAAATACATAACTACAAAATAACAAAAGTAGCCATCAGTAGTAAATACAAAATACAAAACCAAACTGAACAATTTCCACATAAATCACAGCAAAAGATACAAAAAAGCGAAAAACTCCAGCAGCAACAAGAGCAACAACTCCCTCCCCAACAACACCTCAGCAGCCTCAGGCCCCACCATCCCATGATCAGGTGTAAAAAGGCCAGAGCTTCGTGGGATGCTCAATTCTCATTTCCAGTAGAAGAGCCAGTCTGCCCAGGTTAAGCACCACCTTAAATCAGGGCCAGCATCAAGGAACTGGGCTGGCATCTGCTGAGGGCTCACATCCATGCTACACATTGACCAGAGCCCCCAGACCTGCTATTCCTCTTTCACCATTACAACCTACTAGTTTGCTGCCTTTCATTCTGGTCCTGACAATGGTGAAGCAATAAACAAAAAGTAGATGCCGCTGCCTGCTTGTTCATTGGCTTGCTGTCTGGCAATCAAACAAAAGGTAGCAGTGTGGTAGAGGGGCCCTCCAAAACCTAGACTCGCACAAAATCTAGAAATGTTGTGCTTCCAGAGATGGGAGACCAGCAATTGATTATTCCACCTTCTCAATAGGTCTTGGGGCAACCAGAAACATGCAGAGCATTTGGCAGAGTCTAATTTGAATACCTGCTAACTCCTCCCACATCCCATCTTCAAACTCTTAGCAGATACAGACACAACAGTCTGCATGTCATTTTCATACATACATTTTAAATTTTAGGTCATATAGTGACATAGGTTTGGGTCTCTTAAAATTTATATCTGACTTCAGGAGCGGGAGAAAGAGAAGTCAAACATTTACAATTTTAGGTACATACTTGCATGCCATAAACTAGTCTGAAGCAATATTTGTGTTGAATTGGATTATCATTGCATTTCAGGAGTGCACTCAGGGCCAACCAGGTGCAAATTTAAAAGAGTGATTAGCAAATTCTGTTTTTTATTTTAAAATTAAATGCCAGGCATAGGGGGCAGATGTGGGGAAGGGAAGTTTAAGCTCTACTGGCACCAAGAAAATTCATGTAAGAGATTCTTTTAAGAGTGACTACTATTACAGTACATTGTGTTATAGTCATCTTTTACTGTCTCATAAATCAATACATATACAACCTTCATTTAAATCTATGAAACCTAGGTACCTTCCATTTAACTGAAATGCTCTTTACCCAAGACATTTCCTGAATATTAAGCTAATTTGCTCAAGCTACAACATTTTGAAAGATTATCTCATGTGAAACAGAAAATCTAAATGGCCAGTGTTACTATTCTCCAAGGTTAGAAATAACAACAACAGTGTCCAAAATAAGAATGTATTATCTAATTACAAAATGTTAAGCCTCACAACAACTCTGTGATGTAGGTTAGGCTGAGATGCAGAGACTGGCCCAAGATCACCCAGTGAGCTCCATGGCTGAGCGGGGATTTGTATCTTGGTTTCCAAAGTCCAAGTCTGACATGCTAATCACTACACCACACTGGTTCCCAATGTTTGTGAACATAATTAAATATTCAAATATTACAAATAGTGTCAAGAGTAAATCTCAGTTGCTGAACAGGAGCATTTGCTAACTTTTCTATTTATTCTCTCTCCCCATTTCAAAATTCGGTTTTGTATACAATAGAAAATCAACACCCAATGCTTACCTTTCAAATCCAATTTGCCGGAGTGTTTTTTCCCAGGTCAAGCCTATAGAAAAACATAAAGGAAAGGGATTCATTAACATCCTTTTCCATTTTCCATTTAATTGTTTTCCATTCATTTATTTGGCAGCTGAACCTTCATCCTGATACTTATGCCACAGTTGCTAGAATGAATAGTGTACAGTACTAGTCCTCAAGTGGCTTGGTAGCTGGAAAAGCCAAGGCGCATTCAGTGATAGGCCCCATGCCCATGCCCATGCCCATCCCGGTTAATCAGTATCACCATAGGCATAGGAAAGAGCCACAGCATGGGCTTCTCTTGCTTAATCCTGGGCTTCTCATTGTATCCACGTGGTACAGGAGCAACACCCATAGCACTGTAGAAGCAGGAACACGGGGTTCTGTGGTAAACAGCCCAAATTACATGCCTTTTCAATATACCAGTTTACAATACGGTAACCCAACAGCACAGCAGGAGGACACTATTCCACCAATTTTTATTCAACATGGTGTGGCGTCACTGCTCAAACACAAATGAGTACCCTTGCATTTTGAATTCATCCATTTTTCATTTAACACCCCTGGCTTCCACTTGTTTTCCTAATAGGAGCTCTCTTACATTCGTACCAACTTACCAGCAACCTTTTACAGTGCAATTTTATGCAATGCAAGTTTATTGGGAAGTTAAATTCTACTGTGTTCAATAGGAATTATTTCCTAGTACAGTGGTACCTCGGGTTAAGTACTTAATTCGTTCCGGAGGTCCATACTTAACCTGAAACTGTTCTTAACCTGAAGCAGCACTTTATCTAATGGGGCCTCCTGCTGCTGCCACGCCTCCAGAGACGATTTCTGTTCTCATCCTGAAGCAAAGTTCTTAACCTGAAGCACTATTTCTGGTTTAGTGGAGTCTGTAACCTGAAGCGTATGTAACCCAAGGTTCCACTGTACAGGAGTGGCTAAGCTGCCCCCACCCCCCAAATTTGGAAGCCTGATCTAGCTTCCAAATGATATTTCCCAGACTTCCCAAATTCCACTGGTTTTGGTGGAAGCAGCAAAAAGAAAGAAGAAGAAGAAGAAGAAATAAGGCAGACACATAGCCCAACACACTGATGGGGATGCAAATCACCCCCTTCTCTAAATTATTGGACGAAACATTTAACAAGCCAGAAGTGCCACTTCAGCAGATATGCACAGAGATGCTGAGGCCAGGAATGTGACTGTGTGCAAGAGCGTGGAATGGCCACACTCACCACTGGCTGGCAGGTTAGCTATACTCCTGCTGTATAACTGTTTAGGATTATAGCCTTATACACCCTTGGAGCTGGGTATATGGATAGATGTGGTTCATTTTGCTTTGGTAATATTATAACAAATGGGTTAAGTCCAATGTTAGGATAACTGTGGAACAAGTCCCGAAACAACAAAACTGAAAAAAACCATATGTTTTACTAGTAATCTAGTAAGAACAGATGTAACTTTCCTGCCCTCCATGTTTAATTTGAATATATATTTTAGGTTATAGGTTATTTTTCTGATTGGGAAAATAGAAATTTTACATTCACAGATTTTCTCACCCATGAAGAAATAAGAGCATGAGCAGATGACTGATTCTCCTCCCTCTCATCCCCAGATTCAAAGATTTCAGGTAAAATATTTTGTACTAACTACAACTGGAAATAACATCATGTTCAAGAAACTTTGAATAGGAGTCTAAATATAATAATAGGAAAATGAGCACTCCTTTAACGTTACACAAACTAAAATATAAGGGGGGGGGGATAAGGGTTTTTTAGGAATTACCATTTTACTGCATTTGGTCCATTATAATGTTCTCAATTGGTTATAGCATACAGGAAGTCCATTACAAAATGATGTATCACAGGTATGTTACTCAAGCCAATTTTTAAAAAAGCAAGATGTTTGGCAGAGATAGAATCAAGTTCTAGAATTGCTGAGCAGAATGTTGCCGTTTCAGTGAGTATAAAATCCTGCTCAAAGTATGCTGGCTGTTGGGCCGTAATAATAAACATTCATTCAATCCTGCTCAAATTTACTGTTTCAAACTGTTGTTTATCAAGCAACTGGGGTTAACTTTAGAATGGTTCCTCTGACTGTCTTAATTAATTATGTGGAGGATAATTGCTGGCCTTCTACTTGACTACAAAAGATTGCACATGCAAGACATTGTAAATCTGCAGTCTTGCTTAAGGGATATCTAATTTAAATATTAGATACAGTCAACAGATAAGATCTATTGCAGGGACAAAATTAGATAGCTGACATCGATGGTTGAGAAATGGAATACAACATTGGAATATAACCTATTATGCTATTATGACTAATAGACATATTTGTCTATATTAATGACATATTAATAAGAAAATATTTTAAATAATCAGTAATCAAAAAAGAGTGCAGCAAGGATAATCATATCACAAGCAGATAACCTGGTTTCAGTTAATGCTAGAAAATAAACATGCCTCATGTATAATGAGAATGTTGGTGCTCGTAGTGGTTCTGCAGTATGTGCAAATTGGCGTTCATAATATTCTACAGCATGCGCAATTATAAATGAAAAAATACGAACCCTCAAATGAAAATGATTACACCCAACATAGTTTCTCTGAAGAGTAGGGTGCTTTAGTTTAAACATGTTCCCTCAATTTATCATTTTATAGTGGATCTTCAGGGTCTCATTTTTCTTCATTTTTACCCTGGTGCCCTCCATTCTTTCTTTTTCTCAATTACATTTGCATCTGCCCAACTGATGACTAATCGGAGGTTGATCAAAAACAGTGGGTTGCATGAGGTGAAGGTTAAGATGCCATGCCCTCCACTCCGCCCCCAATTCCATATACTGGACTGGACTAGCAACTGAATCTTAATTTGATAGTGAGACAGCATCATCCACCACACCTGGGAGCAGCAGCAAGCTTAAACGGCCACATAGCACAGGGCATGTGGCACCCATAGCTCTGTTGCCCAATACCTCCTTGCTGCTCACCACCATATACCGTCTAATGCAGCTGCCCCTCTCTGCTTAATGGCTAGGTCAGCCCTGACCAATGACGTTGGATATGACAACAGCATCACCTATTGGGGGGTGGGGTGGACACATGGAGTCGATACCCCAGCCAGGCTGTCAATTAACCTGGGAAAGGTGTCAAGGTTTGTACCACTGCATTTGCACAACCTGATTTAGCAGGCATGCATTCAGGGGATTGATGCACATAACACTGCATGTGTATGTCCAGTGCAGACAAGGTATCTGTTTGCAGAAATCTGCATCCACGTGTATCTCTCACTTGCTCAAATAGAAAACTATTCCTTAAAGCAGGGGTGGGAAACTTATGGCCCTGCAGGTGTTGCTGAACTCCCATCAGCCACAGCTAGCATGACCAATGGTCAGGGTTGATGGAAGCTGGAAGTCCAGCACCATCTGGATGGCCAAAAGTTCCCTACCCTCAAGGAGTATATCTCCCTCTTCTCCATTTATAATCCCTTCCCAGCTCCAAATTAAAGGAATAACCTTGGGAGAATGTTGCTAACAAGCTGCAGAACATTGATTTTTTAAAATCCTGAAGAAAGCTGCATTAGTTAAACTTTCCTGTATACTTTTCAAATAACAAATCATTTTGGGCCTCCTCCAGTCAACACCTCTGCTTTAACTCTTGCCATTTTCTCTATAGACCTTTAGAGTCTGTATTTTGATGGCCATTGGTTTAACTTTTCACTTCAAGCTCCTCATACAGAAGCATGATATTATCAATTGTTAGGTTGCTGTACTTAAAATATAAGGTTCCTATGATTAAAATTTTGTTTCAGGAACTTGCTGCAGACTGTTTTAGCTGCTAAATAATTCCCATCTGTTTTCCATGTTTCTGCTTTGCATTAAGTTGGGCACATATATTGACAAAGAGAGGCTAAATCACATAAGATTTCAGGAGTTACTAGATATACTAAGTATATACTATCTCAGTATATACTTAGTATATATAGCAACAATTGAGTAATAGCACTTGATATTATGCCTTTCCAAAATATATCCGGTGCAGCACTTTTTTGCTAATATGTATTTACCACATTGGCAGACAAAACAGACCATATAACTCCAGACCATGCACATGACAGTCTTCCATTGTAGTAGCCACAGTGAAAATTTTAAAAACACCCAGAAAAAAACAGTAGTTAATGATACCATAAAGCCTTAAACAACAAAGACAGGAGCAGCTGATGATAAGAAAAATAGCAAGGGATCTGCGTATTTAAAGTATTTTAGCCAACAAGCTAAATGTCTGCCAGAACAAAAATGTCTTGATAAAATGATGAAATATTAAGATCAGAATGGATCATAACTTCTATTAGTATACAACATTAACCACAGCCAAGCACATTAAACTGCCTAGGAATCTCATCCTGTATGTGCTTGTCAAGGGGGGGAGTTTTATTGCTGTTATATCATAGAATATCTGGAGAGTGCACAAGTGAATAGATAAATTAACAGACATATCTAAAATTATCTAGGAATTTCATCTTGCATGAATCTTAACAGCCAGGAAAAAAATAATTTTCAGTGTCTTCCACATTTCATGAGACTTGAAGAAGAAATTAAATGGCAAAAGCCAAGCCTTTAAACAGATCCATCTCCTAACAATTACCCAACCTTCTAGTATGATACTAATCCTTTCTGGGGATGAGGAACGTCTAACCTTTCAGATGTTGTTGGACTTCTAAATCCCATCAGTCACCGCCAGCAAAGCCAATGGTTCAGCAACATCTGGAAGATAACAGGTTCTCCACTCCTGATTTTGAAAAGATCATATCTGCCTATGCATCTGGGAATGGTGGATACCTCAGTACATTTTGAAATGCTACACATAACTCAACTGGTAGAGAGGGAAAATACTGCTAGTATGGGTAACAGATGAAATCCGGAAGTGCAATCCTGACATATTATTAGTGAATAAATTTAAATTGAGCATTTCAATGGAAACACAGGAAATGCATCCGATCTCTTACACATAGCCTGTTAAATCATCAGACTTCTGCATGAAAAGATGCAAGAAAGATAAAGATACCACTAGCTTGAAATAAAGGGGGTAGGTCTTGTATAAAAGCAAAGAAAGGAAAAGCATAGCATAGCCTTATTTGAACTAGTATAGGAACTAGATTGCCAGAAGCAGACATATAAGAAGTTTTAAATCTAACTTCTGGAACATAAGAAAACAGATACCAATAAGAATCATAATATCAATGAGAAACTGTAAACACTTAAATTTGCACTACTTCAGAAAGGAACTGAAATTAGTGAAGAGGCTAGCCAGAATAAAGAGGGGATGACACCATTTTCTGTAACTAAAAT
This sequence comes from Podarcis melisellensis, assembly GCF_964234715.1. Taxonomy (NCBI): domain Eukaryota; kingdom Metazoa; phylum Chordata; class Lepidosauria; order Squamata; family Lacertidae; genus Podarcis; species Podarcis melisellensis. The sequence continues at coordinate 48,815,682 of NC_138539.1, forward strand.
TAATCTGCCAACTTAATAAAATGTCAGCTGATGTAAAACAAGTATAACTATTCCATTTTCAAAACAGTCAATGTAATACAGGGTTAATATACCATTGCCTACATGGCTGTGCGAAGGGACGCAGGTGGCGCTGTAGGTTAAACCACAGAGCCTAGGACTTGCCGATCAGAAGGTCGGTGGTTCGAATCCCCGCAATGGGGTGAGCTCCCATTCCTCAGTCCCTGCTCCTGCCAACCTAGCAGTTCGAAAGCACGTCAAAGTGCAAGTAGATAAATAGGTACCGCTCCGGCGGGAAGGTAAACTGCGTTTCCGTGCGCCGTTTTGGTTCGCCAGAAGCGGCTTAGTCATGCTGGCCACATGACCCGGAAGCTGTATGTCGGCTTCCTCGGCCAATAAAGCGAGATGAGCGCCGCAACCCCAGAGTCGGCCACGACTGGACCTAATGATCAGGGGTCCCTTTACCTTTTACATGGCTGTGCATAACCACAGTGGGATGCTTTCCTTTTCTTATAAACCTCTGGGTCATAAGGTTGGCTACTTTAAGAATAGGCAGCTCTCTTGACTGCGAGCATGAAGCTCATGAGAACTGTCATGGTAACAATTAGAACAATAAATAATGAACGCATTCAGTAGTGAAGAAAAGCATGGATAATGAATAGTTAAATACTGGTACATACTGTCAGGAGTTCAGCCTACACTCAAGTAGGACTCTGGCAGAGACACATGCCTGACTGGCATGTTCCCTCCCTCCTGGTCGATCATTCGAGAGTTTCATAAGCTTTCTTCAGCCCGACACAGCAACCGATGCCAACCGACATTAGGGATCCGCAGAGTTTGTGCAACTTGTGTGACAGACCTCATCAACTCAGCATTTTGGCTAATCTACTTTATTTACATATAAACACACACAGAGCGCTGCAACATGGCTCCCCCTTTCTCTAGGATCAGACAGCAAAGAGAAAAAGAACAAAAGACAATAGACCCACTTCATGAAACACAGTAACACAAACATCCTGTTTCCATCACTTCCCACTCTGTGGAGTCAAAACACATACCCTCATGTGATAGACAAAAATCCCATGACTGGAATCATAGACCAGAAATTCTAACACATACATGATCCAAGTCCTGAGAGCATTTGTGGTTTTATTTCAAATTAGAAACACCAAACAAAAGCAATTCACAAAAGGCAAGAGAAAGGAACCCCAAATTCTTTGGTTCCACAAGATTTGTGTGAAGAAAGTATGCAGAGCTTACAGGGAAAAGTTTTGTATATCAAATATTCTCTCTTCATATTAGGTTTCTGAACACTATTTCCATTGTACTCTCTGGCTAAAATTTGGCAATACCTCCTGAAATGAATACGACTTTTCAGGTTCTAGCTAATGCCAGCTACAACCCATTAAAATGTATTTCATATAGTTTAAAATATTGACTATATATCTCTAAATGATAGTGTTTCAGCATGCACTGGGAAAATCAGAGGCACAAACTTTTAAGAGTATATATTTTAAGCAAATTGGTCTCTATAAAACAATGGGTCATACAACCCTTTTCCTGCCTTATTTGCTGCATGACTAGTGTAGACATACACTAACAGGTAAAGCAGCAAGCTGACCCAGATAAGTGAAGCAGAACTGTCCTTAGTCACCCCTAAAACCTCATTGTAAAAGTACTTCCTGTTGTAATGGTATTCCACCTGAGTCCTGGCCTACACTGATATGACAGTCTTTAATCAGCCTTAACTCCCACAAACCCCAGTCAGTACAGATTCAATCCATTGGTCAGATGTAGCCCAATAGTTTATCCATATTTAGTCATTCCTAAGTGAATGCTCCCGTAAAGTTACTGGACTACAACTCCCATCATCACTGAATATTTGCCATGCTGGCAGCTGTTGATGGGAGTTTTAGTCCAAAGCACCTGGGGGGCATCAGGTTAGGGGGTGGCTAGTCTGTACTGTCCATAGGTTTGTGAAATATCCCTGAAATAACATGAACAACTCATGCACTGGGTATACAATCCAATGCCCCTTTTCTAATTTAGGCAACACTTCCACATTTCTCCAAATGAACATTAGCAACAGAGAAACATTAACTTTTCTCTAAAGTCCTTCAAAACGTCCATAAAAACACTAACAAATGCCACCCACCTTCATGCTTCGAGTACACTGCCATTCTTCCCATTTAGCAAAGAGAATACATAGCAAGGCTCAAAACAGGAAGACTTAAAGGCAGTGTGCCTTTATAATTATCAAAACTTCAGTAAGCTGTGCATTGCTGTGCCTCTTCACAAGCATTCAAGAGAAAGTGGCGGTACACTGCTTGAAATCATAAAGTTATTCTTCCATGGCAACTTGACAGGAGGTTGTCAGCTTTTATTTATTAAGTTTATATCCTGCCCTTCCTCCCAAAAGAGCACACAGCAAAGATAAGACATCTGCCCATTTGACTCCTCACCTCAACCCCTCTACTCCTACTCTTACAAAATATGGATGTTAATGGCTGCATTGGGTCAAAGAGATACATAACTCTAGACCAAATTTTCTTTTAAAAATGTCATACCTCTGTGACATTCCTCTCACTGGGGTCAGAAACAAACCAAATAAACTTTCCCACCCCCATGCGCTGGTGGCTGCTCAGGCATCACCCCAGATGACATTTATATAGCACAATTAATGTCACATATAGTCAGACCCCATGGCTTGCAAATATTGAATTAGGATGCACTGGCAAAGTCTGGAATACATGCAGATTAAGCATTTATAATTCAGAAGTTACTAGGACCATGATCATCGTAAGGGAGAAGAAGAAAGGAAGGGAGGAGGCAGCTATCAGGGTAAAAGAAAAGGAGAACTTTCAAATTGCTGGACCATTTATTAAAACACTTGGGGAACTGCTGTTTTATAGGCTGAAGTGCTTTTGGCAGGTTTATTTCTTTACATATAGATGGATTTTGCATCAGGAGTTGGAAATTGCAAGAGCACCAATTCCCTTTTCATAATGCAAACTTTACAGCTCATAAACTATTGGTAGATTTATAACAGAGGGGCTCTCTTTGGAATGTCTACTGCATCCTGTTCTCCTGGGATGATTTTAGTAATATTTTTAATGGAAAGAAAAAGTCCTATGAACCTACAGAAGCCAGTCTCATATGAAAGACAGTACATTTGAGACCCAATACAGACATTATCAATCAGGGATCAACAAAAAGCACAAGGGTGGCCCAGTTTTTCCAAGGAAATATTTAATATATGTGTGAAAAACACACTTGTGGGAGCAGAAAATGAGTCATATTTCTGCTGCAGACCCTCTAGCATTTTGTAAGCTACTGCAGTCCCATGAAAGAGAATCTTTACCACAGTGGCTGATTTTTGGATCATATAAGCAAGCTGAGTAATTGGACAAATAATAACCAATGTTGAATACAGTCACTTCTATATAAGCAATCACTGCAAAATGCAACAAAACCAATACAATACAGGAAACTACACTGAAGGATAAAAATAGTAATTTTCTCTCAGTTTCCATTGTTTTAGGTTGTAACTACACTTAAATCGTGGAAATCTGCAAGCAGAACTACAGTTGTTTCATATCCCCTCTCTGTGATCCAGATAACAGATACTTGCAAATAACCTCCACTGAAATAATCAAGACTCACTTCCAAGAGTCTTCCACTGATGCTTTCACACAATGTCTCTCTTCCTGCTGTCTAGTGACAGGTCCCTTTCCCCACAATCTTATTGAAAAATTCTAACTTTTCAGCAAAGCTGCCCAGCTGCACACCGGCTTTTGATGCTATTGCCGCTTGTGAGATGAGCATTGGGGCCAATGTTTTACAGTGATTCTGGTTCTATCTTTAGGGGTGGTTTCAGAGATTACGGTAACACTGAGTGTTAATCAGTGTTAATCTCTTGGTCCTCTGGCAGTTGTGCTGTGGAGTGCCACAAAGACCATCTTGCCTCCAATGTTATTTAACATCTACATGAAGCTTCAAAATGCAGCAGCTTGACTGCTCACTGATGGCAGAAGGAAGAAAAGTGGGGGGCCATATCCAACCCATGTACAAAGCATGCATAAGCCTGAATTTTAAGTCACTGTTAAAAGAGTTTTACTGCCTGCCAATTAGCTACTGGGCTAAATTCAAGGTCCTAGCACTGGTGTACAAATCCCAATAGAGTTTGGGATTAGGATACCTTAAATATTATCTCATCCTTTATATACTTGACCACCCCTGCAATCTGCCTCTTATCAGGAGGTCCATTCTGCATGGTATTGGAACCAGGTCTTTAGTGTGGTGGCATCTAGCCTTTGGAACCCCCGCCCATTAAATATTAGGTAAGTTCTATCCTTATTGTCTTTCCAGTGCCTGTTAAATAAATTTGTCTTTCAACAAGCCTTAAAAGTACAGATTTTTATCGCAGTCAATATCTGAATGTGTTTGAAATTTGACGTGGTGCAGAATGCTGCAGCCAGATTGTCAAGAGGGGTATCTGGACACACACACACACACACACACACCAGTTGTGATGATGGAACTGCGCTGACTGGTGATGAACTACTGGGTCATGTTCAATTATCTTGTTACTAACACAGTAACTCAGGACTAAGGTACTTGAAAGCCTGCTTTTCCCTGTATAGACCTGTAAGAATTAAGATCATTGGGGTAAATTTACTTGTGGTACCACATCCTACAGAATATCAGAGCAGTGATCCCCAAATTCCTACTTTGATTTGTTTTTGTGATATTGTTCTACTGTTTTTTATGTTGTATCTTTGTTTTTAAATTTAAATATTGGGCATTTTGTGCTCTACTTTTGTATCTCACTTGCAACTATTTAAATGAATATGAACTTTAATTGCACTGTGCACCGTATTTCCTCATATTTTATTGCTAATAGTGAAAAGATTATCTTTATCTATGTAATAATAACTACAGAGGTAAATCAAGTCAGCTAGGAAGGAAGGTAGTTTTCTATTGGGTTCAAACAAATTTATTCCAGGAAATGTATTGCGCACTTAAGAACTTGGCTTCCAATTGAGAAAAATAACCAAAAAAAAAAAAAAAAAAAAACCCAAGCTTTTTTAGTTCCTGCCAGATGTTTAAAAGTCTAAATCAATACTAAAGCAGGATATGAGCTTTTTAACTTATACTTGCCCCTTTAACATAAACAATGCAGCAAATTTCAATTTCAATATTAATATTCCAGAATGTAGCATCATGAACTTCAGGAAAAGAAGAAACCGTACTGATATTTTTTTAAAAAAATGTTTTTATAAACAAGCTTTAGTATTTCTCTTTAAATACAGTATCTTTAGAAGCAAAGAGAAAAAGGCAGAGGCTCTAAAAACTGTCATACAAGCTATCTTTTCAGGGCTTGATTACACAGGGTGTGTGGGTGTGGAAACAATTCTACAGAAAACCTCTTAAGAGTTCATTTTCCTAGCTTAAATCTGCATCATAATGCTCTCACCATGAGTTATTCTCTGCAGTACAGAGCACAGCTGACGACACACATTCATTAATATCTACACTGCACACATGGTATCTATATGTTCAGAGGGAATATGCACTTATTATAGCAAACCAACAAACAGCACCAACCACCACTATCACACTGCTTGTGAGTTTATCAGGTGCATTTATTGGAAACAATATGCTGCACTGGAAAAGTCTTTGACTAAAGCAGCAAAACAATTCTGAACTTTATATACTAAGCATAAGTAGTAGATTCAAGGACATGCTATATCTGGCTGTGTTTTCAAGTTAAAAGAACGTTTAGAATATTCAGGTCTGGACTATGAAAATGAAGCAATATAATCTTTGCAATTCCTCAGTAAAGAGGAATGAGAATTTTATGACTTGCTGTTTGGGGCTGAAGCTTTAAGACAGGGGTAGCCAAGATAGTGCTTTCCAGAAGTTGCTGGGCTACAATTCCCATCAGCCCCAGCCAGCAGGACTAATGGTAAGCGATAGTGGTAGCTGGAGTCCAACAGCACATGGGTGACACCACATTGGCTGCCTTTGCTATTAAGATATTGCATCAACATAGCGGCTTCTATATCTTTAATCTGGCCTTTTGCACTAATATAATTCTATGTTGTTGTTTTTAAATGCTTATTCAAAGGAACTGCAGTCATCTAAAGCAAAACGAACTTTTCAACACCACCAAATCAAATGCTGTATTAAACAGGACTACACTGAAGTGTGTTTCATCAATTCAATACTCTGAAAACAAAAGAAATAAAATACGCTGCATGTTGAATGTGACCAGTGGCTGAACTTCATTTTCAGTTGCCAAAGGTTTCTGAAAAACTGCTACCAGCAATATATTTTTTCAAAGTGAAAGCAATGAGTAATAGTGAGCAGCTGCATCATAGTTCCAGCCAGTGGTTCAGACAATGAATAACTGAGCATTAGCTGTTCAGGTTGTAATACTTTACATGCAGAGCATTTCACTGGCTGAAGCCCATTTCAACTCCTCAAAAATGAATGAGCGAAGCAGTTGACTATGAGGGGTAATTAAAATAATTCCCCTGGAAATTCAGAACTGTACCCCCCCCCTCCAGCATTTAGGATAAGATTCCAGGCAGTGTGGTGTAGTGGTTAAGAGTGGTAGTCTCGTAATCTGGTGAACTGGGCTCGCGTCTCCACTCCTCCACATACAGCTGCTAGGTAACCTTGGGCTAGTCACACTTCTTTGAAGTCTCTCAGCCTCACTCACCTCACAGCATGTTTGTTGTGGGGAACGAAGGGAAAGGAGAATATTAGCTGCTTTGAGACTCCTTCGGGTAGTGATAAAGCGGGATATCAAATCCAAACTCTTCTTCTTTCAATGTGACAATGGTTGCAAGGTAGAAAGGCAAACAGCAGCTCTTCCTGACTGCTTGTGTGCAAGTTGCTATACACACAGATGTTATAACTAACCCCAACGGGGCATAAAAATGTAAAGTTTTGTCTCCTTGCCCTGTACCACTTCATAGTATATTAACTGCGGTGTTTCAACCCAAGAGGGCTGATGAGACTATGCTCAATGCACTTTTTAACATAGGTAAGGTAAAGGTAGCAGACTCCTGGACAGTCGAATCTGACTATGGGGTGTGGCGCTTTCAGGCCGAGGGAGCAGTGTTTGTCTGCAGACAGCTTTTATGGGTCATGTGGCCAGCATGACTAAACCGCTTCTGGTGCATGGAACACTCTGATGAGTGCCAGAACACATGGAAAGGCCATTTACCTTCCCGCCACAGCAGTACCTATTACTCAGTACTCATGCTGGTATGCTTTTGAACTGCTGGGTTGGCAGGAGCTGGGACAGAGCAACAGGAGCTCAACCCATCACATGGATTCAAACTGCCAACCTTACGATTGGCAAGCCCAAGAGGCTCAGTGGTTTAGACCAGGTGCTTAGCAACCTGCTATAAATGAGAAAATGTGAGACCCCATAAGAATCAACACGAAAATTATTATAGACTCCATCAATTCTTAATACAAGTTAATATTTTTATAGTTGATTGCTGATTTGGGCAGTCCAAATGACCCAATATAGGTTCAGGAATGTTCTCCATTACAAACACAGATGTGTTAACCTGAATCATCATTTTATTCTTTATAACAGGTTATTAAACTCCATAAAACATGGACACACCTTTCTAGTTTCTTTTATTTTGCACTAACGATCAATCACTTAATCATGCTAGAGTGGAATGTGCCTGCTCAAGTATGCGGCAAGTAACATATGGATATAAAATCATTATATTTTCTTCATGCACTCACATGGTCATGTTACCATGGAATGCATATTTGGGGTTTGTTGGGCAAAGCTACTGTTAGAAAAAGACAGACACAGGTTACAGAACTCCCGGATTAATAGTCCTGCTTTTCAAGACCCCACAGGTTGGTGGTGGTTTAAGACAAATCTAAAGTTTCATAACACACAACCATGATCCTTTCACTAGTGCAGAGACTCAAATTTCACAAAGAACAGATTCAGTCAAAGAGTAAAGTAACCTGCCATCATTCTTTAAAACATAGACTACAGTTAAGGAGTCAAAGTTGGTTTTTAATGGCCCCTCAATTTCTTATTTCCACCTGTAGGGTGTGGTGGTCTAGTGTTTAACTACACACAGCTGTGACATAAAACTTACGTTTCCACAAGACATACTATTATACATTTTATTTCCATGTCTGGGCTTCTTTGCCTCAGTGTTTATATAAAGGAGTTTTTTAATATATATATATATGTGTGAAAGTAGATTTTATACAACCCAATGCGGAAAAAGGGGCTCTCCAATGTTGCAATTGTATCCCTATGTGTGTACAAGTAAGAGAACAGGAGCAAATATTTGTACTTGGAGGTACCCTGATAGGGTTTGCTTTAATCTACTGCATGTTTTTTTAAGAAGAATCATTTGGGTGATTTATATTTATTTTGCAATTACTCATGTAATTGCATAAGGCATTAATATGAGCATTTTGTGCTCATCAACATCTGAAATAATTCAGTTTAATAATCAATTTCAAGGTGACATATTGAGAGTGGCCAAGAATATCTTCTAAAGGTGTATCAAAAATATGCCTCAGCAGTTGATGAATGCCTTCATTCATTACAAAATGAACTTTTTCACATTATTTCACCGCTTCTTTAAACACCAGCCTACACCCCATTTCCAGTTTGAAGCAGATCCGATTACCCAATTAGTACTATTAACTAAGGCAGGGGCCTTCACTTGTTGTATCAAGTTGAGAAAATTGCCCTTCTGTTGCAACTCTCCACAAATATAAATACGGGGACACATTTTGTTAAAGTAAATGTGTATAAAGCAGATGCTAGGTTTGTTTTTTTAAAAAAAAAAGCATGACCACAAACCAATATTAATATAAACACAATGCTTAAGCAGCCAAGAAAGTTCCAAATGCATGTGAAATTCTTGTACATGAAACTTCAGACTAAAACATTCTTTACAAGAGACCTTTCTGAGAGATTTATCTAAAAGTGATAATATTTTGATGGTAAGTTATATTTTAATCACTTTTTGAAATTTGTTTTGATGTCTATGTAGAGCCCTGTGTGACCTTGCCTAGATTAAGAATGGTGCATAAATATTTTAGTAAGTAAAATAAAATCTCTGTTAAAAAAAGGATGTCACTTCCCACTGAATCTAAATATTACTAATAAAAAAGCATTTGGCATTCAAAGGTTTGTTCTACCAGAACAAAACTTCTCAATCATTTTTCAATAGTAAAAGAAATCTATCTTCCTGTTACCATATCGCCTAGTGCCACACCTGCCCATTCCGCTATCTCATATCATCTTCCTAAAAAGCACTATGATGAGAGCTTTCAAACATGTTTTTATAAATCATGGTGTGTTGTCTGAAATGTTGGCTGAAATCTCTCATCTGCGAAAAATACCTAAGAAAGGAAGTTAATCAGATATACAGCTGCATAAAACAAAGCTAGAATGCCAAATGAGTTCCCTCGCCTTCTGGCAAATGTCAAAGATGTGTCGGCACATGTATTTTGTGTCATTCCAGATAACAATATGAATGACATCATACATCCTTTTCACAACTTCCCTCTACTCCTGTCATACTAATGTTTGTATAACTTTCTGAGAGGCAAAAAATAAGTGGGGTGGAGAAGAGAATTTAAGCAAGTCTTAAAAATGCAAAGAAATATACACTGCATAGCAGAAACATGTATTTTCTGTATAAAACTTACAGTGGTACCTCGGGTTAAGTACTTAATTTGTTCCGGAGGTCTGTACTTAACCTGAAACTGTTCTTAACCTGAAGCACCACTTTAGCTAATGGGGCCTCCAGCTGCCGCCACGCTGCCAGACCACAATTTCTGTTCTCATCCTGAAGCAAAGTACTTAACCCGAGGTACTATTTCTGGGTTAGCGGAGTCTGTAACCTGAAGCGTATGTAACCTGAAGCATATGTAACCTGAGATACCATTGTATTGTTAATGAACTAAAACTAGATCTGGGTCACAGTTTCCATACTTTGCATTACAGTGGTACCTCGGGGTCAGGTTAAGAACTTTGCTTCAGGATAAGAACAGAAATTGGGCTCCGGCGGCACGGCAGCAGCAGGAGGCCCCATTAGCTAAAGTGGTGCTTCAGGTTAAGAACGGACCTCCGGAACAAATTAAGTACTTTTATGGTATAAACAATTTAACATTTAGCTGAGGGGGAATGTTCAGAGAAACATGCGGAAATGAAACACTCAAGTGCTGGTGATCAGTGTCACTTAAGGGAAACATGGCCCCTAGCTCCCATACCAGCCCAGGTACACTGATAGACTTCTGCCCACATGGTTTAGCTTTGCAGTATATTTACAAGCATGCAAGCTATGGATGACCTAAATGTGCTGAGTCTCATTTGTATGGTTTTCACACACAGAAGGAATCCAGCCATATTGGCAGACATATTTAGCCATACCCGAACTGCTATGATTGAGCAAGTACAAAGGAAATGGCAACTCTGAAAGGTTTGTTCAAGGAGATTATTAGGCAGTGATCCAAGTAAACTATATGTGCTCAGGGTTCTCTTGTAAAGCTTCCCTCGCTCTTCCACAATTCTGATGGAGTGTCCCACCACCACCATGCTGCTATTAAGCTTAGGAAATAGCTGCCTTGAAGGAAAAAGAAGGCTGGGAGAGAAAGAATGTGAAGTACCTATGCAGACTGAAGACTGAATTTCTTAGCATTAAATGGAATCTGAAGGATGCATAGGTAGTCCTAGCAGTAAAATGACTTTTTAAAAGCATTCACTCTCTTCTTGAAAAACCGTGTGTATTTGGTTAACGAAAGGCATACAAATAGCACCCAAAACAACAACAGCTAGTCAGTGGTCAGGCACAACATGTTCTGAAACATCTGCTGTTTACATCTTCCACAAGGTAAACATGATAAACAAGATGAGAGACTTAGCTGAGTTTTCAAGCATTTAGGGGATGTGTTTAGATATTCTTTCCACCACCCTCACCTCTTACATTTGTCATGTTTACATATCTTGTACTTATAGCATATCCCAATCATGGTCTGAACACCTGCTACCATCCTCTACAAATCCAAGCAATCTCACTGTGACCTCCTAAACCCTAACCCACTCTGCTTTTCTTCCTCCAAGCTTTCCTGGCAGTGGGTCAGCTCTGGCATGACATTTTCACTAGAGGTTTCAGAGTGAGGCCTCTCTCTATGGTGCAATCAGCATTGCTGTAGCATGCATGCCCATGGAGTCCTGGGATGTGCAGTATATTATCAGGATGCCTGGGATGCTAAGGATTGGCTTTCCTCATATAGACCCAGTGGAGTGCTAAGATAATTTGATGAGGCCTAGCTGATAGTACACAACCTGTTGTCGCCTGGCAGAAGTGTTTTCCCTGGATGCGACTGCAACTGCATAAGTGGAATGCCCGCAATGGGCTTAGGTAAGTTTATTATCTGCACAGAGTACAAACAGCCTCAACTGCTAGACTATTAGCATTGATTCAAAAGTCTTACATCACATTCCCAAGCCCATATTCCCAGCATGTTCATACTTCTGGCTCAGTGACATCTACACTGGCTTGGTCATGTACACAGAATGGAAGAAGGTAGGATCCCCAAGGACATGCTCTATGGGGAGCTGGTTTCAGGCAATAGGCCTCTTGGCAGACCAACTCTGTATTACAAAGATGTCTGCAAATGTGACATGAAGGCTAGCAACATATGGGATGATCACAGTGCCTGGAGAAGGTCAGGTTGTGTATCCACAGCAGAGACCAGAGGAGGAATGACCTCTGGGAGGACTGCAGAGAGAAGAAATGCCATGATGCAAAATTAGATACCTTCGTCTGCCCCAAACATGTATCTCAAGCATCAGTCTTTACAGCCATAGCAGGCACTGTAACTCTCCAACAGTTTGACTTTACCCCTGAAGGCACATTCTTCCATACTCTCCTGAGACAGATGCATAGCGACACCACAGTTGTATTGTACCATCAAAATTAGTATTGTTGCTACTGAACAAGCAGAAGCAAACACAGTCTGCAAATAGTGAGCCATTCATTACACGTCAAAATGACAGCCTTTGAGTTTTGTTAGTATTAATTTCTTCCCTTAAACCCTAATGAGACACTTTTTCTGCCTCCAGATGAATTACAATAGTTTGATACATTATTCTTCTGGCAACTCCTACAGCCAAGTTGGTGCCAAACGTATTGCTCTGCTTTCCTTTGGACCACATCAGTGAGGCCGAGGGGGGCGAGGTCTTGTCATCTGGGCGGCCCAGGACCTCCATACACACTGTCTAGGTTTCCACCCCAGGGAGGTCAATTAGTTGCTGCTAACACAGCGGTTTGACTAACAACAAATGCACTTGTTTCTGGGCAAGTCACTAAGCCAGCAGAAATCAATTAAATAATAATAATTGCTGCCTATGAGGCAGTAAGTGTTTACAATTTCTCTGAGTTGTCTTCTGAGAAGAGAGTCAATAATGCTGTTGTAGTTGCAGAATTTGACGAGGACTCTCTGCCAAAGACTAATGAGACAGTAGTAAAAGTATTTTGAGCTCTGTATTGGAGACCTCTAGATTGGACTACTACCATAATTTTTGAGTACAATAAGATACTGAAGCCATAGCACAGAAGCAAAAGCACTGCTATCTTAGTGATCAGCACTGAATTTTGCTCCCTCCCACCTCCCTCAAACCCTTCAAATAATATAAGGCAAAAAAATTGAATATGATTTGACAAGTCTTCTTTCTCCCTTCCCCTCTCAATTTTGGCCCGGGGTTAGCGATCTTTCCTTGGTTCAGGTGATGACGGTAGGACCCTTACGACCTGTCCTCTCATGAATCTGGGATATTTTCAGCGCAATTGCTATGAGAGGACTCAGTACAGCCTGTGGTTCTTTGTCGTGTTTGTTGGGGTCCTTTTCATAGCTTTCTGCATAGATCCTGAGAGTGGCTCGCACATGACTAGAAGCACTTAATCTGAAGATGAGTCTGGATGCATCCGAGAAAATTATCCTTAGCCCCTGTCTTTTGGTCACAGTCCCATCAACGGGATCCACATATTCAAAGCTGGTTGCTTTTTGCACACTGTAGACATTGCTTCCAACAGCAAATTGTTGATTATTGAAAGATTTGTCAGTGATCAAAGCCTCCAGGTCTCTCATTATGAAATATGCTGTCCTGGGATCCAGAGCTTCATAATCAAATCTACAGTAGTAGTGGCGGCCAAATTTTGCCCAGTGCTCTCGGACAATCTCTTCCACACTCTGTTTTCGAGCTGCTATGATTGACAGCCAAATTAGGACAGCCCAAAGTCCATCCTTCTCTCGAATGTGGTCAGATCCAGTGCCAAAGCTTTCTTCTCCACAAAGCGAGCATCGACCAGAATCCATCAAATTTGAGAAGAACCTCCAGCCTGCTGGTGTTTCATACACGGGGACTTTCATTGATTTTGCCACCCTGTCGAGTGCTGTGCTAGTAGGCATACTCCTACCAAACCCATGCACAGGCATCTGGCGGAAATAGGAAATGCAGGAGAGATTGGCAGCAATGATGGCCAATGAATCTGAAGGATTCACAAAAAAACCATTTTGGCCTAGGATCATATAGCGGTCTCCATCAGCATCAAAAGCAGCTCCAAAGCCATACTCTCCTCCTTTCATTGCCTCCAACAAAGAAGTGGCGTGTGTCAGGTTCGGGTCAGGATACTGGCCACCAAAATCCTCCAAAGGAACACAGTCAACTGCAGAATTAGCAGGAGCTCCTAATTCATCACACAGGATTCTCCGGACATAGGGACCCATCACTCCATTCATCGCATCAATTCTGATCTTAAGTTGATTTGGCCCTGTTAGCAACCCTCTGATGGCACTGAAGTCAAAGACAGTCCGTAGAAGATTGAGGTAGACTTCCACTGAATCTATTATTTCAACACGGAAAGGCTTGAATTTGTTCTCCAAATCAAATTCTTGTCTTCCTAGCCGAGATAAGTCAATTCTCAGGTCCGAACAAATGGCATATTCTTCAAGGGTTTTGCTGATCTGGTAGATTTTGTCAGAAACAACATCAGGAGCTGGTCCTCCATTGGCAACATTAAACTTAACTCCAAATTCTCCTCCAGGTCCTCCGGGGCAGTGACTAGCAGTCAGAATAATCCCACCGGCTGCTTTGATCTTTCTGATAACGCAAGAAACAGCAGGGGTGGATAAGATGCCATTCTGACCAATAACCAATCTTCCAATCCCGTTGGCCACCGCCATCTGCACCACCAGCTCGACGGCCGTCCGGCTGAAGTACCTGCCGTCGCTGCCCACCACCATGGTGCAGCCCTGGCGGTCGCGGAGGTCGACGGACGACAGCACACTCTGCACGAAGTTGGGCAGGTAGTTGCGCTGACTCTCGAAGACGGCCGTGGGTCTCCGCAGGCCGCCGCCGCCCGTCGGCTTCTGGTCCTCGAAGGGCGCCGTGGGCACCGTCAGCACCGGGATGGGGCTGCCCTCCATGGCGCCCTCGGCCGCAGCCCGGCCTGGCGCCTCACATGCGAAGCGCCGCCGGCACAGCCCTCCTCGCCCGCTGCGGGCGGCGCGGGAAAGAGGCGCTTCGGGAGACGCCGCTCCGCCCGGCGCCCAGCGAAGCAACTGTCCGCTTGGGAGCAAGGGCGCCGGAGGGAGGGAGGGCCTACTACCATAATGTACGTGAGGCCACCCTTGAAATAAATGTTTGAAAAATCCAGCTGTAAATTCTTACATGGAACTCTTCCCACCCAGCCAGGAGTTTCGAATATTGTTCTTTAAATGTTTGAACTTTTGGGGTTTGTTTCCCTTTAATTAAAATTCATGAAATTTGGTTAATCTACCGATATCCCAAAGTATAAAATTTCCATATGGTTTAATATTCTATATCAGTGTGGCAAGGATAAATATATGTGCTTGTTTCCCAGTACAAGACATATCACTCCTTTATAGAAGAGATCATATTGTTTCAGTAATGGTTTCTTATACTAAAGCAGGGTGTGGAAGCACACATTCTTTACTGTATCTCTAAACAGGAGGTTTTGGGGAAAGCACACTTCGACGAAATTAGTCCTTACCAGCAACCACGGAGCACACAAATCTAGGATCAAGAGCAGGTAAAACCACACTTCCTGTTAACAATTGTAACACAACACTTTCATAAAAACAGTCTGCAAGAAATCCCCCAAAGGGAATAAACATTTCTATAAGCAACAGAGCAGACGTTATGGTATCTGGTTACATTCCAGTGGCAACAGAAAAGCGTTAAAAGAAGATACTCCCTCCTTCCTTTTATGCAGAGAACATGGAAACATCCACTGCTCCTAGTTTTAGACAGTTTAAAGCAGCTTTCTTTCAGATAGTTTTTTGTGTGTTCTGATTGTTGGTTCTGAGCAAAGTGTAAGAATGGAAAAGAAATTTGTTCTCTCAGCTGATGGACTACATGCAACTGGCTGAGATGACTGGCAGAATCTGAGACCTGGGAGAAGAGAGGGTTGAAGAAGACTGGAAGAAATTCAAGATTTATCTACAAAGATATTGTGATTTGGTTGAATGTTAAGAAGGATGCTAGATCATAAATACCGTATTTTTCGCTCTATAACACGCACCTGACCATAACACGCACATCGTTTTTAGAGGAGGAAAACAAGGGAAAAAACATTCTGAATGAAACAGTGGATGTATCATTTTTGGGCTTCATGCTGTGGCCACAGACATGTGATCTGATGGTGAATTTGGAGTGACCCAATGCCAAAATCCTGAGAATTCCTGTGGATCCATGCTTTGTAACCACGTTTTTGCACCATTGCAGCCCCAGGCAACAGTGGGCGCGTGATTTTTTTGGTGCAGACTGTAGCCATGGACATGCTATGTGATCTGATGGTGAATTTGGGAGTGATTCAATGCAAGGATCCTGAGAATCCCTGTGGATCCATGCTTTGTAACCACATTTTTGCACCATTGCAGCCCCAGGCAACAGTGGGTGCGTGATTTTTTTGGTGCAGGCTGTAGCCATGGACATGCTATGTGATCTGATGGTGAATTTGGGGTGACCCAATGCAAAGATCCTGAGGATCCATGCTTTTTAACCACGTTTTTGCACCATTGCAGCCCCAGGCAACAGTGAGTGCGTGATTTTTTGGGGGGGGGCAGGCTGTAGCCATGGACATGCTATGTGATCTGATGGTGAATTTGGGGTGACCCAATGCAAAGATCCTGAGGATCCATGTGGATCTATGCTTTGTAACCACATTTTAAGTGGGGAGCGAAGGAAAAACAAAGAAGGGACATTAGAGGGGTGTGCAGAGAAGCAGCTGGCTAAGAATGCAGGAGAGGGATTTAACGGGTTGGAGGAAAGAAAGGCAAAAGTTTTCCCCCACCCAAGCCAGCCATATCTCTCTCTCTCTCTCTCTCTCTCTCTCTCTCTCTCTCTCTCTCTCTCTCTCTCTCTCCCTCTCTCTCTCCCCCTCCCCCCCCTCTCTCCCTCTCCCCCAGCAGTACCGGAGCACAGAGATGACACTTTCCCCTCTTCTTGCCTGGAGGGGAGGAATGCAGGAGAGGGATTTAACGGGTTGGAGGAAAGAAAGGCAAAAGTTTCCCCCCACCCAAGCCAGCCATATCTCTCTCTCTCTCTCTCTCTCTCTCTCTCTCTCTCTCTCTCTCTCCCCCTCCCTCCCTCCCTGCCTCCCTCCCTCTCTCTCTCTCTCTCTCCCTTCCCCCCTCTCTCTCCCTCTCCCCCAGCAGCACCGGAGCTTGCCTGGAGGGGAGGGGCTTTCCCTGCTCTTTGTTCCGTTTCAGCAAACACAGCAATGAAACAGAGGAGGGTGGGCAGTAAGACCCTGAGGCAGAATGCAGGAAAGCAGCCGCTTCCTCTTTTCAGTTTTCCCTTCTCCGTGAAGCGCCGCGATTTGATTTTTGCATGATTTTTCGGCTCCAGGGACCACACATTCGCTCTATAACACGCACAGACATTTCCCCTTCCTTTTTAGGAGAAAAAATCTGTGTGTTATAGAGGGAAAAATACGGTAATTGCCCACCACTAAATTAGATCTGAATTTGACGATAAGTGAGATTAAAGAAAGTATAAACGCTTTTTTGGAGAACTGTTAGATTGCATTTAAATGTGTGGATATAAGATTTTAAATAAGATGATAATTTGCTTGGAAAAACTTTTCTACAATGTAAGTGGGAGCGGGAGACGTGAGGGAGTCCAAAGAAGTGAAGAAAGTATGTTATATAAGTAAAGCTGTTTACTATCTACTTTGTATTTAAAAAATCTTAATATTTATATATATAAAAAAAGAAATTTGTTCTCTCTTTTTTTTTTTTTTGCATCAGACCAACCTAATTAGGCATTCCTCAACTTGCTTTGAGGATCTATCAGCCGGATTATGTAGTTCCTGATTTTGCAATAGCATCTCAGTCCTAAAATATTATTTTACACTTTAAAATGAATACTAAAAATAGATTTTAGGACCGAATAAGCCTCATAGTAATCTGGTGAACCGG
Organism: Podarcis melisellensis; assembly: GCF_964234715.1. Classification (NCBI taxonomy): domain Eukaryota; kingdom Metazoa; phylum Chordata; class Lepidosauria; order Squamata; family Lacertidae; genus Podarcis; species Podarcis melisellensis. Next base: position 48,833,202 of record NC_138539.1, read on the forward strand.
GTTCGCGTCTCTGCTCCTCCACATGCAGCTGCTGGGTGACCTTGGGCTAGTCACACTTCCTTGAAGTCTCTCAGCCCCACTCACCTCACAGAGTGTTTGTTGTGGGGGAGGAAGGGAAAGGAGAATGTTACCCAGCAGCTACATGTGGAGGAGCAGAGACACGAACCCAGTTCCCCAGATTACGAGACTACTACTCTTAACCACACTGGCTCTCAAATGGAATATACTGGCAAATGTACCCCCCAACACACACACACCCATGCATCTTACCCACAAATAAACTTTGACATTTATATTGGGTGTTAGAGGAGATCCACTAAAAGAAATGGACCTGTCCATTGATTTCAAGGGTTTACTCAGAATATCACTTAGTTGGACACATCACCCATTATATTTATACTCGACAAAAGGAAAAGCTTATCTTCAAATTATTTCTTATGTGATTGAAATGATATCCCTATAACGGCAATAATGTAAAGAAAGGGAAATTATTTGTAAGATAAATAAGTATACATAGAAGCCATTCATAGTACATATTGAAAATCTAAAAAAAAATATGTGTTCGCATCAAAAAAAATTATAGTGACGGGTAGTAAACACATTACATTTATTTAGGAATTTGCTGTTTGGAAAAAATCATTCATAAAAAATTCTTTCTACTATTAATCACTAGGACCAATATTGTTCAACTCCTGCTATTTCACTGTTTATAAACTGAAAAACAATTTTAATGGTTACATCCTTGTAGTGTATTTTTAAAAGTAATAACATGACAATTTTTATACACTGTATAAGCCGAGGCACCTAATTTTAGAACAAAAAACTGGGAAAACTTATTGACTTGAGTATAAGCCGGTTCACCACACCACAAGCCTGGTGGTGGTGGCAGCAGCGGCGGAAGAAGAACAAGCAGCCCAAAAGGGCTGCTTTCGGGCTGCTGGTTCCTCCGCCGCCACTGACAGTGGCAAAGGCGGCGTAGGAGGAACCAGCAGCCCAAAAGGGCTCCTTTCGGGCCGCTTGTCCCTCTGCCACCGCCTCTTCCGCTCGCAAGAGCAGGCATAGGAGCCGCGGTTGGGAGAGGCACAGTGCAGCGCAGCACCTCTCCCAACCACGGCTCCTGTGCCTGCCCTTGTGAGAGGCGGGCAGTGGCGAGAAAGGGCTCCTTTCAGACCACTCCTCCCGCTGCTGCCGAGGGCGGCTTTTTCAGCATAAAAAATGTGCTGAAAAAATCGGCTTATACTCGAGTATATATGGTAGATCTATTTAACTGTCAAAACAAAATCAGGCTAATATTAGATTGGACAGCTTTCTTTTCTTCTAAGAAAACTTCTGAAATAGACTGCAGCTTTGGAAAGATTTCGTATGCTTCATTACTCCTTACATACCTATAAAGTTTTCATTCCACTTAGTTTATAAAAATGATGCTTAATATTAAATCCAAACAATAAATCCAAATTTAGAAACCCAGAAATGTGTTACAAATCTAAGCATTTTAAGATACATTACTTTTTCTTTCTTTCTTTTTTTACTGTTGATGGATAATCCTTAATGGCTTAAAAGAAAACAAGATTTCCTTCAAAGGCATCTATATTTCTAAATAGCTGGACTGAGTTTACTCAACTGTCAGCAGAGTAGGGCACCAATAGTTCATGTTTTCCTTGCTAGTTAACCAAATGTTAAAACTGAATGCAGTCAAGCTCTATTTATGTTTACATTTACCTTTTTAAAAACAGATTTAAAATTTCAGTGGTATCAAGAGAGCATGTTTCCCATTCTTTCTGCACTTCCACTTCCATCTTCCATTCTATTAGCTAAGAGACCATGCACTCTTACAATGTACCTTAATATCAAAGAGGTTACAAAACAACTTTTTGAGGGTCAATGTCAACAGGAGCTGGGAAACATCTGTTTCAGAATGAATCATTCCTCTAGAACAAGAGTGAAACTGTATCTGATCATGGGGTAACACTCAGTCAGCTTTCCCCAGCATGACACCTTCCATATGTTTTGGACTACAGTTCTCATCATGTTTTAACACTGGGGTGAATTTTAAAAAAACCAGAGGGCACCAAGCAGCAAAGACTGAACTAGGCAACAAATCTAAAATATGGCATGGCAACTTGTAAAAGAGGCCAAAGGGCACCATGCACAACCTAGAGGCTTTGGAAAGAAATACCATATGCTGGTGTTTATCTGACAATGGTAGAAAACTGCAAGCCACTCATATGATTATCTCTTGATATAAACTCTACAGAAAGGGCAGGGATGAGCGTACAGTGAAGGCATGGAGTCAAACAGACTGGAAATCTCAAATTAATTGTTGTAAGTGGCAACAACCGACCCTAAAATTTCATACTGAGAATGCACTATCAGGTGATCTTTCAATGGAGAAAGCAATCAGAGGAATACCCAAAGGTAACTGTGCTTTAATAGCCAATAACCATACGCTGGATAAATGCATATTCTGGTCATGACAAAGAGGCAAACATTACAGGCACCCTAAATGACTGTCCCCCTAGAAAATGTCATGGAACTTACTGCAGAAGTGTGGCCCCTTTCTACCAAAAGGGCAGCAGTTATGCTCAGTTTCAACAGGTTCTATAGAAGAAATATCCAACTACACATAGCTATTTTTTACACATAGTAGAAAACAAAATAAGGAAGTGAAAGAAATGCATCTTGAGAGGTTTGAAAAACTTAATTTTGTTTACAAATTACATAGCCATAATCCTAAAGAAAGCACTTTCCTAAAGCAGAATTATGACGAATCCTAGAAACCATGACAACAAAACCACTATTGGTGATAGTCACAATATCCTTCCTACATAAAGAGCTGTGAAGAACATTAGAAAAATAAAAAGGATACTCACAGTTATAATCAGGTTTAATACTTTTACCAGCTTCAAGGCTGTTTATTGTGATTTGAAATACGATGTGCAGAAGCAGAAATGTTAGACTCATGAAGCACAAGGATTTTAGTAACCGGCCTGTATGCCCTAAAAGACACAAAACACAATTCAAAGCTAGTTAATGTGACAAAAAACATTGGCATAGATAAAACTGCAAGATATTTATGCATATAAAATATATTGTAAAGGCAGATGAAGTTAAAAAAAAAAAGCACAAATAAGAAATACTTCCAACAATGTTCCAATCAGGGTTATCTTCACTGTTATATTCTACATTATGCTTATGGGATAAATTAGGCTAAATGGATATCATGCCTTCAAGCCAGTTCAAGCCAATTCAATTAAATATTGGATAAAACATTTGTTTTGATGATACACAAACCACACATTTGTTTCTATATGTTAATTAAAGTGTGATTACACATACATTTATTTTTCCTTGCTGCAGATAATATATGATAACAAATCTTTAAGCCTGCCTTTTTCCATTCCTTATGATAATGTACTGATTCAAAAAAGAATAATTAATATGAATCTAAGGTATCTTCTTACTTTCTTTCTTGAGAAGGAAGCTCGGATAAAATATGTAGTAAAAAATGCATGCTTAAAAAAACAACTAGATTCAGAAATCCAAACAGAACAGGAGCTAAATAAGAGGAAAAATCCTATTCACTCTAAACCTTTTGCAGGACTTCCTGTTTTTTTTTGAGAGAGCTTTTCGTGCCCAGAATAGTATTAGAAGCTGCATCCTCTGCATCAATAGACAATTCCACCCTTCAAGCCAGTTACACTCTCTAACTCATAAGTTGGCCTAAGCAAGTTACCCATTTTGTTAACAAAATATTATGTCAGACAAGACTTGCAGCATAACCATTCTCATTATTTCCAGAGGACTGTTTTCAAAATTCAAAACATAAAAACAGCAAACTTGTCATGTATCTACTTCAAATCAAGTAAGACACATGAATGAAATAAAATCTAGGGTTAATATAATGCATGTCTATCACTGGATGGCATCATAGCATGAACCCATTAGTATGTGAACTGCGAAATTGGTTTTCCTGCAAACCACACAGCCCTGTGTCTCAATCATTTAGGGCCCCCAAAGCCTTTCTACCTCCACCAGAGTAGGTGGAGGCAGGCAGGCACAAGCCAGAAACAAAATATGGTGGATAGCACAGCTCTTTAGAACTTTACTCTAGGCCCATGCTCTGTGGTTTGGTCATGCAAATGTAGGACTGCATGGCTGACAAGTCATTGTTTTCTTGTGACGGTGGCACTCTCTGGTGGCAATAGCAACTATGGCAGGAGGGTACATGTGCAGTACAGGAATAAAAGCAGGAGTAGATTGGTCTGGTGGGCAGACTGGGTGCAGGCAGGCAGGCATACTGCTGCCACTGGAATATAAGCCATGCTAAAAATAAATACTGATATAGGTTTGTGGGGAGACCCCCCTAAACCCAAGAAATTAATGAATGTCAGAATGTAGCTAATATTTGGGATAGGAAGGGAAAATGCAAACTGTAAACCTGTGACAGACAAGGAATTCCTGGGTGGGCTCATGCAAACCAGCCTGGCTGGGCTAGTTAAATGCAGAGCCATCAAGAAACAATACTGGGCCATTGAGGGCCATTGGCAATGCAAAAGAATTGTCCTTCCCCACCCCAGCTCTGAGGAGTGGACAGAGACAGGAGAATTGACAGGTTACCAAGGTGATGGGCTGGGAGTGAGGTAACAGGAAAAGAGTGTATGTGTGTTTTGCAAAGAACAGAAGGTGCTGCTGACTGTAGAGGCTGCAACCCAGAGACTGGGCAGCATGGCTGACTGCTCTTGACTCAAGTTGGATGAAGCTGTGAGAGAAGCAAAAAGAGACACCCTGGAGATGTAATTCTGTGAAATCTAGTCCTCTCCATGTAATTCCAAGTGTATAGAGATGTAAAATAAATCATATATTTTAAAAAGCTACAGCCTCTGCTGTTCCCTGAGTTCACAATGGAAACACGACCCTGGGTTAGTTCATGGAACACCTGGAATCTTGCTACCACCCTCCAAAGACTGGCAAGGAAATTTTAGAATAAAGAAGCATTGCTCTTAGATCCAAGATGGCATTCTTAAACCTAACCCTTGAAGAAGTCTGATATAGTCGCTGGGTGTCATTATATCGCTTAGTCACAAAGTAACACTGGGCTAAATTGCATCTTTGCAGAATCAGGGGTATCCCAGTTACTGTTCTGTTTTCATTGTAGAGAGACAATAGTTGTTTAGCTTCCTCACAGATTATTCTCTATGCCTTCAATGATAGCAGATTTGCCTCTCTTCTTCAGGCCGAACCAAGCAGACAAACTCCAGAAATGTGTGGAAAGAGTGTAAAGTCAACATGGAAGTACATGACATTGCTATAGATTACAACCAACATTTTCAGTTGAAATATTAGTCAGCGTTATAAACAGGAAGTAAAAATTCAACAGACGGTGCCATATTCTTCACTGAAGCTATGTTTCGAACGACAGTAGACAGACTCTTACGGGCACTCACATAGGATATCATACTTTATTCTACATAATGTGAGATATATATAATGTATACATATGGTTACATACTGTGGCTTGCAATCCTATGAACTCTTGCCTGAGATAAAGCCCCTTACCTGGGATAAAGCAATTATGATCATGATTGTAGCAGCTGGAGAAACTGCAGATATCATCATATGAATGGATGCCAACTACCTCTGTAAATTCTGTGATTTTTACTGTGCCATTATTTACATGCATAGATGATCATATGAAGAAAATAAGTGGGACCTACATATAAGCAGAATAGTGTGAACACAAAGCTCCCACCCTTGCTAATTATGTCTTTATTCAGTATAGTTGTTCATTCATCAGACTGTTGAGGAGGTGCCACACTGGCATTCTATATTCACAAAGTATTCATACTTTCAACACTTAAAGATAAACATGAACAGTGTTTGACAGAATAAAAGCTTGGGGAAATTCTAAACTCATGCGTCAGAACCTTGACACATGAAAACAAACGCACTGCTAGAATTGTTGGCATCCGTCTGTCCTGAGAGACAATCGAGTGTGCCTCCAGGAGTGAAGTCAAATCACTACTTTTGCAGCAGCAAAGTGACTTCTCTGGGACACAAGCCTGAGCAGTGTCTATGGAGGTCCTGGGATAATAAGATCCCCCTCTTGGAAACAACTCCTCCCCCACCAACATTTTGGCACAGATACCACATGTTCCCTCTAGCAGCAAACCATAGCTGTCAACTTACAGATTTGAAAATAAGGGACCAGTAGCCAAAATAAGGGACCTGCAGCCTCACCTGTTCCAGGCACTCCAGTCTTCCTGTCCTTCTGCAGTCTGGTCAAACTCTTGCTGGTAGCTTTGAGAACACTGTCCAGCCAACTTTGTAACCAGAGGTTCAACTGAATAGAATCTGAATCACATGCACCACAAGGCCTATGCAGCCTCAACTTAAGATGGCTCCCCGGCCTGGCTTTGCACTGCAGCTTGCATTAACTTTGCACCCCTCAGCTTGCATTAACTAGCCACACACAAGGCATGCAAGCTCCACCCACCCCCGTCGTTCTTAGACTTCTTATTGGGTGAGCAACACAGCCAAGCAACACAGTTGGAGCCTCCCTCTTCCCTGGCCGGCAGGGAGAGAAGCTGCTTCCTTTGAAATTTAAGGGACATCATTTGAGGGACATTTAAGGGACATCAATCAATAAGGGACAGCAGCGGGACATGGTGCTGGAATAAGGGACTGTCCCTTCAAATAAGGGACACTTGACAGCTATGCAGCAAACTCAGGAGGTTGAGTGCTGACAGGACTCGAGTCAAAACAGGGACACTAAGAAACAAAAGGTGCATATCAACATATTCAGGAAAACTATTGTGTTACACAGAAGTACAAAATATTTTGTTTTAAAAACTCACAGAAGACAACAAATTGAAATCTCAGGAAAGAAGGTCAATGGACTTCTGGATCCTTAGTTTTCAGATGGAAAAGAAAAACTGATGTACTGTATGGCAAAAAGGAGAAGAATGAATGACTTACATGTTTGAATTCAGAATCTGAATTATATAGAGTAGGCTTCATGGGACAGATCAGCGGTAGGCAACCTAAGGTCCAGGGGCCGGATGTGGCCCAATCGCCTTCTCAATCCGTCCCACAGATGGTCCAGGAATCAGCATGTTTTTACATGAGTAGAATGTGTCCTTTTACTTAAAATGCATCTCTGGGTTATTTGTGGGGCCTGCCTGGTGTTTTTACATGAGTAAAATGTGTGCTTTTATTTAAATTGCATCTCTGGGTTATTTGTGGGGCATAGGAATTCGTTCATGTATTTTTTTCTTTTTCCAAAATATAGTCCAGTCCACCACATGGTCTGAGGGACAGTGGACCGACCCACGACTGAAAAAGGTTGCTGATCCCTGGGATAGATGCACAAAGACATACATCTCTTGGAAGTTACTGGACTTGATGACCCTGTTGCCTCCAGCTTTAATTATAAAATGACCAGTTACCATAGTATGGTCAGACTATTGCTTGGCATTCAACTCTGAACATAGACATTAAATGCTAAATTAAGGAAAGCAGTGAGATGGCTGGAGGTAAGAAGAGCAAACAAGACTTGCATTATGCTTTCTATTTCAAAGGAACAGATGAAGCAGAAGAACTCAATGTGGTAAAAGCACTATTAAGTACTCTTGCTGGTTGCCTCCGCAGACACAAATGAATTGGCAAGAAAACTTTTTCTGCTAATAAAAAGTATCCCATGGGCATTCTGGGAAATCCTGGCACTGCCACATTTCTATCTCAATGGCCTGCTTCACTGGGTTTTACTACAATGATTAAAGAATCAATGCCTTGTAGACAGCTTGCTTCTCAGCAGACACACAAGTGGGTGGTGCCATATCCTGCCCCCAGGGGATCTTGAGATTCTAATGGAGATAGCTGTATAGCCAAACTGAATTTCTGGACATAATGCTTAGAGAACAGCAGTGATTAAGCACGTACACTACTCCCACCCAACAACATCTACAGTTTCATCTACAGTTAAGTAAATATATGTTGGTAGAAAAGAGGGCTTTTTAATCTTTGCTATCCACATACACATCTAAAATGACAGTTTGCTAAATACCAGTCATACAAACTGTACTCCGTTTTTCAAACCACCAAGACAGAATTTGGAGTAAAATTCTAACTATGAAGCCAAAAAGCAATAATAATTACACTAACAGTGCAGTTACTGTACCTAGTCTGATAGTTTTACCATATACAAAGGCTGACCATAAAATGGGTTATCAAGTTCTTTATGATATGCCGATTTGCTTGTGATATACTGCCAATTTATAATATTAATCAAACTGAGTAACAGGAGAAGCATGATGTCAAATGCACAGAGCATCTTGATATGCAAATACAATGTTCATGGTGCTTTTTCATGAGTCCTTTTCTCATTGATTCTAACCATGGCGACACACATTACTTGACTTGTACAAGAGTGCACAGGTTAGGCAATATTTGAAGTAGGTTTCCTGTGACTAAGTGTATTAAAAAAGAAATCAGTTCTCTGGACCATAATTAACTGCTTCAGTATTACTCAAATTCAAAGCAAAAAAATAAAGACAACAGGAAAAATATCCTCAAGCACATATATAAAAACTGAAAGAGAAAGTAATTTAACTTTAAGAGATCTGTGGAAAGGATGACAAAAATAAAAGGAATTTTTACTGTGGTTCCCATTTTCCAACTTCCAAGAATTGCTGAAAAGATTTAAGCTTCCCTGTCACATACACCAATAAAATCCCAGACTCTTTCCATAACAAGTAAAACCCATTCCTATGAACATTTGAGAACACCTGACTGATCAATTATGGAATGAGGAGGTAATCCACATATTTAGATATTTTCCCAAAGGTGTATAATCACGATTAATACAATACATATCATTGTGCATCTATTAATTGGGTTTTGGCCCAGGAAAGCTTGTGCAACAGTATGTGTGTTAGGTCTTTAAATGCCGCAGTGCCAGGCTCTGCTGTTTTATCTCATTTTATCATGTTCTCCAATGACTGAAGTTGTAAGACAACTACAGTATAGCAATGATAAGTCATTCAGATTTCAAATGAAGTCTATTGCAACTTCAGATCCATAAAGGTTCTTGGTGTGCAATATAGAGTGGAAACAAAAAGCTTGTTCACATATCACAGGTAGCCAGACTTGAAGTGTGAGCACAGTATCTACCACCAGCCAACTATTCTCCCGTCATTGGTAAAGGGCCATTAATGTATTTGGCCACCTGAAAACAATTAGGAAGGTTCTATAATAAAATTGACACTCTGTTTCCGACGCAACTCTAGACACAGCTGCAAACAGATCACAAGCTTTATATTAACCTAAGTTTAGGTTTATATGTAACTATGACTTAGGAAAACAATAATGATAATGATAAACTGATTAATCAAAAAAATGAAACAAAACCTATTTTCTTATGGCAACACCACAAGAGAGGATAGGAGGGGGCCACATAAACCCAATGAATGTTAATGTTTAACGAGACTACTGACTTCATGGCTTCAACATAGCTGGAATACCACACTGAAAAATTCAAAGAGAGATTATCTTGTCTACACAGAAACTTCTTATCTACCTTACAAGGAAAGCTATTGAAAATTTGGATTAAAACTACAAGATCCAATGGTTCCCAATAAGATTCCTGTGGAGGCAATAGGTCATAATAGGGCATTCCTATTGAATCAGAGATTATAGAAGGCATCAGATTGGAGAAGACCACCTCAGACCACTTCTGGTTGCTGACTGTACTCTGCAGAGAGCAGAGTTCTCCTGAAAGACAAGATAATCTGACTTTTGCCATCCTGACTGGCCTCTGACAAATGCAGATTAACTTCACTGCTACCTCTGTTATGATGTCAATGCTTCTACTGCAAATTGAATGTGGCTTACGTTTTCCTTTCAGATTGCAGCTGGTTTGAGAGAAAATGCACCACACACCAGTTTTTCTCAGGAAATCACAGGATAGCTCTGCATTCATGGGCAACATCATGTGTACAAGGATTCAAAATCCAGCAGTGGGAGTGCACTGCAGCCAGGATAAACAGTAATGTGTACACAGCCTAAGTCTTAGCTGAGAGAAAGAGGCTGAAAATGTATAATGGTGTGTTTGTGGGAGGGCATCCTGGCATCAAGGGCTATACTGGGAACTCGACAAAAAGCCTTCGTGAAATATATATTTATTTAAAAGCACTTATAAAGGACTTAATATTTTTTTAAAATCTTATCAATGTACAGCATAAGAGCAATGAACAATATAATAAAAACAAAAATACAACATAAAGCCAGTAAAACAGAATAAAAGCAAAGACAAGCCAAAACAGGAATTCAAGAAATTCAACTAAATAAATAAATAAATAAATAAATAAATAAATTTGACCCTAGGCTTCTTGCTATCCCTCAAATGGAGTACATCGGCTACAAATGAATACTTTTGAACAGTGGCGTAGCGTGGGGGGTGCAGGGGGGGCCGGCCGCACCGGGTGCAACATCTGGGGGTTAGGGTTAGGGGGCGCAAATCCATGGGTTAGGGGGCGCAAATTACTTGCCTTGCCCCGGGTGCTGACAACCCACGCTACGCCACTGCTTTTGAATACTATTCTGATGCTACACCAGTTTTCCTTCTTACAGAAACTCGGATGTCTGCTTCATTCACTGTTGTTTGAATGTGTCTGAATTATCCAATTTTGGCCTGGTGAATTTCCTCTGGAGGTAGCATACTTTTTTAGGAATATTTAATATGAAATGTGTTACTTAAAGTTTGGTTTACAGCCCTGATCTTCTTTATTGTACTATGACACTATTATCAAACCTACAAGCACCAAGGCCTCAGTCATGGCAAGTTAGGAGTAGGTCCAGGCAGCTACTGAAAAAGACAAAAATCTAAATATTGAATTGCGCTGTGCCATAATTTTTTTGGAAGAAGTAAGCATGTCAAAGCAATTTGGGAAGCCAAGCTAATATTCTGTGGTTTCTATACATTTGTTCTTTATTCTGGTATGGAGAATTACAATACCACTGCTTCTACCATGCCAGCAACATATGTTCCAATATTTACTCAAGTATTAGATTACATATCCAGTGTTGTACTGATTTCTATTTTGGTCCTACAGTTAATACTGTTGAGAGTGGATTGATCTGACATCCGGGTGATTTAAATAAATGTGTTAAATTACCCAAGAAAAATAGGCTGATTTGAAACCATTGATTCAAAATCAACCCCTCTCATTTTATTTCCTGAACTAACATGCATACTGACTATTGACTGGAAAATGAATGTCAGTGAGTCAGCAGTGGCTTGGTGGATTTAGAGGTTACATCAAGAGCCACTGTTGGTTTGAATACTCTTTCTGTCTACATATCATATTGTGCTTTATAAAGTAAGCAACATATTGTCATCTTATTGTATATTAGGAACACAGAAAGCTGCCCTGTATTACATTGGCCCATATATAGCTTAGTCTTGCCTCCCTGGAGTTTCAGACTGGAGTCATTCCCTGTCCTACTTGGATATATTTACACCAAAAATGGTTTTCCTGCCCACTGCTCCCCCACCCACCCCGCCTGCCTGTCCACATCATGAAAATCTGTATTTGAAAGAATACAGAGATTGCGGGACCCAGCCAAAGGCCCATCCAGTCCAGCACCCTGTCCTCACAGTAGCCACCCAGATGCCTGTGGGAGGCCTCCAAGCTGGCCTCAAGCACAAGAGTACTTCTTCCAGCAACTGGTATTCAGAAGCCATTGACTGTGGAGACAGACCAATAGCCATCATGGTTAGTAACCATCAGTCTCTTCCATGAATTTGCCTAATCCTCTTTTTAAGGTATCTACGTTGGTGGCCAAATATTTTACTCTTGATTTTGTTGTATACCAGTTCAAGAGGTATTTGAGCTGGAAAGTGGTTTAAAAGATTTATATAAATAGACATTCTAAAATTCCTCCCTATTGTTACAATCCCAAACCTTGATTAGAAAAGATTTTTGATTACTTTGTTTTAGTCCTTTAACTAACCCAGCACCATAGAATAATATTTGAATGGTATTATTATTTGATTAAATTTCAAGCGTATGGGCAAGCCTTCTTTCATTTTTATTTTTAAGACAATGCCTAGTATTTTTAAAAACAATATTTTCAAATTAGTACATATTTTTACAAAGTGGCAGAGTTCCTGATCAGTCAAGGGATAAATTAACCGACAGCCATGTTTTATAAAGGTTAGTGGCCTCCTCCCCACTGCCCGCAATTACTTTCACTACCTGCCATCAAAAGAGCACTCAAGTGATGCACAGCACAGCACAGAACACAATAAAGGCCCCATCAACAAACATTAATATCATTTCTAAAAATCAATAAAATAAATGCACTTAAAACCAGCCCTAAAAAGTTGAAGATAAAATTAAATTTAAAAATAAAAACCTCCAATCAACTTTAAAGTTGTTCCTCAAGAGCCACATTTTGATAAGCTGCTGAAACAATAAATAAAAAAAATTGTCCAGTAGCACCTTAGAGACCAGCTAAGTTTGTTATTGGTACGAGCTTTCGTGTGCATGCACACTTCTTCAGATACACTGAAACAGAAGTCACCAGACCCCTATATATAGTGGGAGGCTGGGGTGGGGTTTTTCTCAGAAGGGTAGTGGGAGATGGGTGATTGACTCAATGGGTATGGTAAACCTGTTGACGACTGTTAATGACCGCAATTAGTCCTACAGGCAAAAGCAAGGGATAGTATGCAGATGACCAAAAATAATCTCCTACTACCCTTCTGAGAAAAACCCCACCCCACCCTCCCACTATATATAACGTTCTGGTGACTTATGTTTCAGTGTATCTGAAGAAGTGTGTATGCACACAAAGCTTATACCCAGAACAAACTTAGTTGGTCTCTAAGGTGCTACTGGACTATCTATCTATCTATCTATCTATCTATCTATCTATCTATCTATCTAGACTGCATCAGACCAACATGGCTACCTACTGGAAAGCTGAAACAACAAGAAATATATGACGAAATGCACTTCTTATGGAGTTTACCTATGTATGACCAATACCACAGAAGAAGAGTAACCCAATGCCCTCATGGGCACATGCTCTTCCATGCAAAGAGCTCCAGGTTCAATCCATGCCATTTTCAGGCAGAACTGGGAAAGAACCCTGTCCAAAATGCCAAAGACTCTTTGCCATTCAGTGTAGACAATATGTAGCTTGATGGAGTTCATTTAAAGCAGCTTCCTATGTCATCATCTTATGTCTAGATCTCATGGGAAAGCAAAGACCCAGATCAGTGCCTCTCCCTGCACATCTAAGGGAGAAGGCAAACAAAGGAGGAGACATTCCTAAAGTTTTTCAGGACACAGACTACGGTATACTTTAAAAATAATTAATGTTTACACTTTGAAATGGTCCTGAACAAACAGCAGCCAAGTGAAGTTGGGCCAGAATAGAATTATGTGTCCATTGTGGCTTATACAGTGCCAAGAGACAGGCTGTGGCTTTCTTAACTCACAACAGCTTCCGAATCATCATGGAAACATGATGTTGGTTGCCATGAAGATAAGGCACTGTGTGGGCATAGGAGTCCCAGGAGCAAGCACTGGTGAAGAACCAGAGAAGCAAGAGTTTCAGAGACTGTAACCAGGAACTCCTCTAACTTAACAATTTTGGGCAACTGATGTAACATTGACATTAATCATGCAGGTTCTACTGAGATTAGCAATCCCAGACAAACAAAGAATGATGGATTAAGCTCTTAAAGAACAGCAAATTGCAAAGGGATTACTGAAGTATACAATACAAAGAGAAGACTGGTATACAGAGGAAAGATCATACCATATGTAGAGAATATTTGAAATTAGTTTATGTTCCCAAAACATGCAACTATCTGTCAATTTGTCTAGGTCAAAGGTAAAGAAACCCCTGACCATTAGGTCCTGTCGTGACCGGCTCTGGGGTTGCGGTGCTCAACTTGCTTTATTGGCCGAGGGAGCCGGAGTACAGTTTCCGGGTCATGTGGCCAGCATTACTAAGCCGCTTCTGGCTAACCAGAGCAGCGCACGGAAACACCATTTACCGTATTTTTTGCACCATAACACTCACTTTTTTCCTCCTAGAAAATAAGGGGAAATGTCTGTGCATGTTATGGAGGGAATGCCTACGGGTGGCATGCCTACGGATTTTCCTCCTCTAAAAACTACGTGCGTGTTATGGTCGGGTGCGTGTTATAGAGCGAAAAATACGGTACCTTCCTGCCAGAGCAGTACCTATTTATCTACTTGCACTTTGATTTGCTTTCGAACTGCTAGGTTGGCAGGACAGGGACCAAGCAACGGGAGCTCACCCCGTCACAGGGATTCAAACTGCCAACCTTCTGATCAACAAGTCCTAGGCTCTGTGATTTAACCCACAGCGCCACCCGCGTCCCTTTTGTCTAGGTTAGGTGCATGCTTTCCTGCTTCTTGGAAGCTATGCTTTTGGTCCATCTTAGATCGTACGGCCAGGCTATAATAGCTTGGACTGAAGAAGTACCAGTGAACATATTCATATAAGCACATGACAATTGGTAAATAGATTTCCAAAAGTTTAGGCATCTTACACCTAAAACAAGTATGGCAACTCATGATAAGGAGAGGAATGCAGTATCATTACACACACACATTCACCACAAATCCAAAATTCAATGTAAAAGAAAGCCCTATACGATGTAGGCGCAATAAAGCAATTAATGTCCACCTTTAAGGCAGCCATCATTCTCTTATGAAGGAATCCTGAGAAGACAGAAGGTAAAAAAAAATCCATGGATTTGCTAGACAGCAGAATAAGCACAACACAATGCCAGCCCATTGATTTACTGATCCACAATAGTGCTTTAAGCTTGGTGACCTTTTAAGGAAGCAACTAAAGATTGCCTTAAGTGAGGTCATAGTCTTATGACTGACAGCTTGGTTGTCTCAGTCACTGAACAACAAGGGTGGTTAGCACAAGCTCACCTTTGAAATAACATCCATTTCCCATTTAACAGGATATGAGGAACAGGTCATAAAATATGCAAGTCCCACAGCTCAATGGGAAAGAGAATTTTTGGGATGCAGCATTACTTCGGTCCTAAAGCAACATCCCCTGTTAACAATTTTGTTAATAAAGTAAGGCTTACTTCACTATTAATCCAAATACAAATATCCAGTAGAAGAAAAATACTGCAATGGCACAGGCCTGAATAAACACATGAGATCAAGTGTGGCAAAAATAAATAGCCGAGCACAATTTTTATTTCAGTGTTTTATCTGTAGCTACATAAAAATAAGAGATTTTTTAAAGTTTACATCTTGTCTATTTATCTTTGTATTTACTTATCATTGTATTTACTTAGCGTTTTATTAAATATCTGCAGGAAAAGTAGATTAAGGTTGCAATCCTATACCTACCTACTTAGGAGGATGCCCCAGAGGGCTCAGTGAAATTTAATTATGAGGAGACATGCAAAGGATTGTGCTGCAAATTGCATTCATTTGGGCATTACATATTGATTTGCTTCATACAGATATTTATTAGCTATCTTTCCAGAATTAACAAATTTAAAAGCCATCTGATACTAATACCTACAAACATGCGCGCACACACACAATGAAGTTCCATGATTCTGAGCACACTTTCATAATGTCATGACACACACAAAAACTCTTTTCATTTCAAATTAAAAAGGTAAAGGTAAAGGTCCCCTGACAGTTAAGTCCAGTCACAAACGACTCTGGGGTTGCAGCGCTTATCTCGCTTTACTGGCCAAAGGAGCCAACATTTGTCCTCAGACAGCATGATTAAGGGCTTCTGGCGAAACCAGAGCAGCGCACGGAAACGCCATTTACCTTCCCGCTGGAGCGGTACCTATTTATCTACTTGCACTTTGACATGCTTTCGAACTGCTAGGTGGGCAGGAGCTGGGACCAAGCAAAGGGAGTTCACCTAGTCACGAGGATTTGAACCGCCAACCTTCGGTGGCAAGCCCTAGGCTCAGTGGTTTAGACCACACTTTGCCGTTATTTCATATCTACCTGATGCCTGGGGGAAGCACGACATAGCTGGGGTGAAATGAATCTCGAGACTTTCAAATTGTGATTTCCTAAAATGTAAGTCCATGTTCCACTAAGCATGCCAGCACAGAAGTGCTTTACATAATTACCATGTTTTATAAATTCTTTGTGCACCTGTCAAATTATAATTGAATATTATCAACAGAAAGACTTCTCCCTTG
Organism: Podarcis melisellensis; assembly: GCF_964234715.1. NCBI lineage: Eukaryota > Metazoa > Chordata > Lepidosauria > Squamata > Lacertidae > Podarcis > Podarcis melisellensis. Next base: position 48,849,445 of record NC_138539.1, read on the forward strand.
CTGCTAACTCGGTGCTTGTTATTAGGTAAGAAACCAGGGGTAGCATAGGAGTAAGAAATGAGATATTGCTATTCATTTTGAAATGGTACCTTTTCTGGCTTGATTTCCTGAACCATGAGCCATTTCTGGGTGCTACCTTGGGAAGGCACTGGTTGTTTTAGTCACAGAAAAAAGAGGTTCTTTAATGGGTGGTGGGGCACTTCTAGGAAGGGCCCTTGGGAAAGTAGTACGGGCACTCTCTTTGTTGTATTACTATAGATCTTCGCTGAATAAGAGCCGGGAAAGGAAGAGTTGTTTGTTGGGTCCTCCCTGTGTGAAAGGCATGTTGGTTTCATATATACACTGAACGTTTGTGGTTACCTGGAATTGCAAAATAAAACCACCAATATCATAATGGCATTCTATAAACCTATGGTGTGGAATACTGCTTACGGTTCTAGTTGCCTCATCACAAAAAAGCTAAGATTAAGGGCAAAAAAATTATCAAGGAGATAATTTACAAGCCTGTAATATACCTTCCTTGTTCAATATGTACTTGGCTAATATGCAGTACAATTTTAAACAAACTGTGAAACAGTATTTTGAACTGTAACAGCTGCAAATTTACCAGCAGAAGTCTGCAGCAAGACACTGAGTCATAATCACTACCTTTGGTGTTTGTATTACTTTGCTTCTATCAATTCAAATGTCAAAATAAACATAGTTCACTGGAACTAAGCTGCCATTTTCAAATTATACACTGAAGAACAGAACAAGGTACACAGAATATTTGTAAAAGACTACATCCCCACCTACCTGCTAGTGAGTAATTCCTGTAGGAGTCAATGGATTTTATTCATAAGGTACTTAGAACTGAAAGCAGTGGTTTCAGATTGAGTCCAAGTAATGTTGCTAAAGGAGTTCAAAGGTGTAGCGCAGAATGTGTCCAAGTCAATTATCTCTATCGGGGTCACTTAACATAGTAGGCAATGGTCTCCAGTACTGGTATCCAATTAGTGGGAGGCAATTCAGATGCAGTAATATTTCATCTAGCTGACTTCCATAGCATGTGAATAGTCACTCCACAAATAAAGATTATAGCAGGTTGCAATGCTATCACCTGAAAAGCCTTTGGACAGCACATAATCAAAAGAAAGAATGACCCACCACAGGGGGCCCTGATTTGAGAAAATAGTGCTAAGGACATGGGTTACTATTATCTTCATTATTTGTGGACCATTGGCAGATAGCATAATCCAAAGGCAGCATTCTACAGTATCAACAGTAGCTTCAGTTTGACAACTTTCAATCCAAAGCATTCTTCTTTGGATTACTGTTTTGTTATTTTTGTGACAGCTGTATCTTGCATTAAATGTTTCATTCTCAAGTCTCAAATAATGTCCTCCTCTTCAGCTCCTTCATGGTTTCCTTTATTCCAACTGCCTTTACCATCAATTCTAGTTCATCCCTCACTAGAAGGGAAACAAATAATATTGATAGACTTAAGCCCTCTTCAGGCATTTGGAATTTGTTGTAATGCCAGCATGAGCATTGACTCACTCCACTCCCAGCCTTGCTGAACACAACAAGGGCTGAAGGGGGCTGCAGTATAGATGATCAAGAATATGCCAATATAACAACATTGTTCCTAATGTATGTCAGAAGTAAGAATCAGTGGCGTAGCGTGGGGGGTGCAGGGGGGGCCGGCCGCATCGGGCGCAACATCTGGGGGTTAGGGTTAGGGGGTGCAAATCCACGGATTAGGAGGCGCGAATCCATGGGTTAGGGGGTGCAAATTACTTGCCTTGCCCCGGGTGCTGACAACCCACGCTACGCCACTGGTAAGAATGGAATGTTTTACATCTTGTGTTTGATAGTTTGAAAGAAAGATTTATGCACAAACATAAAGTGGCCTGAAAATCTTTTTGGATTTTGTCCACTCTGTTCATGACCTCAGAAGGTGGTGGATTCTCCTTCATTGGAGGTGTTAAAATGGAGTTTGGATGGCCACCAGTCAGGAATTTTTAGCTAGATGACCCTGGGCCCCTTCCAACCCTCTGATTCCATGACCCCTTCTCCCTACTTGCTGCTCCATTAACAGCGGCTGCAATACATATGAAATGGGCAGAGTGGGTGATATGATATCTAAATAGGTAAAATAAAGAGTAAAAGAAGATACTGCTGTAAAAGAAACTCTGATAGAGTCTAAAAAATATGCAGGTTGCTTTTCAAATCACAATTCTCTGTTGAAATAATTGAGTAGCTATGATCAGTGTTGGATCCAGAAAGTCAAGCATCAGTACACTAATGAACCTCAAATATTGCACCACTCAGATTGGTATCTGTCTTCCAATGCTGAAAGACTAGGAATACAGGCACAATTTTCGAGGAATGCTCCTCCCAGGGAGGCTCGCCTGGCACTGTCTTTGTGTATATTTAGGCCCCAGGCAAAAACATTAATCTTCTACCAGGCCTTTGCCTAATTAAACAATCAATGGACTTTTAAACTGTATGGGGAAATGCTGTTTTTGTTTGTTACTATGATATGTATTTTTATATTGCAAACTGCCCGGTGGTTCTCGGGTGTAGGGCAGTATAGAAATTTAATTAATCAATAATAACAATAGTTATAATAGGCTGCCTCCAACAAGCTGGAAGGGAAAGACCCATTCCCCACCATCTGTCCATTTCGTAGAACCACACATTTATAATTAAATACATAACCAACAAGAACCTTAACAACAGGCTTATAAAAAAAAGATTTCCTAGCAAACTACTGCTTTCAGTATAGAACTAAAACCAAAAACACAATGCTTAAGAGCCGATTCAGGCATTTTCTGGTATAGGAAGCTAGTACAGCCAATATACTATCATCTGTTTTTGTTATAAGGTGGTCTAAATTAACTTTGAGTCCTTTCGACTCCCAGAACTGTTTGAAAACCAAAGTGTGGCTTTTGATTGGCTGCAGGAGCATCCAGAAGCCGTGGAAGCCACGCCAGATGTTCAGCTTCTGAAAATCATTCGAAAACCGGAACACTCACTTCTGGGTTTCAATCATTCAGGAGCCAATTTGTTCGGGAGCCAAGGCATTTGGCTTCCAAGGTATCATTGCACTTCATCTCATTCAAATAGGTATCTCAGACATAATCTCCACACAGGGGCACCAACATGGCCCCAGATTGTGGGTGCCCAGCGGGGCATGTGACGTAATATGACATCTGACGGCACGTTACGTCACATGCACTCTAGCAGCTCCTTGGGAGTCTCGGAAGTCACGTAGAAGGCCTTGTGAGGTCTCGGGTGCAATGTCCAAAGCACCATGGGGCTTCAGATGTGACTTCCAAGGCCCTTTGAGGCCTTCAATATTACCTCTGAAGACCTGTGAGGCCTCCGATACAACTTCTGGGGCCTCATGAAGCCCCAGAAGTTGCGTCAAAGGCCCGGCAGTGCGGGTGCCAAACACCCACACAAAAATTGTGGGTGTCCGGGCTCCCAACAGTTGGTGCCAATGTCTCCACACAATTTGGGGAGGCTTCAGATTGGGAAGATGTGTATATATATAAGGTGATAGTGGTTCTTGCTACTTCAGGATATTCTCTTCCCAGGCAATACAGAATAATAAAAAATGAAGGCACGCACACATCTACTTTTCTCAGGCCCATTATAACTTGTAGTTCTCACCAACAGCCACACTAAAAACAAGTCAAAGTGATGAGATATTGGGTACATAAACTTTAAGTACTTTCCCAAATATGATGGAGAAACACCCCTAAACATTATTGTGTTCTTTGTTCACCCAAAGAGGTTGGGGGAACACACCCGAGTATGACTGTCTATGCTTTAGCAATGAAAAATGGGAACATGTAACTGTGTCCCCGGGCAAAATCAGCCTCTGAGGCTATACAATATCTGCTTTGGCAATTCATGACTGAACGCCCCTCCCCAAACACAATTTTATGAATTTTTATAAACGCAAAGGGTATTTAACTGTAACTACTTTTAGATGTTTTTAATTGTATTTGTTTATAAAATGTTTTAACTGTATTAGAATGTGTTTGCTTTGTTTTATTTTTAAATTGTGTATCTCTTTGCTGCCCTGGATTCTTTGGGGGCTAACATTTTTAACAACAGTTCATTTTAAAGACTTATTTATTTATTTATTTATTTATTACAGAAAACCTTTTCACCCCAACACTTAAATATGCACTTGAACCCATAAAACGAAGCCAAAAGTGACAAAACCAAAGCATGCTTTGCTAAAACAAAAATGCCTTAGTTATAGCAGTGTCCAAAGTAAACTTTTGACTATGCGTAACATTCTTTTACAAAATAAACTCTAGACTTTTGCCAGCAATAACCTATATACTGATGTGGTATTAAAAGAAACTTGGACGCTTGAACTGGGAGACAAACTGTCAACCAACCACTAATTGGATTTTATGATGTGAGTCACAGCTTAGCAATTTCCTAGAATTTAATCACAGCGCACCCAAAAAGATCAATTAAAGAACAGCCTCAGAATTTGTTAAAGCCCTGTGTAGCGTGGGGCAAAACAATGATCTCAGTAAGTTCACCAGAGAATTTTATGAATGAACAAAGAAAGTATTTTTAATGATAAAGGCAAGATTCATTTCATTCCCTTTCATTGTTTTTTGAGTAGCAACTAAGCTTTTTAAGTGAGCTATTAGACTCTGAGAATATAGTGTTTGCTGCTGTTTACTGATTTTATACATGGATGTGAGTACTTTCTGCAGTGAGTAAGCAGAAGGTATAACAATTTGGGCTACTCCTAGATGGGAGATGGAGTACAATTTTGTATGCCAGACCTGTATTTATTTACTACACTTATACTCTCCCTTCCTCAAAGAGTCAAAAGTGGCTTACATACAAAGCCCATGTTGTCTCCTACCCACAAAACTTTCAGGACCAGAGTGACTTCACCTAAGCAACTCAAGATCATCCTGTGGGGCAAACATAGCCCACGGTTCTTAAGACTTCCCAGTGAAGTACAAGACGAGAGAAGTTTATCACAAATTATGAACTTACAATTAAGCACAGTAACATCAGAATTTTACCCCTCGCCATAAAAAACACCAACATCCAAATAATGTTTATACTCTTCTGGCACAAAATATTGTCTAGGTTTTTAAAATTTGTCTTTCAGTCATATAATCTGTTTCAGGACTTGCTACACCAATTCACAGTGGTTTTAGGCAGGCTCCTAACGACTGAGCAGATGAAACCAATAGTGCGCCCAAAAGTCAAGAAGGTGGTTTCTACACGTGCTGTAGAGGAAAATGAGGGGTAGATGGGTTCGTCAACCTTGGAAGATAACCCATCTAGGAGAAGGAAAACTCTGATCCTAAATTTCTGCTGTCTTGTGGGACATCTTATGGGAGGAGGCTAAGGAGTAAGCCCTACACAAATCCAGAGTAGAGGCCCTAAGACGGTTGGGTGGCGCCTTGTACACTTCCTTCATGCAGCTCCTGCAGTCAAACTGATGCCAAACATATTGCTTTGCTTCCCTTTGGACCACATCAGCAAGGCCCTGTCGTCTTGGCAGCCCAGGACCTCCATACACACTGCTCAGGCTTGCGCCCCAGGATAAGTCACTTGGATGCTGCTAATTGCAGGTGTTTGACTTCACTCCCAGAGGCGCACTCCACTGTCTCTCAAGACAGACAGATGCCAACAACAAGGTACAGTGAAGTGAAAACAGTGTAATATTAAGCCCTGTGGGAATCCTTCATGTGTGGGTACTGAACCCATGGTGCAAGTGTTACACTATATGGTACAGTTTAGAGGTGTATGGGAACTGTACTTAGTTTATCTATCCTTTGCAAAGGGAAAATAGTCCTCTTAATCTCATGTCTTTATTCTTTGAACCCAGGCACACCCACTTTTTACATATAGGGCACTGAAGAAGGGGCAGAAACAATTCTAGAATGACTGCAGATTATAGCTTATTAATATTCTCTGTCTTTTCATTCATGCAATATGTTTAGCTGTTTCTTAATGTGTGTTTGGATGGTTCATCTGCTGGTGTAATACAAAGATCAAAGGACACATTTGTTAAATAAGTAGAATACTGATAGATAGATAGATGATAGATAGATAGATAGATGATAGATAGATAGATGATAGATAGATGATAGATAGATGATAGATTAGATAGATAGATAGATAGATAGATAGATAGATAGATAGATAGATAGATAAATGTAATCTGGCAAACAATGTTTCCATGTAATATTGTTAAAATTGGCTTGTTTGCACTTCAACAGCACCACTGTGAACAGCCTTTGCTCTCTGGATGCAATTATTAATTATAAAAAAGAACTTTACCATCCTGCTCCAGCATGGTGGAAATACTTTGTCAATATAACAGCAATAGAATCTATTAGGGTCTCAAACAAGTATTTTTTTTGGGGGGGGGGGAGGAGAAAATACTACTCATAGTTGTCTGCACATGCATGACCATTAAAAGCCTTCTGGATGCACTACATGCTTGATATTTTATGGACAACATCTGAGTTGATAACAGATCATTTACCACCATTCAAATGGAAAGACATAAATCAGCACCTTTTAACCATCTTCCCAACACTCTCTCATGCACAAACAAGATAAGCCAGCCTACTGAACTCTTAGCATGTTCTCTCTTCTCAAGAACTGCTAGTACTTTGCCATAAAATTGCATAACTGCCAGAGTTACACACACACACACACTAAATAATTTGATCCTAGACTCAGATCTCTTTTAATCAACTGGATTTCTAACTATAGATTCCATTCCCAACCATAAATTCACACCCTGCTGTGACTTAAAGGAAACACTATTCCATCTCACCCAAGACTAATTAGGTGTTTGGGACACCTTCAGTGTTTTCATCCCAAAATACGTTGATGGAAATGTGGAAAGTTGGGCTGTCAGTAGCTCAATTTTGTCACACACGCACACACGTACCAACACAATACCTGTGGCACTTTCAGCTCCTTGCCACTACTATTACCAGTGCTCTCCAGTTGCTTCTCTTCTGGATGAGGAACAGGCATTAGCATTTGCTCATTTGCCCACTCACTCTCTTGAGCCCAATAGGATGGCAATGGAAGGCAGTCAGAGAGGAGGATCGGTAGCATGTGCTGCTGCCAATCCACTGCACCCAGGGGAGAGTGCAATTGCCAGATGGGTCTGAAAAGGAAGTAAGTGGAAAGGAATCTGGTAACAGCAATGATAGAAGGAGCAGTCTCAGCCATCCAGCAGAAATTCTGTGAGGCTTCAGTAGGCTGTGTATTAAGATCAGACTGGATAAGTTTGAACAAAGTTTAATCTAAAAAATACAGTGATTGGTGCAGAGGGGGTTTGATAAAACAGTCAGTTGGTCTTCGGTATGGACACATTCCCCTTGAAGGACAGGTTTGCAGTATGGGACTATTCATGGCTCCAGCAATGCTACAAGGCAGCTGTGACCTAGAATGCATTTAACCAATTTCTGCTGAGTTGCCAGCTGCACTCAGTGCTGTAAGACAGACAGGGCTACTATCATCTATGCTCTGACAACTTCTAGATTAGACGATTATTGGTTTTGCTAAAAGTTCAAGAAACTCCAAACACCAAAATCAGAAAAGCTAGTCCTCCAAAAATGTACCATTTAACAATCAGTTTAGCAATGAAGGCAAAGACAATTAATTCAAACATTTCTGGAAGATCCAGATTGTGAAGAACAATTACTGTTTTAGTAACTATTACCCAGAACTGATTAATGGACCTGCACCATTACAGAAACTCTTAATAACAAGCTCTGGTTTTATTTATTTTTTTCTTTGTTTTTATACTTTAACAGTGCAAAACACAAGCACTCTGATTATTTATTTATTCTTATTAAATTTATATTCAGCTCTTTCTCATAAAGGAACCTTGTTGAAGAGTCTTATGTCAGAAAATTGCACACATACTGTGTGTATGTACTGAGATTTGGTCCAACTTAGGTCTGACTCTAAATAGATATATTTGAAATCAGGACAGCCCACACAAGAAGTCTCTGTCCTCTGGTGCTTCAGGGCACAATAACCGTCTCTGTGATCAATGCAATTTCCGCATAGCACTGAAGGAAGCAGAAGTCATGCTAGGCTGAAGAAGAAAGGACCACAGCCTTAAATGCCATTCTCCCCTACTGCCTTGGAACTGGACAGCTACCACCTCTGAGGAAGCCAATCTCATCCTTCAAAAGTATTTTGCAACATGTAAGCAACTTCTGTTCTCAGATGATTTTCAAGAGGACTCTTATTTGAGATTCAAAGATCACCAGATTTCCCCAAACTCATTGCAAGTTATACAACTTCAACAGAAACTAAATGGCTGAAAATTGTTACACGTGTATTCAGGATTCCAAACATTCTAGAGAGTTTCTATGAGACAGGAAAAATAGTGATCTATCTCACAGACTTGGCAGGTGGATGAACAAGAGAATTTTAAAAGTATCTTCATAATTAGAAGTGGGATATAAATGGTGAATTCCAGAGCAGATCCATGGAAATTAATCAAACCTTTCTGATGCAGTGCAGCATGTGCCTCTTGTATCAAATATGCCTGTGAAATGCCCATACACACCATTTATATGAGCAGTGCTACTTCAAAGTGCATTTACGCTTGTAGCCTACTTTTTTTGGTTTTATATATCTGTATCTTAAAAACAGTTCCACATCAAGTCAAGCCTGTACAACCTGCAACTCACCAAGCAGAATGCAGCCCACCAGCTGTGTATGGCAGCCAACCAAAAGGTCTCACTAAACCTCTCAATTTCCTTGCTTCCCTGGTACACTTAAGAACAGGGTGATCACTAAGCACATGGCAGAACAGAATACACGGCTGGTGGGCCCAGTTCACAAAATGCAAGCATGCATTTCAACATCCAAACTTTAGGCTGTATTAAACAAACTTTTACTCAGAGTAGACCCATTGATATTAATAGCCATCACTCACCTTGAACCATTAATTTCAGTGGGTCTACTCTGAATGAAATTTAGTTGAATACAACAGAACCTATTATTTAATTTAGCCTTGAGCATGTAACAATTTGTGGTTTTAAATAGGGTTAGGGGTCATTCTATTCTGCAGACAACTTTCGATCCAGCCTTAGTTTTCCTCCTCAGTGTGATTTAAAAGAAGCAAGAATATCCAAATTTCATCTGAATGCTGTATCTCCCTAAGTACCTGGGGGAAATGGAGGGGAGTGCTTAAAATCAAATGCCTAGTGTGGTACCATGGTCAAATAAATACAGTACAGCTTTCATTCATTCGTGTTCCCTTCTGAACTAACTAGGAGAGGTTCACGGCAAAAACTAAATAGGTTGGGAATTTTCACTAGGGTATAATGTCTGAATCATTTCAGAGAGTGAGAGGAGCAGTTTCTCATTTGAGAAATATAAAGATGTGACCACAGCCATTTTCTTCATTGCCCACTTCAGATGTAGAACAAGATCAATGTTGTTTGCAACAAAGTATGGGAGAGGTGAGCCTTCAAGCAAGAGAAATAAGCTGTGAATAAATATAGTCTATTTATTTATTTAAGAGGAAGGAAGTTTACCACAGCAGACAAATTTCAACTAGCACCAACTAGACAGTCTTCTAACAGTGAAGAGATTTATGGCACTGAAAGCAGTGCGACAACAAATGGTGGCATTGTCACAGTTCAGCTTGCTTGCCAATAGTGTACTGAGCCCTTTTAAAGAGCTCCTTCAGACATGTTCCTGGCTAGCTGCAGTACTGTCTACATGGTCAATCCAGACTCTCTTGCATATTCTTCAGCAAGGCCGTATCAACAGCCAGATAATGGGAAACGGCTGCAACTACTTTTTTGAAAGAACTAAAAACCTGGCAAAGTTTACAGTGGAATGCATCTTGCCTTTATGTTGAGCGTAATAACAAAAATATATACCTAATGATGTAGTGGATCACCCTCCCCGCTTTTTATGATGACATAATAAAACACAATTGTTTAAACTATAGTACTATTTAAAAGGGGAGGCCCAACAAAGTGTTCTAATGAAAAACAGATGTATGTAGTTCTGTGTCTGCTACCATTTTATTTTTCAATATCTAAAAATGCCAACAAGTCACATTAACTTCCCCCTTTGCTCACCCTTGAGTATGCTACCATCCCCTGCACACAATCCAGACTCCTTCCAACACAGCACAATTAACTGAAATGCAAGTGATAGTCTTCCTTTTCTTTGCTTTTTTAGATAAATGAAATACAAAGAGCCCTTCATGTGTTATCAGTACGATCTAAGCTGCTGCACAGCTACTGAGGACATAACTAGTTGCTGTGTACTATCAATCTTTCCCTGTAAAAATACACATAGAGATGCTGGCCTTATTGCTGATAGCGTAGGTTAGCATCTGTAGTGATATCACACACAATCTACTGTGTATTAGCAGTGGCAGCCCCCGCCAAAGCCTAGCTTACTGGGGTTGCGTGGCAGGGGACGACAAGGTGCCCATGGGGTGCTGTTCCATAGGATTCCAAAGCCCAAGGCAGCTGCTTCAGTCTACCTCATTGAGCATGTCAGCTCTGTGTAATGGACCCATATGAAGACACACTGCATCTTGTAAAATCACTGGGAAAAGATGGAGGGAAAGTTTAGACCTTCCCTGAAAACTGTTCACAGTTTCCTAAAAAGGTCCACACCCGTTTTTAAGAATCACTGCTATAAAAGCATGCACTCATTTAAAGTATTTTTTCATTCCTACTTTGGAAAAGTGTTGTTTTTCAAAACTACCATACTGCTACCACTCAGGTATGGAACACTTCAATTGTGAAGAACACACACCTCTGATCATGAACCATTCCCACACCACTGAGTAACAACTCTACACAAACATACACAGAATGGACTGAGGCATATCTGAGAGGCTTTCAGGCAGACTTGTGCTCTGCCAACTCTTATTTAAATAATAATAATTACCCAAATATTTGAGGTACTACTAGGAAAGCAATTAAAAAGGCTGGGGTGACTTCACTGCCCCATCTTCATCTTGTTTTTCTGTAAGATATAAACTTACGGGGGGAAACTGTCTTTTGTGCTGCCTAAAAGCGGATCCTGTGATAAAAAATGGGCTGAATGTGGAGTGAATTGCCCCTGGTGGTAATTTTTATTCCACTGTTGGTTTGCAATTTGAGAGTTATGTGAATTAAAGGTTCAGGGTGAAGCAAACTTTTGAAGATCTACCCTTAAATCAATTACTGCAGCAACTGGGATTTAATAGTAATATTAAAATAAAGAACTCAGAGTATTTAAACTCTTTAAATCAGCCAGATCTGTAGTTTTCATATGTGAGAAGTATTGCAAGTAAATAGGAAGACAGGGAAATTCATGCACGCAAATGAGAAATCCAGGTGCAATGGAAAATAAGAGGAGAAACAGCTGTTTGTAGAAGAACAAAATGGCACAGGAAGGAAGAGAAAAGTGAAGATCAACGAAGTACAGTTTTAACATTAAGTAGCCCAGGGAAATCATCACCTTCCAAAATCTACATCAGACTGGAGGAAAAAGAAATAATTTAAGGAAGAATTAAATTAAGCGAACTGTATAAAGCCTAGTTACCCGAATAAACTAGTGAGTGATGGGAATAAAAATAGTGCAAAGGCTAAACAGAAGCATGCAGAAAAGCACAGGAAGTCAGGAAGGTAGAAAGCAGTGTTTCCTCCCTCATTTATTTTATAGCAAGTTTGCTTTGTGAACATTTGACTGTGATTCACCACTGAGGTATGGCAACTTCAGAAATAACAATAACAAATAACCCCACTTCCTGTTCCTTTTGAGACAGACAGAATGTGTGTGCTCATGTGTTATAAAAGCACACACATGTATGGGAAGACTTCACAATAACTGTTTTCACACGAGTATCTCTGACACAGTCTGCAGCATAAAACCAGGACCAAATCACAGTTCATCACACAAGCAGTAAGATAATAGTGACTGTAATATTAATTTGGATGCAATAAACGCAGGTTCAAACCTTAGCTAAAAAGTTTACTAGGTTACCCTAGGCAAGCCACTAACTTCCAGTGTAATCCTTTACACAGGATTAAAGGTAAAGGGACCCCTGACCATTAGGTCCAGTCGTGACCGACTCTGGGGTTGCAGTGTTCATCTCGCTTTATTGGCCGAGGGAGCCGGCGTACAGCGTCCGGGTCATGTGGCCAGCATGACTGAGCTGCTTCTGGCGAACCAGAGCAGTGCACGGAAACGCCGTTTACCTTCCCGCCGCAGCAGTACCTATTTATCTACTTGCACTTTGACATGCTTTCGAACTGCTAGGTTGGCAGGAGCAGGGACCGAGCAACGGGAGCTCACCCCATCATGGGGATTTGAACCGCCGACCTTCTGATCGGCAAGTCCTAGGCTCTGTGGTTTAACCCACAGCACCACCCATGTCCCTATCCACAGGATTGTTATTAGGTTAAAATAGCTTTGAGCTTCTGCAAAGAAAGTATGTGAAAACACTGGCAGTGTATCTAGGAACAGGCATGTGCAGGGGGTGGAGAGTAGGGTATTCTTGCCTTGGAGGGTTAAGGTGGCCGGGCCCCCCCACCAGGAACCAGCTGCTTTTTTAGTTTCAGTTTATAACTTTATTCTAACTAGACTTCCACCCTGCACCTCAGACAAGCTTTGCAAGGGCTTGCCTAGGATTGGGCAGGTAATTGGGTACAATTCACCTTTGGCTAGAGAGCTAGTTTGAATATACAGTGGTACCTCAGGTTACAAACACCTCGGGTTACAAACGCTTTGGGTTACAGACTCCGCTAACCCAAAGGTAGTACCTCGGGTTAAGAACTTTACCTCAGGATAAGAACAGAAATCGCACACAGGTGGCGTGGTGGCAGCGGGAGGCCCTATTAGCTAAAGTGGTACCTCAGGTTAAGAATGGTTTCAGGTTAAGAACAGACCTCCAGAATGAAATAGGTACCACTGTAGTAAGAATGCTCATTTTCCACCCAAAATGTGGCACTACAGAAAACATTGAAAATAGTCAAGACAGATGCACAAAAGTCCAGATCTAGTAGTATTCACTAGACAATCTGATACAATGGGCTGAAACTGGATTTTGAATCCCTTCCCCTTGAAGGGATATTAGGAACCAGAAAGCTTGGGTGGCGCATATTCCTTCTATGACAAAAACTAAAATTGCTGCTGCCTGCGACTTCCTTTTAAGAGTGGATGCCAAGTTACTACGGTAACTAATGAGTGATATCTGGGCCCAAAGCTTTCTAGAGAAATGAAAGCTGTCCCTCAACACTGATGAGCATTGCCCAGATGGATTATCTGAAAGTAAAGTTAGCCAGTATAAAACATTAAAAGAAAATAGTACTGTATTAAAATTCTGAGCTAGAAGATTAAGGATGGCTGTCAAACATTAGTAGTGTTTTGCTTACAGAGAATTGCGGTGTTTAGGATGTCAATCATCCTTCCTGCACAGAAAGGGCCAGAAAAGAAATCACATAAAATGAAGATCATAAAAAGATTTTGAATCAGAAAACTGCACCCATATTCCCCTTAAGGTGCTCAATCTAGCCACTCATCTGTCATATTTACCATTTTAAGAGACACTTTAGCCCACATCTAGACATTTACTGTTGGATTTTTGTTTGGTCTTTTGCTCCGTTCTTATAATTTTTCTGTAATAAAAAGTGTCTGACAGATTTAGCAACATTGTGAATTTCTAACACATAGAACCTTTCATTTTTCGCTTCTGTATTTTACTTGCAAAAGCTCACCAGGAACTAAGTCCACACATTTATTATAGGAACCTTTCAAAGCACACAAAGAATAATACACTGTTTCCCCCTTCACATCGGTCTTCTTAAATGCATTGTCAAAAAAGGAGAAGTACAGTATAGGTTTCCCCCATGAGTGAAATATCATGGATTGACTGCATGATCCTATTCTATATCTCTCAAGGCTGAATTCTCTTGCTGCTGCTTCCGAGTTTGGCAGTCTGGGGAGTGCTGTAGGACAGGGCCTGTCCCACAAAGGTTATTAAAAGTAATTGAGCAAATCTTCACTACTACAGTAGACTGTGTGCAAACACATAGTGTGCAATGCCTGTCAGCTTCCAATACTTTCTCAAAGAGTGCATGTGAGTTAAACAAAGACGTTAATAAGTTTTGTTTATTTGTTTAATCCAATGTTATGCTGACAGACAATTACAGTGGTACCTCGGGTTACATACGCTTCAGGTTACATACGCTTCAGGTTACAGACTCCGCTAACCCAGAAATAGTGCTTCACGTTAAGAACTTTGCTTCAGGATGAGAACAGAAATTGTGCTCCGGTGGCGGCATGGCGGCAGCGGGAGGCCCCATTAGTTAAAATGGTGCTTCAGGTTAAGAACGGACCTCCGGAACAAATTAAGTACTTAACCCGAGGTACCACTGTATTATTTTCTACCTTAGACATGAACATGCAGAGTTAAGCCAGTGGGGGGTTAAAAAAGTACAAGAACTAAGCTAATTAAGTTTTACCTTGATTCTTAGTGAAAGGCAGCGCACACAACATAAAGTGTGGAAAAGGAAACTGGGGGTATAATTCAATGTCATGTATTTCAGCTTGCCAGATGGAACAGTCCCCCGCTCCCTGCACAGTTCTGAGGGTTCTCTCAGCCTCCTACCTACAACCCAATTTCAGAGGCGTGGAAGGAGGAGAAGGGAAAACTTCATTGCACGAACAGAAGTCATTTACTCAGGGCTTCTGCTGATGAGTCTTGTCCAGTGAATCCTGCCCTTTAGTTCAAAAATACATGAATATTTTGCTTATTCAACAGAAATTAAAGGCAAAAAGTGCCATTTAAATAAGTCTAGTTCATTCATTTCAATGGATATACTATGAGTAAAACTTAATTGAATGCCATCCAAAGAAACTGGATTAATCAAACTGTAATTACTTACTGAAGTGTTTGGTTTGTCCATAGTTTCATTTCTCTCTCAGATATATAGCCCACTATTTTAAAAAAGGGGTTTCTGTAGCAACTTAATTTTTCAGTTGCATCTATCTGTACTTTTTTTAAAAGCCAGAAACAGGCTTACCTTGCATTGTTGTTTTTGTAGGTTCCGAAAAAAGAGGAATGAGTAGCAGGTAGATGAGGTAGACAAATGAGAGTCCATTGTAGCGGAACGCACATGCTGTAGAGAGAAAAAGAGAAATGCAGGGGGGAAAGTGGATTAATGCTAATATTTCAGGGAAATGATTGCACATTCATCTGACCAGTGTATTGACATACATTGCATTTCCATTACATTAATTTGATCTACATTGAAGTGCATTTTTCTTTTATTGTATTTTATGTCTAAGCTCTTACATTTTGTAAATTTATTAGGCAGTCTTAATACAGAAGTGATTAATAAACTAACTTATTATCATTACCATCCACAGTGTAGGGTTATCAAGGTGACTGCAGCAAAAGGAAAAGAAAAAGACAATATACCTGCACACAGATTATGCCTTTTAAAATGAGAATATAACAAAATCCACAAACAACCAATTAAAAACACAGGTAATTTTGACTCAGAACTCATCTCTCATTTAATAATTAATGGCTAGAGAATGGGTAGGCAAACTAAGGCCCGGGGGCCAGATCTAGCCCAATTGCCTTCTAAATCCGGCCCACGGACGTTCTGGGAATCAGCGTGTTTTTACATGAGTAGAATGTGTCCTTTTATTTAAAATGCAGCTCTGGGTTATTTGTGGGGCATAGGAATTTATTCATTTTTTTTCTTCAAAATATAGTCCGGCCCCCCACAAGGTCTGAGGGACATTGGACTGGCCCCCTGCTGAAAAAGTTTGCTGACCCCTAGGCTAGAGCAAGAAGCTGACTGTATTTTCTATGATCGTAGGGTTGGAATTTGCTATTAAGATCTGCTATAAGAAAATTCATCTGAGTTCCCCATGTGTAGACAAAGTACTGGGAAGATAACATTTTGATTGAGCTGTTTTTGCAAGGACAAACGTTCAAGTGCCAGGGCAGCCCTGTAAATTGACCTTCCATAATTTCTAATGACGAAACATTTACGCTAACCATTGAAGGCCCTCTTCTGTGTCTAGGAACATTCAATTATGCTCAATACCTAGCAGGTCAATAATCAATGCTATATTGTAGTCCAAAGAACAGAAGTGACCAAACCATAAGTAAGGATGGCATTATGATTTGGAGAAAATATATGACTTCACAGTGAGCTATATCACGAATTTATTGTATGAATTCAGAAGAGTTGTTATTAAGCCCTGTGGCTTATTAGAGAAATTGGAAAACTGAATCACCCACCAAGATAATTAAATAAAGCTTTCTCCTAAAGTGATTTGTGCCTCAAAATGCATTTAACACATTATTAGTACTCAAAGCTTTTAATCTAAAGGCCGTATGCACAACAGGATCATCCTTTTATCTCTCTACTGACTGCAGTGCTCAGTACTGCTACTGTAGAAACTTTTCATCCAGTGGGCGTGATGGGTTTACAACTGGAAAGGAGAAATCCAAAACAAGTTTATTTCATGTGCAAACAACCTCTGCACATGCAAGGAGGTCTTGGGATTGAAGCCAAAGTGTTAGCTGTAGTCAAAAGTTGTGCAAATACACACAAAATCATGCAAACATATGAACACAAATCAGGCTTTATCAATTTTCTTTTTCTTTTTCTACATGTTGGAAAGCAACATTCATTTAATCAAAACACACACACAGCTTAACCCACATAGAATTATGTAAGTACATCCCAGTATACTAGTGCTTCTCCTGTAGCAGCAGTTCTAAGTCAACCTTTTATTCACAAACAAGAAATAAGTTAATTGTACAGTGGGGCAAAACAACAGACAGTTCAAAGTTTTATTTTTTATGGTCAGTATTGCACAAAAATAATATACTTAAAGCCAAAGGGCATATTTTTTTCATTGTCATTATTGTATTTTCCCTTTAAGAATATTGGTCAGTGAGACACTGAATCAAGCAGAAGTTTCAGTATATCAATAAATATGTGTCTCTGGGCTGTTCTGTATGGCAAAAATATGGGGGGGGGGAAATTAAGAGAAGGAAAAAAGCCAGCTTCCATCTAACGACATGGCAGATGTTGAAATGTTATGAGGCCTACCACATTCAGCCTTTTCTCGTCAGATAAGCCAAATGCAGAGGTGTCAGTGCATATTTTTATTTATTTTCACAAAAACGTAACTCTCCTCACTTAAATCAATAATATATCTCATAACTGAAAATCAGGTTTAAATCTCAAAAACAATTCCTTGCAGAAATTAAGAGGTGGTAAACTAAAGTTGACATCTTTTGTTAATGTTTAGTAACATTAGACCAGTGTTACCATTTCACTACTCTCATTCTTGTAATGAACCTATTTTGATCAATGAACCTATTTTGATCATCACAGAAACAGCTTCAAAAGCATCTGAGGCAACATTTAAATTATAAATTGAGTGGACATAATTATGCAAGTCCAGACAACAGAACGGAACATCACACATTAACATCCTAGTGTTAATTCCATGGGAAAGACCTATACATTCCGATTGCACTAATGTGGTTGGGTTATTTAAGTATTGACCTAGCCACATAGTAGAAATCAGACTTCGTCAGGATGCGGATGATGATGATGATGATAAAGGCCCCTTTTCTTAATGAGCAAAGACAGTTAACTTGTCCCCTCACCCCGCTACCAATTTTGCCTAGCAGCCAACAAAGGCATTTGCAAGTGGACACGGGTTTCCAAATATACTTTGTCTTCTTATCACATAAGAATACTTATAGGATCTGGAAACAAATGAGAAACTGCACATAGGGGCAGATTCTTTTTTTTAAAAAAAAAAAGCCCTCACGGGGATCCCTGGAAGAAGCAAGAAATCATAAGCTGCATAACTTGCCGTTTAGCACAAATGAAACTCCCTTCAAGTTGAGCAACACTTTACAGAATAATGTGCTGTATTGTTTTCCAACAAATATTACAAGAAGGAAACAGGGTCAAACTGTACATTAAGCAGGAATGGTGGATTTTGATTCCTTTCTGCAAAAGACGCCAGACACTTTAAATGACCTGACTGGAGATTGCAAGGAGAGATGTGGAATGGGGGGGGGGGGATAAAGGAAGAGTGAGGAAAGTATTCTTATTATAGCTATGTTGTATTATTGCCCATATGCAATAATGGTGTGTGAGAGGATATATGAAGTACCGTAACCAGGATAGGGGAGTTATAGGTCCTAGCAGAGTAAAGTCATTAATAGGGAAGTCAGGATCCTCTCCCCCCGTCATTTGACAATCCTATGAAAACCACTGCTACAATAAAGTAAGGATCATAGCTTTGTAACTGGTCACCAGAATGCATGCCCCAATTCAGCTTAATGTTAAGGCCGATATAAAGTCACTTTAAGCAATTGTTTAAAAAATGGAAAAACTGGGTAAAAATGCCTGGAAACAAACAAAGATAAATTCCGTCTTGCCAGTATGGGCAGAATTGTGCATGGCAATATATTTTCAAAGCATGTTAAGATGGAGAGAATTATTCTTGCAGAATTTGTTATTCTAATCCAGAGCTTTCTGAATTTTTCATGTTGGTGGCGCACTTTTTAGACATTATTTCGCGACACACTAATTCAGTTTTACTAGCAAAAAGGAGATTAGACTTATCCCTTTCCAGCCCCAGGAGGATCGTGTGGAGCATTCGCACAACACACCCACACACTGCAGTTAACACACAAACATGTTGCGACACACAGTTTGGAATGCTCTGTTCTAATCTGTTTAAATTTACAGGTAGCAAAAGGCTTGATTACATATTCCTCTGGAGCAAAGCCACTATAATCTAACTCAGGGGTAGTCAACCTTTTTATACCTACCACCCATGAATGCATCTTTCTTGATGGGAAAATTTCTTTACTGCTCACCAATGCTTGATGGAAGGAGGATTCAGCCTGTGCCATAGAACCCCCTACCACCCACCTAGAATGCTGAAACATCCGCTAGTGGGCGGTAGGGACCAGGTTGACAACCCCTGATCCATTATATATCCATTAAGAGGGCTGAGATTTAATTCAGGGAAATAGTGGAAGGGTTTAGTACACCAATAACGGAATTCCACCTTTGGGAGAAACAATGAAAAGAAAAGATTAATATTCATCACTTGCTGTTTTAGGAAATTTCCCTTCTTCACATAGCACAGAGTTAAATTATGGAATTCTTCCACAATATATGGTGGTGGCCATCAATTCATATAACTTTAAAGAAAGGGTTGGGCAAATTCATGGAGAATAATGCTATCAATGGCTACTAGTTCCAATAACTATGTGCTATTTTCAGGATCAGTAGCCCACCCACCAAATATATAAGCATGTATTTAGAGGTAGCAGAGAGGAGAGTGCTGCTTCTATCTCCCCAACTGAATCTCCCATCAAAAAGTGGGGCAAAATTACACACAGCCCACCCACAGAGCTTGCAGCTCTCACAAGGGAGCACCCATGATAATTTTTTTTAATTAAAAAAACCACCATACCCTTAAAAACAAAACAAAAAATCACGGCAAATATTTCATCATCTCCTTGCAAAAAATGTCCTTTAATATTAAAGCAATATATTATTCTATGTGGTAACATATTTAACACTTTTGAAAAATGAGATTAGTGAAAAAAATGCCATCGAGTAATCTCTGTGGGGGCAAATATACCTTTACACAGATTTTGTCCATGCATAAATTCTGACCTTTTTACTGAAATAGCCATTACTCGTTTTGAGTTCAGAATGCTGGATAACCAGCTGGTATAAATTAAAAGTAGCCTCATGGCACTGGCAGCAACTGTAAATCAGACTCCACAGCTGCCAAGACAAACATGCTCATGTATACCAGCTGACCCTGTAGATCTTTAACTAAACCCACTTACTGTGCCTCAGAGAGTACCACCACAATGAAGAGCTTCAGTGACTTGCTATCATCACAATCCCAATATCTGCATTTAACAAGAAGCAGGGAGGAGACTGCTTTCTTCAAGATGTCATACTTTGCTAATTATTTAATTCAGTATGAAAGGTTCACTCAGAAATGTTCCATAGAGTTCAAGTTCTGATGCACTCAGTTCAGCCCTTGCACGATTCAGAAATGAAGCAATAATTTTTATGGCTGTTTTTTAAGTAATTGGCAATAAGCTGAAAATGAATAGAATATTATTTATATCCAAAGACACTTATTCCACCTCCTTAGCGTCACCCCATATTGCCTCTACTCAAAAATGTTGCCATTGTTTAAAATTGTCACTTTTTCCCTCTCAGTTTTACTCCATCCCTGATTGACTCAAACCTCTGCTGGTGTTTAAAACTGCAATTATCCTCTGTGTCCCTCCTCCCTGATTTACTAAAACTTTTGCTGTTTAAACCACCACTTTCCCCATCAATATTCATCTCTTCTCATGCCATGGTCACTGGTGTTGTGCAACCTGCCTTCTTTGTTTGCTAACCCGATACCTGACACCACTCTGACTTCATGTAAATCCATGATTGTTATGAGGCACTACGAATCTTCCAACAGGGGTTGCACAATGACAGTCTTACATTTTATATGAAGGTTTCATCAAATGTTTGTGAGTGCTAGGTTTTGTGGTATATAGTTTATCAAAAAATAATAAAACCAAATTACTTTTTCACAATGATCTGCCAAGGTATCCCTTATATAAACTCAAATGTAGGTTTGCATTTATCATTAAAATGGTGTACTCCTTTCTAAGCAGCATAAATCATAACATGGGTTCATCAGTTCAGGAAACAGGTGGTCATGACTTGAGCAAAGATGAAAGCTCAACATGCAATCAGCCTACTAATTAGTAAGATAAGCTAGGAGATGTTTGGACTTTAAAGTGAACTATACACAAACCAGAAGAGCTCTTGATTAATTAATCCCTCACGCAACAGTCATTTCCACTTTCTCTCTCGTTGTACTTGCTATTTCAGTTAAGTCAGAAAAGGAGAAAGACATCAAAGAATTTTCTTGCCAAATACTTGTGCAGCTCACCTAAAATGCATAAGAACAACTCTGTTATGATTCCAAAACCACTAGAGATAAATTGATATGGGCATACATTTTTAAACTCATGACCCTTTCCTGCTCAGTGTATAGAAATGGCAGTGTTAGAAACTGAGATATTAAAACTAGGAGCTAAATGGCACCTTAAACAACAGAATGTCTAGGCGCACATATTTATACATAGAATATAATTAACTACAGCTAAAATATTATGTTCATTTTTCACATGGTCTAGTCCTTCCCCTGCCCACCCCCTAATATTCTTAAGAGGGTCTCTTCTCCAGTCTTCAGAGGGTAGCTGGAAGTGGGGAGCCAGCAAAAGGTCCTTCTTTCCTTCCACTCTGCAGTTTCCTTCCACTCTGAAATCTTAAGCGCAATACTGCGCCCAGAGCTCAAAAACTGCTCACCCTAATGAAATTCCCTGTCGCAAAATGTGCCTAGAACAATGGGAGTTTCAAACACTGAGAAAGGGATGGGTTGTAACAGGAATACAACCTACAGAAGGAGTGCATTACACCAAATAATACAGGACTTATTTTTTTAAAAAAAGGTTGTGGACATCTAATCAGCGTTAAACCTGAAAAACGCTGGAGATTTATACGCTGAACAAGAACACAGCAATGCCTTCTTGCTTTTAACTGACT
This sequence comes from Podarcis melisellensis, assembly GCF_964234715.1. Taxonomy (NCBI): domain Eukaryota; kingdom Metazoa; phylum Chordata; class Lepidosauria; order Squamata; family Lacertidae; genus Podarcis; species Podarcis melisellensis. The sequence goes on from NC_138539.1 coordinate 48,871,131, forward strand.
AGCAAGTTTGAGGTTGAATACAAAGGTTTATTTGGAAAGTAACATGTGCATCATTTCCCAACACAGAAATGCAGAGATGGGAAAAGAGGCATCTGATGCACTTCTGCCAGTCATACAGCTTTTAATGATATGGAGGGCACTACAGGGAGGGGGAGGAGGGGAAGCAGTGAATCAGCAATTAATGGTTGTAAAGTAATAAATTTATTTTTATTTGTACCCCACCCTCATAACAACAATAATAAATTATTATTTGTACCCCGCCCTCCCCGGCCGGAGCCAGGCTCAGAGCGGCTAACATCATATAAATAATACAATATGCTCGATTACTTGAACTTTTCATTGCACTTGAACCAGCAAGAGAACAAACTAAGCCACTACTCAGCAACGTCAAAAACAAACAAACAAATAGGGACCCTATTTTGAACAGAAGGAACACTTGAGGGCCAACAACATAGGCTGTCCATGTCCACTCATGGGGGAGCCAAGATAAAAAATGGCTCTGAGGCAGTGACTCCAACTGAACTTGAGTTTGCGGCCCAAACCCAGAGCCCCTTGTTCAGATGTCCACAAACTACCTAGAAACCAGCAGATGATGGATATAGAGAAGAGTGATGAGTCTTTTTAAGAAGCTTTTGAAAGCAAGCCATCAGCTCATCTGCCACTGCCAGCCTGCTACCACATCATCCTCTAAGTTGACACGTCAAATGCCCCTGAAAATTCGTCATTCCCATTGCCAGGGGGACTGCATGTGAAAAAATGGCTGCACCCCCCCCCCCGGGCTCATAGGCAATGCCTTTTTGTTTTCTGTATGATAGCCCTGGAAGCAGACACTAATTTCCCAGGAGCACTTGAGGTTTTAAATTTCACTGTGCACGGTGTGACAGCCACAAGCAATAGCAGCCAAGCTGCCAGACCCATGGGCTCTCCTGGCTTCTTCCCAGCATGAGCACGTAGGCAATGACACACATCTGTTTTGCTAGAAAACAAAAATTGTGGAAGTAAGGCCTCCAGTTCCAATGGCTTTGAGGAAACATTCAGAGGGAAAACATTCCAGACTAATATAAGCAAAGTCATAGTTTGGACATGATACTGCTGTGAAACCCATGAAAAATAACTTTTTATTCCATTATTTTAGAAAATGCATAGGCATTAAAAACTTTAACCCAATGCTGCTAATTGAAATGCTGTGGTTTTTATACAGCAGATGTGTTTTGCTTAGTGGTTTCTAGGATCACCGTGTAGGATTCAATGGTGTTCGCTATTTCATGGCTAAGTGATGTTGATACAATGCACCCAAATCTCCACATCAATAGCACTAGATAGTGGTTGTTCTCCAAGGCCTAATAGCAAAAAATGCTGTATTTTATATAATTAGTGAATACACACTTCAGTTTAAGTTGGCTCAATATAAACTGCTAATCCACTCGCAAAGGGTGACAAAATGAGGACCTGATTATTTTGAACAAGGCCTGTGACACTATGCCCCAACACATTTTGCAAAGATTTCAATGAACAAAGAAAAATGTCAGCAAAATATCATTGACTTAAAGTAGCCATTAAGTGTGGCCAATTGCTGATGTGAGGGCATCGGTTGCAAACATTTGCAGATGCAATTGGGTCTCACTGACGCCAAAAGCAGAATTAGCAAACTCTCCACAGTGTAGGTATGATGAAAAAACACAGTCTTGCTTAGTAACAAGGAAGGTTTCAACAGGGACAAAATGTTCACCCAATTCAGATCCATACAGGGTTTTCTTTTTTCTTTATTGTAAATCTGGGGAATACTATTGATCCTTGATGCTGCTTGTGGTATTGTTGAGGGAGGTATATGATAAGGTATTAGAATAATACACAAAACATTGGTTTTTCACCCTCTATATGCCTTTCTCACAGGAAGGGGACATAACAAACAGACAAATAACAAACAACTTTAAACAGAATCTTGCAAGGTCAATTTATGGTTTTTGAGTTCTCTCAGTCATTCCAACTGGGGATAGAATTGAGTCCAAAAACCGTAAGAGCAAAAATAATAATTTGTCACAAAATTAAGGAACTGGGGTGGGGGTGGGGGTGGGAGTTACCACACTGCAATTCACACCTCATCATGGGAGGAAGACTGACACACACAAAAATTCCCCTGTTTAAAAAGATACCAAGAGCATGCTCCTGAGATCCAACCATCTCTCACTTCCAACAGTTAGGGCAAAGAATATTGACAGGAAGGTCAGAAAATAGCAGCTTCTAGAGCTCTATTTTTATCCTGTCATTTATATCCAAGTGCCTACTGCACATCTACTCAAAAGGATTCATGCATGAAAAGAAACACAACCAAAGGCTCCATCCAGATTATGGCTTCATGAAACACATACCTAATCCCTGGCAAGTCAGCTGTGATGCTTACATGAATATATAATAGTGACTATGTAGGTATGGGGGTCAATAGACAGAGAGCACTGCTTTTTCACGCAGACAATTTTCTGAACCTTCACACAAGTATATATCTTGTTTATGCAGGAGAATGAAAACAAAACCATGTGCTCTTTTTTAAGTGGTGGTTTTTTAAAAAAAATGTGAAAAAGGCACATCATCAAGTTTATAAATAGGCAAAATCAATCTCAGCACTTAAATTATTCCTGGAATGTGCTGGAAGAACTATCCTTATTTCTAAAGTCAAGGTAAATTATGGATTAGTATTTTGAAAACAATAGTAAATGAGACTAAGGCAAATCAGTCCCTTTGAATTTACTTCCGAGTGCATATATCTAAGATAATGTTGTAAATAATAGATCCAATTTTAATTTTGTGAATGTGTATGTAAGCATTCCAGTACTGTATCATGTCTGCTTTCTAGCTGAATAATGTGCTAAAGCACAACAAGAAAGCAAGTGCAGTCGTAACACTGAAGAGCAAACTGTCCTAATTGGTTTCATCAAGGCCAGTATCAGCACTAGGCATCCTTAAACAGATGTCAGAGTCCCAGCACTGCTCATCAGTAAGGCCGGATGGCCTGCAACACCAAGCAGTACTGGATGGATAGGTCTAGCCACCATTTTAATTTTCACAATGCTCTCAATGTAGCATTGTCAAAGGTACTGTTGCAAGCTGAAATGATCCCAAGATTCAGCACCACCACCAGGAAAGCTTGCATGCATCCAACAGCAGAAGAGATGGCCCACCACTTTGTTCACAGCCCCCTAAACATTTGGAGTGGCACTAAATCTCAACAATATAACACAAGGAAAGGAATATTGAACTTCTGTTAAGTAGAAATAAAAAACATGTTGTGCAAAAACATGTGAAACATCTGTGTGCTGTGGAAGGAAGGCTGTCTAATGAAGTGTTGCTAACTTTACAATATCACAATGAAAATTGCAGCAGGTACAGGCATACAAACACACTATACTTTATTGACTAAGCCTACATGCTTCTTCTGGACCATAAAGAAGGCTGATCGCAGAAGAATTGCTGCTTTTGAATTATGGTGCTGGAGGAGACTCTTGAGAGTCCCATGGACTGCAAGAAGATCAAACCTATCCATTCTTAAGGAAATCAGCCCTGAGTGCTCACTGGAAGGACAAATCGTGAAGCTGAGGCTCCAATACTTTGGCCACCTCATGAGAAGAGAAGACTCCCTGGAAAAGACCCTGATGTTGGGAAAGATGGAGGGCAAAAGGAGAAGGGGACAGAGGACGAGATGGTTGGATAGTGTTCTCGAAGCTACCAGCATGAGTTTGACCAAACTGCGGGAGGCAGTGGAAGACAGGAGTGCCTGGTGTGCTCTGGTCCATGGGGTCACGAAGAGTCGGACACGACTAAACGACTAAACAACAACAACATGCTTCTTCAAAGTGCTAAACAATGAAAAACAAACATGCAATAGTTTAATCTATTTCAATACTAACTAAACCACCACTGTTCACTGTCCACCATTGTTCCCTGTAATAATCCACTGTGACTGCTATGTATTTTCCATTGTTTGTCCCCATGAAATTTTAAGCTGGATAAACAGTGGCAGTTTAATTTCCATGTGGACAACCAGATACTTCCATGTGGACAACCAGATACTGCTTAGTACAACATACCACCTTCAATACTTTTTGAAAAAAACATGTCTAAGCTTAGTGGACTGAAACCAAAAGAAGTAGCTCATCTGTTGGTTAATAAAGAGGGGCAGAACTGATTCCAAAATAAGTATATTCAGCAAGAGTCCAAAAGACACACACACACACACACACACACACACACACATATGAGAGTGGAGGTATGGCCTGAGGTATAAAAAGGAGAGACACAAAATTGAGATTGATTATTACTAACAACATCCTGGCAGCTAGATGGAAGTCATATTCCCTGAGGCTTTTATAACTAGACAAGACACAGCACCAGAAAATGTACTGTAGGGGAAATAAAAAGTCTTGCATCAGCAGCAAAGACATATTGGATTATCGGATTGGTTTTGCCTATTTTTTGACTGCTTTAAATCTACAATAAGCTCTAAAAGGAAAATTATGGTATTTCATGGATTCCTAGACAGAAACATCAGTATGTCAGGATGATTGATGTGGTAGATTCTGTCAGTCAATAAAGTCTCAGTGGCAAACTAGTAAACATCTAGAAATCATACGCTCTAAATAATTTAACATTGGTTTAGTAGATCTGCCCTAATCTACATCAAAAGGAAAAGCCTACTTCTAATGGAATTTAAACAGGTTGCAGCATATAGATGAACTGTGAAAGCAACACATTTCAGGCATATGTGAGTGGGATTTCAAAGATAGGCATGACAAAGAAGAAAGACATAAGGACAACACAGCCTGGTGCAGTTACAAAAATAGGAGATTATATCCAATTGGTACATTGTCTCAGTTCACACATAATGCCAACCTAAACTGTGGTCTAACGTAAATTAGCAAGTGTACTGGTGCACATTTATAATAATAAGCATACATAAATCATATGTTACAAACCAATAATAAAGACACCTGTGAGAGAGCCCATCAATTATAAAAATTAAAATTTATAGACTTTATGTAAAATATGGTTTTCACTACAAAAGGTAATTGCCTCAGCTACATATTGTAGCTACATTATCAGCTACATATTGAATACATGTTATGTTTAGTGCTCCGGCAAATCTATATTGGTGTGTAGCCTCTTCAGGTCTCCCAACTAATATTTTTAACAATCCATTTTGTACAAATGACAAAGACGGACAGAAAAGCTTATGGCAGTTTCTCAAAGAATGTTACACCGTAGTTTAATTACAAACACGGGGAACTCTGGCTAGGATAAACTATGTGTTGTACCAACATGCTACACTTGTTTGCTCAAACCATAGCCAGGGTTTTTCCCAGTTCAGATAGAAGCAGATGCTTCTTATCTTACCCTTGTTACCATGAAAGTCTGCAGATCACTGCTGCTCATGTATATATGTCAATAAATCAGTGTATCAATGTACCAAATGATACATCAATATCTAAGGTTCCACAGCACTTTTTATGCAAAAAAATAAGCTTTCTGCATATATGTTATTTAGATTTTGAATTAACGACGCCACCTAGCCTATAAAATCAGAAAACTAATATTGAATCAGATAAGCATACAAGTCATCACAATCACATCTCTATGTAAAAATATATTGAGAAGCTTTGAGTATTTAACTTAGATATTCAACTGAAGCTTGAAGAATATTACATCTGTAACTTAATTTGCTGAACAAGCCAACTGACAGAAAGCATTTTTAAAAAAACCTCAGCTATAAACCTTGATAAAAAAAAATTACTTTGTCATCACTTTCTAATTTAGGCCCATAATATAGCTTGTTACATCAAAATTAACAAGTCAGGAAAACGTGTGACTCATGTTCAGAAGTATATGTAATATCTCAGCCTTGTAGAATGACATGTAAACAAGTGTGAAAGTTCTGTCCGATAAGCTTGCATGCTGCTTCAAGAGGCAATATGGATTAATAAAAGTCCTTGCTATTAATGCGACATGGACTAAACATGGAACCTTTAGGGCTGCAGCAACTATCCTCTGTTAATGCTGTATGGAGTTTTACTCTATTTTCACTTCACACCATAATTATTTGTCCCACAACCAAGAGTAAAGTGGGTCATATAATTCATGTACACTAGAGGATGAGAGAGAGAGATTTTTAAAGAATCATAGAAAGCTACTTAATTACTCAATAACAGTTTTAAAATAAAAAAGAATTCATACAAGATTAAATGCATGCAAAAGACTTTTAACATGAAATTAAGAGCAATTGTTACACATCCCCTCTAAAAAACAACATCATTATTACTGAAAACTGGATAGACCATTGATTTGGATGTGGAACTTTAAGTATAAACCTCTATTTACATTAAGCAGGTGAGGTTCAAGGCAATCTCAATAAACAACTAGTCTTTCTTAATGCTTTAAAGAAAAGTGGATTTTGCCAGACTTTTGAAGTCTATGTGCCTTTTTAAGTACATGTTTGAGACCTATTTCAATCTCATGCAGCTCATGCCACCCCCCACCCCAAACCACATGCAGCTCAACAACCAGGTATTATTGCTTAGAAAGTACACTGGTATGTTTGTTTATCAAGCACACAACAGGCCACAATACAATACAGGAACACAGGAATGCCATGCTGTGCAAGCCTTACCTAGCTCCTAATAGAAGCAACAATGACAATCAAAAAGACTTGATCATACAAGTCTTGCCAACATGCCAACTTCACCATGGCATGTTTCACTAAGTCAAACACACACCTGATGTTGTTGTTGTTGTTTTAACTTAAACAAAGCCAAGACAGGGAGTTCCCCTTGCCTTTGGGCAGGCAAAAAGGAAAGAAAGGAAAGGTTTCTTCCAAGGGAAGGAAGGAAAGCAGGCAGGAGGTCTGGCTGCAGTACATGTTAGCCTACAGGCACGAAATATTTGCAAGGAGTGCCAGGGGCGTAGGAAGGGTGTCCGGGCTGCCCCGGGTGTAATCCTGAAGGGGGTGACATTCGGCGCGCATCCCCCACCTGCAACTCCCCCAAGCCCAGCAAGCGGGCAAAGTGGTGAAGCAGCTGCTGTGGCCCTCCCCCTTCCCCCAGCTCACTATAGGCTTGGGAGTCACGGGGGGGGCACGCCGAATGTCAACCCCCTTCAGCCTTAAGAGGAGTGACATTCAGCGCCCCCCACACCAAGATCGACCCCCGGGGAGGTTTTCCCCCCGCCCCGGGTGTACAGCATGTGTGCCGTTCCGGGTGCTGGAGCACCCAGCTCTGCCACTGAGGAGTGCATGTCTCCTTTCTCATACAACCACACAGACACTTCAGGTTATGTGCTATCTGAGTGAGGAGGAACAGGTAGCACATTTTCAGCACTCTGTCTCCTAGTCCATTCACTATACACAATCTGGAGATAAAATACGCTTTTCCTTCAACAATTATGAAGGCCTACTTCAGTCTGAAATCTCTTGGAGAACTAGACAATGTTAAGAAACTAGGGTTGACAAAGTTGAGATGTTTTAAGGAAATTTGCCAAAATCTACACTTCCAACATGGGCTGCCATACATATAGATTTTCACAGACATTTCAGCGATTTTTGCTCGGACACTGTTTCCAATGGCCAAATCCCAGCTGTGTCCAGGAAAGTCCAGGCGTTTGGCAACCCTATCAGAAACTATTACAACCACACGAAGCTGTCCTACATGCTCTATTCACACTTAGGCAGAAGTGTCAAAATGCAGTTTGTCAACACATTTTTTTTTCTAAGCAAACATTTGTCAATGTCATACAGTAGAAATAACATTCTTATAGCCTTAGAGAGCTATGCAACCATGTTTGAACATGTTCAAAAAGGTGATTAGGTTACCTACAAATGCAGCACCCCTATAAACCAAACAGAAAAATATTTAAGAGAGAACAATTTCCAGTAGCTTGCTGAGACGATACACCAGAAGGAAAAATATCCCATACACCTTGGGGAAAATTCCATATCTAAAACCTAACATTGATTGACTGACTGATTCTCCATTGGCATGCTTATGGCAGCTAATAAATCACCAGTGGATAAACTAATCACAACAAATAAATAAGAAATTATAGCAGTTGGTCTTGCCGGATCAGTACATGCAATATCTAACATTCTCCTGAGCTTCTTATTTCTTACTGCATTTGCATAATATGACTTGGGTAAGAGGATTGTCTATTTAATGGTACTATTATCATTAATAAACTTATTGATTTATGTACCACTTAATGCCAAAATAGACTCCTAAGCAGTTCACAAAATATAAAAACCAGTTACACAAACATTATAAATATGTTGATTGAAGAGCCGAGTCCTCTTTTGTAAATAAATCCAAAAATCCTGTAACATTTGGATATTTAAAATAAATACCTATATGTGTATGTACTGTATACTTTGGGTCTGGTTACACAAAGAATGCTGTTCATTTTTGATAATACATTTCTCAAAGTTATTGGATGTGACAAAATTCCTTCATAAAGTAGGACATATGACTTAACACTTTGTAAAACTTTTATAAAATGGCTGATTTGAAGTAATGGGAGGCAGATATTTTCTACCATTCCATTTTATCAACAACACATTGAAAAGAAAACATGGAATCCCTTGAAAAACATTATGTTCAAAAATATTGTTAAAATCTCCAAGTTCCATAATTGTTTGAATTTTCCATGCAACACTCAATGCCCACTGCATAGCAGTCAATTGGCTATTTCTTTTATGCAAAAGTGCCATGATTTATTGTTGTCATTCATACTGCATTTATAAATATATGTTGCATATGTGCAATGGGGGGACATGCACACAGGGGCACCCACCCACCCAGTTTATGTCGTAGGTGGGAACCTGTGGTTCTCTATACGTTGTTGGGTACCAATTCCCATCAGTCTCATCCACAGCCAGCGTAACCAACGACGATCATAGAAGTTGGGAGACCAATGACATCTGAAGAACCAGTTTCCTACCTATAGTATATGCAGTGTAACCATTCTTAGTGACCATAACAAGTGCAATTAACAATAATGCAATTCTTCTTCTTCTTCTTCTTCTTCTTCTTCTTCTTCTTCTTCTTCTTCTTCTTCAATAATCACTCGTAGCCAAGTAATTTTGTCTTCCATAAATGCGGTTTTAACAATGTGTCTGTAAGTGACTGTGGAGGCCAATAGAAGCAGCTTATTGTGTAATCTTTAAATTTTCTTTATAACCACAACATCATGAATAACTTTATTTTCCTTACTTGTGATGGACAGATTTTCAAAATATTTGAAAATATATTTGAAATAAAACAGGAGATACTGAGGAAGCTTGCCGGCTCCTCTGTATAATACTATGTGTTCCAGTATTTCACCATTAATTTGTGTCCCAGCTGAAGGAGCTTTATAGCTGCTTACACCTCTAGTATTTTCAGGAAACTGTTGGCACACTAGCTTGTACAAGTGCTATAGCATCACTGTTTGCTTTTTTACAAAGAAGCTGGTACCCAAGCAATGTTGTCAATTAGCCATGACAGCAAAATACATATGCTACATAATGGAAAAAAAATGACAGCTCTACTGATGACTGTTACTCAGCAGATATGCAGCAATGAACTGTATTAGTCTTTATACTGCCAACACAATAATTTAAGCATAGTAAAATAAAAAATAAAAAAGCTTCTCTGCCTAAAAAGATGAGACAGGACTGAATTAGCCACGGCATACCAAGCAACTATGGGAAAAAATCACTTGGATGCACTTTAATGCACTCACTTTTTTACTCCATCAATACAACAATCTCTCAGCTTTCAAAACAAAAACAGAATCAACCTAAAAAGGCAATACATAGACAGATATGAAATCATAGCTGTTGCTGAGCTTGCCCATTTTGTCCTTGTCCTTAAAAGAAAGTGCATTGCAGGGACAACTAATATGTGAAAAGGTTCCCGGTAGGTAGGAAAGAAATCCCTGCCCTGGCATGGCTGATCAGGGCTTACATTTACACTAGGGCTCTTCCCCACTCAGCCTGCAGCAACTGGTTTCAATACCCAGATTCAGTCAGGGAACAGCTGAAGAAAGAAAGAGCTTCTGATTATGTTCATCATATAGCTTGCGTTCAACATAACAACCTAGTAGGTGAGTACAATGTAAGGTTAGAATGCGTCCTCACACACTGAATGTACAGTACGTGTGGAGGGAGTTGCCTGAATATCTTGAAAGGTGTATGCCACTGGAAGATTTAAAAAATAGGAAGCTTTTTTCTGACCAATCTTTCTCCCTATGTTTACAAGATGTTTGTGTGTAGACATTCAGTTACAACTGCCACTCAGATGTGCAAAGAAAAAGCCTCGTTTTAGTGAATAAAAGAAATTATATATTATTTTTTTTATAATGATTTTTTTATTATTTTTACAAAACAGAAAAAACAAGGAACAAGGGTAAAGGAAAAAGGAAAAACAAACACATCACAAACGAAAACGAATACATAAAACATGACTTCCCCATACCTCCCCTTCTCTGCATTGTTCTTTTATAATGTGTCAGCAACCCTTCAGTCCATTTCTTTATATATTCTCATTAAGTTTTCCCCTTTAATTTACGATTTACAGCTATAATTCTTTGTTTCTAGCCTCTCAACATCTTAACCGTCCAATATTTTACAGTAGTTCTTAAGATATACTTTAAATTTTCTCCAATCTTCCTCCACCGCCTCCTTCCTCTGGTCTCGGATTCTGCCGGTCATCTCTGCCAGTCCCATATATTCGATCACCTTCGTCTGCCATTCCTCCAGAGTGGGTAGTTCTTGCATCTTCCAATACTTTGCTAAAAGAATTCTTGCTGCCGTAGTTGCATACATAAAGAATGTCTTATCTTTCTTCGGTACCAGTTGGCCCACCATGCCCAAAAGAAAAGCCTCTGGTTTCTTCAAAAACGTCCATTTAAGGACTTTCTTAATTTCATTATAGATCATTTCCCAGTAGGCCTTAATTTTTGGGCAGGTCCACCTTGCATTTCCAACACTTATTATCAGGCAAATGATAAATCTTAGCAGGCTTGACTGGGGTCATGTACCACCTGTAAATCATTTTCATAATGTTTTCTTTCAAAGCAGTACATGCCGTAAATTTCATACCGGTGGTCCATAACTGTTCCCAGTCAGCAAACATAATGTCATGACCTACATCTTGTGCCCATTTGATCATTGCTGATTTTACCGTTTCATCCTGTACATTCCATTTCAGCAGCAGATTATACATTCTAGATAAATTTTTTGTATTGGATTCTAACAGTTCCGTTTCTAGCTTAGACTTTTCACTCTGGAATCCTACTTTCCTGTCCAGCTTAAACATTTCATTTATTTGGTGGTAATGTAACCAATCCCTAACTCTGTGTTTTAATTTTTCATAACTCTTTAATTTAAACTTTTCTCCATCATTTTCTAAAATTTCATCATACAGTGGTGCCCCGCTAGACGAATGCCTCGCAAGACGAAAAACCCGCAAGACGAAAGGGTTTTTCGGTTTTTGCGACGCTTCGCTAGACGATTTTCCCTATGGGCTTGCATCGCAAGACGAAAGCCCATAGGGAAATCTCGGGGACCTTTTTTTAAATGCTGGCGGTGGGGAGCAAAGCCTTTTCCCCCCCTCCGGACTTCAGAAGAGGTCCAGGAAGGCCGGCGGGGGCGAAAGGCTTTGCTCCCCACCGCCAGCATTTTAAAAGCCTCCGGGATAGCAGGGAAGCGCTTCCCGCTATCCCGGACGGCTTTTGAAGGCAGGCAGGGGGGGCAAAGACTTTTGCCCCCCCTGCCTGCCTAACCGGGGGCTTTTAAATCGCCCCGGGACTGTCTGGGGCGATTTAAAAGCCCCCGGACGGCTTTTGAAGCCTCCCCCCGCTGCCCGGCTTCGGGGCATCATCCCGATGCCGGGCGGTGGGGCAGGAACGCCTCCCCCAGCCGCCCGGCATCGGAACGATGTCCCGAAGCCGGGCGGCCGGGCGGGAAAGCCTCCCCCCGCCGCCCGGCTTCGGGGCATCGTCCCGATGCCGGGCGGTGGGGCAGGAAAGCCTCCCCCAGCCGCCCGGCATCGGAACGATGTCCCGAAGCCGGGCGGCCGGGCGGGAAAGCCTCCCCCAGCCGCCCGGCTTCGGGGCATCGTTCCGATGCCGGGCGGCTGGGGGAGGCTTTCCTGCCCCACCGCCCGGCATCGGGACGATGTCCCGAAGCCGGGCGGCCGGGCGGGAAAGCCTCCCCCAGCCGCCCGGCTTCGGGGCATCGTCCCGATGCCGGGCGGTGGGGCAGGAAAGCCTCCCCCAGCCGCCCGGCATCGGAACGATGTCCCGAAGCCGGGCGGCCGGGCGGGAAAGCCTCCCCCCCCGCCCGGCTTCGGGGCATCATCCCGATGCCGGGCGGTGGGGCAGGAACGCCTCCCCCAGCCGCCCGGCTTCGGGGCATCGTCCCGATGCCGGGCGGTGGGGCAGGAACGCCTCCCCCAGCCGCCCGGCTTCGGGGCATCGTCCCGATGCCGGGCGGTGGGGCAGGAACGCCTCCCCCAGCCGCCCGGCTTCGCGGCATCGTCCCGATGCCGGCCGGTGGGGCAGGAACGCCTCCCCCAGCCGCCCGGCTTCGGGGCATCGTCCCGAAGCCGGGCGGCCGGGCGGGAAAGCCTTTGTCCCCCCTGCCTGCCTTCCCAGGGGCTTTTAAATCGCCCCGGACAGCGGAGAAGTCCTCCGCTGTCCCGGGCGATTTTAAAATGCCGCCCGCCAGAAGAGGTCGGGGGAAGGCTTTTTCCATAGGAACGCATTAATTGATTTTCAATGCATTCCTATGGAAAACCGTGCATCGCAAGACGAAAAACTCGCAAGACGAAGAGACTTGCGGAACGAATTAATTTCGTCTTGCGAGGCACCACTGTATTTTAACCAGTTTGAGTCCATGTTAAGTTTTTTGACTGCTTTTGCTTCCATTGGTGATAACCATCTAGGGGTTTTGTTTTCCATTAAATCTTTGTACCTAATCCAAACATTATACAAAGCCTTCCTTACTATATGGTTTTTAAAACTTTTATGCACTTTCACCTTGTCATACCAAAGATACGCATGCCAGCCGAAGTTATTATCATAACCTTCTAGATCTAAGATGTCTGTGTCCTCAAGCAGTAGCCATTGTTTTAGCCAGCAGAAAGCTGCTGCCTCATAATAAAGCCTCAAGTCCGGCAGGGCAAACCCCCCTCTATCTTTTACATCTGTTAAGATCTTAAACTTAATTCTGGGCTTTTTGCCCTGCCAGACAAATTTAGATATATCTTTTTGCCACCTCTTGAAACACTCCATCTTGTCCAGAATTTGTAAAGTCTGAAACAGGAATAACACTCTCGGCAATACATTCATTTTGATAACAGCTATACGGCCTAACAAGGAAAGTTTCAGTCTAGAAATTATAAGACAATTTAATCCTTGTTCTTATTGCAGAACGTTATCACATACTCTGTTTGCAGTGGTTCCTGGCACTTCATTCATTTTTCATGGCTGCTTGTTAATATATATTTGTTCCTTTGAGAGCTTGCAAAAAGTGATGCACTTAGTTGTAAACACTAAACAGCATTTGGATTATTTAATTTTAAATACAACTAAATGGTATTATTTAGCATTCTACCTTACCAGGGTGTGTTACTATAGCTGAAATACAAAGATCATGATAGTCATGTCAACTTTTGGGGGGTGGGGGTGGGGGGAGAATCAGAAAATCTGTCTGAAATGAAGTAATAAAGCTTTTATGTAACTGCTGCCCCAGAAATCAAAGTGTTTCTGTGATAAACCAAGGCACCTCTAAAAAGCAGAGACCTATCAAGAAAAATTATAAAGTGATGCGTGTTGGTGCAAAAAAATATCAATTTCACATATCCACTTATGGGGTCTGTATGGACTAGGAAGGAGAGCTTGGGCCAGGGGTCAGCAACCTAAGGCCCATGGGCCAGAAGCAGCCCGCAGAGGTCGTTTGACCTGCCCCCCAAGCTGCCCCCGAACTGAGCAGCCCGCTCGTGTGCTGCGCTAAACCAGTGCAGCAAGGGGACTCACTTCTGCAGCACCAAAATTCACACCTGCGCAGACACAGACGCCAAAAATTGCACACGCAATCGAGCCCACGGAGGGATCTCCGCGGGACCAATCTGGCCCAGGCAAGATAAACCTTGCTGACCCCTGGCTTGGACAGCTCTAAGGAGATGTTGACTCAGTGTGCAGCAGCTGTGAAAAAGGCAAATTCCATGCCAGGGATCATTAGGAAAGGCATTAAAAATAAAGCTGCTGATATAAGACTGTTATACAAATCTGTGGTACAACCACATTTGGAACACTGTGTATGCTTCTAGTCTCCTCACCTCAAAAAGGAGGTGATTTAAGCAAACTAAATTTTAATCAGGGTAGACCCACTGAAATTAATGGACCTAAATTAGCAATGTCCACTAATTTCTGAGTAAGACTAAGTTTTGATACAAAGCTTGGATATGAATCATACAGTTTTTATCTATCTAGATTTATTAAACAATAAAAAGATCACTTGGTTTCCATATTCAAACACTCTAAAATAAAATTATAGAGATATCAAATTTCTGTGTTATAGATCTGTTTTTTTATATTCATATACAATATGAAACAAAATGTTTGCTAAAGGAATATAAAGTTACATAAAGAAGATAATTTTCCACTCCTAAGTTAGTTATAGGAAAATAACTTCTGCATTAACATAAAAATGTCATTACTACAGAAAAACTAGATTGGTTAAATAAAATGTTGTCAAAAACAAGCAAACTTCCTGAAAAATATGGAAAGCTTATTAATGCATAAACAGGTCTCTGTTCAGCTCACAACACAAATAGCTGTTAACACCCTATTAAGAAGTGAAAAAAAATGTCTTCAGCCTTTGCCAACTAAGGGCAAAATCCAAAAGGACTTTGGGGAAAACTTCCACAGACATCCAAGTCCCTCTGAGGCTATCACAGGCTTCTTAGGCCGCCAAAAATGATTCTCCTGGGGCAGACAAGAAGCAACTGTAGCTTGAAGACATCAGGAAGGGGAAGCTTCTTGGGATCACAGACTGCATAGGGTACTTGTCAGATATTGCCAAGAACTGGACTCCAACATACTGCTCACTACAACACCAGAATACCAGGTTTGGGTCAACACTCATGACCAGCAAGTCAACAAACTGTGACATTTGGGAAATGAGATGGTTTGAAAATTAACGAGCCCAAGGTAACAAAATTGCTGCAACTTTTTAATATTGAATAATGGCATGAATTATACTCCTGCCAACCTAGCAGTTCGAAAGCACATCAAAGTGCAAGTAGATAAATAGGTACCGCTCCAGCGGGAAGGTAAACGGCATTTCTGTTCGCTGCTCTGGTTCGCCAGAAGCAGTAAAGTGAGATGAGCGCCGCAACCCCAGAGTTGGTCACGACTGGACCTAATGGTCAGGGGTCCCTTTACCTTTACCTTTATAATGGCATGAATGTAATTGTGTTACCACCACCCCCCCAAAAAAAGTACTCTGTGGTTTTGAATAAAAGAGAAGTTGTTTCAAATCTCACCAGCATTATACCATTCATATGTGAATGGGCAAAGGCAATGTCTCTCTATATATATTCTATTACCAAAATGTCTCTGAAAGCTAGCAAACTGACCAAATAATGTTACATGGCAGGAGACTTAACAAAAGCTCTAACTAATCACTAGCAAGACTAAGGATGCGAGTCTATACACATTTACATCAGAGTAAATCCCTCTGAACTTAGTAGAATCTACTTCTTGATAAAACATGCATGGGATCAGGCAGCAATGAAAGCAATTTTCCCCCCTGAAGTGCAATACAACAAACTAAGCAGATATACGTATTTAACTACAGCCCAAACTGGAGTTTACTTTTGTACTCCCCTGATACTCTAAACACATACCTACACTAAGAGGCATCCTGTGGAACTCTGCCTATACAATCATAACCAAGTGTGGCTTCCCTGAATGCTCTCCTGAAATATGTGTGGAAGCTGCAGTTACAACAGTACCTACGTTACAAACGTTCTCTTCAGTCTGGTCTTAAAAATCAGTATTTCACACAAACCCAATAACATTATACTGCTAATGAAACAAATCAATGCAAGCCTTCCTTGGAAGTGTGCAGCTCAGAGACTGGCAGTGGCTCTTGAGTGTTTCAGACAGGGGTCTTCCCTGTTCTTTCCTGGTGATGTTGGAAATTGAACCTGGGACCTTCTGCATGTAAAGCAGAAGCTCTACTGCTGTACAGTATAGGACTGCTCTCTTAGAAGTTCTCGGGGGGACCGTATGTCCCCTGCATTATTTTTCACTGTTTTCTTCAAACACAGCATTGCAAATGGCCTTTGAGTTGCAGTGTTCTTTGTAGGACATAGCAGCTTTACTTTTTTAAAAACCAAAAAACTTCAACGCTTGAATAAGTGCCGGAAATTGGTTTTACTTATTTAAAGTAAGTCTAAAGGTAATGCAGATATGAACAAAACAAAAGGAATTTCCCACCCTAGGCCCCTCTCTCGATAACTTGTGACTTTCCAATAACTTTTGTACAATCTTTTTTCACAATCTTCCTGCATTCCTAATCAGCAATTCTTCCAGAGGAATCTGACAGGACATGTACATGCTGCTGTATCTCTGGGAGACTATTTTAAGAGACTAATAGCCAAATCAGTTGGGTTATTTATTTTACTTTTGGAAGCTATTTCCAAGCACAAAATATGCACAGTGTGAACATAAATGGTGCATGCATCTATACATACACTGATGCTTTCTCTGGGAAAATGAACATGTAGGAGGCCACCACATATTGCACTTTGCTGGAAAACCCTGTAATTTATAAACTTCTCCTCCACTTCTGAACTATGCTGTTTCCATGTCTTTGGTACCTGACCATTAGTTCCTGCAAATGCAGAGGAAACCTTTCAGTTATGCTCATCATGATTTTTGCAAGAAAGTACTCTGCAGAACTAGGAGGGTGGGGAGAAACTATACATGGCAGTCACATTTCAAAGCCATCTCTATCTTTTTTTGGTCTTTAATTAAGGCAAATTGTTTCAGCAGCCTGCCATCTCAGTCATCTGTTTTGTGAATCCTACCATCTAATTAAATGTTTGCTGAAATTGAGCTTTCCCCCTTTTTTTCTTTTTTAAAAAAATTTAGTGGCCAGCTAACTCATGGGGGTGTTTCATAAAGACCTTGACTTCCACACACATTATTTATTTTGTATCAATGTCAATAGTAGATGTCTATGCCAACTATTCAGAAAATCATCAGTTTTATTTATTTATTTAAGCTCAGACTATCCATAATGGTAGCGTAAGACTGCCAAGATGGTAGAGAGAGATTAAGTTGTGTTGATGAGATTTCTTTGTCATCAATGTTTTGCTTTTGTTCTGTTTATTTTATTTAGCAAGATTTACATACCACTTAATCAAAATAAATCTCCAAGTGGTTTACATAAAATAGTATAAAATATTCATCTTTTTTTTTAAAAAAGCAGACTTTTTAAAAAGCAGACATAATAAAATGGATCAAAATAGAGATAAAATCAACAGTTTTAAGAACAAATATACACGGCAAAATTACATGTCTGGGTAGGCTTGCCTAAAGAAAAAAGCTTTTACTGACATCAAAAACAGTTAAATGAAGGTGCCTGCCTAATATTAAGATGTTCATGTCTAGGTTAAGCCTATCCAGAAGAAAACTTAGTCATTGGTTTCTACTTGCCCAAGAGTGGGAAATCTAATTTCATGAAAGTTGAATGAACTGCCCCTGAACTTCCAAACTGGTAACTTTATTTAGAGATTGGTCTCGGAAAGCTCCTGTCAGAATAAACCAGCCAGTTTCTACAATGTCATAGCACTCATGTATTTTCCCTAGCAAACCCTGCAGTAAGTGAAAACAATTGCTGAAAGGGGCCCTTTCCCCTGCCTTTATCTCTCAGAGGTGCTTTATACACTAATAATTTCAATGACCAATAGAGGCTTTTTATTTTATTTTTGTAACCATCTTAATAAGCCATGATAGTGTTATCATCCAATTATATCTTGTTTTTTTAAAAAAAAAAACAAAAACAAATATGCATTCAACTTTTTGATAAGCCCCAATCCAATCATTATATATCCAGGACAGATTTACTACATGCATTTGTTTCTTCCTAGATGCTAAGCAAACAGATCAGCCATCCATCCAAAATGCAGTTGCAGTGACAGTTAATGTGATAAATGCGGTGACACAAGCAAGGTTACAAAACAGTTACATTATGTTAACTCCCACCCATAAGCATTTACTTACTACTTAAACAAAGGACATGACTTGGTCAGTCAACCCACACAAAGATCACATAAATTAAACCTTTAAAACCTGTTTATTTTGTGCTGCCTGTCACAGTCAGCTGAAGCCTCCCTGAAAGGCTCTCCTGCGCTATCGTGCTATGCTTCCCACCCCAAAAAGTTTGCTGAGACTGTCATTTTATGCCATTGTGAAACTGGGCACTGTGTCTTCTGATCAAGTAGTAGAAAGAGAGAGAGAGGCTCGACTGGAAGCATCATTACATATCTTTAGGCACCAGGTGAAAACATTCCTCTTTATCCAGGCTTTTGACCGTTAAATAACCCATGGCTTGTTAAATGTGGGGGAATATGATTATTTTATTATTTTATATTTATGGTGTATTGTTATGCTGTGCGTTAAGGGTTTTTTAATTTAATTTTTTATTTTAAACAAAGATAAAACTATATACAGTCAGAGAATCACCTCCAAATACTCCGCATAGCTTTGGTCAAAGTGTATATGCTCAAATCAGCACAATCTTAACAAACACAAAATGGTGCATAATAACCTCCGTCATGTGGATTGTTGTCCACAACTAAAGTATCAGCAGCACTTCTGGTCTGCAGGATTTATAAACTGAATGAGGGAGGGAGGGAGGGAGGGAAGGAAGGAAGGAAGGAAGGAAGGAAGGAAGGAAGGAAGGAAGGAAGGAAGGTAAGTCTCATTGCTCAAGAAGATTTTGTGCTTGCACTTACTCCACTTAGCACAATGTTTAATTCAACCCAATGTAATTGTTGTACTGATATGCGATTAACATCGGTTAGCATCACAGTCATGCCAAATAATCAGTGAGATGGAGAAAGTGGGCAGCATCCTGTATGAGTGCTGAACAGAAAAAGGGGAAAGGCAAGCCAGCTAGAGAATCTCTTCCTATGAGGACCACAACCAGTGGCAAGAACTTTAACAGCTCCTACTGTCCTGCTAAATATTGAGCTATTTCAGTTTTTTACTTTGCCAGCTGGGCCATTTTATGACACATGCAATATGATAAAAAAAATGGATCATGCAAGGAACAGTGAGTAGTAGGTAATTAAGTTGTTTCCCTCCAACAATGAGGACTAACTGCAACTTTGCTGACTCAAACAAAGCTCAATTCGTAGTTTCCTGGCACAGTGAGACAGTTGCTTTTAAAAGAGTGGAACCCATACTGTCATTGTAACAATTCTCCAAAGGAATCATGTGGGATGGGCAGATCATAGGAAGAATGTCTTGTGACCCAAAGAAAGATGTTGTGATATGGTTGCTTCCCAGTGATGATCTGTCTGATCCACATACCGGTAATTTTGTTCAAGTGAGATTTTTATTGCTTTTCTTAAGGTAACTTTGGGTGTTTTAATTACGTTCAAGATGATTTCTTTTCTTTAGTTTCCAATTTTCTTAATTGTTTAAATATTAATAATACCTTTTTTAAAGTTATAGTGATCAAGAATAGCGATCAAGTTGGATATGTAGAAAGGCAGAATATAAATTATTCTAATGCATAAATGCATTTATAAATAAATATATAAATCCAGCACCTTCTAAACTCCCAAACTAAGGGACTGGTAGTTTAGTTAGGTCCATGCCTTTTGGGAAAAAGTTTTTAATCTGACCTCCAAAATCACTAAACAATCTATCCCTCCTAATTTGGCACTTGCCTTATTATTAGATCGGACCCCAAATTCTGCCCTTAAATTAAAATTAATTTCCTTAAATTAAAAAAATTAATTTCCTTCCTGTTCACAGCAGCTAGATTAGTTATTGCCTAATGATGGAAGGAAAGTTCTAAAATACCAATAGAGGCCTGGGTTAATAACATCTGGAGCGTTGCTCTATCAGAATGCCTTACATACCACTGGCGACTAATCAAAGGCATCTCCAAAAAAGATACCTTTGACACGATCTGGACTCCCTTTTTCTCTTTTATTAAAGAAGAACAGGGTATTTTAATGCCACCATCATCACAGAGGTGTCCATGGAGAGGATAAAAGGTAAAGGGACCCCTGACCATTAGGTCCAGTCGTGACTGACTCTGGGGTTGCAACGTTCATCTCGCTTTATTGGTCGAGGGAGCTGGCGTACAGCTTCCGGGTTATGTAGCCAGCATGACTAAGCCGCCTCTGGCGAACCAGAGCAGTGCATGGAAACGCCGTTTACCTTCCCGCTGGAGCGGTACCTATTTATCTACTTGCACTTTGACGTGCTTTCGAACTGCTAGGTTGGCAGGAGCAGGGACCAAGCAACAGGAGCTCACCCCGTCACGGGGATTCGAACCGCCGACCTTCTGATCAGCAAGTCCTAGGCTCTGTGGTTTAACCCACAGCGCCACCTGCATCCCAGATGGAGAGGACATGTTGATTGAAAATACATTATATTGTAACTTGAATAACTTGTAGTTGTTTTTGGTTTTTTTAAAAAGCAACAGCAGAGACCCTATACCTGATTTTTATTTCAATCCAGGATACTGCATTGTTCTCCAATAGTTTGTGCAGCACTGACTCATTTGAATGCATATCCAAATCAGACCTGCAATTCCTGCAGGTTTGTGTAACACCATTTCTTCACATAAATCTCCTTTGTTGGACTGAGTTATAAAGTGTCAGGACTGAAAAGGATTTCCTCCTCTTTGCCTAACCCTAACAATTTGGACCAACACACATGAACACTTTTTTGCAGTATTGCTGTTCCTTGCTTTTATACTAGGCTCGCACTGCATGCCCCAATCTGGTAGTAGTGATAGTAGTGGTAGTAGTAGTAATGATGGATCCTTCAGTACTAGTTCAGTAGCCTTTTACCCACCTTCCTCCCCCCCTTCATTTTTAACTTCAGAGGTAGGGTAGTATGAATCTCCACAAACACCCCATCCCCTCAGCAAAGTAATTGCATGGCAGGGGGAGGAGCTGCCCATCCATATACATACAGCCATACCTGTGGATCCAACCTCTCCCTATGCAGGACGATGCAGAGTTCACTGTCTCTATTACCGGTAATTAGAATTAACTTTCTATGCATTCATGTATGTGATTTTTAAAAAGTGACCTTTCAAGTGCCACCTACTTCCCACATTGTGAGATAAAGAAAAATGTCACAGTATCCTTCACAGCAGTATGTAGCAGGGAATCGCATTATGAACAAAGGCAATATAGCACTGTATTCCTTACAGGGTGGTCCCATGAGCAGCAACTACATTTGTGAAAAATATTAGTACAGTGATACCTTGCAGACAAAAACGGGCTTCAATGTGGATTGCACCCTCACATATCAGCTACTAATTATTGATTTTATCAAATAGCAAAGCGCAACAGGGCTGCCATTAACAACAACAAAAAAAGAAGAAGCCCCAAAACCTTGCCATTTCAATTTCTCAGGAACTTCAAACAAAATATTTGAAAGAAATTCGGAAGAAGAGGACGGGAGAAACTACCTTCAGATTATTCAAAAGCTTTAGTCAGTGATAGACTTATTTGGTAGTCTGCATGCAGCCTACCTTGTTTCTCTAACAGCAGCTTCAAAATCATGCAACTGTCTGAAAGTGCTTCAACTTTTAAACAAACACACATAGTTCTATCTATTAAACGAAAGCAAATTTTTATTTATATTTATAAAATAGACAGAAGAGGCCTTCAAAGTGCCTTATGTGCTACATAAGCAGTTTACAAACAGTATTGTAAGTCACCTGCTATGGTTAAAAGTGTATTGCTCTCTAGAGACGGATTGCTTATGCACTTTAATCCATAGACCAGACTACATCTCACATGTGGTCTCCGAGAAAGCAGGCAGGATGGGTTTAAGTCATGAATTATTCATCTGCTCTCATCAGGACAAAAGGTACATTGAAGTACATATCAGTGTGGGAGGTGTAAGAAATTCTAGTTGTAAATGTCAAAGAGAAGGATACGGAAGGCATAAAAGAGGATGTCAAAAGTGAGCATGTCAGCAGATGCACTTACATGCATCTAGAAAATCAATTGGCAACATTGCACAAAGACAGAAGGCTGACAGAAGAGCAGTGTAAAACAGCAAAAGCTCACAGACCTTCATAATTGGCTTCCGCATATCATCAATACATCATGGCCCTAAAAACCAAACACTCAAGGGCTAAAAGCCACAAGAGGTGTAATCCATCCTACTCCTTTGCTAGCACCTCTTTCACATACCACACAGCCTGCTCCTTTTCTTTTCAGAACTCAACCATTTTCCTTCCCACACCTCCACCTCAGCTAAGCAGGATGGGGCTAGAAATACTGTTTTACAATTGTAGAAGGTGAAACTATAGCTCAGCCCCATGAGATCTGGTCTCTGGGGATCTGCAGGATTCTATCTTGTCCCCTGCATTATTCAGCAACTACATGGAACTGTTCCATAGGGGTTTTGGTCTACTGTTGCAGCATTGCCCTAAATTGTGTGTTCCGGCTTGTTGACCGAATACATGTTTTTAGCAAATTATGATTGTTTTAAGCCTTCGTGTTAAACACACAAAAGTTGAGGTGGAGTAGGCACCCTCAGAGATACTCCAGGTTAGACCGATATGAGCAGCCCCTCCCTTTACACCAGAAGTGGAGTACCTCAGGCCTGGAGAAATAATGTGGCCTCCAGGCTTCTCTGGCTAGCACTCCAGGCTTCTCTGCACCCTCCCCAAGTGCTTTCACCCAGATGGATTGTGCCCTTGAACTGTAGCAACGCTTCTTTCTTGTCTGGACAGAGGGTGAAGGGGGGGTGTCTGTGTGTGACTAGAAACCTCTGACTTTTGTATGGCTGGAATATAGCCTGCTGTACAAAGACCAGATTACTTTGCCCACTTTTGCTTCTGACCCTGTCCACTACATAGATGCAGCTGGCAGATGGATGCAGCTGCCTATGCAAAAATAGGGCCTTTGGGCTGAAAAATGTCCCTACCTCTGGCATATCCAAGCATAATGCCTGAAGAGAGCTACAGAAAGTAGTAACATATACACACAAGCCCCTGAGATCATCATGTGGGGCCCTTCTTCATGTCCCCTCCCCCACAAGAGGTCCAGAGGGAGGCAACAGGAGAATGGGCTTTTTCTGCAGTGGCTTGTGAAATGCTCTCCCCAGGGAGGTTCAGGTGGCACCTTCATTATTCATCTTTAAGTGCCAGGCAAAAATGTTCAACCAGGCCTTTGACTGATTAACATCCAATACCCTTTTTAAAATGTGTTTGGGGGGGCGAGGGAGGCTTGTGTTTTTTGTTCTCATTTTTATCATGTATTTTGTGTTGTGAACCGCCAAGATCTACGGATAAAGGTCGGTATAAACATATAATAAATAAATAAAAGTAAATCAAATGGGTATAAGAACGACACATGGTAGTTTTAAATTCTACCATACCTACCTTTCACTTTTCCATAGAAGCTGGCTACTTAAGTAATCATCAGGTTTTCCACTCATTTATACCAAGCAAAAGAAAAGTGGAAGAAAAAGCAGCAACAGAAGTATCAATTGTCCGACTGCATCTCTGCTCATTTAGTTTTAACCAAAACATGTGGAGAGATTGCTTCCACTTAACATGATAGCATTTCTGGCATTAAGCCTGAATACAAACACAATAGCTTTATCACCTACCAATTTGCTTGCCATTGTTAGGTAATTGGACAGTATGGTAAGAGACAGCAACTGATGACTGATCTATGAGGCTGGTTTCACACATGCAAATTATTGATATATGACACCAAACATCTGCACTCAGGTGTACAAATGCAAGCCACTTCAGTTAAAAATTGGTAACAATATTGCTGCTTCAATACACCCCACATAATTGATCACATGATTCTGCACACATAAACACCATTTGGATGGCAATGCTCATCAACTTTGGGGGTACCAGCCCCCTCAAATATTTTATTGGGGAGGGCAAAGCCCCCTTGGCCCTAGGAGCTGGCTCCTATGCTTCAAGGGAACATGAATCTTCTAAAGATTATGACAATCGTTTTAATTTTTATATATATATAATCAACGATCAGAGGAATAATAAATGATACAAATAAATAGACCAAGTCTTCTCATGTCATTTGTTGCTATGAGCTGTGTTAATCCTCTCATGAAGATAAGATGGAAGGGGAAGCCCCAACAATATTTAATTCCTGCTACTTGCAGTTTAATTGTACAAGCACATAGATTGGGTGGGGGGGGGCGTGTTTGTTTCAAAACCCAGATCACCATAACAGGGCTGTTTTTATATGTTATGGATATTAGGATCCTCAGTTTGTTCCACATTTCCTCCTTCCCCCAATAGGCAAAGCAGACAATTATATTATTGGGGCTGAGGGGAAAAGATCCCTCCCTCAGTTCGGGTCCAAGTACTCTGTATGCCCATTCAAAATCATCAGCAGAGATTATCAGGTCTGGAAACAGTGATTTAAGCCATGAGGCAATAAATTGCACAGGAACATTCTATTCCACTCCCTCCAAAAAAAGAAAAGAAAACGTAAATTATTTCTCCTATTTTGATTTTCTGCATCTTCAAACTTGTTGTGTATATCTAAATTTTCTTTTTTGTAATTTTTGCTCTTTTTGTCATAGATACGGCATACTTCTTTTGTTGCTGTAGTTGTTTATGTTAAAGAGTCAAGCCTCATGTTTCATTGGAAGCATTAGTTATTTCCAAAGTTTTTTTTTACCAAGCTCCTTTATGGATTCTTGTGCTACAAATACTTTTCTTAAGATATTGTTACCATTTTCTTTCTCCAACAAGAAAGGACCTTTTTTGAGAACGGTGCCATCTAGGCTGTGGCCTGAATTAGTGTCCATGTTGAAGTGAGCCTTCTATTACCAGGCAGGAAGAACTGAGTGAAGTCTTTTATTTCCAACTTTTCTGAATCCTTTTGTGTTCCCGTCTCCTTTCTTCAAGGTTTTGGGGTTGTTTATTTAGACATTAAGGGCTTTTGCTCCAAGCTGTTTTTCTGGGTGTTGGAGAAGAGCTTATAACTTAAGTGGCCACCTTCTTTCCTTCATGACCACTCTAATAATTGTGGCAATTAAATATTTTTATTAAATGAATAATACCCAAGTGTGAGCAATAAGCTCTGAAGTCACTCCAACAGATGCAGCATTATGTGCCCAATCTGTTATCTATCCATCAAAGAAGTGATACATACAGTAATCTCTTCTAATAAGTCTGATAACAGATTTCCTGCTTCACTACAGTATTTGGAACAGTTATTCCAATTCAAGAGAATGGGCAGGTAAACAGAGCAGGAAAACTCAGGTAGTGACCAGAGCTTCATTTCCATGAACACAAATGAGAACAAATAGCTTCATCTCATTTCAGTGGCATTTATACTATTACGGACATCTAAAACACAAAACTTACTTCTAGTTCGGACTTGCTATCTCACATTTTGTCAATAATGTGGCAATGTTGTGTTTTAATTGTTATCACCTGGCCTGGGACCTTAGGGTGAAGGGTGGTAAATAAATAATCATAATAATGATATCAAGAATAATGCATGCCTTCAGCCTCTTATCAAAAGGGGAGTTCAGTTAGGTAAACATTTTTAAATAGCAAATGAGTTTCATGTCTATTTCCTCTTAAAAATGGCTTGGAACAAAATACAGTAATGCCTTTTACAGCTATTAGAAGAAAAGCCCAAGAGTGAGTTTTAAGAGTATTAATGAAAAAGCTACTTCTCTGAACATCTGGGGGCATTTAACCTTCCTCTCTCTGCTCTCACCTGCCATTTTTCCCATTCCTAATATAACTCGCCCTACGTAATGATAGTTGAGTTAATGTTTCTCAGCCTATTCTCCATATAGAATTACCTTCTCATGGTTCTTAAAGAACATGTATCCTCCCCTTGCAGATCATCCCACAACCCTTATTAGCCCCCATCATTTCCTCCCAAAGCACAGATCAAATTAACAACTTCTTCCATTCCTTGGCTCACACCCAAAACATATTCTACATTGTGCCTTCTTAACTATTACACAAAATATGTTTTATTGCCTCACAAAGCCTGGGAAGTTCCCACATTCAATTAAATGCAGGATCTCCCAGTTCTGTCACTGAGTCGTCTCCATGGTCATATGGACAGCACAAACCCACTCCACATCCCCATATGCCATTACATCCAGGGAGAAAATGCTCTCTGAACAGTACTCCGTTCAACAGCTTGGCAATCTATCTTCAGAATACACACTCCAGCAGCTCAATGAGCTTCCTCAAGCATAGTATGCTCCAGGGCTCACCTGGGATGACTGTCATCCCTGCTCTTTTTAATATCTCACTAGGTGGTATGTTTTACAAGTCTGACAGGCAGCAGCTTTCCAGAGTTTCACAGAGGGGTCACTCCAAGCCCAACCTGGAGATGTGAGGGTATAAGTTACCCAGAACCTTCGAGATGGCTGAGGTTTGGTTTCTACCCAACCCTGGGTTTTATGCTTTCAGCAAAGCCATCTTGGCTGCCAGTCCGAGACTGTGAGATTTTTGGGAAAGTCTCACAGTAGTTTTCCTGCTACCTCTCCCTTTCCTGCCTGTGTCAGATCCGCATGGATAAACAGGGAAAAGAAATGTGGTGGGAAAACGTGAGAGTCTCAACAGCAACAACCAAAAGCAATATTAATGGGGTTTTTTAAGTGTAAAAAAACCGGATGTGTCAGGAAGAAGAACAAAGCCATGCCCACCTCATCTTAAAGGAAAGTGTAACTCAAGCTCAAAATTCACAGAAATTTCACCTTCCCTGAAACTTATTGAAGAATGGCCCTTTACAGAGGGGACAAACGGCCTCTTGAAAACAGCAGAAAAGTTCTGTTTACCATTAGTTTTAGCTGTTATATAGCAACTAATTAGTATGCATTCCTTGTTTGGGAAGTATATGCATTAAACCAAGAAAATTTAATTTAGATTGTTCGCTCATTGGGGGGCAGCTTCAAATTAATCTATCCTGGATAAGAATAGACATGACAGGTCAATAGTCAAGTAAAGCATATTAAAACACTGATTTAAATCCCATACTAAGTGCAGGATTCAATGCTAATTGCTAGTCAATAATGAACAGTCTCACTGTCTAGTCCACATTCAAAGAAAATGACACCTAACCAAATTAGCTAATATCCTAGATCAGGCTTCCTCAAACTCGGCCCTCCAGTTGTTTTGAGACTACAATTCCCATCATCCCTGACCACTGGTCCTGCTAGCTAGGGATCATGGGAGTTGTAGGCCAAAAACATCTGGAGGGCCGAGGTTGTGGAAGCCTGTCCTAGATGCACATTCAGACCCATCATATGAAACAGCTCTTACAGCAAGACATCACTGCTGTGGAATGCAGATAGGTGGGTTACATATTAGAACAAAAAGATTAGGATGTCAGAAAGAAGACTAATTAAGACTTTCCCAAAAGGATGAACTGAATGTACAAAAAAGGGATTAAAAAGAAATCTTCACCTCCATGATGAGAAGTGTTGCTGGTCTTATCAAACTGTTTTACTTCCCTCAAAATTGCTTGGATACTCCTCTGAGAAACTTTAATAGTCACTCCAAACTTTAGGTAAAACTTAGTTCCCATGACTTAATAACTACCACTGCATATCAAATTTGTTAATGAGATCCAAATGTGTAGAGGCAATCCAGTGCTAATGAGAGTCAGATGATGATACCAACAAAACAGCTTGAGCAGGTGCAGACAATGTCATCAGGTCAACCCAGCCCCAAAGAGGAACTGGAAAGAGAGCACACCTGTGCATACCACCCACTCAATGCCCTCCTCCCACCTCCAACATTCCTGTATGTCCACATAGGGAAGACACACCCAAAAAGGGCCTTTACCCACAATATTTAAAACACAGTGGCTCAGCTGAGGGCTATCTTCAGCACTATAGTAAGATCAGGTGTACAGTAATCCCATGAATTTTGTTTCTCTTTTCAGCAACACTCCTTTTGCTTCTAAATTTCTCAAGTGTTTTGACTTAGCAGGAACCTCCAAAATTGCCACAAAATTTGACAGCAACTCTAATATTAAATATATTTAAGGAAAGACCAAATGTTCATCAAATCAAGTACTAAGCTATACTCCCTCCTAAACAACCAAAGAAAATTCAAACCCTCTGTCCTGGAAGAAAAAAAAGCAAGCTATTTTATAAGGCAACTGTTAATTAAATAAACCATTAACAAAAACTTGAACTAATAAATCATTGATCTGCTCCACAGCATATCTTCAGCATCTAGGACCCAGGGCCGAGGCTTTTGTTCATAAATCAGTCTCTACTTTTATGTTTGTCCATGCCTCCTGCAGCTTCCTTTCAGGCTCTCGGTAAATCAAAGAGCTTCATTTTCTAGGGGTGGGGGAGGATGGCAGTACCCAAAACATGGGACCAGGCAGTGCGCACACTTTAACAGGCCAATTCCAAATCATATGCCACATGTTACCTGCTTTTATTCTTGTACAGCAAGTCTTAAAGCCTATCAGTTTCCATTATAACAGTGGGACTAAACTGGCGCCAATCCAAAGAGTTTGGCTTTAACTGGGTTGTACATTGGACTGCCATCAACTTGGAGTTTGCCTTCACAAGCTGAGAATTGTTTACAGGCCCACTGCATAAACAAAAATTGCAGTTTAAATCTCTTGGATACATACATTATTCCGCAGAGTAGCCAGCTGCCTCTCATTACCAATTTCTATATAGAAATGGGGCCCATCCCCATCGCATTCGGATAAAATCCAAATGTGCAATATCACGTGAAAAGGAATTACACACACAAAGAAAGGGCAATTAGGATCAGAAGGGTCCTTAAGAGAACTTATTTATAGCTTCACAAGGAGCCAGTTTATGCAGAACAGCTTTGCCACTATACATCTCTAGAGAAGCTGATCTGAACTTGCTTTCTTGCATTCGTTCCAATGAGACATAAACATCTCCAACTTCTATGCCCTCCAGAGCAACTAACAAAGGCAGGTTATGTTAATGTTAACTACTATTGTGATCAGATAATCACAAGTAAATTAGTCCTCAAGAAAATGCACAAATGTATCACAACATAGCTCAAATGATGGACCTGGCAAGCTACTTACCTGGAAGCAGTTGTTGCTTATGTCCAGATAAATGGGCTACTGCAAGACTGAGATAACTGGAAGGAAACAGAGCTAGGAAAGAATACAGAGCTAGGAAATAATGCTTTAAACGTATTGTGTGAATGCGGTCCCTTTCACTGGGAGATAACTGTCAGAAGACTATGGAACCACATCAGCTACCCTAACTTCAAAAGTGGTCATGTGTGTTTACATAAAGTTCACATTTCACACCTGAAAGGTAGATGGGGGAAATTGAAATATTATGCATTTTAGAGTTGACAGAGCTGAGATGTAAAAGATTGCCTGGCTCAGAAATCAGAACAGACGTGAAAACAATTGGTGCGTCTCATACAGAAATGGAAAAGGCAAAAGGGATCAAATGGAGGAATGTGTCTGTGTAGATGTTACAAATCATTCTACTATAAAGGAAGCACATGCAAGACAAAGTGCCTTTTGAAGATGAATGATTTCTTCAGGAGTACTTCAGGCAATGGCATTTCCCAGATAACAAATGAATAAAACAACAATTACAATTAAGTCCAAGCCTAATAGCAAGCAGCTTTGGGCAGCCTCCAAGGTTTATGTATGAGTTATGGGGAATCCTGGAGACTTGATTTGGAAAGTACTTGGGGAGAATAAAAGCTCTGAAACCTGGGCAACAGCCTTGACAACCTCATCCAGCTGCTTCAGCTGCTGAAAGCCTGTAATATTTGGGATGGTTTCCACAAGTGAACAGAAATAATTAGGAAGGCGTTTTAATGAGATCCAGATCATCAGGATTTGCAATCCCTGGTCAGAGGAAGGCAAGGTTGTACTTCCTATTTCAGGCACAGGAAACATGGCTCTTGTGGCGGGAGCTCCACCTCAAGGGTGCATTTCGCCAAGTCACTCCTGAGAAGTGTTTGGCTCAAATAAAATGACTCTCCATGCTTGCGCCATAAAACTATGCTGCCAAACTAGAGTCAGAACCACCCTCCTTAATATTATAATCACCTTGTACAGGGTTCTAAACTACGCAATATTCAGATGCTAACCTCTCCAGATGGCAATTCACACAATCTGTAAAAAAAAGATGATGATTGGCAGTTCAGGACACTGGTATTAAGTTGCAAGTGAGTCCAGATGATAATAACAGCAGGCATATCACAGTAGTTTTTAGCCTGTTAATGAATACAGTTGTTTATTTAACTAGAAAAACAAATTCCTGCATTAATAGTATCTATTCATCTACACTTGTCCTGAAGACACTGGGAGCACTATTTTCTAAAGGAGAGGATTGAAAGCTTATCAGCACAGCACATACACTCTGGCCCCCACCCCTCTGCGCCACAGAGATACAAAAGCAAATGTTTAAAAGCAGCAAAAAACAACAACAACAAACACCACCCCAAAACTTTCATGATTCTAATCATGCCTTGACCAAGCTACAGGGTTATGGGATGCTACGGTTTTGCGGGCAGCTTGACCTCAAGTTTGTGATCCTGCTCATGGAAACCACAAGATTTTGGGGCACTGGGATGAGGGATAAAATGTTTGTTTTTTCCTTCTATTAAAGATGCGGCATTTAGCTGGTGTTAGTATCATCCACTGAAGAATATTTGCCTATTCACTCAACTACTGTGAAATTCAGTGAGGGCACAGAATTTTTCATGCTCTCTTCCTATGTGTCAAAACAAAATCTTTTAGAAAGGTGAAGAAGCATCTGATGACTGGGTATGAGGGGACAGCTTCTACATGCCTCAAAGGACGTTCCCTTCCTCAACTCTTAGAGGAGGTTATCCAGAAAGTTAGAAGAAGTTAGTCAGCATAGATGCATCACTATGCAGATTTCCTAACCAACAGGAAAATCAGTGGCACCACCTAATTATGTGGGCAATGTGTTTGAGACACCAATACTTCGAAACAGAACGAAGTATCTAAACTGGATTTATAATTACAGAGTGCCAGATGAATGGAATGTGCTCCCACAGACTTTAAGTCACAGGCATTACCACGTCCATGAATGCCTTGACACATAAATGGTAAATAAGGAACCAAAAATGAGCTACCAAATTAAGCTTAATCTGTAACATATCAGTGCTCCATGTGTTAATCTCCATCTGAATGTTTAGACTCGTCATGATCTTAAATCCTGGACACCATTCTTAATGCTTTTTCTGCATTGTACTAACAGGCCACAATAATCCTGGTGGCATTTCAATTTTAGTCAAAGTTCATTCACCAGCTGTTATTTGATTCATTCTCTTGCATGCAGTATATCTGTCCTGTAATATATGAAGTGTGATCCTAAACTCAACTCACCGAGTACAATGGGTCTTACTCCACAGTAAGCGTGCTAAGGACTTCAACCTAAAAGATGAACATTTATTCATTCCGATTCCTGTTTTGTCAATAAGGTGGACGTAGATTAATATTAATTGCTGGTGGCACTCTAGAAATAATTTCCCCTGGGTCATACAAGGGAACTAGAACCAACTTTTCCTCTGCTTGAAACATAACCAACTTGTTTTTTGTTTTGTTTTTTAAACTAGATTTTGTTTTCAGGTAAGAAAACCCCAAACATATGTAAAATATGCTTTTCGTGTAAAGGCCATTTTTTAAGGTGTGGCCTTAAAACAGAACTATGATCTTTGGGAACCAATGGTGCATGCATACTTCCCAGTAAATGCAAAAATGTATTTTTTCACTTCTTAATATGCAACTGTGCTTTAGGCTGTAGGAGAGCATGCCAGCAAATCAGATTAATTCTGTACAGGTTTAGGCTGCAGCCTTATACACCTGGGAATGTCCCATTATACTGAATGGGACTTACTCCTGAGTAGACGTGTGTAGGATTGTATTAAGCTGA
Source organism: Podarcis melisellensis (assembly GCF_964234715.1). NCBI lineage: Eukaryota > Metazoa > Chordata > Lepidosauria > Squamata > Lacertidae > Podarcis > Podarcis melisellensis. Next base: position 48,903,336 of record NC_138539.1, read on the forward strand.
ACAGATCTTTTCACCCAGTGCTGCCCTGCAAACTATTTAAATACCAATGCTACAATTCTTTACACACTAACCTAGGAGTAAATCCAACTTAACTCAAGGGGACTTACTTCTGAGTAGACATGGGAAGGGTTACACTACAAATCAGTTTTGAAAGTGCATAAATTTCTATTTAATTTGACATACGTGGGGTGAAAGGGTTCTTTCAGATCAGGTGGAGTAAAAATGAAAAGTTTGAAGAGAAGAGGCAAAGGCCACAGCATTAAAATAAGGGTATTCTTAAATAATATGTATGGGGTAAGAGATACAGTATTCATTCCTGTAGAACAAAAGGTGCCTCAGTTTTAGAGAACAAATATCCAAGATGTTTATTACATTCAAGAAAGAGACTTTAAGACTACCTACTTCCAGAATAACGGTCTTACATTGCCCGCATCCCACTATCACCCCCTCTGTCCCAGCAAGAAAAACTCCGCATACCAGTGACTAGACAGATGGGAAGTAGTAGTCTGAAGATCAATCCACACACCACTTCTGTTGCCATCGCTGGGAGATGGGACCACTTCGAGTCTTGGCGAAACAAAGGAGACCAGGATCACTTGCAATGTCACCAGGCGCCAGCTCCTGTCTTTGAGGTCCACCCTTGTCCGGGGCTGCAGCGAGCGAGCATTCTCTCTGCGCGTCCTGCAGGCTTCTTCTCAAGAGCCCTTCGACATCTCCGGAGCAGCCCGTCCAAAAAGCAACAAAAAGCCCAACAACTCCGCAGCGCGGCTAGCAAGATCCGCTTCTTAAGGCTTCCAACTCAAGGCGCACCGTTTCTCTTGCAGAGGAAAGTCTTTAGTTTGTTCACTTGAGAACCATTTTGCTCCAGCCCTCATCGGGGCGGGCGTGGGGCGGGCGTGGGGAGGGGGGTTATCGCCTTGAGCGCTGCCTTAGATTAGCTCAAACGGAGCCGTCTCTGTCGCGCATGGCTGCGCCTGTCCCGGATCCCTCACAGTTCACGCGCGAGATTCCCAGACATAACAAGAGCCGCCCCGTCGGGGACCAGCCGAACTTCGGGCGCTCCGAGCGAGGCGCCACCAAACTGTCCCGAGCGTCTAGGCAGGAGGCATCGCGGGAGCGTCGGAAGCCGCCCAGAGGCCAGCTCTCCCTTGCGCGCTCGCTCGGTCTCAGGCGAGAAAAGCGCGTCTTCCCAGCCGCGAAGCTCCCGTCCAGCCGCCACAGCCCGGGGCTTTGCCTACATATCTCCACCTCAATGAAACTTGGCGTGACCCAGCCTCCTCGGCGGGGCGGGCCAGACGGGGCGGGATGGAGCGGCCCCGAACCAATCGCGGAAAAGACGGCGAGGGAGGCCGGAGTTTCAGGCGGCTGAGGAGGCGGCAAGCCCGCCTTCTCCAGCAGCTCCGCCTTCGCCCAGAAGGCTCGCAGGAGATTCCCTGACGAGACTAATCACGAGCCAGGTGTTGTCCGGAGAGAGCGGCTTGCTCCCGGTCAGGAGAGCGGGCGTTTTGTCGCCTCGTCGTCGCCCGCGCATTCCTCCGCGAAGAGACAGGAGCCCGCGAGTGGGCTGAGGCTGCGAATTGCGCGCGCTTTCTCTCCTCGTGGCGTGTAGCTGGCGCCCTGCCGCGTTGCCTCTGGCCCGCGCTTCCGTCCTCGCAGCTGGAGAGGGCAGGTGCGCAAGTGGCCAGGCGGCAGCCCCTCCTGCGGGGCACGGCCGGCTCATTATGTGCCCGGCTGGTTCAGCAATGTGGATTGGGCGCAGAGAGCCCAGGCTTCCCCATTGCGCCGCCTGGAGGGCAACCAAATGCACAGAGGTGAAGGCTGTTTCTGCCTGCACTTTCTCTTGTGGGGGTGGCGATTAGGTCCACATCTCCCTCTTCTGCTTGCACCCAGGGAGACCGCAGGAGCCCCGCGCTTACCCTGTTGGATGGATAGCCCCCGTTCTAGTATGGTAGGAAGGGTTAAGCAAGTGACAGTTGCTGTTTTGTTTATAAAAGTGTGTGTTTTATTGGTAAAAGTACCATCAAAACTTTACATTAAAGAGTGAACAACAACACATCAACAACCCCAGGCATCTTGTGGTTCATTGGACACAAAACAGGGCGTTTAGAGAGAGCACAGGGCAAGTTTTAAGAGCGGCCACATCTACTTCTGATCACTCACTCCAGAGACACTGGGGGTTGAACCTGCAACATTTTACAGTGGTATCTCAGGTTACATACGCTTCAGGTTACAGACTCCGCTAACCCAGAAATAGTACCTCGGGTTAAAAACTTTGCTTCAGAATGAGAACAGAAATTGTGCTCCGGCGGCGTGGCGGCAGCAGGAGGCACCATTAGCTAAAGTGGTGCTTCAGGTTAAGAACAGTTTCAGGTTAAAAACTGACCTCCGGAATGAATTAAGTACTTAACCTGAGGTACCACTGTACATGGAAAGCATGTGCGCTACCACTGAACTGCTCACTCACCCTGTTCTGAGGCGAAATAGGGAGGACTGGGCCCAGCAGGGCAGTCCAGACTGAGTGCACAAGAATTTATGTCAGCTCTAATACTAACATCCTCCCTCTTTCTTTGAGTGGCACAGTTGAAGGGGTTGGGCTCAGTCTCTTCTGCTGCACCACCCACAAAAAGGAAGTACAGATGCACAAGAGATGTTAAGGCAGCCGTTCCTTGGATGAGCAACAGACTCTGCTCCAACTAGGCAGCTTGCTTACCTGGGTGCAGCATAATCCTTAGCACTGCACCTACCAAGGTGAGATAGCAGCAGGTAAATAAATGCAAGCAACAACTTTTGTTTCTTGCCTACTTCTGTGAGATGGTGAGACTTGTACCACTGAGCATTGTCGTTGCTGAGCATGATACAGGTGGCATGATAAACAGGTCTCCACTCACCCAAAAGAACCCAGACCTCTCAGAGCCTGCTGTATCTCAGAAGTCAGTGTCAAAGAGACTTTCCTGAGACACCAGAACAGTGGTAGCCAACGTGGTAACCTGTTCCCAATGCTGGACTACAACTCCCATCCCTGACTGTTGGCCATGACTGGGTCTGACGAGAGTTGAGGTCCAGCAAGATCTGAAAGACACCACATTGGTACTAGACCTACAGCAGTTGTGATCTCTAGGTACAATAAATCCAATCTAGAATTGATAAAAGGGCTGGTAGAAGAAAGATGAGAGAAAGGAGGTCATATATATCAATATATCACCCAGCCCTACCTACAAGCTTTCTTTCTTTAAAAAAGTAATTTGAAAAAGTATGATGCATTTTGTTTAGGTGTGTGTGAGCATGAAGTCAATCCCTTATTTTAACGATAAAATGTAAAGACCAAACAGGATAAATTCACTTTCACTTTTCCTTATCCATGATTTTACTTGATGTGACTTTGTAGTTAACACTTATTGTGGTTGATTTTACAGCAAGCCACCCTTAAAGAATAGTTTACGCAACTGATTTGTTGAAACAAACCATAATGTTAACCGTAGCTTAACTGGTTTGGACAGTTCAGGAAGCTGCAGTTAATTAAAAGCAGAAGTAAATATCACTTGACCAGGGAAGGGAGGAGAAGCGTACAAGCCCATGAGAAGGCTAGACCTGTTCACACAATGATGTGGTCCTCCAGATCATGTGAATTCCAACTTCCATCATTCTGAGCCAGCATTTGGTCAGGGCTGATGTGAGTTATAGTTCAGCAACATCTAGAGGGTTACAGGTTTTTCCAGCCTAACACAGAGCTAGACCATGGTTTTGTAGAATGCCTGAACATGCCAAATGCATTTCATGGGTCGATTCTGTCACATTCCTCAGAAAATACAAAGTAAGGCTAACATGTTCGCTAGTGTTCTTCAAGGCTAACATGTTGATCAACAAAAATGTGTGTGCGCTAATTTCACATCCACTTATATACCATCTAGCTAAAACCCCAATTGCTGGGGAGCTTGAGCAAGCAGAGAGGATGGAAGTCAAGGAGGAAAATGTAGGACTGAAAAGACCAGAAGATAAAAAATACAGCTCAAGGTACAGGCTGTCCAGTAGCTAGCTTTTTCTCACTTTTATATTGCAGTCCTTTGTACACATACCTGGGAGTAAGCTTAATTTAATATAGTGGAATTTACTCCCTAGTAAATGTATCTAGGATTGCACAGTTGAATAGTGGTCTTTAGAAATGCATTGTAAAATAGATTTTTAAAGTGAGTGTTGGTATTACATGTAATATGTGCTTAGTTTTAAAAACTATTTAGATATTATTTTTCTATTTTTTTTATAAAGTATGAAGAATTCACATGCCTGGCTGGCCAAAACTGAAATATACATTGGCAGTAGACTTCACTTAAGCTATCCTATGTGACTAGACAAAGTTTGGCAGTTGTTTGTGCTCAGTGAAAAAGGTGCTTGCTGTAAGTTTTTTATTCCTAAAAGTAAGCTGATAGGAACTAAAAGCACAGAATAGAATTTGTGATTTTGAGAAACTCTGTTGGGATCCAGCATTTTGAGTACACTGAAAAACTCTGCTTTACTCTGGTTAAGTGTAGCATCAGTACATGGGACTGTACACCGAGTACATGGGACTCGGTGGCCCTGTGGTCTAAACCACTGAGCCTCTTGGGCTTGCTGATCGGAAGGTTGGCAGTTCGAATCCACGTGACGGGGTGAGCACCCGTTGCTCTGTCCCAGTTTCTGCCAACCTAGCAGCTCGAGAGCATACCAGTGCAAGTATATAAATAGGTACCACTGCAGTGGGAAGGTAAACAGCATTTCTGTGCGCTCTGGCTTCTGTCACTGTGCTCTGTTGCACCAGAGGCAGTTTAGTCATGCTGGCCACATGACCCAGAAAGCTCTCTGTGGACAAACGCAGGCTCCCTGGGCGTGAAAGCAAGATGAGAGCTGCACCCCATAATGGCCTTTGACTGGTCTTAACCATCCAGGGCTCCTTTACCTTTACCCTTACTACTGTGCCCCTCTGGGATCTGCAGCCTAGGTGGCTGCCTAGTTGGCCTAATGATAGCATTCGCCCTGATTACATGGTGCGTGGATTGCCACGGGGCCCCCTAAGCGGCTTGCCCTGCCCCCACCGCTCTGGGTGCCGGAGTAGCTAGCTATGTGCCTGGAAGGTAAATGGTGTTTCCATGCACTCTGGCACTTGTCACAGTCCTCCGTGTGCCAGTAGCGGGTTAGTCCAGCCAGACACATGACCTGGAAAGCTAACTGTGGACAAATGCTGGCTCCCTTGGCCTGAAAGTGAGATGAGCACTGCACCCATAGTCACCTCTGACTGGACTTAACTGTCCAGGGGTCCTTTACCTTTACCTAGCATCAGGTATTCCCATGCTGTGGACACATGTTGTAAGCCAATCCCTACTGGGAAGAACAGGAAATAATTGAGTTATTCTGTCCTACCTGGAACCACAAAAACTGCTCCTAGGAAAAGGTGGTTGGGTTATGTAGGCTAGCCTTCACGAACCTGCCACCCTTTAGATGTTGTTGAACTCCAGCTCCCATCAGCTCCAGCCAGCATGGCCGGTGGTGAGGAATTATGGGAACTGTAGTCTAGCACAATCTGGAGGCTACCACTGACCCAGGGCTGTGTATACACTTATTTTTATATCAGTAACTGCAAGGGAAAGGTTGGCATGCTGGAGCTAGGTCTAGACAAATGCCAGAACTGAATCAAGGAATACTTTGTGCTTCCCATTCGCTTATACTTTAAGGAAACTCACTGTCTACCTTGAGAAACCATAGCAAGGGACTCATGCTAAAAGATACTCAAACACTTACCATGCTACTTTTTGTGCATAGCTAACATGAGTACAAAGTGTAGCAAATATGAATGGTGCACATTTATATTATTCACCATTTCTTTTCAAATGTTTGCTTGTGAGCACAATCATCAACCCCCCCCCCAAACCTCCTGCCATTCAGATGGACTTGGGAGAGGAAAGCTGAAAATAATACGTTCATGCACCATTCATATTTTTAAATCAGCTATCTGCTTATTACACTTTATCCCACCCTCTCCCACCAAGGGCTAAGTACATTTTGTACTTGGACATGTGCACCCTAGTAAACAAAATATTACAAGGTGGACTTCACCAACCTGGTGCCCTCCAGATGGTTTGTACTACAACTCCCATCAGTCCCATCCAGCACGGCTATGGTGGGGATTGTAGTCCAACATATCTGGAGGGCACCTGGTTGGTGAAGGCTGGTATAAAAAGTAGCTATTAATTTACCTAAAAACCAGATTCTTGGTTTTAGGTGCAGGGAAGCGAAGTTAAAATCCTGATTGAGCTATGTAAGTGTAGCCTTGGTGTCATCTACTTCACAGGGTTGACATTCTGATATACTTGGGCAAAGTGAGTTAGAAATATAGTACAGTGGTACCTCAGGTTAAGTACTTACCGGTAATTCATTCCAGAGGTCTGTTCTTAACCTGAAACTGTTCTTAACCTGAAACACCACTTTAGCTAATGGGGTCTTCTGCTGCTGCTGCGCCGCCAGAGCACGGTTTCTGTTCTCATCCTGAAGCAAAGTTATTAACCTGAGGTACTATTTCTGGGTTAGCAGAGTCTGTAACCTGAAGCGTATGTAACCCGAGGTAACACTGTACCTAAGGCTGCAATCCTATACACACACCAGTCCTAACTAACTCAGTGGGATTTTCTTGTTAGTAGCCTTGTATAGCATTGTCATGGAAATGTAGGAACAAAAAAATAGCTCCTTCCATTGTAATTTGTTGAGGAATATGCAGTCTATAGATCAGGGGTGGGAAAAAGGGGTCCTTCAGATGTTGTTAACTCCAGTTCCCATCAGCCCCAGCCAGCATGATTAATGATCAGGGATGGTGGGAGTTGGAGTCCAGCAATACCTGGAAGGCCTGGTATTTCCCACTATAATGGAGGACTGATTCATCTCTGTGGTCACATCCCAGTAAAAATGTAGCCTTCTAGGACATGCAATTAGGAAGCACTCTACATCTGTGGGGATTAATCCCCTGCAGGATATATAAAAGCTAGTTGGGTAGATGCACGTGGGGGGAGAACATGATAGCGCACTTTGTAAAAGAGAATATGTGGATCTGTGTGTGACTCACATGAATGTGGAAGATACTTGTGGAAGACATAGATCACTGACATAGATTATGATACTAGCAATCTATTCTCTATTGCATAGTGATCAAGAGATATTTCATACTAAAATACACTTTGTGCAACTGCAAATTTTCTAATTAGAAGTGAATTACTAGTAACTCCATCTGGTAGGGCATTTTAGTAAAAATTGATCAAATGTGTCATTTTGATTTGGAAGGTTTGCTTTTCGCTAGCACAGATAAAGAAGGAAATTATCAAACCTCTTCTATAATGGTTTAGAAGCAATTCCATTACGTAAGGTTATTGAAGTAGCTAAGCCTCAATCCAGCTTCCACTGAAATCAATATCAAAAACTGCTATGATTTGAGATTTTCAGAGGTTTTGAACATCTGAGACTTCCATTAACTTCTCTAGTAGCTGCTTATGCTAAGCACTTTTGAAAGTCAGATCACTTATTCTTTCAATGTTGCAAGGCCAGACCCTACAGTACCTCCCCCCACATCAAGGAAAATCAGTTTTGAGATTGCTTTAAACAAACCATTCAGGAGCAAAAAAAATGTTGTCAGCATCTCCTATTAACATGTGCACATTTTGGCAGGCAGGCAATACCACTTATTTGCTTTGATGACCCCTCTCTCCATTTCTGAAATGTTTTTTGAAGTGTTTATGCCTGCGTAGTTACATTTACAATGTTTTAGAAATTATAAACTACTTTAATTTCCAGTTACAAGACTTCATACACTATGAATTAAGATTGTGTGCTGTGCATATAAGCATGCACACAGGACCACATTTAATGAAGCACACACACACAATTTTACTGTAAAAATATGTTGGAAAATGCAGCCAAACATGGATCCCTATCACGCAGTGGAACAGATGTGTGCAGCTGCTTCAGACATGAAAGTTTACATGCAGTGCATATGATCCTCACTTACAACTAACTGAAAGAGTAGGAAAAGAATGGGAATGCAAGAACAGAATCAGCTCACTTACACCTAAAGCAGAAGGAATGTTGTTGCAGTGCCATCTTTTGGCCAAATCATCTTTTTAACTAAGGTAGCGTTTTTATAGCAGAATTTAAGGAAGACCTGTTTATCTTAACATTTCATGGGCTAATGGAACACCTGTAGGACAGTGTTTTGGGTTGGAGGCCATAAGAGCATTTTTCCCAAACACAACTTCAATAAATACTCCATTCCCAGAGTTCCCTTTCAGATCTACTGCCAGAAATAATGATATGTTTCAAACTTAAAGAAAGCCAAAAATGAACACTATAAACCAACAGGAAGTGCAGAGGCCAAAAAGGACCATACAAATTCAACAAACCAAAACAGGACATTTAGCTTCCTCCTCTAAACAAACAGAACATCCTATCCTGGAATTATACCAGGGCTGGAGATACAGTACATCACCGCTATGGAGATGGAATGGAGAAGTGGGATAGTACTCAAGCACATGGGAAGAAAGTTTCAAAGCAAGAGTGGGAAAGGAAGCTAGACCCAATTATGTTCATGTGAAAAGAAGAGGGGTGGATATAGATCTCTCTGCAAAGCTGTGGCATGACATCTTCTGGAACACTCATACATAAGGATCTGACAGTGTTGGATTCTCCGCTCCCCCTTAATTTATTCTGCTAGGCTCTCAGAACTTCTGAAATACTGAAAGGTATAATGGCTATCTCAGATAAGGAAGCTAAGCAAGATGGATTTGAAAAGCAAAGTGAATAATAATTCACTATTAAAATGCATAAGCCTGTGAGCTTGAAATGGCCTAGGAAAGGCTTTAACCTTTCACTCTGTCATGTTGCAGTACTCTATACAATTCCATACACTGTTACGCACATGCAACACTCTCAATATTGGCAAACATTTTCCCCAGGAGATAGACCCAAGACCAGTGGATGGCTAATTAAATTAATCATGCAAAATTTTTTTAAAAAGAGAAAGAAAATACAAAAGCACAGATCCACCTTTGGAACACACTGCTACAAGAAATTATGATGACCAACAAAGCTAAGTAGATCAACAATAAAAGAAAGAAAGAGACAAATCTGTGAAATATGTTGATGAGAAGATCTCCAGGCCAAAGTTTTGTTATGTACAGTGGTACCTCTAGATACGAATGGGATCTGTTCTGGAGCAACGGTGCATCTGCACGCGTCGCTTTTCGCTGCTTCTGCGCATGGCATCATTTTGAGCATCTGCGCATGCGCAAGCGGTGAAACCGGGAAGTAATGCACTCTGTTACTTCCGGGTTGCCAAGGAGCACAACTCGAACGCGCTCAACTTGAAGCGTATTCAACCCAAGGTATGACTGTATAAGAAATCCACACATCTTTAAACAATCAAAGCTTGAGAAGAGCTACATAGAATCATTCCTGTACTATACTTACCTGTAGCACTTAGCTCTGGCTGCTGTCAGATACATGTCACTGCCTTTGCTCTGACTCACTCAGGTTATTCTATTGTTCTAAGGAAAGAGGAGGGAGGAAAACACCAAAAGGTGGTTTAGAAATCAGCCTGACCATCTTCTTCCCACCCACACAATATTCTGCTCACACTCAACTGTCTAAACAATGATGCCATCCTAAACTGACCAAACCAGTCAGTAAACATGTTGTTGCCCTAGCCTAACCTTGGTAATTTTGACAAGACTCCTTAAAACAAAGCAATATATTTAGTATACAATATGGGCCCTTAATGATTTCATTGTACACACATGTATATGTTTACTGGCTCAGAAGCTGACCTGGGGCTTCTGTAAAAAAATTCCCAGCCTTCTCATTTTAATAAAAGCCTAACAAGAAGCTAATAAGGGCTGAGCATTCTTAGTCTCTAATCTGCATTCACCTCATTCAAGGATTACAATACTTTATAAAAAGGCACCTCCCTAAACAGGCCGTCTGTGCAACTATGTTTGGAAGGTGCTAGCATTTATACATTACTATGCTTTAGCTATACATTTTTTAAAAAAAAACCAATCAAACGCTAGAGCATTTTTTAAAATAGCAGCTGTTTTCTTTTCTGGTTCTAGCCTCTGTTTAATTTCTATGAGCAGATGAACTTTGCCATTTTAAATGTTGAGATCTTTGAGCCTCAACATTCTATAGACTCTTACGCCAAACTCCCTACTGGAAACAACAGAGAGATCTGCTTTGAAATGAGATGGTTTCATTTAATTCTGTGGAGAACTGCCAATCATATGGACTTGATATGCACTGTTTCTTAAATTATAACCAAAATGAGTTATTAGAAAAGTCTGGTACCTACCAGAGTTTTCTTCTAATTAAATTACCTAATTGCATTTTTTAGTTTAAATTAACTTTTCAAGCCCTATTTATGACAAGAAGAAAGGTACTCCATCATTCATATCCAAAGGAGAGAACATGATTATTGTAAGTGAATTCATGTAGAGTAAAAACTATGATACATGTTGGAATCAGTAGTGCTACCTACCTATAAAATAGAAATGAGGAATGGGTTGTATTCAACTACATTTTACTTTGAGTAGACCCACTGAAATCAGTGGACCTAAGTCATGTTCATTAACTTCAGTGGGCCTACTCTGAGTAGAACTAGCATTAGATACCTTTTAAAAAAAAATCAACATTGCACTCTTCCAATTGTTCCATCTGCACAAGAATTCCAGCTTGCAGGTGGAACAATACTCCTTTCTCCTCCCTTTGTGCACTGTTCTGGAGGTTCTCCTAACACCCCCCCAGCCAATTTCAGGGAGATAGGGAGAAGTCCCATTGGGCAAGCAGAAGTCCTTACACAGGTCTTATGCAAGCAGGGCTGGTTAGGTGAACCCTACCCTCAAAGTGCAGCAGGAGAAACAAGTCATTTAATTATTAGGCTGCAACCTTATTATCTAATTCCATGTTTCACAATCAGATGAATTTCTTAATTTTAAAATTGAGAAACACATAATTTCATATTCAGATATAGGCTATGTTTACACTGCAGGCTATTGTTTTCCATTCTGGTTTCGTTGGTTCCAGTGTGATCACCTTTGATGAACTGTGTTTCCCTTGCTGTTGAATCTGACAAACCTGCTGTAGAATGGTGCCTTGATCTGATACATTCACAGGCAGGAGGCTTTATTTAATCTCTGCCCAACATTCCTACTGGTTGGTTTTTTTAAAAAAGCCACCTGTAATGTGACAGCATTGTAAGATTAAGGATTTTAACCTAATTTCAAAACGTCAGAGACCTATGAACTTATGACTATGGCTTCTTGAGGTTTATCTTCCAAGAACAGGTAACAAACATACTAATTTTAATTTAAATTAATTGTGTTGGAATGTAAACTACATCTTAGGCAATAATCCTACACCCATTTAAATTGCAGTCTTCAAACTACTTTCTTGGGTTGAGTCAGAATACATAAGGAAGTGGTTAAATATGGCTGCCTTTAGGGGGTGCTATGTCTAGCTCCTTCCTGATCATTTGCATGTGACAGCAGAAATGCTTATATTAAACCTGCAGTATAGAAGCCACAGCCCTCCAAATGTTACCTGAGGACTCCAAATGTCACTCCCATCAGCCCCAGCTAAAATGAACAGTGGTTGGGGATGATGGGAGTTGTAGTGGGCCACAGGTCCCCTGCACTCAACATGACTTTTTGAAAAAAGCATACCAACACTCAGTTTGTGTGGTGTGCAACTTCACTAGAAAATAGTCACGACAAATTATGGGGCAAGAGATGCTTCAGTTCAATCTGGAAGAATCCTCTTTTTAAAAACACAAAACAAATGAAATTACCCATGCTGAACGAGCACATGGCTAAATTTCTCTTATGAAGAACTATGGCCAATGTCAGAATGAAGATTTAGGATTTTGAATTTTAGTTTTAGTCCAACCTTTTCACCTTTTTGGGAGAAAGAGGTAGTATCACATTTCCACATTTTGGATTTCAAATTTCCACAGGAACCTGTGCCAGAAATGGTGATAAATTGTCCCTTTCAGAAACAAGACTAAAATTTTGGCATAGAAATCAATTTATGTTTAAAAAGGCAATAAGCATGAATTATTGTGACATTATCAGCATTTCATTGGTTGAATAGTACCCAGGTAAATAATCATATTCTGAAACAGCAACGAAAATATGATATATTATTACTGCTGCAATATGTTTTAAGTGGGATTATTGGCATGGTGCTAGCTAATCACATGATACCATCGCTGCAATGTGAAAAATAAAGTTGCTCCAAAATGTTTCTATTGCCATGAAAATCAAGCACAAATGGAGTTCATAAACCAAGCTATGATGAACAAAGGCAGAGTGCTTCTGTTGTGACTTTGAAGACTCTGAAGAGCCATATAAGGATTACCATTTCATGTTAAAGGAGAAAAGAATATCATCAGAAGAGACACATATTCACATTTGTTGACAATGGCAGCCAAAAACAAAATGGGCATGCGGAACACATCCAAAAAAAGACCTAAAAGAACTCTAGCATAATGGATTACCACCCAAGTGACACACAACACTATACACAACCTTGTTTTTGCAAAATCATCATCATCAAGTAATTCTAGGCAACGAAAGAAGTTACAGATTTTTCTAGGAATCCAGCCCGAGATCTATGAAATCTGAAAGGAGTTGGTTGAATGATCCACTTTTTGTTTCTGCAGATGAGTCACAATGCTCATTCAAAACCACTGGGAAGAGTACCATTTCCCACAGACTACATTGTGGGAATTGTAAGAAGGAATAGGAGGTCATCATTTTGTATGCATGGTCAAAGCACATGCATTCCAGATCTATTCAGAATAATGACTGGTAGCATCGCTGTATATGGTCATCCTCATGTTAAGTGACTCTTGGAAGGAGATATAATTTTAAAAACAAAATGGACATTCTCTTCCTTCTCCTGCCTCCATCCCATGGCTCAGAGGAGTTTCATCTCAGCCAGTACCAAAGCTCTGATATGAGAAATGTCCCCAGCTGGGGGAAAGGAGGGGTGGTTTGGGGGAGTGAGTGACATATCTTTTGAATATAAACTTACGGAGCAGTTCAGAGTGCTACTCTCCAGATGCAGCTAAATACAATGGGAATTTGTGGTCCTCCAAATGTTACTGGACTACAACTTGCATCATCCCTGACCATTGGCCATCCTGCCAGGGGCTGATGGGAGTTGGAGTCCACCAACATCTAGGCTAAAACGATAACATGCTTCTGACAGAGTTCAGCTTTCAGGCAAATCATTGAAGGTAGACAAAAAAACTAAAATAATTTTCTCTAAGTCACATAGGCAGCAAATGCAATATTTGCTGTCCAGTCATGTTCATTCCATAGTGAAAAAACTGAAAGATATTGTTTATGTGACTGGATTATTCCTTACACTTAAGAAACATGAGTAAGAATGGAACAATGTAGCCTTGACTCCAATGCTCACTGTAAGCTAGAAAACATTTTTCTTCCATAAAAAATATAGAGAACAATTCTCTAGAGACCTACTGCCTCCTTTCTGCTTTCAAGTTTTTGGCATTTCTATTTTATGTCTCATTTACTCAGTCAAATTGCTTTTTGTTCACATTTTCTGCTGATGGCCAGCTTGGAACCAGAGTTTCTTTTGGTCTCCTGTAAGGAAACATGTTAGAATTCTGCATATATATCTAAGGGTACATGGGAGACGAATCCCTTGGCAGAGAACCAGAAAAACCAATCCGGTTTGCTTTGTGTAGAATGGTATGCACTCCATGGCATGCATCATCTGGCAATTACAAGGCTGTTTCATCTGATGACAGCCGAAAGCATTGATAACAGCAAGCCAGGAATATTGTATTATTTGGTTAAATGTTGTGCCATCAGCAGTAGGTGCCCTTAACAATCTAATGGTATAGTCAGCATGGGCGAAAACAATCTTCTTTTTTAGATTCTTCCTAGTGCTGAAGATACCCTGCACCCACCACCCTGCAGTCCAACAAAAAATAAAGAAATAATTCTCTTCAGGCACATTCACACTTCCATGCTTAGAGTGCATGGGTCCAAGCAGTTTTGGCTTTGTTCCACTGCTGTCCCCCATAAAACCCACTCTTTCAATTCCTAATGCAGCTTATCATCCATCTCAGCCCTGCCCCAGAAGCTGCAAACCTCTGTGGTCAGCAAACTCTGTCTTTATCCTCTCTCCCTCTTTTTCTGGGGGCAGCCTTCACAATTAAACTACTACTAAATTGCCATTTTGTTATTATTTCTTATGAAAACTATTTCGACAGACAGAGGCCAAGTGATAAGACTTGATAAGCACAAGCATATAAAAAGAGCCAACCTATACTATCAAAACAAGAATCAATGGAGAGAAGATTCTACTTGGAATATCACACAAAAACACATGCCCCCAAAAAATCTGCACGTAGGAAGTCAACATGTCAAGAAGAAAGGCAAGCTAGATTTTCACCCTGACATTTTTATTTTCAGGGACTGGGTGTTTGAACACCTGGGAGCATTCAGATCTGTGATTGCCCTAAAGGTGACTGATCTTTATAACTTGCAAAATGTTGCATAAGGGAGCACTGTATAAATACAAATGCATCCAAATTAGTGCCATCATCTGGACATATCCTTTGTTGTTTTTAGTTAGGGTCTGTCTGAACACATACTTGACATGATCTACTGCAGACATCATATTTCACCAGTTAGTTTCTGAAACAAAGGGGTTAAATAAGAGGCTGACTATAATAGTTATTAAAGTTATGAGAAAAAGCACACACAGAAAATTCTCATCTGACTCAGTTAATTAAACATTTTGTATATTGGGACCAACCACCCATGACATCAGAATACAAAAAACACAAAGGCTTACACAGAAAACGTCTTAGTTCTGTAGATTTGGAACAGCTTATATATTATTTGACTTCAGACTTGGCCTAGGATAAAAACACCAAAGGCACATTGTTCAAACTGGGAATTTGCTGGTGTTCAGAAACCAAGCATGCAAAATGATTAATAGTGATGACAACTTCTCACCAGAATATGAGTTCAGGTAGAAAGATGTGACAGTATTACAGAACTACTTTTAAGAAACACACACACACAGCCTAACAGCAGACTTTAATATTTCCTCTGTCCTCTTTCAGAGACACTTTCTTTGTCCAGTCTGTGTTATCATTTTACATTCCTATCCTCCTCCTTTGGGCATACTTTAGCAGAAGAGGAGGTCAATAAAAGGTTTTAATTACAGTACATAGCTTCATATTAATTTTTCTAAAATGACCACATAGTTCAAAAGGGGTGGAGGACTTCTGCTTCTAATTTTTACAGCTTGTATGCAAAGGTACTGATGACTAACACAGCCCTAGCAAAGTTAATAAATCTATGCAAACACTGTACACTGCCTCCTTAACTTCATTTACTTTCTTTATTGAGAATAGATCATTAGTGTATTTACACTGATTTTTTTATACAATATTTATTTACTGACTTTTGGCAGGAATACTTTCATGCAGGTTCACAGATCCTCACTCTGCTAGCAGCGAACTCAAGTAGTTAAGTGCTGCTGATCCATTTGGAAGTGAGGAGTCCGCACCAAAAAACAAGTGAATGGTTTCTACATACTTGGGAACTCATTGAATATGTCGAAATATAAAGAATGTATGGGGAAACTTTGTCTCTCTGGATGTTTCTGAACAATTCCCGTCATCCCTGACCATTTGCCTTGCACGCTTGAGCTGGAGAGAGTTGGAGATCAGCAACATCTGGAGGGCCAAAGATTTCCTAGCCATGGTACAAAGTGTGTAATTTAAAAGAAAATATGTGGGGGGGTTTTCATGGCAAGAACTGCTTTACAAGAACCTGTGAATTTACAGAAGGTTGATGGCTGTTGAATGCACAGACTGGTGACACAGGGAGAGGAGGTTTCCTAAAGCAATGGTGTCATTATTCCTAACTTTGGTCATGATAGCTGGGGACTTATGGAAGCTGGAACCCAACAACATCTATAGGGACAGACTGTTAAATAAACAGTTGGGAGCAGTAGGAGACACAGAATATTCATGTGTCAGCCGAAAACAACTGCCCCTCTTCTGTCTCTGAAAAAAAGGGAAAACTGGAGGGCAGAAAAAGAGAGGGAAGTGACCTGTTCAAGTACCTGGTGACTTAAAGTAAGAATCCAGGAGTGAGGATTAGGGATGGGCAGTGTGGTTGGAAGCTATTACCAATAAATGAATGGATTTTTTTTCATAAGCAAGTCCCAATGTATTCAAGAGAGTTCACAGCCCAGTGTGTTTCAGTTTACAATGTAGCACTGCAATCCTGGAAGTGTCTACTCCAAAGTAAGTCCCACTGAGTTCAGCAGAACTTACTCCCAGTTAAGGATGTGTAGGATTGCAGCTGCAACCCACAAAACATATTTGGTTTTATGAATCAGAAAGAAACTCTGATGCAAACAAGACATTGGTTCTTTGACATATTACAACGCAAACATATTTTCATCATATGAAACCATAATAAAGTGAATTAAGTTCACATACATCAAATTCTGAGTGGAGACAGAAATGGCATTTCCTCCCCAAATTCAGCAAAGCTGAAGTACCTCCAATACATGTGGTACTTGTACAGCTATGGCTATTTTCAATTAATCACTCATGCCTCGAGGCACTCTAGATGTAGGATATTAATTCAAATAAACAACGATAGAATAAGTCTCTGTGCTATAAGAAATCTCTGTGCTACTAAATATCTGTACAAGGTATATAAATGTAATAGGTCCTACCTACAGAAGAGGAGTAGCTTTTCTCCTTTTATTATTATTCTGTGTGTTATTACATCTTGGCATTTATCTACATCCTCAGACCCAGAGACTGAATATAGCCTCCCAGACCTCTCTGTCAGGCTGTAAGAGTTCTCTCCAGGCCACACCATTCACTGGTCCTGCTTCATGCCCCCAAAGATTTTGCCTGGGTAGAACCCTACCCATCTGGCTGGGTTTCCCCAGCCACTCTGGACGGCTAGAATAGAAACCAGCCCATTGTAGCAAGGTGGGTTTTAAATCTGTTGCTCCACCCACTTTTGCCTCTGGCCCTGCCCACCACTGACATGTGGGAATATAACCTTTGGGCTGAAAAGGGTTCCTCAACCCTGACCTACAGCATATCACACAATCACAAAGATAACAACTTCCTGCTCTTTCCACACATACCCAGCACCCACAGTTTTCATCCTTGTGACTTTACCAGCACCTCTTGAATTGCGAACCTCACCATCTTATTTTCAAATGCTATACAAAAAGACTTGCATAGATTACATTGATTGGACCTTTTCCCACCAAAGGAGGTGAAAAATGACTTTTCAGATGGAGCTGTTAATGTGACTTTTATCCATAGTTGTGTGTCTTACTCATTCTGGATCTATTTGGCCCTAAAACTTATCAAGGATCTAATGTATTATGCATTGGGAAGCCATAAGCACATTACATGTGAGATGCAATTTGTATGATATGTAGCAGGCCAATGGACTATGGCAAATAGGGATGCTATATTTCTTTACTGTCACTCTGGTGCTTTTGCTTCTAGAATGCTATAAATGATGTGTCCTGCCCTGCCCTGCCCACCCCCAAAACACCCTGTTTGAGAGCTTTCTGTTGGCTGCAGCT
Organism: Podarcis melisellensis; assembly: GCF_964234715.1. Lineage (NCBI taxonomy): Eukaryota > Metazoa > Chordata > Lepidosauria > Squamata > Lacertidae > Podarcis > Podarcis melisellensis. The sequence goes on from NC_138539.1 coordinate 48,921,015, forward strand.
GCTGGCAGCTTCCACTTGTTATTTGGATGAGCATATTGGATTGGTTCTTGTCAGTGAGATCGCCTACCAATGGCAAAGTTTTTCCATCAATAGTGGAGCTCGTCTGACAGTAGAGGCCTGCAGAGGCCAGCAAGACTAGGCAGAGGGACACTCCAACACAGCAGTTCAGGGGTCTGCATATGTATTTGACCAGAATGAGACTACTGTAATGTATTTAACTAATCTGATAAGTTTTGTATCAACAGTGATAAAGGCATGAAAATAAACAGTGCTCGTGCTGCAACTTCAGAATTCAATCTCAAGTCACAAATTAGGGGAAAGAGACCCAGGGAAGGTCCTGTGTCCTGCATGTAGTTTTCTATTTCTAATAAGTGAAGGAGCAAATGCTCATATATTGTGGTTACTTACAGGATGTCGCGAGGATAAGCCTCCTCCTCTTTCCCACAGCTCTGATCCTCATGTCATCCTTGTCCTTGCAAAGCACAACAAAGAGGAGAAAAATATAATTAGTGCAGAGGCCCTGATCATGCTCCCGAGTCCAGTGCAAAGACCTTTTCTTCCCACATGAAATAAAAGCCAGCTGTTTTCATGGTAGAGAAGTAATCTTCTCACAGACTGCTGTGGCATGTACTCCACAAATCTGTATAGGAATGGAAGAGAATTCAGGGCAGAAGCAATCTACAGCCAGAAGCACATCTACAAGCTGCCCTAATAATATAGCTTTTATATGCTCCCATCATTCCAGTTATACAATGAAATAAATAGCATTCAAATTAATAGTCAAACAAGCGTTATTAAAAACTCTGTGGGAAAAAGAACAAAAAGCTAAAGGGAACTAATAGAAGAACAGCAAAGCACTTTAAAGAAAAAAGGGTATTCCAACTACGGAGGGGGTAACATAGAGAGGAGTGGGGAGAAGGAGAGATATTTCCTTAGACAGTCAGTTTTTGCCATATTGAGGTTTTCAGTGTTAAGGAAAGGTGCTCTTGGCAATAAATTTCCAGCTGAACCACTTTCCTGAGAAGCAAAGACATTGTTGCATATGTTTTTCCACTAATCCCATAGTTCAATGTATGCATTGCCAACCTGGTTCCCTCCAAATGTTTTGGACAACAACTCCCACCAGCCCCCAGGCAGTTGTGCTCGCTATCAGTTGATGGGAGTTGTAGTCCAAAACAGCTGGAGGGCACTAGGTTGGTGGAATCTGGTTTGATTTGTTCCAGCGTCTGGGAGAATGTATAGATTCCTGAGGAAACTGGAGTTGTGATTCTGTACCACAAACTTGGTAAACTGATCAGCATCAGTCACAGTTTCTATCTCAGTTCTTACCATCTCAGAAAACCATCTGCCAGATGCCCCACATTTCCAGTTCCATTATTGAGTGACATCTGGAATCCATTTATGGGTTTTTGTTGTTGTTGTTGTTTTCATTTCTAGTTATCTTCACAGGGCATGAATGAAAAAAGTCACTATTGGTTGAAAATAAGCCTTAAAAATACACGTGAAATACTGAAGACATAAATGAGCTCAAAATGCTACCTGCCTACTCAATTGAAAGCAATGTCTGTTTTGATTTGAACCAGAGTCCTGGTTTGTGAGATGAGGCCAGAGCCTGCCCAATACGTTTTCAGGTTGAAGAGCAAATGGTGCCTCCCCAAAATCAATGTATTTAGTACCAAGGCTGCCAAATTATATTGGTATCTAGGGCTAGAAAATGGCTAGAAAATGTTGCAGCAACTGGACATGGGATAGGGGTTAATTTCGCTCATGGGGACAAATCATCTAAGCCAATAGGCACATGGTCAGCCAAACCAGTTGCTATGGCAACAGCCCAGTGTTGACTGTATAAGTGATTAAGCCATGTCAGTCTCTCCTGGAGTTACTGAATCTGTCTGGAAGTGTCCAGGGTCTGTGAATCAGAGTCTGTGTTGCATCTTGAATTGCTGGAGCAACTGAGATACTTTGTACTTCTTGTAAATATCTGTATCTACAAAGGCCAATATGTATGCATCTCCATCTGGAACTGTTTTATTGAAGCCTTTTCTTCTGCAACAGTTAACTATTTGGACCATAAGGTGCCTCTGTGTGGTGACTGGAACTGGGGGCAACTTTCATTGAATGGGTATCTCACCTCAGATTCCCAGCAGAAAACGTCCACAGCATTAAAACATTTTAAAATTAACAATTTGCTGCCCTTTAATAACCCAAAGCACATGTTTTAAAATCATGAAGGAGAAGCAGAATCCCAAATCAATTAACAGGCAGCCCAAATGGCCGCTGAAATGGTCAGATCTGCTCACCAAAAACAAATAGTGATGAGGCTGGATGGGCCTCTCATGTAAGAAATTTCACAGTTAAGAAATTTCACAGTTTAGATGCCATGACTGAAAAGCCTTTGTCAGCATGTTCGGCTAGGACCTGAGAGACCTGTTGTCAAATTCCCACTCAGGTTCACCAGGTGACCATGGGTCAGTCTCTGTCTCTCAGGCTAACATACCTCACAGGGTTGATGCGAGGATAAAGTGAGAAAGAGGAGAGTCATGTCTGGCCCCTTGAGTTCCTTGAAAGAGAGGTGGGATATAAATGTAATTTTTAAAAGTGCTTATAAATGACTTTTTCCTCTCCCTTTAACAAACCCATCTTCAGTTCATTTTCTAATGGACCATGTTTAAGCAACTTTTTGTTTCTCTTTCCTTTTAAAAATACCTTTCAAATCTGAGGGCTGCTTCCCAAGAAATAGCATACATAATATATTTAACACCCACTGACTTCAGTGTGAGTTTGTTTTTCAGATTCTTAGGAAATAAAGTAAATGAAGTAAATATTATTCTATCCAATATTGCATGAAATTACATAATCCTCGGAGCAAGAAGTGGTTCCCAGACTTATCTGAACTATAACACTGAAAAAGAAAAGCATGGATATTTCCCAAAATAAACTCTCTTACGTAGCTAGTTTGCTGTAACAGAACTTTGGCATTGTCTGCAGTTGCATGTACTGAGCACCAATGCTGAACTAAAACATGAGCAGTGCACATTTAATCTGTGTTACTTGCTAAGAAATCAGGACATAGATGCTGTTACCATGTTACCAGCTTTGAATGAGTGCTGATAATAGTTCTCCACAAGATTTGTTTTCTACTCCAGCATTAATTAAGGGTCAAATTACACACAAAATGCATACATTCTGTGGTTGGAGCCCCACACATCTTTTTATACAACAACTAACAGACACAAGGTGTTAGTGGGATCAGAACACAGCATTAGGGAATGGGACACTATCTTCTTGCCCCCAGTGCTGTGACCTAGTACACACCCCAACAATAAGCTGCTATGAGTCATGAGGGAATTATTATGCCCTCTGAGAGGACATGCCAGGGGGCTTGGCAAACATCAGAACCCTTTTCCAAACATTAGGAGGGGAGATCATATTCCCACTTCTCCACCATCATGGTAGCAAACCTATGGTCCCTGGAAGGGTGTCTCAGAAGCTCTCAGATCAGGTATCTCTGATCTCCCACTCCAGCACTGGAGGAGGCGGATCCAATGGTGGCTTCTCCTTTCTACCACTATGGCAATGCCTGTGGTCCTGCTGACATCGGAGCTCCAATATAAGGCCAAAAAGGAGGTCTGCCAGGGACCATTTGGGGGAATGCTGGGATTGGACTGGAAAAGATCCATAGCCTTCTCTGCTACCCACCTCCATACACAAAAATACACACACATTTGCAAACTGGGAAGAACTGCCATAACTCTCAGGAGCTAACACACACACACACACACACACACACACACACACACACACACACACACTCTTAAAGGACAGAAGAGTGCACGAAGGCTCCTCTGACCTTATTTCTGACCTCATGCTGCAAGTGTTGGGTGGCAGCAGTTAACTACTTGTGGTGCCCTCCCCACACTTTAGGACCATAGCCTGAGGATATAAGTATCCCCACCTCAGCTAATAGCAGGTTGGAAGGGACATGGACCAGTGTCACTGTATTAAGTGCAGAGCATTAGACCTTCTCTCCATAATGTACAGTTATATTTTTTTGTTAATATTAACCAGCCTTCATCAAAAAATTCTAGGACTGTGTACAAAAGTGTAAATAAAAACTAATTCACACACAACCCAGAAATACAATTTAAGCCAAAATATAAATATAACAAAATACAAGAAGGCAAAAATTGATTAAACCAAAGCAACCAAAGAGCAAATTAGAACAAACAAAACAAAAATCTATAGTGCTAAAATGACCCAATTATCCCTCTCTGCAGCCAGCTGTTTTTGGAATAGAAAGAAGTCTTTTCCATTATGGGAGAACTGCGCTGGGAGGGCAGGATTGCCAAAGATCAAGTGGAGGTGCATTTTGTCAGTGCAACTCAAGCTCACGTGACCGTCCTCCTCCAATGCTTCCATTCCATTGCACCACCCCTCTCCTCTGCCACTTGTCCCTATGCCAGGCCTTTCTTGAACATTCCTTGGATCCCAGGACACACTTTCAGAGAAACTATAGTGAGGAATGGCAGGCCAAAATTCCCAATTGTGTGAGACTTTCTGTTTGCCTTACCTTGGGAAACAAGCCCATACCTTTTCATCCCAATTTCTAGTAGTTGAATGTGCATATTGCACATGATGTGCTACTGGGCAATTGGAGTATCCTAACTGTGGTATTTGATCTGTGATAGTTCTTTCATACGTATACAGCTCATGAGATGATGAACATGCATTTGTGAACAATTCCACAGACACTTGACTAACCAAAGACAAGCCTGTATGCTCAGTGCTCATGATCTGCAATTTCAGATCTGGTTTTATGAATTGTCTTATGAAATATGAATATCACATGGGCAACCATATTTTAAACTGGAACATTTCTGTCAGGAAATAATTTAATTCTTGTATTTCTCTGGAATTATGCACATTTAATAAAATCATATAACATCCTTCAAACATTTCATTTTTAAAATGTGTTTCTTGTGTGCTGCTGTTAAATGTGACCCTTTTAAAATTTAAAATGTCATAAATACTTGGAGCTAGGTAAAAGCTGTGTTTCTCAGCAGCCAAATATACTGGTTTGTAAAGCAATTACTGTTGTAATGCCATGTGCACATTAATTGCCTGGAATAAATCGTTGAACACTACTGTAGAAAAGTTTTAGTTTATTATTATACACACAAAGCTGTTTTCTACTTTTAGTCACATCTTGGAAAGGCAACAAATTTACAGAATGCAGCCTACTAAAAACTGCTTTTAAGAGGAAGGGAAATGAAATTTATATTAGGAAGAGGAGGAGGAGAAATGAGTGGTGGCATTGTAATAAAAATTAAATGCAGTTCAATTTGCTTTTAATTTAGCAGATGCCTTACGAATGCCATGCTCAAACTTAGGAAAAATAATAACTGGCATTAACTGTACAATACAGGAGTATACAAAACAAACTGTTCTCATACTCATTATGGTTTAGTAAGATATAAGTGCATACTGATGAGAAATATTCAATCACACATACACACACCAAATCAAGAATTCCTCTTAGGTATGTTCAATTTGCATAAAATTAATATTTATAACTACACATATTTTATTTGCATGATTTTACAACTGCAGTTCTATACACACCTCAAATTAACTCCTATGGAACTCAGTGATGTTACTTCTGAATAGTGGTTACATACAAATGACATTCTTTTGTAGCGCCCCAGGTCACAGCCAAAGTCTGCAAAATCTTATAGATATAAATAAAATCCATCTAGATTGCCCTGGTGCAGGGCCCCCGTTAGGAGCGGCACATGGGGCCCAATCTGGCCAAATTGCTCCAAATGCCTTAAGGTCAGCTCTGATGAGACTATGCAGGGGTTGGACTGACAAGCCCTGCACCCTCTAGGTCCTTGGTGTCACTATTCAGAGTACAGACTCAAGGACTTGTTATAGAAATAAGGGGCGAAGCACTTATTGGAAATCAGTTTTGTCACCTCTTCCCCCCCAAAAAAACCACAAGGCAATGAGCCCAGCCACCTTTTATTCACAGTCCCATAAGCACTATACTACAGCATGGCCATAAACCTGCACGTTCAACTGCTGAAATATACACCCAATATGTAGCAATGTCACTGCTTTATGTCACTGCTTTATGAATGAACACTGTGTTTTATGAATGGACTCTGTGTTTTGTGAATTACCTAAGAGCTACCAATCAGGAGCTCTAGAATCTGACAGCTAACCAGTTGGGTACTACCAAAGAGCGACCCCTATTGCTGAAAGCAGGGAACCAGCAGGGAATACTTCAGCTCAGCCTTTGCACTGTTGACTGAACACCCCCTGCTGTGCAGATAATGAAGAGAGCTCGTAAATTGTATCCCTTCTGGCATCCCGGCCAACTCTATTACGCTGGTGTGAACCCTGGTGCACCAGAAGCCCAGAATAGCAGCAAATAAAATCCACTCATACGTCAGTGACTGATAAGACTTGTCAACCAGTTCTTCCAAAGTCTTCCTAAATTATAAAGCTCCAAAATACGGGCCAAAAGAGAGCAGGTCTGGGAAGAGCGAGGCATACAATGGGCACCACCTGTGGCCTGCCCAATTTGAATTGAAATGTTGATGACGAGCATGAATAATTCCAGATTGAGCAAAACTGCATTTTTGTACTACAAACTGGCTAGTGGGTGTACAGCCTGCATTGCATGTGTCATCCTTTCACAATCTTTGATCCAGAAATAGCCCAACTTTTAATTCTGAAAGTCGTTTGTGATCTTTATCATGTTTGCCTTTTTACTGTCTAAAAATAGAACAATCTGTGTCCACAGAGCTCATGGTAAAGAAGCACTTGAGATATATTACATAATAATCATTTTAAATCTGCAAGTTGCATGGAAGCAGCAAGTGCAGCAGTTATATCACAAATTTCTCTCAATGCGAGAACTAACACAGTATCTATAGTGGCATGTCCTGTGCTATCAAATTTGGTTCATACCTCACTTCAGTCAGAAGCAGATTTAAGGGAGCAAAACTGGTTCAGTCACACTTGGTGTGGAGCCTCGGGGGCACTTCAGGAGTGATGCAACTATGATGTAAAATGGAAGGCGAGAGGCAGGGGTGACAATTTTTGGCCTTGCACGGGGAGCTGCTGAAATTTGAGACTCCAAGGTCTGCCACTGCTTCAGTAGTCTCTACTGAGCCAATGGATCATCCCTGGTACTGGCCTGGTGACAAATCACACAGTCAGGACCATAATGCTGGAAGCCAGTTCCACAGCACTTGTGGGCTTAGTATACAAACAGAACTCAGCATTTAGGAAGTGATGTATAGACAAAATCATTTGCAGAATTAGGAGCCAAGAGAAAACATTGCAAAGAACTCAGATAACATGGTGATGAATGCAGCACATGAAAGTAAATCGATATACAGCAGTAGAAATAAGCCCATTACCTTCAATATAATGGTAACTATTGCAAAATGTTCAAAGCTGCAGTGCTAGTCATTTTCAGATGGAGAGAAAGGACCCATCAGCAGGTTATGGAAACAGAGTGCATGTGTCAATAGGCTGCTCCTAAGACACCATACCAGTTCTGTCAGGGACTTAGGGAAAAACTATACATCATCTATATTTTTATCTATACCTACCTATCTGTGTGCTGTGTTTTGTGTGTGTGTGTGTGTGCATGCATGCATGTATGGATGTGTGAAATTTTATGTGGGACCAGAACATTCAGCACACATGGACAGTGGATTTAACCCTTTCCTGTCTCACTGCAGTCCTGAGAAAAACTCCTGACACTGGAGAGGAAGCACTCTCTCTCCCACATTGTTGCCCCACAATGCATCTGCTGTTATGACTGAGTGGTTAGGAAACAGCTATGTTGATTTTAATTCCAGAAACGGCCTCTCTCCTGCCCTGTACAAAACATGTTTTTGAGGCACGCTAATGGTGAGTCGACATCTTCACTGCTTCCACTGATGGGGATCAAACCCCCATCTCCTGCTTCTCAACCCTATGCAGGAAGCCACTAGAGGTTGTTGCTATATGTGTGGCTGGCCCTGTTTCATGTTCTGTCCTCTCCTCTTGGCTATTCTGCAAAAGAGTTTCCCCCCTACCCAGGTGGATGGGTACCATGAAGTGTGCCTTCTCCTTCCTCTCCTTTTTATGTTGCATTTCAAAAACTGTTGAGTTATGAAGATATTTAGACCCCTGGTAGCAGGTATGGTTGGGGACTGCCAGTAGCAGGACCACTGCTAGCTGTGCTGCTGAGCCTGATGGCCTGGGAAGTGTTATGGTACTGTCTTGCATACTGAATTTGGAGGCATGTCCCATCATTGTGAGTACACTGGATTCCTCATGTTTCCAGCACAGGCTCTAACTGGTGAGTGATGAAAGTGTTCCAAAGAACCAGGGCTGACTCCAGGTTTTTGAGGGCCCTTGGGTGAGACAGCCTCCACAAACGCCCTCAGTTAAGTCTACCTCCTCACTACCTTTACCTTCTCCCACTGCCCCTCATTTCCCTCATCATTGCCAGCACTTGCTAGCTTGCCAGGCAGAGAACCAAGAAGGAAACAGGCAGTGCAATCTACTGCTACTCCTTCTCACCACCACTATTGTTTGGGCTGACAACAAGAGGTAGCTGACCAAGGAGGTTGCACTGATAGAAAGAGGAGAAGCAGGTCACTCTTGGAAGTGAGACGTTATTGGGATGTAGTCTCTCAGCAAATATTCCACCAAGTTGACCCCGCCAGAGATGCTGAGGTTATGTCTGTGTAAAGGGCACTTCCCAGCCAAGGCAGACACTTGGGTATTTCTTGTCAAAGATAACACTTACAGTTGCTTTTACAGCTCTAAGTATCTCTGCACCCCAATCTAATGGCTAGGCAGCTGTTCCCAGGTCTGTGCTCTATGGAGCAGCTGCAGCAACAGGGGACCGCTCCCCCTCTACCAGCTTCTGTTGTTGTTGTTGTTTAGTCGTTTAGTCGTGTCCGACTCTTCGTGACCCCATGGATCAGAGAACGCCAGGCACCTCTGTCCTCTACTGCCTCCCGCAGTTTGGTCAAACTCATGCTGGTAGCCTCGAAAACACTATCCAACCATCTCGTCCTCTGTCGCCCCCTTCTCCTTGTGCCCTCCATCTTTCCCAACATCAGGGTCTTCTCCAGGGAGTCTTCTCTTCTCATGAGGTGGCCAAAGTACTGGAGCCTCAGCTTCACAATCTGTCCTTCCAGTGAGCACTCAGGGTTGATTTCCTTCAGTATGGAGAGGTTTGATCTTCTTGCAGTCCATGGGACTCTCAAGAGTCTCCTCCAGCACCATAATTCAAAAGCATCAATTCTTCGGCGATCAGCCTTCTTTATGGTCCAGCTCTCACTTCCATACATCACTACTGGGAAAACCATAGCTTTAACTATACGAACCTTTGTTGGCAAGGTGATGTCTCTACTTCTCAAGATGCTGTCTAGGCCTGTCATTGCCCTTCTCCCAAGAAGCAGGCGTCTTTTAATTTCGTGGCTGCTGTCACCATCTGCAGTGATCATTGAGCCCAAGAAAGTAAAATCTCTCACTACCTCCATTTCTTCCCCTTCTATTTGCCAGGAGGTGATGGGACCAGTGGCCATGATCTTCGTTTTTTTGATGTTGAGCTTCAGACCATATTTTGCGCTCTCCTCTTTCACCCTCATTAAAAGGTTCTTTAATTCCTCCTCACTTTCTGCCAACAAGGTTGTGTCATCTGCATATTTGAGGTTGTTGATATTTCTTCCGGCAATCTTAATTCCGGCTAGGGATTCATCCAGCCCAGCCTTTCGCATGATGAATTCTGCATATAAGTTAAATAAGCAGGGAGACAAAATACAGCCTTGTCGTACTCCTTTCCCAATTTTGAACCAATCAGTTGTTCCATATCCAGTTCTAACTGTAGCTTCTTGTCCCACATAGAGATTTCTCAGGAGACAGATGAGGTGATCTGGCACTCCCATTTCTTTAAGAACTTGCCATAGTTTGCCGTGGTCGACACAGTCAAAGGCTTTTGCATAGTCAATGAAGCAGAAGTAGATGTCTTTCTGGAACTCTCTAGCTTTCTCCATAATCCAGCGCATGTTTGCAATTTGGTCTCTGGTTCCTCTGCCTCTTCTAAATCCAGCTTGCACTTCTGGGAGTTCTCGGTCCACATACTGCTTGAGCCTTCCTTGTAGAATTTTAAGCATAACCTTGCTAGCGTGTGAAATGAGTGCAATTGTGCGGTAGTTGGAGCATTCTTTGGCACTGCCCTTCTTTGGGATTGGGATGTAGACTGATCTTCTCCAATCTTCTGGCCACTGCTGAGTTTTCCAAACCCCCAATGGACTGTGTGCTCACAGTCAGAGACTGCTTCTGCCTCAAATGTCCCCTGCTCCTCCCTTTTCAATTTCCACCCTGGTTCTGGGAGACAGTGGTGCAGGAAAGGATAGGAAGCACATGGCCCTTCCCTTGCCTCTCCCTCTTCTTCTGACACATCCTGTGCTCCACCTGCCAGCTCTGAAGCTTCCCCTGCCTCTGATTGTGGCCTCCTGGCTGGTACAGGTCTCCACAAACTACTGCCCCCCTCTCCCGAGTCAGACTCCAGTCCCCCTGCCCCCGGCGCACACTTGTCAGCAGCCTGCCCGTCCCTGACAGTCTGTTAGTTGGTTCAAATACCTGCTTGCCCCTGAAGCTCACTGGGTGTCCTTGGGCCAGTCTTTTCTTCTCAGCCTAACATACATCACAGGGTTTTTACAGGGATTAAATGAGAAGAACCGTGTACACCAGCTTGAGCTCCTTGGAGAAAAAGGTGGGAAATAAATGCAGTAAATAATTAATTTTATGTATTGGTTTTCACGAGTTGGAATATATACTGTGTATTTTTGTATTTTCTGTTTTGTGCATTCCCCCTCCCTCTCCTAGACTGAGCATGGATTGAATACAGTGGCCGTTCCACCAGCACAACAGCAGCATATCTCTGTACCCAACATAAAGGGAGTATAGAATTGCTTTCCTGAAGTCTTATTAGAAAGCAAAAGATAACCACAAAGTGCAAACCCAGTTTTATGTTCATGTTGCAGTTGTAAAGGTCATTGTGATACACAGTATAGATTACAGTTCACAAAAAGCCAATACATAAAAATATATTGCTTTTGCTCAGTAAAAGAAGCTTGCCATTTAAAATCAAATAAAATGCTAGGACTCTGCAAACAAATGTTTTGAGAATGTATAACATCTTTATCTGAATAATGTTACAGTCTAATAGCTCTATTATCTAAGGAAGATTTTGCTTATCTGGCAGAAATTAAGTGAAAATGAGAGATTTTCATCAGCCAGCATGTTTTGGGTTTACAGTAAGCACGTACAACATAACAATGCCACTGATGTAGTCATTAAAATGTTCAGAGTTCTTGGATGCCAAAGAAGAGCTCTTAATAAGCAGAATATGCAATATTGATACTGCTTTATGGATAATTTCAGTCTAGACATAGGAACTAGAAAGTGAAGGGGCGTTACTAAAAGTGTTGCCTCTATGCAGAAAGCAGTAAGGCAGTGCAGAAACAAAAACAAGCAAAAAACAATTAGATGTTGTCATGTCCATTTTGCGATGAAGCAATGGACCTGTTCATTCTTTATCTGGCCTCTGAACCTGGAGGGTACACAGAATAATAGAATTATAGCCACTTAAAAAACAACAACTATCCACCATGGGTTTATCCAGTTACCTTCTCATGCTAGTCAAGTTGGTGGACATCGCCACATCTGATGTTTATGGGTAGTGAATTAGTGGTTCACAGTTGTGACCCTATGTCTGGTGAAACACATTCTGCCAATATAACAAAGTGAGAGAATAGGCTTTATGGCTTATAGTTGTAAAATAGCTCAACAACTTGATTTACTGCTCAGTAAACTTTGCCACGCGGATGGTCTAGGACTTGCCGATAAGAAGGTTGATCAGAAGGTCAGCAGTTCGAATCCCCGCGACTGGGTGAGCTCCCGTTGCTTGGTCCCTTCTCCTACCAACCTAGCACTTCAAAAGCACATCAAAGTGCAAGTAGATAAATAGATACCGCTCTGGCGGGAAGGTAAACGGCGTTTCCGTGTGCTGCTCTGGTTCACCAGAAGCAGCTTAGTCATGCTGGCCACATGACCCGGAAACTGTCTGTGGACGAACGCCAGCTCCCTTGGCCAGTAAAGCGAGATGAGCGCCACAACTCAGAGACGTCCGCAACTAGACTTAACGGTCGGGTTCCCTTTGCCTTTAAACTTGGCAGTGTAGGAGAGAATGGTCCAGGTTGAATCTGGGGTAGAATAGAATTTTTAAAATGGCTTATCTTGAATGAGTTAAACCTTTTACAAGTGAGTTCAGCATTTTGACGGCTTTCCCCCCTCCTTACAATTTTTTGAGGTTGAAGTTTCCAAAAAGATTTCTCTACTTGTAATGCATATTCTGGGAAATGGTTTGTCGTGAGAGGCAGGAGCAGCCTGCAGGGCAGCAGCATGAAGCCAACCTCTCAGCATCAGCATCGCTGCTGCTTACTTGGGCAAGGGAGGGTGACAGCTTGGTCTGGGTAGCACAGGTATATTCTGACAGAGCCAATCTGACACTCCCACTGGGACACCGGCATCACCATGTCCTTACTGCCAGCACTCTATCCCTCATCCTATCCCAGTAACCAGCTGCCCAGTCCCTGGTGATATTTCAAGGGGAATGTCTAGTAAATGAGTACTTGTAATGTGGAATCGCTTACATAGAATCATAGAAGTTTAGAGTTGGAACAAAACCCAAGGGTCATTGAGTTCAAGCCCCTGCAATGCAGGAATCACAGCTAAAGAAAGCCTGACAGATAGCCGCCCAACCTATTTCAAAGCCTCCAATGAAGGAGAGTCTACCACCTTCTGAGGCAGTCTGTTCCACCACTGAACAGCTCTTACTGTCTGAAAATTCTTCCTAATGTTTAGTTGGAATCTCCTTTATCGTAATTTGAATCCATTGGTTTGAGTCCTACCCTCTGGAGCAGCAGAAAATAAGCCTGCTTCATCTTCCATGTTGCAGCCCTTCAGATATTTGAAGATGGCATTCATATCACCTCTCAGACTTCTCTTCTCCAGGTGAAGCATACCTAACTCCCTCAACTGTTCCCCAGGCTTGGTTTCCAGACCCTTGATCATCTTGGTCACCCTCCGCTGCATATGTTCCACATGATAGCTTTAGTTGCCTAGAGTGGTCTTCATGAAGTTTTATCAAATTAGACCTACTGAAATTAATTAACATGACTAAGTTGGGCCACTATTTTAAAGGGAACTACTCTAAGTAAAACTTAGTTGAATACTCTGTGCATCTATGGTCGTAAACACACCAATTTGGAACTTAGGTCTACCCTTCTCCCATTGATGCCCACCCAGCTCCAAGATACTGGTGAAGCTTGAACTAACCACAGCACTGGATGCCATACCATATCCGTATTGCCTAAATAACTCATCTGTTAAGGGCATTGCCCTTATTCCCAACATTTTGGAGGTTGGGTGAAAACCATTAACACAAGACATTAAACTGAAACATTTTTTTGTTAACTGAATTTAATTATGCACTGTGTGAAGTAGTATTTTATATCCCGCCCATCTGTCTGGGTTTCCCGACCACTCTGGGTGGCTTACAGCTGATATTCAGTGCCATTGGATTACCCTAGTATTAGGAAAGAGAGGGGCGGAGACTCATTCCATGTAATGCTTAATTCAATAAACATTTATCATGTCCCCCCAGAGTTCCTCACTTTGAAACCTTTCTTCGTGTGGAATTATTCTGCCTCCCAGTCATTTTGGTTACCCCTTACTACATATTTTTCAGATCCACAATATCTTTTTTTTTTAACGTGCCAAACATTGCATTCCAAGTGCAACCACACCATAGATCTACTACAAAGGTATTAACAATATTAGCAGTTTTATCTTCTATCCTTTTTCTGATTATCTTTTCTCTCTCTAAATATGCCCTTATCAGTGACTAAAACCAAGCTACACAATACATAAGTTACATTCTTTTTAAAATATGTTTTAATTGGTCACTTATAACCACCCACTATTTGTCCCTGAAGGTACTGTTTGCGCATTTTTGGCAGGAAATCAGCATGAGCTTCTGATCTAGAACACATTCTGGAATAGGAAGCCTGTGACCACTTTAATGTCAAGTTATCAGTATAAGCATGTGAAGGAAGGAAGGAAGGAAGGAAGGAAGGAAGGAAGGAAGGAAGGAAGGAAGGAAGGAAGGAAGGAAGGAAGATGTAACACATAATTTGGCCTTCAGTGGACATTAGATGGTGGTTTTTCAAACCCAACTCTCTAGCCACTACACTACTCTGGCTCCAATGAATGATGAATTGAGGAGCCAGCATCTTTCATTGCTCATGAATTTTATGTCTAGTGTAGTAACCAAGCTGAGTGTGTTGCTCTTGTGCCAACAGATGACAATCTGTCTTGTTTAGCCACACTGACTTTTTGTGGGTTTATTCTCTCTTCATTAGACCAAACAACAGCATAAACAAAAATGGACCAAAACACTGACTGAAGCAAAGATTTACATTGTTCATCTGAAAATAGGCTGTTCCCCCACAGTTATTGTTAAGTGATGAAGTGGGTTGCAATGTTGAATATACTTACAAAGGAATAATGAAATGTGAAAGCTGTTCCTTTTTACCCTGGGAAATCATAAAAATTTAATGAGAAGGAACTGAATTCCTATATCTGTGCAAAATAAATCTAGTGTTGTTATAATAACAGTTGCCCATTGTGTGTTAAACAGTGCATGCCTTATATTCTTTATGCCGCACCACTTTTGATTCTGGTATCTGGCAATACCTATCATGTTTCACATAAGCTTATGATGTTCTGGGGAGCAGGCGGGAAGAGGGGGAAGTATATAGGCAATACAAGAGTCCTAAAACTTTAAAGGTACAGTCCTGCACAACTACCTAGACATGGGTATATCTATCTATTCTGACTTCTCTGTTTATCATTTTTCTTATATTAAAATCAGTTCACCACATTTACACAGCAGTTTGCATTTTTTTAAAAAAAGTCCTCACTAAAACTCACCATTATTTCCATTTCCATGTGTTTCTCCTAATATATACATTTTGAAAGTATTTCTCCCTAATGTTGTTCCTGTTTTATGCTATTTTCACAAATACGTTATTTTTAAATGCACCAATTTTTTGTGTCACAAAATTCAGAGCACTGCAAATTTTAAAAAACAGCTGTGTTTCAGTTCACCTATTATTTCAGGAACTGCAAATTTGGTAAAGGTAAAGGTAAAGGTACCCCTGCCCGTACGGGCCAGTCTTGACAGACTATAGGGTTGTGCGCTCATCTCACTCTATAGGCTGGGAGCCAGGTAGGAACAATCAATACAAACCAAGCCAGATTTCTCCCTCATCCATGTGTTTACCTGGGATCTCAGGGAGGCTTAAATCTATGCAGACATGCACAGGATTGTGTTATAAGAGTTTCCTCCTAGAATACACTGAACTACCACAAAGGATGAATAGATGAGGCTGTAAACTAACAGCTATGCTTTGCATGACAGCCCCCTGAGCAGCAGCTTAAGTGATTGACTCATATATTCCATGTTCCACACTGATCCATAAGCACGGCCACCTTAACAAAATGAGAGTTTTGCAACCTTATAAATTATGAAAATCCAACAAATTTGCATGGGGCTTTCTAGTTTGAATTATTAATTTCGCTCATGCTGGTCATGGGTAGCAGTAAAGAGCTATTTAGGGCAATGAAGCTATACTCATACTCACTAAGTGCTGGAAAGCCTACTAAGTGCTTTGTCATCCCCCAGCCCGCAGCCTCTTAGGTTTCACCAGGCAATAGCCACATTCACCAGGTATTGCTTATATGCTCCCAAACTTAACTTTTCATTTTTTAAGGTGCATTTTATTTTTTAAATGAAAGCGGAGATTCTTAAAAGTGTTCAGTCAGGTGCCTCTGATCCTGGAGGCACAAAAAAGCCATCATGACAGGGAGATGTTGATAGTTTTTTCTCCCCACTTTCTAAAGCTGTCTAATTTGGTGGCCACCACCACATCTACGCACTTATTCTACTCTGTCCTGAATCTCCCAACATTCAGCTTCACTAGTACAATGGGAGTGGGACAGAAACTCTCTCTTTGCTCCATGTGCAATTATACTTCTCTATCATACTCCCCCTTACATCCCTTTCTTATAAACTAGAAAGCTCCAAACATTGTAATATTCCCTCTTAGGAAGTTTGTCCTTTATTTTAGTTCCCTTTCTGCTCCTTTTCTAGTTCTACAAAATCCTTTTCAAAATACAGTGGTACCTCGGGTTACGTACGCTTCAGGTTACATACGCTTCAGGTTACAGACTCCGCTAACCCAGAAATAGTACCTCGGGTTAAGAACTTTGCTCCAGGATGAGAAAAGAAATCATGCTCCGGTGGCATGGCGGGAGTGGGAGGTCCCATTAGCTAAAGTGGTGCTTCAGGTTAAGAACAGTTTCAGGTTAAGAACAGACCTCCGGAATGAATTAAGTACTTAACCCGAGGTACCACTGTATGACAACCAGAACTGTCTAAAAATTTCCAAGTGTGCCCACACTGTTAAAAGGCATTATGGTACTGGAAGTTTCTTTTTTTATCTCCCCCAAAAGTCAGTCATTTCCACACAGATATTCACATTCACAAGCATACTTGTTTACACACACACACACACACTGAACCAACACAATCATGTCCCCTCCTCCAGCCTGCAAACATCAGTTTGGCAGACTATAGATAATGTGATTTTACACGTGCAGGAAGATACTCAGGGATAACCCTCCCGATTTACCATCTTTCCCAATACAATTCAGCAGCAGGAGTGGTTTGGGCATCTGCAGGGGGGCTTCAGTGGAAGGCTTCCAAGGGCCACATGCAGCTTGTAGCCATGCACTGCCCACTTTTATCATTGTGGATGCCTCAAAAGCATGCATTACAAAATACACACATTTGGGATTGAGAATATTCTCTTTCCCCAAAAAGGTTGCGAAGGTGAATTGATGTGCATCAATTCATGCAAATGTTTCTTGAAACATCAATGTCATTTACACGATACCATCCCATGTGCCAATAAAAAGAAATAAAACACACATTTACCTGTTATTCGTTCAGAGGTCCCTGGCTCAGCCTAACACAATCTACATCTTTAGAATAAACAAACAGCCATGCAATGGATTGCAGAGATGTTGCCAATATCCTTGAACTACTTGATGTCTCCCTTTGAACAGAAGGATTCTGTTGTAAATATTTAGTGGGCAAGAACAATCAAAAGTGTTGTCATTATGTATTTTGTTGATATTGTTGCATTGTTAGGGCAAGCTTAATGCCAAGTTCATTTGATTCAACTTCTGCTCAGTGCAGTAGAGTAATGCATTCAAGATGATTTGTTGTTGTTGGGTTCTCGTTCTAATCTGTGGTTGAGTTTAGCATAAAGAAATGCAGGAGTACACCAGAGTCTAACCCTTTTTTGCAGACATAAGTAATCTGTGTACAGTGTGTAACCTTCCCTCTGATCAGTTAAGCCTGGACGCTTTGCTCCAGACTCTTTCATAACTAGACACCGTAATCTTTTGCCAAACCCTTTGATTCTGTGATGTGGTAAAATGTCCAAGAGGACACTGAATCATATTACTTCTTGTTCTATTTCCAATATTCTAATGCAGTAGTCTTCAGCCTTTTCAAATCTGGAACCCGCACAAACTTTAAAGGGAACCCTGTCTTTATTTTTCTACCATATACTTGTCTGCTGACAGGGCTGCTGTTGCATTGTGCTGCAACTCAAGTGAAGTCAAGAAATAAATGTAAACACTAATCACTTCTGCATCATGATGCCTGATCAACATGTGACAAACAATGATCTATACCCCAGAACAAACATGTTTCAGCCATAATGGTGTCTATAAATATATTAGCAATATTGAAATACCAATGACTCACTGCTAAGCCTTTCCCAGTTGCAAATGGCAATAAAATATTGGCTTGCCACACCTCGGCCTACACAGTGACTCAGCAGAAAGCAATTCCTGCACATGAGCCGCTTTGGGATCAGTTCCTACGCCAGCTGGCACCATATACAAAGGTGCCAGTATACAAAACCAAAACAATTTTTCAATCTCATTTCTAGGGCTTGCAGAATAACCTTCATTTTGCTTCTATGCTCTCTGGGTGGGTTTAGTTATAACTCAAATGAGCTCAAAGTCAAAATCAGAACCAACATTTCTTGCCTAGACTGCCCAGATCTCAATATAAAATATATATTCTCTGAATTACTTTTAGCTACTTTCCTTTTGAAATCAAGTTATGTTTTCAGTGAAAACAGGTACATTTTTCATACACAGTTGAACTACCAGTATTTGTAGTTTTAACCAAGTGATTAACAATAATCATGTATTTTGTTCTCAACTTCACTAGGTCTATTATTATTTTTATTTCTATTTATTGTAATTAATTGTCTTTTTATACTAAAAGTGCAAAAATGACTTACTACACCATAAAACAGCTAAAATCAGTTAAAAGCTGGGAAACAAGAAGAAATATCCCCCCAAATGCTCATCCATTAATACTATCAAAAGGACAAATGTTACCCCACACCAGTAGAGGAGTACTACTACAACAACAGAGGATAGAATCCTACAAAGGTATGATCCAGGATTAAATGCTGAAAAACTGGCACCTAAAAGCTGATGATGATGACACTAGGTGTGTTTTCCTGCAGAGAGAATTCCACCACTGGAAATGGCCATTCTCAGGTTGCCATCCTCTATACCCTCCCTTGGAGAAGGCACATGGAGAAGGACTTCTGGTGATGACTGTAGGATCAGGGCAGGTTCAAGTGGGGAGAGGCAGACCCTGCGATATTGGGGTCCTGAGCTGCATAATTCATTGCTCAAAACCAGTCTTGCATCCTTCATTTGTGGTTATAATTTCACGCAGCGATACAATCTTCTTCCATAAATAACATATTACAGTAGTTACAAATCACAGACCAGGATAATTTGTCACAGTTTTAAATGGGCTGCTTGTCTCAGTTATGTTTTTAGTTTAGTCTGTAGAAGAAGTAATCTGGAACTTCTCTTCCTCTTTGTTTTTAACTATGCAATCAAACTATTGACATTTCAAGTACAGAGCACACATGGTTCATATTTATTAGTTTTGCATTAACAATAACTTGATCGTTTAGAGTGGCAGCGCCTCCACTTTGGAACTCCCTGACTGTTGAGATCAAGCAAGCACCTTCACTGTACTCTTTTCGGTGCCTGCTAAAAACATTCCTGTTTTGTCAAGCCTACTCAGATGCTTAGAAAGGGAAGGAAATTTTAATCTGTTATAGTATTTAACTTTTGCAGGTTTAAAAGCACAATTGTATCCTCCCCCCCCCCTGATTTTACAGTTTTATCTTTTGTAAACTAGTTTGAGTTTTTTTACAATCAAGCTGTGTATAAATTTTATGGAAAAAATGAAATAAATAAGATTGGGATATCAGAAACTATAACTTTTATAATGTTCACGTTTTCTAAGGTATTTGGGTGTGATCAGAAACCTTTGTATCATGCAGAGTGACTCTTTGGGCACTAATCTTTCTCTCATTAGACACTGCCCGGAGGTGCCTTTTACACAGCAATCAGAAAACCAGGGGTCACACTGGAACATCTTCACTATTCCCTTACTACATATCTTTAAGATAAATATACCAGTTTCACTGTTCACAAGCATAAATGATATTTTTTAACACAGATCAAACAGACCAAGTCATGTGTAGGCCTAGTATAGAGCTTTTAAAGCACATAAGCCCTTGAAGAGTCAATATGAAGATTTATAGTCTAGGTGTCCACACTTTGCCTAATGGAACAGAAATCCTATAGGGCGCTATAAGCATATAATCTGTCTCCCACAATGAAAAACATAATATACATAAATGTGTGTGTTTGTAGATATCCCTATGTGTACATATATATACATAACAAACTTTGTAAAGTTTATATAGTACAAATTCTTCAAGTACACACAGTACACATTTCTTCATCCTTAATTAAATCCATATTGAGTACAACATTAATCATTAAAGCCACGTGTGTTTCACTGGTATTTGTATGCATTATTATACAGTAGATCAATGAGTAAATTTAGGCCTAAAGTTAAGAGTTCTTTCTTATCTAATCAATGAATCTTGTAAAACAGGACTGATGTACAAACCTAGCTATCATAATATGTTGTTTCTAAATTCTAAGCTGTTTCTGTTTAGATACTGTATGGTACAGGATGGCACTCCTGAAATTATGCACAACACACACAGGCATACACTTCCTATTATGATCACTGCTGAGGGTTCCCTTTCCCAAACTTATACATTCTTGATGGCACAAGGAGAAGGGGACGACAGAGGACGAGATGGTTGGACAGTGTTCTCGAAGCTACAAACATGAGTTTGACCAAACTGTGGGAGGCAGTGGAAGACAGGAGTGCCTGGCGTGCTCTTGTCCATGGGGTCACGAAAAGTCGGACACGACTAAACGACTAAACAACAACAATACATTCTTATCAATAGCCGTGAAAATTGTTGCTATGGGTTTAGACTCAGAGCCAGTTAAAACCTAAATCCATATTTCCAGACTTTGGTAACTTCCAGACAACCCGTTTATTGAGCATCCATCCTGATTGGTTTTCACAACGCTTGTGGGGCAGTTAGATGACTTCCACTGTTTATTGATTCTGATTTGTTTGTAGCAAGGTTGTAAGATATTGTGTCAAGCAACAATTATCCTACACTTTTCAGGGCATTTCCCTATCACTTTCCTTACTGCAAAAAGTCTTATTTTTAAGGAGGGCAAAGCCGGTTTGTTGTGCAAGAGTGCCAAATCCACGTTGACTGTGCAACCTGAATTTGCCATTGAATTCCACCCAGAAAATAGTCTTAGTCTGGAGGCAGCCCTAATCTAGGTTTAAACATTGGCAGAAAGCTGACCAATAAGCCTCCCCGTCCCACTCTTTCATTCACACACACAGTGAGACTTAAAGCCTCTTGTATAAATTATTCACATTGCTCTTATTGCATGGGTTCCAGCTATTCAAAGGTTTAAAACTGTGAAAATGTTTTATTAGAAACCACTTGGGAGCACTGTCTAAAACAGCATTTAACATATAGACAAATGTCTAGACTTAAAAAAACCCACATTCTGTATTTTTCTTCTTCTTCTTTATACAAATCCAACAGCCTTCAACAAGATTATATGTAACATTGGAATCCTTAAATCTGAATTTGTGACGGTGGATAAAGGCTGTTTCGCATGGGCAAACTATTGGCAACTAGTTGGTTTGTTTTCCAGCCCGGATTATATCATGCATGTAGAAGACCACTGGCTCATCTGAATGATTAATCATGAACAGAAATCAGAGTTTGGCACTCCACACTCAAATGTCCTAAGTAAGTTTTGGATTTATGCTCTTAACAGTTCAGGCAGCCTATTCAGCTTGTGCTTAGTGCAATCCAACTTGCTAAGTCTGCTTTGTCTCTTCCGGAGAACTGAGCCATCCTCCTACACTTTCCACGGTGAATCTGCTACCTATTTTGCTGAGGGAGAGGGGGCATTGCCATAACCTTCCCTATTAATCTGCCTTGGGTTGTGCAATCTCAGAGCTTCCTCTGTGTCTGGCTATGATGTAGGGCTCAGCCCACACAAGACTGAAGTAATAATAATCTGCAGAGGCAGACAGAAGAAAAGGACATCAATGACGCAGTTCACCTAATATAGTCACAGAGATTTTGCCGTTCAAGATGGTCTTGGAGCCACCAGTTTATCCGGAACTCACCTAGGTTAGAAAATGGCAGACACTACTGTAACTTCCACCTGGTGAAATGCTGTGAAGAGCTGGCCACCGTATTTATTTGTGAAATTTATACCCAGTCCTTCATTGCCAAGAGATCTAAGAGTGAGTAATAACAATTTTAAAAAGCATAGCATAAAATACACCATAAACATAGCAGCAGTGTTCCTAATGAAACTGGATGGCGCTAAACAGCCTTGAACTTACTCCACCAGCTGTTCCAGAGTCTTTACTGACACTTCCAGGCATAACTCAAGGTTGCTGGTCTAGGCTTAGGTAAGTAATGTGTGTTTGGAGTTCCTGCATAATTGGGAGACAGCCACCTTGCTTGTGTTTCTGAAGAGATTGCCACCTTGCTCAGTATATCTAAGGAGCGTCTCCTCCCCCGTCATTCTGCCCGGACACTGAGGTCCAGCTCCGAGGGCCTTCTGGCGGTTCCCTCACTGCGAGAGGCCAAGTTACAGGGAAACAGGCAGAGGGCCTTCTCGGTAGTGGAGCCCGCCCTGTGGAACGCCCTCCCAGCAGATGTCAAAGCGATAAACAACTACCTGACATTCAGAAGACATCTGAAGGCAGCCCTGTTCAGGGAAGTTTTTAATATGCGACATTTTAGTGTATTTTTCATCTTTGTTGGAAGCCGCCCAGAGTGGCTGGGGAAACCCAGCCAGATGGGCGGGGTACAAATAATAAATTATTATTATTATTATTATTATTATTATTATTATTATTATTATTATTATTATTATGTTTCATCATAATCTACACCAGTCAAAACTTTTTTCAAAGAGGGCCAGATTTGATGCAGCCAGAGACTCCCTAATGGCGTGGGGGCTAACCATGCCCCCGCACAGAGGGGAGACAAGCCCACAAAAAGGAAATGGTTTTGGTGGGCAGGTGCTTGGGGGCCACAAGAGATTGCCTTTTCAAAATTGCGGGGGGGGGGGGCATTTGAAACCAGCCCGGGGGCCACAAGTGGTCCCGGGTCGGACTTTGGACATGCCTGTGTTAGTTCAGAAGCACCTCACACAGATGAAATATCTGTGTGACCAACTGGTGCAGCAGGAGTTTGAGCTTCCAGAGTCTTTGGTTTTGTTTTATGATAATCAACAGCATGGATGAATCATATGTGGTTGTGTGTTAGGGCAGACTGCAGGCCGGACTTTGGACATGCCTGGTATAGACTCTTGAATGCCTTGCTTCCCATTCTATATTCATATAGTCATAGTACATAGAACTGATATACTGGTGATTGCTTCACAGTTATAGAATTGCACCCTGTTAGGTGAAGCTTCAGCTGTTTCAAGTACTGTCAGATAAAACCCATTTGAGAAACAAAACCACTTGGAGAAGCCGCTCCACAAATGGAGGAAATATGATGCTGTGTTCTTTTAACTGCTATATAATTTCCCTGAATATTTTCTTTTAGGTGCATTGGAATCAACCACTTTATTGTCAACTAATTGTCTATCACATTTCTCTGCACTGCCTGGGTGGTCCTTCATTTTCTGTTTGCTAGAAACCCATAGAAGCCATGGAGGCAGGTGCAAATATGGACTGACCATATCTCACTATAAAGGATGGGATGGGATTGGGCAGCCTTCACACCATCTTGTGTCCTCCTAATGATTTGAATGACACCTCCCAACAGCTAGCTGGGACATAACCCAACTGTTCTGTTATCTCCTTGATCCAGCATACAAAATTTGCAAGCAATACTAGCTCCAGCAATAACTTTCACACTTGTCCCATTCAAGAAGGTCTGAGAATGTGTACATTAAATCATAGGGTTTTTCAAAATTATAAATGCCACCTTAAAAACCCCTCTCTTATATATTGCACCCTAAAGAAGGAACTTATTCCCTCTCCATGCCCTCCCCCCATATTATCTGAGATGCATTTACTGGTTCTGGAGAGCTGTGAGTCAAAGCCAAATGAAATACTACATGGCCGCCAACTAAAACGTTACGACAGCCAAGCATTTCAAACATATCCTGGCATTTTTAAAAACATTGACTTGCATTCAGCTGTGAGGAAGAAATTACATACATGTGAAAGGTTTGAACGTCTTCCTCACAATTTAGAAATGTGGGTTGTAGTCTTGTTTATAAGAGATGTGCACAGACAGCAAGTTGGGGAACAGCTCCTCATGGGAGCGAAACGTAAGCCTCTGTTCCCCTTCTGTGTCACCGCAGCAGTAAGCAAACTGTTGCAATGACTGTGCACCATGGCTAGGCAATTTACATCAAGCAGAGGCCTTTCAATTTCTAACATAGGACTGTTCCAACAGCTTGCTCCTGCCTAAGCCCCTAGTACGTAGGCTATGCTCACTGGAAGCACAAACTGAGCTGATTACAACAATCTTCATTGTTGCTCCTTGTTTTTAATGGTCAGAAACACTTTGTCCCGATGCCCAATTGCAAATAGACTGAACCAAGGCGACAGGTCATTGAAAGTGATCTGCTGTGGGGATTAAGTGCACCTCCAGGATCTTTCACTCCCCCAGTATGGGTATTGGTTTTTTTATAAGATAACAAGAATAGGTACGTCCTTTCACCATCATTGTTTGGTACACTCAGCACTAAAAAAAATCAAGCATTTTAAAAATCCCTGCTCTTCAGAGCCAGCTTTCATGTCATGGTCCAGACCTAAGGAAGAGTCCACAGGGCAGCAGAGCAAGGATGAGAGAACTTAGTGGGCAACTTGCTCCAGCAGCATCTGGGCCTAGAATTAAACTTTTATGCCTTGACACCCAGAACCCTTTCTTAGGCTCTTCAACTTCCTTCCGAAGTGAAATGCCCAAAGGGGCAGACTTTACATGTATTACTTTGCTTATTTCATAAATGTTGGAAACAAACCCAGTTGTATTTGGGAAGCCTCCTGCTCATTCCACTGTGTGGTCCCTTGGACTTCTGCCTGAAAGTCCTGCCCTAACTGAACCACTGAGCCATTGCTCTGTGCCCATGACTCCTGCATCCAAACAGAGCAATGTGGGAAGAAGCCACAGGGAAGGAAGGTGGCCAGACTGTGGTCAGGCTGTGACTGACGAGGCGACTTGTGTTCCAACTCAGTCTGCTTTCTAGTGCTGTTCAAGGCTCCCACTCTACCTTCTTCAAGGTCACTTCTCTTCTTTCTTATCTTTAAAATAGACTTGGACTGGACAGCCCTCCAAACAGAGAACAATAGAGGACTGCCCTCTGACAGCTCTCTGAGTTACAGGACTGGCTCTTTAAAGTAGGACACAGGGCCACCTTTTTGACCAGTCCACTTCAAATGTTGGTCTAAGGCTCTAAGCATTCCTCTCTTCACCAGAGTGGTACCCCAGGGTGGTGGCGAATATGCTCTTGCTATGTTCTTCTATCTCTGCACTGCAGCTGCCACAAAGCAGAGGCAGCCTTGCTTAGCATCCCGCATTCCACCTGCCTAAAACAAAGCCATGCGAGCTCCACTGCAGATCTTCCAAAAACACATTCAAACCAGTTGACCACAAATTCTTGCTAAGATGTTAACCAGGAATTATTTCTTTCACTTGGCATTAAGATCAGTGCTTGCAATTATAAGCAAAGGTCAACCCTATGGCTTAGAATTACTGAAAGGAATAATAAACAGGATACAACTCAAGCACTTTTAGTAATGCAAGCATTGACGGACTGTCATATTTTCTTTCTTTCCCTTTTTTTTTAAAACCTCATTCCTTTAACACAACCTTGCAGTGAGCCTTGGGAAAGAGGAAATCAATAGCTTGAAAAAATAATCATTTTTCCCTGGCTGAAATCATGTTGTTGTTTATATACAATTACCAATACACATGGTACATATGCTATGTAAGTGTATTAATGTTTAGAATTCAAGCATTAAGGATTCACCTTTGCCTATCACATATACACACAGATTGTTTTAAGAGGTTTGGCTATGATGACCTATGAGATTTGGCCTTGTCTTGAAAACTCACAAGCAGCCCATTCAGCACCTCTGTGAGGCACTTTCTTTTAAATCCGTTGATCCCAATGAAGCCAGTGGACTAAAGCCAAGTATTTGGGATTAACTAAGCTTTTTAGACCAGTCTGTTCATGTCTGAGTGGATGCATGAAAGTGGTCGTGGTCTGAAGTCTTTGTCATCCAGTCATCCAAGTACATTTCTAAAAAACTCTGCTGCAGTGAACATCAAGATCTTACCAAATTTGCTTTAAGTACAGTGGTGCTGGAGGAGACTCTTGAGAGTCCCATGGACTGCAAGAAGATCAAACGCATCCATTCTTAAGGAAATTAGCCTTGAGTGCTCACTTGAAGGACAGATAGTGAAGCTGAGGCTCCAATACTTTGGCCACCTCATGAGAAGAGAAAAGACCCTGATGCTGGGAAAGATGGACGGCACAAGGAGAAGGGGATGACAGAGGACGAGATGGTTGGACAGTGTTCTTGAAGATACAAACATGAGTCTGTCCAAACTGCGGGAGGCAGTAGAAGACAGGAGTGCCTGGCGTGCTCTGGTCCATGGGGTCACGAAGAGTCGGACACGACTAAACGACTAAACAACAAACAACAGTGACACCAACCATAATGCCATGTACTATTAGATACTTGTGCCATATGCTACCAAGGAATGTAGATTATGTTATCACTATTCACATATAAATAAGTTAAAACAATATGTTGAACCTCCAATGGAGGTTGGAGTTAAAGGAAGTTGGCAGTTTGGGCCACATGTAGCCAGGGTGCTTCATTACTTGGCTATGGGAATAAGGCACCATTTCCAATTTCAGAATGGAACAAAGAGACCTGAGGGGGTGGGGACAGGAATGTCCAAAGTGACAACTATATTTATTTGTTAAATTTGTATCCTATCATTCTACCAATGGCTCTCAAATGGTGCTCAGTGCTGCCTCCGTGGTAAAAAGCAGCAATGTTTCTGAATATCAGTTGCTGGAAACCATGGAGGGAGGAGCTTTTATGTTTCCCATCTTTCAGTCTTTTGATCCCAGCTGGTCACTAAAAAAATTATGTCACTAAGAAGTAACTCCAGAGTTTCCTTTTGTGTCATGAGTCATGACTTTGGATTTTAAGCCTGAGGGCAGGGATTGTTTCAACACTGACATTTGTAAACTGCTCTGCAAGCCTTTTTTGTTTTTGTTTTTTGTTTGTAGAAGAACAGGATGAGAGAGAGAAAAAGAAAAATAATTCCTACAGTTAAACCAAGTATTACCAATACAGTGGTACCTCAGTTTAAGAACAGTCCAGTTTAAGAACAGTTCATTTTACAAACTCCACAAAATCGGAAATAGAGTCCTGGTTTGAGAACTTTACCTTGGTCTAAGAACGGAATCTGAATGGTGGAAGGGCACCGGTGGCGGGAGGCCTTATTAAAGAAAACGTGCCTCAGTTTAAGAACAGTTTTGGTTTAAGAATGGACTTCCAGAACGGATTAAGTTCGTAAACCAAGGTACCAGTGTATTCTGCTTTCCTGGATTTCCAAATGGCTCCATAGGGATGGTACTAATACTGGGGTTAACTGAGACGCGAGAGGTTACAACGGAGCGGGGGGGGGGGATACAAAAGTGATAACATATTTCCTGCTCACCTTAGTCTTCACAGAGTTATGGGGTTGTATGGGTCTCCTGCACTCTCCCCGGGAGACACTCACCTGTATGTGTGGGGCTTTATGCATGTGCCTCCATCCTCCCATGCCCTTCAACATTTATCCAATGAAAACAGGGATGTCCCATTCCGTAATGATAATTTTACTATTTATACCCCACACATCTTAATGGGTTGCCCCAGCCACTCTGGACAGCTTCCAACATATATAAAAACATAGTAGTAGTAGTAGTAGTAGTAGTAGTAATAAATTTGTATCCCACCCTCCCTGGCCAAAGCTGGGCTCAGAGGGGCTAACAAGAGGTACAACATAAGAAAACATTAAACATTAAGAAAACTTCCTTATACAGGATTGCCTTCAGATGGCTTGGGGTCAGGTAGCTCCATACCCTCCAACATTTCTCCAATGAAAATATGGACATCCTAAGGAAAAGCAGGACATTCCAGGATCTAATCAGAAACTGGGACGGCGTCTCTAAATTAGGGATGTCCCTGTAAAATAGGGACACTTGGAAGGTCTGTCCTCCTATTTCCCTCTTTCAACCAAACACCGGCTCATACACACGACAACATGAAAACCTTGGACTCTCCCCTTCTATGTATCATAGATCTAGCAGATCATTTTGAGGTTTCACTGAGAAACTATTGAAGTTGAACTGCTGATGTGCACAATTTATTATGCCTCTAATCCTTTTAGGAAAGAAATGGTAGCTGTGTTTGTGGTAAGATTGTGAATTATAAAGACTTCATTATATTTACAAAATATGCCACAGAACATTTCAGTAAATGAAGTGTCATGAATAATTAAAATGGAGCTTCAGTTGTCAGTCTAACTCAACTAAGTGCCCTTTGGATTGTGTAAACGTTGTGTTTATTGCATTTCTCCATATTCTCAGCATATCAGTGGGTGCTTCCAGACTGTTGCTATGTGCTGGGGTTTTTTTGGGGGGGGTAAGATTCAATAATATACTGGTAAATTCAGGTTGCACAATTAAAGCTGACTTAGAGCTCTTGCGCAACAAACCTACCTACCCCAAAGAGTGGGCTTTTTGCAATAAGGAAAGCATTGGGGAAACACAGTAGAAAGTGTGGGAGAAGATGTGCTTCAACACAATGTCATATAGCTTCCCTTCAAACAAATCAGGATGAATTATCATTAAGAAGCCAATGTTCTTGATTACACAGCCCTATTATACACACTCCCTTATCCATGTACCCTCTTTAGCCAATTTTAGTATCTTGATAAAAAGGTGGGCTACAATTGCTATTTAAGCAAACAAAGAGACCCATGTGTAAACTAGCTCAGCATTTGCAGTACCTAGGTCAGGTGAAAAGCAAGAGGTACAATTGTCTGCATGGCTTTGCTTAATGCCTTCATGTGTAGACTGATCTGGAGGTGGCAGAATGAACCTTTGTAGGAAGCCTTGATGACTTCGGAAATCTCTCAGAGTTTTCCTTTCAGGAGTGACTAGAGGCACTTAAGAGAAATTTTGTGAGCTCTTGCAAGCACCCATAGTTATATCACATACACTTTATGATCAATTATATCAAAGGCTATCAGAATGGCCTAAGAGCATACAAGTGCTTTTGTTGATCATCAACCAGTGCTGCAGGGAGTGAGTACCATTCCCAAGTCCTGATTTAAGTGTTTCTTGCAAAAATGCTTTATGCTGCTGGAATCCCAAAAGGTATGACTTGGATTATCCATAGTTTCCAGCCCAAATATTCCTCTAACAAAGCTTTCTACTTGTCCTCATTGCCCTGGTGATTTGCTACCAATCTTGCCTAGCCAGTTTTCAATTCTATTTTGTATAAATAAAATACCTTTCCATGTCACAAAACCCCACACATACACTAAGCAGAAGAATAGAAGCATTGCCACCCAACCCCACCCCACTCATCATTACCCACTCCCGCTCTTTCCCCCTTTTCTTCCTAACCTAGCCCCTCCCCCCCAAAAAAACCCACTTTGTACTATGGAGAATTATATTGGATTTCCTTTATTACTAAGGCTTCCAGTGTGTAATCAGTTTTACTTGTGTAAATGAATAAAGTTATGTCAAAGTGAAAAATAAAATAAAATACCTTTCCACTAGCCTGTGAATCAAATCTTGACTCCTTCAATTCAGTGTTGGTTAATTGGCACCAAGCCTATCTCCATTTTCACTATTCCTTCTTCAACTTACTTTATTTATTTATTTATTTATTTATTTATTTATTTATTTATTTATTTATTTCTCACTTATTCCATTTATAGTCTACCATTTCTCCTGAGGAAGCCCAGGGTAGCAAACATATATAAAACAATTTGTCATGCTTGCTTTAACTGAGGTTCCTGCATTGCAGATGATTGGACTTGATGACCCTTGGGTCCCTTCCAACTCTATGATTCTATGATTTTTGCTGAACAACTCCAAGCACGCCTGGAGGATGTGGACCATTTGGATCCCTTCCAATCGGGATTCAGGCCTCATCATGGGACTGAAACTGCCTTGGTCGCGCTGGTTGAGCTAGGCAGGTTAGGGACAAAGGTGAGAGCTGTTTCCTAGTTCTGCTGGATCTCTCAGCGGCCTTTGACACCATCGACCACAACATCCTTCTGGACCGTCTAGAGGGGCTGGGAGCTGGGGGCACTGTTATACAGTGTTTCGGCTCCTTTCTCCTGGGCCGTCTCCAGAAAGTGGTGTTGGGGGATGAGTGTTTAGACCCCTGGGCTCTCACTTGTGGGGTGCCTCAGGGTTCCGTCCTCTCCCCCATGCTTTTTAAAATCTATATGAAGCCTCTGGGAGAGATCATCAGGGGGTTTGGGCTCGGTGTTCATCAGTATGCAGATGACACCCAGCTCTACCTCTCCTTTAAATCAGAACCAGTGAAGGCAGTGAAGGTCCTGTGTGAGTGTCTGGAGGCGGTTGGAGGATGGATGGTGGCTAACAGATTGAGGTTGAATCCTGACAAGACAGAAGTACTGTTTTTGGGGGACAGGGGGCAGGCGGGTGTGGAGGATTCCCTGGTCCTGAATGGGGTAACTGTGCCCCTGAAGGAGCAGGTGCGCAGCCTGGGAGTCATTTTGGACTCACAGCTGTCCATGGAGGCGCAGGTTAATTCTGTGTCCAGGGTGGCTGTCTACCAGCTCCACCTAGTACACAGGCTAAGACCCTACCTGCCCGCAGACTGTCTCGCCAGAGTGGTGCATGCTCTAGTTATCTCTCGTTTGGACTACTACAATGTGCTCTACGTGGGGCTGCCTTTGAAGGTGACCCAGAAACTGCAATTAATCCAGTTTAGTTTTATTTTTTAAAAAGAACATTCAGCCAGTGATTTTACACTTGCTAGGAACAATGTCTTTCAACTATCAAAGCCTAGTTAAACAGTAATGTTTCTTCCTTCTTCCTCCAAAAAGTCAGTGATGAGGGAAACTGAAGTACCTTATAGGGAAGACATTTCACAAACAGGGAACCACCACTGAAAATACCTTGCCATGAATATGCAGGAACTTTGGTGTCATGTGTGGAAGAGCCAATGAGAAAGCTAATTCAGTTAAATTTCATTGTCCTCCACAGTGCATTTAAGCAGAAGTACATACAATTTATCTGATATATTTTAGAAATAAAAAAAAATAAAGAATGCAAAGATTGTCTTCCGAAACACACCAGTTCTTAACTTTTTTAAAGCACCATAAAAAAGCTCTCCATTATGGAAATGGGGCTGGAGAGAGATGTCTCTGTCTGTACCCATATTTCCTGAACCTCTCATCTTTCTTTTACGTTAGAAGAGATTTATGTTCAAAAGCCTTTGGCTAACTGGAACCTGAATAACAGACAATCTCCATTATTACAGTAGCACTTCCTTTAGGCCAAAGCCAAAAATAGAAGGCTGATGAGTACCAAGTGAGGAATGCGCAACTCATCCTGGGTACATCAATAATAAGAACACAACATTAAATAGTATTGTTTGGACATTCTCAGAATCCTCATTAATATTAATCCACTGAAAATGCATTGTGTACTCTCTACTTGTTGCTCAGTTACGCACTATTATCTGAAAACATGTGTCTGAAGCACAAGCTGCCAGTTAAGGGATAACTCGACTATCTTGTCATCTTTTGGCCTAGAAATAACTGGTGATGAGGACTGCCACTGTGCTACACTTAAGCCAAACTTCTTTCTTTGAAAATGGCTTTGAAAGTGATTTGCTGCTAACAAAGTTGTAAGTTTTAATACCCCTTTGCTGGGGTTCTGTGACTGACACTTGCACTGTCCTTAAGAAAATTTTATGTAGTGCATCTCTTTCATTTGGTTGAAATAATAGATTTCATGTGGCTATGTTTAGGTGCCATAATATTCTCCCACAAATTCTGGGAATTTGATGGTGAGAACAACTTTTTGTTCAAAATTCTCAGCCCCAGAAATACTCTGGGCTAGGATCCATGCCACTTGAACAGGTTTAAGACTAAAATACACATCTTCTACACAGTACAGTGGTACCTCGGGTTAAGTACTTAATTCGTTCCGGAGATCTGTTCTTAACCTGAAACTGTTCTTAACCTGAAGCACCACTTTAGCTAATGGGACCTCCTGCTGCCGCCGCGCAATTTCTGTTCTCATCATGAAGCAAAGTTCTTAACCCGAGGTACCAATTCTGGTTTAGCGGAGTCTGTAACCTGAAGCGTATGTAACCTGAGGTACCACTGTAGTATTTAAGAGGTCCTGCAATACTGAAGAAGAATCTTAAGAATGAAGACCATGACAACATCCTCCCACCTACCACCCACACGCTTGTTGTCACAAGGTGCAGCCAGTCAGCATATTACAAGAAACACCGATTTAGCAGCAGAGCACAGACCTCAGAGGCTCAGAGCAGAGCTTGTCATTCTACTGTTTTCAGAGGAACTAGTCTTAACACAGTTTTCTTGTTAGTGATTTCAAACAGCACTAATCAAAAGGCATTCCTCTTTTGTCTGCACAGCTAGCATAGTGCTGCTGCTTAATACTAATGGTTTATTTTTAGTAGCCTGGGAAAACTGTCGTCTAATTTTGTTTGAAAAAGAGGGAAGTGAGCTCTAGTTTTATTACTCTGGCAGTAAAGTAGAGTGAGTTATTACTCATCAAGAGTACAGCTTCTGGAAAGTATGGGCTGAAAAGTATCAGCACTCGATCTATAAAGCTGAGACCCATCAGCTGAGAAATAATAATATCCTTTAAATCATGAATAAAGAATTATCTGGGTGATCTTTCTGGCAAATTCATGATTCACACAAAAGTAACTGATCCCATGCCTGTTTACTTGAAAATAAACTCAACTGTATTTAATGGACTTGACTCACAGGTAAGTGTGCATAGGAGCTTTAATCTATAGACCTTTGTTCGAGTGTTATAAATTGGCCTGGTTCACACAGAAACCCTAAACCATGGTTTGTTTAACCAAAAGTGGTTTTCTGAATATTGGTACCCAGTCCAGGAGACTAACCATGGTTTGTTTTCTGTTAAAATACCACAATGTGAAGCCATGGTTTGTTTTTGCTGTATGAATTATGGCTTTTTAAAACCATGGTTTGATATTATATCCAAACTCAACAGTCTCTCTTAACAACTCCATTCTACCCCACATGCTCCCCAAACTACTGAGATCCAGAAGGCCCCAGGATCACAACACTTGTTCTAGGTAGACCAAAGTCTAAAATGCATGCTTGGGGTGCATGGATGTTGCATATTTAGCAGATTAATTGTGCTGCAGAAAGCATGCTGGGGAGACCACATGTTCAGGAAACAATGAAGAAACCCAAACATATATTTTGCTTGGCTTTAATTACAAAAACAAAAACTCCTCTTTCATTAATTCTAGAAGTATGACCCATTCACCAGGGTACTGAGAGAGGTACACGCTGCTCTATACTATACCCAATTGCTGACGCAGCTTAATTAACACAACTTAACAGCACCTGCTATACTGCTTCACAGCCTGTAAAAGTAGGTCATGATATTTACTCTGGCCTTTAAAGAGATACACATCTTGTGAAACAATAATGAACCTTAATATTTAAATAAACCATTCAACAATTACCAGCATTTCCCCCCCAGCCAGAACTCATTGAAGCTCAGTTCTGGCACCTCTCAGGTAGGCACTGCTGCCATTATAAGAGAACAAGGGAGGTGTTCGTAGTGAGTTCTGGCACCTCTTTTCCTAGAAAAAACAGCACCGCCTATTACTATATCTTGTTCACTTTTTACTTACAAATACACAAAATGTTTTTAATATTGTTTTCTTATTTGTGTTATATTTTATATTTTATTTCTGTATATCATGTAAATGTAGAGCAGTTTATAAATTCTGGAACAAACAAACACATAAATAAACTATCAGGACCAGATCTTAAATGCCTTTTAAAGAAGATGCTTAGGCTGAATTAAAAAATCATGTTAGGCTCCTGGCAACAGATGACATAAGGAAATAAGAGGAGTGCCAGTCGGGATCAGAAAGCTGGTGGACATGCTTTGTCTGACTGCATAATTAAAACCTCTGTGGTGTAACGAAAAGATCTTGTTGTCATTGCTGAGAACCAAGGGAGGTTAGAATGACATGCCAAGAAAGGTTATCCTCCATGAGAATATGAGTATCTTTACCCCTCGTTGGCTTGTGTCCTGGGGGATAGCAGAAGAAGCATTTCTGCAATAATGAGATTGCACAAGCAAGATCAACCATGTGCTTTCAGAACAGACAGCCTGGATTAATTGACAAAATAGCAAACAGTCCTGTTAACAATTTATTCACATATTACCCTTTAAGGAGAAGGAAAAGAAGTTTGCTAAAACTCTTAGGACATGCAGTGCTTTATATATCAAATGCACTATCTCTCTGTAAGGACACATAACCGCTTCTAAATAAAGTCAACAACCGGAAGAAATGTGTGAGACACAGGATCATGGGTGGCGGCGGAGAGAAAATGGAAATTGCTTCCCACATCCACAATAGGATAAAACACAGCCACAAGAAAGCAGGAAGCCGTGGGCTTCAGATGCATCTGATATGAACGAACAGAATTGCAAGAAAAGGCATTCCCCTACCCCCAAAATAGAACTTGTTTATGGTTTGGTTTGGTTTTATGGAAAAGAGGGGTATAATGCAACAATGAGTAATGAGTTGTGCTAGAACTGGAGAGCAGAATGGAAGGACACTCTGGCCTCTGCCGCTGGATCAAAGGGGCCACCCCCCTCCCTCCCAGGAAGGCCATCATGGCAAGAAGAAGATCAGCCCAGTTCAGCCCATCATCCAGAGAAGGCATTTGCTTTCCCCACTCTCTACCAGAAATAACACTTCAGTCCAACTGCTAGTTGCCTTAGGACTGCAGATCTGAAGAGAAGTATGCTCTGGCCCCGTTCATCAGGCAGAGTGCTAAGGGGTGGTGGCTTATGCATGTATGCCTATGTGTGACTTTGGTTTGCTGAGTTTTTTTGTTATATGTCCTAATTCCTATAAGCAACCTTGAGAATCATTTGACTGAAATTCTCAGTATGAACCTTTCAAAAAATAAACAAACAAATTCTTAACACGTTCTCCACATGCAAGATTAGATACTCATGATTTTCATTTCCATTCTCACTTTTGTAAGGAAATTATTGAGAAGCTTCACTTGCAGAAGCTGTTGTAGAAAAACAAAGTGATGTTTGGGTACCCCCCGGTTTCCCCTCAGCATACTACACTACATGTTGGGACAGGATGGCATTTCTCCTTTGAAAGGCTTTTGGTGGAATAATATCTGCATCATGCCCATTGCTCCTATGTAGAAATTACTTTCCTGTGTTGGCATAAGTAGAAGTAAAAACATAAACCATCCCCCTGTCTGTTTTTTTCTACCTGCAAGAAATGCTTATATGAAATGTAGGTTCAGTGCAGGCCAAATGAAGTTACGGAATCCTTTACTTTGATGTACTTTGAATCTGGTCCCTGGGGTGCTTTGAATACTAAATGCTTAAAAGATGTAAATTACTTATGTGATCAAAATCTTTCAGAGTGTTGTTTGTGTTGCCTGTTTCTATGAAGTTCAGATCATTTAAAGATTTTTGCTGTCTCTTTCAGGGCATGACTATAAATTCTGAAGGCGAAATATGGTATGCAGATGGAAAAACACTGGCGGTTGGGCAGTACTGCAAAGTATGCAAACATTAATAGCAAAGGGGGGGGGGGAAGAAACACCAATGAAAACCCAACAACTTGTCGCTGCTGGAAAAGATGAAGGGAATGAACTCTCCACCTTTGTGAGCAATTTGATGTCCCTATGACAGATTTCATTACAAGACTGAGATTGTGGAGTCAATGACATACATCATAGTCTCTACACAAACCATAGATGAGATACGTTTGGAGGGGGGGGGACTTTTTCCACACATGGATGACTCCACCACTAGATTGGAGCAATAATGCATTTTGACATAAAGCAGGTATGAGAAACCCTTGACCCGCCAGATGTTGCTGAACTACAACTCCCATCAGGCCCAACAAGCATGGCCAATGGCCAGGGATTATGGGAATTGTAGTTCGGCAACATCTGGTGGGACCAAGTTTCCATACACATGATGATCTCAAGTATTTTTGTCTCTGTTCTAAGGTGCAAAACGCATAGAAACATAACAGTGCAATTCTACATGTCTACTCAGACATAAATTGAATGGGACCTACTCCCTGGAGACTTTGTATAAGATTGCAATCTAAGATAGGTGGAGGCCTAGAACTGCGTTTTTCTTCCCCTGAGCCCATTTCCTAGGTTCCCTCCATCTCCTTGTTGACACATTGCATAGTTGCATTTTTTCTCCCTACAAACACCTGGGCCACATATTTTTAGTTATGTGGGTTTAAAGGAATCTTAAGAAGGGATGCACATGTTTTTATCTGGTAGAAGTATATATCAACCTTTTGTTGATATATATCAAAAAGTATATATCAACCTTTTCAAGTCTTGGTTTAAACAAATCCTCTCTGCTGCTTCTTCCAAAAGCAAGTACTCCCACTGATTTCAAACAGATGTTAGGCAGAATACTATGCTGAGAATGCACTGCATGAACCCTGGACCAAATGCTTTTCAAAATCTCTCCCAATGTTCAGGGGAATGTGAATGTCACTAACACTTTAACCAGCAGTTAATGTAAATTTAACTTACATTCTGTAAAAAGAGAGTTGGGGCAAGAGATCAGAAAGCAATAAGGCATGTTAGGCCATGTGGCATTTACCTCTGCAAAGATGCTTACTTTTTGGGAGCAGATACAGATCAAATGTCTCCTGAGTTGATATAATGGATATAAGTGCCGTTGTGTGGCTATTCCCTCCTCCCCACAGGTGGAATAAATGAAGACAACGGACACAGAGTTTTAGGTTAATGGGCGAAAATGGCCACAACTTTATTGATTACAGGAAAGAAGGGTATTGGCTTTAGGCATTGGCCCTAACCGACTATCCGGTCTGACCGGGAAGAGTTAAACACCAACAGGGGGAGCCACCCGAGATGCATATCCCTAGGCGCTCCCCGAGGGGTTACCGCTCGGGGGCGCGCTTTAGGCCCTAGCCTCCGTAGGTTTCGGACGAGGCGTTGCCCCTCGGAGTCCTTTAACGAACTACCCTTCAAGCATTGGGGGAGGTGATGGCGTTCCTCCCCCCCAACCTCATCTGCATGACAATACCCCGGCCAATGCCTACCGCCAAAACCGAGGGAGTTGTGACAATTTGCTACAAGGTAGGCGAAAAAACCAAGTGGCTCACAAAACCAGCCAATTAGCCAAATGGAAAAACTCCTACCAGGCCCCTTGCGGCGACCAGCCGAAGCCCATAGCAAGGTCAGTGGCAAAACCTAAAGGGCGGGTGGGTGGGAAACTGCGTCGTCTCCAGGGAAGAAAGGGGGCGAGCCAGGGGCTGCCCTGACCTTAAGTGGCCCTACGAAGGCCCGCCCCTGCCGCCAGCCGATTGGCTGGCGCCACAGGGTATGCTAATTGGGGGAATCCCTGTCTCCCGCGAGGCTGACGCCAGCCTCGCGAGAGCGAGTGTGGGCGGGGTCGTGATCCCACAACCCCCCCTCCTCCTGACGATCGGAAGGGGCATTATGAGCCAAGGCCACATGATTATGAACAGCCATCACTGCACCATTGATAAGTGCGTGGCTGTAGAATGAAGGGATACTGGATACACAGTAAATCTTTTCCCTGTGCCACCCACTTCCTCAGTGCTTTGCTTCCGCTGTTCCAGTGTCATCTTTGCCAGTGCAATGGTGACACCAGCAGCAAATTCTGCCAGTGTTTCTGAGGTGTTCTGCCACTGTATTTGCCTTGGTGGCATATCTGACATTCTGCTAGTGTAGCAAGTAGGGATGGAGAGACACTCAGTTTGCTTTGGGTTTTAATGCAAGCCAAGCTGATTTACACTTTGTGAAGCAATAAGCAAACCAAAACTCAGCTACTCTTCACAACTTGCACATCTCTGAATTTTGTGATGCAGTACTCCCACAAAGAAATGTGTACGTTAGGGTAAAGTGTGCGTAAAAAGTGATTATTAGTGAAAATAACTTACAAAAATGCATTTTATTAGGGGGAAATGCCTATAAAAAGTGTGCATTAGGCACCATGGGATTTTAAAATCTGTCTGTTATTAGAAATGCACACTAAAATTCTGACAAATATTTGTGGCGACTTTTTTGGTAATTGTATAATGATGCAGAAATGCCGTGCACTGAACTTAAGATTGAAACAATGAGAAGTTGAAATTGATAGGCTCCTCCATAGTGAAGTTTCCACCGCTTCTACAGCCTGTCAGCTGACATAAATGAAAGGCAGGCTTTCATCCTTATCCAGTTTTTTAAAAGCAGACAGGTAGTGAGCCTGCAAACAGACAGTATGCTTTCTCTGTTGCTACAGAACCAGATCCTCATCGACATAGGTTTTTGTTGTTGCTGCTCATGTATAAAATGGAAAATTTTAGGCAAGCAAAACAAGACTAACAAAACTAGTTACCTAACTAGAAAATTACCAGTGCAGCAAAGTAACATGCACATTCTTAAGAAAAGGACAGTGGAATCTACGTTTCACGAAACCGTAATGTTATATCTTATCAGAAATAGGAGGATGTGGGCTTTGGGGTTAATTAACATTGGCTATAATGTACATTTAAATGAATGTATAAATAGATTTAGTTATATACTGGTGTGTTTTTCAACATCATTAGGCTACAAAGGACCCTCTGTATGGTGATGAAAAAACTGGCAGAGGTTGGAGACAAGGGGCAATAAAAATTAAAAGCGTTGAGTCTCTGCTTTTTAAAAGATTTTACACACTTTATAAATAAAAGCTGAATAAAGCCATCCAGGTTTTGCCACTTCAGATTCAACAGCCATTTAATCCCTTAAATTTCTGATGCTGAAAAGGAGAACATTCAGGCAATGATGACTTGATAAAATGACCCAGTTATAGGGAAGGTAGGTAAACAGCACACAGGGATGCAAAGGAAGGACTAAGCCAAGTTGTGTACATGCAGAGAAGGCAGCTGATGGTTAAATGTATTTGCAAAGAAGTATTTCATTACAGTTATCATAAGGCTGAGGTTGCCTTCTGCCCAATGGAACATAGTGTACAAAGCTCATAAAAAATATGCTGTGTGTAAAATTGCTATCTCTCTGTTTTGATGGGGAGCACTTAGGAACCAATGATGCTTTAAGACTCATTAGTACTGAACCATTGGGTCACCAAGTAAGTTCCTTTGTCATTAGCTTAATACTGTCCCTCATTAAGCACCTACAATTGCCACTGTTATGTGTCCTACTGTGAAATAATTGATTTCAGCTCAAAACTTATTTTTTCCAAACAGATTAATTTGGGTGACTCTTGCATGCAATTAGTAATCCTTGCCAAGAGAGGACACCTCAGCACAGAACAGTAATATCTGAAATATATCAGGATGCAAGATTTAACTTGTATTAAATAAACTGAGATATAGTGAACACATGAAAATTATCTTTACTGCTGTTGATACCAAACGTATACCTGCTACTCCACCAGGCAGGCAGTCCTTAAAACAAAAGTCAAGGGTGGGAAAGCTTTGGCTGTCCATATGTTGTTGGGAGTCCAATTTCATTAATGCCAGCCAGCACAGCCATTGGTCAAAGATAAGTGGAGTTGCAATCTAGTCTAGATGTTCCCCATCCCTGATCGACCATTCAAGGAATTCCCTTTGTGTTTTATTGAAGTGAGAATTGAGTGGATGGCATGATGTTGTGGGTATATGGAGAGTGATTGTTGAGTGGTTTGGAATGTTGGAATTGTGTGTTTAGACTGGTTTTTTATAGTATAAAAGTGAATGTGAATGATTTTGGTGTTTATATTATGTGTTTCTTTTTGTAATATTAACCAGATTTTTATGATATTTCAATATGTTGCATTTTTCTGTTGTATCTTGGTGTGAATTGTACACATTTGCTTTTGTAGTTCCAAGTTGTTTTACTTATGGAAATTGTTTAAATATGTCCATTGTTAAACCACATTACCATAAAATGTGGGATAATGATGGGCATAAGTAGTATTGGTACTAGCAGTATTGTTTGATTTTGAATGTGGATCACTCTCAAAGAGGACAAATTTCCCATTCAAGATCAAAGCCAGCCATATGCCACTTTGTCCAGAATAATTTGGGGCTGATTGTAGAGGCTGGAATGGTTCTCCTCTGAAGATCCTGTTCCATGTTCACAGCTCTAAGAAGTGCATGCATTTGGGGGAGCAGGGAGAGAAATGGATGCTGCTCCTGATTTTGATTCATTGCCTTTGCTCAAGTGTTGGCAGAGAAAGAAAAAATAAATTGTACTGTAAAAATCTTCACAGCAACTTTATCAAAAAGACTGAAAAGAACATTATCAGCTCCTGAACTAAGAGAGAGATCCTTGGAGGAAGACGTGGAAGTGATTCTATTTGCCAACAACTCAATTTAAGTGCCACATGGGTAGTGGATAAATTCAGCAGTTGCTCTTTCAGAAATCAAAAAAATATCTGCAAAATGGTATGGGGTGGTGGTCTTATTATAGTTTTAGGTAAAATAATTTTACATGTAACCATATTTGAATAACTTTTTCAAGCTATCTATAAGTGGCCACAAATGCAGAGTGTGTGCAATGCTAGTTATTATAATCCAAAACTGTGGACTGGGATGTGAGAAGATACAAGCATAAAGTTTTTAGTAGACAGTCTGGTAAGGGACCTATTACCCACTTTTACAAAGGGAAAGAGATATATGAAGTATTGTTATGTGGCTACAACTTAATGGTATGGATGTTTCCAGAATTTAAACCTGAGTCTAATGGATATCTGGTCAGCTTAGAGGAAAGATTATGAACTGCAAATAATATAGAAAAATAAAAATACCACGAAGTCCAAAGAGAAGGTGTAATTGGCAGTTTAAGTTACCTAGAAGAACATTATATCATATTAGACAGAGGAAATAAAGCTGATTGTGTTTCTGCCTGGTTTCATGATTGCTTTATAATTCAATATGTGAACCACCAACAAAAATAAAAGCATTGTAGACTTTGTAATAGATGTTATGATGAGGTTGCAATCAGAGTGAGTGTATATATAACCAATTTAATCGGTTTAGGGAGATTATCATATCAAAGTATTTGAAGATAAAATTACAATTTATGTTTCCTTTTTTATTTAGAAACAGCTAAAAATTGTAGCACACATATTAGAGAAGCTTCCAGGGAAACAGGAAGATAATTCTGTTGCTCTGAGACAAAGTTATACAATACCATTCAAACCTCCTTTGCCAATTCTGTGATGAATTTTGGGTTGACATAGAGCTTTTTCATGTCTTTTTTCTTCTTCAGTGAATCTACTTTTTTCCAGGATCTACTTTGGTGATTTGGTGTTGATTGCCAAAAGACAAGTTTGTGACTCCTTTAAAAAAATAATAATAACAGGAACAACAAAAATAATTTTAGGGTGCTAAACAAAGAAAACTTGGGGAGGAAACCAGTAGTGGATTTTTGAATGGAGCTTCATTTCGGCACTGAAAACAATTTACTGTGCTAAGCCTGTGCTCATAAGAACTTTGTTCTTTAATTTCAAAGGTGCAAGTCCAAGGTCACCTCCAAATGACCTATTTAATAAGCATTTATCCCGATTCATTTATAAAGAGATTAGATGAGATTGGATGTTTATTGAATATTCATCCTGATTTGTTTATGGAGAGATTAGGTGATATTGCATCAAGCAAATGTTATCCCACACTTTCCAGTCCACTTTTCTATCATGCTTTTCTATCGCAAAAACTCCAGTCTTTTGGGGGAAGGAGGCTTGCTTCACAAGAGCTAGAAATCAACTTTAATTGTGCAGCCTGAATTTGCTGGTATGTGATTGAATCCCACCCAAAACCAGGAAGTGCTCCAATCTGATGTTACTTGGCTCAAGTTGGTGGAACTTGAGGTTCTTCCTACCTCTAATCTAGCACATCTATTTGGAGGGCACAAGAAGCCGAATTCCTGTAGCATCTACTCCATGTGCTTGCCTGACATTTAGAATGGGTTATAGGAAAAGTTTGCATGCCAATTCTGGACATGACCAGCTCAAGACATTTTGCTATCTGAGACAAAAGGAAGATGGCACACGCATGTGTGTGTGTGTGTGTGTGTACCTTACGCTAGTATGTTAGAGGAAAGGTAGTAGCCGAGCCTTCTCTATATTTGGATGACATTCTTGTATGGGGGAGCAGTTAGATCAGGGTGCAATTGTTGAGTTTATTGAAATGGTTAAAGGTAAAGGTAAAGGACCCCTGACAGTTAAGTCCAGTAGCGAACGACACTGGGGTTGCGGCGTTCATCTCGCTTTACTGGCCGAGGGAGCTGATGTTTGTCCGCAGACAGTTTTTCCGGGTCATGTGGCCAGCATGACTAAGCCACTTCTGTCGAAACCAGAGCAGTGCACAGAAACGCCGTTTACCTTCCCGCTGGAGCGGTACCTATTTATCTTCTTGCACTTTGACGTGCTTTTGAACTGCTAGGTTGGCAGGAGCTGAGACCGAGCGATGGGAGCTCACCCCGTTGCGGGGATTTGAACCGCCAACCTTCCGATTGGCAATCCCAAGGCTCAGTGGTTTACACCACAGTGCCAACCACGTCCTTATTGAAATGGTTACTATACCTTAATCCAGCCCGTCCCTTTTTGAGAATTACAGTACTTCTACTGAGAGTCTTGAGGCATAATTTTGAATATTTCTCTCACCCATGGTCATATAATGATGCTCCATAGATGTAGAAACGTGTAGCAAAACCACAACCCCATTATGTTAAGTGAAAGAAAATAATGGACACATTAGGGTTTGAATGCCTCATCCCAGAAAGCAGAGAGACAATACACAGAGCTCAGTTCCAAAATCAAGTAGTAGCTAGCAAGAAGGTAGAGACATAGTAAATCATATAGTCATATTTTGAAGAAAATAAATTACAGCAAAATAACTGTTGTCTTTATTTTTTTGTTTTTATTTGTACACCACCTATTATATAATATGTTACAAATTAAAATGATAAAACAATAAAAGAGTAAAATTACAAGAAAGGAAATAAAATGCAACTGATAGCCATAAAAGAAAATGCTTGAGGTATTTTATTTTTTTACAAGTACTGAAATGTCATCAGTGTTGGCACTTGCTGGAGCTCCTAGGAGATGTGATTCAATAGAAAGGGGGCCACCCACAGAGAAGGCCCTCTCCCTGGTTTCCACAAACAAATATTGCAGCACCAAGAGGGCCTCCACAGCTCTGGCAGGGCAGCAGGGAGAAAGGCACTCCTGCAGGTATCCTGATACCAAGTTGTTTGGAGGAATTAATAAGTTAAAACCAACAACTTTAATTTGGCCTGGTAGCATACTGGCAGACAGTGCAGTTCCTTTAGAGAGGTGCAATGTGTGTCTGATGGGACACTCCACTAAATAATATCACTGTAGCATGCTGCACCAGCTGTAGCTTCCAGATCACCCTTCAGGGAAGCCTCACAGTAGTCCATTCTAGAAGTTACCAGTGTGTGGATCACATGGCCAGGCTTTTTCACTCCAGGTATGGGTACAAGTGGTGTGCAAGCCAAAGC
The DNA here is from genome assembly GCF_964234715.1 of Podarcis melisellensis. Taxonomy (NCBI): domain Eukaryota; kingdom Metazoa; phylum Chordata; class Lepidosauria; order Squamata; family Lacertidae; genus Podarcis; species Podarcis melisellensis. Next base: position 48,964,574 of record NC_138539.1, read on the forward strand.
TGGTAAAAGGTATTGGGACTTCCAGGAACAAAGACAAATCAAGGAGCACTCCCATACTGTGTGCCTGTTCCTCAGGACTGCAACACCATTCAGGACAGGCATGCAACTCAGCTCCCAGACTTTAGAAACACCTCTGTCTTGCCAGGATTCAATTTCAGTTGATTGGCCTTCATCCAGCCCGTTATTGCATCCAGACACTGGTTCATGGTCTATACAGGCTCATCTGATTCAGACATAACCAGGGAAAAGAGCTGGGCAACATCAGCATGTTGAGAATACAATGCTCCAAATCTCCTGTAACCCAATTACTTCATATTGATGTAAAATAGCACTGACTCACCCCATAATACAATGCAATTTTGTCATAGCAGGCCTCTGAGGGTTGTACAGTACCATGTGCTGAAATTATGTCAATAATTTCTGGGCTGCCCCAAAAACTCTGTTGGATGGCTACTTGTGAGGCCGAACAGCTGCCTTCACCATCATGCTCTAGGCATAATTGTGTACTCTAGCATATGGTCACCTTCACAAGAAATCCTATGTCTGTTTCATTGCCTGCAGGTCAAGTGCAGCTTGATCTCTGCAGCATTGAAAGGGCACTCAGATATGATTGTATCAGTGGCCCATCACATCTCGCCATACTACCAGAAAAAGTTGTGTAAGCCGATTCAAATATCAGAAATAAGTGGGATCACTTTACACATAATTAAATAAATGTGTAGACGCGCACACAATTAATCAGTTCAAAAGGAAGCTGCAGACATTTTTACACAAGGAGGAAATCAAATAATTTGTTGGCTAGCTAAAAATTTTCTGGTTAAGAAGAGGCAGTGCAAGTTAACTTGAATTTCTGTAAGTTAATAAGAATATACCTCAATGAATCATAGTCTGTCTTAGCCTCTTGTACGTTACTAATTTAATCATGAAAAGTCTGTTGAGATATTGAATTTGGGTTTTTTAGATTTAAAAAAGTCTTCCTCAACAGTTCATACAAAGATTATTTATTTATTTATTTATTTATTTATTTATTTATTTATGTTCCCAACATGTTTGTCAGTGTAAACTGCTACAATTTTAAGGAATGTTCCGTCATGAATCTTATGATATTTGGTGCTTTTCTTGGAACCACACAGCTGAAATTAGCTACCTAAGAACCCTAGTTGAAAATATTAATCTCCAGTTTGAGCCTCCAAGCATGACTCAATATGTCCATTGGACATTCCAGTCGTACAGAAGGCTATTGATGGCTATTAGCCACGAAGACTATAATCTACCACCAATCTTGGCTGCAGGACCAATGAATAATGACCAACAGACTTCTGCCTGGAATGGGTTACCAAACTGGCCTAGCAGCCTGGTTAGTTGCGGTTGTGACAGAACTTGGGCCAGGACCCACTCTAGACTGAGAGGCCTCAATGCTATACAAGGATTTTTCAAGTGCAAATCAAGCTTCCACTTTTGTAGTCACACTGGCAAGAAAAAGTGACCAGCCTATTGCTGATTCACGAAGCTGAATATGAATGAAAATAATACCATAGATAGCAATAAACTGGAATAGTTTGATATTTGTGTGGTAACCTGTGGCTCTGCAGATGTTGTTGGTCTGCAGTTCCCATCAGCTCCAGCCAGCATGACCAATGGTGATGATGATGGGAGTTGTAGTCGAATAACATTCAAAGGGCCACAGGTTCTCTGTCACTGACCTGGAGTATTTTTGTTTTGGGATTCTCCAGAAAGCACCTGTAGGATAGTTCATAGATCCTAAAAGCTAGCATTACTCCATTATATAGAGTAGAGGATTCACAATCTTAACAAAGAATCAATTCTTAGCTTTCAGCCATATCAATATGTTTATGTTGTCAAAAGGTATCTTTTCAAGGGGAAAGGATCAATAAACCATCCTTTTTCTTTAAAATGAGTTCAAATTTCTGCCAGTTCTAAGACTGTACATTTACAGGAAACCTATAGACTTGAATTCTAAAGTCTGGCTCAGCTGAATGAGTATCAGTAGCAACAGAATGTTCCTTCAAATTCTAGATTATTAGATCAGAATATATTTTCTTTTTAAAGGAGCAGGAGAATCTATGCTTGTCTATGAATAGGCCACATCCACACCTTACATTTAAAGCACTGTATTTCCCCAAATAATCCTGTGAACTGTAGTTTTATTAAGGGTGCTGATAGTTATTAGGAGGTCCCTATTCCCTTTGCAGAGCTACAATTTCCAGAGTGCTTTCCTCCTCCCATGAAAGGAGGGAGGAGAACAATATTCAGAAGGAAAGAGAACATGTTGATAGGTCTGCATTCAGGTTCCTGGATCTAGATGTTAGTGGAGTAGCTTGAGAAGAACCACTGACAAGGCCAAACTAAAGCAGAGGCTAAATGAGACCATTGTCTCAGGTGGGGGTGGGAGAACAACAAATGGGCATCAACAGCCCCCCATTTGCCTCAGCATATTCCTACCTGCTTAGCCAGTCACTTGATGAGGCAAGACTCTTTCTCAATTCCTCCACTTGCTCTGAAGGGCCAAGGACATCCTTCAGAGCGAGGTGAAGAGGAGAGTACCTGAGCCACCATGGCAGCTTGTCACAGCACCCTTTTTCACTGTGGGAGAGAAATTGCGAGCACTGCTGTTAATGTGATAACTATGAAAAAAGTTTTTTTTAAGTAAGTGAGGGGGTGAAGGGGAGACACTTCTGGCATCATGAAAAGAGAGGGTGGGCAGGCTGCAGCAGGGAGAGGAGAAGTGCCCCCACCTACCTCAGAGAGGTAGGACTGGATGTGCTAGGACTGGATCTTGTGCTAGGACTGGATTGTTGTTGTTGTTTAGTCGTTTAGTCGTGTCCGACTCTTCGTGACCTCATGGACCAGAGCACGTCAGGCACTTCTGTCTTCCACTGCCTCCCGCAGTTTGGTCAGACTCATGTTTGTACCTTCAAGAACACTGTCCAACCATCTCGTCCTTTGTCGTCCCCTTCTCCTTGTGCCCTCCATCTTTCCCAACATCAGGGTCTTTTCCAGGTAGTCGCCTCTTCTCATGAGGTGGCCAAAGTATTGGAGCCTCAGCTTCACGATCTGTCCTTCCAGTGAGCACTCAGGGCTAATTTCCAGTGAGCACTCAGGGCTAATTTCCTTAAGAATGGATGCATTTGATCTTCTTGCAGTCCATGGGTCTTCTCCAGCACCATAATTCAAAAGCATTAATTCTTCGGCGATCAGCCTTCTTTATGGTCCAGCTCCCACTTCCATACATCACTACTGGGAAAACCATGGCTTTAACTATAGGGACCTTTGTTGGCAAGGTGATGTCTCTGCTTTTTAAGATGCTGCCTAGGTTTGCCATCGCCTTTCTCCCAAGGAGCAGGCATCTTTTAATTTCGTGACTGCTGTCACCATCTGCAGTGATCATGGAGCCCAAGAAAGGACTGGATAGAGAATTGGAAAAAGAAGTCACTCTTCCACATGACCATAGTATAACTAACTCGTTTTCTTCAAGAGAGGCAAACAACAGTTGAATATTCTTCATTTTTTATATCTACATGACCCAAGTGTTCAAACTACAATGCAATGAGATTGACAAGATGCCAATATGGATTCCTCTCCTACAGTTCTGGAATGCATCAAGAAACATTGCAGCACATAGTTTGCTTAAACAAGGTTGAAATGTAATACAGATAGAAACCGCAAAGTCCACCCAGATCCAGTTCCCAGACTGTCACATCATCATGAGGAATTGTTGAATAATGTACACATATTTTAAGGCAATTTTTTTAGGGCATGTAATTCATAGAATCAGATATATGTATAAGGTCCATGGATATTATCTGAAAATCCCCTTCTACATTTTTCTCATATTTTTAATGGGGAAAACATACATATTTGGCTTGAAATTGTCATTAGCTTTTGGAGGCTATCTTTTGGTTCAAATAAATCTTGATGCCCAATGTATATGTAGAATTTTATTTGCCTCTGAAAGCTGCATCAAAGATTCCATTAAAGAAGGAGAGCAGTGGCCATTGTCCCCTTCCTTGAAAATCTAACATTATAAATCACCTTATAATAAGTTTGACCATTGGTCCATATAACTTTGTTGTGTCTGCATGGGCAATATCTCTCCATAATTTCAGAGAAGGGTCTTTCTTGTCCAACCTAGAGAAGGCACTGAACCTTTCATAAGTCAGGAGCACCTATATTTTAAACCAAGTCTCTGGTTCCACACACTGTGTGAAAATTGCTCTAGTCTAGGCAATTAAAGAGCCTACAAACAAGGTATATATGCATGCTAAATAAACAAGTATCTTTGTGGGGAGAAAAAGTAGGGTGCATGTGTGAGCTCACCTGATAACCTTAGGCAAGGTACTATTTTTCAGACTCAGATGCCATATGCACCCCAATAATAATGTGGGGTTTATAATCCTTACTGGTCTTTTAGCATTCGTATAATGGGGGGTAAGATAAGTCAAGAGGATGCGGGTGACGCTGTGGGTTAAACCACAGGGCCTAGGGCTTGCCGATCAGAAGGTCGGTGGTTCGAATCCCTGTGACGGGGTGAGTTCCTGTTGCTCAGTCCCTGCTCCTGCCTACCTAGCAGTTCGAAAGTACGTCAAAGTGCAAGTAGATAAATAGGTACCGCTCCAGCAGGAAGGTAAACGGCATTTCTGTGCACTACTCTGGTTCGCCAGAAGCGGCTTAGTCATGCTGGCCACATGACCCAGAAGCTGTACGCCGGCTCCCTCGGCCAATAAAGCGAGATGAGCGCCACAACCCCAGAGTCGGTCACGACTGGACCTAACAGTCAGGGGTCCCTTTACCTTTACCTTAAGATAAGCCAAACTGCTATTTGTTGAAACTGCAGAAGAGCTTTAGGATGCAATTCTATAATCAAGATTCTCCAGGTGAACAACTAAATGTTTGCAGCATAAACACTACTACACTGGACAAACACCTGATATGCAACCACCATGCCAGATACATCACCTGAACACCAGACATGCTGGTGGAACAAGCCAGGGTCAGAGCCATTCTACTGGCAAAGATATGGCAGTATATGGTTCCCGCCTCCCACAAAGGCCTTACTTCCAGTATTGGACATGTCATTCTACAGCATAGCAGTGGTGTATCTCTGATCTCAGCATAACGTGAGTATAGGTTTGCTCTGCTAGTGATTTTTTGGTGTCATCTGATAGCCAACCATGTTGTCTGTTGTAATTATCTAATGTTGTGATCAGTTTGGAGGATGCTTTTATGAATGGATACAATGTATTGTATTTCTTTGCCATCTTGAACATTGCAGCTATCAACACTGGCATTGGAAATCCATAATTCCTGGTGACTTATCATTGAAGCAAAAGACATGGTGACCTCAGAACCATGTGGCTAGGAAATTGATTTCTTTAGCAGAGGGTATAGCATTTTACCTGGCAGTGTAATACTAAAGAACGCTTGCATAATCCCTGAGAATGCATACACTCCAAGGATACATTTACAAAGGCTTTCACCTGATAGCCCCGTTGTTTACCACAGGCTAATTCTTCTGTTGACTTGGAATTACACAATCACATTATGGTACTTTCTGAATAAAATATTATGTACAAATTATGATGTTCACGTAGGCTTCCTCTTCTAACAAAGGGAATCATATTCATTCCTGTAATGAATCCACCAGAGATATATAGACAAGTAATAAATTATTAAAGGAATCTGAATCAGTGCATCAATTTCCACTTTTGATTTTGATGCTATGTTATGATGGCACTATTTGTTACAAGCAGAGAGGGGCTTTCTCTCTAGCCAGCCATGTCATTAGTTTTGTTTTCATTTAAACAATGGCATTATTATTATTATTATTATTATTATTATTATTATTATTATTTCATACACTTTCTTCATTACCTCTAACTCCCTATTGCTTTTTCAAGGGATAATAATTTGAATAGGCCTGAAGTATTCAGCTGAAAGGTTTCTGTACGTACCATTGAAGGAGTATATTGACATTAGTACAAGTAACCCATATTCAAATATGTGTTCTGAATATGGACTATGCAAGTTTAATTCCAGCACTGGTGACATCTATGGGGGGCCATGGGGGGCAGCCCCCATATTTTCAAGGAGTCCGCCCCCCCAAAAAAAATTCCATGTGCTGGCATGTCCTCCACCAGGAATGCAGCGAAGGTAAGGAAGCTGGCGGTGAGGAGGTGGGGGCTGGCAGGCAGAGTCAGCCTGGCTGGGTTGGGGTGGCATGTTGGAGGCAACTCAGCATGCCTGAATTTCAGTGTTAGTATTCACAGACCAGAGGTACCACATTCCTCAGTCAGATGGCAGAACTGTACTGATTACCACATTTTTATAGGAAAAGTCAATAAAGGCACCAGCAATTCAGGTAAACAATAGATCCATATTCATTTGATTGTTTTGTGTCACAAGATTTGGAATATAAGAGCTGCATCTGAAGTATATGGTCACCGTGGGAGATTAGCACAGCTGATGTGACCCTGACTGATGGTGCCATATCCTAGCCCTTAAAAATAAATCTCAAGAGCTTTCCATTTGCAGATTCATTATAGATTCTACAGAATCTATAGGTTCGCATGGACAGAATTGGATTTGGGTTTGTTGTTTTTTAAACTGAGAAATTATGTACAATGCAAATACAGAGTGCCTTCTCGGTAGTGGCGCCCTCCCTGTGGAACGCCCTCCCACCAGATGTCAAAGAGAACAACAACTACTTTTAGAAGACATCTGAAGGCAGCCCTGTTTAGGGAAGCTTTTAATGTTTGATGTGTTACAGTATTTTAATTTTTTTGGAAGCTGCCCAGAGTGGCTGGGGAAGCCCAGCCAGATGGGCGGGGTATAAATAATAAATTATTATTATTATTATTACAAATGATCTTTCTGTGGGGTTAGTGAGAATTAGCACTTGCGCTACCCAAATTTATGGAAGTGTTTAACAAAAAAGCAATATAATTGGTAACTTCAGGTGCATATTAGGAAGAAGGCAAGTATGTGAGCACCAGTGCTTTGAAAGCTATGCAAAGCCTATCCTAATAAGCTGAGTCACCAAACAGATTCCTATAAACAACACCAGTCCATTGTGAAAATAATTACAGTTTTCCTTTACATTTTTGCCCTTCATTTTATACCTGTGAAACTTTTTTCTTGCCCTTGACCCATTTCCCTAGAGTGGAGACTGAACCAGACTTACTGGGAGTGTTCCTAAGATTGATCCACTATTGTGCTTCTGAGACGGGTGGGATCAGCAGCAACATGTCAAAGCAAATCTTGCCTGATCTTTCTGTTTCATGTACTGCCTCTGCCGAGCTGCCTGGACAAACACCAGAGAAGCCAGACAGCACACCCCTGGGACACAGCTGTGGAATTTGTGGAATACATTTTATTCTTTTTTACCCAATTAAGCGAGAAATTAAGCAAATGTCTGGTGACATGTGTAGCTATATTTTATAAAATAAGACAGATCAGCAAAAAGAGATCTTTGCTTTCTGCGCTTGTGAATTGTTTCATATTCCAGTGGTAATTCACAGACTGCAAATATCTCAGTAGTCACCCTCACAGTCTGTATCTTAGCACTTTCCAGTGCAAAGATGGGCCTTTTCCTGGTTTCTCTTAATATATAAAAGATTCACATTTGAACAATTTAACAAGTGGCTTCAGCACTACTGATCAGTTGAGGGCAGGTTGATGCCTTATTTCACAACCCACAGTCTCATTTTAATGTTAAAAATTCCACATGTTCACTGTAACAGTGAGGGACAGGAGTGGCAGATGTCAGAAGTAATTATCTGGAAGCAATATTCATTAAAAAATGAAAGTCATGACCCCACTTTCTGGCTAAAACCTTTATACAGACAAAAATGCATTACCATAACTAAATTAATCAGTCTTGTCTCATATGACATATACTAAAAAAATGTGCGGTATTCAAATCAGTGATATAACAGATTCAGAATTAGGGGAGCTCAGGTGCCAAAATATCTCAGTTTGGAAATTCTGCCTCTAATATGAGCCAAGCCGAAACAGCTTCTGAAGTTTGAGTCCAGCTTGCATTACATTCATCACATACATTAACTATAAGAGAAAATTGCTTTCAATAATGCTCATTAGCCAAAATTGCATATAAATATATGCTTACTAGGAAAAAATCACACTAAAACGCTGGTGAATTTTTGAAAGGTTTTTTTTGTTTTTTAAAAAGCAAATTGCTGCAAAATGTGGAGATCTGAATTTAAAACTGGAAAAATGAGAAATCGGGTCCTCCCTTAAAGAAGGCACGTATTGCGGTGAGACTTGGACAACCAACATTCTGTGTCTCCAAGAATGGTGGAGAAAAACTAATTAACTACGTGTTGAGCTTGGGGTTCTGTGGACTGTCTATCACTAGTGCTAATGTAAAAATTATTGTGATCCAGGCATGTCCAAACACTCTAAAGTCTCATTGATTATATGGGAATATTATAGGTACTTGATATAAAAAGTACTTAGAATCATAGAATCATAGAGTTGGAAGAGACCACAAGGTCCATCAAGTCCAACCCCCTGCCAAGCAGGAAACACCATCATAGCACTCCTGACATATGGTTGTCAAACCTCTGCTTAAAGACCTCCAAAGAAGGAATCTTTAGGTGTTTAGGTGGAATCTTCTTTCTTGTAGTTTGGATCCATTGCTCCGCGTCCGCTTCTCTGGAGCAGCAGAAAACAACCTTTCTCCCTCCTCTATGTGACATCCTTTTATATATTTGAACATGGCTATCATATCACCCTTTAACCTCCTCTTCTCCAGGCTAAACATGCCCAGCTCCCTTAGCCGTTCCTCATAAGGCATCGTTTCCAGGCCTTTGACCATTTTGGTTGCCCTCCTCTGGACACGTGCCAGTTTGTCAGTGTCCTTCTTGAACTGTGGTGCCCAGAACTGGACACAGTACTCCAGGTGAGGTCTCACCAGAGCAGAATACAGTGGCACTATTACTTCCCTTGATCTAGATGCTATACTCCTATTGATGCAGCCCAGAATTGCATTGGCTTTTTTAGCTGCCACGTCACACTGTTGGCTCATGTCAAGTTTGTGGTCAACCACGACTCCTAGATCCTTTTCACATGTATTGCTCTCAAGCCAGGTGTCACCTATCTTGTATTTGTGCCTCTCATTTTTTTTGCCCAAGTGCAATACTTTACATTTCTCCCTGTTAAAATTCATCTTGTTTGTTTTGGCCCAGTTCTCTAATCTGTCAAGGTCATTTTGAAGTGTGATCCTGTCCTCTGGGGTGTTAGCCACTTACATTACTTACATTACTTACATTAAGTCACAAGAACTATAACGCGATCGGAGGTCATGGCCCCATAAAGGGTACCCCATAGCAGAGACCTAAATACAAACACATGCCTAGCCTAGCCTAGGAAAAAATCCACATTAATTTACCTGGATCACAATATTTATGTGCAACTTGGAGCTGTGTGAAAAGGAGTACCATACACTCTGAAACAGCTCACTTATCCAGGAAGGCAAAAGTCCAAAGTGAAACTTTATTACCTTCTACTTATCAAGCATCTTGCATATCAGAGGCTCCTAAAGGCCTTTACAAATTTATAATGTAGAGATTACCTCATTCACCAGGGGAAAGTGAGGTAAGTAAAGGGGGGGGGACATATACCCACAGAGGAGAAAAATGTGATGCTTGTGTGTGCTCTAATGTTTCTGAGTTCTTGAGCTGCAGGCTGCTTAAAAATTTCAACTCACATTCTGCTCTTTCATTGACAATAAGGTGTAGTGAGGTAGTTCTGTCTTTAAAATCTTATCCAATTAAAAGAGAGGAAAATGTATGCTGAATAGCTCTGGTATACAGAAATCTTAAAGCAGTAGTCTTCCAGAAGGTCTGTACTGAATATTCCAAATCAGCTTCATTTGCCTAAGCATGCAGCTTTACAGATTGTGTCACCAAAAGTTCATTCCGAAGGGAACTATGTGCAGAAGTAGGGTCAAATCCTGAGGACCTGTAGTAGACACAAATAGATGCTATGCTTGTTTTGTACCCCTAGCTTTTGGGGATCAACACAACTAATTATCACTTTAATACTATAGATATGAAAATACAACCCCTGCTGTAGGGACAGCAAAGCAGCCAGAAAAGAGATTATGTACAAAGGCCAGAGAAAGAGCTGTGAATGCCATCCTTTGGACTCCTTGGAAAACTCACTAAACCAGATGTGCTGTAGCCTGGGATTGGTGTGTGTTGTATGGCTGATTTGAGTGCTGTGGGCAGCCCAAGGATGCCTGCCTCTCCATGAAAGCAAACCTAGAGTGAGAGACAAGGGTGATGTCAGCAGCTTCTAGAACTCCTCTTTGTTGTAAGATTCGGGGGTGGGGTGGGATCTGTGAGTTTGTTTGGGCAGTGGGTGATAGGCAGTCAGTCCTGAGTGGGGAGGTGTGTCAGGAGGAGGAGGTAGCGATGTAAGTATATATTTATTAGTAATTTGTATTAAAGGCACCATTATGTATTTTAATAACGTGTGCTGTTGTTTTAGTTTCCTGAATGCTCAGGAATGTTGTTTTAGTTTCCTGAATGCTCTAACTTATGTTAGAGCTTTTCATAGTAGGTTTTCTTAAGCTAGGGATCGGGAACTACAGCCCTCCAGATGCCATGGGCTCCCATCACCCCTGACCACTGGACATTCTAGCTAGGACTGATAGTATTTATTTACTGCATTTATATCCCACCTTTTCACAGCTGACCAAAGACCACCCAGTGAAGTTAATGGTCAAGTGGGGATTCAAACCCATGTCTCCCAGCTCATAGTCCAGGGCTCTAACGACTACACCACACTGGTTCTCCTAGTACAACGCACTGGTTCAGCAAATAACATTCAGTGAGTAAAATAGCTGAACATTTCCCCAGTTTAAGTGAAAAATTGACACCCCCTATAGTCCTTCTCTTCTATAAAAAATAGTATTTCAACTCACTGCATTCTAATAGTTGGAAAAGAAAAAGTCATTCTCAACCTATTCCTAAAATTCGGATTTTTATATCCTATTTTACAAATAGGCAGGCCTACAATCCTGCCAACAAGCAAACGTCTTTGCCAGGATGTTACTAATGTAGTTGAGATAACAATCAGACCTTAGGTTTGTTTGACTTGTTTCTTGAGTACTTCAGATACATTGATTACAAAAGCAGCTAGCTGGGGTCAGCTTTTGGCAAAGGAAAATCAAGGTTGGCTGAGCCTGGTTAGTTATCCACACCACTTGACCTTCAAAGGGATAAACAAGCTTATTTGTAGGCACAGACAAGCAACATAAATGAAAAATAGGGGAAATGCCGTTTCATAAATGGCTGTGGGGGGGGGGGAAGACTCACGTACATAGTTGTGTGCTATGTTCAGCATGAAAATTAATTTTTTTCCTGAGCATATAGGCATTTTGTTATGCACGTTTCAATACATAAGACTTGGGTTACAAATAAATCAGAACTACAAGACAGGAATCAAACAACTTTGTACTATCTGGGATAGACACAGTTTGGATATTTCATATATTTAGGGTTGCAATCCATCTGTGCCTTTTGTTCGCATCTAAAATAGAGAAGTCTTAAGGTAGATAATACTATGAAAGGCTGCAAATCTCATCTTACTTTTTCCAACAGAGGGCAAACTCATATTTCAAAAATTCAATCACTGCACAGTAGGAAACTATGAGGATACTTCTGAGGTGCCAATAAAATCCATGGGACAAATGAAATTAATTTTTTTGTGTCTGTGCAGTAGAAATACTTTTAAACACACACACACACAAATAAATTTCACAGTGCTACATTCATAGTAAAAAGGAATTCAAAAGACATCAAGAGAATCACAAGCCTCGGTAGATTTTAATATTAGCATCACTAGTGTCTGTCTTGCTAGAATGGAAATTTTTACAACAGATAGCTGAGGTGTGCACCCAGGGCAAATTCAGCTAAATGAGTTCATTTATTTTCCCCCCCCCCCATATTCTATACATTCTACTTTGGGATGGAGGGAGTGGAGAGGCTTACTAAAACTTCATAACAAAATCTGTTTGAGAATTTCACGTTTACACATTCACCCAATCATATAATGGGGATTCACAGGTAGAGGAGGAAGTGAGGCTGTACCTTCTATCAGTGTTCCTATCTTCAAACACAGGGCATCCCTAGCTTTAATGTCTACACACTGAGCATGGACATCTGCAAAGGGTGTCTACATTTGAGCAGCTGTTCATGCTCAGATGATCTTTCTTTAGGGGCAGGTCCAGAAGGTTCAGTCTGCTTATCGTACTTTTCTATTCGTGGATCACCATCATATAACTAATGCATGAAAAATGCTAAGGGGATTTGCAAAATGGCTTCCCCAATTCACACAGTTCTGGGAAAACTTAAAATAATAATAATAATAAAGTGTTAGTCTTTATTTTTTCTTAAATGCATAACTGCCAAGCAGGGGAATAATCACAGTTGAAACAGTACTCTATCTGTATTAGAGGAGAAATAATGCTGAGCTTTAATATGGAAAAATGCACACACCAATTGTCAGATATTAGTATTACTATTGTTCTCTTGGTCTTCTATGCACCAAATTAAATACTAAGCAGTGGCAGTGTCGATTGAACACTGGTTTAATGCACTAAGGGGAAGACATGTGGGATACTTAGGAAAACCATTTCCACTGATTTAGAGAAAAGCAGAAGGTAGCTCTGCCTTTAAAACCCTGTCAATTTAAAATGAAAAAACCCCTGCACTGAATAGCTCCTGTACACAGAAATCTTAATTGCTACACTGCCTAAAGTAAACATAACTAAATAGGCCTTCTGTTACACACTCTTCAACTAAGAAGTCTTTATATGCTATGGCAATTAAAATTCTTGTGGTCTGGGAACCTTGAATTCATACATCCAGCAGTCTTTCTAGCCTCCTTTTTCTAAGGTAGGTTTTTATTTTCTTTTGTCACTAACTAGCTAAGAGTTTCATTTTACCAGAACAAGCACTTCCACAAATGCTAAATACAAAACAGATGTTAACGTTTAAGTCTCTTGAGATGTTTAAGGCCAAGTAGCAATGTAGCTTCCAATCCATTCACTCCAATGTGAAGGTTCAAGGTACACAATGATTTTAAAACAGATTTATGAATAAATATTTTCAGCAGAGCATTTTATTATGGAAATGGGTATTTCAATATCCCTATTTTGCATTGTTCTATTCATATTAGGACTAAATACTCAAACCAGTAAATGTTTAGATTAGGCAATGTCATACCCTTCAATATTTCTCTGATGAAAATAGGGACTTCCCATTCCATAATGATAATTTTATTATTTATACCCCACACATCTTACTGGTTTGCCCCAGCCACTCTGGGAAGCTTCCAACATACCGGTATATAAAAACATAATAAAACATTAAACATTAAAAAAAAAACTTCCCTATATAGGTTTGCATTCAGACAGCTCAGTGGTCGGATAACTCCATACCCTCCAACATTTCTTCAGTGAAAATAGGGATATCCTAAGGAAACATGCTGCCTTTTACCTTTAAGCTAATTCATGGCTTGGGACCAGGGTACTTGAAGGACCAGTCTATCTACTCGTGTTTTTTGAGCTCTTCCGTGAAGGCCCTTCTCCAAGTGTCATTCCCCTCAGAATGGTTATGGCTACTGAATGTTAAATTGCTTTAACAATAGCAGCTTTCCAATGGGCATTCTGGGAAAATAAATATGGTAGCCATGTGCCCAAAGGAAACCCATAGACTCCATTCTGCACTCACTTCCAGGCTCACAGCCACTATATTTATTTCCCCAGAATGCCTGGATGTAGTGCCATTCCCAGGGGCATTTAAGGGGAATTGTATCACTCAAGTCTTTCTGAGGAAATAAATAAAATGCTGTCCAAGAGGAACACAGACCAACTCTTGAGTTTTGACCTCTGCTCTAAAAATACATGGGTGGGGGCCTGGCACGGATGAAAAGGAAGCTGTACAAGCCTTGGCTGGCAACATGCCAGCTCCTGGCCTGGGCCAGCGGAACTTCCTGTGGGTGCACTACGGAGAGCTGAAGTGGCTGGTGCAGGGTGAGTCATGGCACCAAGGAGTCTGTGTCCAGCACCTCCTGGGAGAGCCCGCATTTCAGAAGTTGCACTAAAAATCGGGAAGCGCACCCAGAGCAATGCGTTAGCCCCCTTCCCCCTGGTGATGCCACTTCCCCCTTTTGCACCTTGCCCCAGGTGCTGGCAACCCATGCCATAGGTGGGAGTGCACAGGACCCAGAGTAAATGGTAAGGTGTACACAGCTGTTGGATTAGAACAATTATCCCTTTAGTATAGCTTCAAATTTCATTCACTTTAATTCCTCCAATAAAAATTATTCCCTATGTAACCAGACAAAAAAAGCCATATTTTGCTCTTAGTTATAATGGTAAATCCAGGGGTTTCAGGAATGAATAGATAAGGGCATTTTTAAAAAAAAACATAACAACAACCAGAGTTTAAAAATGTGTAGAGTGCTCTTCCCAAAGCTTTTGGATTTGACACAAAGGTTTTGGAATGAGCTTCTGCCAATGCATGATTTAGCTGTCTCATATCAGTCCCTTTATTCATCTACACCTCCTCGGGGCTGGATTCAGTTTTTATCCAAAAAAGGGCAGTTGATGATCCTTACTCAAAACATAGGCACAGGCAGGCCAAGCTTTCACTTAAGAAATCATTAAAGAAAATACACCTCCAAACATGTCTCATAACCAATTTGGAAATGTTACTTATTGGCTGAGAGTCTTTGCTTGGAAATATAAACACCAGAGACAATTAGTAACACATTCTCAACTTCCTTTAAAAAAGAAAAAAAAAGTTGAATCTTGCCTTTTTTCTAAAAGCACAGCCAACTCTTCCTTCATCTATGGAGAACATAAAGATAATATACAAAAATATTACCTTAAGGTGATAGCTATTGTTAAGACATGCCGCCATGTCTATGTGTCCTTGTCAAAATATTTGGCTATGGTTCTAAGACACAAAATAGTTTACAAAACATAAGAAGTTGGCTATTTCAGAATCAGCTGGGGGCAAATGACCTACATGGCCACACAACACTGTGTATAATAAAATAAAATGTAAAATAAAATAAATAGGAGGGGGAGAAAAGTTTGCATTCTACAGCAAACTAGAAAATATTGATCTGAAATGGAGCTGGTAATTGTGATTTAATAGTATAATTTGTGTATTGTAAAATTTTATTTTTAGAATCGTCAATATATGCTAGCAAGGTACATGTTTTATTTTCTAAAGTAGGACCATTAAAAAAAAATTGGAGCAGGAAAATAAGGGAAATGTTTATTCTGAGTTCTCCAAAATACCTCGGTTTTCGAATGTAATCTGTTCCAGAAGACCTTTTGACTTCTGAACGTTCAAAAACTGAAGCATTTACTTCTAGAAGCATTTACTTCCGGGAAACTCAATACAGAAGCCATGTGGCACGTTCAACTTCGAAAAAGCGTTCGAAAACCAAAGCAGTTACTTCTGGGTTTTTGGCATTCGAAAACCAAAACATTCAACTTCCAAGACGTTCGAAAACCAAGGTACCACTGTACTTATTTCAAAGTATTAAGGGAAGTACAGTAAATGGGTGTACATGTTTTCACAGAAAGTATACAGAAAAATTGCCTAATGTTGGTCCTGTGGGATAACCAGCTTCATATAACCAATATGCTTAAGTATAATTGATTACTTAAAACAATAAATAAGCTGTCCTGCCAGGCTTAGCTATGTCACTTCCCTTCACCTTGGGAGGAAATGGGCAATCAAGTGTTTCTGTTGGTCTACCTATGGATTTGGTATGTGAGGAAGTCTGAGCTGGTTACTCCAGCTCAGCCACATGGCTTTAACCAGTCTCTTTTGTTTCAGACAAGACTGGAGTCTGAAACTAACATTTTCCTATGCTAATATTTCAGGAAATTTAACCATTTTGTAACCAAGCTATGTTTTATTGCCTGTGCAACTTTTCTGACCGCTGAATGGAAAAGCTCATGAATCTGACCTAAAGAGAGTTTGTAAGTAAACCATTTTATAACTTACTAAATGTGTGGTCTTTTTCTGTGCTAGGGAAAGTGAGGAACTCTGGAAGAAGCTTTTAAAGGTGACATTCTGGAGGGGCACATTTTTAAAGTTTTTACAGCCTATATTTCCACAATTTACTTCACTACCTGTTTTGCCATGTTAAATCTTTGCCAGGGTTCTTTCACCAAAGGGCACTTGCCCCAAACTAGGATCTTTGCATTCAAGAATTACTACTTTTCATCAACATGTTCATTCAGATTTCTTCTCCCTGCCCCACCCCCCACCAGCCCAGCCATCCTTCCATCACATCCTGCTACATACAGCAGTGGAAAGAGCTTGCTGGAGAAGCTAATGTATTAACATTGTGCAATGTATCATGCCAGCGGCTGTCAGAAATAATTTTTGTATGTCCAAAATGCACAATGATTCTGTCAACTGTTATGGAATAGTGCCTTAAGAATTCTGCTCTTTCCACCTTATCCAGTAATCTAGATGCATCTATTATCCAAGGGATGACCTCAAACTGCATTTTGAGACAACTAGCAATGACTCCAAAAAAAAGACTCTGAAAGGATACTTTCCAACACTGTCTACAAACCCCAGGCACGTTCTCCAAGGACTATACTATGGAGATGAGATCACAACATACTGAAAAGGAAGATGCAAGCAGGCATAATGAAGATGATCTCTCTGAAATTCCATCTTGGATCCCTTAAGACGCAGATATAAGCTGAGGTCTGAGCTAAACTCAAAGAGCAAATAGTTCCTATTCAAACAGATTGAAGGGTCAAAAGTATGCATTGCATTAAACTTATTTTTGAAGTTTGCTTAAGCTGACCTCTTCCTTTTGCTTTGAAAGAAAAACAGGTGTTCAGGACCCTGATGCAGATCATGGTCCCAGTTTGGATTGGGGGCCTGTAGTGGTTTCCTGCCAAAAAATCCAGCCTGGGTTGTTATTTGCCATGAAAAACAGACACAAGGGCAACAAGGACTTGAGTTGATGGAAGATGAACTCTAGATGAACTGGAGTCAGAAAATCTTTCTGGGAATCTGATGTTATTCAGTTATATATATATTAGTTATTTATTTTTGTTCCACCTTTATCCCAAGCGTCTCAAGGAGGCATACACATGGTTCTCTTTTCCCATAACCTGGAAGATAAGAAAGACAGTAACTGGCCAAGGGTCACCCAGTGAACTTCATGTTGAACCTGGGTCTCTGCAATCCTACACTTAGATGTGATGCAGAGGTGTCTGTTTGCTTCCAATATTCTCTGCTTATATATTTGCAAATAAAGCAAATATTACAAGGAGACTATACAACCCCAATGTGATCTTATCCTAAAGCATGAATTGGGAATGTTCTTCAGCTCAAGGGTCATATTCTTTTGTAGGCAACTATCTAGACATGACACACCAGTCGTGGGCATGGCCAGAGACAAATGCCTGACCCTTACTTTTGACTGTATGTGATTCCTTTGACCAGTAGGCTACATTCCAGTCATGCAAAACTCTGGGGTTTACACACACACAGTTCAAGGGCACAGTGCAGTCAGGCAAAAGCACTCAAGGAGTGTGCAGAGGCATGTTGTTGAGGGGTGTGGTCTGGAAAGAAGAATGGCTTGGGAGAATTTCAAGCGGCAGATAAAGAGGCCTGAGATTCCCTATTCCTGTGAGAAACCAGTACATGTAATAATTCTTTAATAAGTACTTTAATTGAT
Source organism: Podarcis melisellensis (assembly GCF_964234715.1). Taxonomy (NCBI): domain Eukaryota; kingdom Metazoa; phylum Chordata; class Lepidosauria; order Squamata; family Lacertidae; genus Podarcis; species Podarcis melisellensis. The sequence continues at coordinate 48,982,355 of NC_138539.1, forward strand.
TTATGGTATCCGTAATGCTTTATAAAACACCACCCATCTAGATAGTATCTGTGACCTGCAAACCAGAAGAGCCAGAATATTTCCATTTATGCTCACGTGAACTCAGCTCAGTTCCAAACACTCTGGCTAAAGTGTTTTGTGAACAGAGTCGGCCTGGAAGCCTTAGCATTTTTTCTGTTTTTTTAAATAACAGATTTACAAATACTTTTAACCAATATTAACAAAGGCTCACTGTAGGGGAATACTACTGCAGTATTTATTTTAAGAATAGATCATTCAACCTGCTGCTCTCCTTTTCTTAAAAAAAACTCCATATTTATTAGGATGCTTATATCTCTTAAAAGCTTTTTCTGAGAAAAAAAGTATTCCTGTATTTAATAACAATGAACTTTATTGCCCTTTGACATATCTAGGACTTAATTGGGATCAATTTCAATTGCAGTTTCTCCAAATATTTATGTAATGTAGGGTCCATATCCTCCAGAGAGCTTATAAAAATATCTACATTTCTCCATCTTCTCTCTCTTCAAAATCCAAAAGGAAAAAGACTCATTCCACACTTACTAGCTAACTACAGTTGTCCATAACTAACAAGATAAGAGGCTTCATTAGATTAAATGGTGTTTTCTCTCTCTCCGTTTTTCTTCAAGCTAGTACTACAAGGGAAAGTGTGGTTAAAAATGTAGCACATGCATAGTAGAGTGTATCTGAGTATTTAAAAGCCTCATACTGAACCAGTCATGTGAATGTGAAACACTGGAATGGCAAAAGCAAACAAGATGCCAAATAATACAGTCTCTTGTGTTTGGTATGCTAGTGTGCCTTATTCAGCCTCGCCTGATGGTCAGAACTCAGCATTATAATTGCATTTAACCACGTGATAAAATGTAATTAACCGTCTTACTTAAGCAACTTTACCATATCTGTTACTTACCCATGTACAGCCAACAATTTCCTTCTTTTCTATTAAAAATAGATGTTTTAAGGGAGAGAATAATAAAGTTCCATTTTTGTGTGAGATCACCCTCTCCTCCCCACCCCCAACACAAGGTCTTTTACTGTACTGCAACAGATTAAATAATTTTTCACTTTCACAAGGAGTGTTATTTTTCTTCTGCATACACAAAAAGGCCCAAAGTATCTTCAAGAGTCAATATTTAATCTCCACAATGACACACTCCCATTTATTCTGCATCCATTGAGCTTCCACCACTAGTTTGGGAAGCAGTGTGCACACAATATTAGCCACATCAATATCTACCCTTCTTCTTCTTATGAAATACTATGTTTTGATGAGTTTCTTCCCAACCAGCTTTGATCCAAATTGAGAAAAAGAAAGGCATACCTGCATTTTAAGCCAGTAATGTGCAAGCAGCCTAAATTTTGCACACCTTAAACAAATATTCTCCTTCACAAATGTTGGGTTCTTGATTAAAGTAGGTTTTTAAAAAATTACGGTAATCTTTCACACAAAACAAAATAATTACATGTTTCTTTCCTACTTTCAAAGCCCTACAGTTAACCATCTTTTTTCCATGTTTGGGTGTTAAATGTTCATCTAGCAAAACATTTCCTTTAAATTCAATTTGAATTCCTGGGGTAGCAAGCAATTACTCTTTTGAAAAGTAGGTCTTTCAATGAAAAGCTCTCAAGGAGCCACAAAGACTGCTGTACATCATATATAACCAGAGCTGTGTACTGTTTTGTGTAATATTGTACAAACAGATAAAATCCTCTTTGTTCAAGGCACTTTATATACCTTATGTTCCATGGCTTAAAATAAAATGCTGCTTCTTTTCTGATATCTTAATCTAAACAGTGTGAAAGACCATCTTCAGGCCTGTTGTATTGTTTGAACAGGCAAAAACCACCATTCCAGAAGAAACAGCAGTATAAATTTTAAACTGCTTTATCTCTTGTCATGAGCAATCCTAACTCTGTAACGGAGTATCCTGTAAGTACTGATAATAAGTAAAATAAATGTACAGCCAGCACATTTCAGCACTTGTAATTTGAGATGTGTGCATTAAACCAGAAAAACAGGAGATGAGTAAAGTCTCCACAAAATGGGGGGGGGGTAAAGTCTCCACAAAATGGAGGAGCAGCTCACATGGAACCATTGGGGCATGTTTACAGAGAGGAGCTGCTAAGAAGTATATGTTGCTACAATGAAGAAATTTCTTAATTCCAAAATGCATTGGACAACATAAAACATTTTGACACTCTAATTCCCTTGTTCTCTCTGAGTTTTTCCTACATATTTGTCCACACCTGAACAATTATAAAGATCCACCCCGACAAGAATTTTAGTACAGTATTACAATCAGATGAGTATTTAATAATGGGTTAATAAAAACTAATAACCTTGAAAGAACACAAAACTTTTTTCTGGTACCCAAATAAGAAGACTATTTATTTAAAACAATTACATCCCACTTTTACACCATTAAGGGTCCACAAGGCAGCTAAGAAAACTATAAAATGGTTTTCTCCAACCTGATGCTTTATTTTGCATTATAACTCCCATCATCCCCAGCTAGCATTATCAATGGCCAGGAAGAAAACAATGGAACTTAATTCACGGTAGACATGTATAGTGTTGCACTGTGAATGAGTCAGAATTTAGCATTTGACCCCCATGTTTTTACTATTATCCTAAGTCTTTACAGTTACTATGGATACTGTAAGAGAAAGAAACATCTTTAGGGAGACAAAGGTGAAGATGATATGTTTTTTTTAGGCAACATTTAAGAAATCCTGTGTTTTGCTAAGCTGATCCAGGAAACAACAGAATGATTCATTTCTCTGGGTTATGTGTTATTTGGGAGATATTGTGACTGTCAGCAGTGAAGCTGAAGTTCTCTAGTATTCAGGAAATGACTGAAAATAATCCTAGATGGGAACTCTAGCTCCAGTAATGAAGCTATTTTGCAGAAAGAAATGAAACAATGGGTTTTTTACTATTATTTAGCTCTGTTTGCATATAATGCAAAGCCAAACTATGCCTTAGCATGAACATACAAGCATGCAGGCTTCCAGTTCGGTCCTCCTTCAGTCTTGCTGTGCTGCAATGAGCTAAGCCATGGTTTGGCTTAGCATGTTGTCCTACCTTGGGCTTACAGTTTGCCTCATTCGAAACAAATCAAGGTGTGACCAAAATTTATTCTTGGGACATGAAGAACAACTCTATTTACTTGCTTCATCAAATCATTGTGATTGGAGTGACGGCAGAAAATAATTTACTGTCATTACAAGCAAGACCTGTCCATCAAAATGAAGGCTCCCTCCACTGTCCATCCCCTCCCCTCTCCAGCACTGAGCTCAGTCAGTTTGGTTTTATTTCTCAGAAAGGAAAGGGGAAGGGTTATTATGCATTTAACTTATTGGGGAAACTCAAGTTACAGAGTGACTCAGACACTTAGGGGGTCCCTGTTCTGCCTTTAGATGCCTTGGTAATGGCACCATCGGACTAGGGAATGTGAGATCATGGTTCGCCTTGTTATTCTGGGTACACACCAGTTGATGCACAATCCTAGGTGGAGGTGCGCATCATAATGCTCCTACAAAGTTCACTGTTTCCACATCGGATCCCTAGAGGGCAAGCCTTAGATGCTTTAGCACTGCAAATAAGAGATAGAGGGCATGTGTGTAGCTATGATCACAGCTGGAATTTAGTTGGGAGGCTTTGCTACTGTAGCTTCCTACTCCCCATTATTCCCACCACACACAAAAATCTGAGTAACAAAGTTTACTTAAATGTGTCTGTGTAGTTAAATACAGATCAAAATGATATAATTATAATACAATATTCATTTATACTCTTATAACAATTTTTTCAGAATTTAATTAATATTATCAATGTTTTATAGATTTCCATAACATAGAATCATAGAATTGTAGAGCTGGAAGGGATCCCAAGAGTCATCTAGTCCAACCCCCTGCAATGCAGGAAGTTCAAGTACAACATCCGTGGCAGATGGCCATCCAACCTCTGCTTAAAAACCTCCAAGGAAGGAGACTCCACCGCCTTCCAAGGGAGTTTGTTCCCCTATCAAACAGCTCTTCCTGTCAGAAAGTCCTTCCTGATGTTTAGTCAGAATCGCCTTGTAACTTGAAGCCATTGGTTCGGGTCCTACCCTCTGAAGCATGAGAAAACAAGCTTGCTCCAACCTCCATACTACAGCCCGTGAGATATTTGAACATGGTTATCCTATCTTCTCTCAGTCTCCTCTGTCCCAGGCTAAGCATATGCCATTTCCTCAACTATTTCTCATAAGGCTTGGTTACCAGATCCTTCATCATTTTGGTCACCCTCCTCTGTGCATGTTCCAGCTTGTCAATATCTTTCTTAAACTCTGGTGCCCCAAACTGGATGTGGTACAGTTTCATTTAATACTAAAACGCAAATAAGGGGAGAAAAAAACCTGCATATCCAGGTTGGGGAGCCCATTTCAACCTAAGGGCTGTATTCATACCTGGCCAACCAGCTGATGGCAAAATGGTGGGGGGGCAGAGGCAAAGAGGGCAGGGCTAAAGAGAAACATGCACAATAAATTTCTTAGCTTTGATACAAATCACTTCATGTAGCATCCAGCTCTCCTTATAGCCATCCTTATCCTTCAGACATAATCTCTTTCTTGTTTGATGATTCTTTTCCTTTGTGAGTCTTGCCAAGTCTGGTTGCACTGATGTTAATGCCACTCTCTCAGTTGTCATCTGACAATCTGGCACCAAGATGGTTCTTGGCCTGGACCAGCTTTGAAAGAATGCTTTGCAGCAGTAGGTCACTCCAAACAGGGATGCTATTCTTAGTGCTTGTTTCCTGAGTGCAGAAAATTTCTCCTGAGATGTACAGTTTGTAGAATTCCAGTACATTTATGTTATATTTGACCTATAGTTCAGTGTTCTATTAGCTCAAGCAGAAATTTTTCATCTGCTTTAACAATGAATGGCCATCTGTCACGGATAATCTAGTTAAGATTCCTTAACTTAAGGGTGTTGGACTAGATGACCCTTAGGGAAGCTTCCAACTCTATGTCTTTTCAAAGAGGTTTCATAATATTCATTAAAACATTCACTAAGTTTCTCCAGCAAATTTGCACACCGAGTGCATAATGTGCTGTTGATTTTAGTTTTTGCTTAGCAAGAGTGAAGAAGTGTCTACACTCTGGATGGTATTCAACTAAGTTTTACTCAGAGTAGTCCCATTGAAGTTAATAAACATTACTTGGGCTACAGTCCAACCCCTAGATCTACCAGGACTAGCAAGTTAGAATGTGACTGATCTTTCCATATTTAGGATTTCTTCCTAATTTAGGTTCATTAATTTCAATGGGTCTTCTCTGCATAAGACTCAGTTGAATTCAACCCAGAGAAATAATACAATTTCTTGCTTTTCAGAATTCAGTTCTACATCTTTCTTGAACTTCAGCAATTTGCCACCTGAGATAAAAATTTAGAAAGAATACAACCTTACCAGATACTTTATTAGTAGTTTCCTGCTAAGCACTGCAAATAGCCTCTCAGAGTACTTGTTGATTCTGCTCTTGCTCCAAGCTGAAGTGCTTTGGTGCAGAACACATAAAGTGGAATTAAGCAGTTTTAAAACTCACAAGAGAGTCAGTTTCATATTTAATTTAAAATATGACTTTGCAGTACACTAAAGTCTATGTTAGAGGAAGCCTGCAAAGAGCTGCATAACAATACTTTTTTCGGCAAAATCAAGGTAGTACCAAAATACAATTCATCTAAAGTAAGGAAAAACAACACCAAAGGTACACATATCAGTACAAAAACAGATTTTCTGGATCCTAATTTGCTATGATCTCTGAGACCACACACAATATTAAATCTGGATTCCATTTGTTCAGCATTAATACAGAAGGCTCAGCCTTCTCCCCCACTGTGGTTCTTGCTTATCCAGCCAATATTCAGATGGCTTCTCCCTGAATAGCAGAAAATAGAGTCAAACTTCACAACTTTTTCATGACAAAATAAATTCCTTCGAGTAGCACCTTAAAGACCAACTAAGTTAGTTCTTGGTATGAGCTTTCGTGTGCATGCACACTTCTTCAGATACACGTATCTGAAGAAGTATCTGAAGAAGTGTGCATGCACACGAAAGCTCATACCAAGAACTAACTTAGTTGGTCTTTAAGGTGCTACTCGAAGGAATTTTTTTTGTTTTGACTATGGCAGACCAACACGGCTACCTATCTGTAACTGGAACTTTTTCATGGTGTAAGGAAGATTTGATACCCCAACTTCTAGAACACCCATACTAATTGTACTTTGGTGTTTTGCTTTATTTTTAAAATAAAACTTTTCAAATGACACAGAAACATTTCCCCCCACAGATAACTTGATACTAAGTTAAATGTTTTGGTTTGACTAATGGTAATATGTGTATATCATATTATGTATTATATTATCTGAACATATGGCTCTGGAAGCATTCCTGCCCTCCTTCCCAAACCCCTTAAGCAAGGTACATTGTTTACTGGACTCTGGGAAGGACGTGCAGGGCTTCCCAGTGCCTCCCACACACCCCCAGAGGCTAGGAAGCAAAGAAAGCTCACTAGGTGGGTGGGTGGAATAAGTAAATGAATGGAGAGACGGGAAAGGAGAATTTCCCTTTATTTATTTATTCCTCCCCCACCCATGTAAGGTTGTGATTGTGTATGCAAAGTGAGCGTAAGTTGCAGGCCCAGTGTACAATACAGTGATACCTCAGGTTACAAACACTTTGGGTTACAGACTCCGCTAACCCAGAAGTAGTACCTCCGGTTAAGAACTTTGCCCCATGATGAGAACAGAAATCACACAGCGGTGGCGCGGCAGCAGCGGGAGTCCCCATTAGCTAAAGTGGTACCTTAGGTTAAGAACAGTTTCAGGTTAACAACGGACCTCCAGAACGAATTAAGTTCTTAACCAGAGGTACCACTGTAAATTGTTTGCCTGAGGCTGAGTGGAGGCTGCTACAACTGCTGCCTGATCAGACAAGACAAAAGTGGCAACAAATCTATCATTTAATGGCAAAAGTATTTCTGGGGAAACTGTAACACACAGTCTTGATAGATTAAAAGTGCACACTTCTTCAGATACACTGAAACAGAAGTCACCAGACCCTTCTATATAGTGAGAAGGTGGGGTATTACTCAGAAGGGTGGTGGGAATGGGTGATCTGCCAATCAGTGTATCTGAAGAAGTGTGCATGCACACGAAAGCTCATACCAAGAACTAACTTAGTTGGTCTTTAAGGTGCTACTGGAAGGAATTTTTTTTTGTTTTGAACAAAACTAAGTTGCTGAACCTCTCCCCCCCCCCCCATTTTCATACCCTACAACATTTATCCAATGAAAATAGGGACATCCCATTCCATAATGATAATTTTACTATTTTTACCCTACACATCTTACTGGGTTGCCCCAGCCACTCTTGGCAGCTTCCAACATATATAAAACATAATAAAACATTAAACATTAAAACACTTCCCTATACAGTATTGCCTTCAGGCGGCTCAGGGTGCAGATAACTTCACACCCTCCAAGATTTCTTCAGTGAAAACAGGGACATCCTAAGGAAAAGTGGGACATTCCAGGATCAAATCAGAAGCTGGGACGGCTTTTTTAAATCAGGGATGTCCCTGGAAAATAGGTGCACTTGGAGGGTCTGCAGTTGTATTTATGTCTTTGCATTCATTATTTGGAGAACCTGGGAGAGATTGATTGGGAACTCTATAATGTTACACTATACCCCTTTTAGATTGTGATGACTCTTAACACAGGTGAGTCAAAAGCCCTTTGCCACTTCTATATGTTTGATCAACTACATGTTTGATCAACTTGCCAAACCAGAGAAGGCGAAGGGAGATTCATGGTTGGATCTCCCAATATTTCTGAAAGACAGATAGTATGGAGGCAGAAAATTGGATCATGTCAACTACACTGGGGGGGGGGGTAATCATGCCATACAACTACCTGTGTGTTTTTACAGAGCTTCTCACAAAAGGCTCCTGAGTATTTTGATCAGGCATGGAATAAGTGGGCAACATCTTACTGATTAATATATCGTTAAACAGCAGGAAATAGTATCAAATCTGGGTGAGAAACCTATGGTGTGCAGGTGTTGATAGATTTTAATGCTATCTTCCATGGCCTCTGTGGCAGGAGCTGATAGGAATTTGGAGTCTGGTGAGCTACAGTTTTAGCTACCCTGGCTTAAACAAAAAGTTCTCACAGTAGTGGAGTGGTTTAGGAAGTGGGGCAAATCTCTCTTCAGATATTCTGACTCAGATCTGACTCAGTGGGTAACATCAGATTTTAACAGGACACAGCAGTGGAACAACAAAAGCAAAAGTGTGGATGGGCCCTGAAGGAAGTGGTGTACCCTGATAATCTAGTGCTATTTAACTTGGGACTGGTGTTACTGTACTTTTTAAAATTATTTTTATACATGCTATTGTTTTAACTGTTTGATATATGTTGTACCTTCTTTCTAGGCATCTTGAAGCTGTTATATCTTGCCATCCTCCCAAAAGCTAGACTGCTAATGAAAGTTATATTGACTGCTTATGGATTTATATTTTTAATCACTAGTGTGGGACACAGCAGTTCCAAAATTATCTTCTCTGTATTGTGATTCATTTGTTTTAAAGGGGGACAGCTCCAAAACTTCAGTTTCCAGGATCATTTTGATGAAATGGGATGCCTCTTGCCCAAACAAGCGGAAAGTGTTGTAGGTGTGTTCTATAAGAAATTGGGTAGACAAACAGATCTTTCAAAAACCATCTAGGAAATTCTACTACTAATGGGACAAGGCAGCTCCAAACAATGTTAATGCATGCAGCCTGATCCTGATGACTGCTTTTCAAAACCTCAAGATAATAAAGTATATCCATGGCTAAGCTAAGGATATACTTTATCAGCTGAGAGTGTCAGCTGAGTCAGCAAGAAATAATCCCACACACATCTCATCTACCTGCAGAGCTTATTGCAACTGCCTGAAATTCAGTCTCTATATTAATGTAAAAATAATGAAATTTGATTGACCTTATTCAGGGCAGTAATGCACTTCCTATTAGAGAACCACATCCTTTTGAGAATTTGTATTTCTACCACATAGGTCTTATGCTGCAAAGATAGTTTTTTATTATGCTTGTGTTAGCTACAAAGCCCCATGATACTGTATCAGAACAAATGCTATTGCTACTCAGAGAAGACCCATTGATGTTAATGTACAATACTAACTTAGGTTCTTTAATTTTAGTGGGTCTTCTCTGAGTAGGAGTAGGGAGTTGGATACAACCCAAAGTCAGATTTCATCAAATATATTTTGCTCTTTAACAGTCACATAAATTAGATATTGTTAAATATTTTATAACCCATCCAAGCAATGGTTATCATGAGGTTATTTGTTCAATATTAAAAGTCCTAATGCAAAACTGAATGTATGAAGCTGATTTATATGGAGTTAGGATGGACACACCCATAGATTTAAAGCACACCCAGTGCACATTTAAAACACAAAACTTTCCACATCAGGAATCTTGGGAACTAAAGTTTGTTAAGGGTGCTCTGTGAGGAGGAAACTACAGTCCCCTGTATTCTTTGCAAAAAAACATATGCTTTAAATGTGTGTATTTGGTGTGATTTAAATCTCCAGCTAGCTCAGTAGTGTCTGTACTTGCTAGGCCCCAGTCTTCCAGTTTCAGACTGGGGTTTTCTCCAGCCCTTCCTGGATGTGCCAGAGAGTAATGATGCATTTGGCATCACATATAGTAGGGCCCTAAGTCACATTTAATGATTTTGTTCAGCTTATCCATCTGTCAATGAGAATTTGATGCACTGGGCTAGTAAAATCAGAAGTGACTAGATGTGCTTTGTCAAAAAGACCAACTTCCAAGGGCACAGTAACCAGTCTGAATATATATTACTCTAATTGACTGAACACTCTAGAATCAGCTCCCTCATTATCATTCAGTGAAAATCAGGTAAAATACAGTTCCCCAATACTAACTGTCACCTCTTATGAAAATAATGTTAACATAATGAAAGTCCATAACTGTAAACTCTGTTCTTTGAGTACTAAAGAGTAGGGGCTCCAGACAGTCTGGATCTTCAGAAAGGCAATAACATCAAGCAAATCCATTTTTTCTCCCCTTCACACTTCTCTCTGACATAATTGCTGGTGCTCCAGAGAGATTGTTTACAAACTGATTCTCTCTACACTATAGTTCTCCTCAATGACTTTTAATAGTACATGGAGTGGGCGGGGTGGGGATAAAATATAGGCAAACAACTAAGAAAGTTGGGGACATTTGTAGTTCAAAAATGTGTGTAACAAGACATACTTCCCTTGTAGTCATTTGCTCAAGCAAATTCCCTCACTAAGGAGCTTGTGAGGAACAGCACCTTTCCCTGGACTAAGAATCTGGGCAAGGCAACTCACCTTGGTCAAATGTGTGGGAATGTAAGACTGGATTACCATATCTGGTAAGGAATAATGTGGTAATTCTTTCGGGGGCATTTTACCCATCACACTGGGCTTGCCACTAAGCAGCATACATCCCTTTTGGGCGCATTGCAGAAGATCTATACTTGCATTCTAAGGCTTCACATCATATTCCAAACATAGTACACAAGCTGTGTACATTGGTAGTTCTGCACAATTGTCTTTCAAGGAACTTGCCCACCATTACTGGTCTTTTGTGGCAGTACCCCTAATAAACTCTGAGAGAATTACGTTCCTGGGTTGTTAGAGATCAATATTTCAATCACGTAAAGGTAGAAGGTAATTGATGGAGAGGGATGTCCTATCTAATAATAATAATAATAATAATAATAATAATAATAATAATATGCTACCCATTAAACATTAAATAACTTCCCTATACTGTATAGGGCTATCTTCAGATGTATTCTAAAGGTTGTATAGTTACTTATTTCCTTGGCTCAGGAGTCGCATAACTCCATACCCTCCAACATTTCTCTGATTAAAATAGGGACGTTCTAAGGAAAAGTGGGACATTCCGGGATCAAATCAGATACCGGGATGGCTTCTGTAAATCTGGAACTATCCCTGGAAAATAGGGACACTTGGTCTGTTAATCGCAGAAGAATTTGGTGACCTAAACAGGTTGAAGAAAGAATTGCATACACAAATAATTAGCAATATACTAAGGACACATTATGAGACACAAATCCAGTTAATTATTCTTAATGGGGGGCCAAAAAAGCAGATATAAAAAGCAATATTGCCATAGCAATTTCTAGGAGAGATACTGTTTTCTATCATCTAGGATGAGTGCCATGAACACAAATCAATACAAGAATAATGGCCATTTCCAACTGAGATTTTTGATTGAACTTTTAATGCACAGCAACCTTTGTTAATGATACTAACATGATACGTTATATATATTTAAACTGATACTTATTTGAATTGCTGGTGCAAGGAGGTTTACTGATTTTGAGTACAGTGCAATATGTTTTGGTGCAGGAGTTGAACCACAATAATTGCTATATAATCCAGTACTTCCTCCTCCTTTTAAATATGCTTTAGATAATTAGTTTGCTTCAGTTTTAATTATAGAAAGGATTGCAAGACAAAGGGTTGCTCAGGATTACTAAATAAACACAGCCAAGGACAGAGCCAGAGCCCGCAGCAGAACAGCAAATTGTGCCAACCCACAGCCAAGATTTGTAGTATGCAAGTTTTGACACTTCCAATAGTAAACATGTTAATAACAACAACAACACCATTTGTTACTCTTTCATGATACCCAAAATCATCTGCATGAGGCAACTTCCTCCCTCTGGCTAATATTAGAACCAGCCTGTAACAGTCTTCTAATTCCAAGGCCTTCTGTCTACTCAGTTTGTCTTGTGGTAGCAGGGCCCTACTCTGGCTGCCATGAAGCTGTCCACACAGCTAGATTTGGGCAGCAGACATTTGACCTTTTCTACTATTTTAACTACAAAGAAGGAAAAACAGAATCTTCTAAAATAACAGAAGCACTGTTAGTGAAGTATAGAAATAAATATTTTGGTTTACTTATGTCCATCTGGTTCTGTAACACACTTGCCACAACTCTGAGTTAACTTTTCTATGTTCTCTGATTCAGTGGTACCTCGGGTTACAGATGCTTCAGGTTACAGACTCCGCTAACCCAGAAATAGTGCTTCAGGTTAAGAACTTTGCTTCAGGATGAGAACAGAAATCATGCTCCGGCGGTGCGGTGGCAGCAGGAGGCCCCATTAGCTAAAGTGGTACTTCAGGTTAAGAACAGTTTCAGGTTAAGAACAGACCTCCAGAACAAATTAAGTTCTTAACCCGAGGTACCACTGTACTTCAGCAACCAAAGTGCATTGTGATAAACATCACACTTGCTTCCAACCACAGGGATCATCTAAGGCAAATTCCTCATTTAGGACAAGAGGTCATTTTGTTCCATGCTTTTCTTGGAAACATTAAATGCTTCTCTATATTATTTATTAAGGTGCAAGATATTTTAAGAATAGAAGGCTGACGTACAGGTAAAGAAAGTCACTGCTCTCCACCTATGGCAGAAATTCATAGTGATGATGCTGTGTGAGCAATTTGTGTTTCATGTTCTTGGCACCAAAACAATGGAACAAGACTGATAAGAGCTTTCTGGGGGGAAACATGATGCTGTATGACTTTACATTGGGACCCTCAGAAATATGAGACACCCAAGGCTGGATTGGTGCTTTAAAAAGCACAAAAGAAGATGGACATCATCAAGCAATTAGAAATTCCATGAATGACTCTTTAAAAGTAAACTAAAAGTGCAGGGGCCCATTCTGGATTATTTGTCTAGTTTGGCCCAAACACTGCAGATTTTTTATTTATTTATTTATTTATTTATTTATTTATTTATTTATTTATTTATTATTTTGGACAACCCCCTCAACCTCTTTCTCATCCATAGATCTCAGGGCAGTTTACAACATAAAAATACAATATAAAAGCACAAAATGCATGATGAAAACAAGAACAAAACAAACGAACCAATAACTCCCCCAAGGGATTGAGCTTGGCAACTTTGGCGTACAAAGTATGTGTTCAAATGCTGAATTACAGCCCCTTCCTCTAATACTATTACATTGCACAAGGTAAAGCTTGACAAGGTCAGATTCAGCCTGTGAATTGGTTTGCCAACTATTGCCTTGGGTAGTTGTAGAGAGTCTGCCCTCTTCTTATTGCTGGGCAAGAGAAGGAAAATAGTGTTTTCTGTTGGTTTATAATGTATTTACTTACTTACTTACTTACTTAATTTACATTTACACGAGCATGCACTGGGGATACATGCTTAGGGGAGCAGGGGAGACCCAGAAAACCTGTGACCCTGCTATGTAATGCATTGAGTTCTCCACCACCAATATAAGAAGGCAGCAATTTTCATTCCAACCTTTGTCACAGTCAGTGTTGTTTCCGTTCTGCTGCAGTTCTGCTTCCTCCAAATACAGTGGTACCTCGGGTTAAGTACTTAATTCGTTCCAGAGGTCCGTTCTTAACCTGAAACTGTTCTTAACCTGAAGCACCACTTTACCTAATGGGGCCTCCTGCTGCCGCACCGCCAGAGCACGATTTCTGTTCTAATCCTGAAGCAAAGTTCTTAACTTGAAGCACTATTTCTGGTTAGCAGAGTCTGTAACCTGAAGCGTATGTAACCTGAAGCATATGTAACCTGAGGTACCACTGTAATACATTATTCATCACACTGTCTGCTGTTTAACATCATTTATGTAATTATTTACATAACTTATGAATTTAATGTAATTAATTACATAATTATTGCATTTCAATGCAAAGGTGAGGTAATTTAAATTGAAGGGTGTCATCAATTGTGTATCATTTACGGACTGAAAACAACAGCAGCAAATGCCAATTGGCTGGAAATCAGATGAATAGGCAAACATCAACAATGTCCACTTCTGACTTTGGGGTAGAATAGGAGTTTTTCTTCAAAGGATGTGTCCTTGATCCACAACAGTAAAAAAAAAAAAAAGAATGCAATAAAAACACAAGAATTCTGCATATTAGCATTTCTTTAGCTATGTGAGAAACCATGCAGCTGAAAAATGAATTTCTTCCAAAACTGAAAGCTGCCTTTGGCAACCAGGAAACAGCGAAACATAAAAATCCCTTTTCAGCAAGGTATTGTGTTCTGTGCAGTAATTCTTATGTACAACACTCAGCAAATCTTTAAGTAGCAATATTTAATCTTTTGCAAAACTGAATAATTTAATAAAATGTAAAGCTAGTTCAAAGATATTTAATTATTCAGTCCAGTTATTTTATACACACACACACACCTTTATACCCAAATGATTTAAAACCATATAATCTAAGCCAATTTCAAAAACTTCAGACATGAATACAGTCACTTTTAACATGTCTTAATTGGGAACTTTCTTTGTTATTTATTATTTTTATTTTAAGCATTTTGGCACTACATTATGAGTCTACAAAGTGGCTTATTAAAAAAACACCACATTCATATGAAAATGTAAATTTCTAAGTCTAGAAGCAGGAACAGCATGAGATGGGAAATACACCATAATGATATTAGTCCTGTTTTGTTAGCTCTTTCTACACTGGCCCTTTTCTCTAGTATTGCCACCCTTTATACATTCACTTTTTACTGAGCAGCCAGACAATGCCATTTTCATCCTGTAGTATTCTAGTATTTTTATTGTTACACTTGTGTGGTTTCTTGGAGAACTGACTGGCTAGAGAGGAGGAGATTGATAGAAATGTTTGCCCTGGCTCTCTAAATTCAAATGGGTCACGAGAGGATGTGTGGGGCATGAAATAGTGTGGCTTTGAAGTTTAAGGGGAAACCTGAACAAAAAGTTGCTTGACATTTCACTTGGAAGGGCTAAGCCCTGCTTTCCTAATGGGCCAGAATATACTGACTTTAATCAGGGAGCAGGAGCAATGAAGAGTGGAAACAATGCAACAAACTAAAATACTAGAAGTCAACAACGGCTATTCATTGTTTGCAGTCATGTTTCAAAAATACCATCTCAGTCAACAATGTATACTAATGACTTGGGGGCTCAGGGAGCTCTAATTCTGTGCATTCCACACATACCTATAAATCTGCCACTGCTAATGATAATGTCTTACTACAGCAGGATTTTTCTCCCTTTGCTTTTGCTGAAATTGTAATTTTATTAAGGCACACATGTATTTTATTTCTTCATACCAATTTTCTTAGCAATGTTAGTGTTTACTTAGTTACCGTATTTTCCGCTCTATAAGACGCACCAGACCACAAGACGCACCTAGTTTTTGGAGGAGGTATTTAACAACCTTTACATATTGCTTGATTATAGTAAAATCTCCAAGCAGTATACAAGAAATAGTAAAATTAATAATAAAAATATTTTAAAAATACAATTAAGCACATTTAAAAATAATTAAAATTTCTTATGAATGAGTATTACGTGGAACCTGTAATAATGCCAGTTCTGCAGATCGAAGCAGTTGAGTGAGCACATGTGACGTTAGCAAATGACACACTTATGGAGGGTAATGCTGAAGCAGTGTCCTCCTTTTCATTGTCTACTTTTATTAGGGGCCTATTCTGAAGGCAAAATAGGAATTTTCAGGCACTTCCAAGATGTTAACTGGACTGTAACCTTCAACAAATAGTACATCGCAGGTGCATCTGCTTCTAAACCAACATGTTTGGTTGGTTTGTATATTGCCTGTAATTCGAAGGAGATTTATGTTCAAATAGTTTCCATGAAGTATGCTTGGTATGGAATCAGACTTTACAAGCTGAATGAGAGTTATACCTGGTATATATACAGTGGAGCAATTTAATGTAAACACTGGAAAAGATTCAGTACCGTACCCCCTTCTCTTCTCACCTCATATTTTAAGTCCTCACATCATGATAGAAGTGAATTAGTTTCTCCGGTTCAATGTGGATTGTCTTAACTTCATGCCAATATTAAATTGAAGAAATATTGTCCAATACTTTTAGGAGAAGCAGAAACTCTGCAGGAAATACTGCCCTCCACCAGCATGAATTCAAATAAAGAAGGCCTTTAATATCTCCTGCTGCATCATTTTTGTGTTTTCTGAATAGGTCTCTGTGACACCAAAGTTTAAGGATTTGAAAATGTAATGGAAAATTGTAAAGTAATAAGGTGGAGTGCCCCATGTGCACATGTGACCACAAGCACATCTGGAATCTTGCACACTGGAATAAACACAGCTGTGTTTATCTGAATGTGTAGGACAGGTATTTATGCGCATGTACAAGGGACTCTTGCATTGCACATTCATACACACCAATGCAAAAGCTTGTCTTTTGAACTCAAGGTGATTGATTCGTTTTTATGATTTAAATTTTTGTGTGCAGTATAAGAAGATTAAAATGAACAATACCTCAACCAATTGTGATAGTCACATTTGTTTATATTTTATGCCCTAACAGATACATGATGTAATGTTGTGTTTCAGGGTGTCACCAGTCCCTAAGTTCCCCTGCAAAACACCCCCCTTAAAAATGACCTTGAGCCAAAGTGATTCATGTCTCCTTTGGTTTTACAAAATATGTTTACAAATTGATATAAGATAATGCAAAGTTCTATTTTAGTAAAACAAAGCATCTATATACATTCAAAGGCCATATGTATGGCATGCACACAGTATCTATATTTGCATTAAATTATATTGCTGTTGTTTTAATGATTATAGATTAGTAATTCTTTCTTGTGGTTGATAAGTGTAAACCGTTTAATTATTATCTACTGATATTTAATTTTACTGTTTACTATTAGATTCTGATGGATTGTTGAATGTTGCTTTGTATGGTAAAGGTAAAGGTAAAGGTACCCCTGCCCGTACGGGCCAGTCTTGCCAGACTCTGGGGTTGTGCGCCCATCTCACTCAAGAGGCCAGGGGCCAGCGCTGTCCGAAGACACTTCCGGGTCACGTGGCCAGCGTGACATCGCTGCTCTGGCGAGCCAGAGCTGCACACGGAAACGCCGTTTACCTTCCCGCTAGAAAGCGGTCCCTATTTATCTACTTGCACCCGAGGGTGCTTTCGAACTGCTAGGTTGGCAGGCGCTGGGACCGAACAACGGGAGCGCACCCCGCCGCGGGGATTCGAACCGCCGACCTTTCGATCGGCAAGCCCTAGGCGCTGAGGCTTTAACCCACAGCGCCACCCGCGTCCCCGCTTTGTATGGTACAAGTTGCTTATTTTAAAGTTATTGTGACTTTTTATATTGGATCAGATTGTTACTATTATTGTTTGATGGTTTCTTGTTTTTTTTCATATGTGTTGGAAGCCACCCAGAGTAGCTGGGGCAACCCAGCCAGATGGGCGGGATATAAATAAAAAAATATATATTATTTTTTACTATTATTTAAAGTATAGTGGCAATGGTACAATTGTTTTCCATACATCTTTTGGGTGTTTTTTTTACATGAATGTAGATACAGATAGGTAGCCGTGTTGGTCTGCCATAGTCAAAACAAAATAAAAAAATTCCTTCCAGTAGCACCTTAAAGACCAACTAAATTAGTTCTTGGTATGAGCTTTCGTGTGCATGCACACTTCTTCAGATACACAGATATGCACATGAAAGCTCATACCAAGAACTAACTTAGTTGGTCTTTAAGGTGCTACTGGAAGGAATTTTTTTATTTTGTTATGAATGTAGATGTTTAGCAAAAGTATCAAGAGGCAGATGCAGAAATGCCTGGTGTTTCTACCTTTTTCATTTTCAGTATTCAAAGGGGATATTGCACAGGAAAAATGAGTAGGTTTCAACTATGCATATAAAAAAGTAAATTTGAGCCAAAGCTAGTCTGTGTTCTTAATAAGGAGTAATCCCAAGCATATGTAGAGTGACTTTCTCTCACTTCACAGTAGTCACACACATCTACTTCCTGGAAATTTCATATCTATGAAAAGTGGTTTTCAGGAAAGTTGAGCTCTGTTTCCCCCCTTTTAGTCATTTAAAGCTCTGCTTAATAGTTACAATTTCCAATACACAATAGCATCAGTAGCTGGGTTTGATGGCCTTGGTGAGCCACCATTGCTCTGAATTAGTAACCCCCCCCCCCCACTGACCACTGGTTTTGACTACAGCAAGTAGATATTTTCTGCTCTTGTCCCTTTAGTAAAACAAGCCTACAACCCTGGAATTAGGTCTGGGCATTATTGGTGTGTACCGTATTCTTAATGATTTTCACACAGCACTCTTTATATGCAGAGTTCCTTACAGTCATGTCTATCTCCTATGAATCTTGCCGACAGGTTTTACTGAAACCTTACTCATCCATTAGCTGCTGTAGTAAGGGAGAAAAGTGTAATAATCAACTCGATTTCAATTACCGTAGATGTTGACATGCATCGCTTGTCCATAGAATAAAATGCTTGACTTTAGTTGGATTATGGCTTGTATAGATTCATAGAACATTTAGGGAATTAAGAATTTGGAGTTGCAAAATGTTAAAAGGCAACAGAATTGTATAAATCTAATGACTTATTCCTGAATCAAAAACATGGCTGAAGAATCTGAGAGTAATGTTGGACAAATTGTTGCAAAAGTTGCATATGCCCAAGAAAGCCAAGAATTACCGTATTTTTCGCTCCATAGGGCGCATCTGACCATAGGGCGCACCTAGTTTTTAGAGGAGGAAGATACGGAAAAAAAATATTCTGAATCAAATGTTGCACTAAACTATTTAAAGCAGCAAAGCGGGCGGCTCCTGTCTGCTTTTCTGCTTTAAATCGAGCCTCAGAGGAGGGTAGGAAAGGGAACCATGGCTTATCTAAGTCCAGTTAATAATGCTGACCCTGACTTATGGCCATCGAGATTAGCCTGGCCGTCTCAGTGGAAATCTGGGGAGGCTGAGGTGGACTTTCCAGTGGTCAAAGTGTGGTTGTGTCTTCCTGCCTGGCATCTATTTCCTGCCCTCTTTCCCCCCTGCACCCCCACACCCTGCTTCGAGGGAAGGAAGCGGAGCCATGGATCCTCTGCTCGCAACTGCAGTGGATTCCCTCCACTTTGAAGCAGGAAAGTGGGAGAGGAGCTGCTTACATGAGTGTAAGCTGCTCCCCTCCCACTTTGCTGCTTCAAAGGGAGCCCGGGAGGAGGGAATCCGCTGCAGCCACGAGCAGCGGAGGATCCGTGGTCCCCTTCCTTCCCTCCTCCGTAGTTGCTTTGAAGCAGGAAAGTGGGAGAGGAGCTGCTTACACGAGTGTAAGCTGCTCCCCTCCCACATTGCCACTTCAAAGGGAGCCCGGGAGGAGGGAATATGCTGCAGCTTCCCCCACCTCCCACAGAAGCCGCGCAGCCCCTTTAAAGAGCGCACGGCTTCTCCTGGCTTTTCTGGGAGGTGGGGGGATTCCCACACCTCGTAGAAAAGCCCACAGGAGCCGCACAGCCTTTAAAGAGGGCGCCACTCTTGGGGGCTTTTCCCCGAGGAGGGAGAAGGGAATGATGCGGCCAGTCAGTCCCTTCTCCCTCCTGGAGAAAAGCCTGCAAGAGCGCACGAAGCTTGTGTGCAGCTCTTGGGGGCTTTCCCCGTCTGCCTCCCCCCTGCATTCGCTCCATAGGACGCACACACATTTCCCCTTGCTTTTTAGGAGGGAAAAAGTGTGTCCTATGGTGCGAAAAATACGGTAATATAGTACCACTGTATATAGTAACAAAGCAACATTATAAAAATGATCAATAAACAGGATACCAAGCATCAAATGTTAAGAAGAATTAAAATATAGTATTAAATTCTCAGTATCAATCCAGTTTTAAACAGCATGGTTTTTTAAAAAAGAAAATGAAGGTAATGTAAATAGAGCAGTACTTTGTAACATGAGAAATATATGCAGTTTTGGCAGGACTTTCCCCACATTTAAATAAGTGAATACTAAAATGCCCCCTGTGACCAATGCTGGCTGGTTGCCCAGTTGTATATGTTCCCAATATGCCCGCTTCCAAAACTCTGAAAATCCTGCAGCCACAAGTCAAGCATTTAATGTCACAGAAAAACTTCACTCCATAACTTTGGGGATAGTTAAGCAAATACCAGAGACCATGAGGCCTGCAGAGATCTAGAAGAGTATGGTCCAACTAAGCAAGCTGTGAACAAATGACTGATACAGCTTTATGACCAGTGTGGGAGAAAAACTGAAGCTGTTCATGATCCTCAAAAAAGGGCAGGGGGATAAAGGAAACATGAGGGGACAAGGGGGCGAGTGTAAAGAGTTGTGCTGTTTGGACCATTAAAGAAGAGAATTGAGATAATGTCTGCAATACAAATTTGAGGTGCAATAATTATTTACCACAAAGAAAGCCTCCTTATACATAGTGGGACTTACTTCTGAGTAAACAAACATAGGATTCAGCTGTTAAACTAATTTAACATTCATGTAATTCCTTTACCCTTTGTCCCTAACAAGAGAGAGGGTGTGTTCCTCAGCACATAATGACTGAGAATTAAGTTCAACGAATGCATGCCAAATTCCCCATTCCATATTAAGGCTAATATAATATGCCGAATGACCTCTTACATCTTTCCCAACAGGCTTCCCTGCTTTCTGGCCCCCCCTGCCACCTTTTTGTTTGTTTGATGATAGAACACCCAACATAATAAAGAATTTTGCTCACTTCATTGATACATTTTATTTGCTCATAATAAAGGTATTGTGCTTTTCTTTCTTTCTTTCTTTCTTTCTTTCTTTCTTTCTTTCTTTCTTTCTTTCTTTCTTTCTTTCTTTCTTTCATCTATCTATCTTTCTTTCTTTTATCCAAAGGTCCAGTTAAACTCAGGGAAGTATTTCGAATTTAAAAAATGCTTGGGATTGTGCTGTAGGAATTACTTTGACCTCAGCCATACATCTGCCTCTCACCCTGAGTATCTATCTGTGTATGTGTGTCTGTTTGCAGGTCAAAAGAAATAACTGTTACAAGTCATAGAACTCGCCCCCTCCCCTGATTATTTTTTGTTGACATCCATGTTTCCCGGGGGGGTGGGGGGTGGGCACAACCATAAGGGATTTAATTTCAATCCTTTCTTCAGCAAGGCAGCATATCTTAAGTATTCCACTATATAGTAGAAAACATTAATAATGAGAGGATACTAGTTAACAGTTTTTAGAAGAACCCTACAGCTGATATTAGGGACGTGGGTGGTGCTGTGGGTTAAACCACAGAGCCTAGGACTTGCCGATCAGAAGGTCGGAAGTTCGAATCCCCACGACGGGGTGAGCTCCCGTTGCTCGGTCCCTGCTCCTGTGAACCTAGCAGTTCGAAAGCACGTCAAAGTGCAAGTAGATAAATAGGTACTGCTCCGGCGGGAAGGTAAACGGTGCTTCCATGCGCTGCTCTGGTTTGCCAGAAGCAGCTTAGCCATGCTGGCCACATGACCTGGTAGCTGTACGCCGGCTCCCTCGGCCAGTAAAGCGAGATGAGCTCTGCAACCCCAGAGTCGTCCACAACTGGATCTAATGGTAAGGGGTCCCTTTCCCTTTTTATAGCTGATGTTATTTCAGAGTCAAGTAGAAGCTGTTATTGCAAAGTGAAGTATTTATATGTTTTTGCATTTTATTTCTATTCTTCCAGGTCATTACAGCCCCAAGAAAATGTTTTGTCACATCGCCAGTCACAGCTGTTAAACTGATATTTTGAGGTTATTGATCTGGAGTTAGTACAGTCCAAGTCATGTGGAATTCTACTCAAAGAGCAACTATCCATTGCCTTTAGACACAATACAATTCCTGGAATACACATTTACCTGCAGCCATATTTTTCTTTGCCAGGTGCTATCTAGTTTGGAAGAAAGCAATTAAGGCTGCAATTCTATACCCACTTACCTGGGAGGAAGTGCGATTCAACTCAGTGGTCCTTGTTTCTGAGTAGACAGATGCATGATTGCATGAAAGTTTTGTTTTTTTCTTAACAAAACCCTGCCATGTTGAGTAATAATAACTGACTGTGCTTTCCTTGATGGGGGGATAACTCATAATGGTGCAGCTGAATCACTACAATCGTCAATGTATTTACAAATTCCAGTCTAGTATCTTGAAGCTAAAATATTTTTATATTGTAGTTCCTTTAATTGTACACTGATTCTGACATTTTAAACTGCATTAAAGGGCATCATCTACAAATGTATCAAATCACTTCTAACAGACTTCGATTTGATAGTCCACTGAGAGAAAACTTGAGAGCATTCAATAGTGTCTCAAAATTTAAGTGGATAATGGACCTGTAGGAGAAGTTGATTTTTAGCATATCAATATGGTATCTAGCATGCCTCATTAATCAAGTAAATCAAATAATAAATTATAGGGAAGACTCTCAGCCTAATTCAATATGATGCAAGACTCTTTAATGACTTTGCTTTAAAGTTAGACCTGTTGAAAAAGCTCTGAAATGGGGAACTACTTGTTGAGATATATTATGGATTTCTAGATTAATGTATAAGTAAGAACACGGTGGTATATTATTAGTAACTTACTGGATAATTTTCAGTGGATTTAAAAGTTTATGGAAAATGCTGACTCCAATATCCTGAAGCTGATGTGTTGCGCCATGCCCCCATGGCAGCCATTTTGTCATTGGGGCTCACAACACTCAAAATTTCACATGTCCACGGATCCAAAAAGGTTAGAAACCCTTGTGCTATGCCATACATCTACTAAAGAGCACAAAAATCCTTCAGTAGGAGACTTTCTAGGAACACTCCTGAGCCTCAAATATATACAAATGGCAAACCATTTGGCCTTAAACCCCTAGCCTAGTACAATCAGATAAGATGCAAGCAGAGGATTGGAAAACCATCATCAGCATTTATCATAATAAATTGGGGTTCACTCTACTTCCCCTGCCAGGTCACCAGCATTTATCATAATAGTGGAACCAGGGGAAACAGCTGTGTAGGAAGCCACTCCCCCCCCACCTGCACCCCACAAATGCATTTATTCTTTATTGACAACTAATTTCAGGTTCAAAAACTTTACTTCAAATTATCTCCATCTGTTTAAGGCAGTTACCATTTCCAACAAGGGCTTGAGTTAGTCTACTACCTTTATTTATTCGAAAGAAAGACGATTTCCCCTGAAAAAGAACTCAACTCAAAGCACATCAAGAATACAGGGCAAAAAACTGCTCAGCTGTTTTTGTTGCTGCTTGTGTATTTGTTTCAGCACTTTTGATCTCTTTTGTTCTTAGATGCTTAGAAAGTTGAGGTAATTTTAATTTTTGTATTTTAGCTTTTGTATGTTTTAAATTATGGGTTTTTCTTGATTTTATAGTTTTATCTTTTTGTAAACCGCTTTGAGGGTTGTTGTTTTAAACAATCAAGTAAGTGTATAAATTTTATGAAATAAATAAAATAAATGAATAGTTTTTCCAGTTTTGCAGTATCACTATATTCTTGCTAGTATCCTTTTCGCTGTATAAGCAGCTCAGTAGTAATGTTGGACAAATAGAAAGTAGATAGTTACCTAAGCCAATGACCTAGTGTTTGGTTGTCATTTGAAGATGGCAATCCAAGTGAAGTAAACCTGGTAAAGTTGCTATGATTCCCCTTCTGCCTTATTCCCAATGTAGACCTCACTCACCAGCTTGTTTCTGAGGTAGATCTTCACTCCCCACTTGCTTCCGAGGTAGATCTTCTCTCACTCCTTCTTCCCTGGCGGGAGGCACCATTTTATGCTTCGCTTCAAGCACCAAAATGTCTTGGGCCAGGCCTGTACTATACTATACATAAAAGTTATCCAGTCTCACCTAAGCTTTGTTGAATTTTTGTTCAGTTCCCAACTTTGTTGGATACCTCATGTTTGCATTACACCTTGCCATGTGATAGTGGCTATTCCCATTGCAGCTAGAGAACACTGTTTATGACGGTATGTTAACACGCTGCCGTTTGTGTCCTCCATGATAAGCCCCTACAGGCACTTGCAAGTCTTGCGATGAATTTAAACATTCCCCTCACAGACCTTTTAATGTTTGTATGAACACACACACCTATACCCAAGTGGTGAAAGAGAAGGAAGCTGACAGACATCAGCAGCTGAATATTTTCGCAGTGTGCAATTTGTTATTCACCACAGGGCTGCCATTCCCTCCCTTCTGAAGGCTCCCTACTTTCCCCTAGCCAAGTTGCTAAGCAACAGCTTGAGTCAACAATTGCCAACTGGGCTAGTGAAATGAAAGATTGGGGGGAGAAAAAGGACTCTGAAGGAGAAGGTTCCAACTTGTGAAGAGAATGATCCCGAAGCCTCAAGTAAAATACTTCAGAGAAAATGTGTGAGAGAATCTGGACTCCTGAGCCCGGACAGAGCTAGAGTAACATAAATTTAGGAGTATTTGACAGGCCCTCTCAGAGGCCCAGAGAGGCCTGACCCATTTTCAGCTTTTGTGGCCCCTAGCCACCACAAAAAATTAAAATTATGACACTCAATAACAAAATAAGGCACACACAAAAAAGAGTGTGGTTTGTTTACATAATCAGTTGTTCTGAGAGGAATATTAATCACCTATTACTGGGCCCTGTGTATTAGTATTTATGAACATAAAAACCTCTTGTGTTTTTATACTGCAAACCACTCTGTGATTCTCAAATGAACGGTGGTATATAAATTCAATATATAGGATGGTGATGATGGTGGTGATGATTGGACCAAATCTACATAAATGGACAAAAAAAAGTCTTTTGCCAAATTACACCTCTAATTTACTTCAATCTGCAGCTCTGTGCTTTAAGAGAGTGTCACATTTGGGCTCAATGCACAAGTTATGAAATTTATCAAATGCCAACTAATTAACAAGTGTCTAAATCTGAGGTTTCCTTTGAGCTTCAGGCCCAGGAAAAGGACTTCTAACTGATTAACTGATGATATATTGAAATTCAAAAGTTAATGCTAAATATGTTATATCTAAACCATGCTTGGCTTCTTCTTTTTGCAAACTGTTATAAACCAAACTCATTTTTCTTTACACTGTTTTGTTCCCTGTTTTTGGTGAAGCTTGTTGCTAAGGCTCTTGCACATCCTGAACATGGTTCAGTGGTAGATTCCACCCAGGGAGAATCTGTTAAAATTATATTAACCAGAGGAGTAGAGCAGAATTCTAACCCCATTAAAAGTAACCCCAAAGCTGATTCTGGAATACACTGGGTGTTGGGATTCAGACCCATTGTAGGTGCTAAACCTTGAGTCCAAGAGATGTTAGGCAAATTTTTTGTCTCCCTGATTTTCAAGGATCAGATCTGATGCAGAAGATAGAAAACTACCATTTTGCACAAATGGCACATCTGTGTTACATTTTCTCCTGCTTGCATTTGGTGCTGATGTGCAGTCTTATACAGCTCTGACCTGAAGGCTTGGGAAAAGCTAACAAAAGACCAAAGGGGGATGCAGTTACTGCTGTCTTCGCTGTCCTTCCACAGTTCCCTACAGCTGCTACTGGGCTCTGGTTATGGGGCAGATCTTTGTCTTGAGTTTGATGGTAAAAGTTCACTCCTAATTCAAAAAGCCTAATCACAGTAAGAGTGAGCCCTAGAGTTGCAGTTCAGGTCTAAGTCCTACACCTGCCACTAGCTAGCCTTCCTGCTGCTCCTGCAGTTCCTTTGAAACAAACAAAGCACCCACAGAATATATTTCCCTTCAAGAAGGGATGGTCTGAGAAAGCTACAGTCCCATATTCCCTAGCATGACAGCCAGAGAGCATGGGATTTGTAATTTCTGCTGTACTATTACCAGTTCTATTTGAGAGACCAAATGAGCTACAAATTTCATGTCCTGGTAGGAAATTACACTCTCAGGATTACCATTTCCAGTTAACAAGAGATTCAGCAATACCTTCGCTAACCTTAACGCACCCTTATTGACACTCGATAATCCCTCTTCTTAAAGGAAATGGGTTTTCACTACAGGAGAGTAAGATAAAAAGGAGAGGGATCCACTTGTTTTTTCAGCTCTTCTTTTGATCACTTATACACAAGCGCTCAAACACTCGCAATGAAAGCTCACAAAAACTTAGCTGAAATTGGGTCAAGACAAGATAATTTATAGGGATCATTTGATGCTTTCAGTGAACCATGTCAGATTCTTGAAAAATGTCTTGCCTGGGGTATTCTCAAGGAAGGTTGTGACTGGATCAGGAATGGATTTTACCTCTTTAAAGTTAAGTGCTCGATTTTCTAAAACCAAAACAGGGAAGTGTTATATAGCACTTTCAGTCATATAAACTTAATCCATGTACCAAAGAGCCAAAACTCTATGAAGATAAAACTAATGTGTGGGTGTGAGGAACAGCAGCATAACTTAATAGTTTATCCTCCAAGATAATGACTCTCATGCTTTTCTGTTTCCCTACACAGCACCTAGGCCAAATGGTCCATTACTGAAGTAGCAACCACAACAAACATAGACCTTCCATCTGTTACAGTACTTACATTTGAAAACTGAAATAACTGTAGTGTAATTCAAAACAAAGTGTTCAGTTAATGTTTAAAAGTGCTTTGTGGGTGACAGTTGTTTCCAAGAATGACACATCTACCCCATGCCAAACTTCCTTGCACTTCGATGCAACAACATTTATATTGGTGCTCTGTAAACAATAACAATAACAAATGGAAATTCTGCTGACCATTTAAAATGTTAACAGTCTAGGCTACTGTATACATGATTTATGTTCTCCTATCATGTGTCCATTACTTGCAGGGAGCCAGAAGCAGTTCCAGATTTTTATTTTTAAAAAGAAACCAAAATCAGAAACAGGAAAGCTTATCCATCCAATTTTTCTACATTCAGATGCTCTTCTGAGCTCACCTCAAGCTGAATGGAAAGGAGCTGTGTAAACATTGTCTCATCGGATTACTGTACAACTTTACCATTTTGTAGTACACCAAACTTCCAACAAGTAAGTTGCATTTCATCTCTAAATGCTGGTGACATACAGGTTTTCAAAATGGCCCTGGTAGCTTCTGAAAATCATGCCGAAACACTATTCAAAACCTGCAGCCTCCCTGTGTTTTGAGTATCCCTTAGGGAAAATTAAATTCACACAAGTACATCTGCATGTTGGAATGTGGGTTAGGTGAATTTACACAGAATTGGGTTGTTTTCAGATTAAGGTAAAGGTAAAGGTACCCCTGCCCGTACGGGCCAGTCTTGCCAGACTCTGGGGTTGTGCGCCCATCTCACTCAAGAGGCCAGGGGCCAGCGCTGTCCGAAGACACTTCCGGGTCACGTGGCCAGCGTGACATCGCTGCTCTGGCGAGCCAGAGCTGCACACGGAAACGCCGTTTACCTTCCCACTGGTAAGCGGTCCCTATTTATCTACTTGCACCCGAGGGTGCTTTCGAACTGCTAGGTTGGCAGGCGCTGGGACCGAGCAGCGGGAGCGCACCCCGCCGCGGGGATTCGAACCGCCGACCTTTCGATCGGCAAGTCCTAGGCGCTGAGGCTTTTACCCACAGCGCCACCCGCGTCCCTGTTTTCAGATTACCTGTTTATTTGTTGTTCCTCCTGATTTGTTTGCAGGGAAATTCAACGACATTGAAAATGCATTCTGATTTGTTTTCAGGGATGGTTTTACATGAAACTGTAATGGAAATGCAGAATAACTTTGTATTGTGAGGAGTTTGTGCTGTACATGCCCTAGAACACTTTAATTAGCCAGCTGCATTTGTTATCTTTTTAAGATACCAGCTGATAAGTGGCTAATTTCTTGCTTAGTCACTGGCAGCTCTTAGGAGGGTTTCATAGCACTGGTGCCTAGTTTATGTTCATAAGATGTGAAAGGAGCTTGGAAATTCTACTCTGCAAACTTCAGCACAGAAGGTGCTATATTCTGGCCATTACAGGTGTTTGTCCATTGTTGCTTTTGAGAGAGATGTAAACTGTCTGTCTTTTGCTTTTAATTT
The DNA here is from genome assembly GCF_964234715.1 of Podarcis melisellensis. NCBI lineage: Eukaryota > Metazoa > Chordata > Lepidosauria > Squamata > Lacertidae > Podarcis > Podarcis melisellensis. The sequence continues at coordinate 49,010,288 of NC_138539.1, forward strand.
GCTATTTGGTCCTTGTTTGTTTGTGGTTTTTCTCATCCTGCCCGTATATAAATCTGTCTATCAAGGATTAAAGTGTGCTCTTTATCTTGTCTGAATTAAAGCAAAAACAAAAAACTCTTCTCTCAGCAGAACACAAGCAAATGTTATTCCACACTTTCCAATGCATTTTCTTATCACAAAAAGAGCAGAACTTTCATGTAAGAGCTCCCAATCAACTTCAATTGCAGAAACTTCATTTGCTGATATGTGATTGAATCATACCTGCAAACAGTGACAATCTGGAAATGCTCTTGGTCACGTGTCAAAATGACAGTGAGCTATATGCTTGCAGACTCATTCCCTCTTTTACCGCACCTTTGCCCTATAGCAATCTTGTTATATGAAATAGTCCTTGAACTTGCTTTTCCCCTAACTTTTGAGAGAGATGGATTATTTCTGAGAAATTATACCTACAGTCAGTGCTTTTTTCTTAGAAAAATAGGTGCTGGTACTGACCGTGATGTTGTTACATTAAGTGCCACACTTTTTAACAACCAAAAAAGAGACGCCGGTACTCCATACAGTGGAATTTCCAAAAGAGGGCTAAAGTATACCTCCACCTCCTCTATTTCCCTTCCCTCTATTTCCTGTTGTTGGGGAAAGGGGGTGGTTTCCAACTGAAATGGGAACATTCTGCATCTGCTATCAACCATAGACTTAATTGATTCAAAGTCAGACACTCTTCCCCATTCCTGTCTCACTTCTTTTTCTGTATACGTACACACAGTTGTTACCAGCCTTCTGCAAGCACACAGGTCTTTGCCAAGCAATTTTCATGTGTATTTTAGTTTCTTTTTTATTTTAATTTATGAAGTTACATACCTATTATGCACTCAAGTCCCCTGAGTATGTAAAAAAACAAACAAACCCTTGTGTAGTCCTATTTCATTTCATTGAACCCTTTTGTGTAATCCCATTTCATCGGCAGTACACCGATAATGTACTTGTGTGGTTGAATGCCTGTTAGAGAGAATAGACATAATAGGGACTGTAAACCTACATAATTTTTTTTTGTGCTTGTTTCCTCCACAAACATCTTTCAGTAAGGCATGTGTTGTAGTTCCAACTTTATATTCTCAGAGTTGCTGTTCAACTCAAGAAACAACTTGTGTACAGATTGCAAGATTCTTACACATGCTGAAGCTTTCCAGATGTGTACATTCCATTCTGAATCATATAAAAATGGTCTGTTTCATATTCAGGAAATTAGTTCTCAATTAACAGATCACTAATGAATCCAATCTCTAGTTGTCATGTCTTCACACACAAGTGCAACTTTTAAAAAAGGATCAGAACTGGCCTGAATAATTATCCAGATTTGGGCTCCTGAAAGGTTCCCATGCAGTCTTGGGCTTCCATGGTGCTGCAGCTGAAGAGGAAGCAGTCAAGGATGAGAGGCAGGGGTGTGCTCCCCACTCTCAACAGCATTCCCAGCTGCTCTACCCTTGGATTGCAGATTTAGATGGCTGGAAGGAGTGTGAATTGGAGAGGGTGCCAAGGTCTGGACGAAATGACATTTGGCTCCCCACATCTGCACTAAATAGTAGTCCCTACTGAACACACTGAGAACTGAGACATCTGAGTAAAGATGTAATGGATTGCACTGTAATACTGTTTATTCAGAATTAATCCCCATTGAAATGTGGGGATTACCATCCATGAAGGTGGTTTAAATATTTACTTAAGTACACTTACTGTACTTCAAAGTGTGTCCATTTGAAATTAATGAGATTTCCTTGCTTTTTATGGAAGCTAATGTCAGGTGCACTACCCACTAATGATATCCTTTGTATAAAGGGATAAATGCAGCACAGATGTCTGGGGCTTGATCAATGTAGGAAGTTGAGTGAGAAATAGTAACGGGGTCTACTGAAATGGGTTTCCTGCCACTACCTTTCCTCAGTTTGAGCCAAACAGGCATATTATCTTACCCACCACTTCTGTTATCATTTGTAGGTCCCCTGTACTGTTAGAAAGTCCAGGAAGAGATCTTTTCACGTTTTTACTGATTGGCCATGGTGGGCAACTTTTGTACTTTCTTCAGGACACTGTTCTGGAGAGGGAGAAATTAATTTGCCTGATCTATGCTGTCACAACTATTGGTTCCAACTTCTGAGTTCAGTGAATGTTGCCCACCAGTTCAATGGGAGAAGGGAGCCCTACTTAAATGATAATAGATGGCCCATTGGGAAGCATCCAGCTTCTCCTTGTGGTGCAGGAAGGCTTGGCCAAATAGAATGGCTAGAATTGAGCTGAAGACTCAGGTGTATTGTGGCAGGACAGTCAAGCCAACCTCACAGGAATTGCAAGTTGTCACACAGCTCTTCTCATTACTAGGATAGTTGTTGTTATGGTTCAAGTTATTATTTTGTTTTATTTTATTTAAGGTTTTATTAATTGGGAAAAGAAGGGGATACCAATATTTGAAGAATGGGCAGTTATAAACAAGGCAGGACAATAATAGTAGAATTAAAATATAAGCATATATGTATATATACACATAAACATATACATATACAATATATGCATATAAAAGATCACATACAGATCGTTACAATAAAAAGATCACAGCACCAGCCCTTTCCTTAAATGTAAGTGGTCCTAATAGAGAATAAATTCCAAAGGGCTGACTGAGCAAGCTGCTGATTCTGTAGGTTCACCCTATATGTATTTAAAAACAGTCATAAAAACAGGAAGAATAAAATTAAAAAATAATAAAATAAGAATCATGATGATAATAGAAATCTTAAAAAGAATGAATGGTGTAAAATATATTCCATAGGGCCATATAAGGGTCATATTTCTACTATTTATACCCAATATTCATAAATGTTGCAAAAAAACCAACCCTCATATTTAGTGGAACTGTGCCAGCCATGAGATTGTTTGGTCATATAAATCACAAATGGCTCCCAAGCAGAGGTAAAGTCAGAGGAGCTGAAGATGTGCAGGCAGGCGCTGTGTAAGACCTTCCTATGTAAGTATTTGGTCACCATATTCAGAGCCAGGGAGGAAATTGCCTGCAGACAAATTGGGCCCATCTGGAGGTTTTGCCTACCCCATAATAATAGTCACAACTTGTTGGCAGATAAGGCATTGGGTTGGATCCTTAGTCTAGGATCTCCTGGAGGGACTGCCCCTATTTGATGTATGTCATAAGGAGATCCTTAACTCAGGATCAACCCTGTAAAATAATCAAGCAGCAGTCTGATTGATTCAGGATACATACCAAATGCTTTCACTAAAGCCTACTTACATCTGTAATCAGAGGTGCCAGTTTCTCCAAAGGATTGGGGAGTGGGGACACAATGTTGCATGACATCCTCGGAACAATGAGAGGGCCCAGCCCTCTCAAATATATATATATGTTTGGGGGCCCAAAACTGCCTCGGCCCCTAGCAGTCGGCACCTGTCACTGTAATAAATAAAGTTGTGGTCTATTCAAACCCAATATGTTTGTCTTGTAGGTTTGTTGTCTCTTCCCATGCTTTGGGCCTCACCGGCCACAGGTTCCCTGCACAAAGATGTGGCCTATTTAATTCCAGTATGGGGTCCATTTCTTTCTTAAAAAGCATGTTCTCCTTCATGGAGAGCACGTGTTGCGATGGGGTCTGACAGGCCACCCCTCTGTTGCTGGGTGGGATCGTATAGATGGCCATAGCAGTGATTGGGCTGTTTGAGTTACTGGGGAAATTTTGATGTTGCCAATTTGTGGGATGGACCAAGGATTTTATATACAGAGCACGCAGCATTGAGCGTTCTCTTTCGCTGCATGCACCAGCTCCATTTCTTTCTTACAATCAGCAACACTTCATTATTGCTATTGCATAATATGCATTGTTCTTGTGAGACAGTTGGAAAAACTGAACAGAATATGCAGGAAATGTAAAGGCCTAACATTACTATTGTTGGTTTCATGAATATATTCATTTATCCCTACTTTTGAGTGCCCCAGTGAGAAATGGCATTGTTGAATACAATGTAGTGATTAGTGTGAACACTAAACCTAGTTGTGTAATAAACTGAGTATTATTTATATAAATTGTGACATTTTAAAAGAAGAGATTAAACTTCAATTTTCCCTTCGAAAGTAATGTAGAAACCTTAAAACTCAGTCTTAATGGAGGGGTTTTCTTTAGTACTTGTTTCACAGGAGAAAGCTGCTGCTAATGCTATTACCAAGAGCAATAGTATCAAGGCTTCACCTTCCATCAACACATTGCATAATTAACTTATGGAATTCATTGCCACAAAATGTGGCAAGCAGCACTAGCTTAAATGTCTTTATAAATAATCCATATAGGTGATTTATTATTTATAATATAATGGCTTTAAAAAAGGATAAGATAAATTCATGGAGGACAGACATATCAATGGCTGTTGGCCATGATGTAGCAGAATACTGAACAATTTGCGACCTGATTACCAGATGCTAGGATCAAGCAATATCTGATGGCTACTGCCATCATATCACACTTGTGGACATCTGTCTGGTCTCCATTTGAGACAAAATGGTAGCCTAGGTCTGATCAAGCAAAACAATTATTATTTTTATGGAGTATTATTTTCCATTTGTGAATAGTATCACCACACTCAAAGTCACCAATAACCTTGGCTTATCTTCCATTTTGCTTTTATTGTTAATCAGCATTAGCTTGTCTACATCATGTCGTGTTTTCTTGAGGGAGGGGGAAAAACTCCTGTAAGATTGTCTCCGTCTGAACAGCTAAAGACTCTCCTCCTGCAAGAGAGGGGAGTGGTTGTGGTTGGGAGCCGGACTCCGCCTCAAGCAGGGGCTAACGCCCCCTGCCTCCCACTCACCAGGCTGGCGCCCACACCCACGGGCAGGCACCCAACCAGGTGCCTGCAAGGGGGCGTGTTTAGCAGCCTAAATTGCTGCGGCAGCAGCCTTCCGGCTTCACTTTTCGTCGTCCCATCGCGAGTCACCTACCCTCCACTCCCTTAGAGCTCAGGGTCTCAGTTTTCTTTTGGCCTTGCTATGGACCTTAGGTTGGTCGCCCTGGTTGTCCGGGGGGCTTGGTAGGAATTTTTCCATTTGGCATTAGGCTTTTTGGTTTTTTCGCCTACCTCGTAGCAATCGTCACAACTTTCGTGCTATTGGTGGGTAGATTAGGCATTGGAATAATGTGTTGTGGTGTGTTGAAGGGCTAGGTGTGGCCATCGCCTGCGCCTTCAATTTTGGGTATTCCATTAAAGGAATCTGGCGGTCGTGTATTCTGTCCGATGCCTGCGTGGCGGGAGGCCATGGCACGACCCTCGGTGACATCAGGGGAGAGCTTATAGTTGGATTAGCATCAACAGGCTCCACCTACTGGTGAATAAACCCCCCTGTTTTAGACTCACCCCTCTCTGAGGGGGTGGAGTCAGCTGATGTAATCCAATGCCTAAGCCAACCTTTTCACTTGCTGTAATCAATAAAGTTGTGGCCTTTTCTTGCCCATTAACCTTATATCACATGTCCTTGTGTTTTCATTCCACTACGCGGGGATTGGGTCCTCGCACCACAACAACTTTTCCATACCTCACTTGTGCAGTGTAACTTTCCCCCAGATTAGACTTTAATTAGACTTTAATCAGATTTTGACCTGTTTTCAGGAGGTAATTTAATTATTGTTTGATTTTATAGTAATGTTATATATCTGATGTTAGCCGCCCTGAGCCTGGGGAGGGCGGGATATAAATAAAAGTTTATTATTATTAGCTGCTCACAGCACTTCCCTGGCTCATCCCTTGGACCTTGTCATTTACTTCTGATTTTCCACTACCCTGGTTTCCATAAAGAACAAATTACTTGGGGGTTTTTTGTCTTTGAGTCATTCCAGGCTTCTCCAGTTTCGTCACCTGCTTAGCTGCAGCGTTAGGTGCTTTGCTAGACTGTAGTATTTCCTATAACACCAACATGAGTGTAGCCAAGGGGGATGGGGGGCAGCTGCCCTCCCTAAATCAAGTAAACAAATAAAAATACTTCACTGAGGTTCTGCCTCACTCCACCTAAAGCCTGCCCCCTCCCCCCCAAAAAAACCAAACCCTGGTTACACCCATGAATGCCAACAGGGAAACCTCCAGTCGCCATGCCTTGCAGAGTAATCCCATGGTGCTGGTAGCACAGGTAGCGGCTAAGCCAGAGTTAATGCTGGTACAGCAATCACTAGCCTAAAGTTCAACATTTTGTACATGAGGCAAGAGAGAGACTGACCAGTCCTTTTACAGAGCCCTCCAGCCCTTCCCAAGATCCCACTAGAACCCTGAGAGGAAGAAGCTCCATGAGGTGCCAGGAAGGGGAATTGCCTCCACTGGCCATGGTAGCATCTGTCCCATCCCTCAATCCAACTCCTGTTTCAAGGCTTCACTGGAATCCTGAGATAGGACACCTGTGTGGGTTTTGAGAAAACAAGTGTTTACACTTTCCACTTTGTTATGAACCTTGGCAGTTTGGAGAAAGTGTCTTTTTTCATAATTACCCACTAATGTACTCTGGGTTCTATGCAAATGAGAAAAGAGTGGTGTCATCCTATTCCTTGTTAGAAGATGCATCTGTCACTTTACTGAGTCTTGTATACCATGATTGGCTACAGAGTTATCAAGAATCCTATTTTCTGTTTTGACTATGAAGGGAGATGGAGGGGTGGGTGTCTCTCTGTGACTCCCTATGGTCTCCAGTGAGAGTGTTTATCCTTACGTCACCACTTCTGCAGGCATGATATTATGCCATTGCTTCAGATGGGAGCAAGTGATGAGAGGGTTCCAATTATTATTATTATTTTATTTATTGGATTTATATACCGCCCTTTATCTGCAGGTCTCAGGATAGTTCGCTTTCATTCTTCCCTTGCCATGTCATCATTCATATCACTTTTGGCCCTACTCCTAACAGGGAGTAAGCACAAGTGAATTCAGTAGGACTTAACTTCTAGTAGATATGGTTAGGAATTAACTGTAAGGCTGCAATCTTATGCACACCTACTTGGGTTGGAAGCAACTTCCATTGAAGTCAGTGAGGATTATTTCTGAGTAGACATGTATAGGATGGAACTGGAGAGATTGATACACACTGGGAGGGGCTGCTTGGTTATATTAGTATTATTTACTTATTCTGGCATTATTGCCTTGTCTGCATCTCCAGTCTATCCATTGTATCTTTCTGTTATGGGTTTTTAAGGGGTGTGGGTGTGGCTGTGTTATACTAAACTTTGTCTAATGAGGCAACCTATATCTTAGGCACTATTAATGGTAACAGTTTGTTTTAATAACAAGTGTTTAAAAAAACCTTTATTTTATGTGGTATCTGATGGATCGTGTAAATTGTAGCATGTTTTTATCGTTTTCTCTAGGGACTAGTTGTTAAATCTAAACAGTTTCCTCTGTGAACTAATTATCTGGTATAAGCAGCTGCCTTCAGTAATCTGGGAAAGTAGAAGCAGAGAGTGAGTTGTAGTAGTAATAGCAATGACAATAATATATAAGTAGCTAGATGTTCAGATGGCTATGTGCTTAACTAACCAACAGAAGGGCATAATTTTTAAAATAACTGATTAAAGATGCTGCCACATTAACTGCTTAACACTTAACTGCATTCACATAATAGAGATGTAACTTTAAAAAATGCTCTGAGCATCTCTCCAAAGACAACTAATGTATGTTTTCAGCTCACTTGGGATGCCTTTTATGAGATATAAACAAATTGGCACCATAAGGAGCTGAGTTTTATTGCTATCTCTCTGCTAACAATATCTTATTCCTCAGGGCTTCCCATGCACCTTGAGACCAACATGAATTCAAATCCAATTAAGACAACTTTCAGTTTGCTGGTCTAAACAAATGAATGAAATCTCTCACTGTCCCCCAGTGGGTGTAAGGCTGCCCTCCAGTCCACTCCATAGGCTGTGCCTACTGGCCCACCCATGATTATATATTGTTTTATTTCTAGTAATATAAGTAAAGCCCTGCACCACATGCTATGGAAGACGTTACTGTTCCACACACAGCAGCATAATCATTGTAGAGAATTCTGATGCAGCATTAAATTTCAATAATCTCTCATCACTCTTTTTGTTTCCAGGTTTGGCCATGTGAAGCATCCAAGCAATTTTTTCAATCCTTCTTGAAAAAGAAAGGTATACATAGTTTATAGCTGGCCACTTTTTTCCATACTTCTTTGATATATAAGATTATACCAAATATCCTGGGTTTTCAAAATACAGTGGTACCTCCGGTTAAGTACTTAATTCATTCCGGAGGTCCATTCTTAACCTGAAACTGTTCTTAACCTGAAGAACCTTAACCTGTTCTTAACCACTTTAGCTAATAGGGCCTCCCACTGCTGCCTTGCCACCGCCACACGATTTCTGTTCTCATCCTGAAGCAAAGTTCTTAACCCAAGGTACTATTTCTGGGTTAGCGGAGTCTGTAACCTGAAGCGTATATAACCTGAAGCGTATGTAACCCGAGGTACCACTGTATTATGCTTCCAGACATGTATAGATTATGGAATTGGTGCTGCTCATGCAAATTTGTTGCTGTTCCCACATGACATCCTCAACAACAGAATGCTAGCCTGTATTTCCCCCCATTTAATACATATTTACCCTTTCTATGGAATATCTGATAAGTAGGGTTTTTTTAAAATGTTGCCAAAGACTCGCTTGCAATATCCGAAGTTGCTTGCAACATTGAGTCCACATCTGGAAGAACTCATTGTTTCTCAACAGTTCAATTGGTACAGCAATTAAAGAGGCTACTTAGGAAGTCTGTAGAATCTCTTCCTTTTGAAGAGTCGGAGCCGGGCTATACTTAAGCCTCTGTCTGGGATGTTAGGTAATGGGCATCATATTCAAGGGGAAGACACTGGATGCCTTCCAGTTCTCGTTTCTTCTGTATACTTCTGTGATTCTTCTCACAAAAAGAGTTAGGAAGTCATGAACTTTCCTTTAATCTTCACAGTATTCTGTCACATTGAAAGAAAGAACAGAAGCTCAGTGATTTAGGTAGCAATCCAATGCGCAATTCAATGTAAACTCCATTGAACACAGCGGACTCACGTGTTAAGTCAGAAGTTATAATCTAGGTGTTGGATTATTGCAATCAATGCTGTTTCCATCCTGCTACACTTCAGCTTCTGCTAAAACCTATGTTATTTCACTATCTGCTAAGGCCAAACTTGTGTAATTAATTTCAATGTATTTCAATGGAAGCAAAACAGCGAAAATAATGTAACTATTTACATAACATTTGTGGACTAAAAATGATTGTGAATATCACCCATGTTCTCTTACGTGTTTCCATTCCTGACCTGACCTCAGATAACCATGAAAATTGCAGGAATTTCCACTCCTGTTTCCATTTCTGATTAAATTTCTCAACATCCCTAGTTGTTGGTCTCTCCTGCATGCTTTCCTAGATTCAAATGGTACTGGATAATTGTGAAAGCTTACTATGGGAGAGGGCCAGACATATTGTTTCTATATCTTAAGAACTGACTAGCAAATTTTTAGTAAAAAGGAAGACACAACTGTCTTCAGCAGCCATCAAAGTTATTCAGTCTTACTCATTGAGAATTTTATGGGAAAAGAAAAGAAATGAAGGGTTTTAAATCAGGATTGCATGCTCCAAAGCCAAAAGATTTTAATGCCAACTATAGAATCACTTATTCCACTGTCCAATATCTCCTCAGCTAACGCCCAGCTTTATATACAGACAAATGTTATCCAGGAAAAAAGGGAAGGCATTTTAACATGGGATTATTTTTCTCACTTGTGATGAGAATGTCAGAGATTCTGCAGTTGTTGAATTTAATAACAAATGTATTACTTGCTCATGCATTATATTTTATTGTATTGCTGATAGTGTCCAGAATGTTTGGATACTTAAAACCAAAGAGGTTAGATCTGAACAACTCTATTAAACAAAGTGTATATAGATGATTATGAAGATGCCTAGTAAATGGTAAATATACATTGTTCCAACTTATTTCAGTGGTGGAGTTTCTGTATGAAAAATAATCAAAAATATAAAATCACCATTGTAATCTTCTTTGTATGCCACCATTCCATGGTTAAAACCATGCTCAAGGTGACTTACAACATGAAAAGATTTGCAAAATTACAAACATAACAAAAGTCATCATAACCAGTAAATAAAACATATCAAAAAGAACACAACCAAATTGAACATTTTCCACATAAATCATAATAACATCTAAAGATAATATATTAATATTGGTGGCAGCAACAAAAATAATCCTTAACTGTACCCCAGCCCAAGGGTCTGTTAAGCAGCATCAGCTTTTGTAGCTGGAGTCAGCCAGGGCCCTGCCCTCCCAGGCCAGGTGGTAAAAGGCCAGCAAGGCAGTGAGCGGGTCTTCCAGGACTCATAGCCAAGATGGTCTCCAATGTACAATTGAATGTTGGATCATGGATCTCTCAAAAACTCTTAGGATTCTCACACAATTAGAGTTCCTATTTTAGGAGAATGTAACAGCAAGAGTTAAGGCAGTCACTATTTCACAGCACAAACCTCTTTACAAGTATACACAAAAGTAAAAATGGGAGAGAAATTCAATTTATTTCATGCTTTCTGAAACCCAAACAGCCTTTCTTTGAAATTCACAATTCTCCAGATTGTGTAATGCAGTTCCCCAGCCAAATCATTTGTAAAAAATTCACAAACTGGGCTTAAAGTGTACATAAAAACACATACATTGGTGAAAATAACAAAAAATGCATCGTATTAGGGGAAATTGCTTGCAAAAATGTGTATATTAAGTAAAATTGCCTATAAATATGTGTCTATTAGGAGAAATTTGCACTAATATGCTGAAGAATTTTCATTAGGACTTTTTTTTTTAAAAAAAGCAAACTGATGTGGAAATGTGAAAAACTGAAATTAATATTAGAAAAATGAGAAACAGAGAGAAACCAAAATGGTCAGAGTGATCCCTCATTACTCAGAATTACTCTAAGCCCCAGAGAGTTTTATGAGCCTTACTCTCAGGTAACTGTGTAGAGGACTGCAGCCCTAATGCCCCAGTGCAAAAGATTTGAAATATCAAGAATGCTTAAGTAGTAACATTGCTAGATTCTATAAAGAAGAATGATTCTGTGTCCCACTATTTTTCAGAAGAAAATATATTGGTTGATGTTGCTCTTCCTTACATAGTGTTGCAGAGGTAAAGGAAGTTTTACCTGCTGAACACTTCTCAACTCAGTTTATAATGCCTACCATTTATTCTATTAGGATGATCTAATGCTGTCCCTACATAACAAGTGCACAAACTTTAATACTGCTGGAGTTATGGGTTTTAAACTAATATTGCATGCAGATACATGGACATAATTATATTCAGCATTGGCAAGAATGGGAAGATAGCACTATGAACAAATTTTGTAACGTAATAGAAAAGGGTAAATAAGAAGAAAATACTTCAGCTACTAAATCCCAACTCTTGATGAAGCATTTATAAATACTGGAGAAAGAGTACATATCTGTGTCTAACTCTACACATTAGAGGATATGGGTTTCCTTATGGAAACCCTACTCAAGTATTCAGCACCAATGAGCGTGAAACACATTCCCCCAGAATGCAGATAAATTGAAAGGTGAAATTGAATGGGATCATGTCTGGATAACTATTCTGCTGTCCCACATTTATTTATTTAAAATATTTATGCCCTGCTTTATAGCCTGAAGAGGCTCTCAAAGTGGTTTAGAAAAGATTTGCACAACACAGTTGCATTTAAGCATAGCAGTAGGGGAAAAAATGACAATGTGTCATATGGTGTCAGGATAATTCAGGCAGAATTTCCTGTCCTACTCTGTCTCCCTTTGGCCACAGCCAGCTAAGCAACAGCTTTCTGAAACAAAGGATTGGAGCTGAGCAGCTAAACACACTCAGCCCATAATGGAAGGAAATCTTTTTCTGGTAGTTCACCACCCATACTTGCTACACTGGTTGTACTCCCCTGAGTTGGCACCTGTGAGGACACTGCCTATCCCCATACCCAAAATGCCATTGCATACACACACACTCAACCCTGGCTGTGTCGGCATCAGCTAGAAGGGGACCTATATATGTACAGTTGTATGTGCTCCCTTCATGATTTCTGTCCCCGTAGAGGGTTACCAATGCACAGGATCCATATATGTACATGCCCCTTTCAGACTGACACCAATCATGCATCAGCTGCAGCAGGGACTTGGCCAGTGTACACACTGGAGCCTATGGGACACAGCTAGCCTGTACATTTTAGATAGGGTAGCTCTATATTTTAGTGACAAGCCTATGATTATACCCATGGATTAAGCATGAGATCACACACTTTTGATTTTTACTTGTTTTCCTGCTGTTTGGCAAATGTGATTTTGAACTAACTTTCAGATCGCCATAGGCTTCATATCTTTTAAGAAGCCATACTCCAGTCTATCCTTTTTATAGTGTGAAACCCATGTAGAGTAGCAAGCCATCTGCATGCTGATTGAACCTGAAAGAAACCCATTTTGCAGATGTGCCATTTGAATGTCTTACTGGCATTGTAACTTTTTTTTAACTTCTGGTAATTGCTTTAGAAGAACAAAGCTCTTTGTTTAAGGGGAGCTCAGGGAGATCATAATTGCCATAAGGTACAAGACTGTTTCCAAGTATTTCTGAATTGCTTTTCTTTCTACATTAAATATTTAACGTCTAATCTTTGGCCAAACTGTAGAAACCCACTAAGGTCCATGGGTGATGACATCAGGAAGAGAATGGAGACCTGCCAGTTAAATGCTCTGTGTAATTTTCACTATATAACCACCACTTGAAAAGTATCTGGCTGAATTTGAAATAATATGCAAGAATACAGAAGCATGTAGTCACTGAAAAGTGGACCATAAGCAATTGGTTTCACACATTTGTGAAAAACTGAAGATTCACAAATTGTTTTGTTTTTTAAAAAAAATACAAACAGCTTTTTCACTTCCCAAACATTGTGAAACAAATGTTTATCTTCCTCTGTAAAATCTTTTTTTTTTTAAGGATTGAAACAATAATATTTATTTACAGCAACGTGCAATGTGACTTGGAACTTAAAATTATTATTATTTAATATTGGTTTTTTGCACAAATTTTCCAACATAACAACTTCATAATATCATAACAAATCTTTGGCTATCACAGCCTAAGACTTCCCTCAACCCCTTCTAATGGTTTTCTAAATTCTTCTCTATTTTTGCATTTTATTCTTCCTCTGTAAAATCTTGACCCCTTATGGGTTTTTAATTGAAAGACTTATCATTCTTAGCACTTTTTGTCAGGACTGATGCCAGTACTGACTTTATCTGTGGGTATCCAGCAGTGAGATGGTAACCCAGTACTCCAAGAGGGAATTGTTTTAATGCAAGCACTGACTGAATTATTTGCTAGATCAGCTAAAGGGCACCTGTTTCTCAGTCATGTGCTCTGATACTCTTTTGCCTTTGCTAAGAGAGCAGTTTCATACCAGGCAGAGTGGACTATTTATTTTTTGTTGAAGGATAAGAGAGTGTGAATATAAACACACATAGGGTACAATTCATCCAAAACTAAACTTCCAAAACCCATTGATAGAACAGTGGACGTCCTTACCTTTTGCACTGAAAATAGTATGACAACAGTGCATAATTGTGACTAGATCATTCCATTCTACCCAGTGCTACTTTTCTAGAAAAAGAGGTGCTGGAACTCACCATGAACACCTTCCTCGTTCCTTTAGCATGGCAATGGCACTCATCTGAGAGGTGCCAGCACTGAGTTCTGGTGAGTTATGGCTGAAAAACAATTGACAGTGCGGATGCTATACATGTGGGATGGCAACTGACAGCTTGCAGGCCAGATCCAACCTGAACAACATATGAAGATATTGAGAAGTCCTGCTATAGATCAAGCCATATCTGCTAAGAATTTTCATATTATATTTTAAAATAAAAAATATTAGCACAAAATTCTGACCAATGCATTGTACCTTATAGTACTACCTTTTGTGACAGACGATCCACAGATCAAGCACTGGTGACCATGCATTCCAGTAATTATTTGAAATGCCAAATTTATTTGCAAATGGGATTATCTTTTCAATAGTTTGAAACTCTGCTTTCTCAGTCAATTCTCCTCCTTAGCACTCATCCAAATTTGACTCTAATGTTCTTCATGTGATAGGACAGGCTATATATGTAATATGACACCTTCCGCTATATCAGAGTTTGAATTTTGATTAGAAAATTCTGTGATTAGTTTCTCAGTACAAGAAAGTTGCTTAAAAATAAAAAATAAAAAAAAATGATAGTTGTGTGGAGGGGTTCTTGCAACCCAATAATTACAAAACATTATTTATCCAATTTATGGTGGAATAGTTTGGAATACTGTATATATTAAGTAGCAGTAAGCAGACCGTGTGCCTATTGATCTTTGAAGTAATGGAAGGGGAATGTCAGGAATGACTATCAGTGATAGATGAAAGCTAGGAGAGAATAAGGCAAACCAGGCTGATGGACAGGAAGCCAACATCTGCTAAAAGGCATAATGGCACCCGACTTCACTTTCAACTTGACTTCCATGGCAGCTCTGGCTCCTGCTTATTTCAGAAATAAAATTAAAGGTATTCCAGTCACTGTACCCATTAAATTTCAATAGATGGTCTTAGTTCAGCCTTAGAAAGTTGCAGTGAGCACATGCAGAGAGAGTCTTGTCTAAACTATTGTTAATAATATTTTTTAACAAAATAAATATAAAAAATTGATCCATTTTATAATGCTCCTTTTATTTAGTGCTGACAGTCATTTGCAGATAAGAAACTGAAAAGGCACTCCTTTGCTCTAAGAGAGACATGGGGAACCTCTCGCCTGCCAGACATTGTTGGACTATAACTACCATCATCCCTGACTCCATGCCATGCTCGCTGGGGCTGATGGGAGTTGAAGTCCAGCAACATCTGGAGGGCCACAGGTTGCCAACCCTTCATCTTACAGGAAGCTGGCATGGGCTGGCATCCCCCAAAATCTATTAATTCTGCTAATAAACAAAAAAATGACATTAATACTTGCCAAGGCAAAACAGTAAGGCAGTTTGTAGTAACACTGGTATTTAGGGTGTGTGTGGTGGTTTGTTTGTTTTTTAAGATGCTAGTGTCAGTCTCAGTATAGTGCCTGCCACTATACCATCCCTAATGGCTGGGAGCAAGAACGTGTGTTGTGATTTTAGCCAGTTTTTATATGATATATTTTTAAGTTGGCAGTTTGTTCTGCTGGTGATGCTGATTATGGTGATGATTTACTTCTTTTCTATGGCTTGTCCTAAGTTGCAGGGACTGTTTGGTATTGAAATGGAAATAAATAAAAGATAAAGTATTCTATACAGGACTAGTCAAGCAATACAGTGCTTCATGTGATTTTGTTACGATTAACTAAGTGCACTGGTGTTCATGAAATGCAGTGGCGTCGCTACGGGGGACGGGGGGAGGTGCGCGCTGGGTTCCATGTCTGTGGGAGTGACAATAAGTCACCCTGCGGGGGCTCGCGGCAGCACGATCAGCCATCGCGCCACCACAGCCACATGTGGAGGATCCTCCGTTCGCGGCTGCAACCATGAGCAGAAGATCCCAGCGCTGGTGGCAAACTGTTAAGCACAGTGCATGTGTGGCATCGCATGCATGGGCTGTACGTAGCGATGCCGCACATACGCTGTATAGCGGTTTTCCGCTGGCGCCGCTCCAGAGGCATACAGATGGTGCCAGGATCCTCTGCTCGCGGCTGTAGCGGCGATGGAGGGATCCCGGCACCCTCCGTACAGCTCTGGAGCGGTGCTGGTGGAAAACCGCTATACAGCTCATGTGCGGCATCGCTACGTACAGCGCATGTGTCCTACATAGTGACGCCGCACATGCATCCTACGTAACGACGCCCACCCAGGGTGTCACGACGCCTTCCTTCACCCCTGATGAAATGTTCACCATGGTGACGATTGGATTTTTGACTTTACAAACATTCTTTGGTGAAAAGTTTTTTAAAAAATTTTACACATTTGCTTTTTTATCCAGTCATCTTACATTTCCCTATAAAATACTCATTTTAAGGCTGCAGTCCTAATATACACTTATTTCCCTATAAAATATTCAGTTTAAGGCTGCAATCCTATATACACTTAGCTGGAATATGTCTCAATGAACTTCATGGGTTTACCTCTGAGCAGATGCATAAAAGGCTGCACTGTTAGTGTAGAATTATAGAAAACCTTTTATTCAGTTTGCTATTGCTAGCTGTACCTAAAGCTATTTTAATTTTTAGAAAAACCTTAGAGTGAAGAGTTAAGAAAACTAAAGAAATACATTTGACACTGTCAAAAATCCCTGAATTGTCCCTCTAATATCCCTGTGCTCTGCCAAACATTTAATCAAGTTTAATCAAAACTCACTGGTCTAATACAAAAACTTAATATTAGGTATGTCACCTGAGCTATGATCTACACAGGCTCAGGATTAAGAAAAATTGACGCTCCATGCAAAACGACAAGGCAAATGCAGTTCTGTGTGGGCAAAAAGTTTGTGTTAAATCCCAGGGTGAATATATGTGGCAGAGAGAGGAGGTATTGGATTATTGCTGGAATAGTTTTAGGTTTTAGTGAAATAAAATGAGACCCAGCGGCTGCCAGCAACAGTAACCAGGAATCTACAGTATGCTCTGTGGGTTCTTGCTTAGGCCTTGATTTTCATCCAGAACTATAGCATTTGCTGCTTCTGCCAGATGTTCGGGCTTGGGCCAACAATCCCATATAGGCTCACAGGAAAAACAAACCTTTATCCCTATGCATAACTATGAGACTCTGGCACAGTGCTCTATAGAGCTGTAAGTTATCCCATGGCTGCTGAAGGGTACTACAATTTTTTTTAAAAAAATAACCATTTTCCTAAGCTTTAAAACCTGTATTCTTACCCAGTAAACAAAGGAGGAAATTTTGTTTCTTAAAATGTGGTTTTAAATGGGACTGTTAAACTACAGGAAAGCCAAGACTCTGGGTCAGCAGCCTGAAACGCAGTGGATATGCATTCAATACATAACCATGGGTGTAGCCAGGATTTTTGTTAGGGGGGGGCAGAACAGAAATGATTGGTCAGTTAGTTAAGTATTTCTATTGTTTTACTTGATCGGGGGGGGGCAGCTGCCCCTCCCTGCCCTCCCTGGCTACGCCCATGTACATAACCTCTGCAGGCCAAACAATTGTCCCTTGCCTTTTCACATACAATCTGGGGGGGAACTGCAGGACCTGTGTTGGCTTTGGAGTCTGAAGTTCCTTTCCAATTTTCCAGTTCAGTCCCTTGGTGCTAAACAGCTGGCTTCCCCATGTTCTTATGAGTGCAGGGGAATACTGGGGAAAGATGGTGTAAATATTATTTTATTATGTTTGTTTAAAAGGGTAGCAGGGTGGGAAGCTGCCCTTCAGTATCAGGGCAGCATATAGGGCAGCATAGAGCAAAAATATCAGCATCAAAATAAAATCACAGTTAAAATGAAACACAAAGGAAAGCAGCAGCTCATAATTCTGCAGGAAAATGTCAGCAGAATAGATTAAGCAATTATATACCAGCTCACGTTAGCTGCTGGAATGCCTGGGCAAATAATCATGTCTTTGCCTGGCACCAGAATGACATCACACTTGGCATCAGACAAGCCTTCTTGGGCCCAGCATTCCACAAATAAAGAGCTATGTCTGAGAAGTCCCTTTCTCTGGCTGTCATCCCCACTTCAACTATATGGGGCATCCAGAGGAAAGCTTTAAATGACAGACACAGGATGCTTTCAGGCCACTGCTGTTTTCCGATGGGAATCAATCATATTCAAGAGAATTCAGGTTGATTTGGAGCTCTTGTGCAACAAATCCACTCCACACCCATATCCCCAAATCAGACTTTTTGCAACAAGGAAAGTGACAGAGAAATGCACTGGAAAGTGTGGGATAACAATTGCTTGATGTGGTGTTGTATAGCCTCCCTGCAAACAAATCAGAATGAATGCTCAATAAACAGCTGCTGTCATCTAACAACCCCACAAACTTTGTGCAAACAAATCAGGATGAGTATTCAATTCAGGTTGTCTGGAAGTGATCACAGTGTTTGGGCAGGTTTAGGTGATAGAAGTCAGTCCTTTAAGTATTCAGGTGCTAAGTCATTCAGGAAAATATGGGTAAGCATCAGCACTTTGAAGTGTGCCTGGAAATTGGCAGTAGCCATTTAAGGACTGGTAAGCAATGGTATGGGGACACAGGTGGCGCTGTGGGTTAAACCACAGAGCCTAGGGCTTGCCGATCAGAAGGTCGGTGGTTTGAATCCCTGTGACAGGGTGAGCTTCCATTGCTCAGTCCCTTCTCCTGCCAACCTAGCAGTTCGAAAGCATGAAGTGCATGCAGATAAATAGGTACCACTCCAGCGGGAAGGTAAATGGCGTTTCCGTGTGCTGCTCTGGTTCGCCAGAAGCGGCTTAGTCATGATGGCCACATGACCCGGAAGCTGTACGCCAGCTCCCTCAGCCAATAAATTGAGATGAGCGCCGCAACCCCAGAGTTGTCTTCAACTCTAACTAATGGTCAGGGGTCCCTTTACCTTTACCTAAGCAATGGTACATCAGTCCTCTTGGGGCTTTTTAAATCAGACATTGCCTATGCTCACTCATACCTTTTCTTGCAACATTAAGGGCCAGAAATCTGCCTTTAGAAAATAAGAAAACATATGAAAAGGTAAAGATAAATGGACCCCTGACAATTAAGTCCAGTTGCGAATGACTCTGAGGTTACGGCGCTCATCTCCCTTTAAAGGCCGAGGGAGCCCGGGCGTTTGTCCACTTCTGCAGACAGTTTTTCCGGGTCATGTGGCTAGCATGACTAAGCCACATCTGGCAAAACCAGAGCAGCGCATGGAAATGCCGTTTACCTTCCCGCTGGACCAGTACCTATTTATCTACTTGCACTGTGTGCTTTCAAACTGCTAGGTTAGCAGGAGCTGGGACCAAACAATGGGAGCTCACCTCGTCGCGGGGATTCAAACCGCCGACCTTTCGATCAGCAAGCCCAAGCGGCACAATGGTTTAACCCACAGCACCACCTGCGTCCATATATATGCACTTTAAATGGATTACCTGCAACCCTTATTGGCTTGAAGACAAAGAAGGAATAACATAAAGAAAAGCATGGGTTTTATTGTTCAACATCTGGAAGTGTGTGAGCCCCGCACCCTCTTGAGTGTTTACAGAGTGATGATGAACAAATTTACATCTACCGGAATCAAGGGATATTGCAGCAGGATATCACGACTAGAGGAAATTTGCACTCCAACTGATCTCTAGGGCATTCTTTAAAAATATTTCACTTCTAACAAGTATCACTAGAAAACAGTCGTCACTCCCATTCCCTTGCGTTGAACATGCTTGTTACACTTTTTTTCTCCGCCTATACAAAGACCACAAAAGAAAGCAGTTGGCTACATGAAGCTTGACAGAGCACCACAAGGAGAGCATATAAATCTTCTTACGTTGGCTGTGTGCCCTTGGAATTAAAGGGAAATTGTGTTTTGAAAGTTTTTTCTCCCAAACACACTAGATTAACAAAGTATATTGTGCCTTCACAGCTTAATATATGATGGAAAGTTTGGCAGTTGTTGCCATCTGAGGCAAGGCCTTGTGTTCCTAATCCTTCCTTCTTCTTAAAGTATAAACCAGACATTATAAGGGCTTGTGCAAAAGTCTTGGGGAACTATGTGAACACCTCTCAGGTGGCACCTCTCAGGTAGGCGCCATTGCCATTATAAGCGAACAATGGAGGCCTTCATGGTGAGTTCTGGCACCTCTTTTTCTAGAAAAATAGCACTACGCAGCAGGGATGGCAACTTGAAAAAAATAGGGGGGTAAGCCCCACCCATATAATCACATGACATGTTGCAGGA
This sequence comes from Podarcis melisellensis, assembly GCF_964234715.1. Classification (NCBI taxonomy): domain Eukaryota; kingdom Metazoa; phylum Chordata; class Lepidosauria; order Squamata; family Lacertidae; genus Podarcis; species Podarcis melisellensis. The sequence continues at coordinate 49,030,282 of NC_138539.1, forward strand.
ACACCATTTGAATGGCAATGCCCATCAACTTTGGGAGGGCAAGGTCCCCTCAAATATTTCATGGGAGGGCAAAGCCCCCTCGTTCCCTAGGAGTTTGCTCCCATGACCCGCAGAAAAAGATCCCTGTCTCAGGTAAGCTATTGCGCAGGGCAGGCAAAACAACACGACTGCATTTATTTTTAAAACTTACCAGCTCACTTTTAAAAATTTATATTTAATTGCACTGCAGGGGTTGTTATATGAAAACAACAATAGCAACAAAGAAACAAACTAAAATAAAACCAGAATGGTGGTGGGAAGGAGAGGAGGAGAGCATTCATAGGTTTTGCTTATTTTCCATTTACAGGGGTATCATAAATTACCTTTACATTCAGCTGAAGGAAGAGTTCAGCTTGGTAAGTACAGTAATTTATGTAACTTTTCAGCTCACATTTAAAAAGTTTAACAATGAGTTTTACCCATCTTGTTTTTCACTAGAAAACTATCAGGTCAAAATGGATTCTCCCTTCATCAAGCATTGTTTTATCCTCCTTATTTGTGTATGCGTGTCATATTCAGTAGATGAAATCACTTCTCTTGCAAAATGCAATGTTCCTCATATTTCGGGAAACCAGTTTTTTTTATAGGATTGCTCTACACATTAAAAAAATCAATCTTGGATGCACCGTTTTGAAAACATAGAATCAGCATTTTACAGTAAACTCAGTCCTCATCATGCTTGTAAGCTGCAGAATGTGTCCAGCCCCTTAGGTTTCTTTTACATTGCTTTCCCTTCTCAAAATTATTCTGACACTGAATCTGTTTTATAGTTTACTGAATGCTTATCATGTCATTTCAGAAAGGTTCCAAATACACCCCCCATTGCTCATCTCTTCATGCTCAGTGCTGTACATGTACAAGATTTTACATTGCCCAATATTTCCTGGTCTCATCCTTTCCCCAAGTTAGGTTGTGGTACTATTGTCAGTCTTCCCTGTCCCGACAGATGTATGCTTGTGCCATGAAACCAATAATGTGTATAAAACTGAATTTGATTATTTTTGGTTAAAAAATTGTTCTTAACACCATTAATCAAGACCAACTCAATATAACGTTTACACATCTGTTCATTTTTCATTAAACAGAATAGTAATGCCTAAATTTAAATTTGAATAGGTAGTGCTTGCATTAAATTCCATGCCACACATTCATCTTGAAACAATAGATAATGCAGAATACAGTAGCATTGCAATGTTGATTCAGAGAAATTAATTAAAAAAGTAAACACTGCAATATGCAGACCCATCATTATTCAAACTGAGCAGTGTTTTATGTCTCATTGATTATCAATCGCAGAAGATATTTCATTTAAATCAATTACAACTGCCTCAAAACTGTATTGTGGATTAGATTTGCAGAGAAACAATAAAATTGTGCACTGAACTTTCAAGAGAAAATGCTCATAATCAGTACAATTGCTGCTGCGATAGTTCAGACATTGCCCTAGCCATCTTACCTTATCTATGGCATCACACTCATGCTTTGGCATAGGTAAGCACTCTTATACCAGCAATAATATAGTCTGATGAAGTACAATACTGTTCTGTCTGCATGTATGGCTAAGAAGAGAGGCAGAAGCAGGTGCTGATCATTGAGGATAACTTAAATAACTACTAAAGAGCCAGCTGGGTTGAAACAAGCATTATGAATCTGAGATAAGATGATAATGAATATCAGTGGTTGCGGAACTGAAGCGTATCCTTGCAAGATGAGCCACCCTAGATCCTTCATATACGACACCAGTTTAACTGCCCATTCACAGATCCTGTCCATGTTGATAGTCAGCTGTGTCCACTGATAAGACTCAGTTTGCTCTAGTCTCATAGTTAGACATATTGTGGGTTATACTAGCCACCATAGTCAAACATACAGAGATATTATCTACAAAATACATGGTTCAATAGCCACTTATGTAGGCTTATGTTAGTATAAGCATGTCTGCAACTTGAAAAGACAATGTCTCTCTTTGGGATGCAGAACCTCTTCCCTTGGGATGACGGGACACCAGGGAGCTGCAACAATTTGATGTGTCATATACTGATAACAGGCCAGTAAACAATCATGGCTCAAGGCTTCCCATAACAAGAGGTGGAACAAGGGAAGGCTAGATCTCTGTCTAAAGCAACACAGCTGGATAAGAGCTGAGGCAGTACAATATGTTTAGGATCAAGCTGGAATATCCAGTGAGATACGATTTAGAGCATGTAACTGTAAACTTAGAAAAGGAGAGGGATGTCATAAAGGTATGAGAAACGCCATGCTAAAACTCAAATCCAGCAATGAAATCAATTTCAACATACCATAGCACCTCCTTGGGGCAAGTTAAGTAGGAAACCATGCGTGCAAACATAAAGGATTCACCATATGGATCTCATTGCAAGATCTGTATAACCAGACATTTCCATTACATGTGTTTGTTAATTTTATCCATACTAATTTCTTTCATATCTATAGATGCCTGTGCCTTTACAAATCCCAACTTGTTCCTTTTATCATTATACATATATGTTAGCTTAAGCAGCATTGTTAGTGTCAAATCACTCCATTCTGAATCCATTACTTCTGTGCTACACCCAAAGAAGAGTTTAAATCTTAGAAGAATCCCTGAAATATAGTCTCTTTGACTTTGCTTCGGCTACAAGCCTAGGCACATGTACCTGGGAACACACCCCATTGAACTCAGTGGGACTTACCTTTGAATAGATATGAATAGGATCACACTGCAACCTATAGTTTTATATCTACTTACCTAGGAGCAGATCCCATTGAACCTAATAGGATCTAGAATCATTGTAAAGTTGGAAGGGACCATGAGGGTCATCTAGTTCAACCCCCTGCCATGCAAGAATCTTTTGCCCAATGTGGGGCTTGAACCCACAACACTGAAATTAAGAGTCTCATGTTCTACCAACTGAGATTTGCTTCTGAGTAGACATCTATAGTGCTGTCCTGTAAGGCTCTAATACTAAACACACTTCCCTGCAAATGGGTTTCACTGAATTCAGTGGGACTGTTTATTTTATCTGTTTAATACATTTTTATGCTGCCTTCAGGGAAGTAACTGTGATTAAGTCTGTGTATTATGTAAAACTCAATCTTTTTGCATGAAGTTCCTCTCTTTGGAAAGCATGGGAAAATGCAAATCTTTTAATGGAATAAGGATACAGAATTAAACAAAGTAAATACCCAGAGTTAAATTTAAAAGATATTTATTTATCAAACCATTTATTAAATGGGCCATCTCATTCAGAAGACCGATGGCCTTATCTGGGGAAGTCTGAGAACTAGACATCTCCTGCTCTTCCCCTTGCCTTTTCCATGCCCAGTCTTGACAATTTTGCATGCATTACAAAATATGTGTCACTGCACATGGAAAACTGAGGCAAAGAGGAAATGACATGCCATACACGAGAAGGAATTCAGGCATATGACTCATTGGACCATGTTGCCATATGACAAGCAGATGTCCTGACATCACCCTCAATCTATATCACAACCTTGGTTTTCCATCTCTCTCACACACCTCTCTTCTGCATTTTTTCTGGTTCTGCTACAAATGGGTGAAATTGCTGGGAAATGGATTTTGGCTAAACATGAAGAGCAACTTCAAGCAGTTTGACTGTGGAACTAACTGCTTCAGGAAGTAGCGGCATTTAAGTAGAGGTTTGTCAGGGCTGCTGCAGTTGCATCTCACATTGCAAATCCTGCACTGTGCTGATGGTTGGCTAGATTACCCGAAAAGAACCGTCCAGTTCTTTGATTCTATCTCCCTTGTGCTAAATTCAGGCTTATAGCAAGCCAATAGAAATCACTTTAAATGTGGATAAGTAGCAGCATGCCAAAAGTTGAATGCCATGTGTAGTAGCATATTAGGACAAGCCAAAGAGAGCTTGTACGTCTATTTCTATTTCTACGCAGATATGATAATGAGGAATTGGACCCTGACATTTTGATCCTGTTCCTGCTGAAACTTCCATCTACAAGAAGTTGACTTTTTAGCTGCACATTGCTTGTAAATGCCCCCTTCTAAAAAATATTTTTAAATTAGAAATTTAATTAATGCAGCAGACTAAGACTATATACTAATATCTGTTCATGCTGAATTGGTTTCCTTCCCACCTTTTTATGGTTGATTAATTCCTAATGGCTGTACTAACCCTATTTAAATGTACAGAACTTGTTTCTGACTAAACATAAACAGAGTGTTGCTATGAAGCTACATGCATCCACTCAAATTCTTCTTCTATAAAACTATTAAATGTGCAAGTATCCCTGTCTTCCTATGCCTCTCAAATGTGCTATCCATATTTGGCTATGCTGCTCACATGTAAAGGCTGCACTCGACCTAAGAAAGCTGGAACTAAGCTAAGTTCTGCTCTTGCGTTCCTATGCCTGTCACTGTCCATGATTTGGTGGGCATCTGAAGTCTCCTATACCTGCTTTATTTAGAACCTTGCAGAACTGGGGTTCTAGATAACACAGGAAGCCCTCAGGAGTAGAGGAGACTCCTCGGTTCATACTTTGCCGTACAACTAGTAAAGAGCAACTGGCATAGTTATTGTTTGTATAATACACATTAAGCATCATTTTTTCTTTTGGGTGTGCTCCAGTACTTGAGTCCAATTTCTCATTCAGCATTTAGCATAGTATGTCAGCACCCTCTAGTGATGCTTTGGAACAATACCTGTTGAGGCACAGAAGTAGTCATTTCAGGAATGACAAAGAGAAAGGTATGCATACCATGCTACTACTAAAATAGCTTTGAGGAATCAGCCATAAAAAGGTGGGAATGGAACCAATTCAGCATGAACATATCTTAGTCTGCTGCATTTAAAAAAAAAATACTAATATGCATTAGGTAAAGGTAAAGGGCCATTAGGTCCACTTGTGACCGACTCGGGGGTTGCGGCGCTCATCTTGCTTTATTGGCCGAGGGAGCCGGCGTACAGCTTACGGGTCATGTGGCCAGCATAACTAAGCCGCTTCTGGCAAACCAGAGCAGCGCACAGAAATGCCGTTTACCTTCCCGCCGGAGCGGTACCTATTTATCTACTTGTACTTTGACGTGCTTTTGAACTGCGAGGTGGGCAGGAGCTGGGGCCAAGCAATGGGAGCTCACCCTGTCGCCGGGATTCGAACCACCGACCTTCTGATCGGCAAGTCCTAGGCTCTGTGGTTTAACCCACAGCGCCACTCACGTCCCACTCATGCATTACCCATGTTCAGTTTTTAAGACCACTAGCTGTGTCATTATTACTCATTTGTTTTATGCAGTTCAAACTTTAAACTGTTCAGTCTGATTCAATCCCTGACATCTCCAGGTTCTAGGATCTCTTACAATAGGACTGGGAAAGAACCAGGACCCTAAATCATAGAACTCTAGAGTTCGAAGGGACTCAAAGCACCTTCAAGTCCAAACTGCTGCACTGCAGAAACCACAAGTGTTCACTGCTATCCAGAATAGACCATAGTATGCTTAGGTGTCTTCTCTTGAAGCTGTGCTTCTATTGAAAAGGCATTACATGTTCCCAGCACTTGATGTGCTGTATTTTATATAGCATCTTGACTGCTGTATCAATGCTGCTAGGATTTCTATGTGGAATGCAATATCCTAATGGGTATATGCCTGTAATATGAATGGTGCCAAATGATACAAACTGCCTCCTCCCAAACGGCAGCTATAAAGGAGCACTCATGTAGCCTTTACAAGCCACCATTCTCCTGCCCTGACAATGTTGCTGCACCATTGCAATTATCTCTTATGAACCGTTTTATGAAGCTTCAATTCCCCACCCCCTTAAAGGCTATGGGTCCCGCTCATATGAAACACGCATTTATGTTGTGTTCAGTATTCCGGGATCCAACAAGATGAAATTGAGTCTAGTCTATAATGGTAAATAATAAGTACGGTAAATATTGACTCTTTGTTTAAAAAGAGGGCAGTGGGTATGGTTACCCTCTCATCTGCTATCCACTGTCTGGGGTGTTGGAGACCATTGCATAAGGTTAAAATTTAACTGAGGGTATGCTTTCCCTAACTGGCTAAATAAGCCCTTGGTGTTTAGATAAAACATTATAAATCATATGTTCATATACCTAGGATACATGCTGCTTGCTTCAAGTGATCTTCATTTTCGAACGACCTACCTCTTTGCTAATTCTTAAGTTGTTTTTGTTCCACAATGGCAGAATGCACCAGCAAAATATCTACGTTCAGCACAAGTGCTGTTGCTTATGGAACTAAATAGAATTGCTCTGACCTTGAGCTTTGTGATTACTAACAACATTCAAAATCAATAGGAGAGTGGGTAGCCGGATACTATAGCTTAGAGGAGCCAATCAATAAATCTTAAGTGAAGTCTTCATTTATCTGCTCTAAGAAACATGTTTTTGTCTAATACCAAAGTGATAAGAATGCAAACATATAATAATGACTCCTTAGTTAAAAAATATACAGATGCATTACGCTAAAAAACACACAGCAAGATAACATTTGTAACAGTTCCAAACAGAACTTAGCTTCCAAATAATACAACAAAATATTACATCAATAGAATAATCTTATCCTTGGTGGACCCTTTGGGGTATGGTAGAATAGCTCCTATATCCCCTTGTGCTTATAGCCACAGGGTTACCCCAGCAAAAAAAATATACAAGGTTAGTGATGTCATTGCCCTCCAGGCGTACCAGCAAGGGAACAGGCCAGTACTGGAAGCATTGGAGAGAAATGAACTTTAAATTGAGTCTAGACACCAGTCCTGATGGTGTAGTGTTGGTAATGTTAGTAAGCTCTAACATTTCCAAATAACTTCTCCTATTGTGTCCGTTCCCTCAACACAACCACAGTGGAGAGCAGGATTCATGTTAATTCTGTCAATTGTGGCACAACATCTGGGCTACATGAGGGTCAGGCTTAGTGGCAGATGGAACTGTTAGGCCATAAGACAGAGAGACCAACACTAGGTGGAGCCACAGCCAATGACAGGCAGACCCCACTAAGCTACCTCATTCTTTTTCTCAATTCAGATTGAAGCGGCTTGAGGAAAATGCATAAAAACACAGTATGAAACAAGATGATAGGTACATGATAGATATGGATTGTGGCTAATAGCGTGGGTAAACCACATCCCAAACCTGCTTAGTTCTGCAAAGGCCAAACAGAGACTAAGTAGGAAGAAGCTGACAGAGAGTGCCACTACCCGCTAGACCAAGAAAGGCATGCCAGATGCGCGTGTATGGGAAGAGGTTGTTCAGCCAACAGATGGGTCAGTAGACTCCTCACCTTCCTCCACACCTCTGTTTCCTAGAGCCAGGAGGCGCTTGAAGCAGGAAGAGTAGCAATGTGAAGGCAAAGTTTCGGGTTACAGGCACACATCGCATATGGGGAGGGTATATAAACCAGCCAGAGGTTGGGGTCTCCCTGTTGCAACTGCTCTACAGTCGTACCTCGGGTTAAATATGCTTCAGGTTTAGCATTTTCAGTTTACGCTCCGAAGCGACCCGGAAGTAAGGGAACACATTACTTCCGGGATTCACCGCTCGCGCATGCGCAGACACTCAAAATGACGTCACGTGCATGCGCAGAAGTGGCAAAACGCAACACACGCAGATGTGCAGACGGGTTTTACATTCTACTCAGGATGCGAATGGGGCTCCGGAACGGATCCTGTTCACATCCAGAGGTACCACTGTACAGGGCCTAGACCTGTTGACTAGAGCAGTGTTTCCCAACCTTGTGCCTCCAGCTGTTTTTGAACTACAACTCCCATCATCCCTGACTAGCAAGACCAGTGGCAAGGGATGATGGGAATTGTAGTCCAAAAACAGCTGGAGGCACAAGGTTGGGAAACACTGGACTAGAGACTAGAAGCATGGGTGTTTGTATATGGAGCACTGTGGAAGCTGCTGTAAGTGGGGGTTTTTGTTGATAAAGAGTTAACTATCAGAAGTGTGTCTTCCTTGGATCGGGAGGGCCAGGACAATAAAGCCAGTAACTGTAAGTGATTATTCCAATCTAATTCACCCAAGCTGCAATGTCTGCAAATACTAATGACATAAAACATATCTTCTTGTAACAATCCTCAAAACATTAGCAGAGGAGGAAGAAACTGGGATCTTTGCAATAGGAAAAAGGCACTATGTTCTCCCGTCTTGCTCCTATATTGAACTAAGAGCCTTGCATTATGTTCAAAGGATGGGTAAAATCTATAACACGTGGGTCCTGCAGCAAAATTTTGCAGCGTGGAGTGTTTTCTGTTGAGGATTCTAGCCACTATACCCCATTCCTCTATTTAGGGGTTATTTTCCCTCTTAGGGGTTTTTCCTCCTAAATATCTTTTTACTTCTGCAAACCTCAGGATTCCCCCAAGCCTGCTCATACCTTGATCTTGCACATGAGTTGTGCTTTTTTGGCAACATAAGCAATGACACCCTCCCCATGAAGACCATGTCACAGGGGAAACCCCCGCCCCATCATTCAGTTTGTACAAACTCCACACACAACATACACTACGCTTCTGTTATAAATTCATAGAAAATCAACCATACATCGGATCTGCACTGTTCCACTTTTATTTTACTCCATGAAGGAAGGACTACAAAATGGGGAAGGACTTGCATATGGGAGTGGATTCAACACGGACTGGAACAAAGGACAATGATCAGATCTTCCCTCTGGGGGCAGGAAACTGCCAACTCCCTTTTGTCCTCTGGAAATGACTCATGGGGAGGGGGAGAGGAGGAACCAGCCAGGTGACAAGATACTCAGGTTACCTCCACAACTCCTCCCTCAACCCCTCCTTTTTGTGATGTGTCAATGATGTAGTCATCATGTAATTGTGATGTAGTTCTAGGGGTGTAGTTTGGGGGATTAGTTTGGGGGATGGAGTCTTCTTTTGTTCTGTGCTTCCATTTTGTTTCCACCTGGTGGCAGATGGGAGTCCTGTCACGACAGTCTTCAATAAAGACCAAGCCTACTGGCTGCTGTTTCGCTCTGGTATTCCTGGCTGGTGTCCTTGTTTTTTTGTCCAAGGGAGCCCTCGGATTTCTCCATTAACAACTGGAACTAGAGCAAATAGCCATTTCCTACCTTGGGGCTCTTGCCTAGTCCTCAGCAAGTAAGATGTAAGGATGGGTGCAAAAGGCACTAGCCAACTGGGCATAGGTTAATCAATATATTGTGTCTTTTAAAAGACTGTATGTCCCTTCAGAATGCCAATGCCATTATATGAATTTTACTCAGACTCCTCCGTTCAGCAAGGGAGATGTGTGTGCAGAAGAAATTTTCTACATGCAGATTCCTCTTTCTCGAGGGGAGTGCTTGTGCAATGAAGTGCTGTGCACGTAAGGTCTCTTACCTGGATACCCACATTGAATAACTGAGGACTGCCTCCTTCAAAATTAGTTTGGGGTACTGTTAGATACCATTATGACCCTGGGCCCAAGTGCCTCCTGTGGTATGAGGCACCTTGTGTCTGCTGGTAAACCAAATGCAAGTGCTCCTGGGCAGACATAGCCTAGCCATAGTGACCATTTTATTGTAATCTTCAGATTAGGCTACTGTAATATGTTGCACATAGGGCTGCTGTTTTGTTTTGCTTTGTTTTTTAAAAACCTGATACTAAAATGTCTCTCTCTTTACAAGTGCATTTGGCCTTAATAGAGCTTCTTAAAATATGGAACCTGAGATCAGTGGCGGAGCTTCATGCTCTGGCACCAGGGGCAGAGAGACGGTGGGGGCGGGGCTGGCATGCGTCCTGGGGATGGAGTGTGCTGCCCGCAGGGGCGTGGCATGCATCCTGGGGGTGTGGTGTGGCGCCTGTGGGGGTGTGGTGCCCAGTGCGGGGGGGGGGACAGCTGCGATGGCACCCTACCAGGATCGCACTGCCGGGGGCGGTGTGCTCCCCCCGCACTCCTCTCTCTCCGCCAGTGTCTGAGATTTGACTTTGTGTGTGTTAAAATAAATATAAATACATTGTTCACCACTCAGGTGCAATTATCATGTATTCTACATACAAATTCCAAAAGTCATTTACAACACAAATTGCAGGAACCTTGATCAGCACAACCTGCACTCAGGTCCCACATGTGGGCATCTGTTGACCCACTGTGAGGACAAGATGCTGGACTGGATCAGTCTATGCTCTAAAGTTCTCCTTATGTTGTTATGTTATGCCTAACCTATGTGCTTGGAATATTCAAAATGCATACCATGTGGAACTATCTCCACATATATGGGCAGGGGGAGGACTGCAGTCTGATTTCACTGGAATCAAAGCATTAACTGTCCTTTTTTAATTCCTTCTATTTCATTGGGACTCATGTGTGCCTAACTTGTTGTATTATATTCAGAGTGGGAGTATATACAGTTCAATTTCTGTTCTTTAAAATACTAAAAAAAAACCACTTTAAAAAACTGCTACACAAATCTGCAGTTCCTGGAGTCTCCTTTTTCTTTTCTAAATTATTTGGCAGAAGTGCAAGACTTTTGGATTATGAAGAGAAAAAAATGTTAACTTGATTCCTCACAGTCTGCTGTTATTGCAGCTATTACTGATAGTCAACTGAAAACCATTAGAACTTCCCCCCTGTTCAAATTTCTGCTCAAAGCTTCGACATATATGAGTTGGTCGTATCCGACACTGAATGGTGCTACTCTATTTTCCAGACAGTTGTAGTCTGGTATACTTTGTAAAAATGGATGTGTTCTATTTCTAACTTGGCTTGAGGTCACTGTTGTGGACTTTTTTTACAGCCTAATGAAAGTTATTTCACTTTAGGTTCATCTCTGTACTACCTAGGAATACAATGAATTTATCATAAAAGTCTCCAAAGCAGCCTTCATAGCATGCTATGTGGATAATGTGTTATTTACATTTTTCACCAAGGGAATATTTTGCTTATCATCCCTTTCTCAGTGATATGATAGCTGGAGATATTAATATTTTAAGGCCACATATGTTAGGGGTTAACAGAAGTTAGTTGCTTGGAACTATGAATGACTACAGTTTATAGTCAACAGAGTATATAAAAGCTGAGGGAGAAGCAATTGGGATTGGCAAAATGGCCCAGGGAACAGTTCTGGCCCCATGTGCCTTCCATTGCCCCCTGAAACTGGCAACTTCCTAAGGCTGCATTTCAATTTAAAATAAGTCATGGAAATCAAGTCTCATGTGACTGTAGTCTGGTGTTTGGCTTCAATGACAAAAGCAGTGGGATACTCACCATCCTTTGGAGCACTGAGTACAAACTACTTATGTCTCACCATTTGTAAATGTTTTTTAAAACCCCTTGATTTTACTTAGAAAATGCCATTTTAAACTATTTTTAATTATAGTAACAAGCATCAGAACTTTCTCTGCTAATTATGATATCTTAAAGTTTTAGAACTGCAATCCAGAATGCAATATTCTAACTTGCATTCTTTAACATAATATTGAACATACTGAAGAAAAGGCATATACATAACATTGGAGAAAGCGGAATACAAGGTCAGGGATTTGAGATCTGTGCCTTCTGTGAGAGTTAGACTTTCCCCTAGGAATCTCTCACCCATTAGTCCATGAGTCCAGCCTTACGGGTGATCTCTGAGATCAATGAGGGAGTCCACTGGAGCTGTGAACTTTTGAAAATCCTTGAGCTTAAGTATACTTTGGGTCTAAATAACTTCTATAGAGAAGGGAGTGAGGCAAGTCTGGGTCCTGCTTACAGGGAATTGATAAATAAATCTTTCTGGTAAATACAAGGATTAGTGCTCTGATCTTTCCTGCAACTATTAAGGTCAAGATGTTGGCTGTTCTTCCAGGTCACGTATGAGATAGGAACTCTACCAGGGTCATAGTTCATGGTGCCTTTTATACCAAACATTTGCCAGCTGCACCAATACCATGATCCATAAATATAAAGCTACATAAAAAGTCCAGACTAGCACCCCAAATCAGGGCTAGTAAATTACTATCATCAGTGTAGGATGATGCAACCAGGCCTGGTTTCACTTCTCATCTTGGATGCTGATGAAATTCCAGTCCTCCCCTGGTCATGTCTAAACCTGAAATGGATATTAAGTATCTTCATTTGGAAAAGTATCCTTGTAGCCAAACTCCTTCAGAACCGATCATGCACACTGTGCAAATGGGAGACTTTAATGTATGACAAATTACTGCTTGATCAGGTCTTTTTCAAAGAGTCAAATTCCAAAGTATAGTGTTACAGCAGACCTTGCAAGAGTCAATATGCTAGAATAATTAAACTAGACCCTTAGTTCATGAAAAATATTCTAGTAGGTTTGTCAGCAACCTATGCATAGGCAGTTTTCTTTAAAGCTTATCATATTGATCTGGAATATACTTTGCAAAGGTCTAATATGTGTCTTGCTTCCTGAAGCACAGGAGAATGTAAAACAAAATGGGTTTAGCACTTAATGACATATAACAGTTCATATAAATAATATATATACATGGCCATTCTCCAATACCCAGGAGACTGTCAGTCTAACTTTAATGTTGGAGATAACTATCTATATGTGTTCTTAGATTTATCGCTTGAATCCTAATGCATTTGCCAAAGGCATTAATATTTAAGAAGCTGAAAAATATTACATTGAGAGAAAATGAGAAAGATTTACAGTTCTTCACATAGACACAGTCACACACACATAGCATCATAGCATGATAAAGAATTCAGGAAATCATTTTCTGTAAGCAAAAGTCAGAACATGCTTTCTTTGTTAAGGTAGCAATATCAAACTACCCAGTACATAATGGTTTGAGAAGTTACCGATATCTAGAAAATCATCTGCTTCTGATAAGTTTTTAGAGCATATTTTTAGGACCGGTCTAATATTTGAAAATTCATGTTGACATTCTCTTATCTCCCGCAGCACACAAATAACAGACCCAGTTTCTGACACTGGAAATGTTTATATTCTTAAGAAATGCTTAGGCAGCTACATTTAAAGCACAAAGAACTTATTCTTAAAACCACCTGCTTATGAGGAGCTACACTGTGCAGTGTAACACAAGATGCATTCATAACATACTGTATTTCCTAGGGGAACTATAAACAACAATTACAGGATAAACTTCACATTGCCTCATGTTGAGAAGTGTTAAGCTAAAGGCTGAGACACAAGAAGGCTTGTGTGTGAGTAACACTTGCAAGCATTTGAGAAAGATAACACTTTGCCTAGTCTATATCTTTGTGTTGAATTGAATTAAGGCACCTTTCAAGATTGAGATGATGATGATAATAATAATAATAATAATAATAATAATAATAATAATAATAATTCCACATTCAGAAAACCTCAATGTCGCATGCTAAATGGCACATATATTTTCTTACTTATTTCACAGTTTCTTCTGATACTGCTAACTGTGGCAAGAGCCCATGCAGGGAACTGAGGTCCTGCTCTTGGGTCAGTGGATATCCAGCTCAGGCATTGACCACAGACTTTCAAATTGATTTTCAGTTTTAGGCACTAGGAAGCTGCTCTTTTAAGAAGGAATACTGAGATTCACAGGATGCTGAATCCTTCACCCAATGTCAGATTCTGTCCTTCTGCAGTTCAGTCACAAAGGACACCTACAGCCTTCACTACTTTTCAGAAAGTAGTTACCTTGTGGTAACATGAGACTAGCTTAATATCCCCAAATCGACTTCCTTCTTTATCCATTTATTATTGCTAGTCAGCTGATTGGGCAACCTTTTAATCTTTTGGTTTTAATCATGGAGGGTGGGCACCTCTGTCTCTACCCTTATCCACTAGCAGTGGAGATAGCTAACATGAGTGACTTAGGCTTCCACTCAGTAAGCCCCATTGAACCTTACTGAATAGACATGCATAGAATCAAACTGTAAGGAGCCTGCAAAGCCAGACTAAAAAAAGTTCCTATCAATGACAACCTATTTATACACTCACAGATTTAACTTGGGCACATCTTACGACTGCTGAAGCCACCACTACTCAGCCAGTACCAAACTTCCAACACACTCAGTGATCACATCTGATTTATTTTCTGGTCTAATTAATTTAAACTGGGGTCCTGAGCATAGCACCCATCAAAGCCACAACCCCTCCCAATTTTCATATTTTTTTTAAAAAATAGGGGGGTTGTTTAGTTTGGTTGGAGGATTGCCTTATGGGAGAGTTCCTGTCTTTTCTTGTTTGTGTTTGTTTGGGGTGCATGTAGGTGTTTGTTTGCCTGTTTTGGAGGGGGAATATCACCAGTTTTTCTTCTGTAGAAATGGGTATTTTTGTGATGCCCACTACAGTTTCTCAGATTTCCAAATACATCCCAAAAGGTTGGGGGCCACTGATTTAAGCAGACAAGTCTATATTAGCAATTCTCTCATATGCATGCTGGAACTATCTGCCTCCATAAATTAAATTGTTATGGGTACAGCTAATGGACTTTCAGACAATCTATTGGCTTTAAAAGTTTGAATCTGACATAATACAGTTTTCCTAAAACACGTAAAAATTCTGAAACCACTAAACTGATAGTCTGGTTAATTATTCAAACAGCAATCTTATTCTAGTTATAAATTAATGATAGCCCAACTGCCCTGCACTAACTAGATTCAGAGCCTCAACAAAACGGCATGTGTAATACAGTCCTATACAACAGATCTACTTATAAGTAAGCACCTTTAAGTTTAGTAGGGCATACCCGGGAGCAAGTGTATAGAATTGCAGCCTTAAGCTCAAATGTTAACTGTAATTTGTTTTTAACTGGTTTTTTTAAATGAATTTTATATTGTTGCAATCAGTCCTGAGAATTTATGGTGAGGGGCAGGTCAGAAATCAAAGCAATCATAATCACAGCCCTGTGACGTAGACTAGGCTTTGTTAATATATATACATAGGCAGCAGTTCTTGCCAATAGATTGTGCAGGGCAGAGGGCACCAATTCACATACGGTGTACTGGGTTCAGGAAATCTGCAAATTTAACAAAGAAAATAAAATATTAAAAAATAAAGACAGTGAAGTGGAATAAAGAAAAATAGTACATAAATAATACTAGTAACAACAAAACAATCATCAGTTCTCAATCTGAATGCAATAACTATCAGTACATAGATGATAGATAGATAGATGATAGATAGATAGATAGATACATAGATAGATACATAGATACATAGATGATAGTTAGATAATAGATAGATAGATAGATAGATAGATAGATAGATAGATAGATAGAGGCCTGCAGTGCACTGTACAGAATCCTAGGCCTTCTCAATGCATTTGTATGGCTTTTTTTGTGTGGCTTTATTATTATGTCTGCAGAGCATTGTGAAAAATCACAGCCCGTACCAAGGCAAGTCTATGTCATTCAGAAGATCATTTTTTTTGTATCTAGGGTAGGAATGGGGTAGAAATTTGATTCAGTTCACATTTAAAAGCCAACCTACCTAATTCACACTTTACAAAACAACACAAGAACAGAAACACAGCCATCCTTCAAAATTCATGTTTTTCCCGATTTTAGAATGCAATTCTCCCGTCACGTAATGTGTACCAAAAAATCATATATTTGGGTGAAGTATGCATACCAATGTAAACATTAGGAAAAATAGCATACAAAAATGCAATCCACAAACTAGTTAGGTGGTGATTTAAGCTGAGTTGTTTCCAATTTGTACACTAGTCTGATACATTGAAAATTGTGGGTTTAGATCACTGGTATGAAATTCTTCTCATAAACTGTAAATCCCATTCATTGGAGGTTACCTGGAGTGGAATTGTATGGTTAACAATTCAACTCAGTAGAAAAGGGCTTTAGGAAAAAATAGCTCCAATTCTCAGAAACCTGAAATCATAATTAGTTTTTATTAGCTCTTGAAAGGGAATTATTTAGTTATAAAAGTTAAGGTTCAAATGATGAAGGAAGTGGTCTAGTAATATTTTTAGCGAAGGGCAAGTATTACATAAACAAATGAGACTAATTCCCAGAAATTGTAAGACGCAGAGACAGAACAAATAGACAACTCACTGTGAGTTATAGACACTGTTTATTTGAAAGCGGAACCTCCGTTGCATCAGCAAGCAAACACGGCCTATTTTAATGGTTCAGTTTTAATGGAAGTGAGAGTAACACAGCCTGTTCAAGCAGTGATCTATGAAGTCATGTGAATTCAAGGACCTTATTTACTTTAAACTATGATGGGAACCATAGAAATGGTATACATCTGAACCCAAAGGCCTATTGTCTTGACTGTTAGCAAGAGCCTGTAAAAGTGTATGAGGTGTTGTAGGTGTGATTCCTTTTGTTCACAGGGCTTGCAGGATTAATAGGGACCTTCAGAAGGTGATAGCATGAGCTTCTTGGCCTTCCCTCAAGCACCAAGGTCTTCAAGCAGCCCTAGGGAAGACATGGAAGGCCTGTCTTTAACATTTTCCACAAAGGCTGGCCCTGCCAAGCAGCTGCATGAAGTGATGTGCTTTTGGTGGCACTAAACAAAGAATAGGTGAATAGTACAGTTATATTAGCTAGGGACCTGGGATAAGAGAGATTTGGGCTCTGCTGCAGACAGCAAAATATATTGGACCAATATTACCTGCCTCAGGCCAGGCCACTGATGTTCCTCAGAAACCAATGGTGTGAGCTCCCTGGCCTGGACTTCTTTTCTTACATCCTCCTCCTGCAGGCACACCAGTTTCCAAATAGCCCTGATAGGTGGGAGACGGGCAGCCCCTAAAGTCACCTTAGTCCTCAGGGTCCTTAACAGCTTGGACACATGGTTACTCTATATTTCACATTAATACAACAAAAACTGAGTTGCAATCTAAAATGCCTTGCTTAAGAGGTAAATGTTGGAAAACAGATACTCTTACAATCCTAAACTGCTTTACTGAGAAATAATCGTTTCAAACACAAGACTTACATTTTGGTAAACGTGTGCTGATAATCTTACTGCTATAGCGTACATTTTTAGATAGCTATTTTAAAACAGATGTTTACTTTACAGTAGAATGTAAATAACTGAAAGACATACATTTTGCACCAGCTAAAGCATTTGTTCTGTGCAGTAAGAATTTATTCTTTCCCATTTGAAAGCCAACAGTGCCACCTTTTGTTACCAAAGGTCTAGCACAACTACAACTCACCTTGAAAAATCCGGCTTGACATTCATTTACTAATGTGTAATTCTACAGGGATTTCCTTTGTGTCAGGAAATTTCCAAATGCTTTGTTTTTCTATTTTTTTAGGGGTTTTCTATTCTTTGTTGCTTGCAAGAGTCTTCTAGAAACTGGGAAATGTCATTTTAAAAATCAACAACAGAAATGTTATCAAAATATTTCTATTTCATATACAACAATACCTTAATGTTAGGAACCACTGTGGTGGTCAGATAAAATTTCTGAATAGAAAGCAATACAGTAAAGAGAGGATGGCATGAAAAGTTCACAGTTAGCTTGAGATGCATCAACTTTAATATGACCTCAATTAGTATAATACAGAATTAGCTCAAGGAGACTCAAGGAAAGATGACTGAAATACAGATGGAGAAAATCTCATGTGAATCCAGACTTACCTGAAATAACTTGAAGGCTTTTTCTATGGCAGTGATACTGATAAGGCACCATTGTATGAGCTATCATCCAGCTGAGCTACTCCAGGTGGTTTATGGGCTATAAAACGAAGGTCAGAGCTGCTTGAAGAAGGAATTAGCTACAGCTTCTGTGGCATGTTTGTTAAACATTGCGCACATAAAATCACTTGCATTCATCTTGATTTGGACACGACACACTAAGTGCAGATTATGAGCTGGGCGTGTCTTCAGACCAATGCTGTCTTTTTAATGTAAGGCACAGTTGCTCACTTTGTAGCCCCAGAACAAGAGTAACTACACAGGAAAGTGAAAGTAACCGTGACAACAAACTAAGAGTAGAAACTTAGCTCCAACCCATACAGGGAGACAGTATTTTAACTCTATAATTTCCAATTACGTACCACAAATTCATTCCTCAGCACAATGCATTCTGGGCAATGCAGTCTAGGAGAGTGCCTGCAAGGCCTATGCTTTGCCATTACAGCTAGCAAATCTTTAAACAAATTACAGTAGTTAAAAGTTTAAAATGGGTGCTCAGGAGAACCCTACAGCAATCTGAACAAGTAGGAAGTGTGTGTGATTTGCCCTGGGCCACCCATCTCTTTGGGGACCTTCCTGGTTGTAGTTCCAGTGAACCTTATGCAATAGAACTTCAGCAGGGGTTCAAAAATCCTGTTTAATTTTGCTAGGACTCTCAACAGCTCTTGACATAACTGACTGCCTTACATTAACAACAACAACAGTTTTCATTATTGAATTTATATCCTTTCCTTCCTCCCAAAGCAGCCCAGGATTGCAAACACATCCAGAAATTAAAAACAATGTAAAACAGTTAAATCATTCTGAAAACAGTTACAGTAAAAAATAAATAAATCTAAAAACAGTGGAACCTCTACTTACAACCATAATCCATTCGGGAGGTCCGGTCATAACTAGAAACGTACATAAGTAGAGGTGCACTTTTTCATAGACGATGAAAAACACCCCCTAAAGCAGCAATTGAAGAAGAAGAAGAAGAGTTTGGATTTGATATCCTGCTTTATCACTACCCTAGGGAGTCTCAAAGCAGCTAACAATCTCCTTTCCCTTCCTCCCCCACAACAAACACTCTGTGAGGTGAGTGAGGCTGAGAGACTTCAGAGAAGTGTGACTAGCCCAAGGTCACCCAGCAGCTGCATGTGGAGGAGCGGGAAATCGAACCCGGTTCACCAGATTACGAGTCCACTGCTCTAACCACTACACTACACTGGCTCAAATATTACTGTTTAACGAGACAATAGATTTTACTATTTAACGAGACCATAAAAACACATATTTTACTGTTTAACGAGACCATAGATCCATAAATTGAAGGCAATAATCAATGTACTGTACTATAAAATAAATAAGACAGTATTGTAGATAAAAAAACAAATATGTTTTTCTTACGTGAACTGTGGGTGGGTGGGCTTACCTGCCTACAAGATGGGGGTGGGGCATGGGTCAGTAAAGAGCTGATTCACTTCAGCCAGGGTTACTTTTTCCCCCCTTGCCTGGCCAGGTTCTTCTCTGGATTTCCTCAGGTTAGTTCCTTGGCAGGGTTTGGGGCTGCAGTGTGCCTTGCTGTGCCTCTTGCAGGTGGCACCTCTTCCACAGCTTTGGGGGTGGAATGGGGGCCCTCTCCCTGGCAGCAGAGACCTCAGCGCTGCTCCGCAGCTGGCAGGGTGAGCTCCTGCAAACCGGAGGCCTCTCCCCGGCGGCGGAGGCCCCAGTGCTGCTCCACAGCCGGCCAGGCGAGCTCCAGGCTGCTGGCAAGACCTCTATTCGTATCTAGAGGAAAGTTCATAAGTCGAAGCACCTACTGAAGGTCGTAACTGGAATCATACATAAGTAGAGCCGTACGTAAGTCGGGGTTCCACGGTACACTTTCATGCAGTTTCATGCAGTGATTCACGGGTTGCACGGAATAGTATTCTTCAACCACCAAAGGCCTAGATAAACAAGAATTTTTTTTCAAATTCCTCCTAAAAATTAATAATGGGTACTGGTGGACCTTAGTTGGGAGGACATCCCACAACTGGGGAACAACCACTGAAAAGGTCCTGTCACAGGTCAGCGCCAATCAGGCTTCCCCCAGTGGCAGCACAACCAACAAGGTCTTACCTGCTGAACACAGGGTTTCATATGGTTGTTTTGGGCTTTGTTGGGTGCCTGAGTCCCAAGCCATTTAGATAACTATATGCTAGTACTTCCTGCCAACCTAGTACTTCCTAGTACTTCCTGCCAACCTAGTACTTCCTGCCAACCTATATGCTAGTACTTCCTGCCAACCTAGCAGTTCGAAAGCACCTCAAAGTGCAAGTAGATAAATAGGTACTGCTCTGGTGGGAAGGTAAACAGCATTTCCGTGCGCTGCTCTGGTTCGCCAGAAGCAGCTTAGTCATGCTGGCAACATGACCCAGAAGCTGTACGCCGGCTCCCTCGGCCAATAAAGTGAGATGAGCCCCGCAACCCCAGAGTCGGCCATGACTGGACCTAATGGTCAGGGGTCCCTTTACCTTTACCTTTTATGCTAGTACTAGCACCTTGAGCATTCTGCACTAGTAGCAGCCTCAAGACCATCTTCAATAGCAGTCCTACCTAGAGGACCTTTATAGTAGTCCAGTTGGGAGGTCACTGGAGCATCGACAACTGGTCCCAGGATATCCTGGCTCAGGAACAGCTATGTTGTCGGACTATGGTGTGGAGTGCCATTTAAAACTGGTGCCATGAAGAGAGCAGTTTATGAAAAATTCCCTCATATTCTTGGAATCTATGCACTTAAGAGATTAGGCATGAGAGCAGTTTAAACAAAGGATTTAGGCAAGAATGCATTGCTTCAGGACAAGTTTCCTCTAAAATGCTTTTATGACTAATCTTCAAATTATTATTGGAGAGTTTAAAGAGCAGTTAGGGTATTCTGGGATCAGCTTCTGAAAATGATACTCTGGGGAAAATTGTGTGTGTGTTTATTCTTCTGAATCCCAGCCTAAGATACTATTCATACAAATTGCTGTGGCATGGATGGGTACCCATGCTACAGCAATAAAAAATTGTAACTGGTAATCACATAGATTGAGTGGATTATATGGTGACTTCTCATGTCATTTACCCCCAGGAAGCTACAACATTTCATACTAATTAATTTTAAAAATCTATCTTTTTTCCAATTCCAGCCTCAGAATACAATTCAGCATGGAATAAACATGTATTTCCTCTGCTATAGTCTTATTCAGAAGCTATTGCTCACACTGAGACCAATGGATAAATGGAGCATAGGGTTACATGAACTAGCCATGCCCCTGACTAGGTCCACCCCCTGTCTAGAGGGACATGTCTCTTCTTTTCTATCAATGTATTGATGGGTTACTTCCGGGTTTTGGCGCTCACGCATGCGCAGAAGCACTACTGTGGGTTGTGAACGTGCCTCCCGCACGGATCACGTTCACAACCCGAGCGTCCACTGTACTCTGAAGTAATCATTACATGCCCAGATGCCCGGGGGCAGAGCTTATTTAGTGAAGCCCTAGTCACATGCTGATAAGTAGGGCTTATAGGTCTTCAGAAAAGTGCATCCACAATCTGACTGTGCTATCTTATATGCCATAAAGGTGCTGGATTGTAGTCTTCCCCACTTCACTGATTACATCATTAGACAGATCACTAAGACTGCCTGCTTTTACTTGATGCTGGGTAAAGAGACAGACCAGGGCTTCTAGTAGTATACAGACACCATTCTGACCCAGATGGTTGCCGCCATCATTCCCAAGTGCCCTCTCCTACATGGCAGAACCCATGCAGATGCCTGATGTTCCAAGGTGGCAATACAACAGCCTTCTCAATCTGGCCCACAGACGGTCCAGGAATCAACGTGTTTTTACATGAGTGGAATGTGTATTTTTATTTAAAATGCATCTCTGGGTTATTTGTGGAGCATAGGAATTTGTTCATTCCCTCCCTCCCCCCCCCAAAAAAAAATACAGTCCGGCCTCCCACATTGTCTGAGGGACTGTGAACTGGCCCACAGCTGAAAAAGGTTGCTGGCCCCTGCTATAGAGCAAGACTATTGCTCTAGCTACAGAACTAGAGCAATAGTCTTGTCTTTCTTTACAGTGGTACCTCAGGTTACATACGCTTCAGGATACAGACGCTTCAGGTTACAGACTCCCCTAACCCAGAAATAGTACCTCAGGTTAAGAACTTTGCTTCAGGATGAGAACAGAAATCATGCTCCGGTGGTGCGGTGGCAGCAGGAGGCCCCATTAGCTAAAGTGGTGCTTCAGGTTAAGAAGAGTTTCAGGTTAAGAACAGACCTCCAGAATGAATTAAGTACATAACCCGAGGTACCACTGTATTACTATTACCAACATTGATTTGCCAACTTAGATTTGGTTAAATGTTACATACGTATTTTGGAAAGGGTAAAATATTACTTATGCCCTTCATTATTTGTGTTGCAGTATTTTGTCAGTTATCTCTTTCTCTTCCATTTAGACCAATTATCATTAATTTCCTGTGCTTTCCCTCATTTTTCTGCCATTAACTGTTTCCTAATTTGAAGTGCAGTTTTGAACTGTTGACCTTCATATGACTTAATTTGATTTCCACAATTGCATCCTGGAGAAAATTTAGCTGTGCCAATCTTCAGCAAATGATCGATTTGTGTAAAGTAAACATTCATTAATGCTTTATTATTTAGAATGTTCAAATGCATATTAGTATATTTTTTCTCTTACCTTGACAAAATGAAGTAGGATTTTTATTTTTAGCTCGTGTATTTGGATTACTAAGAACTAGCTTTGTGGACTAGAGTCCACTTCATTAGATGCATTTAGTGCTATTCTGAGTTGCATCTTTGTGTGACACTCTCTCTCTCTCTCTCTCTCTCTCTCTCTCTTTGAGGGAGGCAGATGTAAACACCGAGGTCAGAAGAAAATGAGATGCAGAAATGTACAGAGCCAGTGTGGTGTAGTGGTAGACTCGTAATCTGGTGAACCGGGTTTGCGTCTCCGCTCCTCCACATGCAGCTGCTGGGTGACCTTGGGCTAGTCACACTTCTCTGAAGTCTCTCATCCCCACTCACCTCACCGTGTTTGTTGTGGGGGAGGAAGGGAAAGGAGAATGTTAGCCACTTTGAGACTCCTTCAGGTAGTGATAAAGCGGGATATCAAATCCAAACTCTTCTTCTTCCTCCTCCTCTTCTTCTACAGACAGTGATAATTCCATGAAAGGTAGCCATTCTCCAAAAAGGCTTATGTTTGTAACACAGAGATCCTGGCATTTTAAAGTCAATTAACACATATACTGTACTGTTATGAAAATTAATTGCTTCAGTTCAGTCCACAAGCAATAGCATTACTTGCGATTCTTGGTAATTTAGCAGTTTCATGTTTTCTCTTTGTTCCAGCTTGGTCACCTTAAGGTCCGTAATAGAGTGTCCTGGGAGGATGAAATGTCCCCCCACTGGCTTTTTGGTGCTGCCATTTTTTAAATGTCAGATTTGTGTCCATTATTTCATGTAGAGACTATCATATTTGTCCTTTGCAGAATGCAGAAGGGTATTGCTGGCAGGTGATGGCACACAACACATTGGAAGATGAGAAAATTAATGAACCCCTGATGTTGTGGATGACATTATTAGGTCCTGTAATTGTGTTGCCAGAGCAGATATGGGACAGAATTGGCATCTGAACCTGCCACAGGGTCTGGTCCAAGTTATGTGGCCTGTTGTTGCTGATGAATGTGTTTTAATTTGAGGGACTGTGTGTTACTAAGTACAGGAATGTCACCCAAGGCCTGTAAGAGAGAAGTGTTGTGGTTTTAATTAGGAGCTGTCAGTGACGTGTTGTAGTCTCTCATGTCTTCTAGGTTTGTCATGTAGAACTGCACAAGTGCCTCCTATCTGTGAGTCCAGGTGACGATGTTTCTCAGGTGGAGGAATTTTGGGAACAGGATCTGGGAAAGTGTCAGCCATGAAGATGTTGGCATCCTTTAGAACCAATGGCATGCCATTGATCTGTCCTACCCAGAAAGAAAACCTGGTGTCAGCAAGTGATCTCTCCAAATAAATAAAGATAAGCAGTGACCTAGTGGGGGGATGTTTCTGTAATGGTAGAACTGCATATTCTACCATTTTTTAATAGCAAATTGCATAGAAGTTCCCAAGTGCTGCAAAACCTGCCTTCATGTCTGGCCATCCCACCATTATAACAAAGAGCATAATGAGCGGGTTTCATGGCATGCACTGAGAAATGTAGTGTCAGAAAAGTAGCTTTTACCATCTACTCTCATGTCTTTAGTTGGCACAGAGGCTGCTGGGTCTGTTGACCTCAGGTAATAAGTGCCACTTACTGAAGCCATTTAAATCTCAGATTCTTCTACACAATCAGAAGAGTGTGGTTTCAAAAAGGCCATTCTGTGCCAGACCTCTCCGTATGTGCACTCAACCACATCAGTGTATTTGCATTGCAATTGAGAGTGAGAATGTGCAACTACTACCATGCCAGAGATGGTCAACAAAACAAAAAGATAGGCAACACAGTGCTGTGGAGGCTGATCACTTTCAGGGCGGTTATATGCTGTGGCAATAAACATCCAAGTGTTTTAATAGCTAGGGAGGGCCATTCAGCCTGTAAAAAGGGTTTGTAGTAAATGGCTATATTTGCGAAGGAGGAGGGACAGCCTGAGGAAAGGCAGGGTTGTCCCTGCCGGTGTCTCAAGGAGAGGGGTTTGCTTAGAGCGAACGAGGATCCTGCGCGTGTGTGTCCACACCACACACACACACACACACACACACACATACGTGTGTGCGTGCGCGCCTTGGCCCCCTTCCAGTCCTTCGGTAACCTCGAGCTGCGTGGCGGTGGGCTTGCGCTGGGGTATTTACGGTAAGGTAGCCACGGCGGCGGCGGGTCCGCGTCAGGTGATCTGAGGCGAGTTGCCGCTGGCGCTGCCGCCCAAACGACGCCGCTTGCCCGGAGGAGGAGGAGGAGGGCAGAGAGGCGAGGAAAATGCAACATGGCCCAGCAGCTGCAGCAGCAGCGGCGGCGGCGGGGCTGTGAGGAGGGGCTGCCTGGCGCGCCCTCCGCGGCCCTGACGCGCGGGGACCGCGGCGAGCGCTGAGAGCCGCTGCCTGCCGGACGCCTTCAGCCCGGACGCGCGCACAGCTCGTCGGTTCCGCGAGACATGGGGCTCTGCTACAGCCTGCGCCCGAGGCTCTTCGGCGACTCCGGAGGCGGCTCCATCTCCAGCGCCGCCGCCGCCACCACCACCACCTCGGAAACCGAGCAACAGCCGCCGCCGCTGCCCACGGCGGAGCCCCTGGCCCGGCCGCAGCCCCCCCTGCCCGGAGCCCCGGCCACGGGAGGAGGACGAGGAAGGAGCGCGGGGAAAAGCGGCGGCGGCGGCGGCAGTGGCAGCATCTGCAGCGGCGGGGAGGCGGAAGGCGGCAAGGCGCGCGCGGTGGAGCTGGACGGGCCGCTGCTGCTCCTGCAGAACGGAGCGGGCAACGGGGCGGCTCCCGCCGAGAAGGACAAGGGGCGGCAGCGGCAACGGGGTCCGTCGCCACCCCTCGCAGCTGCCACGGCGGCGGCGGCGCCCCAGGCCAAGCCCGAGTCGGGCTCGGCGGCGAAGCAGCAGCCGCTGGCGCTGCAGAGACCTTGGGAGAAGCTGCGCCTGGAGGAGCGGGAGGCGGAGAAGGAGGCGAGGCGCGTGAGCAAGAGCATCGACCGGGCGCTCAAGGAGCAGAAAAGGGAATACAAGCAGACGCACCGCCTGCTGCTGCTGGGTACGTAGCGCCCCCGCCCTGCCTCGCCTCGGCGCGCAGGTTGGGCTGCGGCGGCCCCTAGGGGTGGCCCCGTGGGAGTAGCGGAGGGGGTACCCCGTGGCAGAGGGCGCTCTTCAGAAACCGAGGGCTGCCTGACAAACCTCGAGCGTTCCTTCTCCTAGGAACTCTTTTCCCACCTCTTTATAAAAACATCTTTTCTCGGGTTTTGTACATCCCTCCTGAACTGATTTCTTGCATTTGTCCAATCCCTTTTACGTGTTTCTGTCTTCCCTCTGAATTCCCGGCTCTCTCCTCCCTCTGCATCCCAGTTCCCCGTCTCTCCTCTCCTCCAAATGACCTAGCCTCGTCTCTTCTCTTCAGTTAGGAAAGTGGTACTATAATGTGGAACAGGAGGTGTTGCTTCTGAGCAGGAGTGTAGAAATCAATGTTTCTCTGCTTCTCCTTGTGCCTGCTGTATTGCTATAATCAAAAATAAAAGCACATTTGTGTTGGTGTTTCAAGACTGCGAACATGTTTGGCTGCTAATAAATAAAAAATGTTGCAGCTAGAATCTATTAATGAGGATGTTTCCTTTTTGCTACTGGACACAAGTGCTCCGGTCCTTTGGAGATGAGGTGGTATGATTTTATGACTCAGAGTGAGCCAATGGAAATGCAAGACAATAATGGACTAGGTAATTATGGAAAGATGAGGAATTTATGAACACTACATAGAAGGATTAAAGCTACAATTTATAGCCTCCGTATTTATAGCCCTAAAACGCTGAAGAAGATTGGAAGAGAGTTTTGAGAATACATAGTGTTGGGTTCTTCTACATCTTGTTCTTCAGATTTGCCTGTAGAATAAAAAGTATGTGTTAGAAACCGAGAGCAATACTCAGCAGAGTTTAATAGAGGTACCTCTGAATAAGCATCAAGTTGTTGTGAAGCCAACTCTGGTAGCTCTAGCAAAAAGCTCACTGTTCTATGCTGTGTATATAAAGTGAAAGGTTTTTTTCAGAACTGCAAAGAAACCTGACCTAAAGTTTAACAGTAGACAAGACCTATATTTTGCAGAGAATTTACCCGATGGCATCAGAGTAGGCCTTGGCAGAAGGGGGTGTGGGTGGGAAAGACCCCATGTGAAGTGTCTGAATAATCAAATATTCTTGAATTGTAAAGGGTAAGTTCTTTTTCTGAATAATATCAAACACTTGTTGCTGATTTCTAAATTAATAATTATTAGTTCTCTAGAGCCTCATTATAACTGCTGTGTTTACAGTGTTAATACTCTAGGGATAGTTAAGTGAAACATCTGATTTCCTTGAAGAAATAAATTATCTGGTTTATTCTTTTCAGTAGCAAATGGGTATTTGCATTCCTGAGGAATCCCAAAGTAAGATTAGAACTCCTTAATTTCTGTTACATATAGAATGGTATGTCTTACCATTGAACAGTAGCTAGATTGTACATTACTTTCTTCTATTTATCCAGAATTGCATATAACCAGCAGATTTCCCCATAAACGTTAAGAAGGAAATAGATATGTTAAAAATACTTCAACTTGTAAATGTGCCAGAGGTGACTGCCAAAACAGGATTTGTTCTAAAAATAAAGCATAGGCTCTGTTATTGTCTGGAAGTTTGTAGTACACACAGTAGTACTCATTAGCTGGTAACCAGAAAAAATCTGACAGTTGGTCTCTGACTAGTAATAGTTTCAAAGTGTGATTCTTTAAGCACTTAACTTACACTGTGAAAGCCACGCAAATTAAAAATTGAGATGGCTGCTCCACTGCTGCTTTGGAGAGTTGTGAAAGGGTATGTGATGCAGCCAATTATGTGGATGATGGATAAGTCAATAGAGCAGGTTTAGAATTAGCCACACAGCTGATTGATGGAAAGTAAGACTTTCTCCAAGTTTAGCAGCTAACTCCATAATATGGTCTATACCCCAGTAGTAGTGTGTGTGGTGAAGTACAGCAGCCTTCCTGACACCAGCTTCAATTACATGGTTGGGATGTGGCAGTGGCAATATTGGGGCTGTGCGGTTGCACAGGGGGGACCACTGGATTGGCCCTGCCCCATATAAACAACAGTGACACCTATGTCAGGAGGGCAGCTCCACTCCACCACATGCACTACCACCACCATATCCAGTATGTGTCTTTAAATGTATGTTTCACTCCAAGGAGGAAGAGAGAGCATATTGGACTGTCCTAATTAATTCTGGGATAATAATAATAGTAATAATAATAATAATTTTTATTTATACCCCGCCCTCCCCAGCCAAGGCCGGGCTCAGAGCGGCTTTCAAGCAATAATAAAAACAAGTTGAATGATTACAACTTAAAAACAAAATTAAAATACAACATTAAAATATTGAAACATTAAAATATTAAAATGTAGCCTCATCGCAGGAGGAGAAGGAAAAGAAAAAAGAAAGAGAGGGAATCAAATTGGCTCCACGCCAAAGGCCAGGCGGAACAACTCTGTTGGGATGGTGTTGGAAGGCTGCATTTAAGGATGGTAAGAACAGTGGCCTACCTGTCCATCCACACTGAATCCTTGTTTCACATGGAGACTGCCATGGCAGCTGCATAAAAGCAAGAATAGTTGCCATTAGTGCAGTACTACTGATAGCTGCTTCTGCTGCCCCTGCCTGTCTTCTGGAAATGATGTTGCTATGGAGCAGCCACTTAGTGGGAGATAAGGGTATAGATGGAAAAGGAATTGAATGTACCATTGGAATGTGGTGGAGAGGACTGCTTCTTCCCTGGTGGCAGAGGTGGGGGGTGCAGAGGTGGGTGCCACCACTTGAGTTTCTGCTGTTCAAGACCAGTGCTTCACCCTGCTTCAGCAATGGGTTGGGCCTGTGTCCTCTGGTAATCTTACTTGCTTTAGAGTCAGATTCTGCATGTTGACCAAGTATTATAATGATACATATATGCAGTATATGTGATATTGTTTAGTGTTAATATTCTCCAAAATTCACCTTTGTTTTTCTTTTATGTGTGAGACACATTTTCTTTTACCAACCTTGTTAGAGTAACTGTTTTTGCTCCCTGAGGAATTACAATGGAATGGAATGTTGTGGCTAATCCGTTTCTGATGTGGAAAATGTTTTTTGATAAGATAATGAGTTTGAACCAGTCTCTTAGTTGAACTAGTTACCATGTTATGCTTGGAAAATAATTTCCCTGTTATCTGATTGGATGGTGCTTTCTTCTCATTTGACAATGTGTGGCAGGGTATAAATATCTTTGCTGCAGGCAGCTTAATTGGGATGCACCTACTCTCTGTGGTGCATAATTACTGAGCATGTGTGGAAATGTCTTTGAGAGACAGATGTGTGGCCCTATTCAAGTGTCAGGAGATATGAACAAGAGGACTTTCTGGTCATAATAATAATAAATATCTTGGTGTATATATATATTATGGAATACCTGAAATCTGGTGCATGTTGGTATTCACATAATAATAATTTTATTATTTATACCCCGTCCATCTGACTGGGTTTCCCCACATGTGAATGTTGGCTTTCATGTATACTTTTGTGAATGTTGGCAGACACTATGCCCCTAAAGTGAGGAAATACACATCTATTTTCAGACATGCACAAAATTAAGCTGAAATGATCAGTAATCATTAGATACTGCACATTCACTAACACATGTTTAGTTCAGTTGCATTTTTCCAAGTGAAGACTTTATTGGCTGCATTTCCCATGTACAGTTACCTAGGAATAAGGGACCTGCTTTTGCATTGAGATGAATGGGATTGTGCTGCAGGTCATTCACTCTGAGCTAAAATTTTCATATCTGTATTGATTTCTATAGGCAGCTCTCCTATCTGTCCCTGTGAGTCATTCAAAAGTAGCTTCTCAGTATAGAGTAGGAAATGGCCTATGCCTCCCCCATTTCAGGGCTCCCTTCTTCCCAGTCAGTTATCATTCTGTGGCCACTAAGCATGCTCAATCCTTGTTGGGTTGTTTGGGGCTGGCTTCTGTTTCTCAGGGGTTTTTCTAAACAATTTTTGTACTTCTGCAAACCTTGGGGTTATCCTAACTTTGCTAATATCTCCTTCATAATATTATACTGTTGCGGTTACATAAGTTACAACACCCCAATAATTTAATTGGAAGCAGGCATCAGTTATGTTGAAAAGTCATGCAGTGTAAATAATATTCTACATTTTAGAAAGTAAAAGAAAACTAGATTGCTGAACTGAGTTCCAGAGTATGAACTATCAAACAGCAGATTAGGTAGGAAAACAACTTACCGGTACATGTTTACTGTTATTTACACATGTAAAGTAATGGCAGTTTTAATTGCTCTTTGGTCATATATATAGCTGGCAAGTATCATTACTGTTTGAATGATACTATCTCCCTTTATTGGATGCATTTGTAAACATTTCTGCCAGAGCTGGATCTTGTAAAATTTTAATTAACCTTTTCCACGCAGGGAGCCACTTTCTAAAGCTACCCTACAGTTGCCTTACAGAGATGTGTTACAGTATAGTTCATGGATGATTTCATCTCCTGAAATAGATACATTTAAATTGTTAGACAAAATATAGCGTGAAATATATTTTATCTGTTTACTTGTTGCATATAATACATTACTATTTAAACAAATCATGTATAGATTTAAAATCTTTAAAAAAACAAAACGAAAAAGGAATCTTTTAAGGCAGCAATTATACATATACTTTCTTGGGAGTAAGTCCCATTTAGTGGGACTTGTTTTTGGGTAGATATATTTAGGATTCCATGGCTGGGTAATTTTACACAGTATTGCTACAGTAAAAGTAACATTGTTTCTGACAAATGTAGAGATAGTAAAATGATTGTGTTAAGCACTCTCTTTTCCAGCTAAAAGCCATTTTGCATTTTCTAATTACCGGTAACTTCCCATTCTACAAAGACATTTGAAAAACTGTTCATGGTATCTAAATTCTTCGATTTGGAAAGCCCTAGAATGTATTTATTTTGTGTGTTAAAATTGGCTTGTTGAGGAAAAAGCAAATGTAAAAATTGTGTGTGTGTGTGTTTTTACATTAATTACAGCTTAGAGATATGCAAAAGCCCTGAAAGGTAGTTTCAGTTGAAGAAGGCCAATGACCAAAATGAAATAAGTTTTAAAATGTATTGAAGACGGGAACCGTTCGCATTTGACTATGCCACCTTCTTATCATCTTGCATTTGTACATGACTGGAATGCCATTGAGCTTGCAACCAGCCTACATTCACATGAAGGTGTCAAAGTTTTTGCATAGGCTACTGACATTTATGCATTTACAACATCATTTTTTGGATTTTATAAATTCCCTTGAAATTAATTCTCCTAATTCCTCTCCCCTTTCTGTTGCCATTATCAAGAATATGTCCTATCCTTTGCAGTCTTTATATTTTTACCAGTATTCATTTGTGTGTCTTTTGGCATTTCTACATAGATGTCTTCAACCTTAGGTTCCACCCTCGCTGTTCCATTTACATCTCCCTGGCCTGCTTGTCTCTAGTAATTTTGCATTGAATGTGCTTTCATTTCCTACAGCACAGCTGGGAAAGCTCAGGCCCTGGAAGCTGAATGTGGCATTCCAGACAATTTTCCTGGTCCTCAAGTCTCTTTCGAATCTAGGCTAAACCTGCTCCCAGACCATCCTTCTCTCACTGGCCCTGCTTTGAACCCCCCATGAATGTGTCTTCCTGTCTGGAACTTTTATTTGAACTCTGATGATGCCTTTTGCTTGCCTGAATGGATGATGGAGAGGGGTGTGTGAGTTTGTGCAGAAAGTAGCCTTCTGTGCAAAAGTACAGTTTTACATTCATAGCTTTAGTCTCTGGCCCCACTACCTCTGAAATGTGGTCCCTGGAAGATTGATGCGAAGGGAATGTGCCCTACCCTTACTCTAAAGCTTAATCATGAAGGGAAAAGAGAGATCTATGGAACCAGGAGAGAATGAAAACCTGGTAAGGATAGTGGAAAGGAACTGAAAGAGGATCCAGGAACAAAGACAATGGAAGAAACAAAGAAAAAATTCCTTCCAAGATGGTGTTTTTCTTTTGTGACTCTTCCTGTCTGACATTCCTTTTGGGGATTGTGCATGCATGACCTGGTATTTTTATTGTGACTTTAGTCTGATGGATTATAGGTTATTTCGATTTTATTTTATTGATTTATAACTAGTTTGAGGAACAGAGTAAAAATATAAGCAATTTCTGGTACTTATCTTGCCATGAACACAACATCACTGAAAATTTCCTTTTCTTCCCGATTTTCTTATCCAAATTTAATATGTTGCCTAATTGCTGCTTGTCCCTCAATAGTATCTCTGCTTTTCATATCTTTCATTTGATACAATTAGGAGTCTAACCCACTTTGTGTTTTCCCTTCTGATGAAAAGTAAATGTTCTCTTCACTGCCCCGCCTGTATCATATATATTTCCTTGGTCAGTTATAAATTGCGCCCATCTTTCTGACATTTGGTTCTTCCACACTGGCCTATTTCTCTGGAATTGCCTTTCTGTGGCACTCACTTTTGCCAGAATGTCTGGATGATGCCATCATTATCCTACTGCTTTTGAGTGTGTTTTGTTCTGTATTTTTCATACCAGATTTGTGAAAAAAAAATTGTAATAAAAATGTGATTGCATGAGTCTGTCTAATATAGACAGGCAAACCATTATTGAAACTTTAAGGGCGCTGGTTCAGCCCATTTTATTGCTTCCTGGTGATGAGTGGATAGGAAATTAATGATGAATACCCTATTTTTGCATTATTATTAAAATGATAGAAAATCCATTATTAAGGCCTTCTCTTACAGGAACTGACCTTGGGTTAATTAAGAGATGCTATTTATTAGTAATCCTTTTTGTGTTCTGTTGTGTCATCCCATCCTACACTCATCATCAGGGACATGGGTGGTGCTGTAGTCTAAACCACTGATAGTCTTGGGCTTGTTGATTGGACGGTTGGCAGTTTGAATCCATGTGATGGGGTGAGCTCCCATTGCTCTGCCCGAGCTCCTACCAACCTAGCAGTTCAAAAGCACACCAGTGCAAGTAGATAAGTAGGTTAGTAATGCTGGCTGCATGACCCAGAAAGCTGCCAGCTCCCTTGGCTTGAATGCGAGATGAGCTCCACACTCCATAGTTGCTTTTTACTGGACTTAACTGTCCAGGGGTCCTTTTACTTTTACCTTACATTTATCATGAACTGATAAAAAGGGAAGAACCTGTAAGGAAGAAACTTGAACTTTGCTGGCAACATTTGGGCCAATTTGTAGGAGGTTCTTGGCTATATAGGAGGTTCTTGGCTATGTATAGAAAGGATATTGCCGGGCAATGTGGTGTTGAAGCTCCATCTTAATTTAACTTGCAATTAATTGTGGAAAACCAGTGTTTCAGCTTGACAAAA
Source organism: Podarcis melisellensis (assembly GCF_964234715.1). Classification (NCBI taxonomy): domain Eukaryota; kingdom Metazoa; phylum Chordata; class Lepidosauria; order Squamata; family Lacertidae; genus Podarcis; species Podarcis melisellensis. The sequence goes on from NC_138539.1 coordinate 49,063,077, forward strand.
GGGCTCAAGCTGAAGCCATCCTTGTCTCTTTTCTATTTCATTCTTTATTATAGCTTTTTATTGTATTCACTCTAAGCTTTCCTTTTTAGAAGGAATGATTTTGCTCCTTCATATCATTCCTGCTTTGATCTCATTCTCTCAAATGCAGTTGTATTAATGGCCTTACAAAATCTTGTAGCTCTACTTGATTCCTCATCTCTGCTCCTGTTCTGTCGCTGTCCCTTAATACAGGTTTGTTTGTGTGTGTTCCCATACTTTTCCTTGTTAGTTCTTTAAATTGTAATTGTTGTCAGCACCACACCTTTCTTTAGTGATATAGTCTATACACTTTCCACAAAGTGCTTTAATAAATTTGCCTGTTTTAAAACCTTTCTTGGTCATGAAATTACCAAGTGTTTTAGTTTTGTTAATGTAGTTTGTATTATTAGTTAGATCCTGATGGTGGCAGCAAATATTAAGAGAGGCAAAAGTAACTCTCTCTAGAATCAGATCATAACTAGACTCTAGATCATAACTAGAAAATGTTTAATGCATTTAAATTTATTTTCTGCCCTGTAACAGAGCCAATGTGGAGATTGTCTGTCTTTTGAGGCTCCAGGATAGTAGCTGATATTTGTAATAAAGCTAGGTTATTGAAGTTTAGTGCTCTCTTGGAATTTGAGCCAGTTAAACCATATTGATTGTTGGAGTGGCTTCATGTGAATTTTGGATGCCAGATTAAGTAACCATACTTTTAAAATAAAGAATGTTTGATGTACTGAATAAACACAGTTCTCTGAACATAAGTATTTTCCACATAAGAGTAACAATGAACAAACATGATCAAAGGCCAATTTTACCTTATTCCAAACTTTAGTCATCAGAAATCACCAATCACATAAATATTTGCTATATTGACTCAAATTTTAAGATTCCCTTGCCAATATCCGGTGACAACTAAGTACCCTTCAAAATTCACCAAGTGACTCCTGGAATGTATCTGAATGGAATTCACATTGTTTTGACAAGAAATTCCATGGGTTCATTATGGAATGTTGTACAGTGTGTTCTCCACTGCAAATTAATGTGCTTAAATTGATGATGGGCATTGGTTTTGTGCCCACCTTCCTGAAGTATAGCTGTGATGGGTCATCCTGCAGAAGAGCTTACTATTCTAGTTAAATCTAGTAAGACAGTTGGCTCATGGTTAATTAATTTTGGCAACTGCCACTTCATATTAGTAGGAATAGGACCTGAACATCCTGCCCCACCAATTACTGTAAACTCCTATGTTCTGTCTACCTGAGCTCTAGGAGGCTCTCATGTATATATATGTTTAAATCTACGTTTGGTTCTAGCTCCTATTTATTTAATAATTATTCGCCTGGATTCATACTGTTATGCTATTTATGTATATGTTTTGTCTATGCTGGTCTATGACTGTAATAAAGTATTTGTCTTGGAATCTCCTAGAGCCTGCTTCAGACCTTTCCCCAGCCTGGTGAGCAAGGTGGACAGCTTAACAGCTGGGAAAACCTGGCACAGAAAGAGCTTTTAAGCTCTTCACCTTGCATGCATTTGATTCATGCAATTTTAGCTGGCCAGCCGCCAAGCATATAAAACTGTGCTTGTGCATGTTGCGAGTCAACTGTTGTCAGAAAAGGGATGCGTTACTACACAAAGAATTGATTGCTAAGAGGAGAAGGTTTAAATAGCACTCAAACTGTAGCACATAATTTATCTAGGTCATCCCTATGGAAAAGACAATTTGAATTGAAAATAGAAAGATTAATTGTTCTGAGGATTATTTTGAAGTGATCTGTGAAGCACATAAACTCTTTGTGACATTATGAGTATTAATTCTTTAGACCAGGGTTTCTCAAACTGCTTAAAGCTAGTTTACTTCTCATATGCGCATGTATGTGCACCTATATGTACCTGCACACATACCCCTCAGCTAGTGTTAGTTATGTCAGAGGGATAAGGCCAAGCAGTTTAAAGGAAAAGGCAGATTGAACTGCCATGATAGGAGATTTCTTCAGGTTGACCAGAAAGGACAAATTTTGTGTAAAGCTGCAGGCCACGTTGGCAACCGTATATCTGTCAAAAGAAGAGATGAGGCACATTTCTGCTTTTGTGCACTCAACAGTATTACTTTATAATCTCACATGAAGATATCTGCTAATCAAACTGGCTTCATAGCTAAGGGATTCATTTCTTTTACAAAAAACAGAACTGATGCCCTTAGGCAAAGCTTTATTCTTTGTTTTTAAGATATTTAGGATTGTCGGCTTGACTTAAAATAAATTCATCTTTGATTTCTGGTGCCACACTACTTAATGTTCATGCTGATGTATCTGCCTGATTTTATTAGAATTTCCTTACAACTCCATCATAGCATTAGACTTTGTGGTTTGCCACAATAATCCTCATACATGTGCATTCCTATGCAACATGCTCTGGAATGCATCTCAGAATGGATACAAATTGATCAATTATTTTTTTAAAAAATAATCAATTATACTTAGTATTTCTATTTACAAAACCATTCTGGTTTAAAATAAGAACTGATTTAATATAGAAAAATGTGTAAAAGCCTAGTTAATATGCACACTTGTTCAGGAAATATGTTTCAAGAGAGATGATGATTTGAATCTACCCTGTTATGTATGCATTCTCTGCTAGAATTACTCAATTTAACCAAATCAATATACTTCAGTCCATAAATCCCAATTTATCAGTATTTGGCAAAGTGATCTGTAAGAATACTGAATAATCTGTTAAAATATGTTGCTACATTTAACTCCAGCACTAAAGTAGCCAAGGTAGCAAGGATATGTGTTTCAACTTTTGACATTAATGTTAATTGTTTTGAACAGGAAGGAATAGGACAGTCCAGCACTTTTTCTGCAACCGGTATGGAATTATTTCTCTCTCAGGATTTATAATTAGTCATAGCAAAACTGATCATGGACCAATTAGTTGACACTGAGTTCCTCCTCTGTGTTAATGATTTATTCTCCTGTTACTTACTACTAAGCTCCTATGAAACTAGGAAGACCTTTGGTGGTGGAATGGCAATAAAGTATTCTTAGGAGCAAAGCCATTTCAAGAGCAAACCTCAAAATCAGTTGGTCTCTCCCAGAAAATTCTGGAGGAAGCCTCATGGATGCCTCTTCTGAAGGGGCATCGCTAGCCAGGCTGGGAAAAAGATAAATGCAGTAGCTTGAAAATAATCATAGTATGTAGAAGAAACAATGGTGCAACATTTTTAGCCTATATTGTGACTGTGGCCGTGTGGTCTTTCTGAACAGGTGAAAGTAGCCTTAGATATTTGTATGGCAATTTAAAAAAATCTCAGAACCATGTGCATTCAACTGTTAGCTACTCACTAAAACAGTAGAGGGCATTCTTCATCTTTTGTAACTCTTACTGTCTTGCATCATATCAAAAATTGCTGAATGCATTTTCCTGGCTAGATCTATATGTTGCTTTATTGCGTAACACTCTTGGTGCTATACATACAGCATCAGCTGGGAATACAGGAGATCCCCTCCTCAACCATGCACTAGGAAAAACAATTTTAAACTAAAATCACAGGTGCTGATGACTTGCATCGTGGATGTGGTCCTACCAGGCACACTTGAGTAGCTTGTGTCTATCTATTCTTCTCTTCCATTTTATTAGCTTTGTACATGACCACCACCCATTCCCTATTGCCAACACACGTTCACCACTTTAAGTCCTTGCGGGAAAGGTGGGGTATAAGTGTAATAATGAATTAATAAATATAGTAATGTAGAACAACCCCTGCTGGATCAGAGCAAATATTTGTCTTGTGCAGCATGCTGTTTCTCAGCAACCAGCCAAATAGAGACTTCTCCAGTTCCACAAGAAGAGCCATTCTCTTGCTTTCCAACAACTGTTGTTCAGAAGGGTACTGCCTCTGAGTCTGAAGGTTCCAATAAGTAAAAATAAAAAACAGAAAAGAGTATCCTATGGTCAAAAGTGGTCTGTTGGAGCCTCTACAGATCTCTACAGATGAAAGCAAAGGCCCATGACAGATAAACAAAGGACATGTCAATGTGTTTTTGAACTGAGTCTTTATACATCCGATCTATTAGCACATAAACATATATGGTTGCTTTGGAAGCTTTCCTTCACTGCAGTTGTTGAATTTCTTTTGGAATAATGAGTAGTTTAAAAACAGCAATGGGATGACTTAGTAAAGAGCTATTGCAAAAATTGCAAACCAAAAACCTTCAATAGCCACACACATCTGTATAGACTTTGTGACTGCCACTGTTAAGAAGCAAGGTAAATGCACAAAGATGTGTGCAAGCGCAGCTTTGTTTATTGTGAGCACCACAACATTTTCCATGCTCTGTTTGGGTTAAATACATGGTTTATTTTGCAGCTGTATTATTGCTGCAAGGCCCCCACCAAAAATCTTTTGTGTGTGTGTAATTATTCCTTCTGAGATACTGCATGATAATAGTGTTGTATATCGTATTTCATAGTTTATACAGATGAGATGCCGTGTATTTTAATTAGAAATAGTTGCTTACTAGCCAAACATATTACAGAGTGCAATTGTAGCAGGAACTACAGTGAATAAAGAGACCACCTGGGCTTTTTCAGTGTCTGTCAAGCCTATGCAAACAAATTTACCTCAGCTGGTCCTTGAACTAGCCTTTTTGATGTGGCATCTCATAGCAATACTATCTTCTGTTATTTTAAGTTACCCATCCACATGCAAAATTTTAGGATTCAGTCCAAGGCCTACGTTCAAACCGTCCTCCCGTTATAAAAACCACTGCTTAACATTTGCTATCAGCGCAGCTATCCTCTTATCCAGATCTCTGCTGCTGAAGAGAGTTAAGATAAGGTAGAGATGGCTCTCTGCTGGTGGGGTGGGGGTGTGTGGGTGTGCATGCGCCACCGCTTCACCTGCCAAAAGTGCAAGCAGTTGAGAAGCTGCTTGTGCTGAGTTCTTCCAGATGGCAGCAAAGATAGGTCCCTGAAATGAGGTGGGCTAGAGTGAACCCATGGATCTGCTGGATGGGAAGCTGTTCCAGCTTCCTGAGAAGGGCCAAATCCAGACCCCTGGGCTGTGCCACCCTGGAGCTTCAGAACAACAACAAAAACCCAATAAGCCATCTCCCTTGGTGGGACAAGGATCATAGTTTGCAATGCAGTGGTCAATCTGCCATCCCACTGCTCCCCAAGCTGGGTTAAAATCACTCTGTCCCTATTCATCTAGCGTTAACAATGTTAGTATAAGGCTAAATTATAAAATAATTTTAAAGCAGTGACATTTTGTATGCATTATTATTAAGTGTTTATAGCTCACTCTTCGTTCAGTGTTTCAATCCCAGAATGGGGCACAGTGAAATGAAATACAGTAAAAAAGTATGAAAATAACAGAATCCATAAAACAAATCCAATAAATAACAAATAATTATTACTCCATCACAAAACTAAGTAGCAATGGGCACAACAATTAGAATTTCAAATTAAACAAATACCTTGAAAAAGAAAGCAGGGCATGTAGCCAACTAAAACAACCAACTGACGCAGAAAACTATATTGGCTGGGCATAAAACACTGGGCTAGATGCAGCCTTTCATCTATAAATTGTTGGAATTTCTGTTAATGTATTTGATCAGACAGAATGTACTGTTGTCTTATTTAAAATTCACGTACATGCATGGACACACAATTCTGCAGTGTATTAACCTTGCATTCCCCCCCCCCCTCACCATGGTAATCATGTTCAGTGGTGTTCCAGGTTGTTAAAATAAATGAGTAAGATATTGTTAATTTTTGCTGGTGTGTATTCCTTTTTGCCAAGCATTTGATTCTGGATTTTGTTTCCTGACTGCTAGATCTAGAATATTGTAGCCAAAGCTGTGGATATAAAATGTCCTTTCTTCTCCTTCAGAATAATTTTGGTTTCAGCCTATGCGATTTTTCCATTGAAAGGGTTCTTGGGCTTCTATCTTCAATACCTCTAAGGAGAGGAGAGCATGATTGTGTGAGGCAGATGCCACACTGCTGTTCTGTTGCCTGGAAACAGGTGCTTGGTTACATGGTTAGTGATTGTCATGCATTCTTTCTCTTAAACATTTAAAGCATTTCACTTCTGGAATGTAAGATTCACGAACATCGTTAACATTATCCAAGAGCTGATTGCTGACCTGCAATTGTTTTAATACATAGGCTTTGGTCTCTGGCTGTTCAGTATAGGTGTAAATGATAATGTTGTGGGAGCTAGGTTCTGTACGTTAGTTGGATGTGGACTTTATCTATACATTGATGAGAGACTACCGCAATCTTATTTAAGCCACATTCATTTGTCTACAAAAAAGAAGAACAAGCATACTTAATTAAAAAAATTGTACAGTAAATTAATTTTTCCCTATCATTTTTTCAAATTACAGGAAACTTATGCATGAGATTGCTCAAAATATATTTTGATTGAAAATAGAAAGTTGCCTTATTTGTATCATATTGTTGGTCCATCCTGGTCAGTAAAAAAAGAAAGAAAGATAAATGATTCCTGAACGGTTAAGTCCAGTCAAAGGCAACTATCGGATGCGATGCTCATCTTGCTTCAGGCCAAGGGAGCCGGCGTTTGTCCACAGACAGCTTTCTGGGTCATGTGGCCAGCATGACTAAACCGCTTCTGGCACAACGGGACACAGTGGTGAGTGCCAGAGTGCACAGAAACACCGTTTATCTTCCCACTGCAATGGTACCTATTTATCTACTTGCACTGGTATGCTTTTGAACTGCTAGATTGGCAGGAACTGGAACAAAGTAACAGGAGCTCACTCCATAGCGCAGATTCGAACCGCCAACCTTCTGATCGGCAAGCCCAAGAGTCTCAGTGGTTTAGATCACAGCGTCACCTGCTCCCATCTTGGTCAGTATACACTGACAGGCAGTGGCCCTCCAGCGTTTCATGGGACACTTGCAGCCCTACCTGGTCACTGGAGGTTCAGGTGGCCTCGGTGGTTAGAAGTACCTTTCTTCAGGTCTGGCTGGTTTGCCAGTTGTGACCTCTTTTGGACTGAGATGACTTGAACACTGTACTCCATCCTGTGATAACTTCTGGATTGGATTATTGCCATGTTCTGTATGTACAGCTGCCCTTGAAGATGACCCAGAAACTTCAGATGGTCCAAAATGCAGTAACCAGATTACTGGCTGTGGTTCCATTTAGATCTCATACAACAACTGTTTTAGAACAGCTGCACGGTTTGCCATTTCGTTTACGGTTCTAATTCAAGCTACTCACATAAGTGTTTTAAGCCCTAAAGCACTCAGGCCCCAAATATCGGAAAGAGCACCTCCTTCACAACATACACTCTTGGGTGGAGAAATGAGCAGAGGGGGCACTCATGGTAGTTTCCCAACCCTCAGAGGCTTAGGGGGTGGCAGCCCAGCAGAGGGCATTCTCTGTGGTGGCCCCTAAAGTGTGTAACTTCCTCCCCACAGAGGTGTGTCTGACACCTTCATTATACAGCTTGTGGAGAATGATTCAGACATACTCTTTACCCTGACCTTAGACACTTCAGGACACTCCTTATTTTTGTGGTTGTAGGTTGTTTTAAACTGTTTTAAGTGTTGTGCTTTAATGTTGTAACCCACCCTGGGACCCTAGGGTGAAGGGTAGGTGGGAATAATAATAATAATAATAATAATAATAATAATAATAATAATAATAATAAATAATACTTGGATATGCTGGGGATGAAACTTGGGACCTTTTGCATGTAAAGCAGATGCTCTACTACTGAGTTATGGGCCTTCCCCAAAGCAGTGCTATTTATTGATACCAGGGACAGGTAATATTCTTTCAAGTAAATTTGTATTAATTTCTTTACCTTTTTTACACTTTATATGTTTGTATGCTACCCCCACTTGTATTTGGTTAGTTTTTCAGTGCTTTTTTCTGGGGGTACTCAAGGTTATGAAGTACCGGACCTTTTTTCCCAATGTTAAAAGAGTAGCACTTACTGTAACAACTTCATGGTGAGTTGACCGGCACTGGTCTTTAGGGCAACTCCTTCAGTCATATATTTTACAAGCCTTATCTGAAGATGCATGCAAAGTTTCACAGTGAAGATTCATATTCTTGATAAGGTTCCAGAAATACATGCATATTCGTTAAATATGCACACACACCTTAAAATGAATGTATAAAAATAGTAGTATTAGAACAGTGTGACCATTGTGTCCACACTGATCAGCTGGATGGAATGGGGAGCTGAAAGCCAAGAACATGGGGAAAGCTTTGAAATCAGATTAAATGTGTGTTGATTTTCAATTTCTAAGGTTCAGATTTTCTCCTCAGTAGTGGATGTTTCATTATATACAGATACAGTGTCAGTGTGTCATATTACTATTTGTATATTGTTGAAAGGGTGTATCTGCATCTTTAATTTAATGATTATTCCTTCCTTATTGCTGTTGATTCTGGTGCCAGTTTTATGGATTCATTTGCATCACCTGGGTACAAAATGTCTTTTTATTTCCTTCAGTTCCATGTTCATCTGTTAGAGATTCAGTATAGAGGCTCAGAGAAGACCAAAATATTGTCCTCCTATTAATACGCATAAGTTAGACCACAGTGCACTGCAAACTGGGAGTAAAAACATGTAATTATTATGTGTGAAGGGGGGTGCCTTCCTATGTGTTTTGTACATGAATAAGCATAACTGATTCTATCACTTTAAAAAGTGATAGATAAAATTATATCTGATGATTTTAAAAACTTTTTTTGTCCCCAAGCTTTCCCTAAATAAGGCCATGTAATGATTCCTCTGCATAAATGATTGTTTTGGAATACACGAGGGAAGGGAAACAGGTGGAATACCAAACGTAGGTTGAAAGTCTTGCACTGTTGTTCACTGATCTCACTTTCTGTGTTACAATTAGATATTAAAAAGTGATCCAGTATGTACCTTCACATGGAGACATGTGAGGATTAGTAATCTCTTTAATTTTTTTTTCTGTGAACAGGGTTAGTAGTCATACACCTATGAACAGATTCAGGTAGGTCTGACACAGTCGAAATAAATAAAAAATTGTCCAGTAGCACCTTAAAAAAGGTAAAAGGTAAAGGACCCCTGACAGTTAAGTCCAGTCGCAGACGACTCTGGGGTGCGGCACTCATCTCGCTTTACAGGCCGAGGGAGCCGACGTTTGTTCGCAGACAGTTTTTCCAGGTCATGTGGCCAGCATGACTAAGCCGCTTCTGGCGCAATGGAACACCGAAACCAGAGCAGCGCACGGAAACGCTGTTTACCTTCCCACCAGAGTAGTACCTATTTATCTACTTGCACTTTGATGTGCTTTTGAACTGCCAGGCTGGCAGGAGCTGGGACTGAGCAACGGTAGCTCAACTTGTCACAAGGATTTGAACCGCCGACCTTCTGATCGGCAAGCCCAAGAGGCTCAGTGGTTTAACCACAGCGCCACCCGTGTCCTTAGAGACCAACGAAGTTTGTTCTGGGTATAAGCTTTCGTGTGCATGCACACTTCTTCAGATACACTGAAACAAAAGTCACCAGACCCTTATATATAGTGGGAGGGTGGGGTGGGGTTTTCCCTCAGAAAAAAACATCTCCTACTACCCTCCTGAGAAAAACCCCACCCCACCCTCCCACTATATATAAGAGTCTGGTGACTTCTGTTTCAGTGTATCTGAAAAAGTGTGCATGCACACAAAAGCTTATACGTACCCAGAACAAACTTAGTTGGTCTCTAAGGTGCTACTGGACAATGTTTTATTTATTTCACCTATGAACAGAGTTAACCTCAGCCAGTAGTCCTGTTCACCAGTGAATCCAGGAAGTGCCAATGTCCCAAAACACCATTTTCATATGCAGGAACGATTTTTAAAAAAATGTTCCATTCTGCTACCTATGAGCATATAATGTTATATGGCCATAGTACGTTATGTGATAACTGGGTCTTTGTTTTTATAGGTTACTTCTTCTCTGCCCTTGCTCTTAATCATATCTTTCTGAAATCTTTACCTAAAACTTTTGTTGCTATCACTTTCAGTTTAATACATGAGAAATGCTGTAATGAGTCTTGTACCAAATCGTTTGTGTACTACCAAACCCGGCAATGTAGCTTACTTGGAAGGTTGCTAAACATCACAAACAGATGCTTATACATCGGTTTTCTTAATCTATTTCAAGAATCTTTGCGTGAGTTAAAGAAAACCAAGTATCTTAATAAAAATAGCAATCGGGGCTGGAAGGAATTGTGTGTGCAGTACTTGCAAAAGAGCTTACTATAAGGAAAGTAAAGTCCTGGTACTAATAGCAAAAAAAATCATGTTTTTGCTATTTATTTTTTGCCGTTTGGCATGTTGACTCAGAGAGAAAGTCCTCAGACAATTTGTTTGTTGTGCTTGGATCATCACGGGGTCTATTAGATCATCTAATTGAAAAGAAACTACTTTGTTATGCTGGCACCTCTCCAGTAATTGTTTGTGCCAGAGCCAAAAAAAACAAAACCTGCCTGTAACAAAAGTCTACTGCATTGCTTTTAATTGTGATCCTGGGTTCTGATGTTAAAGCAGTTCAGATGGAACACCAAACCATGGTTTAGGCATTACATGTCCTAGCCTTGGGTTTGCATATTTCTGGGGTTTTGGTCTTGCTTTCCAGTTCTAGTTTGCAAGTCAACTCCAAACCAATGTTTGAGTGATATGGTGAACTGTGGTTTGCCTCTAACAAGGAAAGATGAGAGAGGAGCAAAGTACAGCAGCCGATGTATCTGGCCTGGTTGATCTTGTTAGCTTATCAGTGAGTCATAAAATAGGTTTTATGAAATGTTTTAAAAATATTTATAAGCCACCAAACATCATATTCAAAACAAAACAGATAAAACCTTTATTTAAATAACCATTAGATAGTGCCCATCCTTCTGGGAAATTAAAAAGCTTTTAGCATATAAAAATGCAAAATAATAATAATGATGATGATGATGATGATGATGTTCTACAGGACCTAGTCCAAATCACCATAGAATCAAACTCCAATGTATGTGGCATCATGGAGCCCCCAGTAGATGGTTGCAGTGAACAGGCCGTGAATAAGGTAGCCTTCTTGTATATCGCTTCACTGTTTGTGGGGGGAGATTTGTTTTGCAATAGGAAAAAATGCACAGCCTGATTCCAGTAGACAGTTCTAACCCTGGGAATTTTGTTCTTATGCGCCTTTGGAATACCTCCTAGAATACACCTTAGTTTTCATCAGTCCATTGTCTGAGTGTTTCACCTTGTTTTCATTGTTGATCCTCTTTACTCCTGTTACAGTTTAGTTTTAATAATGTTGATTTAAAAATAAAAATAAAAATTGTGTTTTCCCATTTTAGCCATTAATTGGCTTTTCAAATACACTCTTGTCCTGGTGTCCCTAAGAAGATAAGCTTAGATCAGCTAAGTAGGATTATCCTGCGGATAAGCCTTTGCAGGACCTCAGGCAGGGTGGTAGCAGGATCTAACCCTGCAATTGAGCTGGTATTTAAGCAAGGTTCAGGCAAGAGAAGGCATTAAAAAAATATCATGTGCTTCACACCCATCACCAGTCATGTATGGATGTGTAAATACCAAGATAGTACAAGACAGGAGGACACTGCATCCATGCAGGCTGGGTGGTTCCAGGCACAATCTGACCATGCAGAATGCTGGTTTATGGTTTGATTGGGAAACCGAAAAAGAATGTAATGGCACCTTAAAAAACAGATCATTTGGTTTGTAAGATTTTGTGAAATGGATTCCAGTTTAAAGTATACGTAATGTGTACATTGGGCATGCGGGTGGCACTGTGGGTTAAACCACAGAGCCTGGGACTTGCCGATCAGAAGGTCGGCGGTTCGAATCCCTGCTCCTGTTGCTCAGCCCCTGCTCCTGCCAACCTAGCAGTTTAAAAGCAAGTCAAAGTGCAAGTAGATAAATAGGTACGGCTCCGGCAGGAAGGTAAACAGCGTTTCCGTGCGCTGCTCTGGTTCGCCAGAAGTGGCTTAGTCATGCTGGCCACATGACCCGGAAGCTGTACTCCGGCTCCCTCGGCCAATAAAGCGAGATGAGTGCCGCAACCCCGGAGTCGGCCACGACTGGACCTAATGGTCAGGGGTCTCTTTACCTTTAATGTGTACATTGTGGGACAAATATGTACGATCTCCACACACACAAAAAAATTTGTATTCCTGAGCTTTTGTCATCCAAAAATAAGTCTGATTGAAGAGGATCCTATCACTTTTGTTATGAAGCACATTGAGAATAATACAGTTGACAAAAGTTAATAGCCTGTAAAAAAAAATAAGCATAGGCTTCAGATAGCTGGCATTGCTCCTACAACGGCACAGTAGAGGAAAGGTTTTCCTTGCTCTGGCACTTTGCTTAGGTTCTATGCTGGGCACAGAGGTGGGACGAAACACCTCATCTCTCCTCTGCCTATTTGCTCAGTCACCTGCATGCAGTTCTAGGTTTCCTATGGCTACCAGGCTAGTACTTAAGTACAAGGCTGGTAGAATCATAGAATTGTAGAGTTGGAAGGCACTACGAGGGTCCTCTAGTCCAATCCCCTGCAATGTAGGAATATTGGGACTTGAGTCTACGACCTTGATATTAAGAGTCTTATGCTCTACCGACTGAGCTATCCCTCATTTCATCTGAACCAGGAGATGCTGTGGTCTTGAACTGGTGCCTGGAAGTATTGATATATTTGATGGGGAAAGGACGAACAGGTATTGAATGAGTGTGACTTTATCTTTGAGTGAATATACTAGGTTTATCAGTGGTAAACAAATTATTTCTTGTTTTTAAGCCCTGCCTGAAGACAAAATTGCCACTCGCATCCCCTTCTGCTGGTAAAGACCTAGTCTGATAGTTGTCTATTCAGTCTCTCCTTTCAAGTCACCTTTCATGACAACCAGATTCTGATTTGGACTTAAATTACTCTCTTTCTTCACCAAATCAGAAACCTAGCATTGAACACATTAAGATCTAGTCAAACATTCCTGTAATTATATGTCAGAACATAGATGGCTAACTTCAAATAACATTATATTTTTATCATGTTGCAAATAATTTAAAACAGATCCCAGACTGAGGCTATAAAAATTCTTTTGTTTCAGTGGAATTGGGCTGATAGGGCACAGGTGAAGTGGCTCTCTGTTTTTACATGAATAATGTATTTATATAGAAAATTGCTTGTGCTTCACATCCCTCACTGATCACCTGATTAATGAACACTTGTCTTTGTGAAGCATGTCTGTACTAAGGAAACCCACTGCAAATTGGGGCTTCTCACTGTATGCGCACAGGTCGTAATTGACATGTGTTAATAATAAGTAACCATAGAATTCTAGACTTGGAAGGGACTCCAAGGATCATATACGAGGAACATGATATTTCATACCCAGAATTTTCCATGTTGGAAATTTTGCCGTTTGTAAACATCTCTTTGTCACTGAAACGAGCACACCACAAAATTTTATTATCTAAAATAAAATGCTTATTAGTAGAGCTAGAAATTAAATTTGGATGGTCAATTCCGAATGAGGTCACACCCACACCCCATTTAAAAGCACATTTTATAGCACTTTAAAAAACGTGCCTTCCCCCAAAGAATCTTGGGAACTGTAGTATATCCCTCACAAAGCTACAATTCCCAGCTCCAAGTAATTGAGGCACAACTTTGAATGGATCATGGATTTAACTCAGATCTTGTATTCAATTTGTGTTGTTAGGCTTTAGTACATCGAAGGTGTATCACACTCTCATAGGCTCATGTATTATATTTCTGACTCGGTGTAAAACCACTTCATCTCTACTGTAGTAAATAGCGACATACCAAATTTCCAGGCCACTACATGCATCTTGTAAAGTAGGCTTAGGCTGGCATTTCAAGCTTAATAAATGTCTTAGTCTTTTAAAAAGTGCTTCAGAACTCTTTGATCTACTGCAGCAAAAATTTTCTCTTAGTACCACCTAGTGCTTTGTCAATCCAAAGCTGTAGCAAGTGTACCAGTGTAACATTTTGTCTCACTACTCTGCTTTTCACTGAAAGGGGAAAAAACCCTGCACATGTTCATATTGTGAAACTATAAATAACTTTTTAAAAAAATATTTACAGGTTCCTGTTACATTGCTTGTTTTTGCAATACTGATCAGTTCTCATTCCTTTCACAAGCAAAACATATTAACAACTCTATGAATGCTTAAGAAAACTAAAAAGAGAGTTCTAACTGTGCTATTAGCATTTGAAAACAATATAGAATAATAAAGGATGAGCAGTAGGACAAGCACTAAGAGATTAAGAAAAGAGAAAAGGCCCAAAATAACTTAAATATAGACAAGCAGGAGATAGGAGTAAACAAGAGGCCTGGTGGAAATTGAGAAGGGGAGAGGATTGCAGGGAAAGTATAACTTTATTCTCTGTTAACCTCTAATAAAATTGTGAAGAGTAGAGACAACACAAAGGTTGGAGAACAAGAAGTGAAATTATTAGACTCGCCAACTCAATTCATTGTAAACTTCCTCCTGCTGTGCAGATACCCCACCACCATCTTTTTTCATGTGTTCAAACAAGGAAGTATCTTTTTCTTATCTTGCAGGGGCCATCCAGTCTCGGAAGAGATTTTTTAAAGTTGTAGAAGCTGGAAGGCATATTCATATTCTGAACAACATCCGTGGTGTATCTGAATCCAACATGCACACATTTCTAAAATTCCATTACTTTACATGCATTAAGTCAGTTAAGACTTAAACATCTGTAGGATTGCAGCACTATCTTAACATATGTGCCATTTATTTCAGTGGCACTTGCAGGGGATATATTGAAAACATGAGGGATATGGACTTGGACTTCCAAGTAACTTGCTGGTGCTAACTCAGACTAAGCAAGGGTGAAATTGCCTTATTTTATTCTCTTTTTCTATGCAATAAAATGTGCAGCTCATAAAACAAAAATAAATCGGTACTGATAATTGAAAATTTTATAGTCCCATCTTGTTGAAACTGTTTACTTTTTTAACATAATTTTTAAAATCTAGATTTCCAAGATAGCCTACAAAATAGAACCATAAAACAAATATAAATTATTAAAATTTGACCCCTCCTTGGTAGGGCACCGAAAGATGCTTCTATGGCTTCCTCTTCCTCAACACCGTGATTGTATCCAACAATGGAATTTGGATCAACTTGGGAGTCTATAACCAGCAGACCCATCTGAATTTCACTTAGTTTGTCTATAATTATAGATGTTTTAGTGGAAGATAGACTTTCCCACAATGTGCCAGAAGCTACTTCTTCGAGGCTGCTAATTATTCCGTGCATCAATTCTGTGGCAGGGATGGGCCCATCAGCCAGGAACCTTGATGCCACATCTACTTCCTTGGAGGGCCTCCTAGATAATTTGGTTGTCCCAAACTTCATGGACAATGCAAGAAGACTGGTGGTGTCTGGTGTTCTGTCAGCCAGTAGGTGAGACATACTGTTTCCGACTAGACCTTGCTGGCTTAGGTTCTCCACATCGCTATCAAGGTCAATCAGCTGCCCTGTCGGCACTCTTCATCCTGTTAGGACGAATAATGAGGGGATGGGTTTGTTTGAAATATCGCGTTGCCTACATTCTGATTTTATTAAGGGAGGGTCTGGCCCTCAAAATAATATTTGCCACCTGCTGGTTACTACATATTACAATTGCTCTGGCATTTTTGTAATCATAAAAATGAAAGTCTACACTCTCAATGTCTTCTGCAGTAATGGATTACGCATTTGCCTGTTTCAGGGTCTGTAGAAGATGAGTTCTTCACTCAATCTGTGGCATTATTCCCTTGGGTTTGGGTAGTTACAGAATGCTACCTGGAGGAGGGTTGTTCCTTAGCCAACGTTTCCTCCTTTATCTGACATGGAAGGTGACCTTTGGCTTTAGGGAGCCAAGGGCATTTCAATGATAAGAGATCTTGAATGGCTTCCTGTTCATTGGTGTCTACTCATAGGGGGGCAGACTAGGAAATTCAGATGTTTTCTTTACTGGAGCCTCATCATTTGCACATTCATCCTTGTGTTTTGGACTATTTTTAACAGTCATTTTTTCCTTTCTTTTGTTTGGTTGCTTTTGGTTTGAGGGACTTCTCTTCTTTCTCCAATAATGCAAAAAGTCTATTGAAGTTAACTCTATTACTGAATCTATTTACAAAGTCCTTTAATACAGCTACCATGGCAATCCTTTCTCCTCTTTCTGGTACTCCAGCTACCATGGCGATAATTTCTCCCTTCCCCCAGAGATCAACCCAAAGATGATTTCCTCAAAGATCACAAGGAAGTCTGATCTTCCACATGCTGCGCTTTTGCAGAAATAGCAAAAAGCTACACAGCTAATAATGTCAAGGTTGCCAGGAATAGTTTATTTCAGCTATTGAATATCTAGGTAAACAGAAATATTCTTAAATTGCTCCTGAATATTAATAAGGAGACAAGTAACCACAGCAGGAAAGGCATTCCACAAATAGGGAACTGCTGCTGAGAAGGCCCTGTCCCAAATCAAAACCAACTACCGGTAGGTAACCAATAGTAAGGGGACCTGGTGATGATGTAGTTGGTCAAGGGAGCCATGGACTCAAAAAGTTTGAAAATCACTGCCTTACATCATCACCAGCTCCCCTTACTATTGGCTGGTTGCACACATGGAGCAGAGAATTTCTCTTGTAAATTTTTGGCTGATTTTTGCATGCTCTGAGTCAAAGCAGCATCTTGTCTTTCCTCCAATGTCTTGACTTACACCCAACATTGTTTAGACTTGAGAAAAACTTAACCATTTCCTACCTCCCTGGTGGAATAAAATGTTTTTCTGTATATAACTCCTGCCTGCATCCTCATTAGATTTTTAAGAAGTTAAAAAAGTTATTTGTTACATTGACCATTCCTTTTTCCTGGTTCTTTACAGTAAGTGTTGTATTTCTCTGTATAGTGACATTAATCACAACTGGTTTCTTCTAAAATGAAATAGTTTTGTTTTGTTTTTTTAGGTTTCAAGCTGATTTATATAAACTTTAATTACAGAGAAGTCGTAAGGAAATGCTGCAGTTTAATATAACATATAAACAGTATGCTGTTTACTTAAGTATAGAACATTTGCATTTTTTTTAAAATATTTTTTATTAAGGATTTTCTTGTTTTACAGGAGTGTAGTGCCTCGTATTTTTTTTCTTCTTCTTCTTCCACGTAGCGTTTTTACAAATCTGTTTCATTTGTTGAGGCATTAGGGGGAGAAGAAAAAAGAAAGAAAAAAGAAAGGGGGTGGAGAGAGGGAAGATGGATGGGGGTGGGGTCGGGTGGCGGTGTTTCTATTATGTTTAACGTATGTAGAGTTTGGTGTCAGCGTTGCTTGTGTTGTTTACTTGTGTTCCTTTGGTGGTGAGAGAGGTTGGGGTTGGCCTAGGGTGTGATTGTGCAGTTATGGTGTTTTGGTGTTCTGGTCCTTTGTGTAACTGAATTATTTGATACTCAGCTAGAAAAGCAAACATGTATCTGAGATGTGTGTTAGTTTATTTTTTCAGCTGCACAATTCTTGGGGCCCAGGATGCAAAATAACTCATAAAATGATAGCTTAATCAGGCAAAAACACCATGGTATGTGTGGATGTGGCTGTCCGCCTTGGTTGTGCTTTGTTGATTTTTATGATTGCGATGAGTATATATGTACATTTGTAGTTTGCTTCCTCACCCCTGCTTTTCAGACGAGTACTATCTCCCAAAGCTGCTTGCATCAATCAGAAATGAAACACAAGCTTTTCCTTCAGACTTACCAACTAAAAACGTAACACACACAATGAGTTGAGCATCACATACCAAGTTTACTTGTTTATTTATTTTTAATTACCCCGCTTTTCACTAACTGGGTCCCAAAGCAGATTACACATACACACACACACACACAGAGAGAGAGAGAAATGAGAATTTTAATGCTTAAGATAAGGATGATTTGACTTGAAAAAGTGTTAGATTAGGCCTACAATGGAGACTGTTCCACTGGGTTTACAACAGACTCTCTATTGGTGAGTCAGGTGCACTCAGTGCATGTTCATGCTGCTGTTTTTCTGAGGCTCATAATTCTTAATCGTGAATTGCCCTGCTCAAGTGAACCCCCTTAGACTGCATCGTACTTGATTGGGTAAACTATTACTTGTACATTTTATTTCTCCAAAAGCCAGTAGGGAAGAACCTTCTTTTTTAAAAGAAGAAGCCCACCAGATCCAGAGATCTAATTTAAAATTCTTTATCTGCCACAGACTGATTGTATTGTTTTGGGTACATTATTACAGTATACTTTCAGTCAAAGATATGGTCAACTAGCCATGGCTTACCACAGAAACAAAACCGTAGTGTAGGGGCACTTTAAAAGCTAGCAAATGTATTATTGCATAGGTTTTCAAGGTTTACCAGTAATGTTACCTCTGATGTAACAAACTGTATACCAAGACAACTTAGGCCATAATGTGTTAGTCTTTAAGATGCCAGTACTTTTATTTTAAGGGACGCGGGTGGCGCTGTGGGTTAAACCACAGAGCCTAGGACTTGCCAATCAGAAGGTCAGCAGTTCGAATCCCCCCAACGGAGTGAGCTCCCGTTGCTCGGTCCCTGCTCCTGCCAACCTAGCAGTTCAAAAGCACGTCAAAGTACAAGTAGATAAATAGGTACTGCTCTGGCGGGAAGGTAAACGGCATTTCCGTGCGCTGCTCTGGTTCGCCAGAAACGGCTTAGTCATGTTGGCCTCATGACCCAGAAGCTGTACGCTGGCTCCCACGGCCAATAAAGTGAGATGAGCGCCGCAACCACAGAGTCGGTCACGACTGGACCTAATGGTCAGGGGTACCTTTACCTTTACTTTAATTTACTTTACTTTTTTTCTTTTGCAAAAATTGCACTATGATGTACAAATGCTTACTTGGGGCAATACAGTGACAAAGAAACGAGAGAACCACCCTCACCCACAATTCTCATTTAGGGCCTTTAAAATGGTTCAGTTTCTCACATAGAGTGATATTAAGTAGCTTTACAACACTCTAGACTCTCATTCTGCACAGCAAAACAAACGGAACAAACACAGTGCCAGTTGCCACTCAATAATACATCACTAACTTTAGCCTAGCGGATAATAAATTCAGTAATACAAATTTAAGGGGGTGCACCCTTGCTCTTGTGGCGATTCAGAAGGGGCAACTCAGTATGTACAGGATATGTATAGATTATGAATGACTTGAAGATTATTATCAAACTGACAACATGTCAAAGAATATGGTAGTAGTAGATTAGTGCGAAATTGATGGTGCTTTGAAATGAACTGTAAGGGAGCCACTTTTTATGCATTCTAATAAAAATAACATTGCGGCTAAGTATGAAAAACGCATGTCTACATTTATCAGTGTATTTTCTTTGAGAATACATATTATTGTGTAGTAAATACCCTTATTAGATTCCATCAATACGAAGTTTGGTTACGAAGCATTGCTTCACCACAATTAGCTTATAATAAGGGCAGTTTGCTTCTGGGCACTTAACGTGAGAGGGGGAGAATGAGAGAGGGAGAGTGAAAATGGCAGAAGAGAGTGGGATGGGACCACGGAAATAGCAACAGTGGTAATTGCTAATGGTAAGTAGAAGTATTGATGTAAGAGAAACTGAGGAGTGGTTGTTGCAGACAGAAATAGCAGCATACGTTGTATATAATGATTTTGGTACACAGCTCTTAGGACTGGAAGTTATTAACACATGTGACTGATACTGGAAACATGTTTGATGAATTTGTTGATAAGAACTGGGCCTCAGGAAACAAGTGGACCCTACACAAAGTTCAGTGTAATAAAAATTAAAAGAAAAAATTAAGTTGACTTTCTCTAATATTATTCTATATCCTTTTCTATAGAGGTTTTTCTCTGTACTGCCACTGGTCTGTCTGAACCCCTGTAGGGGAGGTAACAAAGGTGGAGTTACAGACAGACCTCTGGCTGGAGATACAGAAAAAGAGGGAGGAAATTGGGGATTGGAGTGCTGGCAGGGAGAGAACATTGTGTACACTAGAGTAAAGTGAGAAACTGGCTAGCTAAAATGAGTCTTGCAGTGCAAACCAATACATATTTACTTAGGAGGCAGTTCCACTGTATCAGTGGATTTATTGTTAGGAAAGTGTGCATAGGATTAAAACCTTAAGGTGTTTTTCAACAGGAAGAAGTAAGAATCAATTAATTGAATATCAACTGGTGAAAAGGTCCATAAATAAAGAACAATCTAAAGAACAAGTGTGCAAGAGAGGAAGATATAACCAGCAAAAAGAGCCAGAGGAATCTAAGTGCAGATAAGAAGACAGATCATAGAGATGGAAAGGAGCTAGAGATTGATGGGAAACAAATGGCTCTCCAGATATTTTAATTATTATATAATGTATATCACACCTCTCCTCAGAAAGGTTCCCAAGCAACAATAAAACAATACATCAAAATGTCTAAAAACAATATTTTAGAAGTCTTAAGAAACAGTCCAAAAGTCTTAAAAATTACATATTTTTACAGGTCATTTCAGGGTTGCCAGGATCAATATCCTTCAGCAATCAAATGATTGTGTAAACAGGAATTTTAAAAATACCTCCTAGAAGTTTGAGTCAGGACAAGAGGAAATCAAGTCAGGACGAGAGGAAATCAAGGGGATGGGGCAAATGGAAGTGTTAGATGGGGTGATGAAATGGGGAACAGACTAAGGGTTGAGAGAGATATTGAAGAAGAGAGAGCAGGAAATGGGGGAAGGGAGAAGATAGAGGTAAAGATGAAGTACTGAAGAAGGAGGCAAAGTCTTTAGCAGAGGGAAAAGGAGGTTAAAACATTGGAGCAGGCCTAACTAAGGAAGACATCAAAGATAAAGAAGAGTGATAAGGATTACTAGAGTTTCAGCACATTCTAGAGCTGCAGTATTGGAACTGTCTTATTTGTTATTATCTCTGTTGATCTTACTAAGCTTCTCTGGGATTATTTTCAGCTAAAAAAAGAGTAAAATCCTTTAAGTAGAAGTAGAATTGTAAGTGTTGGAAAGGGCTCCAAAGGTCATCTAGCCCAACCCCTACAATGAAGGTATCACAACTTAAGAATCCCTGACAGGTGGCCATCCAACCTCTGCATAAAAACCTCCAATAAAGGAGAGTCCGCCACTCTTCTCAATAGTCCATTCCACTGCCAAACAGCTCCTACTGTCAGAAAGTTCTTCCTAATGTTTAGTCAGACGACTAAATGAATACTGTTTTTGATCAGGATAAAATAATTTATAGAGGATGAATTACGTCAGTTCATTTGTCTTTTCCAGAGGCGTTTGCAAATTCAAAAAAGGTATACAGTGGAACCTCTGGTTGCAAGCGGGATCTGTTCCAGTGCCCGCTTGCAACATGAATAGAACACAACTCGCAGCGGCGCGTCTGCGGACGCGTGGGTTGTGATTCGCCGCTTCTGCACGTGCGCTTAATGTCATTTTGTGCATCTTCTCATGTGTGAGTGGCAAAACCTGGAAGTAACCCTTTTTGGTACTTCTGGGTTGCCGCAGGACGCAACATGAAAAAATGTATCATGAAGCAAACGTAACATGAGGTATGACTGTAGATTGTTTAGGAAGAACAACAATAAAGGGCATTGAACATGAATTTATAGCGAAAAAAACAAAATATGACCAGGACCTGTAGCTTCCAGAGAATGCCATATTTGTTCATTGCCCCAGAACAACAAAGAGTCTTTGTGGCACCTTGAAAACTAACAGATTTATTATGACATAAGCATTCAGCCGCTCAAGTAGAAAGGTAGCACAGTGAAGACGTAAACAAGGAAAGAGAAAGAATAGGACAACAGAAGTGAGAGAATCAATTGAAACAGCAGTGTTAAATAGTGAAACTGTCTCACTGAGGGAAGATGAAAAGAGAACAGGAGAAAATAGAAGGTAATTAAAGAGAAAAAGAATCTGGATAAAGAGCATGACTATTTTAGTAAGAGGGTCAGACAATGTAGAATCCCAGAGAAGCATAAAGAAAGGACGTGTTTCGGACAGTGGAAAAGGAGAACAACACTGAAAAAAGAAAAAGTTATCAAATCCATTACATGCAGAGTAAGTACAAGTAGTATTAAAGAAGCCAACCACATCAACGAGGCTGAAAAAAGATTGGGCCTCCAAGTTGGCAAATTGATCAACATGGAAATGAAATCATCCAGAATAAGAACAGGAGGAGGATAACTCAGTGAGAAGGAAAACTGAAGTTCAAAGTCAGATAAGAAGTTAGCCAAGGGACTATGAAGACAACCACAGTAAGAAGAATAGTAGCAGAATGAAAGAGAAACATAATGCTCATAATAAAAAGGAAGAATACATAAGAAATTAAGATGCAAAAACAGAAAAGGCACAATAGGAGCAATTTCCATATCTCCATCTGGACCCATCATGTGAAGTGAAAAGTGTGTGATCGCCAAGAGATGCAGGAGTAACAGAATTAGTTGAGAACCAAGTCTCTGTTGGAAGAAAACAGGAAAAACAGCATGAAATAAGGCATGAAGAATAATCACCTAATTGACAGTCAAACAACAGTTCAGTAGAGTGCCAGAAAAGAAAACAGATGAATGGAATAGAAATAAAATTAGGCAGACACTAGGGTCTAGATTCAAAGAAGCACCACGGGATGGTATCAACAGATGAGACTGATTAATAGCATAGGAAAATAGGACCAGCCAGCCAATAAGTAAGAGCGTGGCTGGGTGAGGATAACATACACCTAAGAGTTATTGAAGAACTTAAGTGTGAAATGGTTGATATTCACTAAAATCAGTTTATTTGAGAATTGGAAGGTAGTGCAATACAGTTGGGTTTTTTTTTAAAAAAAAGGGTGCATGGATTTTATGGGAAATATAGGCATGTTTCCTAATGCTTGTCTGCATAAATTAGTGGAAAGCATTAATATGCTTAAATTTTTAATCATATTGAAGAATAAGACTTTCAAATGAAGGAATGACATTGCTTCAAAAAAGCAAAGTTCTGCCTCACTGTTTGGAACTGATGGGTGTATAAACAAGCATGCAGATAGGAGTCATCCAATATGAGGACTTCCCAAAAGCATCTGAGTAAATGAAGTTGTCATGGGATAAAACAATGTCTTTTAATAGATCAGTAGCAGAATGAGGAAGTATTGAAGAATAGGGAACTATTGGAAAGAAAACAGGAATTATGAGCAGACAATGTAAGTTAACAGTGAAGTCCTATAAGGATCTGGTTTAGGCCGGTGCTACTTTCTTATATTCATAAGTAGTCAGGGGAGAGCAATATGATAACCAATTTTATGGATTACTCCAGATTATTTGTGATGGTAAAACGCAAGCAAACTGTGGAGAAATCTAAAATATCTGTTGAAGCTGGGTTAAAGGACAAGAGAAAGACAAATGTGGTACAGTGTAAGCAAGTGCGAATTAATGCATATTATGGGAGGGGGGGAACACAACTTCACACATAAAGTAAGAAAGCAACTCTATGGGGGTGGGAGGAAGCAGCGCTATTTTCAAAGTTGGGCTCATCTCAACATTTTTTGTTTGTTAACTCTGGGCTGGTGTACCTGAGAGGCCCATATCAGCCCCCTTTCAAGGAAATGAAACAGCCAGACCTAGTTAGAGGTGAGAAAGAACAGGGGATTCACATGATGCAAGTAGTCAATATGCACGTTGCAGTCATTCATTTGAGACTATCTAGTAAAGTTGCATTTGGTATGGCATTAGGAGTAAAAGCAGCTGAAAGGTAATTCCTACTTATCTGGCTATCTGCAGTATCACTGTTGGAAGCATTTTGTGTATGTTGAAAAGTGGGGTTAGGGCAAATATTTGGCATAAGGGTGCTTAACTGTGCTTCCCTGTGCATATTAAAACAAGTGGAATATATTTCATTTTTAAAACCCTCTTTCATCCCATAGAATTGAGGCAGACAAATGCACCACGAGTAGACTGTTCCTTCCCTGGTTTTGTTACCCTGCCTCCCTCTTCCAAGAATCACATCGCTCAAGGCAAATGGAAGCTAGATGAGGTCCGCTGGGCCTCTTTTCCTTCTCCCAGCTGTTTGCAACATGAAGATTTGGTACCATGGTAATGTTGGCAGTATTTTTTTTTTCTGCTGGAATTGTTGGGAATGTAGTATCCCTAGTCCGTGACCATGTCAAGGGAAGTAATAGTACCACACTATTCTGCCTTGGTCAGACCACACCTGAAATACTGTGTCTAGTTCTGGTGCCACAATTTAAGAAGAATATTGACAAGCTGGAAAGTGTACTGAGGAGGGCAACAAAGATGATGAAGGGGTCTGGAAACAAAGCCTTATGAGGAGCGGTTAAGGGAGTTGGGTATGTTTAGCCTGGGAAAGAGGAGACTGAGAGGAAGTATGATAGCCATTTTCAAATATCTAAAGTGCTGTCACATGGACGATGAAGCAAGCTTGTTTTCTCCTGCTCTGGAGGGTAGGACCCAAACCAATGGATTCACATTCCAAGAAAGGAGATTCCAACTAGACATCCTTCTCATAGTAAAAGCTGTTAAACAGTGGAACAAACTCCCTCGGGAGGTGGAGGTCTCCTTCCTTGGAGTTTTTTAAGCAGAGGTTGGATGGCCATCTGTCATGGACGCTTTAGCTGTGATTCCTGCATTGCAGGGGTGGTGGTCTAGATTACCCTTGGGGTTCCTTCCAACTTTAAAATTTTATGATTCTATGCATTTACCTCTCCCACCGTCTTCAGGATGAGAACAATGTAGGAGACAGCAGAGGGGATTGGACTCACTGGTCCATTGGATTATGATACTTCCTTTTTGGCCCAATTCCTTTTTGTGGTTAGTACAAAGCTTTTTTGCATTTTTGTTGAAAATGCTGTTAAATAATCTGATTGAGGCAGATTGTAGAGTGCATTGGTTTTGTTGTCTGTAGACTATGAATGAGCTATCTTATTCATGAAAAATTGGTTATTGAAATCACCATCAGCTACAGTGAGGGGGAAAAGTATTTGATCCCCTGCTAAATTTGCCCGTTTGCCCTCTGACGAAGAAATGATCAGTCCATAATTTTAATGGTCAGTTTATTGTTGCTGTGACAGACAGAATAACAACAGAAAAAACCCCAGAAACCAAGAAGACAAAAGTCAGAGATTGATGTGCATTATAATGAGTGAAATAAGTATTTGATCCCCTATCAGCCAGCCAGATGTCAGGCTACCTGGTATCTTCACTGTATGTAACGAGCTGAGATTAGAGGCACCTGCTGTAATCCCAGCTCGTTACAGTACCTGTACAAAAGACACCTGTCGACAGAAGCAATCAATCCAGCTCTTGACTAAGACCAAAGAGCTGTCCAAGGATGTCAGGGACAAGATTGGAGACTTGCACAAGGCTGGACTGGGCTACAAGACTATTGCCAAGCAGCTTGGTAAGAAGGTGATAACAGCTGGGGCAATAATTTGCAAATGGAAGAAACACAAAATAACTGTCAACCTCCATTGGTCTGGGGCTCCATGTAGTCTTGTAATCTGGAGAACCGGGTTCTCCCCAACCTCCATTGGTCTGGGGCTCCATGTAGTCTTGTAATCTGGAGAACCGGGTTCGAGTCTCCGCTCCTCCACATGCAGCTGCTGGGTGACCTTGGGCCAGTCACACTTCTTTGAAGTCTCTCAGCCCCACTCACCTCACAGAGTGTTTGTTGTGGGGGAGGAAGGGAAAGGAGAATGTTAGCCGCTTTGAGACTCCTTAAAGGGAGTGAAAGGCGGGATATCAAATCCAAACTCTTCTTCTTCTTCTTCATCTCATGGAGTTGCAATCATCATGAGAATGGTGATGAAGCAGCCCAGAACTATATGGAGGGAATTTGTCAATGATCTCAGGGCAGCTGGGACCATAGTCACCATGAAAACAGTTGGTAACACACTACGCTGTGAAGGACTGAGGTTTTGCAAAGCCTGCAAGGTCCCCTTGCTCAAGACAGCGCATGTACAGGCCCATCTGCAGTTTGCCAATGCACATCTGAATGACTTGGAGGAGAATTGGGTGAAAGTGTTGTGGTCAGGTGAAACCAAAATCAAGCTCTTTGGCATCAACTCAACTCACCGTGTTTGGAGGAGGAGGAATGCTGCCTATGACCCAAAGAACACCATCCCCACCGTCAAACATGGACAGGGACATATTATGCTTTGGGGGTGTTTTTCTGCTAAGGGGACAGGACACCTTCACCGCATTGAAGAGACGATGGATGGGACCATGAATTGTCAAATCTTGGATGAGCACCTCCTTCCCTCAGCCAGGGCACTGAAAATGGGTCGAGGGTGGGTATTCCAGCATGACAATAACCCAAAACACATGGTCAAGGCAACAAAGGAGTGGCTCAAGAAGAAGCACATGAAGGTCCTGGAGTGGCCTAGCCAGTCTCCCAGACTTTAATCCCATTGAAAATCTTTGGAGGGAGCTGAAGGTTCGAGTAGCTATACATCAGCCTCGAAATCTTACTGACTTGGAGAGGATCTGCAAAGAGAAGTGGGACAAAATACCTCCTGAGATGGGTGCAAACTGGTGGCCACCTACAAGAAACGTCTGACCTCTGTAATTGCCAACAAGGGTTTTGCAACCAAGTACTAAGTCATGTTTTGCAAAGGGATCAAATACTTGTTTTACTCATAATAACGCACATCAACCTCTGACTTTTGTCTTCTGGGTTTCTGGGGTTTTTCCCGTTGTTATTCTGTCTCTCACAACTACAATAAACTGATCATAATTATGGACTGGTCATTTCTTTGTCAGAGGGCAAACAGGCAAATTTAGCAGAGGATCAAACACTTCCCCCCCTCACTGTATCCCTATGTTCTGCCTTGCAACTTTCACACTAACTCATTCCCTGGTCAGGTCTGAAAAGTAACTCCTTCCATTAATGTGCTTTTTATTGACTGTATGCAAATCTGCTGTACTACACTTATATTTAGCACTTAGCCATTTGTTTAACTCCAACATTTCTGAAATCTGATAGAATCCCATCCTCCTGAATATGCCAGTTTCCAACACCCTTTATCTATAGTGAATGGGGGTGGTGGAGACTGAAAGCATACAGCAATCTTGTATATAAGAATTCATGTTTCTACAACGACCACCTAGATACATTAGGGAGGGGAAATGGGTGGTGAATTTAGCCTAGGCTCAACTTGTTCCTGTGCTATATGCATTAACACATGGGGACAATGGATCAAAATGGAATTCACATGTCAGATTTTTTGAAGTGGCGATTTTGTGATGTAGAGCAGATTTTTAAAATTAGTAGCTCCGCTGGACACACACACACACACAGAGAGAGAGAGAGAGAGAGAGAGAGAGAGAGAGAGAGAGAGAGAGAGAGAGAGAGAGAGAGAGAGAGAGCACTTCCCTCATACCCCGTTTAAGGATTCGGATTATAAAAAAAAACTCAGAGTTAGCACGCTCCATAGAATCCAGCTCTCACTTCTCCCCCTCCCCCCTCCACTCCTGCAGCGTTTGTACTTTGACTACTTCCTGGTCTCACAGAAAGGGGCAGTGCTGAGTTACAAGGACAAAAATAGACCTTTACAGAGAAATATAGGGATTGTAAGTGTGTGTGCGCGCGAGGGCTCCTCTCCCTCTCTCCCCCCCCTCTCTCTCTCTCTCGGTGTGTGTGTGTGTGTGTGCGCGCGCGCGCGCGCGTGTGGCGCTGAGAGAAAGCCAGCATTAGGTTTCCAGGAGGAGCCCTTTTCTTTTTCACTGTGTGTTAGGGGGTTTTTTTTTGTACAGATTTTTGTTCTGTTTTAAAAAACACTTACCTCTCCCGGAAGCTTCTCTGCATCCCTTTGGGGGAGGAAAAAGAAACCAACTGTGATCAGAAACGACCAGAAACCATTTTATTTGAACAACTGGTGGGGAAGAAAAGAGGAAAGATACCATCACAGGGATATAACTATCATACGTTAAAATTTATTTCTTTGCACTATTTATTTATAATCCTGTTCAGTCTGACATCCACCCTAAGCGATAGCAATGGGGTGTTTGGGCAACAGCAAAACGGAGGATCAGCGTATTGATGAGAAAGCACAGCGAGAAGCCAACAAAAAAATAGAGAAGCAGTTGCAGAAAGAGCGACTGGCTTATAAAGCCACACACCGTTTGCTTCTGCTGGGTAAGGAAGAACGGCTTTTTGGTGGGGGAGGGCGATGAGGGTGCAGTGGTGCAGTTCAGTTTCCCATGGCAGGCAAGCAAACTATACTATTTATGTGCACGAGAAAATGAGATGGAAAGAATGCAGACCTGCTTTATAAATTATGTGTGCGTGAAATGCACAAATTGCCCTAGGTATGTATAGAGAAGAGTTGAATGTTTTAGGAAAACAGAGATGCTTCCATTCTGTCTTTCCCCATTTTCCCCTCCCCTAAATGTATACATCACACATTTTTCTTCTTTTTCAGGGGCTGGTGAGTCAGGAAAAAGCACTATTGTCAAGCAGATGAGGATCTTGCATGTAAATGGATTTAATTCAGAGTAAGAATTCTTCTTATTTGGAGGGGGGTGGAGAAAAAAAACACCCCACACAAACCCCAACAAGATGCATTAGAAACACATTAAGCCAAACTGGTTAACAGATCTTTCTTATCCTTTGTATGTAGCTTGTTGGTAATTTACCTCCATCAACTTACCCTATTAGCATGGATATTACTGTTCATATATATTAAGAGAGGCATGAATTCCTTATTTTTCCTCTCCTGGTCCTTCTGCTGTATTTTACACTGTTGCTACTGCAGTGTTTAATAGGCCCTTGTGTAGCAACAACATGGCGACTACTTCTTACAACAGCAAATAACTAAATATTGCCTGAGTATTAACAATATATTAGGTCGTGTGTGTGTAGATGTAGATATAGATATAGATTTGTATGTGTGTGTCAAGTACATATTTGAACTATCCCCATTTTTAAAGTTAATAAAAAAGAAATCAGTTTAACATGATGGTGTTTTGTTATAAAGTGTCTATAGACTGTATTATTTATGTCAGATTTTTCTGAGAATGCCATATTTTGTGATTAGACATTTTCAGAAATGTAGAATTTGAGACAGCTCATGGTAAAAGTAAGCAGTTTTTTAAAATAATCCCTCCACCCCTTTAAAAAAAATGCTTATACATTGTTATTTGTCATGTGGCAGAAATATAAATAATTTATTTTGATTAAAATTGTACACTGCATTTTCCACTATGAAATATTAGGGATAAAAACAGCTATTAAAATTTGAACTTCAGCATCTCAGTAGCAGGTGAACACTCACAACAACTTGGCTAAATTGATTTGTGTTTGATTTCATACAGAGAAAAGAAACAGAAAATTCTGGATATTCGGAAAAATGTAAAAGATGCAATTGTGGTAAGAAAACATTTTTATTCCTTAAATGTATATACTTAGTGATTAGGATTGTGATTGCAGAGGAAACCCTGTTGTTCAGATAAGTTTAAATCACCTAGTAATTCTGTGTGTGATTTATCTCTATTAATATGTCCTGTTCCTTTGCTTATTCTAGACCATAGTTTCAGCAATGAGCACTTTAATACCTCCAGTTCCACTGGCCAACCAAGAAAACCAATTTCGAGCGGACTACATCAAGAGTATAGCTCCCCTTTCTGACTTTGACTACACACAGGTAAGATTTAAAAGTACTCTGCCCTTTTCCTCCCCCTTGCAATGTTTAAAAAGCATGGAATGACTTGTTTACCATTTGGAAGGCTTACACTTTGGGATAAATTTATTATTATTGACTTTATCATTGGATAATTTTGTCTGGCACAGTATAAAATGTATAGAAAAAAATACTACCCATAGTGCTGCATTTTCTGTTCGTGAGGAAGCGTTATATAATGAAAAGCAGTCAAGGACTATGTGGATTTCAGATTCCTGGATTAACAAATTTTGCAGCACCTTTGTGGTATTATTTATTGCAGGAGACCAGATAAAACCAATATGAATAAATAGTGTAATGTTTGCAGATTTGAGACGGATCTGTTTATTATTTTGCTGGTGGTTGTATTTTCGTGGTGGCATGTTTGAGTAGTGTTCAGTTAAGGCATATTTGGATAATCATTCTTTTATAGTTAAAATGCTTAGGCTCACATCCTATATCTCCTATCCCTCTCACCATTCATTGCAGCCACCTATGTCTCCTGAAAGCTACTAGTAATTCAGGGGGCCCTACTGAACACTGTCAACTTTCCTTCTGTGAACATGCTTAAGCTAGCCTACTTTAGCAGCCAGGCCTGATTTGGGGTGAGTTCTTCCTCCCCCAGTGGTTCTCTGCACATATTATTCAGGAGAGCCTTCTGACTGTCCAGAGAGGCTTTTATTGGGGGAACAGTTAGCTGCAGGAGGAAAGAGAGGCGGAGAAACTTTCCTATATGAACTTTTCTTAAGCTAACTTATCTTAAGATTCAAACATTTGTTCTTCATGGCTTGTGAATACTGACAGTATCTAGCATTTCTTTTTTTATATGTAAGTAGCTGTATTGCTTAGGGAAAAAATTTTCATTTTGCTTCTAGTATGACGTTGTCTTCCTGTCGTTCATTGTATCTACTTACAATGGAGCATCTTCTGATTATTCTAAGGATAGAGGTTTTGGTCAGGCAGCTGCTGCCTCATTACTTGTTTCTAACACTGTGATCCTGTGCATGCCTTCTCAGAAGTAACTCTGAGTTCAGTGGGACTTACCCACTGGTAGGGGTTTATAGGATGGGAGCCTGATACTCTGGACTGGTTCATTTTCCATTTTGAACACTTGGGATTTTTATTTTTAGAAGAATGGCTTTGTTGTAGTTATAAATTTGTCTCAATTGCAGTTATCTAGAAAACTACCTGCATACAGTTAGTTAGTTAGTTAGTTAGTTAGTTAGTTAGTTAGTTAGTTACTTTGTTTGTTGGCTCTCATTTGACAGAAATTATAAAACAATGATGAGCTTGAAATGTTTAACCAAATTAAATGATGTTGAATTTTATTTCAAAGATGTAAATGTGAAGCTACTGCTTCCTTAACTTTTGCATCCCTTTGTAATGCGTTATAATTACCGGTAATCTAGAGAGATTTTACATGACTCTTGTACAGTGAGGTATTTGTATGTGGTTTCCTTGTAAAGAAAATTACCACATCAGAAGATGACAAGCTTGATCTAGGTCTAAAAGACAGGATGTTGTACAAGTAAAGAATGCAGCTCTCTTCTGCATTCATGAAACAGAAAGGTCATCCTTTCTCCAGTATAAAAATATTTTCAATGATCTGTTTTTAAATCAAGTTGGGCGCTGGATCCTTTCTGGAAGCACCCCAAGCTTGGAAACCAGGGTTGATCTTAGAGTTTTGTTTTTGGCGCTTTTGGCTTCCTTTGAAAAAGAGCAAAGGCACAAGATGTATCAAATACCTGGAAATGAAATTATTTATGATATGTTTACTTGAGTGTATTCACATGAAATAAATTTGTAAAGGATACAGATTATAGATGAAATCATGCTTAGGGGAAAAACAAGTCAGTGTTTTAGCTGCTGTTCTGTGGTATTATGCAGGCCTCCTTCTCTTCGTTGCCCCTCTGCACATTTTTACAGAACCAAAGTGGTTTACCTCTATAGAACTAGTGTTTTTTTAAAAGTTACATGGTTTTAAAAATGTTTGAATTTCTTGTCTGTCTTGAGCACTGTGTGAGATGTTCAGTATTCAGGATCTAAGAGCACAGGGTTGCAGTGGCAGAACTATTCTAATAGTGTGATGTTGAATTCCACCCATAGGGTAGTATTCAACAAAATTTTACTCTGAGGAGACATACTGAAATTAATGGGCCTCACTAAGTCACATTTAATGGGTCTGCTCTGAGTAAAACTTAGTTAAATACCACCTACACTCTTGTAAGTAGTTCCAAAACAGCACCAAAATGGCTTGAATTTTCTCAAGCAAGAGTTCCCTCATGCTACATGGCAAAGAATTTCTGAAAATTATAGATGTGTCAAAAGCAATGTGAAACCAATGGCAAGACTGCTTTTCAAAGGTGGGGGGGTGGAAGAATCCCAGTGTGCACTTGCAAGCAACGTGGATCCCCTAAAGTAGGTTCTTGGCTACCAAACAACAAATGGCACTTGATTTCTATGGAAGGAACTCCAAAGTTGGATGGAAATTGTGTTTTTTTTGTGACACCAAATTGCTTTGTTTTAAAAATAAAATTAAAAATACATAAAGTGAAATGTCAGGCATCTATCGTTTATTAAATCCATTTAATTTGTATTTAGTAATAGTTGGTAAATGGGATATGGCTGTCCAAAATGAGGAAATGCCTCAGCAAATAATTGCATTTGTTTCCCAAAATTTATTTCAACTGAAAATAACTCTTGTGTGTTCTTGACTTGAAGTGTACTCTGCAGTGATTTAAACTTGATAAAGTATTTCTCGCTCTCTCTGAAAAAGAAAAATCATATTTAAGATTCTAGCTAGCCTACATTGTAACAGGCGGCGAAGCTTTACTCTGCTTTGATGCATATATTAGGCAGTATCCTCTCACACTGCAACAGATACGTGGTTTCTCCCCTCCTCCCATATGTATGAAGCAATTCTCAGTGCAGTTTACAAAACAGAAACATGAAACAGCAGAATGCTTATAACTGAAACAGCGGTAAATAATCCATATCAAAATAAAAATACAATTAACAGTGAAAACTATAACCATAAAATAGAAACTATAGAAAAAAGTTAAAAGCAGACTGAAATGTCCAGGTCTTTTAAGACCTTTTTAAAAAAATAGTCAGGGAGGGAGCAAAGCAGAGCTTTTTTGAATTGGCATTCAATGAGGAATTATTGTGCTGCCTGCCTTCCTGCCTGCATACACATACTTGGGATGGGGTGGGGGGAGGATCAAATCTGGGCACTTGAGTCCCATCAGTAACCTCCATACGCATACTAATGAATGAGTAGTTCTCATTTAGTGTGGCTTACTCTCTGGTAAGCATGCAGCACTGAAATGAGTGAGATTTAATTATAAGTAAATATGCTACGGATTCAGTTACATATAGGCATCATAATTTAAAGCAGACATCCCGCTAAACTATGTCCAACGTTTATTGTTGTTATGAAAACAATTATATTACAATATAATTGTTTTCATAACAATTACATTTCTGTTTTAAGCTAAACAAATTCTATTATATTAGTTCTGGCTCTATAACAGAGTTATAATTTTTGTTGCTGGTGTTTGTGAACTTTTCTTAATGTATAGCTAACGATTTATCTGATGTTTTTAGTTCTTTAAGATGTACTTAGTTTGAGGTATGCATTTTCTAGGAGAGTGTTTCCTATTCTAGAGTTTCTTCTATTATTTTTTATAAAGATGTGTGACGATATTAAAAGAAATAACAGGTTTGTCAACCACATTTGAAAAAATGCAGTTGTAGCATTTTATGTCATTGCTTGGGGATAGATTTTGCATAGATTTTGTAGTGTATTATGGACAAGTTAAGAAATAAATGTTAATTAGATTAGTGCATTTAGGTAAAGCAGGAAGGTTTAGAGTGGAAGAAGAAGCTCTACTGTTTATCTGGACCTTTGGGAGACAGTGGTGATTGACATTTTTTTAGGCTAACAGAAATTGACCTGTGCCATTTTTAATTCTATATTGATGGTTGTTTTGCCCTTTGTGTGGCAGAGTGAATATATTAAGGGCATATTATGCTACTAGCTGTGAACTAGTATTATGTCTGTTATGTAAGTTTCAACTTGTTAAAGACGATTAAGCTTTAAATATTTTGACACTGTTTGCAAACATAGTTGGTACATAATTATCTTTAGATATTGAGGGTATATGTCTAGAAGAAGAAAAACTATTTGTTTGCACATGCATAAAATAATTATTTTCAATCTGTAGGGATGTGTACAGCAAGTGCTTGGAAAGTTGAACCACATTTAAGAGATGTTCTTGGTAACATGCATTACAGTACTGTGCATGTTTACTCAAGTAGGTTCCACTGTGTTCAATGAGGTATACTCCCAGGTAACTGCATATACAACTGTGGCCTGAATCCCTAATCTGCATATAAAATATAAATGTTAATAGGTAAATTTTAGAACCAGTTAAGCATTCTTAAAGTTCTGTTCAGAAATAAATAGTCTCAAGGGGGTGCAACTATTCCTATGATTGGTTTGTTAACATCTTTTAACTTTCTTTGGAACATACAGAGTGATTTACTGCTTTTGTGAGTAGTACCCTCCCTGTGATTTTTCAGAAAAGTTTAAAATTATGCCTCCATGTTATCCCTTTTATTGTTAATGAGTAAACCTAACATTCACTGTAAATGTTACTTTATGTTTTCACTTTTTGTTTTTATAAAACAGGCCCAGCACCAACAGCCAGCCATTGCCCTTCATGCCAGGAGTATCATTTATTTACATACATATTACATAATGCCTGAGTTTACAAAACTCATATTTATCAAAAATATCAGTAGCAATTTTATCCCCTGTGCTTTTTAACATCCACATGAAACTGCTGACTAGGGTCATCTGTAGTTTATCTGTTGTTAGCAATATGCTGACATTATGCTGATGACACACAGCTCCTTTACACCTGCAGGTGTGGCAGTGGATGTGCTGGACCCTTGTCTTGCCTTAGTAATAGAGCAACAAACTGAAGCACAATCCAGATGAGTTTGAGGCACTGCTAGTGGGCGGTTCCCTAGACCAGATGGATGGGAGGTTGCCTGCTCTTGATTGGGTTATACTCCCTCTGAAGGAGTAGGTATGTAGCTTGGGGATACTTCTGCATCCATTGTTATTGCTTGAGGCTCAAGTGGCAACTGTGCTATGGTGTGCCTTCCACCAGCTCCGACTGGACAGAGATAGCCTAACTAATTCAGTCTATGGTCTGGTAATCTCTAGGTTAGATTACTGCACCACATTGTACGTAGGGCTGCCTCTGAAGATAGTTTGAAAATTTCAGCTGGTGCAGAATTCAGCATCCAGGTTGCTCACTGGGGCAAGACGGTTTGAGCATATTACACCAATCCTTGCCCAGTTGCCAATTAGTTTCTGGGACTAATTTAAAGCACTGATTTTTACCTATAAAGCCTTAAATGGCCCAGGGCCACAATACCTCAAGAACCACATCTCCATATGAACCGACCCAGACCTTTCAATCACCATCTGAGCCCTTCATTGTGTTCTTCCTCCATGAGAGGTCTGGAGGCTGGCAACACGTAAACGGGCCTTTTATGCCATGGCTCCCTGCCTGTGGAATGCTCTCCCTTGGGAGACTCGCCTGTCGCCTTCATTACATATCTTTGGGTGCCAGGCGAAAACATTTCTTTTTAACCAGTCCTTTGGCTGATTAACATTCCGTGTCCTTTTGAATGTGTTAGTGGGAGGATGGGATTATTGGTTTGTTCTTGTTTTTATTAGGTATCTTGTGTTCTCATTTGTATTTTGATGTTGTGAACTGCCCTGTGATCTTCAGATGAAGGAGTTTTTTACAAATTTAATAAATAATAATAATAATAATAATAATAATAATACAGTAGTAAAACCCAGATCCAGATCAAGGCATTAGGAAGATACTTAAATAACCAGGTTCATCATCAAGAGCCATCCAAATGCCAATACAGTTGAGGCCTCTTGAATTTCAACAGTGAGAGCATTCCATAGACCTGATACAATCAATGAAATAGCATGTATACCCTATAGACAGACATTCAATACATAGCTAGTGAGTAATTGCTGCCCCCAGTGCAGGGTTTGAAACTAGCAGGGCACCAGGTGCATTTCACGCCTAGAGATTCTCCATTTGCGAGCACCTCAAAAGGTCTGGGTGCCATTTTTTGCGCCTGGCTGACACTTAGGGATTATTGAAATGTATGTGCCTTGAAGCCTCAAAGTATATGTTAAGGATAGGCAGTATGTTAAGGAATTTCACAATAAAGAGTAGAGTGTTTTGAAAACTGAAGTATAGTACTAATTACCAATATTTTTATTGTAAACACCAAATTATTAACAATTTCTTAACAATTAACA
Source organism: Podarcis melisellensis (assembly GCF_964234715.1). Classification (NCBI taxonomy): domain Eukaryota; kingdom Metazoa; phylum Chordata; class Lepidosauria; order Squamata; family Lacertidae; genus Podarcis; species Podarcis melisellensis. The sequence continues at coordinate 49,099,178 of NC_138539.1, forward strand.
AATGTATTAACAATTTCTGTTTAAAATGTAGTATTACCAATGCGTCACTTATGTGAAGTGTGTATTAGTTCATGCTTATCAAAATGATAAATAAAAAGTGCCCACAACCCAGGTTCCAGGAAGCAGTTGGCTCCTAGCTCTTCTATTCTAGTTTCTAACACTGCCCCAGTGTAGGTGGAAATCTTGACTTCAGTGGCCCACACAGTATGCTGCTAGCCACTCAACAACTTTGTCCCTATGTGTTGCTGAGATAGCAACCTGCATGCCTTTCACACTGTCTCTCAATGGCAGGAACAGGTAAAGAGAGATGCAAGCGTTACACTGCCTAGGGCTTGGAGCCATAAAATGGTTCACATTTTAAGATAATGTTCTATTTTTCTATTTGCATACCAGCCAGAAAGAAAGTGTTGTCTTATAATGGATATTTCATTACTGAACATTAACATAATTTTAAAATTCTTATACATTTAGTGCCATTTGTTTTTTGATATCCTAGGACAGCTTTCAGATGGTATCATTTGTGTATCACATACTTCAAGCTATGCAAATATCAATTATAAACTAATATTAATCCTTATTGTGTAAAAGAGGTTCAATCCTAGAGCCTCCTCCCAAAATGGATCAAGCAGAGGCTTCCAACAGACATGACCTCCCTACTGACAGAGCACTTCTTCAGGGGCAAATAGGAGCATCCACCCAATCCTAACCACCTCCAGTCAGTGAATTCAGGGGTCAGGATTACTATGTTAGATGAGATTTTCAAAATCAACAACAAATTTATCACATTATTCAATATTTCTATACTGTCGTACCTTGGAAGTCGAATGGAATCCATTCCGGAAGTCCCATTTGACTTCTAAAATGTTCAAAAACCAAATTGCGGTGGACGTTCGGGTTCCAAAAGCACGTTCACAAACCGGAACATTCACTTCCAGGTTTGCAGCATTCGGGAGCCAAAACGTCCTAGTTCCAGGGCATTCAGTATCCAAGGTATGACTGTAATTAAGACCATTTATATGTTTTTGTTCATATGATTCATGTATATTGGGGAGGTAAAAAGTTGTTAAATTTTAAATTAAAATCTCAAAGAATGTTTGAAGAAAAACAATGAAGGTTGTACAGAGATAATTTTGGATTAATTTGATCTGGCATATTCTTAAACCATTATCCTTAACTGAGGATTCAAACTTAGTGAATAAACTCTCTGCTTGAAAACATTACAAATGTTGCTGCAATAACAGATCTGACTCATAAAAATAGCTTTAAAGACTTAGGGAACTGCTTTTTAAAAAAAGATAATAAAGCAAATTTGGTTTTCCTCCTTGGTCTTAAATGGACCATTAAGGATTGTTTTCCATGTTTTCTTTTCCTTATACGATTTCTTAACAGGGATAGAAGACATAGAACCATAGAATCGCAGAGTTAGAAGGGACCATAAGTGTCATCTAGTCCAACCCCCTTTTGAACCCAAAACCATTGGATTAAGAGTCTCATGCTCTACTGACTGAGCTATCTTTCAGCATATAATATTTCTTTTGCCAGATCCAAAACATACATGTGAATGGTGATGGTGTAGAATTTGTGGAAATGTGCCAATTAATTAATATCTGATCAAGTGACAGATGTGCAGAACTGCATTGATTTTTCTGTGCTATCCTACACATTTTCATAAAACTACTTAGAAGAATAACCTCAATTTCAGGCCTGTTCATACATGCCTGAGCCCACTATGTTTTGTAAGATTGCCACTCTACATGCCTACTCAGATGTAAGTCTCAATGGAGCTTTCTCCTAGTTAACTGTGTATAGAATTTCAGCCTGTACAGAATGACTGTAAAAATATATAGCTTTCCCCCTTAATGATTATGTTTTTAAAGGAAAAACCATCTCAGTATGAAATGTCAAAAGGTATAATTGAAGCAGATTATCAAAAAGAACAGCTATATGCAGAGAGCAGCATGTAGAGTCAGATGTTGGCCAAATTTTGCCCAAAGATGAGCCTTAGGAAAGCAAAGGTATAAACTAAAGGTAAAGGTACCCCTGCCCGTACGGGCCAGTCTTGACAGACTCTGGGGTTGTGCGCCCATCTCACTTAAGAGGCCAGGGGCCAGCGCTGTCCGGAGACACTTCCGGGTCACGTGGCCAGTGTGACAAAGCTGCATCTGGCAAGCCAGAGCCGCACACGGAAACGCCGTTTACCTTCCCGCTGGTAAGCGGTCCCTATTTATCTACTTGCACCCGGAGATGCTTTCGAACTGCTAGGTTGGCAGGCGCTGGGACCGAGCAGCGGGAGCGCACCCCGCCGCAGGGATTCGAACCGCCGACCTTTTGATCGGCAAGTCCTAGGCGCTGAGGCTTTAACCCACAGCGCCACCTGTCTAGTATAAACTAGACGAGTGAATATTTGAGAAAGTGCAACTAATGTTACAACAATAATTTATTAACAAATTGAGTTCACCTAAATACTTCCGCTGGTTGAATTCTATAACTTTACTGGGTGCATTTTAATGGAACAGCATAAAAGATCAAAGCCTGAGACTTAAGTTGTATTTCTGGGTGTCCTTTCCTGTTCTTTGTTCTTCAGAATAGTTGTATCTGCTGGCAAGTTAGTTTGTTTGCTAAATCTAGGATCACTGGTGGAGGAAGAGGAGTGCGGGGGGAGCACACCGCCCCCAGCAATGCAATCCCAGTAGGGTGCCATCGCGGCTGTTACCCCCCTCCCGCGCTGGGACCCCCCCCACACACCCCTGGGACACGCGCCAGGCCCACCCTCGCCTGTTCTCCGCCCCCTGGTGCTAGAGCATGTAGCTCTGCCACTGTCTAGGATGCTGTAATTTGCTCCAGAAGGAGAAACAACCCAACAGAGTACTTTGTATGATCGTAGCTTAATAAACCACACATACTGCCCCTTTGCTCCACCCTTCATACGAGCTAACCAGGACGGATTCCATTAACTGTAGTTTTCTGTTTTGAAATCAGGGTACTAAGCCATGCTCAAACTATATCCTGGCTTGTTCTAAAGCTATCAGCCATGGCTTTCCATTTTGGACAAAACAGAATGTTTGATGGAAGACTTCCTGGTTTGTTTGCCAGCTCTCGTGAAGCAGGAAGCAAAGGTGCTATGTACACTCCACAAATACTAGTTTTTATATTGGCTTATTAAGCTAAGATATGATCATCCAATCACAGCCAATATATATCAGCCAAATTAATCTAAGGTTTATTTTCTTTATTTTTAAAATTAATGTTAATAATTCTTTTATCTGAGGGTGAATCCAAACATATTCTATTTTCTTAAACATGAAACCATTATATTTTATGTATTTGCACAAAAAGTCCGTAAAAGAACTTTCTAAAAAAGAAACATACAGTCATACCTCATGTTATGTCCACTTCATGTTGCGTTCTTTCAGGTTACATCCCGCGGCGACCTGGAAGTACTGGAAAGGGTTACTTCCGGGTTTTGCCGCTCACGCATGTGCAGAAGCGCAAAATGACCTCATGCGCAGAAGTGGCAAATCGCAACCTGTAGGTTGCGCTCTTTGCATGTTGCGAACAGGCCTCCGGAACGGATCCCGTTCGCAATGAGAGGTACCACTGTATTGTAGTAGTTCACATCACTAGAAGAGACAGCATTAAAAAAAAATCCCCCCCCCACGTAAGTGTGCAGTGTTTCTCAGACAATTGGTTGTCTTGGTATAATGTTAAAATGCTTGGATCTCTGAGGTACAAATTTCATTCAACCTGCTAGATCCTGTGGTCTATTAAACTCTGATGTGGTTTCTCTTTCATGTAACCTTGGAGAAGATCCACAGAGATAAAGTGGCAGAGGGAAGTTTGAGAGCACCCAAGAGAGAACTAGGCAGTCCTAAAGTGCAGTAAACCTGACACACTTTTGAGTGAACCCCACCTACCATTGGCTGTTACCCCGGACGGACGGACGGACGGAGACAGAGACAGAGACAGATAGATGATAGATAGATAGATAGATAGATAGATAGATAGATAGATAGATAGATAGATATCTGTGTATTTTCAATTTAATTGTTCCAATTTTGCTCACTTTTAGCTGTACTGTTATACATATAAAGTTATATATTTTAGACTTCTAAGCAACTTTTTCCATGGGTGAGTGGCGCTTTGTAGGAAAAATGTTCCCCACTGCTCAACGGTTGCAATGCATCATGTCAAGCAAGAAGATGGCTAAAATCCTTTCCATCTGCAGTCCCCTAGTTCACAGTTAGGGTGTTCATAGTCCACCACACAGATTAATAATCCCATTCCATTGCATCTCTTTCCACTGAAATTATTTTGTTTAGGACCAGGTTTTTTATTCTATATCACTGAGCAGGTGAAGCACTCATATGAAAACACTAAATGTGAAAGGAAAGGCCTTTCTGTCTGGTGTTAAAGCAAAGATACTGTCTGCAGTTGCTGTCTAGGATGTGACCTAGCTGGCTTAGCTCCAAACACTAAAATCACATCATAATTATTTTTTAGTGTACAGAGTGCTTCATTGCCATTAATTCATTAATCTTTCCAACAAATCCAGAGAGGTTACTGATATTTTCCCCAAACTTGTGGGGAAGGAGTCTGAGGATAACTTGACTCAAGTTAGGAGAGGGATGATGGGAGTTGTAGTCCCAAAACATCTGGAAGGCCGAGTTTGCCTATGCCTGAGTTAGGATTACCTGCTGATATGAGTTCCCACTTCCTTCTCTAAGCCTGTGCATTACACCATTTCTCAATAATATGTCCTTCACGGGAATTTATATATTTTGCTCTGATCCATGCTGGATTGAGGGGAGTAGGAAGAGAGATCTATAGCCTAAACTAGCAAGTTGGCACAAAATATCACTTTGCTGTTTTGTTTTTATTTAAATAGCATCCAGATTATCAGAGAAAAATAAATATGCAGCTTGACTTTTGGCATTGTACTAACCCAGGGGTGTCAAACTCAAATTCATCGGGGGCCGCATCAGCAGTTTGGTCACAAGTGGAAAAACAAGTGGAGGTTTCCTGAATGCATGTAAAGTGGAGGTTTCCTGTGTAGAACGGCCGGCGCCGCTAGAGGGCAGACGTTCTCTGGCTTGTAGGCTGCCGCGCATGCGCTGAAGAGGCGGCTTTCTTGTGTCAAAAAAAAAAGCGAGAATAAAAGGTGAAGGCTGGCGGCGGCTACACGAGCCACATAACGAGGTCTGGCGGGCCGGATTCGGACCACGGACCTTGTGTTTGACACCCGTATACTAACCTCTAAATACTACAGTAGATCCTGTGCCTCAAGTACAGGCTTAATTAAGGTTCCACAGAGCCATAGTAGTAGCTGGACAGAAATGATTTATCAGTGCTGTTGACTCAAGAGGACAAGGTACTTTGCTAATACAAAACGGACTGCATGTAGACTGTAACTCAAAACCTGCACTTTGCCCTTCCTTCTCCTCCACGAAGAAAAGATTGAAAGTGTTCACTTCTATTTTCAATTAACCATAGTTATTTATTATATCTTAACTGAGAATTGTTTTTAGTGTTAACTTTGGTTTTTGTTGGGGGGCAGGAAAAGCTAGGACAATTACCCATGTTTTAAAGTTGGTTTGTGTCACTAAACCATGACTGAAAAGCTCCAGTGTCAGTCCGGGTTCTGGCATATGAGTAACTGTGTTTAGTTGAAAACAGAAGCAGAAGTCTCCCATCTCCTCCTTGCTGCCATGCACCACTCTTGATATCCTCTTGAGCAAATCCTATCTAGGTAAGGTTGTAAAACAGTAAGTTGCATCACAGCTCCAGGAACGCCTTGACAATATTGAATTCCTGTGCCCACGGTTTTGCAGATATGATTGGCAACTAGATTCAGCAACAAACAATTTTGTCAAGGCAACTGGGAAGACAGGTGATTCCCCCCCCCCCACTCTATCACATCCTCCCTCTCCTCTCCTCTTTCCTGCTTTCTAAAACCTCAACTTCCGGCAAGAGGTGGAGAACCGAAATGTGTGGAGGTTCTGCATATCCATAGCCTTTTGCTTCTGGATAGCCTGGAAGCAGTAAGAGTACATTGCTTGGTTGCCTAGCAGCAGCTATACACAGGTGTTTCAGGGAGTGGGAAGAGGATGAGAGAGGCAAGATTAGAAGGATCTTTATGTGTCTTCTATTACAGCTGTCACATGTCACTCACCCTTTCTCCCAGGCCTACTGCCTAAACTGTTTGCTTATGAAAATGACCAAAAATACAGACCTGTGACTGTTACAAGCAGCAGCCTGACATGTTCTCTTAGTTGTGTTTGAAGCCCAGCTTGCTCTCAAAAGAGGTCTTGTGGCTGTGCCTGCTCTGGGTCAAGTAAATATGAGAGCCACAAAATTTGATTTCTTGGTAACTGTTCCCTGTCTGTGGGACTCCATTCTTCCAGGAGTGCCCTAGCAACTATCTGTAGAAGGTGCCTAGGAATATGGTTGGTTGGTTGTTTGCTTGTTTTTAGGTGAAAAAATTATAATCAGATGATAATATCCAGTTTGTTAAAACTTTAGGGTCCCTTCCAACTCTGCAATTCAATTATTCTATGATTATATTATTATTCCCTCTCTCCTGCTTTCTAAATGAAATCTGAGTTCACTAGTAATCTAAGATAACAAAAGATGCTTACATGTATTCAGAATCACAACAGATTCTTCAATCATGTTATGAGTACGTAATAGAAAAACTTAAAAATCTGAGAAAATACATTTTAGGTTTAAGCTTATACCTGGAGTAAGGTCTGGTTACCTTTCAAGAGGTGTTAATAAAAGTATACACCTGATTTCTGGTAATAAATGCTTTGTGTACTGACCTGGTTCAACCATTGCATTCTGTGGTCTGTGTAAATGAGCAGCATACTAGTGCTGCTTAGGACAAAACAGTTTTTGGGAAGGCAATTTGGAGCAGAGAAGCACTTGAGAGGGACAGTGAGTTCTTAGCTCTGCCCCTGTCTTGTTAATTTCCCACTGTATCTCTTCTTCTCAGTTGCATTCTCTGGTTCCAGGTGCTTGTTTGTGAAATAAAGACCCATTTGAAACCATGATGTGGTGGAGGAGCACCAAGGAATGTTTTTTTACAGCTTCTGCTGATCTTCTTCTTCTTCCTCTTCTTCCTCTTCTTCTTCTTCTTCTTCTTCTTCTTCTTCTTCTTCTTCTTCTTCTTCTTCTTCTTCTTCTGCAATCACTCGTAGCCGAGTAAGATTGTCTTCCATGAACATGGTCTTAACAGTGCATCCATAAGTGACTGTAGAGGCCAATTCTGGATCCACGTGTCCTTCCACAGTGGAGCCATAGGTTTCCGAGTGGGAGTTGATCACAGTGAGGGTTTGCCTTCCTCTTAGCATGTTTTTCCTTTTTGCCCTAAGTTCGAGCCAGTGCCACAAGACTCTATGTATATCTGTAGATTTGGGAAACAGAACAGTCTGTTTGTAGCTGCTCTGCATCATTCCAGTTTGACTCATTATTCAGGACCCAGTTGCATCTGCTAAAAATGAAGGCTGTATAACTTTTATGTTTTAAGCAACTACAATACTGTAAAACAGTCATGTAGACTGTTGGGTTCCTCTGGGGCTGCTCTGTGCATTTTCTTTTTCACAGGATATGAATTAGTGCCATTTTCTGCACTGTTAGCTGGCTGGTTTGCTAAAACAGGTAATTCCCCAGTTTCCAAGTAATAATGGTGAGCTCAGGATTCCCACAAATTTATGATGAGACTTAAGGGATTTGGCTATGCTAAAATATAGCAAAATTGAGTAGTGGCTTTAGATGTAAGGTTAGGTGGATTTTTAGTAGTCTTGCATTATAAATCATGAAAATTCTATTTCTTCTTGGTTGTTCCATTATAGTTGTTGGAACATTCAATATGAAATTGGTTGATGAGAATCTGCTTGTTGAAGTATTAAGATGTCCAGATTACAGAAAAAATGGATGAAAAATGACTGCATTTACAAAAAATTAAAATTTGTGACTGGATAAGTGAAGGTCTAGTTATATTAATTTTTTTCTGCAGTACATTTAACATGTTCACTTGGGAGGTCAGAATTATTTCAAAACCACATGTTTTGAATGGTGTCTTTCATTAGCTTGTTGAAAATCTATCGCACAAGTTAATCGCACTTTTTTGGTGTTTGTTTATTTGATGATACTTTACTTTTGAATGAAAAAAAATAAGTGACTATTGAAATATTAATCATAGAAATTTAACAAGAAAGAAGACCAGCAAAAGAGAAAAGGAATGCAAAACACAAAAGCTAGCCCTCTGCACCAAATGTTTTTTCTTTCTTGCTGTGAGTTTTTGTGTTTAGGTAAGGGTATTTAATATTTTGCTTGAGGACCATGTATGTGTTTTGAAGAATTGCCAGGAAGGAAGTGAGGAGAATTTGGATCATGCTATCTTTCATGTGGTTGGCAGAGGCAGGTATGGCAGTGGAAGTAGAATAGGCAAGCATAGCAAAAGGAAAATTAGACATGTTCCCCTTCCAGTTCTTCCAGCCAATATTTTTTCTTACTGTCTTGGCAGTAGCCCTCCAGATCATAAAATTATGCTGCTAAACAACAGGCAGGCACATTGTAAGTATCCAAGATTTATCTTGACCAGCATACTGACTTAGTTTATGTAGGAGAGACCTATGTGGATGAAGAGGGTGATATTAATCTGCCCCATCTCTGTCTACTATGTACAGTATCTGGTAACTTCTGGCAGGTAGAGAGCAGAGTTGCAATGATCTGTTGTGATTCTGTTCCTCTGACAGTCTCCAAATTTTGTGTGAGCCCTCCTGGTAGGTGATTAAGGCAGGATTTGGATTCTTTTGAAAAACCATCTATCCCACTGGCCAACAAGCTCTCTACCATGACCAACAAAGGTGATCTTTAGGGGTAGTGTTGGCCTTCCTTTGATAATTGTTCATCTACAGCAGCTGAGGATGACTTCTGCCACTGGCCTGCAGTGGCTGTGGGCCTGTGTCAAATAATTTCTAGTTCTATCCATTCTACAGAGCAGGCTCTTGATTTGATGTTGGCTGAGCAGAGTGCTGGTGATATATGGGTGGGAGAGTTTGAGATAACTTCCTAACAGGGTTGGAAAGCTGTTGTCTTTGTAGAACTCAACAGAGAGAAAGATGGTGCCAAAATTAGAATTAGTTGGCTTTGCCTGTCTTTGGCTCTGGCTCCAACTCCTGTCGGCTCCACCTGTTGGTTTCTGCTTTCTTCTCTGTGCAGCGAAGTGCTTGTCACGAGGCAGGTTGTTTACATTCCACAGAGTCTGTACTGTTGGGTTTCACACGGGAAAGGAGACTGGATATGGCGTACACTGGTTTCCTGTTTTTCACTGTGCTTTGCAGTTTCAGTATGTGATTCTCTCCGTGCTTTAGAGGAGAGATGACGCTTTCTCTGCTCCGGCAGAGGGAAAATGTTTTTCTGTAACTTACCAGCTTTGAACTGTAAATAAAGTAGTATAGAGCATGTTGGCTCATACTTTTCATCATTCCGCTGTGCACTGGACACTGCTTATCAACAACATTTGGTTATGGGCCCAGAAAAATGCAGTGTTTTGATAATGGACTTCACAAGTCGGGCTCCTGGCAAAGGAACAAAGGAGCAAGGAAACAAAGTGCCGGCAAAGCATCGGAACAGCGGCAGAGAGTCGGAACGCACGGTATCTGCTCTGCGCGTCAAAATGATTGATGAAGGTATGTGCTACTGCTCCGGGCAGCCTGCCAGCTTCTAATTAATGGCTTTAAGGCTGGACTTTGAACTTTTAAAGCCGTTTTCCACGGCACAAGCGTAGTGGCTTGGATGGCTGGGAAAGTGAAAGTAACTTTGAACTTGCCTTTTGGAATGCAGTTTGAAGCAGCTGCAGATAAGCAAAGAGGCTCAGGCAAGGCAGAGGCTGTTTAGAATTTGCTTTTGGATTGAAGCAGCTGTACACAAACGCAGCATGTATAAAGCAGCTTGATTTAAATGCCAAAGTCACGATGGCTAGCTGCAGAAGGCTGGATGAAGCATGTGGGGGATTTGATACCACTGATCAGCCAAATGCTCAACGCACAGTAGCTTGTGATACTGCCATGATTCAGAATGAAGCAGATCGGCGGGGTGCTAGCTGCATCAACAAGGGGGAGACTTCACAGTCGTCATCCCATAGTGCAGTGGAACCACCAGATGGCGCCAAAGCTTTGAAGGCAGTGAAATGCTACTCGTGTGGACGTCTAGGCCATATGAAGAGGGAATGCAAATATCCCAGGGCCAAGACAGAGCAGCGCAGTGGAAGCTCATCGCGTGGAAAAGGCCAGAGCAAAGGCAAAGGTCCGGTGTCCAGGACAACGCAGCACAAGGCAATGGTCTCACGCTACGCTCCAAAGGTTGCAGAGGTTGCAGAGGTCCAGAAGACGTCTAGATCTTTCTTCGTTGTTGATTCAGCGGCGACGTATCACATGTGCAACGATAAGCGACTGTTCGTGTCTTTTACACCGCAGGAAGGTGCGATTCACCAGGCGGATGACCACACAATCCCCAGTAAAGGCTACGGAACTGTTGTTCTTCACAGTTTGGACTTATCGATACAGGATGTTCTTTATGTGCCGGACGCGAAACATAATCTGCTCAGCGTTGGACAGCTGATTGAGAAGAAAATTGACGTTTCCTTTAAAAACAATAGATGCATCATCACTAAGAAAAATGATTATCAATTGTATGCTGAATATGTTGATCGTTTGTTTCTTTTGTATTATGATGATGTTGTGCAGGATGACACTTGTTGCATTGCAGGTTCTAACAAAAGTTTGCATGCAGAATGTATTCACGATTTTCATCGAAAATTTGGTCATTTGCATTTTGAGGCAGTATCTAAAATGCCTGCCTTGGTTGAAGGTATGACTATTAAACCCTGCAGGTACCACATGAAGTGCAAGGCATGCGCAGCAAACAAAGTGAAAATGGCTGCGAAAGGTAAGGTGTCTACTAGGCAAGCTACAGAACCATACCAAATTATTCATGCTGATTTGGTTGGACCACTAGCGCCCTCTTTGGGTGGGAATAGGTACTTCATGGTTCTTGTTGATGCATTTTCCAGGTATATTTTTGTGTACAATCTCAAGCAGAAATCAGAGGCTTTTCCTAGGTTCAAGGAATTCTGTGCTTGGTTGGGAAATGTGCATGGTAAGAAGATTAAGATTCTTTTCACCGACCGGGGGGGAGAGTTCACTTCTCAGCAGTTTGAAGCTTTTCTGGCTGAGAAAGGAATTCAACACGATTTGTCTAGTCCTCGCTCGCCATGGCAGAATGGGCTTGCGGAACGAGCAAATCAAACATTGCTTCAAGGGTTAAAAACCTTGCTGCATGATGCAAATCTTCCAGAGAGTTATTGGGCCGAAGCTCTCTCATGTTTCACTTACAGTTATAATCGCAGGTTATCTTCAGCGATTGGTTGTACCCCCTATGAGAAGATGTTTGGCAAGAAGCCATACATCAAACACATGAAAATTTTTGGTTCGGACATGTGGGTTCACTCACCACAAAACTCCAAGTTAGACAAGCGTGGATTGCATGGTATCTTTCTAGGTTATCAGAAAGGGTCTTACAGAATAATGATGACTGACTCTAAGGAAATTAAGCTCACAAGAAGTGTTGAGTACAATGCCAAGTGGGGGGAGAATGTGGGAATTTTCCAATGTTATCCTGATGACAGTGATGAGACTGAGGATAGTCAAAAGCAACCGCAACAACCCACACCCACTGATGAAGGTTCTGATTCTGAGTCTGAAACTGAATCGAGTGATTCAGAGGATTTCAAGAGTGCGAAAGCCTCTATGCGACCCTCTGAAAGCTCTGATCAAGAATTGGAGGAACCATTGTTCACAATAGGTCGCTTTTCTCCTAAGAAGGAAGAGGAGAGTGTTGAAGACCTAAGGCTAATTCGAAGGTCACAGAGAGCCACAAAAGGCAGACCTCCAAAGAGATTTGCTGATGAGTTTGCTAAGATAGCAGTAACAGCTGTTAAAAGCTCCAAGAAGGTTTTTGAACCTTCAAGTTTCCAAGAAATCCAGGATTTGGATTCAAAGGAAGCTGAGCCATGGTTAAATGCCATGAAGGCTGAGCTTGATTCCTTGGAAAGGAACAAAACATGGGAACTTGTTCCAGTAGTTCCAGGAATGAAATTGCTTGGAAGCAAATGGGTCTTCAAAGCGAAGACTGATCAAAATGGCAAGATAGTCAGACACAAAGCCAGGTTGGTAGCCAGAGGATTTGCTCAGGTACCAGGTGAAGACTATCACGAGACCTACTCACCCACAGTGAGGTATGAGAGCATTAGGCTTATGCTCAAGCTAGCTGCAGAAGAAAATCTACACATTAGTCACCATGATGTGAATACAGCTTTTCTGTACGGATCTCTAGGTGAATCACTTTATATGCTTCCACCTGATGGCGTACAGGTAAAACAGGGATTTGTTTGTGCTCTGAAAAAGTCCCTTTATGGTCTCAAACAAAGTGCACGGTGTTGGCACACAAAACTCACTGAAGTATTGTTTTCTCTAGGTTTTAAGCAAGGGAAATCTGATCCATGTGTGTTTGTCAAAGAGGAGGGGCAAAAGAAACTGTATTGTTTGTTTTATGTTGATGATCTTTTATTCTTTTGGAAAGATGTCACAATGTACAATAACGCCCTAGCTCAACTCAAAGAGCACTTTGACATGAAAGATCTTGGTGAGGTAAACAACTACCTATCTCTGGAAATAGAGAGAGATCAAGATGGTAACATTCTAGTACACCAGTCACGGAAAATTGCTGATGTGTTAAGCAAACTAAACCTGATGGATGCTAACCCTGTAGACACACCGATGACAACAGGTTATCAGGTAGATGACACTGAAGAAGCATTTTCTGACACTACACTGTACAGAAGTGTGCTAGGCAAGCTAAACTTCATTGCCAGATGTTCAAGACCAGACATTGCTGTAAGCTGTAATTTGCTAAGCAGACAAGTCAACAATCCTACTGTTAAGGATTGGAAAGCTCTGAAACGCATAGCGCGGTATTTGAAAGGCACTATGCATTACAGACTGAGATTTAACAATCAGAAGTCTGGTGGTCTTGAGATATTTGCAGATGCAAGTTTTGGAAGTGACACTACAGACAGGAAAAGTACGTCTGGAGTTTGCTATAAGTACAATCAGGGTCTATTTGATTGGTCATGCAAGAAGCAAACAGCAGTTAGCTTAAGTACTTGTGAAGCTGAACTGAATGCACTGTCTTATTCACTTAAGGATTGTGAATGGTTGTTACAATTGTGCAAAGACATGAAAATTCCTGTCAAATGTCCAATCCAGGTTTACCAGGACAACAAAGCATGTTTGGCTTTGCTGAATTCTGAAGGTTGTAAGCAAAGCACGAAGCACTTGCAATTGAAGTTGCAACATGCTAGGGAACGTATTCAGAAGGGACTCGTAACGGTGTCCTATATGCCAGGTAATGAAATTCCTGCTGATGTATTGTCCAAGATTGTATCAAGGGATCAACACTGTACCTATGTGCAGAAGTTGGGTTTGTACTGATATTGTACGAACACGCTGCCCAGTGATGTTCACAGAAAGGGGGAGGATGTTGGTTTCTGCTTTCTTCTCTGTGCAGCGAAGTGCTTGTCACGAGGCAGGTTGTTTACATTCCACAGAGTCTGTACTGTTGGGTTTCTCACGGGAAAGGAGACTGGATATGACGTACACTGGTTTCCTGTTTTTCACTGTGCTTTGCAGTTTCAGTTTGTGATTCTCTCCGTGCTTTAGAGGAGAGATGACGCTTTCTCTGCTCCGGCAGAGGGAAAATGTTTTTCTGTAACTTACCAGCTTTGAACTGTAAATAAAGTAGTATAGAGCATGTTGGCTCATACTTTTCATCATTCCGCTGTGCACTGGACACTGCTTATCAACAACACCACCTACCTACCTACCTACCTACCCCGACTTCCTTCCTAGCATTCTCAGCATCAATCACCACTGAGCAGCACCTCTTTGCTCAACAGAAAGTTCACACCCATGAGCCGGATACATAAGTGAATTTCTTGTTATGAGGGAAAGAGGAATGCTGTAGCTTTGATATAAAGAAATGTTTTCCTAACAACTTCATTCATATAAATTGTTGTAATTCCATCTAATTCACAGCTTGGGTCAGAAAGGTGTAACAAAGCTGGATTATTTAAAGTTGTCTTTTAAAACTATCAGTCTGTAAAAGTCATGCAACATGATTCAGAAAAGTGCAACTATAATTATCTTTCTCTTTTCAACTTTTATCTTTCTTTTTTAAAATAGTTATTATGTGTTAGTAGATGGGTACAATTAAAACTACATTTTGTCACATAATTAGTTACTATGTTAGACATGTGGAGCGTGCCAAAATTCTCTTTCTCTAGAAAGTGCATTGGTGTTTAATTTCAGTAACTTTAATATGCTTCTCAATCCAAGAAGACAAATTAAACCCGTACATCACTGACACTACATTGATTGAGACATGAGTCTGGCTCAAGCAATGTACGCGCAAGTTTTGGTCTAGAAGGAGACAGAGTTATTTGGAGAATTGTTTGCCTATTTTATATGGGATTATGCAACATGGTTGTCCAGAGACTCTTGAGTGCACCCCAGCTAAGGAGGTGAACTGGAGTACTTTTTCACATTACCCATGATTCATAAACTATATATATCAAGATGGATTAGGGAATACTAAACCTTTCAAAAGGCTCTGTTGCTTAGTTTCCCCCCATAAAGTTAAATGCTTGGCCATCCACCCACCTCTCCACCCCACCCCATGAAACAAAACCAAAGTGGCTGGGGAGGGGTGAGAGAAAATTGACTTTTTCAATTTTTATAGCAAAGGTAAAATTACCTACCAGGATAGGTAGGTACCTACCTGAAACTATTTGGTAGAGGTTTTTTTTACTAGGGGCACTTCCCCAATCTATCAAATTTTCATGTGCCCACCCCAAAAAAAAGAATAAAAAAGGATAGGGAATATGACTTCAATTTTTTTACACCAAAGCAGAGCTGCTTCTGAACCTATATTTCTGAAATTTGACAGTCTTCATTCCTTGGGAATAGGTGTCCATGCCTGCATTTTTCATCCAGGTTTTGCAGAATATAGCAAATTAATAGTCCCCCCCCCCCCCAGTTTTAAACTTCTCTGTATTAAAACCTCTTTATGTATCTACCAGAAATTTGGCAGGCATATTTCACTCTGGAGATTCAACTTTATCTGAAAATAAAAATTGAAACAATATTTTGATTCCCATTATAGTCAATGAGGGCAAAGCAGAGCTTCAGATTTAACAGATCTGTTTTGGAGCAAAATAGCAAATTGAATAGGCATTAAACAGGTTGGGCGACCTCCGGAAGCTGTAGACATCTTGTGTTCAGTGCACACCCCTACTATATACAATGAACTTTAGCTTCTTTTACAGAAATGTTTTGCTGTTGTGTGTGAACCAAGCCACTGTGTTCTGTCTGGAACTTATATGCCGGTTAGAGCCCTCACTGTTGATCAGCCATTAAAATTATAGACAAATGAATACTGGCACATTCTTAGCATGGAACAGTGAATTCTTTCGTTTTTAACAACAGCAACAGCAACAACAGCAACAATAACAAAGATATTTATAAACAGTCACTTGTAGTGTTTGCAACCCAAATATAGCAGTATTGTTCTGATTCAAGAGTCACTGAATATGAACCTAACGATAAATAAATAAAACTGTATTTTTTTTTATAAACAGCAAATATATAAAAGTATCAGTAATTGCATACATTGCTTTAGATACATTTTTCTTAAGATTGCAGGGCCATCTCTTTAAAGTAACTCGATATCAAAACGTTAGCTTTTGTTTGTGCTAACAGTGGCACAGTGGGAGTGGGGTGGGGAATAACACTAATCATTATGCTAAGACCCTCTTAAAATGGCTCTGAAATAGTTTATAAAAGCCCCGTATGATGTGAAATGTACAATTGGTTCTGCTTTTTGTTCACATTCTGTAGGCTGTGATGTGAAATTGCCTGCTTCATTGGTAGCGTGCAAAGTAGCTGCTTTTATGTGAATGTACAGTTGTGTTACTGTGTAGATCTGTTGCTGTTTATGCTCGTAGCTTTATAGCTAGTTGTTGCAAAGCAACTGTTCATATCAGCAGCTTCTTCTGGGGATAACCAACCCACGAGGATTGTGCTTGTCTTTCTTCCTTGTATGCCCTTGGCACTCTTTCATGGTAACATTACTAGGACTCTTCCACCTTAATCCTAGCATAACAGCTGGGGAGTATCACTCCCTGACAAATGGTGTTTGCTGGGGGGGAATAGCACTAGCTGCTAGTTCACTTGACCGGAGTTCTTTGAATACATGAAACTCTTACATTGTTAAAGGCTAAGCAGGTCTCAGTGTGGATGGTTCCTGGATAGGAAACTGCCAAGGAATGTCACACACATTGGTCTGAGTTTCCCAGATGAAACATGGGATAGAAGTGGAATATATTACATAATAAATGTCTAGCTGAGTGAGTGAGTGAGATAGGTATGGGAGCGGCAAGTATTTGCTCTGATACCAATTCCCACTTTCTGCTTTCCCAAAAATGTTGTCCTTACTGTCATTTGGGGATCGTGGTGTGAGTAGAAATGTTGAATTGAAGGAGTTAGTGCCTAACGTGTTTAATGTGTGTTGCACTCCTTCTTAGAGCAAAGTGCTATGGGAGGGTGGTTCTGAAATGTAATGTAATCCATTCCTATAAACAGAGTTTCGGTTTGTTTTGTCATCAGCATGCAACCTGTTTATCCCAAATTTAGGACTCCCATCGCACTGAACAGACTTGTTGTTATCTGTGTATTGAGTAAGGATGAGATGTTGATACTATCAACAGCCTGAAAGATATAAGCCATGGTGCTTTCCTAAAAATCAGCTGTTATAAATGGAAGCACGCTCTCTTACAGAAGCAAGTTGTCAGCTTGACAATGAGCCTCCATCAAAGTCCAAAATGCAGCTGCAAAGTTAGGGCATGGTATTAACTGTATGGATCACTTAGTATAAATATTACAAGAATTCCATTGGTTACTGTTTTCTTTCTGGACTAAAATCAAGCTGCTAGTTTTAACCTTTAGAGCTGCATATGGCCTCGCTCCAGGAAACCTGAGGGAGCACCTATAGCTATAGTTTTTCATACATTAAGGTCTAGCAATTAAAGCTTGTGATGGGTTCCATGTACATCAGACTAAAATTTCTAACCAGTAGAGTCTTATTCATCAGATCTGAATGTCTGGGGCATTCATGTGACAAGTGAAGACCTTTTTAAGCAGGCAGTTAACTGGTGTACAGTGGTATCTCAGGTTACATACGCTTCAGGTTACAGACTCCGCTAACCCAGAAATAGTACCTCGGGTTAAGAACTTTGCTTCAGGATGAGAACAGAAATCGCAGCGGGAGGCCCCATTAGCTAAAGTGGTGCTTCAGGTTAAGAACAGTTTCAGGTTAAGAACCGACCTCCGGAACGAATTAAGTACATAACCAGAGGTACCACTGTACTAGAGATTTTACCTGTCTTGTATTAGTTTAATTCCCCTGTGTTTAGCTAATTTTAACAGTTGTCTTATTGCTGCTTTATAAATGGTCAGCTTGCTGTTCTCCACTTTGGAGAGTTGGAAAAATGTTGACGCAAGTATCCAGTATATAAGCTTAACAAAATAAGAAATCAATTGACCATAACAGTAGATATGGTAGCTTCTCATTATTCCTGATGCCATTGTTTTTTTTTTTAAAAAAATTATCCACTTCTACTTTTTAATGGCAGGGTGGGGAACTTGTGGCTCTCCAGATATTACTGGGCTGCAACTCCCACCATCCCTGACCATAGACTGTGCTCACTGGGGCTGATGGGAGTTGGAGTCCCACAGGGAGGGCCACAGGTTTCCCATCTCTGGCTTATGGGACATGGAATTTTAAAAGACATTTCCTCCTATTAGAAGCAGCTTGGTAGTGCTGAGAGAAATGTGAAACTCAGTTGCTTTCCTTTCCTTTGTGTTTTTGTTCCACGGCAATAGCTCTGAAATCCTTAGTTTGTAGGCCTGAAGAAAAGACCTGTTTTTAGCTTTGTACAGCATCTAGTGATTTTGGGTCCTTCCTAACTTAAAAAGATAATGCAGGGCAGTTACACAAATGCTTTCATCTTCTAAGGACTGGGAGTAGAATTGACTTGAGACAGCCATATGCGTGTGTGCCAAGAAACAATAGTGTCCTTTTCAGGGGAACAGGTGGCACTGTGTCCTAAACCACTGAGTCTCTTGGGCTTGCTGATCGGAAGGTTGGTGGTTTGAATCCGTGCAACGGGATGAACTCCTGTTGTTCTGTCCCAGCTCCAGCCAACCTAGCAGTTTGAAAGCACACCAGTGCAAGTAGATAAATAGGTATTGCTGCGGCAGGAAGTTACACTGTGTTTCCATGCACTCTGGCACTTGTTATGGTGTCCCGTTGTACCAGAAGTAGTTTAGTCATGTTGGCCACATGACCCAGATAGCTGTCTGTGGACAAACACCAGTTCCTCAACCTGAAAAGCAAGATGAGCACCGCAACTCCATAATCGCCTATGACTGGACTTAACCGTCCAAGGGTCCTTTACCTTTACCTTTACCTTAGTGTACTTTGGTTTCACCAACTCCTTTCAAAGTATTGGTGAGGTGCTAAGAAGCTACATTAATGGATCCATCCAAGTGATTATTGCATGCAGTCGTTACTGGGGCAATGATGAAAAAGGGCATGTGAAAAAAGGCTCCTACAGTCTCAGTAACATATGAATGGACCCTAGACAATTCATTCTTTTTCAGTATTTAGTTTCATAGTATTTTTACCTACTACCTAGCATCTAAGCACAATAACTTACAATCCAGCAGATGTCCTCAGTCAGAAGAGGAAGTGAAGCAATTTTCCCCAATTCCTCCCCCCCCCGCAACCCCACCCCCAAAAATCTGTTCTGGAGGGTCCACCAACCCTCCATAATAGCTTTTCTGGGTGTGCTGGGAGCTGCAGAAAGAATGGGGATTTGGCAGAAATAAACTCTTCTCCTGCTCCATTAGTGAACATTGTACCCTGGAACAGCAGTGCTAGAAGAACCAGTTAAATTCCATCTATTGAATTATATAGAATCATATAGAATTGTAGAGTTGCAAGGGACCCCAAGGGTCATCTAGTCCAACCCCTCGCAATGCAGGAATCCTGCCCACAGCTATCGCTGAGTGGGCTCAGACCCTCAACTTTCTGGTTAACAGCCACGTACTGACCAATTGCACCACAGAGACAGTGTGGTGTGAGCACTAAACCTTATAAACATGCACAAAATAAGGACAAACACATGTCAACCTTATGCAAGTTACATTGACTTTAAAGGCTGGCGACACCTGCATTTCTTTATTGTGTTGCAAGATCCTGGAAAGTAATAAGCCTTATTTTAACATTTCATTAGACTAAGTTTCCCCCATAGAATAACTTGTTATTCAAAACAAGCTCTTAAGGGAAGGAAGTTCACTTCAGTTGGTAACAGTTCCTGTGGATACCAAAGAACTTTGTACAATACACAGTACTGCATCATGCAACATCTTGTTTAGAAACTTCAGCTTTAACCTGGATCAGTGTCAGGTGACATGTTGATCTTCAAAAGCTGGAGTGTTTGCAAAAGGAAATTGAATTTGATGGCATACATGCTGGTAGAAGTGCTTTGAGGCCCAAGTTGTTAGTGTACGTTTTGGGGGAAAGGACACAGGTATTCAGTATAACGTTTGGTTTTGACTTTAGCTCTGAGGCCTTTTTTATGACAAATGTATTATATAACCCTAGATGTGACTGGATCCTAGAATCACGTAGCAGCGTCTGGATTCTGTACTAGTCTCTGATCCATGGATTGTTGCCTAGAGTTCAGTTCTCTAAACCAAAGTGTGTGTTTTTTTGTTTTGTTTTTACCAAGCACTCAGCACTGTTCAATGGTGTTCCAGTTGATGGTTTAGTGCAAAATTTAATCTACCCACACTGATCTGCCAGTCCTTCGCTGCTGTGTGTTCAAGTAGAGATTAGCACAAGCATATGTATCTAGAAATGTATTCAGGGCTTGCTTGAATTTTTTTTATTTAGAAGAGGAGGAGTCTCTAGCTTGTGTGCACTCTCCCCAACCTGCTCTTCTCCTGAATAAAATGTAGTCTGTGCATTTGTCAGTAATGATGCTTCCATAATAAACTCATTAGCAGTTACAGTGTGTTTTCCTAAAAATTAAATATTTCTCTCATCATATCGTGGAGTTTTTAACTGATAAGTTGAAGAAATCTTTGGAATGTGAATATTTTTGAAAATGGTTTTAGTAAAAGAGGTTGGATGCTTATCACACATTTTTAAAAGTCTGTTTTAGAATTAAAAGTGTACAGTATGCTGCATTTCAAATAAACTGTTCAAGAAAAGCTGAGTTGACTGTTCTTTAATAACTTTTGAATTGGAATTAATTGTTCACTTGATTTTCTTTTAGGAAAATAAATAGGATTAGTAATGGCATAATAAGAATCAAGAGAAGTTATGTACTGAAATTATATTAGGCTTCATTTTTAAAAAATTAAATATTATTAATTAATTGATAGGCTGTAATCCTATATGTTCTTACCTGGATGTCAACTCCATTGAACTCTGTGGGGCAGACATATACAGTGGTGCCCCGCAAGACGAATGCCTCGCAAGACGAAAAACCCGCAAGACGAAAGGGTTTTTCGGTTTTTGCGACGCTTCGCTAGACGATTTTCCCTATGGGCTTGCATCGCAAGACGAAAGCCCATAGGGAAATCTCGGGGACCTCTTTTAAATGCTGGCGGTGGGGAGCAAAGCCTTTCCCCCCCCCCTCCGGACTTCAGAAGAGGTCCAGGAAGGCCGGCGGGGGCGAAAGGCTTTGCTCCCCACCGCCAGCATTTTAAAAGCGGTCCGGGATAGCAGGGAAGCGCTTCCCGCTATCCCGGACGGCTTTTGAAGGCAGGCGGGGGGGAGCAAAGACTTTTGCCCCCCGCCAGCCTTCAGAAGAGGTCGGGGGACAGACTGTCCCCAGACCTGGTCTGAAGGCGGTTCGGTTTCCATAGGAACGCATTAATTGATTTTTAATGCATTCCTATGGGAAACCGTGCTTCGCAAGACGAAAAACTCGCAAGACGAAAAGACTTGCGGAACGAATTAATTTCGTCTTGCGAGGCACCACTGTATAGGATTACACTATACATTTTATAATGTGCACAGTCCAACCAAAGTTGAGCACTGTTGAATTTCATTGGTTTGAAAGGAAGATATCTAAACCTATAATTAACTTTATCACTGACATAAATGAAACTTGTATTTAACATTATAATATTCATCATATTATTTTTAATGTATCTGAATTATATTTAATCATAAATATTCCACAACATTAAAATCTCTATTAAATAATGTTTAGCTCAGTCATTGTGGAGTAAATGTGTTGAATTTACAGAGGGACTCTGCAAGAGAGATACAGTACTTTTTTGGTGCAACTGGAAATGTTCTTATTTAGCAATTAACTACCAATTTATGGTTTGTGGTTTATGTGTTATAATGTTGTGAATACTATTCCCTCTCCCCCTACAAAGATAACGAGTTACATCTGCATAAAATTAGACAGTACTATAAATGAAAAATCAGCCTGAGGATTAAGAATGGCCACACTTAAGCTACATAATTAATTGGAAGAGAATAAATTATATTCAAATGTAATCTGAATTCCTGTACTATGTCTTGGTGGCGGTAAAGATGAAGAACATATTAAATATTTTAATTAATAAATATCCTTTAACTAAAGCTTTATCAAACATTATACAGTGGTACTTCGGGTTACATACGCTTCAGGTTACAGACACTTCAGGTTACAGACTCCACTAACCCAGAAATAGTGCTTCAGGTTAAGAACTTTGCTTCAGGATGAGAACAGAAATCGTGCTCCGGCGGCGCAGCGGCAGCAGGAGGCCCCATTAGCTAAAGTGGTGCTTCAGGTTAAGAACAGTTTCAGGTTAAGTACGGACCTCCGGAACGTATTAAGTACTTAACCCAGGGGTCTGCAACCCGCGGCTCTGGAGCCGCATGTGGCTCTTTTACACCTTTGCCGCAGCTCCGGGGCGGATACCTATGAGGGGAGGAGGCGCATTGTGTGCCCCGACACTCCCCACTGTGACGGGCGCTGTTAGTCACACACCGTCCCGACGTCATCTTCCCACCCGCCACATTGTAAGGGGCATGTACGCTGGTCACTGTTTTGAAGGGGAGTGAAAAACACACACACACAAAAAGGTAACTTGTTAATTTAACGTTTATTTCTATGAGGAGGAGTAATTCTGAGGGGTCAAACAAAGAAATAATAAAAAAGTGACAAAAAAGTTATTTTTATAAAGACGAGTTTTGCGGCTCCCAGTTTTTTTCCCTTCGGAAACGGGTCCAAGTGGCTCTTTTTGTCTTAAAGGTTGCAGACCCCTGACTTAACCCAATGTACAACTGTACTCTGAAATAATTCTACTAGTTTGAGTTAAATTACTCTAGATTATGTAGTTTGAAGACTTTTCTTATTTTGAGAATCCAGGAAACAAAATGTTTTCTGCATTGCCACTTTAAAGCAAGACAGCAGACACAATTAATGCAAAAATGAAGCTGCTTCTCCTGCTGTAAGTCTTCTGGTTTCTCAGTGCTGCTCCTTTGTTGGAGAATGGGGGTCTCATTTCTCTTGCCCTCCCCCATTTGTTTAAACTTGTTTCCTAGACTTGTCATTGTTTTCCCTGAGGAAGCCTAGCTCTGTCTAACCTTCACCCTCATAGACTACATTTCGCAATCTTAGGAATATTGGAAGTTGCTTTCTACCAAGTCATTGGTCCATCTAATCTAGTCCTGTTGATACTGACTGACAGTGACACTCCAGTTTTTCAAGAAGGAATCTTTTCCATCCATACCTTGGAGGTGGTTCAAATTGAACCTGGAACCTTATGCATACAAAACATGTGTGTTTACACTGAGTTTACAGATCTTCCCCAGGGTGGGAAAGAGAGCTGGAGGTTTGTTTATTCTCTTTTAGGGGTGGGGGGTGGAGAATGCACTAATGTTTCATCCAGTGTTTGGATATTATACAGTCGTACCTTGGTTTTTGAACAGCTTAGTTCTCAAACATTTTGACTCCCAATCGCCACAAACCAGGAAGTGACTGTTCCGGTTGGGAACTATTTTTGGAAGCTGAACATCCCACAGGGCTTCCGTGCTTCCGATTGGCTACAGGAGCTTCCTGCAGCCAGTCAGAAGCTGCGCTTTGGTTTCTGAACATTTTGGAAGTCAAACGGACTTCCAGAACGGATTCCCTTCGACTTCCAAGGTATCACTGCAATGTGATTGTTCACTCATAAATGTTGTGTTGTGGTATTATCAGAATGCAATTTCTAATGATGGCAAATATACTCTTACACCAATAGAATTCCAAATAAATAAATTTGCCATAAATACAGCAAGACTTACGGTGATTGATGGCAAGAGGACTAGTGCTGTATATCAAGATTTTAATCAGTCTTCTAAAAGGGTGATGTTCCCAATAAAATTTTAGTAGCTTTTAACTCTTGTCTTCACTCATTTAAGTCATTTGACACTCTTCTTATTTTCTATTCTCTTAAGATGCCATCAGAAATGGTTGCCTAGGAGATATTGTTCTTTCTAAGAATAGGTCACACTAAATGGTACCAAAAACCCTGAAATACTAAAAGAATCCTTTTAAAATATGACTTGCTGCCATTACTGCAATTTATGTTCTACAGAATATATACCAAAATCTGTACTGTTGTTATTTGCATTTGTACCGTCTTACCCTCTCCCCTCCTCCTCCTTGTCTACTGTAGAAATAATTTTGAATAAAAACCAATAATAGCCTGATTGCACAATATATTTTTAAATATCTGAATTTATTGGTTGGAGATTGGCCAAGATAATTGAACTTAGTTCATAAACTTTTAAGACCTGCCTTCCAGTTTGCATGATGAAGAATAATTAAGCAGGACAGAAGCATGCATGATGACCTAATTAGCAGAATCTAATTGGGCTGTTGCATATATTGAGTCTCTGTGTGGTGCACCAGTCCACCATGGGATGGTGGAGGGCACACTGCTATTTTACCATACAAACTGAC
Organism: Podarcis melisellensis; assembly: GCF_964234715.1. Taxonomy (NCBI): domain Eukaryota; kingdom Metazoa; phylum Chordata; class Lepidosauria; order Squamata; family Lacertidae; genus Podarcis; species Podarcis melisellensis. The sequence continues at coordinate 49,123,374 of NC_138539.1, forward strand.
CTAACAAATGTGTGAAGTGGACCTTAGTTATTCCAGCAAATTGAATTCAAATAGGGAATGGAAAGTGGGAGGTGTATGGGATACTACCCAGGATTTCTGAGTTCAGAATGATTCTTATTTTCAGCTGCTATTCTACATCAAAATCAGAGACTTCCTCCTCCCTTTATTGGTTGCTTAGGTAAACATCTACTGGTAGATAACTTGCAATCTGAAGTAAATCATCAAGGATTTATGACTCCCAGTTATATAGCAGTAGCAACAACACAATGACCTCCTCCTATTCTACTAACGAAATGAAAAAAGAAAAAAGCTGTGGAGGGGGAGTGTTAAGCAGGAATTGATTTTTATGCAGGACTGTGTGACCTCAGTTAAGGTCCAGTACTCCAAAAAGATCCCTAGGCTCAGAATAATGTAAAGGATATGGGCAGTATCCACCTAAATTTTAAATTAGGACAGATCCATTGAACTTAATGGATCAAAGTTAGTCGAGTTCATTCATTTCAATAGCTTTACTCTGAGTAGGACTAACATTGGCAACAGTATTCTCTCACCTGGCTCTGTAAAGGATGGGGGAGTAGACCTTGTAAGCCTGAAGTCTGCTCATCTCTGCCCTATATGCTACTGGAATTGGGGAGGGTGGGTATTGCTGTCACTGGCCTACACATGCATGAAAATAGTACACAGTCGCAGGGCAGGGGGTTCTTCTGCATCCAACTTCATCACTGTAGTCCTGGTAGCCTCAGTGGCTGGAAGGGCCTTTTACCAGCTGTGACAGGTAAAACAGCTAAGGCTGTTCCTGTCAAGACAAGAAAATGCTGCTTGAACCCAACAACAATTCTTGAATGGTATACGTTTAATAATATATATTCCTCATATTTTCTGGTACATATCGTTTCAATCTGTTTTTCCATTTTTTGTTATGCCAAATACAGTGGTACCTCAGGTTACATACGCTTCAGGTTACATACGCTTCAGGTTAAAGACTCTGCTAACCCAGAAATAGTGCTTCAGGTTAAGAACTTTGCTTCAGGATGAGAACAGAAATCATGCTCCAGCAGCGTGGCAACAGTAGGAGGCCCTATTAGCTAAAGTGGTGCTTCAGGTTAAGAACAGTTTCAGGTTAAGTACAGACCTCTGTAACAAATTAAGTACTTAACCCGAGGTACCACTGTATTTTTCCAAACCCTTCAGAAGCAGATGATACTGGTTCAGTTGAAGCAATCCTCCAAATTGTTTGGAGGAATAGCTGTGACCCATGGGCAGCTCCTTCTTGCTGCCCTGTTATTTATACATTGCTTCACTGTCAGTTGTAAGTTTTACTTCAATCATGATTTGGCATGTTTTTTAAACCGCTGTATGAGAATGGGGCAAAGAGAAGGAGGAAGATGCCTGCAATTCATTTCAGTGGTTGGAGTTACCTAAACTGGAGCTTTATCTAACATTGAGCTCAGATGACTTTAGCTGCCAGTAACACATTTCCAAATAGCAACCTTTCTATTAACTTAAAAGAACAGTTCATTACATGTTTGTTTATTTTCTTTTTAATTTACAAACTCGTGTTTTCAGCATGCCCTAGGGATTTCCTGATGTGTGCAGAAACCACTACCTTGTCTATGGGTGGCCATATTTCAGCGTCAAGTTCGGTATTAAAAGGAATGATAGTTTGCACAGTCAACCAAGTTAAACACATTTAAGTGCCATTTATTTTAATAGGAAAGGTAAACATACCCTTTAGTCTATTCCATTGAAAATAGTGAATAATAAAAGATCCTTAACTTTGGCTGGATTGTTCACAGTGTTTGTTTAGATAGCGGTATCTAGGACTGTTTTAAAAGGCTTGTTATATCGATCAACTTGCAACCACTTTACTTGAGCAAATATGTGTGTTTTTATTAATATTTATTAACAATTTGCCGCGCCTTATCTTGAGGGCTCAGGATGAGTAGAAGGAAAATAGGTAGAAAGTATTTTTAAAGGCTCTGTTAAGTAACTGTGCTGGCATCACCCTCAGCCAATTATTGTATGTGACTGGGTAGTGGATACAAATGATGTGTGTAAATTTAAGAAAGCTAATTGCTTACATAGATTTAAATTTTATTCAGCAGCATGGTGGACTGGCTTGACCTGCACTGAATAAAAGGCATTTGTTATTAAGGCTTGGGATTTTGAAATGTACTTTCAGATTAACTCCCTATTCTGTTAATACTATATATAACTGGTGGAAATAGTTGAAATGTGTAGGAGCAATACAATGTACGGTAGTTAATAATTGAATCAATGCACTATTTCAGTCAGTCAGTCATTCCAGTTCTGCGTTGCATTGGTATCTCCTGACAGATGCTACTGCATATACCCAGTTCGAATGTTGGGTGTTAGTTTTGTTTTATCTTTGAAAGGTTTGGGCCTTCTTTCTTTTTTAAATATTTTGTCAGTATGTTTGTTTTCAAACAAATCACTACCTTACATATCTTAGAAATTTGCTTTCTTAGGATATTATGCTAATTACAGTATCAGATTCTTCCAACCAGTGCAAAATTTCCCACATCTGGATCACACAACACCCTGATTAAGAGCCAGTGTTTATTCAAAAAACACTTTCTCTATTTTTTTTCAGGGTAGTTAATGTTCCATTAACAATTGTTTTATTATTGTTTGGTGTGAGCAACCTTTTGCTAAGGCAAATATACGGCAGGATATGCATGTTTTAATTTAAAAAGTAGTAATAAACCACATTTGGAGTCAGAATTTGGAGTCAGAGTGACCAGGATATCCTTTATTTGAACCTTTTTTCTAGCTATTTGAAATCTTCAGGTTGTTGTTTTTTAAATTCGCCATGATAAAACAGAATGCCATTGTGAGAAATATTGAAAATAAATACTTGGGAGTTTTCCAGCATGACTACCCAGCCTGCAAACTGGCAAGTTCAAATAGCAAATATTTTGCTTCCCTTGAAAAATATGGCACAGACTTTGGAGTCATACTAGAAATGTAAATGGGAAGAATGGATGCTATCCTCTTGTAAATGCATCCTGAGGGGGAAAAACAATCATTATGGCCTCAAAAGTGGTTTGAATTCATAGATTATGTGTTTTGTTGCAGGAACGCCAGCTGAAAGCCACCTTGCTTTGCAACATAATTCCCTTCATACTCTTTTTACTGATTTAAGTGATCTTCACATAGTTACCAGGGAGCAGAACTGCACTGCTGGCCCCTTCCCTGATCTTCACACAGTAGATGTGGGTATTTGGAAGGGGAAAGGCTTTTCAAATCGACCTATGTGTGTATGGGTTTTCATCCAACATACATCCATTCCAGGCATGCGGATATTGGAGGGGGAGGGGTTCCGGAAATCAAATTATGTCAGGTGCAGCGTTAGAAACTCAGATTTATAAACTAATCACCAAATGGCACCTTAAACATAGGTTATGATCACCACAACGGAATGTCCAGGTGCCGTTTTTCCCCAGTGGGACTTACTGTTATTGTTCATTTAATTTCTATACCACTTTATATTAAAAAATAATAATCAAAAAGTTGTTTACATTAAAACAGGAGTAGGCAACCTAAGGCCCATGGGCCACAAGCGACCCATGGGTATCATTTAACCGGCCCACAAGCCACCCCCAAACCGAGCCGCCCACTCAGCGAGTCCCCACCCGCTGTGCTGAACTGGTGCGGTGTGGGGACTCACTATCGTGGTGCTAGAAATAGTGTCTTCAATGCTCAGACACTGAAAACCGCGTCTGCGCAGACACAGATGCCGAAAATCGTGTCTGCGCAGATGCTGGAAATCACGGCCACACGCACGCGATCTGGCCCACAGAGGGATCTCTGCTAGAGTGAACCGTCCCAGGCGAGGTAAATCTTGCTGCCCCCTGCATTAAAACATATAAAACACCATAATGACACTTTCTGAGTACCAGAGGAGTTTTGGGATTGGCCTCGAAAGCTTTAGTCATGAAAGAAAATAGATAAAATAACTTTGTCTAAGTATAGCCTAATGACTCTAAATGTTGATGATAAAAAAATGCTTTCTGAATTGTCTCAGCAGCAGAAGTTACTTTTTAATTGTTCTGTGTTTACATATCACTTTTGTTGGGAGAACCACCTTTCATTATTCTGCTGGCAGTGTACACATTATTGTTTGCCAATACAAGTATCCATTAAAAAGCCTCAATGTGCTAAAAGAATAGTTGATGCTTTCTTGAGTTAAAAATGAATTATAAACAAAAATCGTAAATCAGCTATGAGCAAATTAAGAGTCTTGGTTTGGGATACTGTATGAATTTTACATTTGGTTCGAATACATGGAAAAAAACTATCATTAGCTGATTTATGCATGCCTGCAAGATCCTGGTTGCCACTTAAAATCGCTTCTGTGTATTTGAGTCTCTACACTGCTGCAGAAACATTTTGAATCAGCTTCCCATTTAGTTTGGTCAAGTTGGTGGGAAGTATGCATGCCATTGTTGTGTTTCTGACTCTGAGGGCCTTATGTTGCAAATCCTTGTGAATAAGCAGATTGAATTGTACACATTCCACGAGTCCTAACTCCATGGAAGTTGTTTTTCGCAGCAATCATACCACCACTGGACATCTTTGAATCAGTTCCATGTTGTGGTTGCTGTTTCAGTAGTACGTTTAGTTTAAAATCAGATGGGAGCTTTGATGTTTCAAAAAGTACAGTGTGAGAACAAATCACAAAGGCTTAAAAACATGGTGATTTATTAAGCAGAGCTATAAAATCCATACCGATATGACACCTTGTTGTGCTCTTTGCCTGAAACTACACTGCATACTTAGACATCTATAATCTAAATAGAGCATTAGATCAAGGATCAGTGAACAATCAGTTAATACCAAATCATTGTATGTTTCTCTTGTCCCAGCATGCCTTCTGTTGTTGTATTATATTGTATTTACTACCTAAGAGAGAAGTATTGATTCAGTGAGTTGAATTAGTACCTCTCAGCCTACTGGGGCATACAGAGTGAGGAGTTGGAGGGGCATCAGAACTCAAAGATGTTCCTGGTTGCTACTTTAGAAGTCATGTTGGCAGTGCTGTTCATCTAAAAATCAAGTCAGTGATATCATTGAACTTCAAGATTATACATAGGCTTAGTCACACCTCCTTAGATAAAATCCTTTCAAGCCAACCCTTTTTGGCATTAGAGTGGGGGACTTATGGGAGCAGCCAGTAAAAAAAAAGTTTCAAAATTTATTATTATTATTAAAAAATTAAATGGAAATAAATGATTGGGGGAACCCTTCAGCATCACAGCAGGTGACTTTCTTAAAGCAAGTTCTGCGGGGCAGATGCAGGCCACAGGTTGTCCACCCACTGATATAAGGAGTATGTAATTAAATATGTATAATCTGATTAATGATGTCCAGAATTAATTTTTAATAATGATAAAAGTGATATTTGTTTCAAAGCAGAGAATATATCATATAGGACAAATATTATAGGTCACCAGTGGTAGAGACTATGATAAGTACAGTGAGTCTTTTTGTCATTGTGTTTAATGCTTTATTTTCTGTAAACTATTGCCATCCAGGTTTGGGTGGATGCATAGCTGTCAACCTTCCCTTTTTTTGTGGGAAATTCCCTTATTCCAGCGCTGTTTCCCACTGCTTCCCACTGCTGTCCCGGATTGTTAGATATCACGTTAACTGTCCCTGGGACAAGTAAGGCTGCTGATCCCTTATTTTCGAGGCTGCTGATCCCTTATTTTCAAATCTGAAAGTTGACAGGTATGGGTGGATGAGTAAGGTTTCATTTTGCCCAGGAATATCATGGTATCATTAAGGTGCTTTTAAAAATAAATGGATTTTGTTTATATGAAGAAATATATGACAGAGATCTCCCATGTTATTTGGAAACTTATTGATGGATTGATTAATTGAGCAGCAGTCCTATGCTTGCTTATTTTGAAGTAAATTGTATGTATCCAGTGAAATTTACTGCAGAATAAGCAAGCATAAGATTGCCACTCAAGAATGGCAGAATTGAGCTGTTTGTAACTAATTAGCAGTTAACGTAAGAATATGAGAGTACCACTTCCAAAATTAGAAGAAAGGGCAAAAATTTTAAATGTTAATTTGGTGACTCACATATATTTATATATGGAAAAATATTCTAAATTGAGTCTTCCAACTCATTTTGAATATTCACATTTTTAAGAAATGCCATTTTCTGCTTTTGTGTATAACTGAGTTTTCATCCAGCATGATGACAAATCAGATTGCATTTCCTAGAACACATAAGAAACTAAGAGCCTGATAGATATTTAAAAGGTGTGCTCACTCTGCATTTTGATAATATTCCCTCCAAAGTAAAATACAGAGAGAAAACCTAGAGTACTATAGTACCATTTAGTTTTCGGGTTCAATTCAAAATGCTGGTGTTTACCTATTAAGTCCTGAACAGCCGAGACTCTGTATTATCTTACGGAGTTCCTCAGAACCCTTGAGACACAGACTCCCACCCCATTATGATCTACCGGAGAAGCCTTTCATTAGGAATTGTGTAGCTGCAGGTCAGAAAAAGTCCTTTATGGTCCCAAAGGAATTATTGTCTTTACCAGTTATTATAAATCACTGTAAAGGCTTTTCATTTAGGCAGGCTTTTGAAGACTGCTTTTGTAATATATTAAAACTTTTGTTGTTGTTGTTAAATTGCTTGAGCTATAATGTTTTTCATCTAGGACTGCAGCGTTTGGTTATGTAATGGCATAGATTGATTTAAAAAAAACCCTTTTGATTGTTGGTCAGTAAATTTTACATATTATTTTTAATATAGGTATCTAGGTTTGAGGAGGGGTATGTTATTTGACCACTCAGTCTGTGTTCTCTCCCTCCACTCTCTTTAATAAAAAGAAGGCACAACAGTTATCAATAACAGGTAGCAGCTCCAGAAATGTAACGCTGCCCACTTGGCTTCTCAGAAGAAAACTCTTTGACTCCTTCTTATGGTTCACTTTCAAGCCAAACACTTTCGAGCACAATTCTCAACTTTGACACTGTAGAAATGATCCTGAAAGTATAGGTACTTGCAAAAACTTTAGGGATTCTCCTCTCTTGCACAGAGTATGCATGCTTCACAATCATATCAGTTGATTAAAACTTAAATAATTAATATTTCATTGAGTACAGGGGTACCTCCGGTTGCGCACAGGATGTGTTCTGGAGCTCTGGTCAAATCCCAAGCTGTGCATATCCGAAGGGGCCACTTCTGCGCATGCATGCGGCACATAGAGTGCCTCTGCGCATGCACGCACAGCGAAACCCGGAAAAATACTTCCATGTATACCACGTTCACATCCTGAGGTGTGTGTATTCAGAGGTACCACTGTATAAGCTCCAGATTTTATTTTTTTGTTGAGTATGAGTTCTAATTTCATCCCTGATTTTTACTGGGTATTTCTGATATACTGGTTGGTTGGTTTTTATCTTGGTACAACACCTTTTTCTCCATTATGAAAAATGTCAGTCTTAAACACACTTACTAAGGACTAAGCCTCATTGGGCATAGCAGGACTTACTCCAAAATATGCATACATAGGATTACACTGTCTAGTAAATTATAGATGTGAAAAAGAACAATTATCGGAACTTGGGAAGCTGCCTTATACCATGTTAATCTTTGATCAATCTAGTGCAGCATAACCAGTGTTCACTGTCAGTGGTTCTCTAGGTTCTCTGGCAGAGGTTATTTGACCTAACCTGCTATATGATCCTTTAAATAAAAAAACCAGTTGCCAGGGATGTACCTTCTGTTCTCAAGCCATTGAGCTATGGTGCTTCTAGACTGTGTACAGTGGTTCCTGGACGGCTTAGTTGTCAAACAAATTGGCTTCCGAACACCGCAAACCCGAAAGTACCATATTTTTCCGCATACAGGGCGACCCCTATTTTGAGGGACTCCAAATTGAGGAAATGGGGAGAGATTGCCCAGAGTTGTTAAGCTTGGGGGGGGGGAATTCCAGCAATCGCTCACATGCCTGACCACCACTGCCAATCGCGTGCATCAATAAAGCCACCAATCATCTGTCCACTCACTACCAGCAGCCACTGATCTCCTGCCCAATTGCCACAGCAGCCAATCACCAGCAAACCTTGCAGCAGCCACCAATCACACGCCCAAACAACGCTGACAATCTCCTGCTCATGGCAGCCACCGACTACCCATCCTACTGCTGCACAATCTGTGTATAAAACGACCCCCAATTTTTTGCATTTTTTAATAATAAAAAATCTCTTGTTATACACGGGAAAATACGGGAAATGTTCCGGTTTGCGAACATTTTCCAGAAGCTGAACGTACGACACAGCTTCTGATTGAGTGCAGAAAGCCTCCTGCAGCCAATTGGAAGCCGTACCTTGGTTTTCGAACGGTTTTGGGAATTGAACGGACTCCCGGAACAGATTAAGTTCAAGAACCAGGGTACTACTGTGTCTATGTTTGGTGATAAAGGGGGGGGGGAAGCGTCTATGTCAGTTTCCCAGGCTTCTATTTTCAAGCTCATATTAATTTTGTCCCTTTCTAATAGGCTGGGTGTATTTGATTTCTTTTCTTTTCTTTTTTAAAAAGTCCAAAAACTGCATGCAGTTGAGTGTCCAGTGTAGATGGATTCTAAGCTGAAACATTTCCTGTTCCTAACATTTATCATATCTATTCTCGTTCTTTGTTACTGAAGAAATGTTTTGCATGAAATATCCATCTAGTTTATAAGAATAAAGTATTAAATGATGGCTAGTAATATTATCAAATGAACTTACTGGCTTCTGAAGAGCTATCTTCCTTAACAGTAATTAAGCAGTTACTGAAATCAAAAAGGTTTCAAATATAACTGAATTTCTGAATTGTTAATTTCTGCAGTGTTGTAACACTAAGCATCAGTGATACTTTATGTGCTTCAGGCTGCAAACCTATACATACTTTCCTGAGGAATAAGTCCCGTTGACCTCAGTGAGACTTACTTGAGAGTAATATATAGGATTGTAATGTAAAAGAGGCTGAAAATGCTGTTCTTTCTTTGACTTGTAATAAAGATTATATGGTATTTTAATTAAATGAATGGAATTAATAAACTTTGTAAGAATTTTTGTTCTGACTGCCTAACTTTACTAACATTATTTGTGCACACAAAACTATTTACAAGACAGTAAGTTTTGGAGCTGGGAACTGATTAAAGCTTTGAGCTTATTAATTATGCTTAAATATTTAATTAATTTAAACTCCCATTATCAGTATGTATCCTGGCTTGAACCCCAAGAACCACAATCAGTTTTCTTCCAGGATCTCCTACCACTCTTTCACTGCCATCCCTTCATCTCTCTCTTCTCCACCCTCCAAGCAAGTCCAAAGGTTGGGCATTCCTCCAGAACAGCATTTGGTGCAGCATGGGGAATAGATTGACTAGATTGGTTTGTCTGGTGGATATGAACCTTGCTTACAGAGCAGGAAGTAGGATGTGCTTGCACTTTTCTATGCCTTGTCAAGAGAGAATGTAAAATTCACCATTGCAAACTTCATAAAATAATGTCGCAGACTGAAATGTGTAACAAAACTCCCCAATATCTTTACTTACCATTCTCCAAATTTTACTGTAGCTAAACTCAGAATAAGCACAGCTTTGGACTTCAATCCGTTGACATTCCCTCAAATTCATGGACCTTCCCTCCATTCATCAAATTGGCTTCTGCTGTTAGATAAATCTGCATATGCTCCTTTAGGGGAAGGGCAAAGCTCAGTAGTGTATCATATGCAGGGCGGGCCTAGGTGTGGCCCTCAGGGTCTTTTTGGCAGCCCTCAGCAACTTTGATGCCTCCCCCCCCCCCAAGCCCTCACACTGCTTTCCCAAAGCTGGATAAGGAGGTCTGGGCTTTGGGAAGGAGCTGTGGGGGTTCTGACAGGGTCCTAGAGTCCTCCTTTCTCCTTACCAAAGCCTTGTTAGCACTTTCCTAGCTTTGAGAAGGAGGCGGGAGAGCTAGGACCATGCCAGAGCCTTGAGCCTCCTCTCCAAAGCCTAGCGTGCATCGCTTAGCTGGCTTTCAAAAGGCAGCACCAAGGCCTGAAGGGGAGGATCAAATTTTGGCCTCACTTCCCTGCCCTACACGACAAGGCAGTGTTCAGCCCATGGTTTCTGTGTCAAAGTACTCTGTGGCCCACTTGGTATGAAAAGTTGGGCCACCCTGCTCAATCGAAATGATCTCAAATGGAAGGAAATTAGAATGACCTCTTCCTTAGGTATTGGGCTAGTTGAACAATTGGTCTGAATGTACAATTCCATATCTCTTACTTATGTATCACATTTCTAGGCTGTACTTCCTTTCAAGTTGCATACATTGGGTTGGCCCACTTTTCCTCACAACAGTCCTTTTGATGTCAATTATGGAGATGGGATTCCAGTATACACTTCCACTGCAGCACACTATAGCTTTTATTTGTTGCAATAGACTGTGATGGCCAGAAACCAGCTTGGCAAAAATTAAAACAAATTAATGGAGAATAGGTTTGTCTTTGAGCTATTGGACAGATAGATAAATGTACAGAGGCTGAACACCTCCAGTTACTACATGCTGCGGATAAACAAGGGATTACCATTAACATCATACCCTGCTTGTGAGCTGTCTACAGGCACTTATTTTATTGACTACAGATGGAATAGTAGATTAGGGAGACCTTTGGGCTGATCCAATGAAGCTGTTAAGTACCTATTAGAAATAAACACAAATGGTTTACTTGAGTGCCATTACCAATGTGTATGATTTCACACAGTGTATCTATGTTTAAATTCTGTATCTATAATTATATACTTTGATAAATCCATCCACATGCTTATAAAATAGGATGAAGTTGCAAATAAATCTACTTGCTGAAAGAGGAATGTAAAAGGACATGAAAATGAGCCCCTGTTCACAGGCTTATGGAGTAACAAAGGACAGTTGTGTGTTTTGTTTATGAAGGTGTATTACGTACAGAAATAATTTGTTTCATCAGACACTTGCAGTGGCATGGCATGGCAGTATTCTGCTAGGAGTTGATTACGTCATACCAGTCTCTTGGACCTACACAAATACATCCTGAGGAGGAAAGCGAGAACACTGTTTACTGACTCTCCAGGCTAATGTTTGACACATCAAATCACTTTTCTTAAAAGCTCATAGTACAATTCATCAAGTTGTAGATGTGATGAGATGTAATGGAAACAAAATGACCTTGCGAAGAATATGTAGAATATTTAGAAAATTAGGGACAGGGCTACTTCTGTCAGTAGTGATAGCTTTCACTAATTAGCAAGGGTAATTGCATGATTATTGCACACCTAGAAATTATTCTAGAAAAAAGGCCTGCTGGGGGTAGAGATAATCTTCTCCCAAGGGTTGCCCTCTTAATTAAGTGTACACTAAAGCAGGTGTACACAGAGACTTTGAACATCGTGTTAAGCAGGTCCCTTGGCTTCCAACTTGGCTATTCCTAAATGTGTTTTAATGAGTGTTATGTCTCAGGTTGTGTGCTAATGAAGCTTTTGTTGTAAGTTGTGCTGAAAAATTAAGGGAGAGAGATTTATTTGCATACTACAACCCTCTTTGTTTGTCTTTGTTGCTAGCTCAGTAGATGGGACAGTAAGCTGCTGTGTCTCCATAGCAAAATACTGTAAACTCCTTTGAACAAACCTGTACATGCAGCATTGAAAGGTGACTGTGTTGAAGCCATAGGGGACATTTCCTGTCTTCTAAACAAAAGCATGATTATCATGGGAATCTGCTTGTTTGTTTGAAATATGAGTGTGTGGATATTTATTTTAGATTGTGTTTAATGCTGTGAAATACTTTAAAAGAGCAAAACATCCAAATCAAATATGACAAGGGATGCAGCAAATAGACTCTGAACTACGCATTTAGCATTGACATTTGATTATATTAAGTGTTCTTCTTAGGAGAATGGCTATGGAGAAATTATGCCCTGTTCATCCATGGTCTGTTTGTTACTTTAATTTGGAGGAAGAACATGTAAGACCTATTTTCAGGTGCCTGTTTTCTGTGATGTAGGTGCCAGCAACCTGCCATAATGTATTTACCATGTCACTCAACTCAGTTGATGTTGTTGTCACATTTAGGGGGCAATCCAATGGCAAGATGAACCAGGTTGAACATCTTAGGATGCAGCAGATCTCTAGCTCAGTCAGCTGATTCCTGGCTCCCCAACCCTGGCACAGCCGATGATACACCAATGTAACTTGCTAATCACAGATCAGTTGGCTGAGAAGAGTCCCCCAAAAGGGCATGGTGGGGGCAGGACCAGAGAGGGGAGACTTGGGCTGCATATGAAGCCTGTTCAGCTCAGTCACATGACCTAGCAACCTAGCATATTTTATAGGCTTGTTTTCCCTCTGCCAAGCTTAGGCAGAGCAGCAGTAGCAGTCCTACTGCTGAACAGGGTTTTGATCTAGTGTAACTTTATGCCAACTTAATTTGCATTGTATTGCTTTACACCAGCTTCTTGTGTATAGGATTGCTCCTTAACCTCTCTTAGGCTAAATCATGTCTATGTTAAAAATGTCAAATGTTTGAGACAAATTATCACAGATTTTGAACTTTTTACCGTTCAGAAAAATAGCTATATTTTACCTCCATATTTTACCTCTAGGTGAGCAAACAATTTTAACACAAGAACTTCCTAAACAAAAGTACCTCTAGGTGAGCAAACAATTTTAACACAAGAACTTCCTAAACAAAAGTCCCTAAAAGAATTATTCAAGACAGAGAGCATTCCTGTATGACCTCTCTTCTTTTTATTATAATCAGCAGGACCGTCTTAAGCATATCCAGCGCCATGGTGCAAAGCTCCCTCTGGCAGAGGCCCCCCCCCTTTCCCAGAGTTGTTGACCTTTTTTAGGGAGGACGGCGCTGCTGGAGGAGGCAGGCAGTGGCTGGAGGGGCAGGAGGCGGAGGCTGGACATGCCACCTCCTGGCTCAACTTGCTGCTTTGTGCTACGATGGCCATGGCAGATGGAGGCTCCGGGTGCAGCGCTGCTTCGGTGCGGCATGGTGGAGGCAGGCGAGGGTGGCGAGCTGATGCCAGGGGAAACCATGTCCAGCCTCTCCCTCTTCCCTGGCGCCCTCCAGAACTCTTCCCTGGCGCCAACCTCTATGGGTAAGACGCCCCTGATAATCAGTCATGGCTGACCACTAGATTTCATCACAATCTTTAAAGATACACTCACTTTTAAAGTAGATGCATAGGTTAATGGACAAGTTTTCCGCCTTCAAAAAATAGGTTCTTGTAGGAATAGTGACTGTCTGAGCATTTGCAGGTGTTTTCCAACTTCAATGCCACCAGCCCAGCCAGCCTGGTCAGTGATCAGGAATGGCATTTAGAAATGGTGATGGTGATGGTGATGATGATGATGGTGATAATGATGTACTCAATGTGCAATTATTTGAATGTTGAATAAGTTTGTTCTAATTATAAGAAGGGAAAGACAGTTTACTGTAAAATAATAAACAGTGCAGTGCCTTAATAAATCTCTGGGAAGAACTATACAGTACTCAGGACATAATTATTGCATACTCTTGTTGTACGCCGAGGATGTTTATGAGCAATACTAAAGCATCTGCTCTGAGCTGCAAAAAGTCTAAATTAGGAAATGTGAGAGTTTACCAAGTCCAGCATTTTTCAGAGTTATGACTAACATAGTAGGAGAGAGAAGACACAGTCCACATAGTTCGAGGCGGATTGCTGCTTAAAGTTAAAATCAGTTCGCACACTTCTAAGAGGATGTCCTATTGAACTGAGTGAAATGAGACTTTTGAGTAAAGTGACTGTACTTTCAACCTTGTTGTTTATTAATGCAGCCACGTGAATCCTTTAACAAGTAGTTCTTCTATACTAATGTCTGAGGTTTACCTATTATCAAAAATAACACTGTTGAATGGGCATGTTTCCTGAACTGTCATTCTTCGTTCCAAGGGCAGGCTCCTTTTCATACTGAGCTGGAAAAAAGTGTAGCTTTTACTATCTTGTGGGCCAGTTGGATTTCTTTTCTGTTTGGACATTGTTCTTTTGTGATGGCCTTTGGCTAAACAAACTGAATAATTATACACTGGTAACTTTTCTGTGCTTAAAGCTCACAGATCAAGCCCAACCTTTTATTTAGCTCACCTCTTCCTAGGTTTTTAACCTATGTTCCCCATCCAGCATGGTCCTTCTAAAAAACAAAAACAATTATTTTTCCTTCTGAAACACTTGCCTACTCAACACTTCTCGACCTCCTGGTTCCCGCCCAGGACTCTACCCTTCCACCTTGTCTCTTACCCAGGGCGCAAACTTAACAAATCACCTCCTCAAATCTCACAACAAAGAGAGTTCATGGAACCTGCTGACCATAGTCTCTCTAGGCTTGCTTTTATGGGCTTTTTGTAGTTGAAGAAAACATTAGCTATCTTATGTTCACCTGAGGAAAATCCGCTTTTTAGAAGTACTTTTATCAATTTAAATTTCACCTGTGGTGTGAAAGGGCAGTCATAGTTAAAAAGAGAAAAAGCAGCCACAGCAGTGTTTTTTAAAGGATTTTCCAAAGTGGTTTAGATTTCAGTCTGCTGCCTGATCATATACCAAGGCATTACTGATCAAACATGTTTGATTATGTTCAACACAGAATAAATCAAAACAACAAAGCATTGTTAAAAGGGATGTGATTTTAAAATGGTACAGAGTTAGAGAATTTGCCTCCAGTCAGACACAAACGAACACCTAAGTCAGAAATTTAATAGTTTGAAATGTCTTTTGCTAACATAGGTATGCAAGCGTTTGAACCTTTCCAAGTGATGGTCTCCTCTTCTGAGTGGAATATTTTATTCTGTTTTTAAAATCAATAAATGTTTACTTTCTAGTGAATTGATTAATTTTCCATAGAATTCTGACACTTGGATAAACTAATATGAGCACATCCTTTCAAACCATTTAATTTTTAAAAAAAATCTACCAACCTCTATGTGCACTGCATTTTTCCCCTTTTGTTTGAAGCAGGAAGTCATTTTGGAGCTGAAGGTAATGAAATTCTTGAGACCTGATCTAATGAGTAATATGTAAAAAGAATTTTTCCTTACTAAAAACCTCACTAGTTGTCTCTCTCCCCCCTCCCACTTTCTTTTTCAAGAACCTGTTAACTTTAAAGTAACATCCCACCTTCTGCTAGGACCTATGTATGACTCAGGGTGAAGTTACATTTTAAATGGAAATTGTGATAGACAGCACCTATAATTACAGCAATTTTTTATCTGGCTGTTTGAACTGTCAAGCTAGTCATTGAGTGCATAAAGTACTAGAAATGGTACAGGAGGTTTATACATACATTAAATTAATCTTTCAGAGCAACTTGACTATTTAAAGCTGAAATATAGAATTCAGAAACATTTCCAAGATATTTCTAAAAAGAGAAGGGATAGAAGCAAACTTGTTCTTTCATATTTTATTTGTGTTGATTCACATGACCAACTTTATTTTATAATTGCATATGTTTGAAGTTATAAACAGTATCACGTATTAGCTGTCGTAAATAGTAATGTGAATGCAGTATTCATCAAGAACCATTCTCTTTATCATCACCTGATTGTGTGAATTAACTCTTCGGAATGATTCATGTCATAATTTGCATATACAGAAAATATCCATGTTAGCCTGTCTCAGAGTAGACCCATTACAAGCGTTCTTCTGAATAAAAGCTAGTTGAATGCAACCAACAGTATTACATATGCTGATGATTCCGTTTTTTGGAAACCCAGGGGGAATATTTTTTTTGAAGGTGCCTTTACATAATAAAGAATCCAAAGTAAAAACTTAACAGGAGAGGAGGCTAGCTTCAGATCTTACCTAAGCTCTTAAGTGGTATGCTTTGTCTGCGAAGTACAGGCAACCCCTGATTTGCTCAGGGGTTGCATTCTGGGTCATTGCGGGCCTGCATGAAATCACATGCAATTGAAACACCTCCGTTCTGCCCTTTTAGTGACTTTTTAATGACGTTTCTGGGTCACTTCCAGGTTCAGCGCTGTGCACGTGTGCACACATATCAGTCTCACCTAAGACAGGGGGGGGGTGTCCCTGTATTTGATGCATCCCTCCAACCCATTGAAAGCCCATCCAAAATGAGCAAGTGAAATGATGTATCTTTTTCAAATCATAACATAAACAAGTCAAATAAATTAAAACAGTATACAGTTTTTTAAAACCACAAAGAGGTGTCACGTTAAAGATTTGATTTTGCTGCAAAAATATGCATGGCTACGCTCCAAAGGTTGTTGTTCTTGACAATAAAATTTAAGTTCAGAAGTTGAGATATGGCTCAGTTCTTTTAGGCAGAGAGCATAGTATCCTGCTTGCGGTTTACCAGTATTGTAACTTCTTCCATTTTTGAAAGGGTGCAACAACAACATATTTGGGGGGGAAACAGTATGTTGGGGAGCTTCCTGGACCCCTTCAGAAGAGTTTAGTTAATTATATCTCTTTCTATATAAATATGAGTCAGAATTCAAATATTTCATCAAAATTAATATGTTATCACATTTCCAATTTTCAGGAATTCTTTGAACACGCAAAAAAGCTCTGGGACGACGAAGGAGTAAAGGCATGCTTCGAGAGATCAAATGAATACCAGTTGATTGATTGTGCACAATAGTAAGTGCTTCTTACAGAATTTTCCATAGAATTCTGACACTTGGATAAACTAATATGAGCACATCCTTTCAAACCATTTAATTTTTTTAAAAAATCTACCAACCTCTATGTGCACTGCATTTTTCCCCTTTTGTTTGAAGCAGGAAGTCATTTTGGAGCTGAAGGTAATGAAATTCTTGAGACCTTTTTACAAGAACAATGTACAGTGGTGCCTCGCAAGACGAAATTAATTCGTTCCGCAAGTCTCTTCGTCTTGCGAGTTTTTCGTCTTGCGATGCACGGTTTTCCATAGGAATGCATTGAAAATCAATTAATGCGTTCCTATGGAAAAAGCCTTCCCCCGACCTCTTCTGGCGGGCGGCATTTTAAAATCGCCCGGGACAGCGGAGGACTTCTCCGCTGTCCGGGGCGATTTAAAAGCCCCTGGGAAGGCAGGCAGGGGGGACAAAGGCTTTCCCGCCCGGCCGCCCGGCTTCGGGACATCGTTCCGATGCCGGGCGGCTGGGGGAGGCTTTCCTGCCCCACCGCCCGGCATCGGGACGATGCCCCGATGCCGGGCGGCTGGGGGAGGCTTTCCTGCCCCACCGCCCGGCATCGGGACGATGCCCCGAAGCCGGGCGGCTGGGGGAGGCGTTCCTGCCCCACCGCCCGGCATCGGGACGATGCCCCGAAGCCGGGCGGGGGGGGGAGGCGTTCCTGCCCCACCGCCCGGCATCGGGACGATGCCCCGATGCCGGGCGGCTGGGGGAGGCTTTCCTGCCCCACCGCCCGGCATCGGGACGATGCCCCGAAGCCGGGCGGGGGGGGAGGCTTTCCCGCCCGGCCGCCCGGCTTCGGGACATCGTTCCGATGCCGGGCGGCTGGGGGAGGCTTTCCTGCCCCACCGCCCGGCATCGGGACGATGCCCCGAAGCCGGGCGGCTGGGGGAGGCTTTCCTGCCCCACCGCCCGGCATCGGGACGATGCCCCGAAGCCGGGCGGGGGGGGGAGGCTTTCCCGCCCGGCCGCCCGGCTTCGGGACATCGTTCCGATGCCGGGCGGCTGGGGGAGGCTTTCCTGCCCCACCGCCCAGCATCGGGACGATGCCCCGAAGCCGGGCGGCTGGGGGAGGCGTTCCTGCCCCACCGCCCGGCATCGGGACGATGCCCCGAAGCCGGGCGGGGGGGGGAGGCGTTCCTGCCCCACCGCCCGGCATCGGGACGATGCCCCGATGCCGGGCGGCTGGGGGAGGCTTTCCTGCCCCACCGCCCGGCATCGGGACGATGCCCCGAAGCCGGGCGGGGGGGGAGGCTTTCCCGCCCGGCCGCCCGGCTTCGGGACATCGTTCCGATGCCGGGCGGCTGGGGGAGGCTTTCCTGCCCCACCGCCCGGCATCGGGACGATGCCCCGAAGCCGGGCGGCTGGGGGAGGCGTTCCTGCCCCACCGCCCGGCATCGGGACGATGCCCCGATGCCGGGCGGCTGGGGGAGGCGTTCCTGCCCCACCGCCCGGCATCGGGACGATGCCCCGAAGCCGGGCGGGGGGGGGGAGGCGTTCCTGCCCCACCGCCCGGCATCGGGACGATGCCCCGATGCCGGGCGGCTGGGGGAGGCTTTCCTGCCCCACCGCCCGGCATCGGGATGATGCCCCGAAGCCGGGCGGGGGGGGGAGGCTTTCCCGCCCGGCCGCCCGGCTTCGGGACATCGTTCCGATGCCGGGCGGCTGGGGGAGGCGTTCCTGCCCCACCGCCCGGCATCGGGACGATGCCCCGAAGCCGGGCGGGGGGGGAGGCGTTCCTGCCCCACCGCCCGGCATCGGGATGATGCCCCGAAGCCGGGCGGGGGGGAGGCTTCAAAAGCCGTCCGGGGGCTTTTAAATCGCCCCGGACAGTCCCGGGGCGATTTAAAAGCCCCCGGTTAGGCAGGCAGGGGGGGCAAAAGTCTTTGCCCCCCCTGCCTGCCTTCAAAAGCCGTCCGGGATAGCGGGAAGCGCTTCCCTGCTATCCCGGACCGCTTTTAAAATGCTGGCGGTGGGGAGCAAAGCCTTTCGCCCCCGCCGGCCTTCCTGGACCTCTTCTGAAGTCCGGAGGGGGGGGAAGGCTTTGCTCCCCACCGCCAGCATTTAAAAAAAGGTCCCCGAGATTTCCCTATGGGCTTTCGTCTTGCGATGCAAGCCCATAGGGAAAATCGTCTAGCGAAGCGTCGCAAAAACCGAAAAACCCTTTCGTCTTGCGGGTTTTTCGTCTTGCGAGGCATTCGTCTAGCGGGGCACCACTGTACTTGTGTAAGCCTGAAAACCAGCATTCTAAATTAATGATTGGAGGCCAGTGGAAACTTACAGAAAGTATTTTTGTTTTGCTTTGTGTTTGAGGGAGGTGTTTTTTTCACAGGAAAGGGAATGTTCCTCATACACTACACCTGATTTATTATGGCCATTTCTCCTCTCTGAAACCTCACTTACAGTGACTGCTCCTCTCACTCAGTCCACCAATTATGCAATTACTCCATGTTTTAGTTATACAGTATCTCCATTCCAAAGTAAATATCAGCTTATCATAATACATAACATTTGGTGGGGTGCAAGTTGTTACAAAACTTAGCATTCTTTTAAAATCAGTATTATAATGAAATACACACACACTTTAAAGACTTAGAGCCTGATCCTGCCAAAGTTGACTACTTTTCAGTCCTACTTATTTCAATAGCTGAGAGTGATGCACATACTTGGAACTCCCCAACTGTAAACTGTGGAACTTAAATGTGCTTAATTTGGACTGGAACATAACTATGCATACGGAACCAAGTTGATATGTTTGCCCCTCTGCTTATCAATACTAATTTATTATATTGGTTCTATGGGGCATTTTGGTGCTTGTTTTCATTTATGTGATATGTATCCACTTTTGGGGGGGGGGAACGTGGGTGGCGCTGTGGTCTAAACCACAAAGCCTAGGGCTTGCCGATCAGAAGGTTGGTGGTTCGAATCCCCGCGATGGGGTGAGCTCTCGTTGCTTGGTCCCTGCTCCCGCCAACCTAGCAGTTCGAAAGCACATCAAAGTGCAAGTAGATAAATAGGTAGGAATGGTAGCAGGCAGGAAGGTAAACGGTGTTTCCGTGTGCTGCTCTGGTTCACCAGAAGTGGCTTTGTCATGCTGGCCACATGACCCGGAAGCTGTACGCAGGCTCCCTCGGCCAATAAAGCGAGATGAGCGCTGTAACCCCAGAGTCATCCGCGACTGGACCTAACAGTCAGGGGTCCCTTTACCTTTATCCATTTTTTCAATAATATCCTATTTTTAAGAGCTTGAATAAGAATAAAACTTGAGGATCAGCTTTTTCCTTTCAGCTCATCTGAATTTTGTTTAAGTAAGAGTCAGGTTAGTATATAATAGAGGATTTATGATAAATGGAAAAAACTTGGAACTAGGCAGGATATTTCACTTGGTTATGTGTGCTTTTAGGTATATCTTTGACAAAAACTTGACACATTTTTCCCTCTAACTAAAACAGTTATTCCATTCGCTTATACTGAACACTGGAAAATTAATACCATGCCAGAAAGACAGTATTTTGAAATATATATACTGTAATAAGACATGGTCCAGAAAAAACCAGCATATATTTACCATCTATAATTTTGGGGGAAGTGTTGGGTTTTATTTGGGGATGGAGTTAAAGTGGTAAATTTTGATCTGTTTTGGAAGATAGGTGAGGTACTCTATAAACACATAAATAATTCTCTATGAGGAAATGATTATACATTTAAAGAAGGGGTACAAAAAAAGTAGTTTGGGATCTACTCTCTTGGTGATTTGTAATAGACTTAGAAGATCAAGATTTTTGATTCCCGGTTATTTAACAAAAGCAACATATGAAAAAGGCTCCTCCACTCCAAATTAGGCCAGTGAAATCACCAAAGCTTGGATGGAAGCCACGAGAGGATTTCTGGGTGGCAAGAAACATGAACTTTGTTCTGGTATTATAAACAAATTCCTGGACTGAGCACGTGCTCAAAGATACTACATTCTTTAATTCTAAGGGTATGTCTGGCTCCTATTCTTTAAAAAATAAAAAATAAAAATTGAAGGAAGACGTTACTTTCTCCCTCCTGAAAAACTCCCAAACCATAAAGGATTCCTCCTTGGTAAGAACGGTTAAATAAATGACCAGTTCAGTCCTTTTTCCCCTCAGAAAAGAATAAATCAGTAGAATGCATTGTACAGAGCAATATAGCTTGACACAAATAAAAAATACAGCATCAACACATTTCTAGAAACCTCATGGGAAAAGGAGGCTTTTCCAGTTTCACAGCAATTCCACCCAACATACATCTTTGTCAGCTCTAGTCCTTGTCCCAAAGCCTGAGAAATGCCCAGTCATTCCTGCTGTGGCTCTGTGCTCTCTAATATAAATCACAAACGTGTTATAATAGTCCAGTGTTGATTATTATTCTTTCTGCAGCCTCAGTTTGAAAGACAGTTTCTCACCCATTGCAGTATTCCATTATTTTTCACTTCAGCATGGTTGGTGAAGCTTCCAATTTTAGCATAAAGCAAAGTAGATCCTGAAAGTCTGAAGAAAGCATGTCCCTGATTTAAAGCTACTTTCTTCCAGGTCAAATAATCATTAACTTTTTTCAAAAATAATAATATAAGGTACCCCCTTTTGGAGGGAGAAAGGCAGGGTTTCCACCTCTAAATAATTAAATGGGTGGCAAGTCATCATACTTGTGTTATAGTTTGTTGTCATGAGATTTACCTCAATGGCATAATGCATATTTCTGTCTTACTCAAGACAAAACACAACTATAGGTATCGGAGTGGTTTTAACCCATGGTTTATATCTGGGACCCCCAAAGTAGCACTCATGAGATGCCTTTGTTGTTGTTGTTGTTTAGTCGTTTAGTCGTGTCCGACTCTTCGTGACCCCATGGACCAGAGAACGCCAGGCACCTCTGTCCTCTACTGCCTCCCGCAGTTTGGTCAAACTCATGCTGGTAACCTCGAAAACACTATCCAACCATCTCGTCCTCTGTCGCCCCCTTCTCCTTGAGCCCTCCATCTTTCCCAACATCAGGGTCTTCTCCAGGGAGTCTTCTCTTCTCATGAGGTGGCCAAAGTACTGGAGCCTCAGCTTCACAATCTGTCCTTCCAGTGAGCACTCAGGATTGATTTCCTTCAGTATGGAGAGGTTTGATCTTCTTGCAGTCCATGGGACTCTCAAGAGTCTCCTCCAGCACCATAATTCAAAAGCATCAATTCTTCGGCGATCAGCCTTCTTTATGGTCCAGCTCTCACTTCCATACATCACTACTGGGAAAACCATAGCTTTAACTATACGAACCTTTGTTGGCAAGGTGATGTCTCTACTTCTCAAGATGCTGTCTAGGCCTGTCATTGCCCTTCTCCCAAGAAGCAGGCGTCTTTTAATTTCGTGGCTGCTGTCACCATCTGCAGTGATCATTGAGCCCAAGAAAGTAAAATCTCTCACTACCTCCATTTCTTCCCCTTCTATTTGCCAGGAGGTGATGGGACCAGTGGCCATGATCTTCGTTTTTTTGATGTTGAGCTTCAGACCATATTTTGCGCTCTCCTCTTTCACCCTCATTAAAAGGTTCTTTAATTCCTCCTCACTTTCTGCCATCAAGGTTGTGTCATCTGCATATCTGATGCCTTTAAAGCCTCCCTATTCTCCTGGCCCCACTTTTCCAGGAGATACCTTTTCCTCCTTCTTTGGAAGTAGAAGGAGGGGGCCGCTTCAGTTCTGAAAACAAGTTGAAATGCTTGAAGGAATGTTGGTCCTTCCTACTCCTCCTTTCAGCTTTCCAAACCGAGATCCACACCTCAGCAGAACACAGAGTTTACAGGGAACAAAGCCTCGTGAAAGAAAAAAAAGGAAAAGGTAATGGGTGGATAGAGAAGAGCCAATGGCTGGAAGAGGGCTGGTGGGCAGCGTAAGGAGGGAGGGATCGCAAAGAATATTGTATATTTGCTTTCTCCCTGCTCTCCAGGATCTAGTGGGGCTGTGTTTGTATGTTTTTCCTCCTTTCTAAGATCTGGAGGTCTGTGCTTGGTTTTCTTCCCCATCTCTGTCCAAGGGTGGGGGAGTCATCTTTGTTTTACATTCCCTCCTTTCAAGGTTTGGATTTGTCTGTATTGGTGGGAGTTTGGTTCTCTCCCCCCCCCCACTTCTCTAGGGTCTGTGTTTCCTTTTTCCCTTCTTACCTGCTTGCCTTCTAATGCAGTGAGAGTGAGAGGGACACTGTGGCCCCCACAGCAGCCATTTTGTAACTGTACAAGCCCCTTGTTGCAGTAGTTTCGAAATGATACCTGCAACATTTTGAAAATTCCAAATGTGCCCATAAACCCAGATAGACTAGTCCCCCCCCCCAAAAAAAAAACCAAGAGACCCGGTTATACTTTTGATAACTTTGAATATTTTGATAGTATCTGACAGCAGTCTTTCAATTTGGTAAAATGGCAGAGGCAGCATAAAAGGGCAAAAAGTTTGCATCAAGTTCAAAAAGCCACAGGAATCACGCAAAAACTGTGTGACTATGTAGATGATACAGTAGGTCAGTGTAAGCAGGAATTTATATAAGAGATAATTCTCTTCATTTGCATGGCAGCCTGCTGTCTATATTAGCTACCTTTCCATTAATGAACTGCCTGTTTAAATTCTAGTTTGTAGTAATTGGGCATAATTGACAAGATGTTTATTGTCATTGTGTTCCTGTCATCATTTTTGTTCTTAAAAGACCCAGTTCAGAAAAGAACGGAGATTCTTTGGTCATCTTAAAGACAAACAGTTGAATTGTAGCCTAAGCTTTAGTTTTCATATCTTAAGAAAAGTTATATTTGCTGTCCTCATCAGCAAGGAGTGGAGTATTCTTCCCACTGTTCCTGCTGGTGCTCTGCCTGCAGCTTATTGAGCTGTTGTGTTGTTTCATGGCACTCTGTTTCAAGACAGAGAACAGTTCTCAGAACTGGCTGAGATAATTGGAAAGAATATGTTGTTGGCCCTTCTGGGAATTACGGAAGAGCCCATACAGCACATACGATACTTTAAAAAGTTAACCTTTCTCCTGATTGTTGCTAGGTTAGAGATCGTGCACTGTTGGAACATATTTGAAGGACTCTCGATTGATGCATGGTATAACTAAAGTGTGGATGAATATGCTGGCTTGCCATGGCGGAGAAACTGACTTGTCAAATTAGAGCAGCCAAGGAGACAGTAAACATCAATTTCTTTTAAGCAAATTGTTCATATTACATGTCAGATGGGAGAGTCAAGTGAGATTATTGCTATTAGCATGGCACCAGTTCCTCTTACAATTTAGGTACAGTGGTACCTCGGGTTACAAACGCTTCGGGTTACAAACTCTGCTAACCCAGAAGTAGTACCTCGGGTTGAGAACTTTGCCCCGGGATGAGAATGGAAATCGCGCGCCAGCGGTGCAGCAGCAGCAGGCCCCATTAGCGAAAGCACACCTCAGGTTAAGAACAGTTTTGGGTTAAGAACAGACCTCTGGAACGAATTAAGTTCGTAACCTGAGGTACCACTGTATCTCCAAACCCGCCCCCGCCCCCAAGAGCTCTGGCCAAGCTCTTAGCCTGCTGATCTTCTCAGACATAGTTTTCCTGGCTTGGTAAACCATGGTTTTAGCAAGTTCAGAATGACCATTGGACCTTCACACCTCATTCTCCCCAGTCACCTTTCCTCCCACTGTATGCCTGCTTTAAAACTATGATTGTGGTTTGGTGCTGCTGTGAGCTTCGTTGTATTGATTTTGTTTTCTGTTGCTGGTTTTCTGTTATATTGGATTTTGTGCTATATTGCTTTTTATCAATTTATTATCTTGTTTTATGTTGATTTGTGTTTATAACTGTTAGATGCTCTCCAGGGAACTTACCTTATTGGGTAGCATACAAATATTGTAAATAAGTAATTCTTTAAATCAGATTCTGGCTTCATGTTGGCTTACTAACTAAAACAAGAAGCTGTAGCTAAGGCTGTTTTGTACTGAGCACTTCCTGCGGCATAGACACACTTTGGTTGCGTTCATACAACAGTTTATTTCAATTCTTCAATGTTTCCCTAACTGTTAATTTCATTATTATATTTGAGCTTCCATGTGACATAAAAGCCACATCTGGAAAACTAAAAATCCATTTGCAGCCCCCTTAACCCAAAAAATTGCAGTAGTAACGTGATGAAATTTGGGGTAGTATACCAGTATACAGTTCTTTTCCTGCTGTTTTTTTTGTGTGGTGAAACAGGAGCATATATGTGCTGAAATGGTGGGGGAGTAACCATAATGTCCAGTGATGTTCATTTTTGTGTCATAGCACGCCCACTGATGTGAATGAAATTTAGCGTCATATGCAGGGATTCTGTAGCAGTAGATTTCCTTTATTAGTATACGTTTGTGTGGATGACCTTTGAGGTCCATTCTGTCTCTACAATGGGTGATATATGAAAGGAGGAAGAGGAGGAAGAGGAAGAAGAACAAGCTTCTGCCTGCTATTTGACAGTAGACTGTCAGTAAACAAAGCAGTAAATGTCAAAGAGCAATACTGAGATTGGAGATAAGCCACTGGGTGCGCTTCAAAAGGCACAGGTGAAAAAAGGCATTAGATAGAAAAAGCTTCAGCCTGCACTTTAAAGGATGGCAGACTGGGGCTTATTTCTGATCTTAGTACTGTAGGAGCACAGCACTAAGCTCAGGAATAAGCTTCGGTCTGCTGCCTTTTAAATAAGCATGACCTTGGCTTGAACTTTGAATTTCCTAATGACAGCACTGCCCACCTTCCAAAATGGCCTCTGGCTAATAGGCCAGTTTTAGATCCAGCCATCAGGCCTGATTCGATTTTCCAATGCTCAGATAGAACAAAAAAGTTACTTTTTTAAAAGGCTGGTGCATTTTAAGGATAAAGCAAATTGCTTGGAATACCTGGACTTTGTTAGGTAACTACCTGCCCAGGTTAAATATCATGTCATTTTAAACAATATTTCTATTATTTTTATAATATTTTTTAAAACTTGTAGATGATTCCAGTTCTTAACAAATTAACTCCAATTCTGCTCCTGTTTAAATTTCTAGACTCAGTTCATATCAATGGCTCACTGGCATGAATTCAAAACCATTTTTGTAGGGCGATTCATTGTTTTTCATTTCCTGTAAAATTAGATGAGTGGCCAAGGCAAGGTTTAGCTATTTTTAGGTTCAGCAGTAATTGTAGTAGAGAAAACTGGCCAATTATCACATGACTGACAGTATCACAGGGAACATCCCAGCACTGTGTTGTAAACAAAGACTACCAGTATCAAAGACAAGCTTATGGTATAGAGAACAAGGCTACCAGACAGTTATGGAAGGGAGGATGTGTACTATCGCATACTATTATAACGATAAATAAAATTTCAGTCAGTGGTATTCAGCTGAGTGAGGCCACAGCTGCTCCATACATTTAAAGCAATACAGTGGTACCTGGGTTCTCAAAAATAATCCGTTCCGGAAGTCCGTTCCATAACCAAAGTGTTCCAAAACCAAGCCACGCTTTCCCATAGAAAGTAATGTAAAATGGATTGATCGGTTCAAGACCCCTGAAACAGCAATTTAACATGAATTTTACTATCTAATGAGACCATTGATCCATAAAATGAAAGCAATAATCAAGGTAAAGGTAAAGGGACCCCTGACCATTAGGTCCAGTCATGGCCAACTCTGGGGTTGCGGCGCTCATCTCACTTTATTGGCCGAGGGAACCGGCATACAGCTTCTGGGTCATGTGGCCAGCATGACTAAGCCGCTTCTGGCGAACCAGAGCAGCGCACAGAAACGCCATTTACCTTCCCGCTGGAGCGGTACCTATTTATCTACTTGCAATTTGACGTGCTTTTGAACTGCTAGGTTGGCAGGAGAAGGGGCTGAGCAATGGGAGCTCACCCCGTCGTGGGGATTCAAACCGCTGACCTTTTGATCGGCAAGTCCTAGGCTCTGTGGTTTAACCCATAGTGCCACCCGCATCCCGAATAATCAATGTACTGTACTATAAAATAAATAAGACAGAATTGTAGATGATAAATAAAATTATTCTTATTTTCTTACCTGCAATGATGATAGTCATAGTTTGGATGGGGGGCTTATCCATTTCCGCAGTCACTCAATCAATCAGTAGCTGAACTGGGTTCCACACAGTCATAAAAACAAATGAACCGAAAAAGCTTCAAAAACAAAAACGCAAAATAAATAGCAAAAAATAAAAGCGCCAAACTTAATGCATTCCGGAAGTCCGTTTGACTTCCGAAATGTTCAAAAACCAAGGCGCAGCTTCTGATTGGTTCAGGTTCCCCAGAAACAATAGCCGACAGCCGCATCAGACGTTCGGCTTCTGAAAAACGTTGGAAAACCGGAACACTTACTTCCAGGTTTTGGCATTTGAGGACCAAGGCGATTGAAGACCAAGGTTCCACCGTATTATACCACCTTAACAGACACGGCTTCCCCCAAGAATTCTGGGAATTGTAGTTTGTTACGGGTGCTGAGAGTTATTAGAATACCCCTTCTTCCCCTCACAGAGATACAGTTCCCATTCTTCCCTGGGAGGAGGCATTAATTGATAAACCAGTGGGAATTATTTTAAACTACAGTTGGATTTGAGTGTGTATACGTGTGTGTGTAATTGTCAGCCACCACAAATCTAAATAGCCCTTTATATTTACATCGACCACCTCATTTCCAGTGTGCAATCTTTGGAGTATGCAGCAACCCTTGCAACATTTTTATTTGTAATCTCTAAAGAAAAAATGCTGCTTTGACATACTCTCTGATTTAAAGTTAAAGCTCTCCTTGCCATTTCTCTCTCTTTATTCTTTGTTATGGAAGTTGATTGTTAATCCCACTTCACTTCCACTTGTCCTGTCACTGTCACCTGGGAAAACACATTGTATCCTGCTGAATCGAAACAGACGTCAATAGGATTTTCTGTGGATTGGCATTGGATTTGATTCAGCGATAATCAGCGGGTTTTCCCAGGAAAAGCTGTGTGACAAATGAAAAACCATTCAGACCCATGCCTAGAGAGCACGGGACAAGCAGAAAACATATTGGACCTGTACTTTCTAGGCATGGGTCAAGTGGAAGTGTAGATAAGCCTTAAATATCTATAAACTTTTTGCAAATGAACTTTCAGGATTTCATCTACCCCATTATAGCTACCTCCTAGGAACCCTTAGGAAAATATTGGATATCTCTGTTTAAATAAAGCTACTCTCCAGATGTATAGAAATTTTTCATATATATTCTGCTTGGTTACTCCTATTCTGCGAAAAGAGAGCTAATTCAACACCAGGCGAACATTAGATAAGAATAATCACTTCACCTTTTCCTCTGTGAACACAACAACCCATAAAAAAATGTGAGTTAAAAATTAATGTTAAAGGAGAATGAATAGCTAATGCTAACATATTGGAAGATGGTGGGTGGCTTTGATAATTCACAGGCAGAACAGGGGGACAGATTCTACACAAGAATGTAAGCTTCTAAACCTTAGCATTTCCCCCCCTTGGCTTCAGTACATAAAGAAATCAAACGTAATTAAATTTCTTTAAATCCAGTAACTAGTCCTTATTTTTATGACACGATCAATTCAAAGAAAAAAACAGAATTTCACGATTGGCTTTTTAAAAAGAAGAAAACAATGCATGTAGATTTTAATAGTTCAATTATATAGATATTACAGAAGAGTAGGCCAGAGGAGGGGGTTAAATCCCTGGAGGGGAAGGTTGCTGTGGAAACAGAAGCACTGTCAGTCATGGGTTTACTGAGAAGGGCTTAGGTGAAAAAGTAGTTTAAAATTGGATAACTTGGTATGTAAAATCCACTGTTATTTAACTAAAATGGATATCCTTTCCGTGTTGTGATATGAGCATAAGGAAAGCCTTATTTGATCTATCTAGTCCAGCATCCTTATTCCCACAAACTTATTCCCAATTATCTGTCCATTTTCTCACATGCGCACTCCCCATTCATCCATCATCCATTTATTCTTCCTTACACACATACCACTCACCCATGTTCACACACAATGTGGATCACCACATTTTGTTAGCAATTTTTGTTAACTAAGCATCTAACTAGCCGTCCTTACCGCCTTAATCAGTGGCTCGCTTTACTAGAAGTGAGCTGTTTGTGCGTTAATGGTTTGATATATTGCTTTGTAAGGATCACTCCTAATCTCCCGGTCAAAATGTTATAAGAAAAAATAGTTCAACAGCCTTCAGAAGAAGATGCTCAGGAGAAGAGTAGAGAAGGAAGCTTGTGTGGTTGGACTGGGATCATTAAGCATCATAACATGTAGTTTACCCTTGAGTGAAGCTTTTTCTTTTATCAATTGCAGTTCCCCAACCCCTTATGAGGATGCTCAAGGCACTCTGGGAG
This sequence comes from Podarcis melisellensis, assembly GCF_964234715.1. NCBI lineage: Eukaryota > Metazoa > Chordata > Lepidosauria > Squamata > Lacertidae > Podarcis > Podarcis melisellensis. Next base: position 49,152,474 of record NC_138539.1, read on the forward strand.
GGAAAGGGAGGAAGGGGCAGTCTTGCTGTGTGAACTAAAGTTAACACGCACAGTGTTTGATATAACACATATTCTGTGTTTGTTTGATATATCTATAATCCACCATTTAGGACAACTCACTGTAAGGTAGTTTAACAAATTAAAAATGCTAAACTATTATATTATCAATTGAAACCATAAACTATTCTGAAATATTTAATCATGATTTCAACAACAAAGAAAAGCAAGTAAAAAGTAAGACTGGAATAATCGGGATAAGAATAGAAATCTGGAAATCTTAATGTAAGGAAAGTAAATAAGGATCTGGAGAGAAATCTGTGATGGCTTCATGTTCGGAAAATGTCATGGTTAAGTTAGGTCATGTTGACACTACTTACTCCTTTTGTTGCATTCTCTCTTCTAGTGATCATTTTAGTGAAATAATCAACATTATGTTTTTAGCACGAAAGAATTTATCTCTTTATTAACAAAGTATAAAAATTGTCTTACTACTAGAACAGTCTTGCAGTTCTCATATGCTAGTGGATTGTGCTCTCAGAAAGAGAATAATAAACAGAAGCACAGATAAAAGCCAGTTGGAAACTTCCCCTTTCCTGGCCCCATCTGACTTAGTTTTTACGTTCATTGTGCTTTATTAATGATTCTACCGAGAAGAGACAGATGAAATTTGAACCGAGGGTAGAGCAAACTGAGATCCACACATGTAAACACAGCATTGTTTGTTTCAAAATGTTATTCAGTATTTATTTGATTGTGACATTTTTTTTATTTGAATAACAAAACTTAAATGTTGTCAAATATATACAGTAAATAGCAACACTCTCATTTTAGCCCTTTCCTGTACCACACCAGTAATTATCTACTGGTCATCAGCTTGTAACTAGACACCACAAGTGAGCCCTGCAACAAAATGTTGTGCTGTGCCCTTGGTGTGTGTCCCGCCATTGTGTATATATTTGGGGCATTTATTTATTTATTTATTTATTCATTCATTCATTCATTCATTCACTTTCACTCTGCTATTCTTCTTTCTGCTGTGCTGTTCACTAGCACATGCGCTCTCTCTCTCTCTCTCTCTCTCTCTCTCACACACACACACACACACACACACAGTCTCTCTCAAATTTTGTGTCCTATGTTGCATCCCTTGAAGAAGCATTTCTTCTTTGGCTGGTGAGCTGCTCTGTGCTTCTCTGAATTTGGGAGTGTGTGCTCTATAAGCCTTCTTTTTTTGAAAGAGGTCTCCAATCTGGCTCTTTGAGGGTTGAACCCAGCCCCTTAAACTTCCTCTCCTATGGGAGATCCTAGAGCAGGGGTGGGGAACTGGAACCTGTGGCCTTCTAGATGATTTTGCACTGCAGCTCCCACCATCCATTGGCCTAGGGCTGATGTGAGTTGGAGTCCAACAACCTCTGGGGGCCACAGGTTTCCCACATCGTCCTGGAGCAAAGGGAATGGAAACCATCAAGGGAGAGCATGATACTGGCACCCACATACACATTCTTCTTCTAGCCATTTTAGTGGGGTTGGACCCCTTTCAGGGGGCCACAATTTTAAATATTTTATACTTCTGTATACCTTGTGGTTGCCCCCAACATGCAAACACGTCTCTCTTGTTTGTGGGTGGCATTATGATAATTTATACTCAAATTATACAAAACAACACAAGCTTTACAAAAGAGATTTTCACACAGTGGTTTTGTATTTTATATTATTTTAATCATTTTTATTTGATTTTACAAATATAAATTTATAACAAAACCAAATACATACCCATATAAAGATATTTCCCTGAATCTTGAGACTTCCCCCATCTCCTCCATGGGTCCTATTCACAGAGTGATTTTGTAGTTACACTTGATTATTTTTTCTTTAAGCAAAGTATGATTTTGGCAGTTCATTTTGAGTAGCATTGTTAAGATGAATAAATTCTCTGAGATAGTATTAGAGATGGATCATCTGCCGTCCAATTAAGGTCATTGCTAGCAATCCACTGGATTATCAGATTAAGCACTTACTGATATTCTCAAATGCAGCTAATTATTTAGAAAATAAATACTAATATAGATGAATTACAGCAAAGTCCCAAGATATAACAAAACATTAACCCTTTTCAAAATTTGAATGTATAGGGATTGTTTCCTCTTGAATGGGCAACATCCTCTTTCTAGCTGTTTTCTCATTCCTTAGTTCATAAATTGCCTCCCAAAAATTAAAAGCCTAATGCAGTGGTCCAAAAAGGACCTGGTTCATGCCTGATAATGCTATCAGAAGGTTAGAGTACCTGTCTCAGAGGCATTCCAAATGCCTCACTGTCAGTCAGCGGTTTGGATGCATTTTCCTTCAAAAAGAGGAATGTGATGAAGAAACACCTTATTATTTGTGTTATCTATTGAAACCTTAGCTGAAGAAATGAGTTAATAAAGAAATAGGGGTAAAGGTGGTGCAGGAAGAGTTTAAAATTAACCTGTACAGCTTTAAAAAATGGTTTTATTTATGCATGATCCAGTAAGCTTTTCTCAGAGACTTGAAATTAATTTTTTTTTTAGCAAAATGTTCATTTATAAAAAATCAGGTTTATAAAATTGGGATGGATGGGATTCAATATGAATAAGACTTTAAAGAATAAGATAAGTAAAAAATGTTTAACCGCTTATTTTAAATACTTGGGGATTCGAGTCACACACACTCACGAGCCTTTAATCAGTCAATTATATTTTAAAAAGTAAGGAGTTAAAGGCAAATATTATGTGTTGGAGGAGACTAAAAATGTATAGAATGTGAAACACACTGTTTTTGAAAGCATAGTATTGCAAAAACTATTGTTTTAATTTTTGAATATACAATTCTATGTTCCAAATATGGGCGTGCCATTGATTTGTATATTGGCATTATGATACCGGCAGTTTCACTTTCAGTTCCTTTCCTAATACAGTGGTATCTCGGGTTATATACGTTTCAGGTTACAGACTCCACTAATCCAGAAATAGTGCTTCAGGTTAAGAACTTTGCTTCAGGATGAGAACAGAAATTGTGCTCCGGTGGCGCAGCGGGAGGCCCCATTAGCTAAAGTGGTGCTTCAGGTTAAGAGCAGTTTCAGGTTAAGAACGGACCTCTGGAACAAATTAAGTACTTAGCCCGAGGTACCACTGTAATGCCTAGCATGGAGTTTGCCTTTTTCATGGCTACTGCACATTGAGTCGACATCTTCATCACCCTGTCTACTATGACCCCAAGGTCTCATTCCTAGTCATTCACCTTTAGTTGAGACCCCATGAGCATATATGTGAAATTAATATTTTTCACCCCAACATGCTTCACTTTACACTTATATACATTGAATTGCATTTGCCATTTTACCACCCATTCACTCAGTTTAGAGAGGTCCTTTTAGAAATTCTTGCAATCTCTTTTTGTTTTAATGTCTCTGAACAATTTAGTATCAAGTGTTTGGATAATATATTTGCTTATGCCTAGCTATGAACACTAGAACTTTGCTTATGAACAGTTGAAACATATATCCTGTATTTAGAGCTCATGCTGTACCCATACTAATTGTATCAATAAATGTTTTGGGATTTCATGAAGCAAGATTCTGAGTCTTTTGACCAAAGGTGGGAGCCAGGACAAATGTAGTTTTGCCCTAAAATAAAGCTCATTTGAATGAAGATTATAAATGAAATTAAAGTTTTAATGCTCAATAAGGTACCAGCAAACCGATTTGTAATTTTGTTTGGCTGTATAAAAGACTGGTTTCTGCCGGAAGATAAGGAAATGACAGCCCATCTGTTAACAGCTGCACATATAGGAATTGGTAAATATAGTTAATTAATATAGTTAATTAATAGGATGGGGGGTAGACAAACAAATAATTAAAATTAAAATTAAAAATGGGAGCATGTTTGTAATGTGTACAGTATAAGAAGACACAGGAAAATTTAGGACCATTTTGTTTGGCTTAGCTGTATTGTTTTTTTTTGGGGGGGGGGAGTGCAATAAAATATATTTTCAGAAGAGAGTTGGAATGTAGTGAGCCAAGGCCTGTTTGGGGCAAAAGCCTGTCTTGCTCTTTTGTAATAATGTAGGGCACAGGAATGGCTTATGAAAGCCAGAAGCATTTTATCAAGTAGAATCGGAGAGCTGAGCTTGGACAAACAAGACCTGCAGAAGCTTTTGCTGTTATTATATAACTGAAAACAGTTTGCCAGGAGGGATACCTAATATTTCCTTAAAGACAATAAGTTACTCACCTGTACAGTAACCCTGTAAAAGAAAATTACCAAGAAGCGTTACCTCACTATTTCACAACATTAAAATTTGAAAAGATTTCATGATGGAAAAAAGCAGGAATGCCTGTGTACTTTCCTTAGCCAATATTAGGGTTGTATATGTTAGGGAAGTATGAAAGCACGGTGACTTGCCAAGCAAGAGACAATATATCATTGTGTAAGACTTAAGTGACAGTTTAGTTGTTTATGTAATAAAAGAGCTGTTGAGGATCCATGTGTTTTATTTCCTGAGCTACACCAGTTTTGCCGGTGAAAATGTATTTTTAAACTCTTTAAGATAATTGTCAAGATTTAAGTACTGTATTACAGTAACGAATCCACTCTTTATTAGCATTTAGTGGAGTTGATTTACTTGACGGACAGGTCACCTCACATGCAGCAACCCCAGTCTTTCTTTTGCTTGCTTGCTTGAAGTGGGAGTGGGTTGGAAGAGAATTACTGAAATGCATATAGTTCACCCATTTCCCCATAATGGTTGATGTGCTTAGGTCTCATATTATATGCAATGAGGATCATTTTGTGCGCAGGTGCTGTTCCCACAATGGACTGGCACCAGGCCCTTTATATGATTTCTGTGATAATTTACCTGTTAGACTGAGAAACGTCAGTATTATTAAAAAGTAGTATTCAGCAACTCCTGATATCCAGACCTTTCACATTAAACATTTCCCCAATTGTTTTGTATTTCACAGACCCCTCCCCTAGTTAGGCTCTTTCTGTCAAAGTGGTTTGTTAGTCTGTGCTAAAAGGAAATCTGACCTATACAATATAACATTAATTTTTTTAAAAAAACCATGCTATATATTTTACGGGTCACTCGCAACCTGTGTGAGGGTTACATTCCAGGGATGACGCATATATGCAAAAATGTGTATAGTCAGACAAGACCCTTCAAACTGACCCTACACAGCCATCCTTATCTTCTGGGGCTGGCATTCATAATGGGTCACATACAAACACACCCCAAGCCTTGCTTACTGGGCTCTAGGATGCTCCCATGAGATATTGCAGGGCACCCAAGAGCCTCCCTAGAGCTGAGTAAGCAAATCTGAGTTTCCCAGCTCAAAAAGAACTCTCCACCTTCCATGATTTTTGTGCTATTTCAACTGGCCAATCGCCAAGCATGTAAAGTTGAAATTATTATTATTTATTGAATTTATATACCTGGAGGTTTCAGGGCAGAATAAAATAAAAATATAAAACCACAAAATATATAATCAGAATAAGAACAACCACCCAATAACTCCCCCACCCCCGAAAAAAAATATTTTAAAAGGGCATAGAATGTCAATCAAATCAACCAAATACTTAGTTAAAAAGCAATATTTTTGCCTGGCGCCCGAAGGTATATAATGAAGGTGCCAGGCAGACTTCCCTGGGGAGAGCAGTCCACAGATGGGGAGCCACTGTGTAGAAGGCCCGTTCTCATGTTGCCACCCTCCGTTCTCGAGTTAAGTGTGTGTACGTTAAATGTGTGTAAGTAGTATGCTGCCTCTATAATAAATATATAAAATGTTTAACATAGTATGATTGTGAAGTTTTTCATATTCACAATTAGGGTTGCCATATTTCAAACAGTGAAAATCCAGACAGAAAAGTTGTTGAATTTTGGGGGGCAAAATCGGGGTGTGTGTGCCATTTTTGAGCTATTTTTATGGAAAATTGGCAGAAATGTCATTGCTGACATGGGCTGCCATACTTCCAAATTTTCCCAGGCATTTTACTGATTTCCGCCAGGACACTGTTAGAGTAAGCAGCATTCCAGATATGTCCGAAAATATGGACGTGTGGCAGCCAATTAAATGAGTTTTGTGTATGTACTATATACAATAAAAATGAAAAGGAAGGAAGATGAAATTGCAAGACCTTTAAGGCTCTGCAATTTCATCAATATGCACATTAAATATTTTGGTGGAAGTTAATGTGCAGACTTGCATCACAGACCACATTTGTTCAGTGGTGGTGTATTTACACTTCTGACAAATTAAACAGTTGTCACATCACTTCCCCATGGTGGAGCAATGCTCTCCAGACTATTCTAGCAGATAAATTATGCTATTTTGTGATGCTGCAATGCTATTATTTTTCTTATGTGAAGTCTTAAAGAATAGAATTATTTAATATAACGGGCTCTTTAGAAGATCTCTAAATAGACTTGGAAGACTATTAAAAAGCAGCACCACAATTTCATATAAATTCCTGTAGCAGCTTTAGATTTGAAAATGGCCTATTTCACACTTCTTAAATTATATTTGTGTGTTTCTAGACTGTTTCCCACTTTTCAACTCTACCTCCAATGCTGAAAACCAGTTTGGAGAAATAGTACTTGCTGATTGGAATGGTGCAGTTTGATATAAATAACAAATAATTCATTATATAGTTTTAAGTATACTAATTTTAATATAAAACATAATTGTTTTGGACTTTTAAAATCCTAAGCCAGGAAAATCAACTGCAGATATTCAATCTGAATTTAGGACTAATTGAATTCTCTCTCAACACTTCTAACATAGGGTTACCAGACGTCCCCAGTTCCCGGGGACAGTCCCTGAATTTGCACATCTGTCCCCAGACAAATTCCGTCCCCGGAATGTCCCCAGATTTGCAAATCTGTCGCCGGGAAACATGGCAGCAGCAGCCTCAGCAGCCCGGAGCCAGCCTGTTAGCGCAGTTGGCTCAGGCTGGCTTCAGGAGCTGCCCGCTGCCGTTGCGCCCACCATTTTTCCTGCGCCACGGCAGTGAGCAGCAAGCAGCTCCTGAAGGCAGCCAGAGCCTCCTGCACTACCAGGCTGGCCCCTCCTGGGCAACAAACGCCTGCCTGTGACTCCTGAGCCTCCCCATATCTGTCAAAACAAAGGGGGAAGGAGATTGGGGAAGGCTCAGGAGTCACGGGCGGGTGGCGTGCCATTGCCCAGTTTTTTATGTTTCACGGGGTGCGAAAGAAGGGCTTTGCACTTTTATACAATATGCATGTGTGCTTGGGCCCAGGGTCTTTTGCCTCACCATCCCCACTACTGACTCCCTGTTGCTACTCAGCTTCGGGGGGGGGGGTGTCCCCGGATTCATTGAAAAAAAATCTGGTAACCATATTCTAACACGCTAGCTCAGAAGTAAGACTCATATATGGAAAGAGTGTGATGCTGAAAATTAATTCATTAAACAGCAGAACATTATCAGCAGCAGTAAATGTTAAAATCCCTAAAATCAATGCTAGTGGTAACATAAACTCACATATCAACATATAAAATGCCTGGGCAAAGTGAATACCTCACTTCTGCATTTGTAACCCTAATGTCTTACGCACTATGGCAACTCTGTTGACATATAATAATATGAATTTCCTGTATTTATAGCTTATAAAATGACACACACAGAGATTTATTTAAATCGCTTGAGAAGAAAGATGTTCCAGATGATTTAAGAATTTCAATTCAAGGTTGTTGTTGTTGTTTTGTGAGTTGCAAGCTTATCTTTTGAGGAATGTGTTCTATAACATGCAGATTCAGTCTCGGTTTCACCCTCAATAAGTTCAATTTATATCTCCAATCAAGGTCTTAAAACTTGATGCTGCAAATGTAACGGACATGGCCTTCTCTCCATTGCGCCTTAAGACTATCAGTTGCATCTGGCCTGCCAAGTGTCTGTTGTACAGACTTGAGCAGGAGTCGCGTGTAGCATGGTGCAAGGGATAATTGTTCTACTAGTCATCTATCAGTGCTTCTGTATGGTCAATATTATACAGGACACATCCAAGACACCCACACAGCCAAATTCCATACATTACATTAGCCCCTGAAATAATTGCATTTTCCCAGCAACGAATCCTGTCCTGTAACGCAAAGCAGTCCTTCATTACGGCACGATGAGGGACTTGAAGAGGATGTTTACTGTCCCCAGCACGTTACACAGTTTGCACTGGCTAGAATTTATTGAGGAAGTGTGAAATAGGATGCTAGAGTATGTGCGAGCGGAACTTGAACTGCAGCTTCGGTTTCACTGAGCGTATGATTCCATTGTGTTGCAATTTAGAACAAGTTGCTAGAAAGCTTGGGAATACAAATGACTTACACAGAAGTTATCTATGTGAACTTACACTGTTCAGCATTCATACCAAGACTCTCCCCCCCCCCCAAAGTTAACAGAGCCCTGTTTCCCCACCCCAGAGGCACAGCAGGTGGCATGAGAGGGCATTGCTGGAAACGAGAGGACCAGGCATAACTCCCATGTCCCCCAACTAGTCCTCCCTCTGTTTGCTACACAGGTTCCTCATAATCTGAAGCATGAGTAACATGAATGGCATGTACATGGAAGGCTGGGCAAAAAAATTCCCACTCCATAATGATGCCCCCTCAGACTGCTTGCTCGTGTAACTGGGGGCAAGTGGGAAAGCTTTGAGATCTACTGCTGTGCGCAGCCGTTACACCTGAACTCAGTTGGTTGGAGCCCCAAGTGATTTCATTTTGCAGAAGCCTGTATAACCTTTAAATTACAGAAATAATAAGAATAGTATTGGTTCTATTTTTGGGTACACTCTGAATAATTTACAGCAGATATGAATCAAGCGATTTCAGAGGAGAGAAAATTTGGCTTAAATGTACATTGGCAATAGCTTTAAACAGTTCCTGCACCAATTAGCAAGAAATGTTCATCACCACCTGATATTACAAAATGATGTTTCCCTCCCTGCCTGTTTTGTGTGCGTGTGTGTTGTTTTTTGTGGGTTTGGGGCCTGGAAATTGTGTGGTAACAGCAGTAGGAATCCTGAGTGTTCCATGTGAATAGTTTTGCTGTAGATATACATTTTAACCTTGAAACCGTGGGAGTCTTCTAAACTCTCTGTGTAAAAGACAGTTTTCCAGATATAAATCTTAATATTGTTTATATAAGGACAGGGGTTAATGATTTGGCTCAGAAGCCAAAAATATCAGTTGAGCTAAAATATGGTTTATACACTAAATTTAGCTGTAGAATGAACTCTCCCCAAATCCACACCCCTATCGATGACTGCTTCTGTATTTAAATGCCAACTTAAGTCAAATATGACAAATAGTTTTGAACATTATTACGTTAAAAGAGAATGTTTCCAGAACCTCCCTGGAGGCTAGTAGACATGGTCTTTTTGCCAGTCAGTGAGTTCATTGCTAAATAGAAAACAGAATTTGGAATAATGACTGCTGATGTCACCAAGGGCACTGATGTTTGAGGTTCCCGAAAATGGGGAAGCATTGCTATTTCCAATTGCAGTTCATAAAAAGGATGATGTATTTGAGGGGCTTTTTCCCCCAGATGCAAGGTTGTGGGTTCCCAAGGCAGGCTGATAGCTTCCACCCCTTTCCAGCTTTCTGACAATAATGTTACAGATCTGGGGTAACAGAATTTGGGGGTGCAAGGGCACCTATAACTGCTAGAATTAGTTTAATGAGGGTGAAAGAGGAGAGCGCAAAATATGGTCTGAAGCTCAACATAAAAAAAACGAAGATCATGGCCACTGGTCCCATCACCTCCTGGCAAATAGAAGGGGAAGAAATGGAGGCAGTGAGAGATTTTACTTTCTTGGGCTCCATGATCACTGCAGATGGTGACAGCAGCCACGAAATTAAAAGACGCCTGCTTCTTGGGAGAAGGGCAATGACAGGCCTAGACAGCATCTTGAGAAGTAGAGACATCACCTTGCCAACAAAGGTTCGTATAGTTAAAGCTATGGTTTTCCCAGTAGTGATGTATGGAAGTGAGAGCTGGACCATAAAGAAGGCTGATCGCCGAAGAATTGATGCTTTTGAATTATGGTGCTGGAGGAGACTCTTGAGAGTCCCATGGACTGCAAGAAGATCAAACCTCTCCATTCTGAAGGAAATCAGCCCTGAGTGCTCACTGGAAGGACAGATCGTGAAGCTGAGGCTCCAGTACTTTGGCCACTTCATGAGAAGAGAAGACTCCCTGGAAAAGACCCTGATGTTGGGAAAGATGGAGGGCACAAGGAGAAGGGGGCGACAGAGGACGAGATGGTTGGATAGTGTTTTCGAGGTTACCAGCATGAGTTTGACCAAACTGCGGGAGGCAGTGGAGGACAGAGATGCCTGGCGTTCTCTGGTCCATGGGGTCACGAAGAGTCAGACACGACTAAACGACTAAACAACAACAACAAGAAATTAATAAAAGGGTGGAATTTAGCTGATTTTTTGAGTACTGAAGGAAAGATGCCAGGCCAGTGGAAAAATACAGACTAAGCTCACTTTCCAGGGCCAGGGCCTCACCTGGGATAAAAGTCATTAAGCATGGCAAAAGGTGTTGATAGCCCATCACAGGGAAATCCTTGGGCCTGTGCCAACGGAGGTGGCTAGGGTTATGCTGAGCAATGCCGTAATTACAGGGATATAGTCATCTTTTAAAACTGGGCTTAGAATAGTGGGGAGAACAGGTGAGCAGACAGGGGTTGCTTGGCAAGGGGTTTTCTGGAAAGGAGAAGCAGGAAGTCGAGAGAACTTTAATACTTGGGGCTGAAGGGCAGATGCCATGAGGGCTGGCTGAAGACAAGCTGGAGCAGAGGCACAGAGATGGCACTTAGAAAGCCTCTGAACGCAGTGCTGAGCTGCTGTGAAGGACGGGCCTTCTTGAGATGCAAATGCTGTCAACTCCACACACTCTCCATCTGTGCCCAGGTTGTAAAAATATGTTAATAAATCCCATTTTAAAAGACAGGACAGCCTCCACTGCATCTTGATTCCCAATGGAAACACGACCCTGAGTGAGCGCCTGGAACCTGCCGGAATTTTGCTCTCATTTCCTCTCTCATTGAAAGAGGAATCACTTCAGAGAAATTTTATCTCCTGAGGTGTACAAGGATAAAGCACTTAACTGCTCTTTAATCTCCAATCCTAAATACAAATAATTTGGTACATGTTAGTGAAGCATTTAAATATGTGTTTGTCACAAATTAATACCTACTAATAGAAACCTAGCTTGACTATATTAGAATCATAGTTTGCCTCTCTCTTTGTGTTACTGAAATAATATTTAATGAATACATTTGTAATTTATTTCAGTATAGACATTCTACAATGTTGCTGCAGAAAGCCTCTAGAATTGCTGGAAAATATGTTTTTTGATGTAGACTCAAAGTAAAATATTTTTGTTTAAATAAATCTCATGCTCCCATATCTCACTAAATCTAGTCAGCCGATACAAACTGGCAACCATTTTATAATCAAGGCCGTCTGGCTTGAGGATTTATTTTATGTGTGACAATGCAAATAAATACTAAGTGAATATTTCAGTATTTGAAACTTTCATAGTAAAACAAAAAAATACTTTCCGGACAAATTCCTAAAACTCTAATTTCACATTTGAGATATGGAAACTTGTGTCCCTTATATGTAACATGAGTTACCCATTTTAACAGTTACATAAATAGGTTACAACAAATAAACTGAATTTTATTTTAAATGGCTGTTAGAATTTGATTCCATTTAAAGGTGTTTGTTACCTTACTAGACTGAAAACCGGAGGTGTAAACTATTTAGAATGCAGTTTTGTTGTTTGCCCAAATGTAATGTGAGCTGGCACATTTTGTTTTGTTATTGCTGCCCTCTGCAGGTTGCTTGAAGTATAATGAAAAGGGAGTTTGATGCTTGGAAAAGCAGAGATGAACTTTAAATGCAATTTTCTAGTGACCAAATGTTTTGTCCATGTGACCAAATTATTTGTTATAATCCATAATCAAAGGGAAAGGGATTGGGCGGTGGGGAAGGAAGGAAGGAAAATCCAACCCCAGCCACATCTTATTAGCTACAAGTTCTTATAAGAACCAGTTGGAATAGAAACAGTTCAAAGAAAGGAGCAGCCAAAAGTTGCTGATTTTTCAGCAGAGTGTACAATAGAGACCCGGCAGTCCCAACTCTGCTGCAGCCTGATAGAAAGGCTATATAATATGGTGTCTCTGTAGAGTTCAGATAGCTATTGGCCATCTTTTCAGTGGTACAGTTACTTTAGACTCTGAATTTAATGGTTTTGCAGGAGTGGCCTTCATTAGATGGTAACGTGTATTACAGTGGTGCCTTGGGTTACATACGCATCAGGTTACATGCGCTTTAGGTTACAGGCTCCGCTAACCCAGAAATAGTACCTTGGGTTAAGAAGTTTGCTTCAGGATGAGAACAGAAATCGGGCTCTGGCAGCGAAGCAGCAGCAGGAGGCCCCATTAGCTAAAGTGGTGCTTCAGGTTAAGAACAGTGTCAGGTTAAGAACGGACCTCCAGAACAAATTAAGTTCTTAACCCGAGGTACCACTGTACCTACTTCAAAATGTGGTAAGCCACCCCTAATGCTCATTTTGCTGAGTGGAGCACTGGACATCTGTTCCTAACTTGGTACGTTTCAAAAGGCTGCCTGAAACAGTCCTATACACCAGACAAATTAGGCCCAGCAGGCTAAAGATTCCCCAAGGCTGGTGTATAAGTTTGTTGTCTTGGTAGCATTTTGAACGGTACCATGTTTCTAACAACCAATCATTCACAAGGAACCTACTGTTTCTACTGGGATTGTATTAAGATTTCTTTGAATAGTAAAGATGATGTTGAGATTAGGATTTTTTATTATTATTTGTACCCTGCCCATCTGACTGGGTTGCCCCAGCCACTCTGGGTGGCTTCCCACAAATATAAAAACCTTGTAAAACATTAAACCTTAAAAGCTTCCCCATACAGGGCTGCCTTCAGATGTTTCCTAAATGTTATATAATTACTTATTTCCTTAACATCTGATGGGAGGGCATTCCACAGGGTGGGTGCTACTACGGAGAAGGCCCTCTGCCTGGTTCCCTGTAACTTGGCTTCTCGTTTATGGTTTCAAATAAAAAAATCCTTTTTATGCATGTCTTTTTTTAAAAAAAGCATGCCTTCCTTTTCTCTATAAAATGATCTCTCTCTCTCTCTCTCTCTCTCTCTCTCTCTCTCTCTCTCTCTCGATATATATATATATATATCAATCACACACCAAACAGTTAAAATGGTTCACATTACATTGATTTCAGTGGTAGTATTAAACACATGCTCCACGATTTTCAATTTCAGCAGTTTAGAAGGGGTTCCTCACAAGTAAATATCTATTTTCTTTTGATGTGTGAAACCTTAGCTCCAAACCTTTTCGAAACGGGGGGGGGGGGGAGTGCAGGTTGAAATCTGCACTTTTGTGTTTTCTGCCTACATAAGATAAATTTTAAGATTGCTTGTCAAAGAAAGTGTCAGATGTGTTTCCAAGGCAACTTACTAAAGATACTTAGAAATCTAAAGATAGATATAATAATGTCAGTAGCTAAATAATATTGTTCATCTTGGCCTTTTTCTCTTTAACAAATGTGAAATATTTAAGATAGATTCAGAAGCCTTCTAACTATTGCTGTTTTGGGCAGTTTATTGCAGAGTTAGTTCATGTTAGAGCAAAGTGATAAAGGAATACACAGTGAGATGCACAGGGAAAGGAAGTTCCCTGTTGGCAGGCAGGATTGACTTGTTTGGCCATCCCATTTTCTCAGCCATATAACTTGATTCAAAATTCTCTCCCAGGTTTTATGTTCTGGACAAACAGCTCACTTTGCTGCAAGGAATGTTTGTGGCCAAGGGTTGAGATGGATTACTTTTTTAAGTAGCAAACCTGTTTAAGGCATGAGCCTAAGCACATTTAAAGGAAAAGGTACCCTTGACTGTTAGGTCAGTCGCGGACAACTCTGGGGTTGTGGCACTCATCTCGCTCTATAGGCCAAGGAGCCAGCGTTTGTCCGTAGACAGCTTCCGGGTCATGTGGCCAGCATGACTAAGCTGCTTCTGGCGAACCAGAGCAGCGCACGGAAACGCCATTTACCTTCTTGCCGGAGCGGTACCTATTTATTTATTTACTTGCACTTTGTCATGCTTTCAAACTGTTAGGATGGCAGGAGCAGGGACCAAGCAATGGGAGCTCACCCCATCACGGGGATTTGAACCGCCGACCTTCTGATCGGCAAGCCCTAGGTTCTGTGGTTTAGACCACAGCGCCACTGAACCCTGTGCAACTGATTTCTAAGAAAATGTGCTACTTCATTGAACTGTAGGATTCTCACAAAAGCTGTATGAAGTTAGTTAAGCCTTTTTATGTGGCAGTCAAAGGCAATACTGTTTACTGCGGTTTCATACCTAGACAAATAAATGTTTGAGTGTAAAGTGTTGTTCAGATTTTACGAAAAAGCACAAGCAATTAGTTTTTTTACATATGCAAACATAGATATCCTGTATATATTAAGAGGAGAGTTGCATATGGTTGGTGTATTATCATTAGAGTTTTATCAGACATCTGATGCAACGAGAACTTTTGAGCAGCATATAAAGGTAGTGCTTGTTTAAAAACAAGTGCCTTAGAACAACCTGTCATGCACAGGGTTTAAATACTTATGTGTGAGAAGGAAGGTTGTCAGGGTCCCATTGAGGCTGCTATTGCCTTTCTACCAAAAAGCTGATCCCTCTGCACTGTTACTATGCATGGGGGTGGGGGCGACATTCATCTTGCAGAGGAGGGATTGGCATGGAAGTAAAGTACAAAATACCTTGCCATTTACAACCTTAAACAAATCTTCACTTTGCCTTGTAACTTTCACTAAATTTTGCCAAAATAGATATGCTGTGGAGGATCTATGATCAGATCTCCAAATGTTGTGTATTTTCACTTAGAGCTGCTGCTATTATCCCTGCCAATTTGGATCCTGGCCATTGTTCTGAGGGAGGAGTTAACTCTTTTCTCTCAGTACAATGTGAGAACCTCTTCTGTTGCCACTCTAGCAGCAGTTTTGAAAGGTGATTGGAGTCAGGGAAACATCTGTGCTTAAAGCAGTGTCACAGCCCAAATAAAAATCTTAAAGTGCTTGTAGTTGCATCTGAGCAAAAGGAAAATGTGTTGGAAGCTCCAATCACAGAGTAGTGTGATCCTTCCACAACTGTATCCTACAATATGGCATCAGGAAAGGGGGCTATATGTCTGTTTTAGTGGCATCATAAGCCTTAGAAAAGCAGTCATATCCAGCCAGCACTCCAAATTACAATAGCTCTACTATTATGGGAAAGAGAGAGATTTTAGGTTTATCCTCTAAACCAGGAGGGGGGGGGTGTCTAATCTGTTGCCCTCCAGATCATGTTGAGACTCCACATTCATCATTCCTGATGCTTCATCGCGCTAGCTGGGGCTGTTGGTTCCTGGAGGCCGCAGTTTAGCCACTGCTGTTGCAAAACTAAAGTGGTTTATTGAGGAGAGACGTATAAGCCTGCAAATGAACAACAGCTTCTCATTTCCTGTAAACTGGAAATAACCTAGCACTTCTCCCTGCTTGATGTCTGCTCTTCTTTAAAACTTTAACACCACACTTTTATTTCCTGGTAGTCAGCCTGTTGCCATAGCAACAGGTGTTGGAAATTCAGGTAATATGAGTCAGGGCTAATCCTGCTAATACGTACATCTTTCCTAGGAGCCTTGTCTTGGTACTTCCCTGTCTTATGCTTGTAGCTGTGCCCTGTATCCCTTGTGAAAATAAACCTTTTGGTGGATTCACAGGGTTCTTAAATCTAAAAGTAATGCAGGGCACGTTATCTTGTTGATAGGTTACGGGGGGAAATATTTTAAAACTCAAGTAAAAACATTAACAAGCAATGGTCCACATACAACAAATATAAATAATAGGTGAGCTCTTTCGTTAATCAGAGTAGCCCCATTGAAATCAGTAGACTTAAGTCTTTCCATTTTAATGGGCTCTACTCAATTTCTTAGTTGGCCAATAAGATGGGTAATCTAACAATAAATATGCATTATGATTTCTTAAAAGATTGTATTTTAGAAAGTGACGGTGCTGTACTGTTTCTGCAGAGATACACTAAACAATGCACATCCACAGGGTTGTTATGGTGGTTGCCCAAACTTCTTTGTTGCATTAGCTTTTTAAAGTTCTGAATATCACCTTTCACATCTTTCTTGACAGGTAATTAATCCAACATTTGGATTGTATAGGCTTTTATTGGGGGCCCTTGTGCTGTAAAAAGTATTGGATAAATGGTGTTTTGGCTGCAACTTTAACCATGTTTCTTAGATTACCCACCATGTGTACCACAATAATAGTGGGGATGAGGCAGCTGTTATTGGGTGTTTTAGATATATTAGATTTTCCATGGTTAACAGCTGTGTTTTCTTTCAGCTTTCTAGAAAGAATAGACAGTGTCAGTCTGATTGATTACACACCCACAGATCAGGTGAGTAAAGTGGGAAACAACTGGCTGTGAACTGTAAGTCATCTTCATATTTTTTTATTAAAAAAATGTGTCCAGTGGTGTCCATCTGCTGAGAGAATAAAACGTGTCAGTGGAACAGGAATGCAGTGTCTGGTATTTCCCTTGCATGCTCTATGCCACTGAAACCTGCTCCAGAAGAGACTTCAAAAAATTGCCTCCGTCCCTGTTCTACTGGTAGATTTGTTTCATGTGTGCACAGACAGCACTGGATGCAACCCATAGTATTTAATTTTAAATATACTAATTTTAAACCGTTTGGTGGGGGGAATGTCTCAGATGAAGGATGAGTTAATTCTGTCATGTTTGCTTCCTTAAAATTCAGAGATCACAATCACAGAAAGAACGTAGATCATTTGTTGAATTGTTCTAGTCCTTCATCCACGACTGGTGAATTTAGTTTTTGTGAACAACAGGGGCTTTAACTTTTTCCCTTTCATGCCACGTGGCAGACTGCTTTTGAACTGTGGGCGGGGGAGGGAGGAGAGACATTAAAAACAATTTGTTGTATTACGGGGTGGAGGCAGTCATTCAAAGAACAAAAGTAAAATAGTTCCACCTTGCTTGATTCTAAGCAGGTCTTCAGATCCTGGCCAGTATCAAAAAGTAAATATCACCCGACTCCTTGTTTGCATTTCCTGATGCCCAAGAAGCAAAACACATCAGCCCTTTTCACTGCTGATTGTGAGGCACGTGCCATCCTGGTGTCTGGCATAGACACAAAGGCACGCCTTTTCAGAGGGAATTTAGCCAGGTATGGTAAGAACTGTGCAGTTTGAGAAGTTACTGAGAAGAGAGAGCCAGCTGACGAAACAGTTGTGTCAATTCACATTGTGCATCAGTTGCCCTGAAATGTTGATATATATCAGTTAAAATTGTATAGTCCGGGGTAGACAATGTGATGCCTCCCAGATGTTGTGGGCAACAACTCCCACCAGACCCAGCAGAATGGCCAAGAGTCAGGGGGTGATGAGGGCTGTCATTCAAAACATCTGGAAGAACTACGTTGGCTACTCCTGTACTCCTAGTATAAACAAGTGTATTTTTAAACCAAAAAACTACATACTTCTGATTCTGTTTTTCCTTTCCAGGATCTCTTGAGGTGCAGGGTTTTGACATCAGGGATTTTTGAGACAAGATTCCAAGTAGATAAAGTAAACTTTCAGTGAGTACACTAGTACTGTAGTAATCTGTAATTTTTGTCATTATGGTAAAGTAGAGGTGACCAAATTGACTTTAAAAAAATTATAGAACCTTTTTTTTTTTCAAATAACCTTGTGGGCTGCAGCAGGATTGCACAAGAGAAGAGCAAAACTTGAAACATATACAACAGCTCCATTTGTTGCACAAGCCATTGCTGATTATTTACTTCTTTCGGGAAATTATGGTCCTTGAACTTTCAAATTTCAGATGAGGTCTTTCCAAGGCTTTATATAATGATAATGAAAGAGTGGAAGTGTTATTTCACGAGCCCTAATTCAAATAGCACATTAAAATCCCTGGGTTTTGAATTTTTATATTTGATACCTCCGAAAGCAATGATAGCTACTACAAAGAGAAATTTAATTAACAACTAGGCTATGTTTGCTGTTAATACTTTTTTCTAGTCTGACTGCAGCAATGAAACATTTCCAATGAACCATTTTAATACTTTTACCCATTTGAAATTTTTGGTATATTCTGGAATGTTCTTAGGCCTAAAATATATGCTGCCTCTCAAAATGATTACATTCTAAACAGTGCTTATAAAACTCTAGTAAACCTGAATAACTTTCTCAGCCTTGTAAAAGTATTGTAGGAATGTCAAGTTAATTCCTTCTGTCCTATGAATCACTAGAGCAGGCACAGGCAAACTCGGCCCTCCAGATGTTTTGGGACTGCAATTCCCCTCATCCCTGACCACTGGTCCTATTAGCTAGGGATGATGGGAGTTGTAGTCCCAAAACATCTGGAGGGCTGAGTTTGCCTGTGCCTGAGATAGAGGATGCTTGCCCTTTTTCTCAGTAGACTTGTTTGTCCCACTTTCTTGTTGCATCTTGGGTCTTGCCTTTGAGACATGTTTGTAAATTTGCACTCTCAGACAGACTCCCCCCCCCCCTTTTCACAACTGATCTGTGTTTCCCCAACTATCTGTTAGTATATAAATGAAACATTTTCGGGAAGCTCTGAGGTAATGTCCCTTTTTTCATGCAATAAATACTGCCATTTCATTTGGAAGTTTAACAACATAGCATGCAAAGTGTAACTTTCCTTGTGCATGCCAAAACGTAACACCCTCTGGCTTTTCAACAGCATGTTTGATGTAGGTGGTCAGAGAGATGAAAGAAGAAAATGGATCCAGTGTTTTAACGGTAAGTAATATATTCACATTACATGTTCTAAGAATGTTTCCAGCCCCCTTATTTTATGTTGTAAGTGGACATAATTTAGGTTGATCTGAGTTTCTAAACCTTCAGAAATCTTTACCATTTTGTCTGTATATCCTAGATTACATTTATATAAATACCATCATAAAACATGTTTATTTACTGTGGCAATGAATGCAACACAGTAAAAATCTTATTCTCTGGGTGTTCTGTTCTCCTCTAGATGTCACAGCTATTATCTTTGTCGTGGCCTGTAGCAGCTACAACATGGTCATAAGGGAAGACAACAACACAAACAGATTACGGGAGTCCCTGGACCTCTTCAAAAGTATCTGGAACAACAGGTAAAATTCCCATACAACAGAGCAACTATATTGGGAAGGGGGAACAGTATGTAGCATTTCTAGCTCTCCATCCTCTGCTGCCACCAGGTAAGCACTGGCACACTGGCCTGGGATGGGATACGCAGAGAGTGAAGATCACTTTCTGTGCTCCCCATCCCCCACCACCACTGGGTGCAGCAGGCGGGGGCAGGACACATCATGTGATGCCAGGCCCCTTCAATGGGGGGCAAGTCGCCCCGCCCCTGCTTCCAAGCTTCCTTGCCTTGCTTCTGCGTTGCCAGAAGCAACTGGCTGGCTGCTGTTGGAAATTAGGACACTGAATGATGTTTGTATGAGATTATTCTAACATGTGGGTCTTTGCAGGTGGTTACGGACAATTTCTATCATTTTGTTTTTGAATAAACAAGATATGCTGGCTGAAAAAGTCTTGGCAGGGAAGTCTAAAATTGAAGATTATTTTCCTGAATTCACACGTTACACTGTACCTGAAGATGGTGAGTTTCTTATCTGCATTGTGATTAAGTAGCTAGGGTAATCTTTGGTTTCCTTTAAGGTCATGCATAAATTCCTTAAATAACATATATATCAAAGTAAATATATCAACGCAGAAGTTAATATATATTTTGTTCCAAGTAACACTAATAAACCTTTAGACAACCAATAGGCTGGGTTAGTTCAGATGGAAGTGTGGCCTTGCTTGGCAGTCACCTAAGAGAGGAAAACCAGCAGGGAAGGAGGAAAGAGTGGTGAAAACGTCCAGCAATTGGGCTGAGCTGCAAACCATCCTCAGGATTGGTGGGATGTCAGTAGCACCCACTACTTCTGCCGCAGCAGGTCTGAGCAGAAGATCTGACAAAATACGCCAGTCCCCTCTGCTGCTCTGACATGGTCATGACAGAAGCAATTAACAGCTGCTGCCTCAGACAACCTTTTTGGCAAACTCCTTCCTCTTCCGAAACTTGGAGAGCTCAGAAAGGTAGTTCTTTCCTGACTTCGCATGCAGTTTCAGAGGGCCATAGTTCTGTAGTGCAAAAGGTTCCAGATTCAATCACTAATATCTCAAGGTAGGACTAGAAAAACTCCTCTGTCTGAAGCTTTGGATAACTGCTGCCTGTCAACGAAGACAATACTGACAGGGACAAATAGTAGCTTCCCATGTCCCCACATTTCAGAATGCCTCTGCAGGTCAGTACGATATCAGAAACAAGGCCCAGCACCTCCCTCAGAGGTGGGGTGGGGCCACTGGCAGGCACAAATTTTGGCTGACTATCAAGATCAGATTTGTAGATCCCTGCCCTTGTGGTGCCTTGCTAACAATCCTCTACTCTGCCACATTATCTTAATCACTGTTCCTTCAGAGCCCTTCTATAGTCTCCCTTTGCCTCAGTAAGTTTTTTTCTCTCATTTTCCACCTAATTTTTGTTCATATTTATCTTTCTCAGTCCCTTGCCCGCTTTTCACTCTTTCATTAGCCTTCTTGCTTCTGGACTTTCTGCCCTTTGGGTTTCTTAATTTCCAGATTCTTTTCCCAAACTGCACCAGACAAAGTAACAAATACTCAAGAGCAGCTAAACTGAAAACTGCTTAGCTCCTTGAACTACTGAGCATTCCATGTGACTACACCAGATGAGAATCATGTATGAAGGTTTCATTGCCACAACTAAAATGTACATAGCCTGGGAGCAAATCCTCTATCTTGTTTAAATGTTAATGCGTTCTGTGTATTATTCTTCCTATTTCAGACAACTGTTGCTTTGTTGAGCAATTCCTTTCTTCCAGCTCCTCACCATATTGCGTCGTGTTAGGGCACTTCCCCAACAAACCCACCTTGATGCCAAGCCCTCCTACCCTGTTCACAACCACCCTAAAGGCTGCCTGCTTCCTCCTCCTCCTCAGCAGGGAGGAAACCAATACAAAGGTCTCTACCTGCCCTTGGCTCTGGTTCCACCTACTGTTGGCCTCCCTGCATTATGCCCTACTAGCCCAATGAGCACCAGTCACCACTGGTTAGACGGTAATCAAGAGAGCATTTGCCCACATGGGAATATTTTAGCTGATGTATATTACAATGATGAAAGTACAAAAGTTGTAGATAATGATGTACCTAAATGTTACTATTGCAAGGAATGTTGCTTGTTCAGGGACTTCTGGGGATTAAGTGTGTGAAATGAGGTTAGTTTTATTTAAGTTAATAAATGTTCTTACATTTGACAGTATTAGCCATAAAATTGTACTGAGACATAAAAGGCAGTAAATTGTCCATGCTTATCTAATCTGCCTTAACCATGCTTTCCTTTTTTACATCTACATGTCATTACTACTTATTTATTTAATGTTCCTAACAGCAACGCCAGATGCAGGAGAAGACCCCAAAGTTACAAGAGCAAAGTTTTTTATCCGGGATGAATTTTTAGTAAGTGACACTTTAAAAAACATTGACTGGCTGTGTTAATTTACTGTCGATAAGCTCATTTGACCAGAAAGGAGTTTTAGTATAATCTTTGAACATTATAGAAAATGCGTAACAGCTTGAAATCCAGCTGTTATTTAATTATTAATCAACAATGTCCCCGTTTTATAAATCAGGAAAACATGCCTGGTCACCTGTCTAGTGCGTAGAATTATTTTGTCTTCTATCTGGTATTCCTTTTAGAATGACTTGCCTTTCACCTCCAGCCCATTTGTGTGAACCAGATAACTAAGATTAATTCGTGTAACCTTCTGGTTTTAGACTGGACACACACGCACACTTTGCCATCTCCAGGTCTGCCTTCCACTTCTCAAAGCAGCACTTTGTTGTGTTGATAGCTGTCCAATGGCAGGTACAGTTTGTGCCTTTCAAGTCTTGAGCCTGTATTGGTTTTCTTCCCCCTGCAGAGAATAAGCACGGCAACTGGAGATGGAAAGCATTACTGCTACCCCCACTTTACATGTGCAGTTGACACAGAAAACATCCGCAGAGTGTTCAACGACTGTAGAGACATCATTCAGAGAATGCACCTTCGGCAGTATGAACTATTGTAATTGAGAACACCATGGAGCCTGTGGTTTTAAACATCATCTTTTTTTCCGACTTCTTCATGTGAAGTAAGAGGGAGATGCTATATAGATACACGTCTGCCTCCTCAGTTTGTTTACTTTGATTAGCCTTTCAACCCAGTTCATGCTTTATGGGACGATGTGTGTGCTTTATTTTTATATGCCACTTCTGTGTCATTCCACTAAGGCCTTTGGCTACCTCTGTTTCCTTAGGTTTGGTTGCATTTTTGTTTTGTTTTTAATTGGACATAGCCTGCTAGTTGTTTTTCCCCCCCAGCAGGTTTGTTCAAGCTGGTATCTGCTAGTTGGGCGACACCATGTCATACTTGCAGTGTGCATGGGTTTCCTTTCTACCGTGACGCTGAAGAGTACTTGATAGATTGGGTGGGGGGAGAATAATGCACTTTGTTTTAGGGTTGTGAAATACTGTTGAGGAGATATACACGCGTGATGTAGCAGCACCACAATATTAGTCACAGTTTTTAACATAACTGAGTTGCAGGTCAGCTGACAAAGGTGACCACCTCTTCTAAGCCATTATTGGCACAGGAAATAGACTAGATAGTGAGGCACAGGGAAGATGAGCAATTTTTCTGGAGGTTTGGAGCCAAGAGTCTCTACACACCTCAGGCATTTGAATTCAGAGCTACTTTTTCAGACTACTTGCATCTAGGCAGAAAATTCACCCTCACTTTTGTTTCTTCTGTCCACAAATGATCCAACTACTTTAGATCATTTTTGGACAACAGTCTTCTCCCTATATATATATAATATATATAATATATATATTATTTTTGTTTTACTGCTGGTTTATTATTATATTGTACAGACTGTAAAGTGTAATATTATTTTGTACAATTTTATTGAAGATAAATACTTGTAGAAGATCTTTGTGCCTTGATTATGGCTGTACCTGTAAAACAAGCTAAGATGTAAGTATGTTTTTGATTGCGCTGTACAGCTTGATGTCAACTTTACCTGCAGCAGTGACTGAAGGTAAAAAACTTCTCTGTAGAGTTTAGGGTTTTTCTGGTTTATATAAAAACAAATGCTCTTTAGTATAAAAATATATAAATTATGCAAATTTTAGTCATATACCTTTGAAAGTAAGTTATTACTGCCACCAGATGTTGCAGCAAATATGCCTTTCTCAGTCTTAGCTTTAAAACACTGAAATTGATTCAAGTGTCCAAATTGCAACCTGGTGTTTTCATGGAAACCAAGGATTTTGTTTTACCTTTAAAAAAAACCTATGTTCAGTAATTCTTTGGTCATTCATAGCCAATTTCACAATTGCAGATTGTGAATGTGTAGAAGCACCATTAGATAAAGGCTCTTCAATCTCTGTTGCAACAGCCGCTTTCATTGTGCAAATTGGAAGAAAGAAGAAAAGGTTTAACCCTTGTGTCTGGCCTAAGAGAATTACAAGATGACAATTTTATTTCTCTTAATAAAGAG
Source organism: Podarcis melisellensis (assembly GCF_964234715.1). Taxonomy (NCBI): domain Eukaryota; kingdom Metazoa; phylum Chordata; class Lepidosauria; order Squamata; family Lacertidae; genus Podarcis; species Podarcis melisellensis. The sequence goes on from NC_138539.1 coordinate 49,176,265, forward strand.
ACCTTAGAAAATGGTTTTATTTTAAATATTGTAGAATCACAATGTGTGGATATTTCTCAAACTTGAATAATTTATGCAAATGACATTCACAAAATAAGTTGTGGTACAGTATAATATAAAAGCAAGAATTGCAGTAGCAATAAGGCATGTCCTTCTCAGTACTATAACACTGCTTTTATATTTTATACATAGGTGTTATGTCGGAGTACATAGTTTCCTGTGTCCAAGGTAACCTGTACAAACGTTTAAAATTTGTAATTGCAATAACAAAATTTAGAAGTGTTAGCCTACATACCTTCATAGATTATGTAACTCTTGGATTATCTTCATCCTTTGCTTTAAATTTAAAGGCAAATTACTCTTTGAAATATTTTCAACCACCCAATGTGAATCAATTCTTAAAGGAGGATAGCATGTTTGTTATTTATGTAAGCCCAGACGTTTTTCCCTGACAACTGGGCAGACATGTTGTGGTTGTAACTCTGCAGAGGGGGTCACATTAGTAATCTTTCTAGGTACTGTATTTTCTAAGATCCTTTTCAACACTTTAGTTCCACTCTGAAACTGCTAGTTGGATATATTTTAATGATTTTTCAATAATGCTAACCATGCATGTTTCCAAAACGTTAGAAAGACACAAGTGTTTAGAATCAAAATGCAAGATTCTGACAACACCATTTCCCATAAAGCGCATCACTAATACCAAGCATCAGGCCTTTCACTCTTACTGCATTTGCCCATCATGGTAAACCATAGTTAATAGCTTACCTGTAACCTAAAGATGGCTCCTGCCACAAAGTGAGCAGGAGAAACAAATCACAGTCCTGGCTTAGTGTAACATGTGGACTTGAGGATTGTGGTTTGTTTCACTATGAACAGACCACAGTTGGTAAGCCAAGAAATAAACCTTGACTTCCCTCTGTGGTTTGGGAGTAAAATAAACAACAATCCTCAAGTTTACACAGGGGATTGTGGTTTGTTGCTCCCATTCATGCTAGAGGAGAAATTTCTGCATTTACTGTAAATCATTTGCTATGGTTTATTGCAATGACGCACTAGGCCTATATATAAAAATATGGGGGTGGGAAGAGAAAGGAGCTGCTTGCCTTCTATTCCAGAGATTAATTTCAGCCAGACATCATAGCACGTGCCAGTGGGATACATAATACGTCTACAGATCTAAGAGGGTTGTCCTCAACTTTCAGGCAAGGATTTTGATGATTGGCACATGACTGCCATCGAAAATTACATCTAACCTAAAACAAGGAGACTTCTCTGAGGCCAGTAAGCTACTTCTCCCAATAGCCCTTTTTTGTAATATCTTATTGTAAAATAACTCTACATCAAGGAAAAGAAGTACTACACCAGATGGTCTCGCAGCAATAACACTTTAAAATTATTTCCAATTAGAAAGACTGAGCCTCTAAGCAGCATAGGACACTAGTGCAGACACAAGAGGAGGCTTGTAGGACTTATAGTGTACAGTTACAAACTTTTAATATACATATTTGATACAAAAACTTTAGCAAGAAAATGATTCATTTGATTGTAGAATACAATATTTTTGTACAGCATGAAGCATTCAGTTAACTTACCCTGTAGTATAAGTCATATCAACTGTATAGGACTTTCTGTATGTAAAGGCAACCTGCCTTTGGGCTAGCAATTCAAGTACGCATTTGCTGGCATGAATGTAGTCTGATGGACTGTTCTTTAGCTTTGGTGTGTCAGTGACCGATTACAAGTGTCTGACTCTTCATACTGCTTTATATTTAGTGATTAATCGCTGAACAAAATGAAAAGGGGTAACGAGAGGGTGAAAGTGAGCTAGTACGAGGACCAAAAGCACAGCTCCTGCTGCACAGTAGATAGTAAGAACTGTGTTCTCGAATGGAAGAAAGCACTTAGAGAGAGAGAAGTCGGTTGGTGTTATACTGCCCTGAGAAAGAAAGGAAAACAGCATTTTATAAGATATGGGGCAAGTGGTTGGGAGCCTGTATGCTTTACAATTATACTAATGGTAGAGTTCAGTTTCTCTCATAGCATCAGTGCTCTCAACTGTCCTGTGGATAAGAGATGCAGACAGCTTTAAAACCTATGTTAGATATTCCATTTGTTAAGCACTCAGCTGCCTTGAGACTATTTTGTGCCATTTGAAATATTTTTTTTTTCAGTAAAGAACACAGCAGCTGCTATTTGGCTGGGCAGCTACTCAGACCGCATAGAACCTGACCTGGGGAATGACTTCCACATAACTATGTAGGATTGCAGGCTAAAGGTGCTTAATTGTGTTGGATGGTGGCCACTAAGTAGGTGACAAAGCATACGAGATAAAGCCAGATTAATAATACTTGGAGTGTTGGGGGAGGCATAACTGGTCTGCAAGTAATCTAGGCCAACAGTCAGACACCATCTACTCCTCAAACTGCTGAAAACATGATATTCTGAAGTAAACTGGATTATCTGGTAAGTAAACACTCTAAACAAAATTAGGGAGACAACATGCTTTCCAAGTACAACTGTTTTAACACTGTGTTACTTACTGAGTGAGGAATAACTTTCATCTATGAACTAAAAATTATAACCAATTTGCTTTCCCCCATGCACAAGAGGCTGAAAAAGTAAACTTAGCACAGAACTGGTTTTTGAAAAGAATAAATATTTAAATGTGTTTTAGAACTGGGAAACTTTTTGTGCTTCAGGTTAATCTATTTAGAGTTGTAATCTAGGATACCCAAAGTAAGCAAACTGTGAATTAGGTTCATCTGATAGAATTTTGCTGCCCTATGAGATAGTAAGTTTGCACTTTTGAAAGACAGAAGAACCATGCAGAAAATATTTGGTCCTGTGGATAAATCAGCTAAGCAAAAACAAGTCTTAATACTGTTTGTTGCAGACTACTGATGATTGTTGCAGTCAAATTGTTTACACTGCATCCTCTTTATAGAAACATACTAAATATAGCTTGTATGTAGACATGTTTGTAAAACCTACAAAAAAAATACTTTGCACTATACAAGCAGGATGGCTACGCAAGTATGTGCTTTATAAAGTGGGTGCTTTGTATTCAACTTAAGTGTACTTTTGGAGAGGATGGGAGGAGCTGTTTTGTTTTGCTTTTTTACAGGTAGCATCAGTCTGAGAAAATAGCTGATTGCTATGTTGATTTATATTATGAAAAATTATCTGACAAAATAAAAACTATTTAAACTTACCACTATGAAACTAGGATTGTTTCTGTTCCTCCAACTGAATGACGGAATACTGATTTCTGGGATTTTCCCATTATGCAACACTTCACAGGCACTGTGGGTGTGACCACTCAAAATGAGCCGAGGATGAAACCACCATAGCAGCTATGAGAGTAAAACAATGTTGGCATTTTAAAATGTCTGATTTAAGAAAAAGAAAAGTGCCACACAGCTTGATATATTTTTACTTTGCTTTCAAGTTTCCCCTTCATTTCTTTAAGTCAATGCTAGCACAAGTTTTCACCCACACATGCAGTAAGATGCTCTCAAATAATGCAGGGAACGATCACACATACAAGAGCACAGGTGGAGGAAGGAGGTCTGCTCTTACCCTGGGTTCTTGGCTCACTGGGCAAGGCCTAGTAACCAGCATGCAGTTGCAGCAGCCTGACAACCACTACAGACTACCTGCCCAGCCTTTCTCTGCACCTCAGCTCCAGAGCACAAACCGGTTAAGGATCAAAACATCTACTTTCCTTGGGTTGGCTCCAGCAATCTCTCCTACCCAGTTCAGTTGGATCCTCTGAACATGATCATCCTCAACTGCATGAGTGGAGGAGGGGGTTGATTAGCTAAGGCAGGACTTCATGCATGTACCAAATGCACAGCCTGACTCAAGAGCAGACTCATGCAGCCTTCCTGACTGACTCTGAACATAACAGGCTGCACGCTTCTGTGCATACTTTGCAGAAGCTGCATTATATTTCTAGTAGGCTTATTTGAGTATGCTCATTTATGACCATAAATAGGAATGCCATTAGACAAGGAAAAACAGTTTTATTTTGATGGTAGTAAAAAGCCGCCATTACAAACACTATTGTTACAAGAATAGCTCAGAAATCAATGAAATTAAGAATGGATCAAGCAGTGTATGACGGCGGTGGGGGGGTGGGAGAGAATAAATAAGAAACATGCCATTCTTAAGATTCTTTGACTATCCAAGTGCCCTGTTCACTGATACACACGACATTAAGCAATAATAATAAAAATTACAATTTGCCAACAAAATAGGCAAGCCTTTCAGGGCAGCTAGTACACATCTTGACAAAGATAGAACACATCCAACATACCTTTTGAGAAGCTTCTTTTGAAACCACATCGTACTTCTCTTTAAAGATGTAATTCTTTTTATCCAAAGGAGCAGAATCATCTCCTGTACATTTTGCGTCACTTCTTCGATAAAGAGGATAATGCTGAAAGGGATTAAAACCAAGAAGGAAACAGCACATTAACAAGACCATAATGCATTTACACTAAATAAAAGTGCAAAAATGACCCATTTCCCAACACAAACACACCTGTAATAGAATTGGAGCTGAAGGTGGGAGCTTGTCTACATCACTGCACCTTTTTCTGGACTGACTTTGTTCCTGTCAACAAAAACCAAGCAAGTATTTGTGCACAATCCTATATCACACGATAGAGGAGCAAATAGAAGAAGGCTATTTTCAGGAAAAATCATGAGAGATTAGTAGGTCCAGTCTATGGAAAGACAACTCCCCGCCTAGAAGCTCTAACACAAGATGTGCCTACCATGTACAAAGTACTGCTGACAGTGTTGAGACAGCGGATGTATCAGAGATAGATAGAAAAATGGCTAAACCATACAAAGTGGACTACAACAGAATAACAACACACACACAACTGCAATTGGGTGACAAATAGCAGAAAGCAGCAGTTAAACAGCCTAAGGTTCAACAAGAAATATAAAGTCTGCTGCTAGTTTACTGTTAAAAAGACCAAGCAAATTGGTCTGCTGAAAATACATCAGATTTGCCAGACAGTGAGCCTCACTGAAGATGGCATTGCACAAATGGTGCTAGAACACAGAAGGCCCTTTCTCCAGTCACCACACTTCAGATAATCATCACCACTTAGAATTGCGCCCCAAACGCCAACCTGGGTCATATTCAGTGGAATATGATCCTGGTTACTAATTGCCAGCCTAATTTTTGTACTAACTTGAATTTTCAAAATAAATCCTGCACACAGCAAACTGCAGTACAGTGGTACCTCGGGTTACGTACTTAATTCGTTCCGGATCTCTGTTCTTAACCTGAAACTGTTCTTAACCTGAAGCACCACTTTAGCTAATGGGGCCTGCTGCTGCACCGCCGGAGCACGATTTCTGTTCTCATCCTGAAGCAAAGTTCTTAACCTGAAGCACTATTTCTGGGTTAGCGGAGTCTCTAACCTGAAGCATATGTAACCCAAAGTACCACTGTAATCTAATCTAGTAATTATCAGGGAATGGAAAACTGGTCAGTTATCTGTAAGCAGGGAAGAACAATGTTGATGCACCAGCCTAAACTTGTGGAAGCAGGGAATACCACAGAAGCCACTTGAACCTCTAGTGACAAGTAGCCTCCAACTACAAACCTGGTCCTTCCGGGTGAGTGTTACCCATGCAGGACAGGATGGCACTCTTATGGTCAAGCATCCTCCAACAGCATCTCCATCTTATCTGGGATGAGCTTCAGTTTACTGGCCTTCATCCAGTCCATAATGATTTCAAGTACTGGCTTAGCACTACGTTCCTCTGAGAAAGGGTATGATGGAATTTAATAACAAATACTACCACCCAGAGGTGGAAGAGAGTGGAGGTAATGAAAGCTGAAGCAGGGTAACTGTTCAGTGCCCAAGCCAGATACAATTACCTTTGCAACAATCACTATTTTCACATGCCCTAATTCAGTGATGGGATGCTGGCTCTTCTAATGCCATGCAGATACTTCACCCATAAATGTTTTTATATTCATTTTAATGGAGGGTGGCTGCTGAACAACTTCAGGCATTCCTGGAGGATGCGGACCATTTGGATCCCTTCCAATCTGGATTCTGGCCTCATCATGGGCTGAAACTGCCTTGGTTGTGCTGGCTGATGATCTCTGGCGGGCTAGGGACAGAGCTGTTTCCCAGTTCTGCTGGATCGCTCAGGAGCCTTTGATACCATCGATCATGACATCCTTCTGGACTGTCTAGAGAAGCTGGGGGCACTGTTATACAGTGGTTCCACTCCTTTCTCCTGGACTGTGTCCAGAAAGTGGTGTTGGGGGATGAGTGTTCAGACCTCTGGGCTCTCACTTGTGGGGTGCCTCAGGGTTCCGTCCTCTCCCCTATGCTTTTTAATATCCATATGAAGCCAATGGGAGAGATCATCAGGGGGTTTGGGCTGGGTGTTAATCAGTATGCAGATGATACCCAGCTCTACCTCTCTTTCAAATCAGAACCAGCAAAGACGGTGAAGGTCCTGTGTGAGTGTCTGGAGGCGGTTGGAGGATGGATGGCCGCTAACAGATTGAGGTTGAATCCTGACAAGACTGAAGTACTGTTTTGTGGGGACGGGGCAGGTGGGTGACAGACTCCTTGGTCCTGAATGGGGTAACTGTGCCCCTGAAGGAGCAGGTGCGCAGTCATTTTGGACTCACAGCTGTCCATGGAGGTACAGGTCAATTCTGTGTCCAGGGCAGCTGTCTACCAGCTCCATCTGGTACACGGCCTAAGACCCTACCTGCCTGCAGACTGTCTCGCCAGAGTGGTGCATGCTCTAGTTATATCCCGTGGGGCTACCTCTGAAGGTGACTTGGAAACTGCAATTAATCCTGAATGCAGCAGCTAGACTGGTGACTGGGAGTGGCCGCCAAGACCATATAACTGAAAGACCTACATTGGCTCCCAGTACGTTTCTGAGCACAATTCAAAGTGTTGGTGCTGACCTTTAAGCCCTAAACAGCCTCAGCTCACTGCAAGAAGTGAGATTACAGGGAACAAGGCAGAGGACCTTCTCAGTAGTGGCGCCCACCCTGTGGAACGCCCTCCCATCAGATGTCAAGGAAATAAACAACTATCTGACTTTTAGAAGACATCTGAAGACAGCCCTGTTCTGGGAAGTTTTTAATGTTTGAAGTTTTATTCTGTTTTTAATGTTCTGTTGAAAGCTGCCCAGAGTGGCTGGGGAAACCCAGCCAGATGGGTGGGGCAGAAATAATTTATATAATTTATTGTTGTTGTTGTTGTTGTTATATGGAGGAAGCAAGTTTCCAAGCATTAAGAGAAACAGCACATCCTTATATAAAGTGAGAAGGCGGAGAGATGCAAGAACTCCATGCACACATTAGAGCAACTGAACTTCTCAGTAATAAAAGTCACACATAAAAATAATGTATGCAAAAACAATGTATGCCAAGAAATCACAAAGAGAAGCCAGTTTAGAAAGATTATTTTGAGCCCCTCAATATACACGGATGAAGCTTCCCAGTGAGGCAATTCTATCCTTACCTGCAGTGAACAGTTGAGTTGATGGGAGAGTTCTGCAAGCTTTGCTTCTGCGGTTTTACAGATGATGCAGCCGTCACCCTCAAGAGCAACACTGTTCACCATAACAAAGCTACAAGTACAAGAGAAGAAATAATGGCATTGATGTGCAGTATGTCTGCAGTAAGAAGCAGCTCCATGCTCAAAATCAGGAAAACTCAACAAGGTAGACATCCTGCATCAAATCCAGAGAGTGCTGTTTGGTACACGCTCCAGCTGCAGTGCAGTGTTTTCTCAAACCATTGCCCTAAATTCAGCCACTCTGACGATCCAAAAGGCGTAGTATTCTACATCATTTTATATGCTAACAACAGGAGTTGGCAACCCTGGGCCAAATCAGGGATTCTTCACCTTTCCATCTCATTCCTTGCAACCATGTGGCCCCAATCTTATCTCCATGGGTCACATCAGGGAGGTGCAGGATTTCTAAAGATACAAGGAAGGACACGCTGCACATAAGATGGGAATCACACCTAGGAAAAATGCATTCACTGTGGAAAAGGTGGAACGTCACATTCCTTCTCCTTTTTAGTAATTGCTTCTTTACTTGGGATAGGTGCCAACCAAGCTGGTGAAAGATGGAAGACATGCATGTGTGGGAAAGGGAGAAAATGCATAGGGGAGTGAGCTATGTGTGCACATGCTTATTCGCCAGTGTGGACCTCCAACCAATTGAAAACTGAAACTGCAACCTTCTCCTTATGGATGATTCTTTGATCCCTTAGCACAAAGCAAAACGGATATTGTTTTAAGTTCCATTACCGTCCTCTATATTAATACTCATGATATTTTTGAACATAACAGTGCACAATAGGACTCATTCCTAGGTTGATGTGCAAGACTGAAGCCTAAATATGTCCTTACGATACAAATGCTGCAGACCAACTTGGACAAGTGTCTTCAACCATTTCACGAATTTACACCCCACATAAGGTTAAAACTGATACCTTCCTGCCAATGGCAGATACAAAATGTAAATAAATATTTAAGGTGCAAGTGAACAAAAAAAAGGACTCACTTTATCCCTTTCCGAGTAATCAGCTTTTCTGAAGTGAAATTGAAAACCTCTGAAAAACGTTGCAACTTGTATTCCGTCATTCTGTGTGAAATTTAAAAAAAAATCTACTTAATTTAAAATAAGTTATAGTGATCTTTTTTCTGAAGCTTTAATTTAAAAAGCTAACTATCAAGCTTCAGTCAGATAATGTGTGTATCTAAATGTTAGTTTAAAGTACAGTCCGTTGCAGTTCCTTTATAGAAGTGCTTCACAACAGTGGGGCAGACTTTCCAATGAGCATTGAATGCCTCAAAATTCACACAATTCTCACAACTGCTACCCTCCAAAAATCATCATTAATGTTAACAAGATTTTGGTTTTGAACTAGTTTTCATTTTGCACCTGTGTATTTTGGAGGCCAACATAGCAATTTATTTTCACCAGCTTTTTGTTTTTCATTTCTCACATTTTTCCCTTTGAGAGACTTTCATACACATGGTCCTGCTGTTGCATTCTTCCATTTATCTGCCAGTTCCTGGATGTCAGACAAGTCAGGGCTCAAATCACTTCCTTCTTGAAGCAAATACTGTATTTTTCGCTCCATAGGGCGCACCTAGTTTTCAGAGGGGGAAATCAAGGGGGGAAATTTGACACACCCGCCCCAGCTCTGGGAGCAGCAGACAGGCTGCACGCAGCCTGTGCACTTCTCCCAGACCCCCCTGCTATTGCGGGAGGTGGGGGAATTCCCCCATCTCCCCCAAAAGCCCACAGGAGGGAGAAGGGACTGACTTGGCCAGTCAGTCCCTTCTCCCTCCTTGGGGAAAAGCCCCCAAGAGCAGCGCGCTCTTTAAAGGCTGTGCGGATCCTGCGGGCTTTTCCACCGAGCTTGTGGGGCTGGCGGTGGGGGGAAGGGCTGCTTTTCCCCACCGCCAGCCTCCAAACCAGGTTGGAGAGTAGCGCGAAGGCGTCGTGCGCCTTCCCGCTGCCCCCCAAGCTTGTGGAGCGCTGCTTTCCCCCACCGCCAGCCTGAAAGACCAGACTCTCCTGGCTTCAGCGAAAGCAACGCGAAGCCTCCGGAGCACAGGCTTCAGAGGCTTCGCGTTGCTATCGCTGAAGCCAGGCAGCCTGCATTCACTCCATAGGACGCACACACATTTCCCCTTCATTTTTGGAGGGGGAAAAGTGTGTCCTATAGAGCGAAAAATATGGTAAATTCACTTCTTGGGGGGGGAGGGCAGGAAAACATATACATTCCTGATCTAGCTGCTTGTAGTACAGTGGTGCCTCGCAAGACGAAATTAATCCGTTCCGTGAGGCTCTTCGTATAGCGGTTTTTCGTCTTGCGAAGCAAGCCCATTGACAGCTTAGCGGATTAGCGCTATTAGCGGTTTAGCGGCTTTTAGCGATCAGCTGCTAAGCGGCTTATCAGCGGATCAGCTGATAAGCGGCTTAGCGGCTTAGGGAAAGGGGGGAAGGGGGGGAACCCGCAGGAACTTGCAAGACATTTTCGTCTTGCGAAGCAAGCCCATAGGGAAATTTGTTTTGCGAAGCGCCTCCAAAACGGAAAACCCTTTCGTCTAGCGGGGCACCACTGTATATGGCCTTTAAAGACAGCTCAGTATTAAAACCTGTCCTCAAAAGAAAACAGGCAAAGAACTGAGAGTGTGAACAGCTGGGTGGAAACTACACCAAGTGTTCTGCAATCCTGGCACCACAATCAGCTAGTAACACAGGATCTGATGCTGAAAAGAGAATCCTTTTAGGCAAAAGGGATTATCACTCTAGGTGAAGCCTTGATGTCCACAATACAGCTGGGTTAAAAGGTTTTGCACTCATTTCCACTCCCCTTATCCTTAATTTGTTGACATTTGGGGAATGCTTGAAATGGGCAAAACATTTCCCCACTGCCCTGGCAACATGTTCCATGTTTATACTCAACCTGCAGCAATGGAGCTGCTGCAGAACAACAAAACAGGAAGCATCACTTCAGAAGTGCATTAAAAGAAGAAGTGGTGCATTAGCTGGAAATGGATTGAAGCTTCCCTCAAAAACGTTTTTAACAGAAAACTTGCAATACTACAACTTAAGTCCACGGCAGCTGCATATTATGGTATGTATCTAACACTTGACTTCAGTGTTGTGTAAGTACTACAGTGGAACCTCGGGTTGCGAACGTGATCCGTGGCACATTTGCAACCAGCACCAACACGTCTGCGCACACGCAGGTCACGATTTGGCGCTTCTGTGCATAGCACGATTTAGCACTTCTGCGCATGCGCCGAAACCCGGAAGTAACCCATTCCGGTACTTCCAGGTTCGGCGCAGTGCGCAACCCAAAATCGCATAACCTGAAGGATCTGTAACCCGAGGTACCACTGTAAATGGCACACTTGTTGCTACCAATAGATTGAAGCATGTTAACACTGAATATGGAGCAAGGCTCCTCCAGCCCTCTATGTGCACAGGCATAAGAAGGGACAAAGGAACACTCTGTATGATTTTGCATGTGTCCAATAAATATGTCCCCCCCCCCAATAGATTCAAACCTATCTTAAAGCATTTAGTTTTATAATGGAACGTTCTTCTCATTTTGACAATTCCCATCTCAGTACTGCATCCTGTTAAAAAAAAAATACTCACTCATAATGAAAGCCAATGTCGTGGTTGCCAACAATAGCAATTAGCTCAACAGAGGCTGGATGCCTAAACATTTTCTGATAGCGTCTTACATCATCTGACCAGGCCTGCAGGAAAATGTAAAGGTTCTAACTGTGTATAATCCAATTTAAATAACTATTATTAGTTATTGCAGTTTGCCCCATATTTCTACTGTCAGTAACAGCAATATGTCATTACTGTTACCGTGAGCTGGTTAAAAGCATATTGTGGTTGTACAGCGTTAATACTGCAATAAGTCAATAAGTGACCTGCAACAATGCATTTAAGCCCACATAAATAAATCAAAGTAATGTGAACACTGGGCAATCTTTCTCTCCTCAACCCCAGCAGGGCAACTTTGACATGGGCAGGACCATCCACGTGTCAATCATCCGAGGTCATGTGCTTGACAGGCAGACCACCTCACCCATCTGTCAAAGTTGGCCCGTGGAAATATTCCTAAGCAATACTGAATTCCCCACACATCAGTCGCTGCATGAAGAATTGAGTCCTGCTTTTTGCAGCCACATCTCCACTTGTCCTACATCCATCATTTGATGCCAGGTGAGGGTCAGGGAAACATGGCCTGGGGAAAATGGCCTTTTGGACCATGAAGTGCCTAAAGCATCTTCTTTTGCCTGAATGCCAGAGACTCCCCAACCCACCTATATTAAAATAAAAAATCAGTAACCCAGTAACATTTATCAAAATATAGCACCACATTTCTTTTTGCATGACTCTGAGTAAGGGTTATGACTAATTGGGCACTAATAAGGGTACTGACTAACTGGACACTAATATTGACAAAGGATAGATTCTCACAATCCTTAACTGCTTAAGTCAACATAAATTGCTTTTCAGAATCTCTGTGCATGCTAAATCAGTCATGTGACTCACTAAACCAATACTCTGTATACCTGAAGGAGCATCTCCACCTCCATTGTCCAGCCCAGACACTGAGGTCCAGCTCCGAGGGTCTTCTGGTGGTTCCTCCACTGAAACATGTGAAACTACAGCACCCACCCTGTGGAACACCCTCCCAGCAGATGTCAAACAGATAAACAACTATTTGACTTTTAGAAGACATCTGAAGGCTCAGTGAAGTTTTTAATGGTTGGTGTTTTATTGTGTTTTTAATGTTTGTTGAGAGCCGCCCAGAGTAACTGGGGCAATGCAGGCAGATGGGAAGATTATTATTATTATTATTATTATTATTATTATTATTATTATTATTATTATTATTATTCCTACAGCTGCAGCGTTCTAAATAATGTGCTGAGTGGAAATCCAAGGTGGGATTCACCTAAAGAAACCTTTCACAAGATCTGCACAAGGGCTCCCAATTTTACAAAATTGGCCCTGGAGCTGGCAGGGGGGAACCCCCAGAACAGTGCAGGGGACTTTCATGGCAGGCTGGAATACCTGCATGGATGGAACAGTGCAATGTTTAATTCCACCCTCAGCTTTTAACACACACGCAAAAATAATCTACTCAGCACATTCACCTAGTTTTAACTTGACAACAGCAAAAACAACAATAAAAAACCTATGCAGATACATTTTCAAATAGCCTCTATCTAGGTCAGGAGTTGGGAAGCACTTTCATCTGGTGTGTCAAACCCAAATGTGACACACAGGTGGTCATAGTTGGCTAAAATGGCCCTGTGGGCCAAATTAGGAACTTTAGTGGGTCTAATTTGACCCACAGTAAGAAGTTTCCAATGTTCAATCTAGGTTTTCCTCACTCGTCTTTGCTATGGACAGAAAATATTTGTACTGATCCCATGTGTAGCTTACTGCTAGCTGATGAATGCCTACATATTATTGATGCATCTCTCACCTCATCTTAAATTAAGCACTAGGAACTACTGGCAAAAAAAGCATAACATATCTGTGTTAGCAGATCTCTCCTAAAAGCACTGAAGCAACTGCCTAGTACTTGTCAAATATGCCTGTAGGAACTACATAGTCCAATGTGCTACCTAGTAAAGCAGAATTTAGAGCCCAATGACTTCCAAGTTCTTTAACTTAACTTAGTTGCTACTGATCAGGATACCGGTTAGCAAAGATGACTGAACAACTAAGCTTTAAAAGAACTATATTAGTTTCCTGGTCTCATTCTTTTGTGCAAAACACTTTCAATGAAATCTTATTTTGCTTCATGAACACTTTAATGTTTCACACAATACCAACCTGGGAAGAACTCCATTTCCCTTCATCAAAGATATCACCCAGGATAAAGACTATTTCTGGCTGCAGAAGCCAGAGAGCAGTTTGGAAGGCTCTCTCCATCTGCCATTCCCTAAGAGAATAAAAAGGGGTATCAGTTCAACATACTTAAGTGACTATTATAAGCACTTGTACCAATCTGTCCATGTTGACCTGCTTTGCTTTGATTTGTCTCCACTATACTGGGTGGATATTGTAGTTCCTAAGGTAAATGTTTTAAGTCTGAAGAGATGTGGTTGTATTGCAGGGCATGACTGTAATAGATTTTGTGATCCTTCTGAATGAATGCTAGAAATATGTACGGGTTAGTGGTCAGTGGGTTTCATATAATTTCCAAGTGATGCAAGTTTAAATATGGATTATTTTACATACATTTCTACTGAGTTTTCTAACCATTAGGTTGAACCTTTGCAGTGGCAGACTATGGGGGTCTCAAATTTCAGTGGTGCCCTGTGTGATGCTAAAATTTCCCATCACCACCACCTCTCACCTTCCATTCCCCTGAGGTGCCTCACCGCTAAATCCGCCTCTGACCTTTGTGTCAACATAATTTATTTTAAAACTCAGAGGCTGAAATTTTGCAATTTCAATTTGTGCACTTTTTATTTCTTTTTTACTTGGACTGAAGCATACAAGGTATGTGGTCAGCTTGATAGCAAAAAAACCACGGCTTTAGCCAAGCTATCCTACACACGTAGAATACTGGAAGTGCATAATTTGCCATCAAGAGATCAAATAACCATCAAGCCTGGCTACACGCAGTCATTACCTCCTCTAACACAGTGAATTATTTGTGTGAACTCTAAGGACTTTATTTTAGCCTAGCAATAGTCAGGATATTACCATTCCATCAGTTGGGAACCAATTTTAATTGGTAAGACTTTGAATTATTTTTGCTACCAAGGGGATTTCCATTCTTTTATCAATGTTTATACTACCAGTCCAAATAAAAAAGCTTTAGAAATAGGCTGACGAAAGGCTTCAATATTATTACATCACAGCACATCTTGTATTAAAAATAGTTTCAATTAGGATGCAATCCTAACCTTAGATCCGCCAGAATGAGCAAGTTAGAACGTGGCAGACCTTTGGCTCAGCCAACAAGTTCCCAGCTCAGCCAGACTACACTAGTATAAGAGGCTCAACTGGAAATATGGTGGCATAACTCCCTCATCCCAACTAATACAGGGCTAACTGAAACCAGTAGAACTTGTGCCATTCCAGAAGAGGTAAAATCGGGGAAGGGGCTTATGCTGAATTATAACTCTGTTGAGTTCAGTCATGTGTCCTGGCAACCCAATGAAATTTATGCCAGCAAGAAGGTATAAGTCAAACTCTATTTTAAAGGCTTGTTTCCCTTTGCCAGCCTCAGGCCAGCTCAGCCAGCAATACCCCTGGCTCCTTCTTGAACAGTTTGGATCTAGCATGCTTTATACCAGCTCAACTTAACCCCATGCTACAGTCTGCATTGCGCTCCCCAAAACGTTGCAGAGCCGAAGAAATGCAAAATGAGTATTAATTCAAATATTACCACAAGAACAATTCTGGATTCTCAAATTTAAGACAGTTTTCTGATAACAGTATAAAACTCATTAAAACCATTTCAGAATACATGTGCTTTTTATGTTATTTTGGTTCTGGTGTGTTACTCTGGTGAGTAATAGCTTATGATTATCAAATTGTAAAAAAAAATCCACTTCTTTCAATATATATATACTAAAGTTTTGGCAATATTCAAATATGAATGAATGGTTTAGCATGTAAATAATCAACAAGTCACGGGTATTTAGTGGTTCATAACCCTGGTTTTCATGCATGCAGAGGCCAACTGGAAAATATATGTTTACAATAAATTGCTGTCTGTTACTGATATTTAATTCTTACCTCCTCAGCTTGTCCAGCCAGTGACCACTGAGTTCACCTAGTAAATGAGTATCTGATAAAAACATAGCCTTCAAGACAGAATTGGAAGTCTTTTCAGTAGCCCTTGGAGCCTGAGCTTTCAATTGCGGCCAGTGACAATGAATTATAACTACGTAATAAATAAAAAATTCACAGAAAACGAACACAGAAAGAGTAAAACACAAAAGCTTCAATGCAAAAGTGCCTCCTCTCTTCTCCAAAAAACTGTTTGGGATCCTAAAGTGCAAAAGTGCCATATCAGCCTACAGGCAGGTCTTTCTCCCCACAGATGGTACCAATATCCACCTACTGAGGCCAGTAAACCAAACCAAATGTGTTTTTCAATTTTTGTTCTTCACATCAGACAGGAATCCTGCAGAAGACAAAAAATAATAAATACTATGAATTCAGTAAGTGATCCAAGCTGCTTCCTCTAGACTCCAAAACACAATGTGAGAATGTTGATAAAAGTGATCTAATTTACAGGACTGGTGTAAGAATTACTTAAGTAGCATAATACCTTCTAAAGCTTTCTATAAATATTATTCTAAGTCAACAATAGTATAATATATTCCTTAGGACCAACTAACACATCATCAAGTAGCAAAGCAAGCCTTTGAGTTCACCAGAATTTTCTACAGAGCAACATTACAGGGGAGAGCAAAGATGTTCCTGTGTGTGATGAAAACGCTTCTGAAATAAATAAAATTGTCCAGTAGCACCTTGGAGACCAACTAAGTTTGTTCTGGGTATAAGCTTTTGTGTGCAAACAAAGAAGTGTGCAGGCATACAAAAGCTTATACCCAGAACAAACTTAAGGTAGCTGGTCTCCAAGGTGCTACTGGATAAGATTCCCCCCCCCCCCACTGCGTCAGACCAACACAGCTACCTGCCTTAATTTGAAAACGCTTCTGTTTGCAATTATACCAATAATTTATATTTATTTCTGCAGTTCACCCAGTGAGCACCTTTGGTAACAATCGAGCTAACACGAAGCAACAGCAAAGTTCAGGTGAAAGCCATGGAATGAAGCATCTTTTCTCTCGCCATTTTGTGTGTGGAACCTCCAAGAGCGAAGAGCTTTGCTCAACTCAAAAGCTTGCTCGCTCGCTACTGTTGTGACCCGTTTTTTAGTTGGTTGTAACAAAGACATTATACATCGGCTGTATTTGGATGGAAATAGAGAGATAACGATGTTTAATTTTACCTAATGGATCAGCGAGGCAACTTGCAATTTTTGTCAGCTTTTAAGAGCCACCCGACTACTTTGCAAGCATCTCCCAGGTACTGAGTAAACGGCATCATAAAACGAGCCCGCCTCTATTACAATGACCCTCCTACCGCCAAGGAGGAAGGAAAGCCCCAACAATATATTTCTTTTTGGTAGACCTGAGAAAAGGTCAAAGAGGCAGAATAAAGCCAGGCTTGTACATATAACTTTCTCCTGCAGAAGGGGAGGCATTTCTAAGGGGAAACTACCGAAGGCGGAAGCAAACCTCTTTCCTCTCACAATAAACAACCCGCTTCAAGGTGGTGCTGTTACTGCTGCTGCAGCAGCTGCTGCTACTCACCCCTGAGAGGAAACTCCCGCCAGGAGCAGAGCGAGGCTTCCCGCGTGCAAAGACGGAGGGCGGATAAACTCCCCGCCGCTTTGCACGTGTCCCCCCGCACGTCTGGAGCGGCGCTTCCTGCGGCATCCGTGGAACGGCGAAGAGCTCCCACTCCGGAGGTCAGGAAAGCGACCGAAGCACTTGCTATTGGATGCCTCGCTTCCTGAATCGCCTCGTTCTCCAGTCTTGCGCGCCTCTCATTGGCGCCGCGGAGGCAGCAGTTTGATTGGCCGCCGCGTCGCTCTGGGCTGGAGCATGGCGGCTGCTGCTCGCTCAGAGATGGTTATCCTGGGCAGCTGTCCCTGCGCAGCTGAGGCGGAGGGCGCGCAAGGGCGATGCAGGTGACTCGGGGTAGTTGGTTTCATGAACTTAGCAAGAGGAAACAATAGTTCGTTCAAATTTATTCATTTTTATTATTTATTAGTTCATGCACACACAGCATTCCTTTCTCCCATCTCTCTGTTTTGTGTTTTTCCTGCCTGTGAAGAGCTTGTAAGCTTTGTAGCCTCTTCAGAGGCCCTCGCCAAGTGTGAAGCGACTGGTAGCTACTGGAGAAAAGGCTTTTTTGGGCGGTGGCATCCCAGTTACAGAATGCCCTCCCTAGAGAAGCCAACCAGGCGCCTTGTGAGCCTTTGAAACCACTTGATCTTGGATCTGCTGCCTGATGCAGTGGCAAGATGTGGCTTAACAGAAGGTTACTCTAACCAAGATTTAAGAGCTGCTCATTGTGAGACAGACTCTGGAATAGGAATTCAACTGGTTTTGGATGGGGAAGTACTCCTTTCCATATTGGATCACTGCAGCAGGTCTACCTTTGAAGAGTCTTCAGAAGTTACATTTCGCCCAGAATACAGCAGCAAGCATGTTAATGGGTACTTGTTCCTGCCCTGTACTTGTTACTAGATTCCCTTTCAAGCATAAAGCAAAATGTTGGTGATTGCATTTGAAGCCCAAAACGACTCAGATGCAGGATATATTGGGAACCACCACCTCTCACCCTCTAAAGACCCAGTAAAAATATCCTTCTCTGTGTCTCACTTGCAATGGAGGTGCAATTGGCCAGGAATGCCCATGCCCAGATTATGAAATACCTTGCCCCAGAAGTATTGTTGGGCCTGTTGGGAGTTTGGTGGGAGAACTATAGTTAATGAGCATACAAGGATTGTGTTTTTGTTTCTCCACCCCACCCCAGCTTAATTTTAATGAATGTGTTGTGTTTGTTGTTTTGTTTTGTTTTTGTAAAAATGCCTTGAGTTGCTTGTGGTGGGAAAAGGCATCTAATAAATGTAATTAATAATAATATATCAGTTTCATCATGGCTTGTTTGAACTAACCACAATGACGCACCATGGGTATAATGAGGATTTGTTCAAATTAAAACTGAATGCTTCTGATCTCTGTCACATACGACAGAAAGAGAGGGGACCGGGGTTTTCAAGAACAAGGTTCATGAAGGTACATTCATATAATGCTAAACCAAAGTTTAGTGTTACATCCAAAACCGAGAAATAACTTATTAAAGATTCAGAAAGGCATAAAGGCACTGCACAAATTATGCAAACAATTAAAAATTGGTCAAAGTCATGATTTTATTGCAAAATAAGTGCCTTCCTCATAAGCAAGTTAATATTACAAAGTACAGTCAATATTAAACTGTTTATTCATAATCTTGGTTGAACATTTTATTTCCACGATTTATTTAAAGTTCCACGATGGCTACCAGCTGTTAAAGTTGATGTAAAAGTGATTCCATATCTTGAACTTAGTTGTTTCAAACACTTTTCATATTGAGTATTAAGTTTTATGGCTTCTTGAAGTGCATATTTTAGATCTTCTATTTCATCAAAAAAATCCTAAAAAGTAATACCACACACAGTATTTTAATTAAGTACTACTTCCTAGTTTGTCCATTCTTGTATTCATCACTGAAGTAGTCTTATAGGAAACAAACCATCTTTAATAAAAAAAAAAAGTTTTACAAGAACTCAAGATTTGCTAATGAAAAGCCCAAATTTTAATTTGCTTGGAATATTACTCCTCTTAACATCTAACAGATGCAAGATTCTAATCAATGGAAGATTTTGTGAACTACAATGTGTGCCAAATCCTATTCAACAAGTAATTAGAGGACTTCTGGACAAGTTCACAGTGTGGTACTGAAGGCTTGGCTTGATTACAATTTTTTTCCGTTAATTTCTCAGTTAGTTTGGGATGTTGTTTTGTTTGTACACTGAAAAAGACCAGTCAAAGAAATGAATTCAACTGCTCATTTATTAAACCTAAACTGTTGGACTGCCCCTATCCTGCGACCTGTCCAGTCGGATTGTCCCTTCTCCCCCACTTTACATTTTATAACATTTATGTGTTTTAGTATTTGAAAACTAAATCACCTTGGATGTTTAGGCAGAAAGGTGGTATATAAGTGCAATAAGTAATGATAAAGTTACCTTATCTAACGCAGCAAGCTCATTTCTCAACATTCTTCTTTCTTTAGACAATGATTCATTTTCCATCTTCAGACGCTGAATCTCAAAAAGCAGTTGGTCTATAGTACAATAAAAACCATTAGGAGCTCACTAAAAGATAAAATCATGTTACATATTCATATTTTTAAAAATATGCTTATATCTTCAGGCAATTTTCTTTTCTAATAACGCCCTGTATCAAAGAAAGTATTGGAATTTAACCCAGCTAGCTGGAAACCTCCATGAATATTGTCAATACTGTTTCAGTTATAATTTTAATAACTTTATTCAGACATAACATGCCAAAGAAACATGATCACAAAGTATATGTTTACCTAAATATTTGCAGGAACAGCTCCCCTTCTTTTTACACATACATTTGTAAGACCCATTTTTTTTCTGTAGTGGATCAGTTTTGTCCTTTGGTAACATCTTTTTACTTTCCAGCTCCTTCATCTTTTGGTTTGCTAAGTGAAGTTGGTGTTCCATATCATTAATTTTAATCTATGATAAAATAGTAGAGTATTTGTAATAAGCATTTAAATTAATACTATATCTAGCATCCTTGGAAGCACACTTTACACACTTTACTAAACTTTATTGTCATCAGAAGCTAGCAACAAAAATGTGAGAGAAAGGGAGTCAGATTCCCATCAAAATCAAAAGATGAAAGTGTGAGATGGAAATGAGAAATATTATAGACTCAATCTATGCCTGCAACATTTCATACATTGCATATTGTTCATTTTGTGTCAGTTATATGAACTTTTACTAGCGTCTTCAGGGCTGTCTGCTATACTCATCTGTTGGCAGGGGTGCATGCAGCTCCAATCCAATAAATGCACTATGCAAGCAACTCCAAACACTAAACACAATGTCTTTCATCCATACAGGATCTTAAACATGCAGCCACGTTTTAAAGAAAATATCTGCTTGCTTATTTTTTTCTTTATGCAAATCACCTTTGCTACATCAGATGCTGAAAGCTAATGTCTATCCCATGCTTCCCAAGAGTTTGGAGCTTATAGTAACAGTTAGGCACAATAAAAACAAAATGTCCAATTAAATTATGGTTAATTATCCAACACTTGACTAATTCTGGCTATTAAAATGCCAGCCTAAAGAAGGCTCCTCCCCTAACACCCCACTACTTATTGCATTATCCCCATATCAGATAAAACCTAATTTACAGTAGGGAATCACTGAGATTGGTATTGTTTGAGGGAAATGTCATGAGGACTATGCAGATTTGATGGAAACACAAATAGCTGAAAACACACAGTAAACTCCAGTGTGGACAAGCCCTAAATCTTGAGCATTCTTTTAAAGTAAGAGTTTACATGAAATCATATGACCAGAACTTACAGAAAGTCTTGCAATGGTTTCACATTGTCCTTGGTTTGTTTTTAATTCTTTATTATACCTTTTCTGTAGATTATGATACAACTGGAGTACTCTGAAACAGCAAACAGACAAGAATGATAACAAACTGCTGATTTTCCTAATACAGATATAGAAATGCTTGTTCAAACCCCTCTGAAACGAACTGGCAGCATCTGGCAGCAGGGCTTGGTGGATTCTATTCACTACATGCAAAATGTTTGTTTTGATTTGATTTGATAAACACTGAAATCCAGGATGTGAAAGATGAGGTTTACGGAGGTGGAGTGGCTGGGTGTGGGTGACAATGATGAGTAAAAAAAGAGAAAAAGGCAAGTATACCGGGAGAGGCCTCAAAGAACCAACAAACTCAGGGCTGCCCTTGGCCTATCACTGCTGGCCACACTTCCAGGACTACAACTCAGCTGGGGAATGAAGCAGAAGGAAGCTGAGATGGGGAAGTTAGAGACATGACCAGCAGAAAATGACTCCCTGCCCAACTCTACAGATCTGAGAAAGACTATAGCAATAACAGCAGTGGCAGCAGGAAGGGGAACCCTAATTCCCTACTGTCCCCAGTGAGATCTAGAGTAAAAAGAATCTAACTGAGGGCTTGGTGACACAATTTTAAAATGGCCTAGCTGACAAAAGCAAGATTTGCTAGCTGATACTAAGTGTTCATTGTGAGAAAATAATGTAACTCACACAGCAGTAAATTGGATGAATCCACTGACAAAAATGTAATACGCCAAAATAGAAGCTCATTTTTAAAAAATGAGAAGGAATTGTTTTTCTTTATCCTCTGCTGCAATACTATTCACACTTAACTGGAAATACATCTCCATGACCGCAAGCAGACTAATGTTTTAAGTAAATATGCAAAGAATCAGATTCATAGCAGAGATACATCTAACTATACTTGCACAACTTACCTAGCATTTTCCTTTACTCCTTCATGTTCCTTACGATAAAACCCATCGTCTTTAAGGGGTAAGTGGATTTCTGTTTGAACTGGCACACTAAGTTAAACAAATATGATAACTTAAAATCTCTTCCCCAAGCATGAACATTTTTCTCTTTCTTAATAGTATATTCTGAAGCAATTAAAAACGTTAATGCGAAAAATAATCTGTGGCCTCAAAAGCTACATACTTGTATTTTGATTTTTATCATCTGGATATATTAGGAAAAACAGCAGTGAGATAACGGAAGTTCAAAAAAGTACATTATCATTGATCATAGAACATGGTCCCATAGTCTAAAGGCACAAGCACATCAGAACATGGTATGAAGGCTATCAGTTTGCTGAGGCTAAGCAGGTCTAGGTCTGGCAAGTACCTATATAGGAGACACCCTAGGAACCACATGTACACTGCTTTGGGGTATGACTGGAAAAAGATGGGATATAAATGTATGGGGGGAACTGAATATATATGTTCATTAATTTTTTTTCAGCTGGACAGTCAAGATTTACATTTGGTGAAATGGGTTTTTTTTTGCTCAGACAACAATATTTTCCCCCAGAAATAATATTTCCACCTCTTAAAAAGCATTAATATATCCCATTTTCAGACAATGAATAAGTAATTCATTCAATGACAAATTTACTTGCCCCAATTTTTATTATTATATATAAACTACTACTGTGAACATAGTCCTTGTTCAATGTCTTCAACTCACACAGACTTGCTTTAGGAGTACTTTAATGTAAAAACTGTGCAAATATTACCTAAAGTACTACATCAAATATGACCATAAGAACAATTATGGATTCTCAAACTACTGCTTCTTAAGTCAGCTTTCCTATAATATCTCATGGCTGCAGTCTGCATTAGGTACGTCAAAAAGCTATGAAGTCTGTGGAAGTATATAATGAGCTATTTGAAGACCCAGCACAATTTACAGAGCATGGCTGCGCATGGGAGACAATATCTGCCTAATCATCCCAAAAAATCTAATGAGTCAAGAAGAGGAATTAATGTTCAATATTTATCCTTCTTCAAGAGAAAAGTAAGTATAAACCCATCTATCCAGAAACGTACTTTTTCATGAGTCATAGTATAAACACTCCCAAAACTCAAATTTAAATGTTTTGAAGAGTGTTTAAAATTATTTCCCAGGCTGCAAAGTGCAACCTTACTTCAAACCTGATGCATAGCAAACTACAACCTGTGCTCTCCCTGCCCAAGGGTTTGTCAAACTACAGATCCTATCACCCCTGGCCATTGGCTATGCTGGCTGGGTCTAAACCAGATCTTTAGCTGGGAACATGGACATCTAAGGAGCAAAGGAGCAAAATCTTACTCTTTCTTTGTGACACAAATAGGCAGCGACTTCTTTTGCCCTTGCAGTTTTTCTTGTAACTGTGCCCAATCATATTCCAACTGCTTGTTTTTTAGGCGCACATGCCTCAGCTTTTTAAGCAGCAACTGATTTTCTTGCTGGAGCTGGAAAAGGGAAGGAAAAAACGTTTCTTATGTTAGAAACAGATGCAGTTAGTTAACTAGTGCAATGGAATAGTTCTCACTGTGTAAAACACCCTACTTTAGCTTTCCTTCTTTAAGGATGTTCTCCCTTTAACCAAAATACTTGCAAAACCTAACCTAGAATAGAAAGTTCTTTGCCTGTATTATTATTATTCCGAAGTGAGATACCACAACCCAAAAGGCTCTCGCTGCAGGTAACGGGGTGGACGGGGTGTGGCAGTAAGAAGGAAATTTGCAGAGGACCTCAATGCACAAGAGAGGCTGCTGTGTGTTTGGAACAAGGGCAGAAGATGCGGGGAGACAGCGGGAGCCGTCCAGCTGCCACCGCCTTGTGGTGAACCGAATGCGTCTCTCTAGACACTGACAGAAGCCGCCCGGGGAGGCACTTTCCGTCACTCACTTGGAGGCACTTGTGAACTGACGGCAGCGCCATCCACTTCCCTCCTACAGCCTCCCACACGGAGTGGACGCCAAACATCCGGGGAGGGTCACGTGCCCTTCCCCGAAAGATACAACCAATGAAACGGCGGGAGGGGAGGGGCCTTCCTTTTTAGCGGGCCGTAGCCGCCGGGTTTCCAAGTTCAATGGCTTAAACTTAAAAGCCTATTATCTGCGACGAGTTTGCAAAGGGAGAAAAGGCCCCCATGTACGAGCTGTCCAATGTCGCGCCTGCGCTACATGAGTAAAAGTAGTACGGATGGATACAGACGGATAAAACCATGTATCCTGCGCCCGATGAATATTATAAAAACCCTGCCTACTCCTAGGCGGGCCCCACGCCGCTAAAGCGCAAGTGGTGAAAGGTAGCGAAACCGACTTGTTTATGTTGGAGGGACGAATTCTATGAGGTCATCCAAATGCGACTGCGGTTTCAGGCCCCCCTTCGGAATTTCGGCTTCTGGGTTACCATGGTGACAAGATTCTGACTTGGCTAAGTGACCCCGTGTCACCAGCCCAGCACTGAAACGTAACAAAGGGATAGCGATTCGGTTTCGAAAGGAACTTCCTTTGTAGTCAAAGCTCGTTGAGAATATAGGAGAATTAACATGCACGCAAACACTTACGAACTTAAATCTGCCAAAATATAGTATAGCATTGGCTTTTGTAGAACTCTAAAGGCACACATTTATTATGGGGAAATTGTAAGTTTTTAAGGGTCCACAATACTCTTTGTTTTCACTGCAAGAGACTCTCACAGCTTCCCTTCTGGAAACTGCCAAAATATTAAAAATTTGATGTCGTGGGTGTTTAATTAATGTCATATTGCCAATCTTTTAAGGCTAAATAGTATATCTGAGAGTTATCCTGCACTGTCTGAGAATCTTAGACACCTGCTTAACTTACTGGCAAAAGGAATTAATTGAAAGTTAGGTGAGCAAACCTTTTATATAAAAATACAAATAACTTTTCATTTTATTTGAAGCCTAACAAACCAGGCTATTTTTTGCTGGATTAACTAGACAAGAACAAAAAGGAACTGGAAAGTAAGGGTTGTGTCCTGCTCTGGCCTATCATAATATATGTTAAGCCTTTAAAAGATGAATTATTAGAAAACTTAAGAAACTGGATAGCCGTAAAATCATGCAGTGCTAAATTTAGATGCACAATGCATCTGCTTCTAGATGAGTGTTTACAGCATTGCAGCCATAAGCTATTTAGCTATGAGCCTGTATCCACATGAGTCCCATTCTGTAGGATTTACATCTAGGGTTACAGTTAGCAATTTAAGCAAAATTATTCCTAATTTACCAGCTGGCAGCTGCACAGGTTACAGGGACGTTTGTTTCAATTTCAAGTTAAAAGACCAGCAGACCTATCGGAAAATTTAGTACGGTAAGCCCACAAGTTACACACATATAACTTGTGCATATTCAGCTTTACACACTTAGTCGTCCCCCCCTTTGGGGGGGGAGTAGGCATCTGGGGAAAATACTTTGGCAACCAATGTGTCTTGACTCTTGACTGTACACAATTTTGGCTTTAGGCACAATCCCCAGAATATTAACCCCCACATAAGTTGTGGGCTTACTGTAATTAACGACAACAAATGCAATTACAGTGAAAGTGAAATAGATCAGAACACAGTCTCAATACAAGATCACTATTAAGATCAAATATATGTAAAGATTCCTAATATTTATAGCATACAGGGATGAGGCTACTTGTTACAATTACTGCTAATTTATCCTCCCCAAACATCTCTAGACACACTGCTGACTAAAAATGCAACTAGGCCACACACACACACACACACACCCTTTAATGAAACCTGGTTTGGGGCAAAATGCTTGAAAATGCAATCCATACGAAGGCATCCACACCCCTTCTCCACCCACCAGGCATTGGACAATTGGGAAACACATATGTGCAAATGTGATAGAAATGCACTGGTAATGTTCACACAGCCTCAGTTACCGATTGCTGGTGTTTGTAGCCATCATAATGGATGCCCAAATTAGCTGCATCTGCAGTTTGTATGCTAACATAATCTTGCCACAATTAATCTTGCAAACATCCAGGATTCTCTGGGTTTTTTGTTTTACTCTCATACTAATAAATAGAGCTACCTAGGAAATTTATTTGGAAACTTCAACTAGTTCAGAGCAGTGTGACCAGCTGAACTTAGACAATCATGCTGATCAGGTATTGCCAGTGCTGAAAGGCCTTCACTGCCTTGCTATTGATTTTGAGACCTAATTCAAAGGACATTTTATTTGTTTTTTTATAATAATAAAAAAAACTTGTAAAGTCCTATGTAGCCTCTCTGAGCACTAGCCTACTCTCTCTAGTTCATGTGACCATATTTCTGGATAGGAATATGTGAAGGAATAATCATAATCACATACCATGGCAATACACTCTGGAGGATCAGGAGAACATGTGGCAGGGGAAGTAGAGATTTTTCCACCAGACAAACAGAAATGCTTGTGCTGATGGAATTATCTCCTTAGTGCTGCATTGAATTCCGCCCCAAATCTGCTTGGGTAGTATTCAACTAAGTTTTACACAGAGTAGAGCCATATAAATTAATGGACCTAACTTAGTCATGTTCATTCATTTCAGTGGGTCTACTCTGACTATAACTCAGTTGAATACTACCCCATATAAACGTAGGCATGTTGGCTCTGCAGTGTGATCAGGAACTCTACAAAATGCAGAGTCTCCAGATATACAGTATAGCAATTCCATGTCTATGCCAAACTTTCCAAGTAATAAAGGCACAATCCTACTCCCATCTCCACAAATTCATTATCATGGTTATGATTGCATGAACATGGCTCCAAGTAACACCAATAGGATATTAAACAAAGAAGCAGTTCGATTTTTTATAGGAAAAGAGGTGCTGGAACTCACCCTTGTTCTCTTAGAATGGCACCGGAACTGAGTACTGGTGAGTTCCAGATGAAAAATAGCCCTGCAAATAAGTAACTGGCATATGAATATGACTAATCCAACAGTCCTGTTAAGTGTGACTTACTCCCAGGTAAGTGTGTATATTATTGCAGTCTTAGTAGTATTCATAGAATCATAAAATTGTAGAGTTGGAAGTAACCCTGTGTCATCTAACCCAATCCCCCGGCAATACAGGAATCTTGCTCACAGCCATCCCTGGGTGGACTCGAATCACCAACCTTCTGGTAAATAGGCAGATAAACTGACCCACTGCTGAAGGGACTCCTCACTGTAGATCTTTCTGTTAAAGGAACATAGGAAGCTGCCCTCTAGTAAGTCATATCATTGGTATATCTAGCTCACTACTGTTAACACTGACTGGCAACAGATACACAGGGTTTTTTTCTCAGCCCTATCTGGAGACACTTGGCATTTCTGCTAGGACCTTTTGCATGCAAATTCGAATCCCCACAATTGGGTGAGCTCCCGTTGTTCAGTCCCTGCTTCTGCCCACCTAGCAGTTTGAAAGCATGTCAAAGTGCAAGTAGATAAATAGGTACCACTCCAGTGGGTAGGTAAAAGGCGTTTCCGTGCGCTGCTCTGGTTTGCCAGAAGCGGCTTAGTCATGCTGGCCACATGACCTGGAAGCTGTCTGCAGACAAACGCCAGCTCCCTCGGACAGTAAAGCGAGATGAGTGCCGCAACCCCAGAGTCATTTGCGACTGGACCTAACGGTCAGGGGTACCTTTACCTTTTAGACATGAAAGATTGTGCTGTTGGATTTTGATCCTTCAGAGGCAGAGTAATTTTTTATTTCATTGCATTTCTCTAAATTAAATCAGGATATAGAAACATTGCACATTCATTCTACAGAAGATAGAAACTGCAGAGACCTGAGTGAACTGCAACTTTTACAGAGGCTACATGACTTTTTAAAACATAATGACACCTGGTGATCAAATGGATTTCAGTCTCATCAGGCAGAGGCTATTTTTAGTTAACAGCACCGAGAAGTCAAGTTATGAAAGTCTGTGGTTATGAAATATCGACTTCCTGGGGTTATGAAAGGTATATTAGAGCACGGTTCAACAGCTAGGAACCACCTGTCATTCACAGTAAACTAAACTAAGGAGTTGGAGGGACTGGGATAAAAATACAGCTCTGTTGTTATCACTGTTCCATTGAGCTATGGTTCTTTCCCCAGAATCCTTTTGAAATTCTTAATCCTTACTTACAGCAAGAATTGGAAACGTGGCAGTTACTGCACTCCCAGCTCCCACCATCCAGGACCACTGGCCATAATGGCTGGGGCTGATGGGAGTCCAGGGACATCTGGAGCAACACTGTTTCCCTCCCCTGGGACATTTTAATATACTTTCAATATAACTTTGCAGCATGTAATTTCAAGAATGAAAATTATATTTGCACAGGTATTCACTGTTGTTCAGTGAAACCAGGGTGCTCTTAAATAATAAAACTGACAAATATTGGTTATTTATTATTTATATACCGCCATCAATGTAGATGGCCGTGTACATAATTAAAATAAGAAATTCTAACCCAAAGAGTGTACAATCCAGTTCAGTGCTAAGTATTTGTATAGCTGCAATGCTTAAGTGTCCACAGTATCTTTATAAGGGAAGATGTTGGGGAGAAAAAAATGGGAGCAACTGGCTACACCCCTCTGAACTGATTGGCCATGCCCCCATGACTTCCTCGCAGCCCTTACCAGTCTAGTAGACATGGTGGCAAGTAGCAGGTTTGGCGTGCACACACACACACAATTAAAACATAATGCAAATGAGATGCATATTTTTTCAAAAAAGAAAAGAAAAAGATAGGATTGTTAACAGTCTCAGCTTTATTGCTACATACAGGCTCCCTGTTCTGTCTGCTCTGTTGTGCAAGTCAGGAGGTAAAGCTAAAGCTAAAGGACCCCTTACCGTTAAGTCCAGTCACGAACAACTCTGGGGTTGTGGTGCTCATCTCGCTTTACTGGCCGAGGGAGCTGACATTTGTCCATAGACAGTTTTTCCAGGTCATGTGGCCAGCATGACTAAGCCACTTATGGCAAACCAGAGCAGTGCACGGAAACGCCAGTCAGGAGGTAGAAAGCCCAATTGAATTCAATAGCACTTACTTCTGAGCAGGCATGTTTAGGACTGCACTGTAAATCCCCCCCCTTTTTTTGTATGTTGGTACTTTGAAAATAAAACTGTCAATAGTAGTTTTAAAGAGTCCCCAAACTGTCTGTGATTCATCATACCATAATGAATCAATATTTGCATTATTATTCAGAAGCTGATCCTGCCACTTCTACACTATGAATAAAGTGGAAGCAGTTTTCTACAAACCAGCCTTCATGCTCCAGTGAGTAAGATTTCATTATGCATAATTCCGGCTCCACACAGAATGTCTCCAAAGCATGCCCTAGCAAGAAAAATCAGGGTGGAAAAATATGTTAGCTGCAGCTGGAACATAAAGCTGAATACCAAATGAATATGTGGGAAATGTGCTGGAAAATTATGCTCATATCACTGATAACCAAACAACAACAGATATTTTTAAAAGCCAGAAGAGTGTTAAATTAAATTTCTATTTTTCACATTTGCATAATTTTTTATAAAGTGTGTTTGGAATTATAGTTCGTGTTCCAATGTTTAATTAAACTTTCACTAGATATTGCATACAGACAGAAAGAGTGACACACACGCACACGGTTGCATTACAATACTATCCAGGATGATTTTCATAAAATCCATAATCTTTTAAATAATATTACTTAAATTCCTCCCCTACTGTTATATTCTTTCAAAAGACTACTACTGTGATCATAGTATGTGCCACTGTACTTGAAAACTGATTATAAAGGCTTCACAGGGTACAGTTTGTGGAGGCTCCTGAATATTGGAATACCATTACACTAGTGTTTTAGGATCTGCATTCTGGTTTCCATTCACACCTGTGTTCTACATTTTCTGTCCCAAGTATGTCTGTTCGTGCCTTTCATGTAGTAGGTATGAACAAGTTACAATATACTTTGGTTGCTAGAACCCTGTAACTCAGGGATCACCACTTTTGGGGCCAGTGAGCACATTTCAAATTTTAAGAGTGCTGTGGGCACTGGTTAAAAAATGACTGCCATGTGGGACATAGCATAACACAAAATTAAGAGAGAGCACAGTCATGGTGAAAATTTTCCTACAATTGTATTTCCACAATAGAAAATCCTAGCCTGATAACTATCTGGCTGTCATACAGCTGTTACTGGCACAATAACCCTTCCCCCCTAAAGCAAAGTCTAAGCTGCCATCCTAAAAGAGTGCAAAGAGACTTACTTCTGAGTAGACATGTATGCCACTGTACTACCCATTAACTGTACAGTGAATTCTTAATGAGCATCTGACCTTTAGTTCCTGCACAGGAAACATGCCAAAGCCTATTTCGCAGGAGGGGGTTCTTTAACATTCTGTAGTAGCATTTGCAGAAAATAGCAGGTAGTAGCTATCTTGGATGAACCCACCACAGGGAGGAAAATATAATATCGGGGCTTAGTCCAGTCAGACTGTCCCCTCCCCACCCATAAGGCCAAACGTCATAATTGTTGGGAATTTCAGGCAGGTGAGAGACCCATTTACTAGAAGTTGCTCCCAGTACCAGTCACCACACGGACGGTTTGTAGGTTGTAGGCAGATATGGATATACACAGATACATAAAAGTACAAAGTATCTCTGTTGCTCTAAATAAGTTCAGCAATTCAAGATGTTACACTTGACAAGTAACACTGACTGGCTAATTGATTAATGGACACTACTGAGTTGACATGCATCTATCACAGTTATAGTAGGGGCACTGGGCCATTACCATAACAGCTGGCTTGGCTGGCCATGAACCTGCAATTAACTTATCCATGGAGTGATTTACACTTTTGAAGGAAATGAAACCCTTCTCATGTCCAGTTACTCCAACAGTAATCTACCCGTGAGAAGGAAGAAGGGAGTGGCCAAGGCAAGTTAAGACAACACTAAGACCTTCTCCAATCAGACTTCCCTCTCCCCACCTAGGGCTAACTTTACATATAATATATTTTAGTATTTTAAAATTATAAACTGCTTGGAGGGACTTGACAGAAAGGTGATATATAAATGCAACAAATAGGTATTTTGAAAAACTGTGAGCATATTTTAAGCATTATGCAATGTGTGTGTGTGTGTGTGTGTGTGTGTGTGTAGCATTTTATTGTCCACAGATATGAGATTATATTGCTCAGTGATACAATAAATACAGATGTGTGTATTATTTTCTAAGTTTATATACTAAAACTGTAAACTCCCACAAAACTTTCACAGCCTGGAAATATAAGGTGCAGGTTAAGATGCAACATTCTCATAACTTAGGAACAAATGTAATGTTAGGCTAGGAACTGACCACATCATTGGTTCATATTTTCGGGTTCTGATCTATTTATGTAACATATCCAATTTCTGCAGCCAAATGCGCCATAACAGGTACATGAAGAACCTGATCCTTTGTGCATTTATGTACATCTGTTTTTAAACCTACAAAATGTACAGCCTTGACAAAGTGAGTAGGAGGCATGGGAATGGGGTGGAGATGAAAGCAGAGGTATTAAGGGTTCTGCAGAACAGGAGGAAATTGTGGCTTCCTAACTGGGGTGGGCCACCCATAAGGCAAGGATGTAGATCTTAACTCACTGCTTGCTCCTAGATTTTAACTCACTCCTCCTTCCCTGGAGACGAGGGAGCACCATTTTGTGGTTCACCTCAGAAGGGCGCAATTGTGTCTTGGTCCAGCCCTGACTAGGCGGAAGGTGAAAAGTATGTTAACAGATGCAATGCGTGGGAAGAGGAAGATGTAGGAGCTTTCCGTGGGGGTGGTTTGTGTGCAGGAGAGGGGAGGCATGGATATTTCTGCAGAAATGCGGTTGGCAAGCTCCATAATTACATGTGGTGGGAAAAGGCATTTCTCCGGTGTTAAAGTGAGGGGAAACCGCGCCGGGGGTTGGCAAGCTGAACGACCCTGTACAGCAACAATGACAAAGTGCTCTGCAGTCAGAAGCAACTTCAGAGAGGAAGAGGTGAGGATGAGACCAGATCTTAAACTGAGGCGGGCGGCTGCCTGAAAGAAGCGAGTTACTTCCTGTGAGCCACATCCTATTTCTCTCACACAAAAACACACACATACCCGAGCCCATGATTCGTCCTCTGCTCAAGGGCCCAGCCTTTGCGGCTGCTGCCACAAGCAGTCTGAACGGCGTCCTAAAATTAGCAGCCAGCGAGCGGGCTTTGCGTGGCGAGGAGGCTGCCGCTCCTGGATGGGTGCAAAGCGCCGTCACTCTCGCCCAAGGAGGCGGCGCCTCTGCCGTCAGCGCCTCTCTCGCCTCCCCGAGCGAGGAAAGAGGACGCGGGAGCCAGACGGACGAGGAAAGTCGGAGCGGGGAGGCAGCGGGGCAGCAGAAGTCCAGCAGCGAGCGGGAGAAGCAGCAGCAGCCCTAGCCAAGCGGCGGGGAAGTTGCACGAGCGCTGCGCCCGGGCCCCCTGCTCGCCCTCCCCGCGCGCTGGGGACCGAGGAGGGGAGGCCGCCTCGCTTGGGCCCCGAGAAGGCGGAGGCGTCCTGGAAGGGAGGGGGGCAGCGGCTGCCATGAAGGCCAGCGGGGAGCAGAAACGGGGCGAGGCGGCCGCCAGCCCGGGCGACCCCTGGAAGGAGTGCATGGAGGTGGCGGTGCAGCTGGCGCTCCGGGCCGGACAGGTGAGCAGGCGCCACGTGGGGGGCTCTGGGGAAGCAGGGCTGCAAGGGGGAGCGGGGCGGCGGCGTTTCTTTCCGCTGCTGCCCCTCCTCCGGCCCTGCGGGGTCTGTAAGCAAGAAGAAGCTCCAAACACGGATTGACATGCCTTTCTGTCTCCTTTTGAGATTCGTGTGGGACTTGAGAAATCGCTGCATCTCTCTCTCTCTCTCTCTCTCTCTCTCTCACACACACACACACACACACACCAAAGTTACCTGCTGGGCAGCGAAGGGCCAGGTCTCCTGGTTGCGGACAGAGCTTCTGAGTACTGCAAGCCTTTTGCACGCAGCCTTGTCAATTCTGGCTGGCCGGTCGAGTTTGTGCATGTTTGGCGGGGACGCGAGGTGCATTTAGTTTAATAGCTCCCTCTTACTCCCGAGCAAGTGCATAAGATTGCACGTGGAGAAAAGAATGGGGAGATGCTGGTGAAAGAGAACTGGTGGACAGAAGTACTTTTTCCAGAAATGAAGTCAGATGTGGGCTAACTGTGGATTAACAGTTTAGGAGGTAAATGGGGTTCAACTGGGCCAGGTCAAACAAAAGGGCAAAGGAAACCAACCTTGCATTTCTGGACATTACAGAAATGGCTCTTCTTAACTGCCTGGCCTAAAAGTAGCCCATGGTAAAATATCAAAGAAAACATTGTTGGAACACTTAGTTTTTAAAAAAAAAAAAAACCCAACACATTAATTTGAGGTTGTTGAATGGGTTTAAATGGGAGTAATCTGTATTGCATCATTGTTGTATCTGCATTAATGTGTTCAGTGTCAAGGATGTATCTTGTTAATATTCAACAAGAGTTTGGGTAAGAGTCTGTAGTCCTGATTTCACTAGGAATGCCTTGCTTTTCCATTGCCAACTTCAGGTACCATTTAAGGAGCCACATTGTTAAGATGTGACCCCTTTTTTAAAGGGCAATGTATAGGTTGAAAAAAAAACGAGTTAAAGGAAATACTGTATCAGTTTCTAGCCAATAGCATTCCATTAACTGGTAGTTGAAAAGGTGTTTTGACATACAGGTAAGGGGAACTATGCATTATAAGAAATCCTAGTAAAATGACCCAGTAAGAACTACTGTACATCAATATGCAAAAATAGAGCAGTATTTGAAGGTAAGAATGATCCCATATATAATAAACAGGTTCTCTTTCCAGGCCAGGTTGATTGTAATTTCTTTTCAATGTCAGAGTTCAGTCCTGAAATGTGAGGACTGTTCTCACAAGGACAGGACCCAACTTGCCTCAGTCAGCAATCTGGCCACTAAATTCTGTACCAGCTGCAGTTTCCGAACAGTTACCAGGAGGAGTCATGGGGAAGGGCCATAGCTCTGTGGAAGAGCAGAAGATTCCATGTTTAGTCTCTGACATCCCCAGCTTGGGCTGAAAGAGACTCCTGTCTAAAATGGTGGACAACCATTATACACAGTATACACATTACTGAGCTAGATGGCCCCATGGCCTGTGTCAGTATAACACAGCTTCTTCTGAGTTGTCAAATTAAAGCAGAAGTAATAGGTAAATTGGGTAAGCATGCCCTGCTACCATATGGTCGCATTCTGAAACCATTTTGAAGGAAAGGGATTTAATCCAAAAGCAATTCCTTTTGATTTCAGTTGAAATAACAATGTGTAAAAATACTGTCTTGTTGAAGTCTCCCCTTCCTTCGTAAAATTTGGATAGCTATCAAGCTACTAAAGCAGAATTTGGTCAAATGCTTTGGTAGTGTCAAGGGGAAGATATGCCCATTGTTCTCGGGAAACAGTTATGTGTGTTTAATACCACATACAGATAGCCCTCCCTCTCACCCATCCTCTGAGTGATAAAACATCTTACCTACTCTCTTCAGGATAATTTCACCATGGAAATCACTGTGAAACAATATGTAAAAATACATTTGTGCTTATAATAATTTAGAGACAAACCTGTGGCTTCCAACGCAGCAAAGTTCTAAATGTTGAAAATGTAACCGAATGGCTTTTTACATCCTGATTGTGTACATCAGCACAGACCAGTGTCTCTGAAATATTGGTGACATGTCACAGCAGTACCAGTTTGATTTTTTTGTGGTGGGGGGAATAATTTTTATTTGATTTTACAAAACCCGTTTGATGTTTTTAAGCAATTCTATATGGGCATAACTGTGAACTTTTTTTGTCTATTGTCATTTGAGTCAGTTGAGAGATCTGTGGAGGGAAATGGTAAAGTAATTTCTGATTTAATTTTTCTAGATTATTAGCAAAGCTCTCACTGAGGAAAAACAGGTGTCTACCAAAACTTCCGCAGCAGATCTTGTGACAGAAACAGATCACTTTGTGGAAAACTTAATTGTTTCTGCTCTGAAAGAAAAATTTCCCTCTCACAGGTAGGTCCAGCTATGGTATTATCCTAGGCAAATTACGTATGTTTTGAACTGGGATTGAAAATGTCATTCTGTGAATAAGAAAGCTTGGAGAATATCAATACTAATAAGCTGCTTCACACATTGTATGAATGCAGTGACTGAATGATACAAACATGCACCTCATGTACACTAGTAAGAGAACAGGGATTGGCTACAGTTCTGTCAAGCGTACTGTTGGTGATAAACTTAAATGTGCCACCAATTGTCTGACGATGTCATAAATGGATGGGGAACCGGCAACCTGTAGGCTAGATGCAGCCCATTGAGCTTTTGCATGCATCCTGCAGCCTCCCCTCATCTGTTTCAGCCCCATGAAGCAATTAGTTGGGACCATTTTTCTTAACCCTAATTGCTGCATGGGAGTGATTTTTGTGGCGGTGAGAGCTAGCCATGGTGAGTTAACCTTCCCCATATGTTGCTACTCTTCTAAAGATTGTGAGGAGCCAGAATGGCAATTAGGCTTAACAGATCCCATTAATGCAAATGGGGGCCTTTGTTCTAAACCTAACTGCCAGATTGCTAGCAGTGGGGGAGAGAAGGGAAGATTTGTAAATAACTTATGAAAGGGGGATGGATGAGCATGGGGACGTGTGGTTTTCACCCTGTCTACCACTGACATGCAGCCCTCAACCTAGCTGGATCCCTAGTTATGCAATAAAATGTATAGCCCATCCCAGTGCTTTGAGACATGTTAGACTGAGAGATAGTCATTCAATGAGTTTTGTGGTAATTGGGGATTTGAACCGAGATGCTTCAATTAATCTACCAGCCCCAGAAGAAACCAAGAGCTTCTTTTCCCTCTGGCACAGCACCACAGCTAGGAGGTTATAGTGCTTAGGAAACAGAAAGGAGCACTTGGGGCATTTGGAAAGTAAGTGAGTAGAGATCTGGGTGGGGAGAGACGAACCTTTTCTCAAAGCAATGAGTAGGGAAAGACAGAACTGGGAACACTTTACCGGTACTTCACCATCACGATGCTTAGATAGGAGGGGAGGGCTTTTCCTCTCAGCACAGTCCTGTGATGGAGAGGTACCTGCCTCCTGCTCCTCTGCTGATTGGCAGAGAAAGGGTGACTGATTGTCCTCAGGAGAACAAAAGGTTGACCACCTTCCTGTAACCATTCTACTCCTCCAGTTAAACATCAGGTGAGAGTTGTTCAATATAACTGGTTGGCCATGGACGGGAGACAACATGTTAAAAGGGTGTGTTCTTTTTTAATTCTCCTGCCTCCAATGTCTTCTCAAATCCAGATTAGATTTCCCGTAATGAAATGAATATAGTAGTTTTAGCCTAATCTTAGTGGACATCTGTTCACATGAAAAAAAGCCCAACAGCAGCAACAAAAAAAGTAACCTTCCCTTTATATAGGATGGAATTGAAGGTTGTTTTCACAAGTATAGCACTAAGCTTCAATAGACAGTTGTCATCTAGTTTTAATTGGGAAATAATAGCTATGAAATGGTGGGAAAACTGTAACTCTTCCAGGTGTGGGTAATCTTGTAAAGCTTGATGTCCTTTGCGCAAGCTGAAACTAATTGCTGCAATGTACACAAAGTGCAGCAAAAGGTCAAGGGTTGCATGTGCATGTATAGCACAAGACATGTTCAAAAATACATGTGGTGTTCTGCGTAAAAATGGTCCTGTTCTTGGAAACAAATCATAGTAAGCGTTAATTGCAGTTTAGGCTTCTGATCTCCTTGTGTCCTGGAAAGGGAGGCCAAAGCTTGGTGCAGCTCATTCTCTTCATGCTAAACCATGGTTTAGTGTGATGTTCAAATATGACAAATGCATGACTAGGGAACCCACACTGCGATTTAAAGCCAAATAAGACACGATAGTGATGAACAGGCGTTTTCTATTCATGTGCCTGCCCGGTTCATATATTGGACAAAGGTTGAATCTTACTCAATAGTTTTTATTTCAATAGTAAGAAAACTACTCATTGCAGATTGACTTGTATATCTTCTATATGTGCTTCTGACTGTCACCAAAATGACACCTCTTACCTGTTGTGATGTACAAACTGTTGCTACATTGTATTCACACACAGCTTTTCATGAGTGAAGATACATGGGTTTCCCTTTGTGTAAGACCCTGAAACCTCCGTAGAGGCCCTGAAAGTCACTTGAACACCTTCTATATGTGCTCTTGGATAATATGCAAAGACTCACATAGATCCCCTTAGCATAACTTTTAGTACTTTACCTGATGCTTGTTTAAGGCCAAATGTAGCAGAAAACAGCTACGTTTGGGAACGCCAGTGCCTAAGTGCCTTCCAATAAGTAATAATTCAGTTTTAATTTTCTCGTCCATTATAGGTTTATTGCTGAAGAAGCTACCGCTGCTGGTTCAAAGTGCATTCTCTGTGACAGCCCTACCTGGATTATTGATCCTGTTGATGGCACCTGTAATTTTGTACATAGGTAAATATATAAACAGTGCTGCAAAAAAGCTACGCCTGCCTTTTCTCAAGCTCTCTGCCGTGCTTTATTTTTCTGTGTCCAACCTATTTGAGTAAGGCTTGTTCGCATATAAGGTTACTTTCTTGAGTCAACGTCTGCCCCAGTGCTTTGGGAGGAAGACTCTGATGAGTGCATATGCACAAATTCGATTCTAGTTTATGAATTTGGGCTTCCCAAGTGTTATTGTGAGGGGAGTGTGCACACTCAATTCCTTTGTTACATAGTTTGGCTACTATCAAGATAGGTTCTTGCCCTTATAGTGCCTTGTGGAAGTCTATTACAGGTGGACAGAACTGAATAGCACCAAAACACAAGTGCAGGGACAAGTACCAAAAGGGTGTAGTTACTAAGTAGCACAAGAGTTTGGAGCTACCATTGCTGTACCACAAACAATCAACAACTGTAGTGGTTGGCACCTTTGTTCAGCATACCAATTACCTATAAAAACCTTATTCTAAAAGAGTCCCTTATCATCAGAGGCTCTGGCTAAAATCCAGAGAACTATTGGACTAGTACAATGTACCTAAGGACAATAGCTTTTAACAGTATACTTTCCTTCTCCCTGCCATTAGCATGGCAAACTGGTTTTGAAACTCAGTGGGGCGTTCAAAAGAGGGAGGGACGGTTGTAGTTGAATCAGTCGTCAAGTTCTGATCAATTGCACAGCATCCTAAGATTTGAAGAAGGGAAAGGGGTTTTCTAAGAATCAAAGTCAAGTCAGCTATTTCTGCTTCAGCTACAGGGGAAAGGTCACTGCTAAACTGATCCACCAGATCAGGATGCCCCTAATTTTTTAACCATTGGGCTTGTTTTTAAAAGGTAAAAAGTAAAAATGTGCAATTCCTTTAGATACAAAGACTCAGATTTCTTATCTGAGAACCAACACAATTGCATTTCTGACAGGTAAAGTTGTTGAAATTAACTGTTTAGAGAATGTACTAACAGACACAACTGGTTTTATTTACACAGGTTTCCGACTGTGGCCGTCAGCATTGGATTTGCTGTTAATCAAGAGGTATAGGATAAAGCCTTATCTGCTGCTACCGTGATTAAGTGAAAGATTAATATCTAACAAACTTAGTGAGAATCTTGTGAGCGTCATAACAAATAACAAAGTTCACAGAAAGCCATTTAGGTTACTGTATTTATCTTGAAGTGTTAATCTGTTATAACCTTGGTTTGAATACACCAATCTGCATAATCCTGAAACCAATCCTTCGGTGTTGTGAGTAGTCTTATTATGACCTACCATAAATGAATGGTAGGAATGGAGTCTGGAATCATTCTTTGGGTAAAAGAGTATGTATGGCTGGCAGAATGTAAAGGTAGCTAATCCCAGTTTCAGGGACCTGTTTTTATAAGTAGTCTTGCATGTTTTAATTCTATCAATGTTTAATTGTTTTTTAATGATGGGTTTTCTATGTTTTTCTTATTTTTAATTTGTAAGCCACCTTGAGTCCCTGTCAGAGAAAAATGTGGAGTATGTATGTATGTCTCTTTTCTTAAATAAGGTCCATTAAAATCAACAAGACTTTTTTCCAAGTAAATGCATTTAGGAGTGTCATACTTAAGGGAAAGGTCACATCAAGCCAGGCTATTCGTTTCCTGAGTGACTGCGCAAGCAGCTTCCAGCTCATCAATCAAGTGGCAGACATACCAGTTGTTGTTGTTTTTTCTATTGCCATCTACCTACCTGTGCCGCAACATAATTTTTCATTCTTGTCTTGACTGTTAGAAAACCTGTATTGGCAGCCTTTATAAGTCTGTCCTTGATACTATTCCTTCAAGGGCAGAGTAGCTGACTTTGCATTACACAGATGCAATGGTAATGCAATGCAGTCTTTCTTCATGCAGAACCCGCTAGAACAGAAAAGGACTACGCTGTAGGGGAAACAACAAATGTTGTCTGTTGGCTGGGACACAACCTTGTTGCTAGATGGCAGGTGGAAAGGACAAAGCTGTTCCATAGAATAATATTTGGCAAAGACATGTTGGGTAGGGATAATAGTCTTGCATTTAGTTCTTATCACTGCTCCTGTACTGTATATTCAACACCAGATATTAGTAACTCTTAGGATACAACTTCACATGCCTGTGTCAGGCTTACTTATTCAAAGCAACTGTAAAATAAGGTATGGAGGTGATGTCAAGTGGTATAGCAGAGATGGGATACTGAACCTTTTATCTATGGATTTTGTGCTGTAGGTTACTTGAAGCCTCTGTCCTGCTACTCCAGGCAGGACCACTCAACAGACTTAGCAAACAAGAGTTTTTGTGCCAGCCCTATATCTGGATAGTAACTGGTGCTTAACTTGAAAACTAAGCAGTTGTGTGAAATGTTTGATGTGTTGAGCTCTTGCTCATTGTCATCACTGTGCAGAAAAGATTTCCAGGGGCTTTCTGAACATGTAAGAATTAGCCCTAAAATGTCTGTGGAGATGCATTAACTAATTTCTTATTGAAATTTTATGTACCTTGTGAAGTTGAAAGTCTGGCATGCTCAAAACCATTTCTTCTTTATTATCAGTAGCATAAACTGCTATTTATATGCATTTTATATAGTGATAATCTGTTTATATTGTGAAATATATAATACAAATTGCATTCATGATCTTTTTCCTTTCCCAAAACGCTAAAGCTTGAATTTGGTGTAATTTATCACTGCACGGAAGAACGATTATACACTGGTAGAAGAGGTCAAGGGGCATTTTGTAATGACAAAAGGCTTCAGGTATCAAAAGTGACAGGTTGGTTTAAGCTCTCTAAAAGAAATATTTTGAATATTGTATTATTAGAGAGTCGTTACCATATGTAGGTAGACTTACAGAGCAATCTTCTGCATATTTACTCAGAAGTAAGATCCACTCTGTTTAGTGGAGCTTACTTCCAGGTAAGTGCACATAAGATTGCGCCCTTGATGTATTTTCTGCATAACTGAATATATTTTACATTTATTTAAGTAGTCCTTCTTTTCTATACCATACTTTAATTATTGAGCTTAGTAGTTTAAAATAGGCTTTTATAAATCACTGTAAATTTGGCTGCAACAAAACTGGTGACCCTTGCTTAATCTTATGATTAGTCAGCTCTTGAGTGCCAGGTGAGTGGACATAGTACATACCTTACGAATGGTGCTGGCATGAATCTCTGTACAATTATGTAAAACTACCTGAAAAAATGTAATCTAAACATTACAGCCACTGTAGGGAAAGTATTTAAAGTGTACCCTATTTCATGTTGGGGCTGCAATAATGAAGCAGCCTACTTAGGGCTAGCACTGTCAGCCTGCAGAGTTGGTGGAATTTTAGATTATTTATTACCTATTTCTTATTGAAAAATATGTTGACTTCTATCAGTGGAAGTAGAGAGACTTTTTATTGTGATTAAGGAAGACTAGCAGACTTCTCAATGGAAAATTTAAAAATTTTTTAAAAAATTAACATAGGATGTGAAGTATGTATGTATACGCTAAAGAAAAGTTGTCCAAAAGCTTGAAATTTCAGTTAATTGGTCCAGGAATACTAGGACTTGGGATAGGCTTGTAATGTGTGCAGCTCTGAAATAGCAGCATGAGACTATGCAATCACTTTAGAGGCTTTTTCAAAATAATATGTGAGTTCACGGTGGTAGTATTAATTCTGAATTTTGCATGTATGAATTTTGAAAATATGATAGGAATGATATATTCTACTGCAAGATCTAAAATGTACTTTGTGATATGCTTAGAGTTGATGGGATGTAGAATTATTTTGACTGAACATTATTGCAGAATCTGCTGTGATTCTAAGAGGGTAAGACTTTGCTTCCAAATAAATATATTTAACTAAAAGTAATAAGCAGATTTGTTTTCCATAATTTCAAGACACAGAATTTTGTTGAAAGCTTTTGGAAATAAGCAAGACTCGTAAAAAAGAACAGTAATATATGAACATGTGAAGCGATCTTATTGTAAAATATCCAAAGATCCTTCACAGTAGAATTTGGACAGTGCCTACTTTGAAAAGCTGTTGCAATAATACAAAATAACCTTTTGTCTTGCAGATATCTCAAAGGCCTTGATTTTAACAGAGATTGGCCCAAAACGAGATCCTGACACTTTGAAACTGTTTCTCAGCAACATGGAGCGATTGCTTAAGGCCCAAGCTCATGGGTAAGATCTTCTTTAAAAAGTAAATAAATCATAAACCTTTGTAAAGAAAAGAACCAGCCCCTTCATTAACATTTCAGTTTCTGAGGCCACCTATTTAAATTTAGTGAACCTAAACTTTTGCAGGCATTCTGGTGCACTTACAGAACTCCCTCTGAAGCAACTTCCCTATTCACTGCCAGTGGTGGAGTTTCATGCTCTGGCCCTGGGGGGCGGAGATCAGGCAGGGGCGGGGTATGCGTCGCCTGTGGGGGCGGGGCACCCAGAGCGGGGGGGGGAGGAGCCGCGATGGCACCCTGCCGGTGCACTCCCCCACACTCTTCCTCCGCCAGTGTTCACTGCACCATCAAGATAGCTTTTCAGTGTTAGAAGTCAGTTAGCACCCCCTCCTCTTTCTTCTTGCTTGGGAGTTATGAAGATGGGGCAGCCTTGCATTGCATTGTCAAGTGAATAGGACAAGCAGACATTGCTTGCTGGATATGATAACATTGTAAAGAACGGGGAAGATGTTGAGACAAACACCTGGAAACATATGACTGGCTTTTCTTAAGATAATATTTTAACTTGTTGTGAATATGTGAGTTTGTCTGTGCAACAAATCGTTGGTTAAAATTGATGACTTGTTTTTCTAACCTTGACTCATGAGCAGATCCTCGTGGGTTGGCTTTATCAATGGTTTTCATTCTTTTCACAAGTCTTTTTGCTCCCACCTGTGACTTATTGTAGGGTTCGTGTCATTGGAAGTTCCACGTTGGCGCTCTGTCTTCTAGCATCTGGTGCTGCAGATGCATATTACCAGTTTGGCTTGCACTGTTGGGACTTGGCGGCAGCTACAGTTATTATCAGAGAGGCAGGTGGTGTTGTGATGGATACTTCAGGTAAGCAAAAAATATTATTTTTATAGCACATGTTTATAATGCACATTTATTTATAAAAAAAATATCACCACATTGTAAAAAAGCTGTTTACGACTATCCATCTACCTATCTATCTATCTAAACATAACATTTACATACAGGTACCATCAACTAATTACCGTATTTTTCCATGTATAATATGATATTTCCCCCCAAAAAATTTAAGTTTAAAATTGGGGGTTGTCTTATACACAGAATGTTGCAATTAGATATATAAATAAATACATGCCACCATCCATATTATCCCCCCCCCGCCAGCCTCACCTCACTAATGGCCTCACAATAAACCCTGGTCTGGTACTCCCCCCCCAGCAGCCCCCACTCTGGACATTGTCCTTTCCTCCCGGTTCCCTCAGCCACCCCCTGGCTACCCAGACCTCCCATTCCCCAAGCGCACTCACTCAGGCAGCTCTGGAAGTCGGAGCTCCTTGATCAGCATTCACATCTGCCAGCGCTTGTGGAGTAAATACGGTACATACTGTAAATACTGAGGCAAAAGTGCAACACACAGGCAGGAGAGCTGGAGCTACAGCTACAATGGAGTTACACTGAGCTGACAGGAGCAGCTGCCATTACACAGCTTGCCTCACTGTTTGATGTTTCAGTATACGGTACTAAATATACCGGTGTTTTGAATATTTAATAAAATATCAAAGTTGTTCGGTTTGGTGTTTAAAATATTTCTTTCTTAATTTTGGGCTCAAAAAATAGGGGTCGTCTTATACATGGGGGTGTCTTATACACGGAAAAATACGGTAATATGGAAAGATAGCCTGCATAAGTCTGGTGACATAGAAAAGTTTTTCAGGAGATGTTAAAAGCCTGAAACTGAAGGTGCCTGCTCAATGTCTATTGGCAGAGCATTCCACCCTTATTGGGCAGAAAGCATCTCAGTTTTGTTGTTGTTGTCAGATGAATCCCACCAACTTGACAACCAACTATGCTGTTGCAAATGCTTTCAGTGATCAAGTTCAGATATAAGAGTTTAGGCATTCCTTAAGGTATCCTGGACCTAAGATGTTCATTTACAATGAATGCAAGGACCTTGAACCTGGCTCAGTTACAGATGGGCAGCTAGTGCATATGTTTTAACAATGATGACATATGCTATCAGCCATGTGTCCCAGTCAGCAGTGTAGCTGCTGCATTCTACACCAGCTAGAGATTTACAGCAGAGCCAAGGGCTGTGCCTCATAGAGCACATTATAGTAATCTAACCCGAGGTTACCAGCGCATGGACTTCTGCGGTCAGGCTATCTCAGACCAAACAACTGGTAAAACTCAGAGGACGCTTGGGCATCTAGTGACAAAAATGTATCCAGGAGTACCCACAAGCTGGGCACATGTTCCTTCAGAGGAAGTGCAACCCTATCTAGAACAGGCAACTTACCTATCTCCCAATGGTTGCCCCATCCTATGATAGAGGGAAGGTGGGTGCGTTCCAGCTAAGCGTTGCTCCTTAATGTCTTCCCATGAAATGGAGGTCTTGCATCTGATGAATTGTACTATATGGGAAATAGTTTGAGCCACAGAGGGGACAGAGTCTCGCATTACTGTTGAATCTCAAGTGCTTTGTTTGACTGATCAAATCCCTCTCCTTTCGTAGGTGGACCTCTAGATCTAATGTCATGCCGAGTGGTTGCAGCAGGTACCCAGGAAATGGCTGCATTCATAGCTCAGGAAATTCAGACTATTCACTATAGACGAGATGATGAGAATTGACCGGACTTACATATTCCTGAAAACAAGGAAACTTGTCCTTTTGGAACTACATTGCTTCCTTCAGGATGGCTTGCTTATAGGATAAATGGTTTAATTGTATGTTTCTTAATACAGTCTATATAGCAAAGGTATTATGAAAAAAAATTACTTGCATTATAGGAAGGTGAAGGGAAATTTTTAATTTTTGTAAGCTTCTTGGCCCCCTTTTAATGAGAATTTATTTCAGCTATGCTTTTTTTAAAAAAATCACAGGTATCCCAGATTGAGTTGGCTTCTTGCCTCTTTTAGGCTGAAGCAGAGGGGAAGCGGGGTTTGTACCACAT
Organism: Podarcis melisellensis; assembly: GCF_964234715.1. Classification (NCBI taxonomy): domain Eukaryota; kingdom Metazoa; phylum Chordata; class Lepidosauria; order Squamata; family Lacertidae; genus Podarcis; species Podarcis melisellensis. The sequence goes on from NC_138539.1 coordinate 49,220,728, forward strand.
TCAAATATAAATAAAACTCTATTTTTGCAGATCTCAGGTAAATTAGTCTTTCTGCAGCAAAGGGAAAATTGTTTTGAATTGTGTGCCTAAAGTACTCACACTCAACAGTGCTTGAGAATTCTAAACTTAAAAGTACATGTATAGAACAAAACCTTAGATAGTTACACTTCTATTTACTTCTTAAAAAACAACTACACTCATTTATGTAGCACAGTCAAAAGTGGCAATGGCACATATCCTTGAACGGTGTATTATATTTATGTGGGTAACTTAAATAGTAGATATTGGTGCTGATCAGAAGATAAAAAGCTGTTTTTCCAACATCTGAAAATCTTCAGCTTCAATCAAGCAGCACAACATAAATCACAGCAGGGTGTGTTTTTTTCCATGACCTAGAAAATTCAATACAACATCACATAAGGATGTGATGGTTTTAACCTAGGTATTAGCACTGAGCACAGAACTAGCTTGGCAGCCATACAAACACATTGGTCACTGCTACACTTGAGTCATTACTATGGGGATGAGGAATCTTATTCAGGTGAGAACATAAAAAGAGTCCTACTAGATCGTGCCAAAGGCCCATATAGTCCAGAATCCTAGAGTGGCCAGCCAGATGTCTATATGGGAAGATCAGGCCTCACCTTGCCCTCCACGGGCCCTCCAGCCTTAGGATGCCATGAGCCCTGAACTCTTGAGCCTTCTCTCCCTTGGCTCAAAGACAGTTTGGACCCCTCTAAGAGAGGGGGGAACCCAGTGGCAACCCCACCTTTGGCTCCCCCAGGACAGAGGGGGCCAGCTTCTCCACCACCAGAGCTGGGGGTGAGCAAGAATGCCAGGAGGGGAGGCAGGCAAGCTGAGTGGGCATCTCTCGGGGGCCCAACCTGGACAGTTGCGAAGGAAAGGGAACACCAAGCACTCTGCAATATTTAAGAGACTTGTTTGAAAAACCTTCATAGGATGGTAACCTTTCAGGGATTCTTTAGCTGTGGTTCCTGCACTGCAGGGAGTTGAGCTAGATGACCCTTGGGGAAGCCTTCTAGCACTGCGATTCTGTGTAGCTCATAAGCAGAACCTGAGTTAACGGTGCTCTTCTGATTCCCATCAAGTGGAATTCAGAGGCATGCTGCCTTTGATAGTGGAGTTTATAGAACACTAGCAAAGAAAATCTCTTTCACTGGGTGCTAATACTTGAAAAGGGCTCTGAAGGGAGATATAGTCAAAGGACTGAAGCAAAGCATTTTAACCAGTTTTTGAAAATAGCATCAGAATCTTCTGTCTTCAAGTTCCCTATATGTAGCAGTTCTGTTTATTTTTGTATGGCAGAGCATTCAGTCATATAAATCAATGCATGCTGTTTCAACTACAGCCCACAAAATGTTTATTTCCTTATCTGTCCTTTGTGGGAGCTAGACTTAGAAATGATGTGAATCTACGGTTATCCACAGTAACTGTGTGGATAATTGTTGTAATTTCTGCAGCTACTGAAAGTCAGCATCATGACCAAAACCCAGATAGTAGAACATTACCCCTGAAGTAGTCTGTGTCGCGTTAAGATCCTCTAAACCTAAACACACTGGAAATAACTGCCATTAAAACTAATGATACTTTTAAGCACAAATACTCAGGATTGGGATTGTGAGACTGAGCCAGTTGGTCCCAATATGAAAATCTGGGACTAGGAATTTTCTTTTGTTCCATAGAAATACAACCCTGGCTTTATAAACAGACATCCTACTGTCTAAGAGGAGTTTACTATTCTATTTAGCTATATGTGTGTGCAAGAAAAAGGATTGTAAAGACCCAAAGAATATTAATAAGATGGTGATGTATGCTGCTCTGAGCACAACCCACTCTGTGAATGGAAAAAGTGACTTGCAAATATTATAAATAAATGTTCTGAATGGAAGGGTCTGCAAAATCACAAGACATTGCTACATGTTAGCCTTGCTTCTGTTGCATTTTTTGTATATGTTTAAGAGCTTCTTTGCTGGAGCACTGTATTGTTTAGGAAGCAAAGCAGCCACAGAAATAATCCTTTAATTTGGTGCATCTGCTTCACCAAAATACTGTATAGCCATATGATGGAAACATTGTCACACATTGTTAATTGCATTGCAAAAATATTCTGGTGCCTGTGAGTTGTTTGCTCTGTTCCAGTCTGAACATTAATGGCAATGAATGTGTTATCTGTGTGAAATGTCTCATTTTCCCAGGTATAAAGTATTGTGATTTGAGTGTTTGGAAATTGTGGTGTCTCCAACAGAAGTGAAAACTTGAAGAAAGACATGAAGAATGCGCACAATAAATGAACAGTTTTTGTGTAATTGAACTTGTATGCAGGAAAGCCCTAAAAATGCAGAAACATTTGTGGCTCACCTTTGTGTCTGTCTCAAGCTTTTAATTTGAGCATAGTTTTTGTGTGTGTTTTGGCAAAGCGAAGGTAGTGGGGAAACAAACTCTAAACCCAATACTAGTGCCAACACTAAACTCATGCTGTGCTTGAATGCTTGTCCTAATAGCTTATCTTATGGTTTAAAGGACTGCCAACTCCTTTGCTGATTTTCTGTGGCTTTACCAGCTAAATGGCAGGGTGGGGGGAATTGGCAAGTTATAGCTTTTTCTGTCAATGACTAGAAGATGTTATTACTGCTTAGTCATCTAAGCAGTAGATGACTACCCCCACCCCCAGTCATTACTATGCAGGTACCTTAATTAACAAATAAGCTGGCAATCTGTTGTTCAGTAATTCTGAAGCAAACAAACTGAAGCTGTGCCAGTCCTAAACCATGATGTGTGTCTGTCATTGCAAGTCAGACTGTACAAATATTTAAAATTGAGGGAGTACAGTTAAAGCACTGTTGACGTAATAGCACTTATCATTTATATAGCACTTCAGAATGTTCAAAGCACTTTCCATGTCTCATGTGTAAACCTTGTAAGAGTCCTCTAAGAGTAGTAATATCCTTATTTTGGGGATTGTGGAGAGAGCCTGCCTAAGACCAAGTTAATTCATTGAATGAGTGAAGATTCAAACAGTCTTACACACATTTAAGGTAATGGTAAAGGGACCCCTGACTCTTATACACATTTACATGGGAGTAAATCCCATTTGGACACAGGTGGTGCTATGGGATGCGGGTGGCTCTGTGGGTTAAACCACAGAGCCTAGGGCTTGCCTATCAGAAGGTTAGCAGTTTGAATCCCTGCAACGGGGTGAGCTCCCGTTGCTCCGTTCCTGCTCCTGCCAACCTAGTAGTTCAAAAGCACATCAAAGTGCAAGTAGATAAATAGGTACCACTCCAGCAGGAAGGTAAATTGCGTATGAGCGCCGCAACCCCAGAATCGTCCACCACTGGACCTAACGGTCAGGGGTCCCTTTACCTTTACCTAAATCCCATTTGAATACAGTAAAATATATTAGACAAGCACAGGTTGTGCTACTCATGCATCTTTTCATTTCCATTTTTATAGCAGGCATAGTTGCTAGTTGGAGCCATGTCACTTGAGGGGGAGGGTTGTCAATTGCCCCCCCCCCAATGATTCAGAATGTCTATTGCTCTTCTACCTAGAATGATTTTGATAAGCAACTTGGAGAGAGGGTTGGTTTATGAGAATCATGGCACAAGAGAAAAACAGCACCAAAGAACAATGGCATTTGGACTTGGTACATTCATTTTTAATATATATACAGTATTTAACCCATCCTTTGAAAAAATAGTGATTGAAGCTGAGTCTAACAAGTCTTGGTATTATGTTGGTTATTTTTTTGTATACACATTACTGTTTTCAACTGAAAAAGTAGCAGAAGGAAACTGGCCATGTTGACAACCAAAATGTTAAAAAATAGCAACTCTGCTATTTTTGGGTAGCACAAAGTATTTTGTTTTCAGGTGCTGCACAATGAGTTGTTTTGTGTGTGATGTTATTCCAACATAAAGAACTTGGGAGCGCATGGGTTTCCTTTAAATGACTTAGTTTAAAATGTTTAGACATAAAAATTATGAATCTGTCTATACTGTGTGATTCTTACAGTAATTGTGCACCATTAACTGTTCACTATTAAACCTATTCATATCTGTGAAATACTGCTGTAAAATCTGGTAACCCAGACATTTCTACCTCTGTATGGGGCTATGAGGAATAATTAACGTGTTGCAGCAAAATCCTGTAAATCCTTCTATTGAATTAAATAATATTATCCAGAATTATTAGAAGTATTAATGTATGTTGTCAAAACACTTACATTCTGCATGAAACTGGTTGGTCAAGGAAGTGCTGCTTCATACAATGTACAGTGAACTCACAGAAGTCCTTGCTGCAAGATGTAGTGTTATCTGTCTAACAGAGCATTGGACTGATTCAAGGAGGGGTAACTGTTGAAAGCTACTAGCTGTTTTTCTTCAAATATATGTAAAATCTGAAATGAGTAACTTGTTAACCAAAAGCTTAAGAGTACAACCTGGAACCCAGTGGTGTTTACTAGTATTACTTGCTTTTAGTAGAGCTGTTGTCTACGTCATGCTCATTTATGATCAGCCCCTTTCAAATAGTTAATAGGACTTTCATTTGTGAAGCACTGTGCAAAATTGCAGCCTTAGAATGCAAGCCAAAGCCTTTCATGTGCAGGGGCCTTTGTTCTCTTTGTAAAAGGGAAATAAATAGCCTAGATACATGCAGGGGCTCCCTTCTGAAATGTTTCCTCAAAAAATAAAGCTAGGAATCCTTCAGCCATGAAATGCATACAGATGTGGATCACAGCCATAGAGTGGCTATAGACTTTGTATAAGTTTAAGCAGTGAGGCCACTGAAGTCTACTTGTCCTATTTTAAGTGTTCAGTCATAAGGGGAAAACATTTGTCATTTGTGTTTACACCAGATGCCAGCAGAACATAGCATTGATTGGCTTAGAACTAGTCACATCACTAATCCTCACCCTGAAACAGTATTTGTGGGTTGTTGTTTTTTTAATCATTTCTGCTTTTTAAAAAGAAGAGGAATGTACATTTAATTGAGTCAAACAGTATATTCGTAGTGTGTTTGTTTAAGTGAACAGAATGGAAGGAGGGTCAAGAATACTGAGCTGGCATTAAATTTGCTGGCCATTATATTTATCAAATGCATTTGTGTGGTGATGGTAGTGGGAAAGCCAGGTTTGAGAGGCAAGACGAAAGGTCACATCAAGTCATGACTTTGTTTTTACCACCAATATGTTTAAAGAGGGATTTTTCAAATTACAAATAAATACAAGTGTGCTTGTCATTGCTTAAATATTTCAAAATGAAGTCAAATTGACATTATTGTTATTATTAAATTTTAATACATTTCAGGTTGGTATTATTGCTCACTTCTGTATGTTTGGACAGGTTTTCTAGCAAACTTGTGCAAACAGTCCTCTAGGAGTTCTGTTAATGTAGTCTACAAATAAAAGATTAATACATTTGAAGGTGAAATTATGATATTTTACTGTCTATTACTTCTGTTTTCCAATGTATTCGCATCATGTTACATAAGCACTTGGGAGTAGGGTGAAAGATAATTTAACTTTCCTTAACCTGTGATAACTGGTCAAGCTAAAATTTAGTTTGCTGGGCCAAAGGGAAAGTTAATAGTTAAATTAATATCCAGTGTTTCCACTGAAGATTTTTGTGAGTCTACTGCTCATGCAACTTTTATTAAATGATTTATTTAGCACTTGTGTCCATTTTATTTAAGTGAAAATTACTTTTTGGTGATTAAAGGAAAGGGTGATTAAAAATGGTCATGCTCATAGCAATGATTTCATTATAGTCACTGTAATGTTGTTATCTGCATACTAACAAGATATTGTGCCTCTGGTACTGCTTTGCTCATCCTTTTTGAGGCGGCAATCCTAACCCCATTTCCCTGGGAGCAACCCACTTTGAATCCTGTGGGGCTTACTTTTGAGTAGACATTGTTAGGATTGTGGTGTGATTTAACCAGTTAGGAGTCTTCATAAAAGAAGTTATTGCTAAGCTCTATAACTTTATGAAAGGAAAGATGTGTTACAATGTATGTGTCTGAACCCACGTGCGTGTCCACCACTTACATGTATTCATACACACACTATCAAGAGGTTTAGGACTTTTTGCTGGAGTTACGACGTGTGTTCGTTATGAAAATGTGTTTACCCTTAACCGCATGCCCACAAGAAGTTCCCACACAAATAAATATTGGTTTATTACATGAAACTAAAGTGACAGAATTACCGTATTTTTTGCTCTATAAGACTCACTTTTCCCCTCCTAAAAAGTAAGGGGAAATGTGTGTGCATCTTATGGAGCGAATGCAGGCTGCGCAGCTATCCCAGAAGCCAGAACAGCAAGAGGGATTGCTGCTTTCACTGTGCAGTGATCGCTCTTGCTGTTCTGGCTTCTGGGATTCAGAATATTTTTTTTCTTGTTTTCCTCCTCCAAAAACTAGGTGCGTCTTATAGAGCAAAAAATACGGTATATAAATGCTGCTTCAGACAGCAAAACTGCAAGTTGAACAGGCAGCAAAATGGTACAGTACACATATGTCTTGATCTAAAGAGTGAAAGAATCTAAAACTATTCTCAAAATCCTACAGAAAGCAAGAGTGCCAATTTTGCCACACAACTCACATTAATAGCAAGACAAGAAATGTAGGGGAAGGGTATAACTGTCCTTAAAGTGAAGCATGTCCTGGTTCCTTGAAAGTGTTGAGTAAGATCCTTGTTGGAACTTGGAGAGCTATTGGGCTTTTGTATTAATTTTAGCCAATATGTTGTAATGGAGAAGAGAGGGAGGCTTTGAGATGAGCAAATTACTATAATTTCAATGATTTTATTGTTCTGTTGTCTCTTCCTAGAATTTCCTGCCTACTTGAAATTTGAAAGAATATAATCCTAGTGAGCAATGACTAAACAGGTTATCCTTGTTTGTTTCCTGTCTTAAAGTTACCTTTCTTTTATCTTGGTGGCAACCATACTTTCGCAGGAGCTGTTGATTAGATTTATTGGTCACTAGATTAATGTGCTGATATTTACACAAGGTGTTAGAAGCTCAGGATGTCTCCTCCACACATTTGCAATAAGACTGGCACCACAGTCGAGAGTTCATAATGAGGATCTCTTTTTCAGTGAGTGCAATCCTACCCATGTCTACACAAAAGCAATTGTGTCCACCCTCAGGTAAATGAGGTAATGCTCTGCTGCCTAAACTTCAGGCCTTGAGGTTCAGGTAAAAAAATGTTGCACATTTCTCAGAATTGAGCCCTGGCACTAAAAACCAGACTTCAACCCCTGTATACATTAATTCAGTGACCTACATAGGATTCTTAAGTGGGAGTGGTGTGTATATCCTGATTCTCTGCAGTCTTTATATCATGGACACTTCCAGCCCCTCTGTCACTGTGTTTAAATTGAATTATAACCAAGTTAAAATGGATGGCTGCAGTGCTGATCTTCCTCTTGGTCTGTTCAAGGGTGAAGAGGAGGAGGGCTTAGTTGCCTGGAGGACAGCTCTTTGGCAAGCTTCAGGTCAGATGCAGGAGAAAAAGATAATTTGGCCAAGGCACAGGGAAGCCTGTGACCTATTTCAACCAAGCCCCATTGTCATGTGAGGAAGACTGGACCTTGACTGTAGAAGATGTCTCTTAAAACATAATAGTTATATTTACACTTAGGGCAATTCTGTGGTGACAAGGGAGCAGGGCCATGTTTTGAGCGCTGCCCCTGAAATCACATCTTCATTCTGCAACACCTGTTATGTGAGGTTGTGTGCAAAGAATTCTTGACATGTGAGCATCTACCAACACAAAGGTAGATGCCTAATTCGGACACCTACATACTGCTGTCCCAATAGCACAGAACCCCTATACGCGTGCAGGATCTTATACATAAGTTTTATTTACAGATAACCACACACAAACCCTGCTTGTCCTGGGAAATGGGTGCAAAGGTGGTGGAAGGGCACAGCCTTTAAAAGCTCCCACAATTGCCCTACGTGTGAGTAACACGTGACCAGGGCTGATGTTTCCTCATGTACATATTATCTTTGTATTTGTGGGGCACCCAGAACTGCTAACATTTAGTGGAGCCAATCAGTTGTGATAGCATTAGGACAGAACAGGCAACATTCACGAGAACAGCATCCTGCTGGGAGGGGTGCCAACTTTGCCAACTTGAATAAAATATGGGGGAGGGGCGCGGGGACAAGTAAGCCCTGCCCTGTATCAAAAGACATACTATTTGAATGGCAATGCCCATCAACTCCAGACCCCTCAAATATTTTGCTGGGGGCAAAGGGTCAATGACCCTTAGGTGCTGGTTCCGATGCCTGCTGATCTAGGCCTCGGCTGTTGACATCTGCCCCTACTCTTTCGCTAAGAGACGTCTCATATTTCTCTGGCTCCAATCCTTTATTCACTAATCAAGAAGTGAATTTAGTGGGGCGTTCACTGTGTACCGCCTTATCGCGCAACCCTATGCACGTGTATTCAGAAGCAACTCCGCGGGAGTTGCAGGATGTGCTAAAGCCTCCTCCTCATTGTCGCACGTTACCACGGGGGTGGAGGGTGGAGGTTCTTGTCGCCCCCTGCACACACCCAGGCAACCCGCCACGCGCACAGGCCCTTGCCTAAACTGCGTCCCTCCCGAAGGGGCGGTTTCGCTGCGCGCCTCCGCCCGTCGGGGGCGGGGCTGCAAAGAGCGACGCCTCCCTGGAGCCCCTGGGCTCATAAGAGGGCCGCGGCGGGAGGGGGCGCAGACGGCGTTGCTCGCTGGGAAGGAAGCCGAAGGTGCAAGGATGGCGGTGGTGTGCGCGCGCGATTTCGCCGCAGTTTTTTTCCGGTGAGTAATCGCCCAGGCGCCTGCTACCCAGGCACGTTTACTCGGGAGTAAGTCCCGTCCCGCGGCGACCTTCCTTGGGCGCTGGTTGCCCGATATGCACACATGCAGTTGCATCTATCTATCTATCTATCTATCATCTATCTATCATCTATCTGTCTATCTCTATCGCCTTTACGTTTTCGGGGAGCTGGGGTGTCAGCGCCTGCTTGCTTGCCCCCGTTGCTCGCTTGCTCGCTTTCCTCCCTGGGAATGGGCAGGATCGGTCTCCTGAACTCCTGACCCGAGCAACACCCCTTGGTCTCCGGCTGCCATCTGGCTCCGCCACTTGCCACGTCCTCTTTGTCCGGCGCTCGAATCCGGACTAGGTGGCGCTCCTCTTTAAATCCAAGCGGGTTTTCTTTGTGTCTTGGAGGGCAGGGCGGGAGGGAGGTCGGCGTCGCAGGAAACGCAGCTCTCAGTGGGTCACACGCTGTTGTGTTTTCCTTGGAAGAAGAAGACTATCTTAATTGGTTGCTTGGAAGTAGCCGCGCCTTCCAAGATCATCTAGCCACCGGTTGAATGGACTGGAGGCTTTCTAACTTGAAACCAAGGGGCGGGGGAGGGGGTGGAGCTGTGTGACTCCAGCTTATGGGGTTTGGGGAAACAGCTTCCGACCTAGTGGCCTTTACTCATAGAACGACGTGACTTGCTACACGGCGAGAAAAGACAGACGGGCCTCCCGGTCTGTGGTCTAAACTCAGGTCATACCTTTTGTTAGGCTCCCTTAGGTGGATGCCCTTCACCTTTTTCTCCCTCCCACGACTGGATGCTTGAAGCCGTGCATGCATGATGTTAGAGCCACAGTCCATCCTGTACTCCTCTTGGATGCATTTCCCACAGCTTCCATCTGATTTGAAGTCATAAACCGTGTTTAAGCAGAGATGTGTACATTTGAGACATCCTTTGAGCATGTGCAGATAACAGCCTCAGGAGAAGTGGGGAAACGAAGTCAGGGAAAGTGCATCAGGCGAAGACATCCCCGCCCCCTCTATGGTGTTTATAGCAACATTATACAATGGGGGTGGGAATGACCTTGTTGAGTTTTAAGCCACAGTCTAGCGCTCTTCTCTTTTATCTAGATAGGGTTCTTTGCCTTGAAATGTCTTTTGCCTCTGACTACTAGTACACTTGAAATAAACTACCTTTTGGATAAAGAAGCTTCACCCTCTGAAGTGCCTCTTGGAACCTGTTGAATGTTGCAGGTCAACTTCACATCCTCTTAAGTAACTTTCACAGCACACTAACTGCTCTCCTGCACCACATGCTGGTGTGCCCCACCACACAATTTGGGAGTTAACCAGCTAGTGCATTTCTACAGCATTGCTGGCTTGTTTCAGATGGTTTGTATATTGTCAGCGAAGCAGGTATCTCGTAAAGCAGCTGTTGGGGAAGCTTATTTGCTCATTGGGATAGATCCTTATCCAGATCAGCCTCAGAGGTCAAAGTTAACCATTTGCATGTCAGTTGCATGATGTCATTATGGTGCAACATGATTCCTGCTTGTCAAAATCCCTTGCACACTGTTGCAAGTCTTCCCAAAGTCTTCTTTGCAAGTCTTTAAATCCAATGTTGGAGGTTTAAAAGAGGAGGCAAGTGCTTTAACACAGTGTTGTCTTAAAGTGGCAAAGCGCCCTTTGAAGGAGGCAGGGAGGCTGCATCAAAGAGCGCTTTTGCCAAGCACTTTAAGAGTCCAGGGGTCCGTGGGGGCTTTGACCCCCACAATAATATATTCTAGGGAGCCACGCACCCCAAGTTAGTGGGCACCACCAGACCCTGCTCTGCCTCTGGCTTTTCCTCCTGGTCCATGAGAGAGGAGGAGGAGGAGGAGCTGCTGTCAGCCATTGACCACTGCATATGACTCTGCCCCGGCTCCTTCTCCAAAAACACAATACAACATTGTGCATTGTGCATGTGGCATCACATGCACACGCCTGCACGTAGTGTGTGTGACATTGCACATTGTCCGCGTTACATTGTGTAGCCCCCCCCCCCCCAGTCTTCACAAGATGATGCCAGTGACCTGTGCTGCTTTCTTTTTCATTTCCCAAAAGGAGAAAGACAGACGTGTGTTGCAAGCAAAGTCAGCAGAAGTGATTTCTTCTGTGCGGTAAAAATGCCTTTGCTTGTAAAATGCAAGTTACAAGTTGGGTTGGGGTGCCATATGGGCTTTAATCTGTGGTGGTGACATCTGTTCAGCTTTTCTCCATGGAGAGCTCTTGCCACAGTTAATCCTTTAATGTGTTTGTAAAATTACTTTTTACTTAAGACCTGCCAGTGGGGAAAAGAGAGTCTTTCTGGACAGAAATGTCACAGGAATCGGTTCCAAGAATAACTTAAATCTAGATACCACGTATAGCTTGAGCCACAGTGACCATTGTGCAAGCCTTGGATAAATAGCCAAGTTATTGGAGTTGTGCTCTATAAATGTGAAACTCTTCTGAACACAGAGCAGAAATATAACTGTCTCAAGGGAAAGGTCTGCCTAAGCAAAACTTATGACATGTCTGTTGGCAACTGCAGACTAACATGGATTCTTGGCAGAGTATTGTTTTATAGGACTGCAATCTTTGACCTGATTTAACCAAGTTGGGATTGTTCCTAAGTAAGCTTTATATGAGTAGGCTGCATATCCAACAACACAGTACTGTTGCTTAAGTGAGGGCATGGCTCTGACTTTTTTTATATAAAAGCATTAGGCAAAAATTGATCTGCTGTAACCAGATTACAGAATTAAATATAGGGCAATTATGGCATTAAGGAGACACTCCTAATGCTGTGCTGGGACAGTGGTTGAGTCACAAATAACCTAATTTAAAGGTTTGTGTCCTAACCTATCATCCAATATGGATCTTTCAGTTGTAATTAACCTTGTTTCAGGTTGCCTAAGCAAAGTGCTTGGATATAGGTATACAGTGAGATGAAGTAAGATCCTGCAAAAGTATCCATTGGCAATCAAGGTGACTGGCTAAATGCTTATAAATCTGAAGTGAGACTTTTATAGACAGCCTGTAGAAAGTGCTATGGCTGAACAGTATAAAGGACTAGCCACTGCCATCCTAATTGTCGGCTGCAGTGTTTTTGCTTTTTGCAGGGGGGTCCTCTTGGATTGAGTGCAACTATGGAAGCACAGGTGATGTTCGTGGCTAGGAGTGCCTTTTACCAGCTTATGCTGTCAGCTGTGACCCTTTCTTTAGGAAGCATATTTTGTCTCAGTCACACATGTGCTGGTTAAAATCAAACTAGACTACAGTGGTACCTTGGGTTAAGTACTTAATTCATTCCGGAGGTCTGTTCTTAACCTGAAGCACCACTTTAGCTATTGGGGCCTCCTGCTGCCGCCGTGCCGCCAGAGCACGATTTCTGTTCTCATCCTGAAGCAAAGTTCTTAACCCGAGGTACTATTTCTGGGTTAGCGGAGTCTGTAACCTGAAGCATATGTAACCTGAAGTATATGTAACCCGAGGCACCACTGTATTTAACATATACTTTGTTGGGCAATCTTGAAAAATGGCTTGGAACTGGTACAGAATGTCAGGATGTCTGATGAGGGTTAGGTGTTTGGGCAAACCTGTATTGTACATATTAGCAGCCAATATGTTTCTGGGTCCAAGAAGTACTGGCCTAGACCTTCAAAGCCCTAAACCTTTGGGTCTAGGTGATTTGAAGGATTGCCTATGCGCATGCAAGCCTGGCCAGGCCTTAAAATTTATCTTGGGAAGGAAGGATGAAAGAAGTCTGCAAACTTGCCAAGGAACTGATAAGGTTCATTACTGAGTCATCTGCAGTTTGACAGATCACTCTTCTTCTCAGGCAGAGAGGAAAAATGGTGAAAACAGGTTATTTATTGGGACAGAGTGATTTTTGCATATGTTAAAACAAAAAAAAAAATTTCTTCCAGTAGCACCTTAAAGACTAACTAAGTTAGTTCTTGGTATGAGCTTTCGTGTGCATGCACACTTCTTCAGATACCACATATGTTATTGCATATGTTATATGTTATTGCATATGTTATATGTTATTGCATATGTTATTAAAGTTGCAAAACAACGAAGCATGGGATGGAGCAATGGAGAAATTTCTGAAACAATGGGATATCAGCTACGCCCAAGGCATGATGGAGAACGTCAACAACCGGGAAAAGATAGACGTAACATTTTAGAAGGACAGGAAGAAACACCAATTTGAGTAATTGGTATTAGTAATTGTATTATAATTTGGTATTGCTATAATGAAGCAATTATTGGATTGTAATTGAAAATTAATAAAAAATATTACCAACAAAATTTATTTTGGGAACCCAAGATAATTAAAATGGCAGACAGACACAGAACCATCTCAGTGGTGGCCTCACACCTTTGATAATTCCTCCTGAGGAAATTGTGGACCGGATCCTTTATCTTTAACTGGGCTCTGAAAACATTTCCATTCTAATCAGATTTTTTAATGTTGTGCTGTGTTTCTACTGTTTCCATTAATAACAAGCTAAAATTATCAGTAGTGTGTTGTATTTTTAGCCACAGCTACTTAACCTTTGTAATTATAGTTTATGGAATTGTTTAGCCCAAGTGTTTTAGAGGTGGTCTGGTAGACATTGTCATGTTTTTTGATAGTCAAGTGTGAATATAACATTCCTCAGTTAAGAGGATGGGGCCTCTTAGGCATCAATAACTGGAACAGGAAGCAGGAATTAATATGCTTATCATGAGATACATGCAAGAAGTGAATTTAGGCACCAACAGTAATTTATTTGCTCCTTACAGCAGATGGGCCCTATTATATATTCTAGCAAAGATTCCAGTTACTAGTCTGTCTTCTAAAGATGCTGTGCTAATATTGGAAACAGTAAATTAGACCATGTTTAGGGGCCTAGCTGGCAAACACACACTATTCTGATCAGCTGCAAATATAGTCAGATGGGTTTTACTGGACGCTGTGGGGATGACACTGTATAGCTCATAGTTACATCTATAGATCAAAACAATCACTGTTGGATCAAAATGCCCCTTCCCTCAAGAGCTTAATATCTCTTTTTCTAGCCTGGAAGAAGGTATATATTTAACAATGCATGAATTGCTCTGCATCTAGGCTGCAGGCTGACATGAATTATACCCATGATGCTACTGTGTACTAGAAATGATTTCCTTGCTCTTAAAACTGAAACCATACAATGTACATAAAAAAATAACAAACCCCAAACTGCTTTCTGTTCTAGATCTCTGGTGTCAGTGGGAGCATCTCTAGGGTCAGTAACAAGACAGACCCTGTTTGCACCTCTTCCAGCTGCAGCTCGGCCCTTCCGTGTTTGTAACCATGACAGAAGCAGTCGGAGAGGAGTTGTTGCAAGCACCCTAGAGGAGCTTATTAGCAAGGTATGCCTCCTGTCAAAAGCACAAGCCTGATGATCATGCCAGGACCTCATTATCTCAGCCATGTGTTCAAAAATTCTTGCCCCACATACACACAGGTGATGTGTGTACACTACAGCCTCCATCAGCCCCAGCCAGGACATAAAAGGCAGCAGGTGGGTGAAGGCTACTGTGAAGTCCTGGATCTAGCAGGGGTGTTAACTTCTTGGAGAAGTCTGGTCCTACCTGTTTGTCTTAGCTCCAGTCATAGCTGTATTAGATGCTCAAGATACCTTTTCCATTCCAATTAACTTAGCACTCTAGTCTAGAGAAAAGTTCTCCACTGAACCTGAAGATACATCTCATCCAACAAAAATCCAAAACCTTATTGCATATTCCCAAGGCTCCTCCTCAGGTTATCTCAGTCCCTAAGTGTTAGGAGAAGCAGGACAGCAATCGGGTCCTTTATCCACAGTGAATTGGTCTGAAGGTCACTCAGTGAGCTTCGTAGCTGACTGGGGAGTTTCACCCAGGTTTCCCAGGTACATGTTCAGCATTCTGACCACAACACCATGCTGGCTGTCTCCGCACATGATGTGGAGCTGCCCTGTTGTAGGCCCCCTGTGGGGTGAGGCCTTTGTAATGTAATTACACCCTGTGGGGTGAGGCCTTTGTAATCACTGTGTTTCAAAGATGCCTATTTGTAGTTTACCACTGGACCATGAGCACTGGTTACACGTGCATGCCTTCCATGCAACAGTGACCAGTGGTTTGAACTCCCTGCCCTTATCTCAGGAGGTGATTTATATCGCCATGAGCACCAAGAAGAGAAATTTGTAAAAATTTGGCCAGCTTTTCTTGCGCAACTTAAGTTGGCAGTGCAGTATACTTGTTATTAAACAACACTGTCCTTAACCCATGTCCTCCTTTCCCTTTTTTACTTTTTATGGATTCAAAAATTGTGATAAAGTTTATATGGAAAATACATCTCTTAACTGAACAAGTAGAGCAGAATTGTGGGAATTGTCCCCACAAACCACCATTAACCTGATTTGTAGAATGCAGAGGTGTAGAGTGGATTGCAGCTGTCCTACTTAGACTAGATTAGGAGGCTGGTGAGATGGCTTTGGGGTTATGCCTGGAACCAGTCACAGCACCAATTGCTACCTCATACAGTCAAACCTCGGTTGTCAAATGTAATCCATTCTGGAAGCCCATTTGGCTTCTCAAACGTTCGACAACTGAGGTTTGGCTTCCAATTGGTTGCAAGAGCTTTCTGCACTCAAGCAGAAGCTGCGCCGGACATTCGGCTTCCGAAAAACGTTCGAAAGCTGGAGCATTTACTTCTGGGTTTTTGGCGTTTGGGATCCGAAACGTTAAAAAACGGGAGCAGTTCAGGAACTGAGGTTTGACTGTACCAGCACTGGAATGCTGCATGGATGGAAGACCATGTCAGAATCCTGTGTACAGTACTGTAGAAAGAGGAGGGAGTGGATCGAAATGTAAAGTAGTTAAGGTGATTTGGATAATAAAGGGCAACTTGCTTTGCAGCTGTAGGAATCCAGACTGCTTCTGCAAGTCACACTAATAATGCCTTCTCTTGGCAGCAGAATTTCTTTAAAATCTATTTTCGATTTGAGTTCTAATCTGCAGGGCTAAACTAGATGCATCATTGTCAATATTCACTTTTAAAGAATGTAAATAGCAGCCACAGGGAGGAATTTTAACTCTCCACAACCACCAAATCTCTCAAAGTAATTTGTTTTGGAAAGAAGGCCTCCATTGTCACGGATGGGGGCTTTCTTCCAGATTGAAAATAGCAAGGTCTCATGCATGCATGCATGCACACACAAAGCCAGCACTGCTGCTTGTGTGTGTGTGTGTGTGTTTATTTTCTGTTGCATTCACATAAAGCCTAGTTTGGTCCTAAGCATTGACTTTCCAATGATAAAAATATGCACATTTTGGAGGAGGCTTGAACACCATGTGAACACAGGGCTTCATAAATTGGGGCTACACACACAGATCTGATTCTCTTCCATAATTTTCTCCATTCAAAAGTAGCTGGGCTCATGTTAGCTCAATCTATGACAGCTTAATCTATGTAGAATGGTGCATGCAAATAACTTAATCGTACAGTTTCTGAGTAATAGACATTCACGCCTTTGATGTGTCTTGCTTCAGTAGGGGGGTAAGTAAAGTAGGATTGCCCTGAACCAGTAAGGCATTTGGAACTATGTTTTGCTCTTCTGTCTGTATTTTAGACCTTAGATACCTTAATGATTACTGCTGGGCTGATAACACTAGTTCTGGAGGAAGATGGCACAGTGGTGGATACAGAAGACTTCTTCCAGTCCCTGGGCGACAACACACATTTCATGGTTCTAGAGAGAGGACAGAAATGGAAGCCAGTAAGTGTTGTTCTGAAAATAGTTTATTACAGAAAATAATAAACTTGATATGCCCTGTTTGCTTTGAGTTTAAACAAAACTTCTTCAGTCTTTCTAACTACAGGCTTAATTACACCCACCAAGCCTTGGAGATCAGCCCACCAGGAAGTTTTGGGCAGACTACCCCTCTCTTTCCCATGCCTAATGTCATATATGTGACCTCAGGCATGGGAGACTCCAGGTCCCACGGGAGCAATGCAGATTCGGGCACCAGATTCTGAAAGTGCCAACTTGTTGACGCAAAGGAAGAATCGGGAACAAACTTCTTCTACCTTTTAATTGCCAGCTTGAATTCAGTTCCTGGTATTGTGTCTGCTTAGTTACAAAAGACAGAATTGTTTCCATCTCCGTACTGATGTAAGCATTAATAGATAGGTCACGCCCGTGAAGCCTATTGTAATAAAACTAGGTATGCTTCTTTGGGAATACATCCTGTTGAACAAAGTAGAACTGAATGTGTGTTTACTTGGAAGTAAGCATCCAGAGCAGAGGGTGGCAGTTACAGGACAAAACAGTGTTTCTCCATGAGAGTAAATAGTCATGACAATTAGCTGGTAGAGTTACGTTTTTTTCTACATATATTGTTTATTCCCCCACCCCCACCCCAAGAAGTAAAACCATAAATTTAATAACTGAACACATTACAGAGCTTAAACGTATACAACACAGGACAAAGACAACACTACCTCCATGGATGACTAGTGAGATAGAGAATGATATCTCCTGAACCAGTCCTCTGGTTCAGTAGAAATCCTGAAACAATAAATGTTATATCTGACATTATATCACTTGTGTTAAATCTGGATACTGAGGTTATTCTCCAGTGTCTCTCTAAGCCTTTTAACTAGGTGGTGGTAAAAAAAATATTTCCCAAACTGTTCCCAAATTTTTCAAACAACCTTTACCATATTCCGGTAATTGTAAACTTCCAAGGGACTCAAGAGCTTAATTCAAAACCCATTTTGGTGGTTAAACCATAGTTCAAAGGCTATTGATTAATTTCTGTTCTCAATAAGTTAATTAGTCAAAAAAAAAATCCTACAGGGCTCTTGGGTGTAGATAGGTGTTGTGAGCTGAAATATTTCACACACTTGTTTTTCTTTCCTCTGAATTAGGGGCCAAGACCCTGCTTTGCAGCAGTACAGCAGCCAAAGAAAATGGGGGTGGCAAATATCACCTTGGATTTGTACAAAGTGAACCCTAAGGACTTCATTGGCTGCCTAAATATCAAAGCTACCTTTTATGAAATCTATTCTGTGACGTATGATATCCAATGCATGGGAGCAAAGGCTGTACTGAGGTAAGTGTGTGCCTCTAGTTCAGACTCAACCATGCATAGGTGAAATTACACCCAAAAGTCCACAGCTGAATAACTCCCTTATTAAGACCAACCCCAAAGTCCGACATGTGGCAAGCTTTCAAGCCCTCTGCAATCCTTCATTGGACAAAGCGTTAAACAAAGCAGTGACTGTTAGGGTGAGGGAAAATCAACAAAAGTTGGGGTCAGTGTTGTAGTAATGAGAGACCATCATGGATATTTGAGTGCAAGGTGGAGATTGCATGTGTGTGATTCCCTCCCAGGTGCCACTGTTTATCAAGCTACATACCTAGGATTCTGGGATAAAAAAGCAATGGCTGTTGTCCCCATTCATTGACAAAATAAAGCCTTCTTTTCCACATCTTAAACAAAGCACCTGGGTTCCAGGGTAGGCAGGGAGCACAAGTAAAGGGAAACATGGCAATGAGTTACATTACAAGAAGTTGTGTGGAGAGAGAGTTGTCCCAGTTTGCATCACTTTACACTTTGAACCACATTTGACACTTTAACGTCCATACACCTGTTTTGGGATTTGCTATTTGTCTGTCCTACCATGAATAGCTTGCTGGCAAAATTTGCCACCTAACTGCACAGTCTCTACAGCCGTCCACTTATGAACAAGATAAGAATCACTGGTCCAAGTTCAGATCCTTAAAGTACCCAGTACAAATGCTGCACTGATAAAGACTATAAAAAGGAAATGCTGAAAGTGAAACTTCAAAGAGGAGCTGAAATGCCAGAGCTGCTGTTTCTGCAATGTCAGTCTTCTTAAAAATAAATTCAAATAGAGAAAAAAAATTATTGATAACTTTGCTGTCTGTTCAGATATCTTAATGTGTTGTGCTACGGAGGCTAAGCAAGCTACACCTGATTCCCTAGATACATGGTGACCTGCTAAATAAAGGCATGAGCAAGTTGAACGTTCAAGGAACTGGCAAGCTTATGAAATGACCTGAAGGTTCTTGATGTCTCAGACTCTCTGAAACACTAGGTGGTGGTAGTGCCTAACATTTCTGAAGCAAGAACTGGAGTGCAATGATAAGGAATTCCCGATAAAAATGTGGGAGTTACAAATGCAGAAGGACTCCTGCAAATATAGCAAGCACTGACATGTTTCTAGAAGTTATTAAAGTGGTGATAGTGGGATAATATCCAGAAACAACAGCTTTGGGTCTGTTAAGGTAGGCTACTGGTCTGATTCAGTATATTTTAATGCTTGCTGTAGCATGAGGAACCAAGCGAATATATATTAGAATTAATTCTAGCAGTCCCCTGTAGGAAAGTATGAGCCTTTCTGACTTTCAAGTTAAACTTAATTGCAAAGTAAATATACTTAGAATGGCAGCATAAAACAAAAAGAACTTCAGCTTGGTATTTGAACATAGGAATTTCAGAACCTTTCACAATAGCATGAAAAGAAAGCAATATAATAAATTGGCATAGAAGTTTCATATAAAATGGATAGAGCAGGCATAGGCAAACTCCGGCCCTCCAGATGTTTGGGACTACAACTCCCATCACCCTTGACCACTGGTCCTATTAGCTAGGGATGATGGGAATTGTAGTCCCAAATTGTTAACAAACTTTAAAATACCTGGATAATTAAAGATTGTTACCAGCAGCTAAAATAACAATGTTGGTGTCAGGTGAGATTGGACATTCCATAACTGGGATGCTCCAGTTGAAAAGTCTCTTTTTTGCTGACCAGCTGATGCTGCAGGATATCAACAGATCTTGGAATGCAGGCAGGTTGACATGGGAGTCTGTTTTCTCCAGGTAGCTAGGCCCAAACCATTTAGAGTTTTAAAAGTAAGCATCTGGCTCTTTGAATTGGACTTGGAAGTGAATGCTGCCAGACATTCTGCACTAATTGAAGCTTCTAAACCATCTTCAAAAGCAGCTCCAAGTATAATGTCACTGCCATCAGCCATGCTCTGATAACCTTCCATTTGGCTAACTGGCTAGGCTATCCCTGTCCAGAAGTATTCTGCACTACCAGTTGGTCTTCAAGCAACAAAGCTGGATCTAGGACAGGGGTCTGCAACCTTTAAGACAAAAAGAGCCACTTGGACCCGTTTCCGAAGAAGAAGAAAACTGGGAGCCACAAAACTCGTTAATATAAAAATAACTTTTTTTGTCACTTTTTTATTATTTCTTTGTTTGACCCCTCAGAATTACTCCTCCTCATAGAAATAAACGTTAAATTAACAAGTTACCTTTTTTTTGTGTGTGTGTTCTTCACTCCCCTTCAAAACAGTGACCAGCATACATGCCCCCTTTCAATGCAGTGACCAGCATACATGCCCCTTACAATGTAGCGGGCGGGCGGGCGGGAAGGTGACGTCGGGACGGTGCGTGACTAACGCACACACCGCCCCCATGCGACGTCACAGTCAGTACAGCGCCTGCCACAGTGGGGAGTGTCGGGGCGCACAATGCGCCTCCTCCCCTCGCTAGTATCCGCCCTGGAGCCGCGGCAAAGGTGTAAAAGAGCCACATGCGGCTCCGGAGCCGCGGGTTGCAGACCCCTGATCTAGGAGAATCCTTAAACTAAATTTGCTCTTTCAGGAAAAGAAAAGTGCAACTTCAGAAAAAGTGCAGAGCATGTGCTGGTGTAAATTGTATATGGACAAAAGTGATGATGTGTATTCTCCTTTTGTGCAATTTTTTTTAAAACTTCTGTCTAAGCTTAATGTGTTTCTTTTTTTAAGGAGGATACTTCGATATCTGTCACATATGGCACAAGTTACGGGACATGTCCTTCTTTACACTGGAACATATGTGCTACAGTTAATGGGTGACCATGAAGAAGATCGGCTTACAAATGGAAAGCGCTAACTAAAACCAGCATAAGAGCCTTTTATTGCTGGTTCTGCAGCTGATACTTAAGCATTTTTAACTTAAATATATTTATAACTTAACACACTAAATGGTCAAGCGGCACTCTAATGACCAAAAGTTTAACTAAAGTAGCTTTTTTTCATGTACAGGTTTTTCATTAAGATAATGATGTCATAAGTGTAAAAATATGATTGGAATCTTTTTAATGCAGTGGAAGGAGAAGTTTTTCATAGAAATTACTGTGCCATAAACTTCAAAAATGAAGAGTTGTGTGAATAATGGGAAGCAGGCATTTAGTGACTTATCAACTGAGATGTGTCTGTTAATTAGCATATGAACAGCCATGTAGCAAATTCTGATTGGAGGTGGTGACTGTTTGTAGAAGTTTAATACTAATCTTGCCTACCACTTAAAACTGTTTCTCTTATAAATAAATTTCCAAGCTTCAGTATTTCAAAACTACATTGTTGTGCCATTTCTCAGTACCATCTATCACTGCCACTGCTGCAACAAAACATGTCTCTCCTGTATCGGTGTCTTGCAGCCACAACAGATGCTGTAACCTTCCAATAGTTTGACTTCGCCCGCAAAGGCTCACTCCATTGTCTTCTGAGACAGACTGATGTCAATACAACACACTCACTAAAATCTGAAGCTTTCAGAAATTTTCACACAACCTTATGTAAATAGTTCAAGTGCTTCTATTGTCACCATCATTGTTGGCAAATTTAAAGACTGATCTGCTTTTAACAGGTAAAGCATTGTTTGGGATTTAGTTCAATACTGAGACTTTTAATTGCTACTACAGTGGTACCTCGGGTTACATACGCTTCAGGTTACAGACTCCGCTAACCCAGAAATAGTACCTTGGGTTAAGAACTTTGCTTCAGGATGGGAACAGAAATCGTGCTCCGGCAGCGCGGTGACAGCAGGCGGCCCCATTAGCTAAAGTGGTGCTTCTGGTTAACAACAGTTTCAGGTTAAGAACGGACCTCCAGAATGAATTAAGTTCTTAACCTGAGGTACCACTGTGTTTTTTTCTTTGAACTACTTTGCCAGATATGAAGTCAAATCTGTATATGGGGAATTTTACAGCTGGAAGAAAGCACCAGATGCCTTCTTCCTCTGTTCAATCAGACAGGGGAAATAAAGAGCATCAAAATAAAGCAGTGGTTTAGGGAGGCATTGACTTTAAGGGAGGTCAGCTGCTATTATTCCTGTCAGCATCCCCATCTTTGGACCTCTTTCATACCTTGCACCAAGGAAAAGTATGATGATTTCTATGTTAACAGATGTAAAAATGAATCTTATTATGTCACCATGGCACTGGGAGACAAATATTTATGGCTGCTGTTGGACAATATTTCCTGGATTATGAAACCTGGGGTGTCACTATTACAAAGACATTTGGTAATAGTTAATATTAAGTGTGTTTGTATATTACCTTTTCAAAGGAACTGGCTTGGTGCACAACATGATTTTTTAAAAATACAACCAGCTAGACACAATACATGTTTTAGTCATGATTTTGTGCCACACCTATCTCAAGCAGTTGAGAAGCACAAGGCGGCTAAAAGTGCCACTTTTTATTGGATAAAAGAGTCTGACAGCTTTGAGGTTCCCAAAGCAGGTCTTAAGACTGAACGAAGGAATTTTAAAGTACTATAATTTATAGCTTGCAAAAGCAGGCAAGCAAGCAGCAATCAAAATCCTATTGGTAGTTTTCTTGGGCAGTTCTAACAGCTACGCATATCCATGAGTATGGATCAATAGGTGAGAAAGGGTGCTTTCAGACAGGAGTTTATCATGGCATTGGTGCTGCTTATGCACATGTTTTTCACAGAGTCCATATGATGTAGTTGTCATCAAAATGCCAGTCTACTTTGTTGACGTGTAATCCAGATTTCTCCTTAATTCAGAAAACTTGGTAAGTAAAAATAACCTTCTATACCTCCACTGCCATGGCTGATGTGGAAGCACATTTTGGGGTGGGCTCAATTTTCATGGTTGTGGTGATGTTTCATGGGTGATATCTATCACCACACTCATTCCCTCTTCACCAAAGTGCAAACAAGCAATTTCGTTTCCAGCAGCCCAAATGATAGAAGTGTGCCTATTTCACGTGATGGATAAACTTTGGGTCTAATCACCTTCATCCCAGTGGGGAAATGTATCCAAAGTGGACCCTCCTCTGCTCCTGCCCCCCCCCCAATCAGTTCAAAAGTTGCTCTGCTACCCTTTTAGTTTTAAGCACCAATAGTCTGGTTCCACCCCAGTTCAAGTAGAGCCCACTCCATTTGTACAGCCCTGACTTGTCCCAAAATGTTCCCCAGTGCCTAACAAATCCAGACCCTCCTCTCAACACCATTGCCTTATCCAAACATTCACACACTGAAACTACAAAGCTGTCTAGTTGCTCTTGAATATGGAACTGGTAGTATTTCAAAGAAGGCTACCATGGCTTTCAGCATTCTACCTAGCAACCTAATTGTTACTTATGTTGTTGTTGGATGAACACTTTTAGCATTATACATGTTTCCATTGATCTTTTCAATTCTTGGAAGTTGCTTTGAGACTCTTGCAAAAAGCAACAAACACATTTAATAAATAATAATTATATGCCAATATTTCAATAACACCAAACATATAATTTGAAGAGTTAAGGGGGATAGAGACGGTATATTTAGCAGTTAAATGCAAGATCTCAATGTATACAACAACTGAAGATCTAATGCATGCTTGGGATTCCTTCCACTGTTAACAAGAGACCAATTATCTGCCCCCGCCAAAAGACAAGCAGTTAGCTTTTACTTACATAGCATCTTTCATCTGTGTTATTTAAAAGAACTACAGAGACCTTTGCTAAGTCTCACCATAAAACTACAAGATTAGCAGTTACTGTGAAACTGAAGCTGAAACTAAAGCTTGTAGCCATTTTATTTTCACTGAAGTGGTCAAGCTGAACACACATGAGTCCCTCCATGCAAAACATTCTCTTCATGTAGAAAAGGATACTGGGGAGAAGGTTTGTAACTTAATGTTATTCCTGCCATGTTCACCTTTCATGTGCAGAGAATGTGTGAGGAGCATCCATGTGAGCCCTTACCTGCACTCTGAAGTGGTACCGTCCTGATGCAGGTTTATTCCTTCAGTGACAACTAGGCTTAGGACTAGTAGTGTGACTCATTTTTATCCTTTAAAGAGTGCAGAGCGGCGTACATAAGTAATATATATATATATATATATGCTTTCGTAGATTTTCACGGGTACAGGAATGCAGGTTTTGGTGTCCTCGGGTGTCTTCCCGTGTAAAAGTTGGGGTGTCTAGGCGACGTTTCGACGAGGTCTCACTCGTCATCTTCAGGCTGGTGCTTTCGGCTTCTTGTTACTGGAACAGAGCAGGATCTCAGTGTTTGAGTTCCTATAAATACTGTTGAGGGGGTGTGGTGTATAGCCTTCAATGTTCTGGGCAGAGAGGAAGTTCCCAGGCTAGTGTGCCTTTTCTTCTTTTGTTCCTTAATTACTTGAGGGATATCTTGAGTGATTTCTTGAGTGATATCCTGAGTACCACTTAGGTGGGTCATTAGGTGTGGATTAGTTGCTAAAGTCTTTGTGTCTTGACCTCTTGAACTTTGTGAAGAGTTTTTCTGAGGAAAGACAACAACATAATCATTCTCCCAGCAGACAAAGGTAATGCCACTGTTGTGATGAACACATCGGACTACCAAGCAAAACTATCAAATCTACTCCAAGATCCTACCTACCAACCTATAAAAACAGATCCCACCACCTATCTGGAAAAAACCACCAAATCCAAAATAAAAGCCTCTCCTATCAGTGAAGAAATCCAGCTAAGAATCATCCCCAGAGAAAAATCATCCAGATGCCCCAAACTCTACGGCCTCCCCAAGATACACAAAGAAGGAACACCACTCAGACCAATAGTCAGCTCCATAGGCTCACCTCTACAAAATCTCGCTAAATTTCTCGCCAAGCAACTTCAGCCCTATGCAGAATCCATCTCTTCACACGTTCCAAACTCCTTCCAGTTCATAGAAACAATAAAGAAGCAAAACCTACATCCTAATGACCTACTTGTGAGCTTCGATGTTGTATCTCTCTTCACACAAGTGCCCATTAATGAAGCCTTGACAGCCATTCAAAACAAATACAATCCCCCCGAATACATCTTGGACCTGACCAACCACTGCCTAACCAACACGTACTTCATCCACAATGGACAAAGATACAAACAGATAGAAGGAGCACCTATGGGATCACCCCTCTCACCGGTCATCGCAAACCTGTACATGGAACACTTTGAAACCAATGCTTTAGACAAGTCAGAACACAAACCCAAACTTTGGCTCAGATATGTTGACGACACCTTTGTAATTTGGCCACACGGGAAGGAAAAACTGGATAGCTTCCTCACACATCTCAACAGCCTACACCCCAAAATACAATTCACTATGGAAATAGAAGCCAACAACCAACTTCCCTTCCTTGACGTCCTAATCTACAAAAAACCTGATGGCTCCCTAGGACACACTATCTACCGGAAAAAAACACACACCAACCGCTACTTACATGCACAATCACACCACCACCCTGCACAAATAAACTCCGTAGCCAAGACTCTCATCTCCAGAACCAAACGCCTGGCTGACAAAGACCACTTGACAACTGAGTTACAGAATCTCTCAAATGTGTTAATTGCCAATGGATACCAGCAAAACAGGGTTACGAAGCTAATCCAAAAAGAAACACCCCCCAAAAACCAAGACACAGAAGAAAACAATGGCATGGCCCTCCTTCCTTATATCAAGGGCACTACAGATAAAATTAGCAAAATCCTCCATAAACACAATATCAAAACAGCCTTTTGCACCAACCAAAAAATAGCCAATATCCTCAGAAACCCCAAGGATAAAATCCAGTTGGAAAACCAAGGGGTCTATGAAATACCCTGCAAAGTCTGCCCAGCCACGTACATTGGACAAACAAACAGACGAATAAATGCACGTATCGCAGAACACAAGAATGCCGTCAAAAAAGAAGAAAAAACTTCCTCTCTTTTCCAACACATGAAAGAAACAGGACACGAAATTAATTTTGCAGATTCCAAATTGCTCTTTAACATGGAACATCACCACAAGAGAATAATCATGGAAGCCATCGAGATAGAGAAACACCCTCACAACATGAACAAGCGTGACGACACATCCCGCTTGCCAGACATCTGGAAATTAGCCCTCCCCACAAAAACTGACACCAGATCCAGAGGCACACAGAACGCCATCACCAATCAACCACACCAGACCCAAACCCAGACCCTCTCCACAGATAAATTACAGACACCATCCAGTAGCCAAACCATGGTGGCACCTCCGGATGCTGCACCCCCCTGCAATCCCTACACAGATCGGGCTGACACAGGCCACAAAACCACAGCTCGCCCCTATACACGAAGCCAAGCCAGAGCACAACTAAGTGCAGTACAGCCATCTTCTCAGAAAAACTCTTCACAAAGTTCAAGAGGTCAAGACACAAAGACTTTAGCAACTAATCCACACCTAATGACCCACCTAAGTGGTACTCAGGATATCACTCAAGAAATCACTCAAGATATCCCTCAAGTAATTAAGGAACAAAAGAAGAAAAGGCACACTAGCCTGGGAACTTCCTCTCTGCCCAGAACATTGGAGGCTATACACCACACCCCCTCAACAGTATTTATAGGAACTCAAACACTGAGATCCTGCTCTGTTCCAGTAACAAGAAGCCGAAAGCACCAGCCTGAAGATGACGAGTGAGACCTCGTCGAAACGTCGCCTAGACACCCCAACTTTTACACGGGAAGACACCCGAGGACACCAAAACCTGCATATATATATATATATATATGTGTGTGTGTGTGTGTGTGTGTGTGTGTGTGTGTGTATAATCAATCAGTCTTAGAGAGAGCTTCTCCAGTACAGAATAGGTTTTCCAAGGTCAAGTCCTATCCTATACACACTTATCCATGAGTGAGACCCCTGAAGTTGAGGAGGCTTAATAATAATAATAATAATAATAATAATAATAATAATAATAATAATAATTTATTATTTATACCCTGCCCTTCTGGCTAGGTTTCCCCAGCCACTCTGGCCGGCTTCCAACAAAACACTAAAATACAATAACCTATTAAACATTAAAAGCTTCCCTAAACAGGGCTGCCTTCAGATGTCTTCTAAAATTTTAGCAGTTATTTTTCTCTTTCTGAGTAGGCATGGAGAGGATTACACTGCCCAAATCAGTTTCAAGCACACAAGTGAGTGAGGTCAAATAGTCGAAAATGATTTTGAAAAGTTTATATGGCATTTAATTACCCAACTCTCTTGCACCTGATGATGTGCTAGCAGCTGTATTCTATTGTTAGCTTCCCAAGCTCCTGCATTGCCTGCCTTTCTCTGAGCTGTCTCTCTAATCTCAAACATTTTCTCCTCTACAAAAAAAAAACCATGAGAATGAGACACACTGGAAACAAACTCACAGGCGAACTTGGTTCCCTGGCATTGAAACACATGTGATTAGAATTTTGCCTGCTAGGCCTCAAACTGTACATTTTTGTCTACTTTAAAATGTTGAAGAAACCCATGCCCCACCTGTAGTCTATGTGATTTTACTGAATAATGATTCTAGTCTGTCACCATCACTTTGTAAAATTGAACTGTTAGCACTGAGAGTCACAGCTATATAGCTGAGGCAAAGATAGGCCTTTATAAATATTGGACTATAAACATTGTTTCCCCAAGAGGAAAAAAAGTCAGTGGGGAAATCAAATCAGGAAGTAGAATAACTTTGCATACAGAATATGAGCAGTGTCTGAGTCAAACAGGAGTGAGTCCTTGAGACAGAATTCCTTTTTTGGAAGCTAGACAGTCACACTGTTTCATTAACATTAGATCGGCAGTAAGTAATGCAGTCACACAAGAAATACCACTGTTGTGAATGCAAGGAAACACTAGTTTCCACCATGAATTGATTAAAACCTGAAGCTTTCTGCTTTGACTTCAAGTTTTTAAAGAAACACTAATAGATTATTGGAACAAAATCCAGTAGGCAGAAATGATATTCTTTTCTCCTGCCCTATTGCATTTCCTCAGGAAGACTGGAGTCCCAGAATGTGTACAGGAGGATTTTTTTCCTGTTTAGACAAAAGCACGTGTTGTGATTTAATTAAACAGCAGATTCACACATTTTTCAGTGGTGAAAAAGGATGTCTTCAATTCTACACGAAGACTGGATAAATATGTGTGCTGCTGCTTCATATACATGATGACAGTGCACACGCTTGCAGCAAAATGCTGTACTTCACATACAAACATGTATGTGGTCACAGGACACATTGGAAGGCATTTAATGGCAGGTCTGAGCTTCAGCAGTGCCTGCCCAGGTGGAAGACCACCTGGGACCCCAACTCTTGAGTTCTGTACAGTGGTACCTTGGGTTAAGTACTTAATTCGTTTCAGAGGTCCGTACTTAACCTGAAACTGTTCTTAACCTAAAGCACCACTTTAGCTAATGGGGCCTCCTGCTGCTGCCACGCCGCTGGTGCATGATTTCTGTTCTTATCCTGAAGCAAAGTTCTTAACCTGAAGCACTATTTCTGGGTTAGAGGAGTGTGTAACCTGAAGCGTATGTAACCTGAAGCGTATGTAACCCGAGGTACCACTGTAGAAGAAAGGCTGGTTATAAACATAATTGATAAATGCAGTCATGCTCTTAAAAAGCAATGTTTTTGCATCTAAACAGAGCAATATATACAGCAGGGCAGGACAATCCCTTACTATATGACTCATTTCAATGCAAACAGCATTAGAGCCATGATTTAAACATGCTGTGATTTCAGAGATGCAACATGTCTAAACAAATTGTGATCCACCAGTTTAAACACAGGCTGCCAACTATATTGTATTGACACCTCCCACCTCCCTTTTTTATAGTCCATGCAGTTTGCATACACTCCATTTCTTTTTTAATCCAATCAGTCTTGCTAAAGGATGTCCAGCTTAAAGATAAAGAGCCATAGAAAGGGGAGCAAGAGTTTTGAAGATGCCTATAAACAGGCAGCACACAGTCACAATCTTCTCAAGTATGATGAGATATATGGTGTGGTGTTCCCAATCCATAAACAGAACAAGGAGTGAGGTAATTTCAGTTATTCTCCCTCCCTACCCCACCACCCACTGCCAAATCTGCAGCAGAAAGTTGGAAGATCTTCTAGAACAGATTTGGGGGGAAGAGAGGAGGGGCAATTGCAAAAAGTGCCTCCCTCCCCATTCTGCTCATGGACACATCCAATCACATAGTGCTTGTTGTCTCTCTACTACAATCATACTGATTCCACCCCCCTTGAGAACATACCGGTACAATTCTTATGCAATTCTTTCCTTTTGTTGTGGTTCATTTCTTCTTTTTTTAAAGCCACACATAAAGTGAATAGTAGAAAGTAGCCACCAACTACTTAAAGCCCCAAAATTTAGCTCTTTTAGATCTAAAACCAACAAAAATGCTCCCCTGGAGCTCAAATTAGGTTTCTGAAATAAAAGAAAGGTAAAGGTAAAGAACCCCTGACAGTTAAGTCCAGTCGCAGACGGCCAAGGGAGCCAGCATTTGTCCGCAGACAGTTTTTCCTGGTCATGTGGCCAGCATGATTGAGCTGCTTCTGGCGAAACCAGAGCAGCGCACAGAAACACCATTTACCTTCCCGCCGGAGCGGTACCTATTTATCTACTTCCATTTTTGGCATTGCTTTCAAACTGCTAGGTTGGCAGGAGCTGGGACCGAGCAAACCGGGAGCTCACCCACCACAAGGGATCCGAATCGCCGACCTTCTGATCAGCAAGCTCAAGAGGCTCAGTGGTTTAGACCACAGCGCCACCCATGTCCCTTTCTGAAATAGAGGAAGCCTGAAAAACTACAGGTGGATTTGTGTTGTAAATGACAGTGAAATCTAGCCCTGAGAAGCATGTTGGGATGCGCATGTGCTCAACACAGCCTTGTACTCAATTCCAAAACTGTAGAACAGGACGGTCCAACACACATACGGCTCCTAAGGCCCTCTGGGTAAGCCTCTCACAGTGTCCTAGAGTCCTTGCCTCCTTCTTAAAGCCTAGTTTGTGCTTTCCCAGTTTGGGGATGAAGCTGGGAGGGCTCTGGGACCCTTCCAGAGCCTTGCACCTCTTTCCCAAAGCCTGATACATCACTTATATGGCTTTGGAAAAGCAGCATGAGGGAGAGGGCTTTAAGTTTTGTTCTCGCTCCCCTCCTCTGCTGGACAAGGCAGTGTGTGGCCCACAGGTTCTGTGTGGAAGTACTTTAGTGGCCCACTTGATATGAAAAGTTGGGCCGCCCTGTTGTAGAAGCTTCTGGTACCGCCATTTTGTACCTGGTTGGTAGAGCTCTAGGTTGTAGCAAAAATCAAAATGGTTCTTTCTGCCAAGGCTGGAGGTGACCCACCCCATCAGACAATGATAAACACTAGTTTTATAAAAATGCTGCACTTGATGAGGCAGGAAAACTGTTTATTCAGTTACTAATACACCCTGGGTCAACAACTAGATTTGTGAATGGAACACCAGCATGGGCCTGTGAATCAGGCTTCAACTGCAACCCACAAAATGGACTTTGTAATTTCTACACACAATTGTTTCTTCCACATACTTTTTTCAACTTAGATGAAGAATAAGGGGTGGGGTGGGCAGGGCAGGGCAGTTGTACTCAGTGGGCCTGGATTTAGCCTTAGGAATTTAAGCCTGTTTACCATTTGGTGGAACAACAGCAAGTTTTGCTTGGCCCCAAAACATGGTCTGAATGTACATGGTGAAACAGTCTTGCTGAAACTAAGAAGGTCCATACCTGGGCAGAGCCTTGATGGAAACTTGAGTTCCATGGATAGGTGTGGCACAAAATCATGACTAAAACATGTATTGTGTCTAGCTGGTTGTATTTTTTAAAAAATCATGTTATAGTACTTTAAAATTCCTTCATTCAGTCTTAAGACCTGCTTTGGGAACCTCAAAGCTGACAGAGTCTTTTATCCAATAAAAAGTGGCACTTTTAGCCCCGCCTTGTGCTTCTCAACTGCTTTATTGGCATCTATTTAGCTTTACATGCTAAAAAATGTGTTTCTTGATGGTTGTGGTGAGGCAGTTTAGTTGGCCACGTTGCTAGTTAAGTTAGTTTCGTTTGCACATAGTTCTTTCTTTCTTCCTCCCTCCCTCGCTCATTGCACATTGGGTATGTTTGCAACTGTGAAAAATTACACCTTTCATCATGGTGCAAAACTAATTAGAGGGACCATTTGTTGATAGTTGTGTTGAATAAAGGGTGCAGAAATGTTTCGTCCTTGACTGTAAATGAGAGTTTCTGTGTCTCTGATGTTTGTGCCATGTTGCAACATTTCATGGGGGTGGGTGAGGAATTGAAGATGTCATAGTTCACTGAGGTTTGGGCAGCCTCTGCGGCTAGGAGTGCGCTTCTACAGCTACAGCTGGTAGGCCAACTACAGCCATTCTTGGAGTGGGACAGCCTGGCCACGTTGATTCATGCACTGGTAACCTCTAGACTGGATTATTGCAATGTTCTGTGCAAGAGACAACCTTTGTGCCTGGTTCAGAAGCTCCACCCGGGGCAAAATACTGCAGCTAGACTGCTGATGGAGACAGGCTACTGCCGGCACTTAAAACTAGTGGTTCAAAGCTTGCAATGGTTACTCATTTGTTTACAGACTAGGTTCAAGGTTCTTGTATTAATTAACAAGGCCCTTACAGCTTGGGTCCGTAATAACTTAAGGTACGCCTGATTCCTTATAACCCTGCCCCAGTCGCTCTGGGCCACTCCACACAAAATATTTAAAACACAATAAAACATGGTTCAGATGCACAGTTTGTAACTTCCAGAAGCCATTCAGTCAGTATTTCGGCTCTAATCCCGTGGAACTTCCTCTCAACTGAGATTAGATAGCCTGCCCCCTTGCTGAACTTGACTAAGACTTTCCTGTTTCAATGGGCATTTTATGTACCGTATGTTTCTGTTTCTATGGTGAATTTTTAATTGTTCTTCATACTTTTAAGAAACATGTTATGCACACTGCTTATAAATTTTGAGTGTTAAGCAGAATAAAAAATCCTGAAACTATTATTTTTATTTACTTAACTTTTTACTAATATTAACATTTCTGAATGATTCTGCTACCCTTTCTTCATTGAATAATATCAGATTGTTGATAAATGCATTTTGGATGTCAGTTATACACGAAAACATCTATGGAATCAGACCACTGCCAAAAAGCATAGTCTCATCCTGCACATTAGTCACCCATAGTTGCATGACAATAACAACAACCCTGGATGGTTATCCCATTCAAGGAATAGCAGTGTTCCGATGTCTCTAATGTGTGAGCACTGATACAATATTTCAGAGATTCTGTTAATGAATTCTAGCTGGTGTGAGAATTTGCTCTGGGTTTTCATCATTATTCTATATGCTTGTCTCTGGGACCCTTGATACTATGTTGTGATGTCATAGTTTTGCCGTTAATTTTTCACATTTGCCTAGCATTTTACTACCTAATAAGACATGGGAGGAGCGGTCCTTAACAGTTCGTCAGGTGCTTCCCAAGAATGAAGTCTTAATTTGCTTCTGCTCCTAACTGGTACATACCTATATGCCCAGGACTGGTCTGGCCTCTGAGGAAACTATGTAGGCCCAATTGCTCTGACTGCCTTCTGATCCAAGGATAAACTCTGTTTTCAAGTTCACTCACACAGTCAGCTGGTGATGAGACCTGTTGGTTTCCCTACACAACAAAAAAACAACCAGTTACATACTAAAACTTGCAAGCAAACATTTATTTCAATTCTTTAACAGTGTCAATAGGTGTTTAAAGCCTAACAAAGTATTTTGTTTATATTGCAGAAGATCAGAGTTATAGAAGTAGCTTAATTTTTTATTTTCCATGTTAAATTTCACATGAAGCTGGAGTAAGGGCAGCAGAGATTTTGCAGTGCAAACTGCACGTCTTTAAATTCTGCCAGCACAGAGATTACAAAAGTGCCTTTACTCTCCTTTCTCAATGCAATACATTATGTTGAGCAAATGATATGTAATGTAATCCCATGTTTTGCACACACTGTTTAACAAATGGGCCTTGAGATAGATAGATTTTTTTTCAACGTGGGCGGCCTGTGGGGTGGGCTCTGGATGAACAGAGGCCATACTGACCTCTTTACATTCTCAGCATTCATATGTTCTTAAATCATGGGTATGGTAACATAGCTAACAGTTTTAATTTGCGTGTAACAAATGGTTTGCTCGCTGAAGAAAAAGTTTCAGAAATAAATCACATGCATCTATGTGACAATTTCACTCTGTATCAAGTTTTGCCACACTCTTTGTTGTCGTCTGCTGAAAGGCCATGTTTATACATGGTCAACCCAGAGCAGTCTTGTTTGAGAGAGGGACTGTGCAGTGGGGGCAAGGTATTACCACTATGCTTTTACAATACCAGATACTACTTCTTCTTGTTGTAATTGGCTGCTGGAGCTTTGGAGCTATAGCTTCTGTTGCCATGTTTATCCTTAATCTAGCTGGGATTGTCCAGAATTGAACCATTCCCTCTGTGGGTGGAATCTGAGCAAATAAAACGTCAAGAGGCCTCAGAGTAGTAGGCTGAACCACTGTTCATGTGCCAGATACATATGAGCTAATGATGATCAATTAGATCAGAGGTCACTAACTTGGTGCCCACAGGCACTATGGTACCCATGAAGGCTTCCCATGCTGACCTTGGGCAAGGATTTGGCTTTATTTTTTAAGTAAGTCTCTAAGCCCATTGAAAGAGAATAATGGGACAAAATGTGCAGCTGCCTCCTCAGTGATTTCTGTGCAATGATAGCAGCATGGCTACCTTTTATATATTTCCTCCATTAGTTGTGGTGGGCTAGTGGAGATTGCTTAGACCTGTCTTTCCCACCATCTAAGTTTCTTTCTTGACAGGCCGTGACAGACTCTGCCTGCTAATATAAATGCTCCAAAGAAAAACCCTACACAGAATGTTAACATATTTCCTGAAAAGCAGGAAAAAGGCTTAACAAAACAAATCTCATGACAAACAAATTGGGGAAGTACTGCAGTAGTGTTTTTCCAGAGCAGTAAGTAGCATTTTCCATTTCTTCTTCTTAATATCATACATAGGCTGCTTGGAATTAGGTGACTGTGTCTTGGGTACTGAACAAATTTACCACGGAACTTTTTTTCTGTACTGTACAAGTGCACCATCAATTTGCCTCCATTTCTTCATTACGTATACCTCAGTCTTCAGTGTTTAAATTATATCTTACAAAGCCTGTAGTGCACATCCTTATGTCTTAAGACTATGAGCTTATTGAAATTAAGGGTGTCAACCAGTATATTTTTCAGTGCTTGTCCTTCCCTAATCATATGAAGTTTTAAAAAGGCATTCATATTAGAGTAGAGATTGTCTGAGACATCAATTCAAAGTCAAGTTTCATTGACTTAAAAATTCACTTTGAAATAGGTAGGACTTCAGCATCGATTCTCCTCTCTCCCAAATTTGAGTAATCTCTCTGCCAGCCAAATACAAAACTGTTGCTTCCAGCTCTTCTCACAATACTCTCCTAGACGAAGCTGTTTCGGGCCCACCCTAGCAGGTGGGCATGACTTGGATTCCAGCTGCTTGGAATAGCCAACTGCCCATTAGTGTCCATTGCACTTAGACCATACCAAAGTGTAAAGTAAGGGCCATTTCACATAGCAGCATGACTCATAAATTTTTTTATGATGTGGACACTTGTCCACTAGAAACAGAGTAGCCAGGAGCTATTTCTTAGTAACTGAGTCTAAAATCCCATATCAGTGGCTATGTAATTTCTATAGCATTAGTAGCAATAACTCAGGTGGGACGAGGACAGAGATTTACATTCATTAAAAATCACTTATGCCGATAACTCCCTGGTGCTTTGAGACATAATTAAATTTGGGCTAAACATGCAAGAGAAATCAAGGACTCTCTCTTGAGGATAGCTTATTAGGGGTAGCCAAATGTTCTTAGACTCCAACTCCCATCAACCCCAGCTAGCATAGAGAACAGCCAAGGGTGAGAATTCAAAAATATCTGAAGGCCGGTATTTGGCTACCCACTGCTTTACAGTGGCATCATCCATAAGAGACAACGCCAGAGAGCAATAGTGTTGTTGTGTTTAGAAGAAACAAACAGCTAGCCAGTCCCAGCAACAATTAATGATCAAATATCCCATCTGCCTGATTTTTCTTGATTCTCCTGTTCATTTTCCCACTGCTCTGTCTGTGGACTTTATAAGTCCCTTATAAAGGCTCTTAGGCCTGGATAGCAGGGTCACACAGGTGAAACCAGCCACCCTCTGTTGGCAACCACAGAGTTTCTCTCCCCCTCCAGCTCTTCCTTTGGAAACAATTCATTTCTGAAGGCTCTCAACCCTCACAGTTGTTCTGGCAGCAGCTCCCATACAAAAGGTCCTAGGCCACACAGTGGGGCCACACAGGTAAAGTCAACCCTAATGATAACCAGAGTTTCTCTCACAGCAAAAGTTTACCAAATTTTGATTGCTTGACTACTCTTCCTTTTCGCCTTCAGGAGACCAAAGGTCTAATTTGAATTTAAAAATATTAAAACAGTAAATGCAGTAAATAAAACTAGCTATACATAACAACACTTTAAAAATTACTCACAAAAGACACATAGAAACAAGAGCAAGCACCAACTATATCACAACAGCCTAAATCCAAAAAGTCTACAGTAAGAGTTTTGAATAGATTTGTCACCCAGGGCCAGCTCCTGGTCTGAGAGCAAAGTGCCCTCTGATAGGCCCTCACCTCTCTTGACAGGCTCTGGGACAATGGGCTGCAGTAACAACAGCAGTGAGTGGCTACGTCTAGCTGCTGTTTGAATTTCCCACAAGGCCCCAGA
Organism: Podarcis melisellensis; assembly: GCF_964234715.1. Taxonomy (NCBI): domain Eukaryota; kingdom Metazoa; phylum Chordata; class Lepidosauria; order Squamata; family Lacertidae; genus Podarcis; species Podarcis melisellensis. The sequence goes on from NC_138539.1 coordinate 49,256,570, forward strand.
TTGAAGCTACATCAGGAACATAGACAGACATGAAAACTGCAGCTAGACCCAGCCATCTTGTACTGTTTAATGCACTGGGTTGGCAAATTAATTTTAAACCAAGGGGCAGTGGGACTTAGGGCAGAGGTCAGCGATGAGCTATTCCGCGGCACTGAGGCCCAACAGTTGCCTAAGGGTGCCAGATGCTAACTTTGTTTTTTCCAGCAATGTTCCTTGAGAGACAATTTCATAAACAAGGTGCCCCCGCCCAAAATATACCAGTATTGCTTAGAATGGTGGTGGCACCTGAAGAAAGGGAATGGGGTGATGGGGAATAGATGCATTACAGATTATTTGGAAGTACTTAATCCAGGTTGAGAGACTTCACAATTGTCCTTTTTCAGGATTTATACTAGTGACCTTAGATGCTGATTCCTGAATTTATATTCATCTGTTCCTCCTCTGTTTGGATTTTCAGGAACCATTAATGAAGCCCTGTCAATTATTTGGAGACAGCATGATACAACTAGTGGCCTTTGGCTTGGCATAAATCTTACAAAAGTTAGAGGATAATAATGCATGAGGCAACTTAAAAGCACAGAGACTTGAAGTCTGCTCAAAATATTGAAGTGCTTTGAAAGAATGAAATGTCATTCATATATAGACACAGTCCCAGAGAAGGCTGGGCAGGGGGGGCAGAGCCAGTTGCTGCTGCATTTTTTCCCTTCCTCCTCATTCTTCTGTGAAGTTGCAGAGTGAGCAGAGCAGGGAGGGTGAATCACAGACCGGGAGCCAATAAAACGTTAACTGAGGCAAGGACATTGTGCATAGCTGAACTCTACAAAGCAGAGTCAGGAAGAGAGAGAGAGAAACAGAGAAGCAGAAGCAGACTGATCAGCAGCTTGTAAAATATCAGCATGAGGGAAATAGTTCATATCCAGGCAGGCCAGTGTGGAAACCAAATTGGAACCAAGGTAAGGGGAATTATTATTATTACTAAGTGGTATTTAGTACCCGGTGGTTCCAGTTGTAAATCCTTGTGGTACAGTAGGATTTTCTGTTTTGTGCTGTTGGGACCCTCTTTCTTCAGACACCCACCTGCAAAAAAAGATACTTTTGGAAAAGTATGTTTAATTCATAGTGCCTTAAGAATTTAGGAAGAAAGTGATAAACAATTTTTTTTCTCCTAAGAGTTTCACTTGTTTTGGAGAGAAGTTTCTTCTTCTGGAGCAAACTTGGATTCTAATTTTGTGCATGCTCACATAGGCTACAGAGTGGGAAACCACCAAAACGGGAACTAAATAGCTCATCTCTTCCACGTTGACCATAAAAGGTTCTGGAAAAAAACAGAAACGAAGGGAGAAAAAAAAACCCCTGAGGCAGCAGCGGGGTGGGGGTGAGGGGAATTAACCCAAGCTAGAAATGCTGCTGAAGATTTTATCCGTTTTCTCTGTGGTTTGAAATCTTGATGTGAATCTGCCTAGCTTTTGACCTTATCCCCCCCCCCACAACCCCACCCTATATTTTCTCTGCTGTTCAAGCCTAGAGCAGGGAGGGGCTCAGAGGAGCAGCCTTCAAACATGCCAAGAATTCGGCAGCTGTTGCTTCAACACATGCCTCAGAGGCCTGTTCTGTCCCTGCCAAGGATGGGTGGGTTTCGATGACTTGCAATTAGTGGCAGAGATAAAGAGTAAGGGAAACATGCATACACAGAGTGATTTTTTTTGGGGGGGGGAGAGCTATGATGATGACCATCTTCTCAAAGAGTTTGTCTCACTTTTCCTTTCCTTTGCTGCTCAAAAGTTTTGGGAAGTGATCAGTGATGAACATGGTATCGACCCAGCTGGAGGCTACGTTGGTGACTCACCGTTGCAGCTGGAGAGGATCAATGTCTACTACAATGAATCATCCTGTAAGTGTACCATTGTTGTCCAAGGGCTAAGCATAATGTGATCTCCTTATGGGAGGAGAAGCAATGAAGAAAGCAAAAAGGTTGCTCAGTTTCCTCTATGTACTTCATTACGTGTGTGTGTGTGTGTGTGTGTGTGTGTGTGTGTATGTGTTGTTAAACCTCAACTGTTACAGTTCTATGCTCACTGCTTACTTTGTTGGCAATAGGAGGGAGGTTCCCAGCATCCTCAGCAAGCTTTACCAATGGCCAGGGATGATTGGAACTGTATTCATTAACATCTGGCAGGCCAGAGGTTCCCCACACGTGGCACAGAAACACAAAAAATTTGTACTTGGACACATAATTCAACGTATTTTATTTCAAAATTTGAAATGAAACTTTAAAAACAAATGGAAGATTTGCGAAGACTGACTTGAAAGTGCTTTGAGCAAACTGGAGTGGAATCCCACAAGGAATAGGAGGAAAGGGGAACTAGATTTTTAGTGGGCTGGAGGACAGTCTCAGTGTGCTGTACTGAACTTTGCCCCCCCCCCCAGTAGAATAAAAGATATGCTAATTTCCTGGCTTTTTATTTTCTTGCATAGAGCAGAAACACAAGCAACTTAAGGAGACATCAGTTTCACCATGATCCTCCCTTTGCTAGCTGTATGCTGAAGGGCTGACCTAATTGCTTTGTATTTGTGCTCAGAGTATTGCAGTCTTCTGCTTTGTAGAGGCCTTCAGCTTCCACAATCATGGGAAAGCTTTTCCCTGTCCCACAGAAACCTGTGTAGATTATCTGGTTCTAAGTCTCGCTGTCGATAGTTAATTTGTAAAGAGAGAAGAGCCCATTACTTAAACACTTTGCTTCCCACTTCGGTCCCAGATATGAAGGATGAGGTGATTAGTCATTCAAGGTGCTTTCAGACTGGTGGTGTTTAGTGCTATAGTTCCCTGTTCTTCTGCTGAATCCTACATGTGGAATTGCTAATGACTTTCTACACATTGGAGGATATGGTGCTCTGAGTAGTCTATCCAGCTGTGTTCCATCTACACTACTGGGCATAACATAAATTGTATGGGTGAGGTGAATGGAAAGTTCAATTGAGCATGTCATTTTAGCAGCATGGCTTTTAAAAACAAAAATGTGAAATTATTCAGTATACAGTAACACTGTTTAATTTAAGCATATTTGTGCAACTAACTTAGCAGAACATGCTTCTAAAATGGCGTTGACGGGAAAGGCAGCATATTAAAAAACAAACTTCTCAATTTGCACTAAAACACTTCTTTCATATAAGCACTGATGCTGCTGACTAGAAAGCTTAATAGTGAAGATGTGCGAAAGCATAGATGCATATCAGGCTCAAGTGCCTGATATGTGCACACTGCACATGTCAAACCTAGACCTCTTTTTAAAATAATACAGAATCACAACACTAGGGCAATCTGCACCTGCAGATATTGCGGTACTGCTCTGTTTTATGTTTTTTAAAGTAGGTTTTCGATATTTGACAAATAGTGGAAGAACTATGGGGAAAACACAGGACAATGATTTCATGATAACATCACACAGATGCCCTGTAAAAAGCAACAAAAACTAATGCATTTACTATGGTGTAAGCCTTAACTGACTATAGTTCATTTTGTAAGATGCATCCATTGGCAGGTATAGAAACAAAGAACTGTAGAGGAAAATAATGTAAGCAGCCATGAGGTTAGAAATAAATGAAATGCAAAAAATCCAGCGTAAATGCCTGGTGTGGAAGCACCTTCTCATATAAAATGAAAGTTCTTTTCCACATGTATATAAGCAGAACTAGAATCTTCTTCACCTTCCAAAGGATAAGCTGTGGTACTGAACATCTGAGCCCTTGCTCAGTTTAAAGACTGCTTGTTATAAGGGTTATAGTGAGCACATGATCCTGTTCAGCTCCAACTTTTAATTTAACGAGTTCCAAGCACTTTTGCCTTTTGATTCAGGAAAGTTCATGGAGGACAAGGTTTGCAGCACCAGCTAAGCCCTGATTCACTAACAGCAGTTCCCTAAATGCCAGGAACCATTGTCCCAGCCCAATAGCATAAAATCCTGCCATTCTTTACAAATATGAGCATGTTAAGCGTTTGTCCTGGATGCATTCCAGACTGGGTGGTTCATTCTCTTTTGACTAAAGACTTCCAACACTTTTGGTTGGGTTAGGCCTGCCACCTCCCCTCCTTCCATTTCTGGCTGATCAGTGCTACATAGTGCCTGTTATATTTATCTGTTCTAATCCCCCTGCAGTTTGCAGCATTGTTAGCAGATAGGAAGGGAGAAAGCAACTTTCCAGTCATGGTGGGGCCTGGTATAAGAGATAACAGTGGGACTATCCCTCCTCTTTACATCTGCAGTGGTACCTCTGGTTAAGAACTTAATTTGTTCCAGAGGTCCGTTTTTAACCTGAAACTGTTCTTAACCTGAAGCACCACTTTAGCTAATGGGGCCTCCCACTGCCGCCGCGCCGCTGCTGCGCAATTTCTGTTCTCATCCTGAAGCAAAGTTATTAACGCGAGGTACTATTTTTGGGTTAGCGGCATATATAATCTAAAGCGTCTGTAACCCGAGGTACCACTGTAGTCACAGAAACTCAGCTATGCTTGCTAGAGTAACTTTAGGGGTTGACACAAGTAGGGAAGCAAAGGGCTAATACAGGCAAGGGAAACCCTTGACTCGCCCCGCGGATATGACTGAACTATAGCTCCTTATTTGCCTTAGCAAGCATAGGCAGTGGCCAGGGATAAGGGGAGTTGTAGTGCAGCAATATCTAGAGGGCTACTGATTCTTCATCGCTTCTCTGTAGTGTGAGTCCCAACCATATATATTCAGGAATAAGCCCCATTGAACACAGTGGGATATACTTCCGAGTACTGCCCATTGCTAATGGAAGCATGATAGTGTTTTCCTGTTCCCTTATGTACAATTTTCTACCTAGCAGAACAAAATTAAATACTTTTAATGTTGATTTCCTAACAAATGTATTTATAATAGCTTCCGTTACTCCCTGACTATTGGCTATTCTGGTTGAGCCGATTGGAGTAGGAATCCCACAACATCTGTAGGGCCAGTGGATCCCCATCCCTGCCTCAGGATATGTTTACAACCAGTGTCCTTTATCACATGTCCTTTCATTTCAGTTTTTAAATTGTTGTCCCAGTACTAATCTCCATGTTTCCTCTGCTTGTGTACTTCTTCCTCTCTAGATTGTGGGCTCATGTTTTCTATTGTTTTGTTTCAAAAATAGCACCAGCTTGTAGAGTTATATTCAGGTACCTATAAACTTGCTAAGAACTTTAATATGATATGCAAACAATGGATTACGGGTGGGGTGTGTGTGTGTGTGAAGAAAGTGATCCAGGGGCTTGTAAAGTTGCTGCATTGTACAGAATAGAAAGAGCATCCTCTGTCACCAAAACAACTAAGCAAATTCCATGTGGTGAATGTGAACAAGATCAGCTGGTAATAAAGACTTTGACAATAAAGGAAAAGGGTCATGCCAATGGTCACAATAAGGGACATTATGTTATATTTTCCCAAACATTTGTGGGGAAGTAGAGGTATACATTAAACTGAGCTACTAGAAACACAGTGATAAATAATTATATGTATGTATGTGTATGCGATAGATATGTGGCAAGCAATTGTAATAAATTAAATCCCAAAGCAAGATGCATTTCATTTTTCTTATAGCTCAGAAATATGTGCCCAGAGCAATCTTGGTGGACTTGGAGCCTGGAACCATGGACAGTGTGCGGTCTGGTCCATTTGGACAACTCTTTCGGCCTGATAATTTCATCTTTGGTATGTATATGATTGACTGTTACAAATGCTGGCTAAACTTACCAAGTAGATTATGTTTGGCAAAGTGCAGAAATAAATTGTTTCTTTCTTTCAACTGCTGGTTGAAAGAATAAAGAAACTTATTACTCCTGGCAAACAAGCCGTTCTGGGTACAAGCTCATATGGCCTTTATGGAGCCATGAGGTTAACAAAAAGGTCTAATACTAACTGATGGGAGGGGGGAGAGGAAGCAAGTAAAGCCTGAGGAAAACAATCTGTGGGTGGTGACTTAAGAAGGAATAAGCAAGGGAAGACTATGTTGCCTTTCTGTCTCTCATCCCCATCGGGTCAGGTAACCTATTGCAAGCACTGCTGCTTTCCTTCTAACAGATGATGAAAACAGGAAGGAAAATGTAAATTGGGGTGGGAAAACTGTGACTTCTCAGATGTTGTTGAACTCATCATCCCTGCTTCATTGGCCATGCTGGTTTAGGCTGATGGGAATTAAAGCCCCAAAACATCTGGAGTGTCACAGTTCCCCACTCTGAGGTAACCCTTGTTTACAGGCAGTTTGGGCCAATGTCTCTCTAAGTCAGAAAAGGGCACGTGGCCCACCAATTACACGCAGATTGCCAGTGCATTTCTATGTGACTTTACTGGAATCTTTTACAAAAATGAAGTAGTGGGCTCTAAATTATAAATTTAGAGAGTCATATGTGTCGGTCTTTAAAAAGTGCAAGGAGAACGAGGGATGCACAGACTAAGTTTATCTGTGATTGGAAAATAAGTGGTCCTGTTAAAGTGTGGGTCTATGTGGTAATCTCTTTTGTAAATAATATTTTTTTATTAAAAATGTCTGTGTAAATGATTACAGATTTATGGAGTGCTTTTGGACATGCTGAAAGCAACACCTTCGTTTTAAATGTAGTCATACCTCATGTTGTGTCTGCTTCAGGTTACGTGTTTTCATGTTGCGTCCTGCGACAACCTGGAAGTACTGGAACAGGTTACTTCCGGGTTTCGCTGCTCGCACATGCACAGAAGTGCTAAATCGGGCCCTGTGCAGGCGCAGATGCGGCGCTTCGGCTTGCGTCAGTTCCATGTTACAGATGGGTCTCCGGACTGGATCCTGTCCATAACACGAGGTTCCACTGTAGTCAGAACAGTGCAGCATTTTATGTTATTTCTGTGGTGCCATCATGTCACTATGTACTTGAGGAACATGTGGAATGTTTTGGACATTTTGGACACATTTGGCAGTTAAATGAGCTCTCAGTGTAACTCTGTTTAAAAGTTTCCCACAAACTCTATGCTTAAATGCATACAGTGGATAAATATGAGTATTTTAAAGTTCCTTATTATTTCATGAGTTGTAAACCTATTCACCTCTTCCCCTTTTGTTGTGTTACCTCAGGACAAACAGGAGCTGGAAATAACTGGGCCAAAGGACATTATACGGAAGGAGCAGAGCTGGTAGATTCAGTGCTTGATATAGTAAGAAAAGAATGTGAACACTGTGATTGCTTGCAGGGATTTCAGCTCACTCATTCTCTCGGAGGAGGAACAGGTTCTGGGATGGGAACACTACTGATCAGCAAAATCCGAGAGGAATATCCTGATCGGATAATGAATACATTCAGTGTCATGCCATCTCCTAAAGTCTCTGACACTGTTGTGGAACCATATAACGCCACACTCTCAGTCCACCAACTGGTTGAAAATACCGACGAAACCTACTGTATTGATAACGAAGCCTTGTATGATATTTGCTTCCGCACTCTGAAGCTTACCACTCCAACATACGGAGATCTGAACCACTTGGTGTCCGCTACAATGAGCGGGGTAACAACATCATTGCGTTTTCCTGGTCAGCTAAACGCAGATCTGCGCAAGCTGGCAGTGAATATGGTCCCATTCCCGCGCCTACACTTCTTTATGCCAGGATTTGCTCCACTGACTGCCCGAGGGAGCCAACAATACCGGGCTCTCACAGTCCCGGAACTCACGCAACAGATGTTTGATGCCAAAAATATGATGGCAGCTTGCGACCCAAGACACGGACGGTATTTGACAGTAGCTACAGTCTTCCGAGGTCCCATGTCCATGAAAGAAGTTGATGAGCAGATGTTGGCCATCCAGAACAAGAACAGCAGCTACTTTGTGGAATGGATCCCAAATAACGTCAAAGTGGCAGTTTGTGATATAGCACCCCGTGGCCTCAAGATGGCCTCTACCTTCATCGGCAACAGCACAGCTATCCAAGAGCTCTTCAAAAGAATCTCAGAGCAATTCTCAGCCATGTTCAGGAGAAAAGCTTTTCTTCACTGGTTTACAGGAGAAGGAATGGACGAGATGGAATTCACAGAAGCAGAGAGCAACATGAATGACCTTGTGTCGGAATATCAGCAGTACCAAGAAGCTACAGCAAATGATGGAGAGGAAATTTTTGAAGACGAGGAGGAAGAAATTAATGAATGAAGTCTATCAAATGCTGTTCTAAAAATGATTAAGTCTGAATAGCTAGCTCTAGTTCTAATCTTTTCCAGGATAGTAAAGGATATAACAGACTTATTTTTCAGGACTATATTGTTTTCCTCAAACTGTGAATCAGAAAAATCACCTTAGGCTGCAATCTTAAGCACAGTTACTTGAAAGTGAGTGTTGATACCAGCAGGACTTGCATCATCAAAGTAAATGTGTTTTGCAGTGTTAGTGAGGCTTTTGAGTGCTATTCTGTACTAAGTATATAGTATTGAGTTGCTGGGAACAAACTCTGTTAATAAAAGGAATGGAAAAAGTATAATATTTCATATATTAAATGCATATAAATGAATGCTCAAACACAGACATTTAAAGACTAAAAAACCACACAATTTACTTACACTAGTAGCTGGGAGAATGTCAAACCTCACACAATTTTATGATAGAATCCGTGTCCTTCACTGGGGTTGAAAAAGCTTTGCGTCTGCATCACACATTCTGTGTTGAATCAATCAGAAGTGTTCTGCTTCTCCATTCATTTAAAATATTGAGTTGGCATAGTTAAACGGTTAGATCTTTCATTCAAGTGCACATGCCCCCACATAACTTTTCTCACTCTTGTGCCTTTCACAAGTACTGTCAGTTCACACAGGGTGACTCTGAACCAAAAGGCTGAACAAGTGCTCTGTGTGAATCAAGTGTGAGCCTTCCAATACTTGCCAGAATTCTCTGCGGCAGAGGCAGGGGTTGTATGAGAGACTTGTCATCACAGAAAGCTTGAGATCTCCATATTGACAAGCTAACAAACGTGATACTTTCCTGCGTAGGAAGCATTTGCCCTTACATTTTCATTCTCCATTTTTGTTTTGTTGACTGTGTTGCCAAGATATACATGCAAATTCCCCCTTCCCTCTTAAGAGACTTAAGTATGCCTTGCAACATTCAAATTTACCAACAGAATCATGTTATTTCATGTCTGGATATTTCCTTCTCTTCAACATTCTCAAGCCTCATCCACTTCCCCCAACTACAGCAGTTGAGCAAACAAGTGTATGAACAGACCTCCCATTTGTTGAGCTTGTTCTCCAATTTAAAAATGTTTAAAACTTGAAAGTATAGTATGAACCTTAAAAATCCCACCTGCAGTGTCAGGAATTTCACAGCAAAATCCTATGCATGTCAACTCAAAAGCCCAACTGAGGTCAATAGAGACTTATTCCAGGCAGGAGTGCCTAGAGATGTAGGGTTCAGAACTTGCAGTAATACAGAGAAGCGTATGAAAAGTAAATTGAATAGCTGGTTAGAATGCTCAGGTACAGCTGAGGGTTATTACATACACGTTTGCTGCTGCTCTTCAGAGAGCTACTTCTGGGTTTTAGAAAATATAAGAACTGGAAAACACAGTGGTGGCCTGTCACTAAGGGCAAATAGGACGCTTCCTCATAAATATGACTGCCTTCAGCCAGCTCTTACCTGCCTGCCTTCTTACTTAGCAATCAGTCAGGTGGCTCCTGCCTTTTACTGGTTCTGGGTCCAGCTACAGTGGTCTCTCTGCCTTCTACCCTACCAATGGGCACCAAGCAGCATTGGGAAAACACTAATGATAGATAGATAGATGATAGATAGATAGATAGATAGATAGATAGATAGATAGATAGATAAACAAATAAATAATTTATTATTTATACCCCACCCATCTGGCTGGGTTTTCCCAGCCACTCTGGGTGGCTCCCAAAAGAATATTAAAAGCATGATAAAACATCAAACGTTTAAAACTTCCCTAAACAGATGTCTACTAAAAGTCAGATAATTATTTCCTTGACATCTGATGGGTGTTCCACAGGGCAGGCGCCACTACTGAGAAGGCCCTCGGTTCCCTGTAAGCTCACTTCTCACAGTGAGGGAACCACCAGAAGACCCTCGGCACTGGACCTCAGTGTCTGGGCTGAATGATGGGGATGGAGACGCTCCTTCAGGTACACAGGGCTGAGGTCATTTAGGGCTTTAAAGGTCAGCACCAACACTTTGAATTGTGCTCGGAAATGTACTGGGAGCCAATGTCGGTCTTTAAGGACTGGTGCTATATAGTCTCAGTGGCCACTCCCAGTCACCACTAAAGATAATCTGCCTAGTTTCCCCTCTGAGGTAGATCAAATTATTTCCCAAAACCTAACTGGCACCTGTGTTTCAAGAACACAGTACTGGTTTACAAATAGGAGTGCTAGTAATATGTGCTAATAATCTTCAACTTCTACCCTCTGTTAATACAAGCATCCATGTCCTTCATGGATACAGACCTTCTCATGAACGGCTTCTGCTCCAATACTCCATTTCAGCTGAGAGCAAGACAATTTGGTGTCACTTTTTCCTGGTTTGTGGTGATGCCAGGTTCATCCTGAATACCAAATTCAATGACTAGTGTGGCAATCACATTCTGAAAAGTTATTTCCTCTAGGCCTTCCACCCAACAACAGCCATAGATGCATCATCTATACATAAATATACAATTTTACCACAGAACGCTTTTATTCATAGCCTCTCATGACTGGAGAATTTCTTCATGAAGTCCAGTGTGCCAATAATGTTTCCAAACTGTATTTACAAAATACAATACAATCATATGTTCAATACTGTACAACTGCCAGTAAAAAAAGAAACCTTTATTAAAACAGCAATAATATAATTTAGACTTTACACATTATTCCAGCCTCGGACCCAAAATTCTATTGGAAAAGCTCTTTAGCAGGCTTCAAATTTCACGATGGACACCAGCACAGCTTTGTTTTACAAATGGCAAGGCAGAAATAAATTTATAGAGTTGGGTGATAAGTAGATGTTTCTGCAGAACAGAAGAAGTATTGTCATAAATTACTTTGACTCCTGGTAAGCACCAGCAACGCATTTATTGTGTGCTAACAATTTGCATTTGACGGAGGCTACTTAAAGACAGGCAGATGATTTCCCCCCGTTATCCATGACAGTACATTAATCTAGGTCCTCTTAAATGTATCTGGTAGTGGGCAAGAGTTGCACAACTCGGATATGGATCTAAAAAGTTGATAGAAGGGGACTCAGTCCAGATCCATAAGCTGCAAGGTCTCCACATTTTTTGTGCAGATTTTTAGGAAGCAGGACCTACTAGAATCTGAATCCTCCTCTGTCAAATACAACAACAAACCCTTTCCTGGCTCCACCACTGCTGCAGGCTTGCTTCTTTCCAGTCGAGGATTCTTGAAGACTAGACTCTGACATGTTCCCTCATTTTCTTTCAGTGTGCAACACATGTACTGTGCCAGTTTATACAACACCATATTTCAACACTAAAAAGGCATGTCTCCTGTAATCTGTCTGGCAATCTGCTCATCTGTCGTCTCCTCTTTCTCCTTCTCACGATCTTTGTTCCAGTCTTTAAGGCCTTCTGGAAGTGATGTGTCTTCATCTAAGCTGCCTGTGCCTTCAACAAACTCTTCGTAAGTAGATTTTTCAGCAAATGGTCTGGGGCCAAGCATTTCAATCATATCACTTTTATCCAAAACCTCCTTTTCTAGGAGCTGTAAAGCAACCTGAAACAATATGCACACAGGTCATACAATTTGTATAGAAGGTAAAGAATGTAAACTGGCTATCTTCCACAGCATGCAAAATAATAACCAAGGATTTAACCTTTCACTGTGTATAACAGAATCAAAAGTAGCATATTACTAATAGCTACTATAACCTCCTCTACATTGTTTCTAGCATTAGTCAAACATACTCTAAAAACTAACCATTAAGAAGCTGCTGCAAGGTATTTCCATGACGTACCTACAGGATGTGATTATATCAATGCATCCTGGCTCCAAACTTCCTAAGGAATGCACACATTTTGCTTTCTCTGAGGCAGAGTTGCCCCATTCATTTTAGTGTTAGGGAAAGGGCCACGTATGCATCCTCATGTCATGAACAGGGAAATTATTATTTATTAAATTTGTATACCACCCTATACCTGCAGGTCCCTATACCCACAATACAAAAATACAAAATACATAATAAAATGAGAGCAAAAACAAACCAATAACTCCCCCCTTCCACGACACATTTAAAAGGGCATCGGATGGTCAAAGAGGAACATGGCTCTTAAAGGTGTATAACGATGATGCCAGCTGAACCTCCCTGGGGAGAGCATGCTGCAGATGGGAAGCCACTGCAGAAAAGGCCCGTTCTTGTGTTGCCACCCTCTGGACCTCTCGTGAAGAAGGCACACAAAGAAGGGCCTCAGTGGATGATCTCAGGGTCCAGGTAGGTTCATATGGAGAGCAGGCCCTTGAGGTATTGTGGTCCTGAACCAACACCTCATTATTGCTTAAGCAAGTAATAGGCAGAGCTGCTATTCTTGTGTAAATCTGATAAAGGGCAAATAAGGGCATAATATAACTTGTAGAGTCCTGCTACCCCACTAACACATATACTGTGTATAAAACAGCAATGTTTTAGTAGCATGTTGATCAAAGAACCTGGTAACCATTTCTGTAGGCAAATGAATACGCACCTTTTCCACCTCTGCCTTCTTCTCAGTTAGGAGAGACATTGTCCGTTCGTAAGCTGAATTAATAAGCACTCGCACCTCTTCATCTATCAGTCTTGCAGTTGCCTCACTATATGGTTTTTCTAATACCATGTCTCCTTGCCGAGGAAGCTCAAATGAAATTTGCCCAACTTTTTCATTCATTCCAAACTGAACAATCTGAGGATTGAATGACACACATTTTTAAGTGCCTTAGTCACGAATGCTATGAAAAATATTAAGAGTCTTTATTCTAGCTACAATACTTTAGTATTAGCAGTTGCAACTAACCAAACTCTGCACCAGAGATGAGGAATCTGTGGCCCTCCAGATGTTCTTGGACTCCAACTCCCATCAGCCTTGACCGCTGGCTATGTTGGCTGTGGCTGAAATGGAGTAAAACACCTGGAGGGTCCCAGGTTCTCCAACCCTGCTCTACATTACTGTCAGGATTTTAACCCTGAAGTAAAAACCAGCTCTTGGCAATCTAATTTATTCTTGTAATAGTCCATGTACGCTTACTGGGAAAGGTTAATGTTAGTGTTTGAGTATGGTCATTACTAATTACAAAACTGTTAGAAATCTATTGCATCAATAATCTGGCTCTTGAAGTATTCATAAAATATTAGACAACCAAGAGTAGCATCCAGGCATCAAAATGCACTACAAATTGTAAAGTATTGTATACTACAAAAATATAAATAATAACATGTACCACCAGCATACAAATTATTTCCCCCCCAGGAAGAAACAGTGCTAGACTTTAGGGGGTGGGGAGTAAACCTCCATAACAAATCATTCATATATACCAGATATCAGAAGTATTTTTGTGGCATGAGTGGTGTATAAAGCATATCGAAACAATACCAAAAAGTACAGACAATAATATTTTACAGTAATTTTTAATTCAAAAAATACAGAGTTGTTGAGAGGCGTACAAACCTGAGCATATGCACTCTGAGTAACTTTCCTTAGATCATCTTGGGCCCCTGTTGTAATTCTTCCAAAGAAGATTTGTTCTGACACACGCCCACCCAGAGTCATGCACATCCTGTCAAGCAGCTGCTCTTTGGTGTAAAGATACTGCTCTTTCGGCAAGTACTGAGCATAGCCCAGTCCTTTGCCACGAGGAATGATAGATACCTTTTGCAAGGGAAGAAAAGAAAAATACTTAACTTAAACAATCCAGCTTATTCCAGCTGGAACACCTGCAAACTTGACTGACCTGGGGAAAAGGGTTTGTCTAAACTATTCCTGTTACAGCAGATCCCAAAATGCTCCATGAATCAAGCCAAGGTCGATGGCATAGAATTATCATCAATGTGCAAGTATCACAGAGGGGGTTGGGGAGGGTATGAAGCTAACAGAACTCCTCCGCTAGGAAATTCAATAAATAATAATAATTTTACTTTTCCCAGACAGATAAGTAGGAAGCACAGAACTGTTTCCCATAGTTCAAAGCAGTGGCAACAACTGGCAATGAAGTGAGTGAAGCTGCCACACTTTCTACTGCTTCCTCAGCAGCTGCTCAGAGAGGAAGTGAGATAGCTAGTTACCATAGCTTCCTGGTTTGGATGAAATGGGAAACTGAGGTTAAGAGACTCGATTACTCGTGCTGCAAAGCAAAGGATGAAGGGTCTGTGTGTGAAGGCAAAAGGCTAGTTCATATCTAAGCTTACTAAGCCAAATTCTGATGATCCAAATGTGATCATTGTACAGCAAGCGTCTTGCTAAGTCAACATACCTTCAAAAGTGGATCAGCATGTTCCAAAAACCACCCAGCAACTGCGTGGCCAGCTTCATGATACGCTACTGTCTTTTTCTCCTCTGGTTGCAATACTTGTGTCTTCTTTTCCAAACCTTTGATTTAAAAAACCCAAAACTTTACTACTGAGGTGCAGATTTCCAAATTGGTGATAAGATAGCCCCCTAGAACCAACAGATTTGGGGTTTCCTCCATCCCCTCCTCAACTTGAGATAGTTAGGCCTCACACTCAACAGACTATTGCACATAAGGGAGAAATATTTACTGTTTGATATAATGGAGCAGCAGCTCCTTAAAATTATTCTCCCCTCCCACCATAATCAAGAAGGAAGATTATTGTTGTTATACAGTAATTAAATTAAGAGATGAACAAAAGAACTGACCCACAACACTGCAAGAAATGTAATCACAAAGAGATACCCTCTCACCTCCTATCACTCGTTCAATTGCTTGCTCAAAGTGTTTTTGGTTTATGGCATCTGAAAGATGTCGTGCAGCAATTAAGGCAGCTTCATTGCATACATTAGCTATGTCTGCACCTAGAGGAAAAGAGTGAGGAGACAATAATCAGAGCCGTTTCCAAACATAACATCCATCACTTAACACAATGAGGATAACCAGATATGCAATCAAGCACAGTAACTAAAGTTCCCGCAAAGTTGCACATTTTAGGGTGGGGAAGAGTAGTCTAGTTGTTCCTATTATTAAAAAATGGGGAATCAGAAACCCTTGCTTATCTATTACGAATCATGCAAATTCTGCAGTAGATATAGAGCTAACCTCATTCCACCTCCAATCTGTCATCACAATTTCCTCATAAAAATGAGAAAATAATACTTCTAGAAACGTACCAATTGCACAGGAGTAAAAGATCACCTACCTGAAAATCCAGGAGTAAGTGATGCAAGTTTTCGTGCTAAATTATCTCTATTCAAGCTACTATCCAACTTCAGGGGCCTAAGATGAACTTTGAAAATAGATGCTCTTCCCTTTATATCTGGCGGCCCTTGAAGAGTTTAAAGAAAAAGCAATTAACTTTACAATTGCAAACATTTCTGCTTTCTAATAGTCCCACTGACCAGCTTTAGCTAACATCTCCTCTTTGTTCTCATAGTTTTGAGTTGACATCTTTATGAGGTCAAAGTTGTCTACCAAGATAACTTACCAATGAAGATCTGTCTATCAAAACGTCCTGGCCTCATAAGTGCAGGGTCCAGGATATCTGGCCTGTTGGTGCCTGCCAAAATAACTACATTTGTTGTGGTATTAAAACCTGTGAAGAAAATAAAAACCAAAATATTAAATATTCAGTAGCAAAAATGGTTTTTCCAAAAGGCTATTGTGAATCTTAAGCATGCTATTTTGTAAATTCTGAAGTGACCAGAGTATTGGCGATTCTGCCTTCCGTCAAGGACTTAACGACTGAGCAGGTGAAGAGAACTACACCATGTTAAAGAATGAGGAAAAGATGCAAAACTATTGCATACTATGTAATATGAGTGCTTACAATTAACAGGACAAAGTACTTTCAAAATTCTGAACCACTGCTACTACAGCATACAACTTCTTCTTCTTTGGCAATCACTTGTAGCCAAGTAAGATTGTCTTCCATAAACATGGTTTTAACAATGAGTCCGTAAGTGACTGTGGAGGCCAATTCTGGATCCACACGTCCTTCCACAGTGGGGACATTGGTTTCCAGGTGGCCTTATATGGCAGGCAATAGCTTATGAAATGGGAAACAAGTCAAAGAGAAGTATCCAACTAAGTTATACTCAGAGTAGAACAAGTGAAATCAATAGGCTTAAGTTAGTCATGATATCTCCCACAGAGATTATGGGTTATGTCCCCCAACCATCTTGAGCAGATTTGAATGTGCCAAGGGGGCTGTAGTGGGGAGATGTCCCATTGTGTAAACAGAAGTCTGTTTCACTTGCACACTGGCAGAGTTGGATACAAATCTTAATGTACAATCCCATACAATTAGCAATAAGGTTACAAAACAAAAAGAACAGAAAGATGCTTTCTGTTATGTTCATTCAGTATCATGAAAAAACAACAACCCACTCTTCCTAAAAGAGATTATAAAGTCTAGGTTATATCCAATGTCAGTCATACTGGGAATAGGCTGCTGAAATTGATCAAAAAAGTTGACTCCATTTATTTCAATGGGCATAATCAGGTTGTGATTATGTAGATATTATTCTACCTTTTTCTGGTTATTAACAAAAAACACATCATTTTCATCTTCAAATATGTTGTTACTAATAAAGCCATCCAACCCAAGGGGGTGATTGGTTTGTTTTTGTTTTATTACTTGGTATGTATTTTGTGGAGGACACCAGGCTGGTGACGCTGGCTCTAACCAGCACCTGCCTACATTCCCTACTGCTTTTTAACAGCCAGTTGATTTTTGACATAGGTTTTCATCACAACGTTTGGTTGTGTCCCCATGCAGCTTGTTTCATATCAGTAGGAGCTGTTTCCAGGTAATTTGTTTAAGAATGAAGTGTTACTCTATATGGAAGTAGCAGTAGGAATAATAAAAATTTAACAAAAGAAATAGTTACCATCCATTTCTACTAGCAGCTGATTCAATGTGTTTTCTTGTTCACTTTGCCCTCCAAAGTTACCCCGTCCTCTCTTCCTTCCCACTGCATCTATTTCGTCAATGAAGAGAATGCAAGGGGCATTTTTACGAGCCAGAACAAATAAATCACGAACCTTTGCAAGAGAAAGAAGGTACTTTCAAAATCATGTATTGCCACACAGCTAGTTGTCCATCAACACTACAGAATACACCACAGAATTAGCATTCATGTCATTGAAATAGGTATACAACATTAGACTCATTTGTCCGTCTATCAGGAAATTATATTGCAGCTAACATGTTAGGTTATGAAATAAATTGAATGCTTTTACAGTCGTACCTTTGTTTTCGAACAGCTTAGTTCTCGAACGTTTTGGCTTCTGAACACCGCAAACCCAGAAGTGACTGTTCCGGTTTGTGAACTATTTTAGGAAGCCAAATGTCCAACAGGGCTTCCGATTGGCTGCAGAAGCCACACTTTGGTTTACGAACGTTTTAGAATTTGAACAGACTTCTGGAACAGATTCTGCTCGATTGCAAGGTATGACTGTAATTTGAAAGCTGTAGAAATCAAACTCTGGAAAAGTGTTTGGAACCATGGGTGGTATTCAACTACTACTTCCTGTCAGGGCAAGGATTTCTACTTGTGCAAAGGGACTGCCCCCCCTCACTGTGTGTGCCCTCCCCAAATCTGCTCCAGAAGATTGGGAAAATCCTTAGAACAAATTTGGAGGTGCATAGGGGGAGGACATTCTGTTGCACAAGCAGAAATCCCTGCGCTGACAGAATGAGACTTAGTGAACAAAGAATTCTGCCCAATGTTTTTATTTCTACATAAGTACTTGAAACAAATGCTTTATGCTGGAAGAGCCAGCAGTGTCCAAAGTACAAGAGCTAGACTTGGATGAAGGAGACCTTGGTTAAAATTGCATCTTTCCCTCAGAGCCAGGACTTCTTAAAATAGCATAAATTTCCTACACAACTCCGTAGAGAAGTGTGGAGAACCTTTGTGTACACGTATGATAAATCTAGCCTTCCTGCAACAGCCATCAAGTCAGAGGGCTACAGCTCTGAAGCAATAAGATTTCCTAGAAACTGAGTGAGATATCAGAGTTATTAATTAAAATAGCTTGCAGCCAGCTATTTAAGATGAACAGCTATCTTGATCATTACTGAAATTTAGTGAATTATCAAGCTTTTGGCCTACCAACCTTGACTGCGTCCTTTTAACAACCGACACTGCAATAATAGAGCAAGGCCAAAGACTTACTCTAGCAGGACCCACGCCGACAAACATCTCTAAGAACTCAGACCCATTGACTGTAATGAAAGGGACGTTGGCCTCTCCGGCTGTTGCTTTTGCTAGAAGAGTTTTCCCTGTGCCTGGAGGTCCTGTCAGAATAGCTCCCTGCATGGTGTGAGAAAGGGTAAATATTACTAAGAAATAAAAGCAGTGCAAATATTCACCTTAAATTTTCTTCAATGAGTCAATATATCGTATTTTTTGCTCTATAGGACGCACCTTGTTTTAGAGGGGAAGAACAAGAAAAAAAATTCTCCCCCTCTCTGCCCAGCGCCCCTTCAGCGAAGCGGCAGGAGGCATTGCGCAGAGAGGGGGAGAATTCCCCCCCCCGTTTTCCCCCTCTAAAACAAGGTGCCGTTCAAGGTGCGTTCAGTAGCTTCAGGCGGCTACCCTGGAAGCCTGGAGAGCGAGAGGGGTCGGTGCGCACTGACCCCTCTTGCTCTCCAGGCTTCAGGTTCCTTTCGACCTGCTTTTTGGGGCTGGGGGGAGGAAGCCCACTGCCACCGTTAAGAACGGACCTCTGGAACGAATTAAGTACTTAACCCGAGGTAGCACTGTATTTTGAATGGGAGTGCAAGCCGCAATATAGCTAAAGTAACCAATATTTGATCATGATCACACAAGATGGTCAATTTAATAAGTCTTCACAAGATTCACCCACTTTTTATTAAGATCCACGAGGAAATGATACTCTAACCTAATTTTTGGCCCTATGCTAATTCAGATTTAAAAAAATCAAGTTGGACAAATAGTATTTGCTTGCAGGTAAATTTGAGTAAGAAAGAACAGTGTCCTCATTTTACTGAAAGGGAAGCACAGAAAACAAAAGACTTTCATAATGTCACTAAATGAAGATTCAGAGGCTATGTGAAATGAGTTCTTATGATTCCACAAACTCTTGTGATCATATTTTTTAAATTCTGATGTTAGGTCAGAATATAGGAATAATGCAAATTGTCACTAAATTAAAAAATAAATAAATCCCCAGCTAAAAGAGCTCAATAAAGTAATGAAGTTGGTACAATAACATTTTTATTCTTGTAACTTTACCTTTGGGATCTTTGCTCCAAGATTCTCGTACTGTTTTGGGTTTTTCAGAAAGTTGACGAACTCCATTATTTCTAATTTAGCCTCCTCACAGCCAGCTACATCTTTGAACTTCACATCTATTTCATCCTTCAAGACTTTGGCTGTTGTTTCACCCACACTGAAGAGTCCTCCCATTCCCCGTCCTGTTCGGCCCATTCCAGAAGGTCCTCTTCTTAATGTGTAGAGCAGAAAGCCAACTATAAGGACCGTTGGCAACATACTCAGAAGAAAGGAACTAAAAATAAAAGTTGGGAGATATTAATTCATTGTTTCATAACAAAATATGGGGTGGGGAGGAGACACATAAGAGCAATTTCATTTGTACATTATGAACAACTTTACTCAATAAGGTGCAATTTCAGTTAAAATATGCTGGGCTACAACAAATCATGCACAGTTCATAGCACCTTTCTGATTCATAATACAAATGTGCGCTAAAGCTAATGCATTCCTAGATCAGGCTAACTTTATCTCTTGCTCTTTCTTACATTCCCCATTAGTTGGCATCCATCTATCTCAGGAGAAAATGGAGGAGTGCACTTTTGGAGATGAAGTCAAACCCTTAGGAGAGTTGCAGCGCCTGCTGTGGTTGTAGAAACCGATACAGGACATGTTTTGCTGCAGCTAGGGCAGATGAAGGCGTCCAATTGTGCTGCTGCAGATGCACCATGGCGTTTCTTCTCTCTGCCTTCCTCCCAACTGTCACTCCTCCTCTAGTCAATGCTGTGGAGGCATAGCCTGATTTCCTGTCTCCAGGCACTGCGATCATCTGCAAGGGATCCCCACATGGCAGGGTGGATGTTGCCACCCTTCGTCCCATTTGCAGACATGTATGTAACACAGAGTTGGTTTGCAAATGGGCCTGATGCCAGCTCCCAATAGAGCACATCCTTGGGGATTCTGCAATCTTCCATTCTGTGGACAGGACCAAGACTACGTAGAAGTCGCAGAGACAGGAGTCTGAACTTTGTGGGAACGTGGGCAGGACTCTGTCCTGCCATGTGATACCCCAAATCCTCCTGACACTGTATATGTGGAAGGCATTGAAGTGTCATTCCTGGCAGGTCTAAGTTGCCCACGTCTCACTACCATGAAGCAGAATCCTCAATGCGCAAGCCTGGTAGACCTTCATCTTAGTATTAGCATCACATCCTCCCATACCCTTTGGAGTGAAAAGCCATTGTTGGAGCTGCCTTGCCAATTCACTTGCCCAGCTCGGAGAGATTGCTGGCTATGGTGAAACCCAGGTAGACTTGTCTACTACTCCAAGTGTGTGATACGTGGAATGCTGATGCGTGGAATGCTGATAATGGCTCAGGATGCTCATCCCCGTCAGGCTGATGGTAAGGCCAAACTCCTTGCAGGCTTGGGCAAAACGATTGACGAGTCTCTGTAGAGCTTCCTCTGAGTGCTCTGTAAATGCTGTGTCATCTGCAAACAACATCTCTCAGGTAAGACCCATTGCACTTAAGCTTAGGTGCAGAGACGTGCCAGGCTGAACAAACTCCTGTCTCAACAAGGTAGGATGTCCACCTAAGCTTTACAAGATGATAGTGTCCTTCCACGAGAACATGCATGGCACCGTCCAATATGACAGCTCATCCTAGGACTCCTTCCCTATAAAGAGCAGTGTGAAACAGGGCTGTGTTCTCACCCCAACTTTCTTTGACATTCCATAGCTTACTGCAAATGAGAGAAAACCCTTCTTCTTCCGCCATGCATATGCCAAATAATTTGAGAGTGGTGGATGATAGGGGTTACCAACAAGCGCAAACAGAGACTGGCTTGTCAACAAGCCAATTCTAAAAGGTAATATCATATATTCCATTACAATTCCAATCATTTTAAACACTTACCCATCACTCTCTGCTGCATACACTACAGGTATCCGGCTCTCTCCTTCTATCCCCATCTCAAGCTGTGCAGTTTCCAAGTTCCGCTCAAATGTGTCCACACTTCCAATATTAAACCAAACATATTGCTGTAAAAACAAATACAATAATTCATGGTGTCTCAGTTTTAGCATTTTAAATTAATCTGAGAGAGACAAGATTACAAAGCTTATTTTAATATAAAGAAGCAGCTTAATTGAATATCCAAAAAGTTACAATACATACGTATCAAATAGAGGCAGAAATTTAATATGCTGGTTTTAGTTGCATCGTTTCTATTTGCTGAAGAAAACACATCCACTGAATGTGCATTTCTGAATGCTAGACTGGCAAAATATTTACAGTGGTACCTTGGGTTACATACGCTTCAGGTTACATATGTTTCAGGTTACAGACTCCGCTAACCCAGAAATAGTGCTTCAGGTTAAGAACTTTGCTTCAGGATGAGAACAGAAATTGTGCTCCGGCGGTGCGGTGGCAGCAGGAGGCCCCATTAGCTAAAGTGGTGCTTCAGGTTAAGAACAGTTTCAGGTTAAGAACCGACCTCTGGAACGAATTAAGTACTTAACCTCAGGTACCACTGTATAGGACTTCTGCCATGTCTCCCATTGATGACAAAAGTATTTCTATTATAGTATTATACAATACTATATAACAGGTGAAATCCCTAATAGGTATGGTGCAGAGAAACCACACTTGCACATCATGTTCTGCATCTTTAAGCAAAAAGCATGTGGAGATTCCTGCAGTATGTAGGTTGCACTAGACATCAGATTCTGCACATGCTCAACACATTTTGTCATTTACTTGCAAGGGCACAGAGTACAGCCCTGATACATCAAAATAACAAACTGTCAGATCCATATTTAATACGCTATACAGAAACGTTTACAAACATAAATGATTCAACCCCTTAATGCATTTGGTGAATTGAAAAATTGATTTACCCCATCAATTGGCGACTTCCCTGGGGTAAAAACCACTCTAACAAAGCGCTTGTTCACCACTTCTAGCTTGTCCACCTGTGAAAGCACAAAATACATTTCAGACAGTAACTTTTTCCTCCTGGGAGAAGCCAAAGATTGAACCACAGACCTTCTGCATGTAAAGCATCATCTCTGCCCCTGAGCTAGAGACCTTCCCTTATGCTGTATGAACATGACCCTGTGAGATGTGAGTGTACTGAAACTGCTGAGGACTGTTTCAGAATCAAAAACATCCAAAATCTGCTTTAAAAAGTCTGGCCCAATACATTATAAGTTCAAAATCTTTCTTCCAAAAGCAGAGGCCCCCAAATATAAAACTGATTCCTTGGCAAGGTACCAATTCTTTGACCCTACCATGAAGCACAGAAGGTTGCAGGAAGAGCCTTGCCTTCACTCGCACTCAGGGCTTGAATAAAGAAACTATGCTGATTCTGCTGTTCCTTTCCACTTTGTCAGAGCTCCCTGCAAGTGGGACAAAACATTGCTTCTCCTCTGATCCTTCTAGCAAGCATGCAGGGACACAGGGTAAGGTGGAGTGCTGTTTCATATTGCTAACCCAAGGCTTGGATAAGAACACAACAGGAAATAAGAATGTGTCAGTGGGGTCTTGACTCAGCTTGTGTCAGACACAAAGAAAACAGGAGATCAGGTTGCTGTTGCTTTTCTTATCCAAACTATGTGAGTGAGAGTTCTGCCCTCTCTTGCCTCAGTGAGCAAGCAAGTCCTGAGAAAGCAGGTTCTCAAAGTAAATAACCTGTCCATTGAAGAAAATGCAAACTTAGGATCTCTCTTTTAGCCCACTACACTCAACTTATTCTTGAACTCTCTTCAAGAGTTTTAATAGCTGCTTGTTGTGTTTTTTTAGCTTGCTATTTTTATATTTTAAATTATTTTCCTTGAGTTTTTTGAAGCAAAGGCAGGAAAAGTTTCAAATAAATAATATGCCCTTAAAAAGAGCCATGGAGCTCAAAATGTCTTAGGTCATTTTTTAACAATATGGCTAACCTCTACTTTTAGCCTTTTGTTTCTGGAATAGAAGTTCTGACCATTTTCTTCTTCTTTCTTTAATACAAATTGATCCTCAGCCTTTCCAGCTTCAATTGTAGCCCACCCTGGTTTACATTCAGTCACAATGGATAACTTATTCTGTGAAATGTACATTTCAGCTGAAGGTACTCAGTGCTACTTACCACTCCTTTGGAAAGGTAGTTGTTGGCAAAGTCCTTCCATGTGATTTCTCTCCCAGCATTCCTGAAGAAAACATAGTATGTAGCAAAAGCCCAGAAAATTGCAGTGCCCATGAAATAAAAACGGAACTCTTTGTCATCCCAGGGAAAGTCACCCTAAAGGGGAAGAGGAAGAAGGAATACTGGATTGAGATTGACTTTTGTATGTGAAAATGGTGGGTTTTCTGATCTGCTGTCACAAAAGCAGCCCTATGTAAGCACCAATTTGTAAAAGATTTTTTTTACAGAAGATTTATTCATAAAAACATGAAAAAGTGTCCGGAATTACAGTCATGCCTTCATTCCCACCTGTCAGGGAACTGCCATCGGAAAGAGAGTTGGTGCCGGGGCTCCAGCAGACTCGGAGAGATTCTGCAGCGGAGGAGGGAACCAGCAGGGGGAGAGCAGAAGCTCCGGCAGAAGGGGAGTTGGAGGAGGGAGGGCTCTGGGATACTTCTAGTGAGAATAGTGCAGAGGTAACAAGACCCCCGTTGGCAACTCCCACCCTTCGCCGGAAGCTGTCACGTAGAGAGTCACGAAGGCGCATGTCCGTGAAACAACTTTTATGTTGGAGTAAATTTCGTAGACGCCCACTGTCAGATTCTACCAGCGACTAACGGAGTCACGCCTTGGGAGGCTCCGTTAGTGCCTCGGTTTGGATGACCAGCCAAACACCAGAGGGATCAAGCTTTTACGCACAAGCAGCTCATTATCCCATCACAGCAATCTGACAGTCTTTGTAAGCTGCTTGTGCAAGCAGAGGGCATCATGAGCGAACCAGCAGGAACCGCAGGAGCTGGAGCTGGCGCAGGTCCTAGCCTGGAGGAAAGGTACAGGGCGATGGAGGTGCAGCTCGCGCTGCAAACGGCGAGGCTGGAGGAGAGGAGGGCTCAAGATGCAGATAAGGGGAAAACCACCCCACTTGCCAGAAAGGTGCCTGGATTGGTGCAGCGATTTGGGGGGGATCCCAGGAACTATCAAGCCTTTAGAACGGAGATGCAATATGCTCTCAATATACTGTTTGATGACTTCACCGATGAGAACTCTAGAGTGGCGTACGTGATTAGCCATCTAGAGGGAGGGGCGAGGGACTGGGTTCGACCCCTGATGGCAGCCAATAATGATATCTTAAAGGACACGAGGAAGTTTTTTCGCGCCATGGACTTGATGTTTTCCAGCGAGATTGAGCTGGGGGTGGTGCGGAGGCAGTTGATGGGGTGCAAACAGGGGAGCCGATCTGTACGTGAGTACTGGACTGAGTTCACTATGCTTATTCATAGACTGGGGTGGGATCTAGCAAGTGAACCAATTCAAATGTTATTTGAAGAAGGGCTCTCCCCAACTGTGAAAGATGAACTTTCCCGGGCGCCCAGGGCGGAGTCTATGGACCAGCTGACTAAATCTGCGCTGTCCATAGGAGCGCGCCTAGAAGCAAGAGCGTTGGAAAGGCGGGAAGGAAAGGGGGAACGTTGGAAGGACTTCCGCATTCCAGAGATTCCGGAGCAGTCTTTCCCGCCCGCCGAGCCGATGGAGCTGGGAACAGCGCGCGCGCGCGCAGTTTCAAACACCAGTGAAGGGCGGAAGAAGGAGGGAAAGAGCGCCAAGAGATGTTATCTCTGCCAACAGCCAGGGCACTTTGCCAGAGTTTGTCCGCAAAGGAAGGAATGGCAGGGATGGCGGGAACTGTTGGGGGAAAGGAGGAAGGCGAAATAGAGGAGCCAGTAAAAGCCAACGCCTGGTTGCCAACATCAGGGCACAGCAGCCAGGCCAGGGAGTAATGAATGTGCCCACGCCGGAACCTCCAAGACCAGCGCTTGTGATAGAGGTGTTGCTGGAACTGTCAAACGGACACCCACTAAAGATAAAAGCGCTATTGGATTCAGGCAGCTCCTGTAATTTCATGAGTAAGGAGTTTGCTGCTGAACACCAGATACAAACTCTCCCATTAAGTAAGCCTTTACAAGTAACCACGATTGATGGGAGGGAACTGTTGGGGGGAGAAGTGAGCCAACAGACTGTACCAATGATTATGAGGGTGGCAAGACACACAGAACTGATAGCGTTTAATGTAGCCACCTTGGGAGGAGCTCCCATCATTCTGGGAATGAGCTGGCTGGCACTACACGATCCGCTAGTAGGCTGGCATCAGAGGGTTGTTTCCTTTGGTTCAGCACATTGCCTAGAACACTGCAAGGAGGGAGAGGGTCAGGCAGGGGCCAGAGCCACTCTAGCAGGGATGGAAGTGACTGACAAGGGGAAGGTGCCACCACAATACGCTGATTTGATTGACGTCTTCAGTGAAAAGGAAGCTGATAAACTGCCCCCGCACAGACCCTTTGACTGTCAAATCACCTTACTCCCAGGAGCACAATTGCCAGTGGGCAAGCTGTATGCCATGTCAGACCGTGAGATGCAGGAGTTAAGGGAGTTCATTGACAAGAACCTCAAGCGAGGTTTCATCAGAGAGTCACGAGCGGTGGGGGGCAGCCCAGTGTTCTTTGTGGACAAAAAAAACACGGGCAAACCCAGGCTTGTGTGTGATTTCAGGGCCCTAAATGCTGTGTCAGAACCAGTGACTTTCCCTATGCCCAGAATTGATGACATTCTGACACGGGTGAGAAAAGGGAAGATTTTTACTAAGCTGGACCTTAGGGGGGCATATAACTTGATACGTGTGAGGAAGGGGGATGAGTGGAAAACCACTATGTTCACCCCCTTGGGGGCGTTTGAGTACCTCGTTATGCCTTTTGGATTACAAGCGGGCTCCGCCTGCTTTCAATCATTCATGAATCACGTCCTGGGGCCATTGCTTTACAAGAACTGCGTGGCATTCTTAGATGACGTCCTGGTGTACTCAGAGAATGAGGAGCAGCATGTGCGAGATGTTAGAGAAGTACTGAGCAAGCTGCGAGAAAATCGGCTGTGGGTGAAACTGGAGAAATGCCAGTTTCATAGCAGGGAGGTGGAATTCCTGGGGTACCGGTTGTCTGACAAGGGGTTGGCTATGGATCCCAGCAAGGTTCAAGCGGTACTGGAATGGAAAACACCAAAGACCAAGAAGGACGTGCAAAGGTTCCTGGGCTTCGGAAACTTCTATAGGAAGTTCATCAAGAATTTTGCCCATTTAACAGCGCCCATCACGGATTGTCTTAGCAGCAAGAAAAAATTTGCTTGGACGGAAGAAGCGCAAGGGGCATTCGAACGCTTAAAGGCAGCGTTTGCGTCGGAGGAGCAACTTTTGCACGTGGATCTACGGCAACCAATGCGAGTGGAGACGGACGCGTCAGACCGAGCGGTAGGGGCCGTGCTTCTCCAGCCGGGGAAAGATGCGTCTGAATGGAGACCGTGTGCATTCTTCTCGCGGAAGTTGAACAAATCCGAGAGGAACTACACAGTATACGACCGAGAACTGCTCGCCATTCATGAAGCATTTCGGAGATGGCGGCACTTGCTGATTGGGGCGCAGCACAAGGTTCAAGTCCGGACGGACCACAAAATCTGGAGTACTGGAGAACAGCCTGAGTGCTGAACCAGAGACAAGTGAGATGGGCCCAGGAGTTCTCCAAATTCAATTTTGAGATTCGTTACGTGCCAGGGTCCGAGAACGTAAGAGCGGACGCTCTTTCCAGAAAGCCTGAGTACTTAGAGGGGGAGGGCGCGCCGGAAGCAAGGCACGTAATCCCTGAAGACCGCTGGGTGTGTGGGGCGGCTTTGGTGGGGCAGAAAGAACTGTTAGAGGGCACGGAGAACGACGAATACGCCCAAGAGAAACTCAGAGAACTCAGGAGGACAGCGGAGAACACAGGGGGGTTTGAAGAAAAGAGTGGGGCGTTGTATTACAAAGGGGCACTGTACATACCTGATGGGGAACTGAGGGGCAGAGTACTCAAGCAGTTGCATGATAGCCCCACAGCGGGGCATTTTGGACAGCACAAAACCATGTGGTTGGTTACCAGGGATTTTTGGTGGCCCAAGGTGAGGGAGGATGTACGGGAATATGTCAGGGGTTGCGACAGGTGCCAGCGAGCGAAAGGGGAGAGGGTGGCGCCAGCGGGGCTCTTACAACCCTTACCCACACCAGAAAGGCCATGGGAGGCAGTCTCCATAGATTTTATGACGGACCTGCCAAAATCCAAGGGCAAAACGGCGGTCATGGTAGTGGTAGATCTATTAACTAAGATGTGTCATTTTATAGCCTGTTCACATGCGGTCACAGCGGAGGAAACCGCCAAGTTGCTCGTAGAGCATATTTTCCGGTTGCATGGCGCCCCCTTGAGGGTGGTCAGCGACAGAGGGAAACAGTTTACTTCCAGGTTCTGGAGGAAACTTATGAGCTTACTGCACGTGGAAATCAATTTCTCCACTGCCCGGCACCCGGAAACAAATGGGCAAGCGGAAAGGGCAAACGGGATTTTACAACAATACCTGAGGTGTTATGTAAAGGACCGAGAAAATGATTGGGTAGATAAGTTACCTCTGGCAGAATTTGCCTACAACAACGCTGAGAACGTGTCCACAGGGCTGAGTCCCTTTCTGGCAAATTATGGGTGTCATCCCAGGGCATTTCCAGGAGAAGGAGGGGAGAGGTGGAGTGTGCCGGCAGCGGAACATTTTGTTGAAGAGATGGAAGCCATCCACCGTCAGCTACAACTTAACTTAGAGAGAGCCAAGGAAGAATATAAAAAGCAAGCAGACAAAAATAGGAGGGAAGGTGAAACTATAAGGGTGGGAGACCGGGTGTGGCTATCCACCCAGGGACTACCTTTCAAGGGGGGTTGTAAGAAACTGAAACCCAAAAGATTGGGACCCTTTGAGGTCATACAGCAGGTGAACCCAGTAGCATTCAAACTCAGACTGCCCAGTCACATGAAATTGCACCCAGTATTTCACAGGTCATTACTGTCGCCGTACCGAGAGGGACGTGAATGGGGGGGGGAGCGTGAGAGAGAGGTCTCCCGAACGCCCGTGATAGAAGAGAGAGAACGCAACATGAACGTGGCAGGAATCATTGATTCCAGGTGGAAGGGGGATCAGGTGGAATATCTGGTAGAATGGGAGGGGGAAGTAGAGTCGGAAAACACTTGGGTACCCGCTGAGGTAGTCAATGACGAGGTTTTAATAGAAACATTTCATAGGCGTTTCCCAAAGAAACCGCAACCCGTGGCACGATTTAGAAGGGAACACTTTGGGACCACAGATGAGGAAGGAGAGTTTGGAGGGTTCCCAGAGTCAGGGGTGGGTGAGGAAGCCGACTCCGACGAAGAAGAGGAAGACGGGGAGAGAGACGGTACGCCATGGTTAGAAGTGTTTGAATCCTCGGACGACGAGGAGAGTTCCTTTAGGGGCTTTCCGCCTTCACCGCCAGTGGGAGAGGACGCGGGGGGTGAAGGGGGCCCTGAGGGGGAGGTGGATGTCAGGGAACTGCCATCGGAAAGAGAGTTGGTGCCGGGGCTCCAGCAGACTCGGAGAGATTCTGCAGCGGAGGAGGGAACCAGCAGGGGGAGAGCAGAAGCTCCGGCAGAAGGGGAGTCGGAGGAGGGAGGGCTCTGGGATACTTCTAGTGAGAATAGTGCAGAGGTAACAAGACCCCCGTTGGCAACTCCCACCCTTCGCCGGAAGCTGTCACGTAGAGAGTCACGAAGGCGCATGTCCGTGAAACAACTTTTATGTTGGAGTAAATTTCGTAGACGCCCACTGTCAGATTCTACCAGCGACTAACGGAGTCACGCCTTGGGAGGCTCCGTTAGTGCCTCGGTTTGGATGACCAGCCAAACACCAGAGGGATCAAGCTTTTACGCACAAGCAGCTCATTATCCCATCACACCACCTACAAACCCTTTTCTACTAACTTGGTGGAGAGGCAGATTCACATATGAAATGTGCTGAGCTTTTCTGAGGTGAATGGGAATGCTTCCTTGGCAAAAGCTCACAAAATCTACTGCACTGCATACTGCGCCTTGAGTCAGGGCCACTATAAATCTTAGATTCATATAATCTTTCAGAGAAATTTAAGAAACACGTAAGTAACTGAGTTTAAAAAACCATAAGTCAACAGCATCCCCATGGTGAAAATAATCTGAATAACATTTAGAGAAGTAATATTATTTTACAGAACTGCAAAACACAATAAAGCAGGTTGATAAAAGCAGTGTCACAAAAAATATGAATTGGGACCTTTTGCATTCTGGACCACCAGTTAGTATCTTCTTTCTTGCCACCTTTTTTCCCTCCTCCTCCACTGCTTCCTCCTCCTCCTCCTCCTCCACTGTTGGTTCTGGAAGGGCGCTGGGAGTTGGCTTGCTTTACATCTACAAAAAAAGTTCACACGCATGTTTCTACAAAAAATAGAAAGCAAGCAAGCCTATGTCCCTGTAGTTATTTGTTTTGTTACTTCTGTAATCTTTACACAACTCTGATTCTAGATTAACAGCTAGATTAGATGTTATAACACACACACACGGCTGTCTACAAAAATAGAGTTCACTCATCTAATCCCAACCCTTACTCTGTACCATGGAACAGATCTTACTTTATGCTGCGACAGCAAAACGTTCTGCGCCTCCCCACCCTGTATCACTGACTGCTGATGGCATGGTGCAGGGAACACAGAACATCATGATGTCACAGCATAGCAAAGCTCTACCAGAAAGCATCAAGGGGTTGGGTGGGCCTAAATGTGTGGCGGCTGTTTACAACAGAAGTCACATATTTAATGTGCAATTTGTTTTTAACACTCAGAATCTGGACTAAGTTACAGAGATGTTACAAAGACTACTTATATCATGTAAACGATGTCCTTTGAGGATTCAGTAAAGGCAGTATATAAAGATTATTATGATGCATCACGCCAGGCCATGTGTTTAGGTGGGGAACAGTAATGATTATGTAAGAACTCACAACACAGTGAGAGCCTATTAGGGAGAAAACCTGGTGTAAACTGGTTATTGTTGGGATGTCTCAAACAACGTATCATGGTACATCCAGATAATGCTTTTTGATTAGATAGAATCCAGTTTTTAGTGGAACGATAGTGCAAGCTCAGTTTTCCCAACCCATTTCCAGCTTCCAGCTCCCTTCTTTATTATGTTTAAATACAGTACCCATGTCACTGTAGCTTTGGCCCTCTTTCTTAACTGATACAAAGTACTCAATTCTTTAACAAACATTAAAAGGCACACAAACCAGGGATATAAACAGGCCCAGTTAACGTAGACTGTTAATCAAAATGCTCAAGGAAAAAATAACACCACCACAAACATCTAACAGAGAATTCAGAAATTGAATATGGTGATGCTGGAGCAGAAACATATCAATTCTACAATGTGAAGACCTGGCACATAAAATGTGACAACAGAAGTCACAAGACAGAAGTAAACTGTAGGAAATAGTGACCACTTTCATGGCCATTGTCAAAACTAGGACACAGCAACATGGGGCTTGTATATAAGAGCAGTCAAAATTAATAATAACCAAAGTGACATTTATTCTACATATGAGCCTCAAGTGAAAAAGCAGACTGGTACCTTTAGCTTCTCCTTCTGAGCCCTTTGTTTCATTAGGTTTCTTTTCATCAGGGAAATATTTTTCAAAACCTAATAAGGAAGAAAGCAGCAATAAAAATTAAGTATATTATATTATGCTTGAGGCAGTGAAGTCTCATCAAAAATAGCCTCACCATGTGTTTCAGGGAACAGGAAAAGAGGTGAATATGTGAGTTTCACATATCTGATAAAGCTAAACAGGAGGGCGGGTGGGTGGGAAAAGGAGGAGATAAAAGCATGTGTGTCATTTAAAAATATTTCTGATAAAGAATAGTAACTGCCAAGTGCCTATCAAAAGTGCCTACCCTCTAGTTTCTAGAAGAACTACACTGCTGAAACAAGAAAAAGGTAGGAAGGTGGAAAACTGGAAGCAGACTTTTTTGTGGAGAGAAAGGAGGACTATTCTGAGAGCTCAGCCAGCCCTTGGACTGAAACGGGTGAGTCACAGAACATATGTAGCTTGAGATAGGGACAAAGAAAGAATAATATTCCTGTCCAGCTTCAGGCCTGGGTTTAGCTTGAAAAACACCTTGACTGGCCTTGGTGGTTGACTTAGACTGGGGATGGAACTGAGCACAATCCTACTGGCTGTCCTGGATCTCTTAATGGCTTTCAGCACCATCAATCAACACTATCCTTCTGAGCTACTTGACTGGGTTGGACTTGGAAGGCAGAGTGTTCTGCTGGCTCTGGTGCCTCCTGGATAGTTGATTCCAGATGGTTGTGATGAGGGGACCTTCTGTTTTACCCCTTGAGTTTTGGCTTTGTTTTGTGTTCTGTCTCCCCTGCTTTTCAACATCTGCATGAAACTTCTGGGAGAAGTCATTCAAAGGTTTCAGCTGCCATATTCAGATGACTTTAGCTCTACCCCTTGTTTCCATCTACTTATCTCAGGGAGGCTGAACTAAATGGTTACTTATCTCAGGGAGGCTGAACTAAATGGTTTGTGATTAGGTTACTTGAAAGACTGTCTACGTATGTATCAATCTGTCAGGAACCCATACTCATGTACCCACCAGTGTGATAATTTAGGTTGGTGGGCGTGAAGGAAAGGCCCTTCTCAGTGATGGTCCAAGATTGTGCAACAATACGAGAGGGGAGTTTTGTGGGAGATTGCTCTCTGACTGCACATTATGCTGGAAAGACAGCAGGACAGCTGTGCTTAACTTCTAAAGAGTAAAATGCTAGGGCTCAGGTCACATCTTTCATTCTGAGTGAGGAAGCAATGCAATTAAGGTGTAATTGTTCTGCAGCAAGGCAATTGGTCTCTGCACATTCTCAGAACTATGCTCCTTCAAACATTCTAGTGCAACTCTGGTATTGGAAAAAAACCATGTTTATTTCTATGCTGCTTCCCATAAAATTGTGCCTAAGCAGTTTTAAACACATAAGATGAATAAGCGTAGTAGTCAATAATATAGTAATAAGCTACACAATATTATTATTTTACAGCAAAAAATTACCTTTTGGAGGTTGGGAGCAGAGCTTCCTGTAAACAGCAATTACACTTGCAAGGACATTGCTTCTGTTTGTAGGAACTTGTGTGGCCACATGGTCATGAAGCTGAAAAAATGAGAATTGTCACTAAAAAACCAAGACAGATCCTCAGCATCTTTTCAGCACAATCCTATGCATGCTTAATTGCAAATAAATCCCAGAGATTTCAATGGGGCTTACTTTCTAGTAAGCATGCACACAATTGCTGCCTTAGGTTGCAAAGCAAACCCTAGCTGGAGAGCAGTGGGACCACCAAGGTATCCATAGCACAGTTGCTCATGCTAGCCCAGAAAGGGGAGATGGCAGGCAAACAGCTGCCCAAGCCTGGAGCTGTGCCAGAGATCAGGCCCATAATGGGACTAATATTGTTATGTGACTGCTGCAGGACCAGCTTGGGATCCACTGGATCCCAGGCTGACTCAGACCTTCCCTGCCCCCAGAACACACGGTTTCAGGGCTATCTGTGTGCATGTTTGTGCCAGTGGATACAAACTGACATGGGTACAGGGCTGGCAGGACTGGACACAGCACCATCTCTGCCCAATATAAACACCCTTTCTGGAAAAGGGTGTTTGAATTGCAGCCTTAGACTGCAGTTGTATACATTCATACATGCGAGTAGGTTCCACTTGAAGGCCTGTTTTTGCAATATGAAATAATGGTTATTCATTTAAAAGCAGCCACTCTCCCAGTTTCACAAATATCCTGGCACATTTTTTTACATCATCGGAGGTTCTCCTGCAGCACCCCTGATGTAAAAGATGTCCTTTGGTTTCATTTCTCAATGGGTACTCTGGATAGGTACATCTAGAATGTTGCCTGGGGATGAAATATCACAAAATAACAGGGTAAGGGGGATAAGCAAAGAGAGTGAAAGTTTTCTCCACAGTGTGAGTAAAAGCAGTTTACTCCATCATTCATCCTCTTACTTTTCCAAATGAGATGCTGAAGTAAGTTTACAAAGAACAGATAAAAGCAACTCTCAACTCACCTGAGCTAGAAACTAGCTCACATATCACTTCTGTTATAAATTTAGCAGGTGACGTTAAATAAACCACTGTCTCTCAAACTCACACTTTGCCCTCAACAGGGGGATAATGATGATATGCTTTACAGGGTTGCTGAAAGATAATACAGTGGTACCTCGGGTTAAGTACTTAATTCGTTCTGGAGGTCCATTCTTAATGTGAAACTGTTCTTAACCTGAAGCACCACTTTAGCTAATGGGGCCTCCCACTGCTGGCGCGCCGCCGGAACATGATTTCTGTTCTCA
This sequence comes from Podarcis melisellensis, assembly GCF_964234715.1. Classification (NCBI taxonomy): domain Eukaryota; kingdom Metazoa; phylum Chordata; class Lepidosauria; order Squamata; family Lacertidae; genus Podarcis; species Podarcis melisellensis. The sequence goes on from NC_138539.1 coordinate 49,290,443, forward strand.
TCCTGAAGCAAAGTTCTTAACCTGAAGCACTATTTCTGGGTTAGCAGAGATTGTAATCTGAAGCGTATGTAACCTGAGGCGTATGTAACCCGAGGTATCACTGTAATTATAAAATTACAAGAGAGGGTACAGGAAGTTCTTTGAACACTCAAAAGCACTATACAAATCCTTTTGCATACAAGAAGCGCAGTTCAGTGGTAGAACCCATTTTCTTCATCTGCAAAAAGTTCCAGATTCACTCTCTGACATCTCCAGGCAAGACCGGTCAAAATTTGCTTTTTTAAAAAATATTTCTCAAAACCGTCAAGAACCTCTGTCAGTCAGTCAGTCAGCGAAGCCCATTGTGATCTTGTAGTGACTCGGTAAAAAGCAAAACCCGCATATGCCTATACCGAGTATCCTTGATTCAGGCTAGCAAAGGTGAGATGCTAAGCATTTCTCACCGTCACCATTACGGTGCTGAAACAGCCACGACACAAGCCGGTTCTCTCTTTTAACCTTCGGGGGGATACGAAACGTCAGCTGCCAAGTGACTCCACGGGGACGGGACCCCCTCGTGGCGGCGGCGGCGGTTCCGGTCCACCTCCGGCAGGCGCTGCCCCATTCCCCTTGCGCCCTGCCCTTGCCTGACACGCACGTGACTCACCAATCTCAGGTAGCGCGAAGGCGCGGCGGGGCCTCGGCCCCAAAGCAGCCGCTGGGCGGCCCCGGGGATCCCGCCGGGGGAACGCCGGCAGCAGCCCCGCGACAGCCACAGGCAGCGGTGAGCCATAGTCGCCGAAACAGGTCCGGCGGCCCCAAAGCACCGCTCTCTTCACTCACTCAGTTACACAAACAGGCGAGCGGGTGGTTGGGGGACCTTGGCCACGCCTCCGGCGCCGCGCGTGACGCCATCACGGCGCCCCATGACCCCTCCTGCGCGTGCGCGCAGCCTTCACCATGCTCCGCCTTTTTTGTAAGCCCCGCCTCTTTTTGGAGGCGTTGCGCTTGTTGCTCTCCGCCAGCCTGGTGCAAGAACGAGACGATCCTATTGAAGACTTGCATGCTACCTAAAAGACGACTCCTGCTTGGTACAGTGGTACCTCGGGTTACATACGCTTCAGGTTACATACGCTTCAGGTTACAGACTCCGCTAACCCAGAAATAGGGCTTCAGGTTAAGAACTTTGCTTCAGGATGAGAACAGAAATCGTGCTCTGGCGGCGCGGCAGCAGCGGGAGGCCCCATTAGCTAAAGTGGTGTTTCAGGTTAAGAACAGTTTCAGGTTAAGTACGGACCTCCGGAACGAATTCAGTACTTAACCCGAGGTACCACTGTATTTGGTCTACAGGTTTTGCGTGCTGAGGCAGGTTGGCACCAGTGGATCAGGAGTCCGTGAGCGCCGAAATCACATGGCGTCTAGGTCGCTTACGTAGGCTCCGACGGCATTACTTAGTTACATATATGTGGAAGGGGAAAGAGTGATGCCTTTGAATTTTATTTGCAAGGTCAGTCGGACGGAGACACGTGGCTCCGGTATAACCTTGACCCAGGAAAATGGAAGAGAGTTCACCAATGAAAGGTGCCGGGAGCTGCAATTATCTGAAGTATTTCAATCCTTTTTGATTTTAAATTGTCCCAATCCCACGGTCGCTGCCCACTGATTTCGGATTGCATCTCTCATTACATTACCCGCGCAGAAACTCTGTGATGAGACAGTTCGGTGTAAATTGCAAGCCTAAGCACATTTACTGGGGAGTAGAAACTGAACAGAGTTACATAAAGTTACGTAATCCTATGTTCGGTATTTTCGAGGACTCTGTTTTGATTACTGACAAGTAGTTGGGCTTAAATCGCATAGAATACAGTAACATTTTCTCCCCAATTATGTATATGTAAGAACTGACATCGGTAGATGTTAACTCTGATAATCCAGAGGAGAGTCCCCGCCCCCCCCCGCTCTGCTTTGTATTCTAGCGATGGTCCTAGAAATCAAGGCCAGTCATGAAACCAGTTTGCTTAATTTTCTCTAATGTAACATGTCTGCCTTAAGTCAACTTGAATTTATTTTTGTTGTAAGAATGGTTTTACAATGCGTTTGCAAGCGGCTTTGTACAATCTCATGTATATACAATGAAAATCATTCATTCTAAGTATGCGTGCATAAGACCGAACCTTTCCCCCTTTAATAAATACGCGCTGCAGAAAACGTGGAAGATTTTATTCCGTGAAAATGTGTGACCTGACTTAATTCGCACCCTAAACCCAGTGAGGCTGAAGTCAGTAAGAGTCAGAGGCCACGACGACACAAGATGCCACTCTTCTGCTTTCTGTTCGGGCAAAAATCAAAACACACCCTGTGCCAAGGGCAGCCTTAGAATCCCACGCTCGGCTCACGCCTGATGCAGCCGGCGCAGAGGCGCTACGGATCTGCAAACCCGCGAGGCAAAGCGAGTAGATCCACCGAGGAGTCAGGCAATTGGGAAGAAACGGCGCGTTTCCAGAGCCGAAGCCCTGACGTCACTGGCGAGGAATGTGAGCTGGGCGTCCCCTGTTCAAGGACTCGACGCGTCCTTTCCCCGGGCATCGAAGGGTGCAGGGAGGCGGGAGCGAGCCGGGTGTCTTTCCAGCGGACAGGAGCGGCGATTGGCTGGCGCGGGAAAGAAGGGCGGGTGGGAGGCGGCTGACGTCATCGCCCATCCTTCTCGGGGGAAAAGCACCGCCCTTTCCTTTGGGCAGAGAAGCCGGTTCTTTCCATTGAGCCGCCATTAACGCCGCTGCTTTTACAGACAGGATGAAGATCTGGAGCTCGGAGCACGAGTTTCGGTAAGGCGAGGACGGGAGTGGCGCGCGTTCCGTCCTTGACAGCAGCAGCCCGCGCTGGCGGAGGGACAGAAAAACCGCTGGTTCTTCCGAGCTCAGTGTTGCCTACACTGGCTGGCAGCGGCTCTCCAGGGGTCTCTCTCCGTCCCATCGGGAGATGCTGGGGTTGAGCCTGTGCAAAGGAGCTGCTTTGGGCAGTGAGCTACAGCCCTTCTCTAGCTGAGCTATGGAGCTTCCTATGGAAGGGAAAACGAATAAAATGCCCCTCTTCCCTTCTTCGTTTCCGCTTGGTATACAACTCGTGGTTTTTGGTCACCGGGCGAGGACGTCGGTAGCATCCTGTCCCGGCGCGCTTGCTCCCTCACCAAGGGCTTTAAAGGCTTTCAACATGATCTGTCATGATCTGATCTCCCAAATGCCTGCCTTATGAAAGACCTTTAAAAATGTTGTTTTAGCTGCCCTTTAAGGTTGTTGTGTGACTCACATCTTCCTTGACCATGGGCTGAGGACTGTTGGGTTGATGCAGTTTGAAACAAATGGTGGTCTCCAGGTTGGGGACGGCTGGCCCGTGCGCTCTGTTGCTGTCTTTTTATTAGAGTTTCTCCATGCACTGAGCTGCCGTGCAAATGCCTGTGATATCTGGGGCAAAGGTGACAACTTCCTTTCATCAAGGTCGTGTCATGGTAATACGCCTTTGCTGCATAAACTGCTGAGTAGAACTGGTTTCTAAAAATACCTCAGTGTAACTAAAGTATGTTGCTATTGCCATGGATGTTGCAGAAGAAACTTGGTAGGCCTTTGCCACTCTCATCTCCTTCAAGGGTTAGAACTGCTACCCAGAAAATGTTACTCTTGAGACTTCAGTTCTGCTTTCCATCATTTTAATGGGGATGGGGCTTGGAATATTTTTTAGTGTCAGAGGCCCTCAGACTTTTTGGCTGGCCATGGTTACCAAAGCTAAGTTGGTGATTGCCAGGACTCTTTGCTTCCCTTTAGGATTAGGATTGGGCTGCTGGTCCCTGACCTTCCCCTGCATCTGTGCGCAAGGACATCAGCAATCCCCTGTGTGGTTACAGTCCCTATTACAGTGCTTACAATAATAACAGTAATTGCAGTGGTTACAGTGCTGAAGTTCAGAAGACCTCATCTGTGTGGACAATCTGTTTTCTGATTACTTGGGACATTAATGCTGCCAGTGGCTCAAATGGCCCTACTCTGGAGCTAGAGAGAATGGCTGGGTTTTTGTTTTTTTTAAGGTGCCTGAAGAGACCTGAGCACCAAAATGGGAAGCCCCAATCTTTCTTTTCAGCTTGGAGCTGAGATGAGGGCATGGGATCTTCCTCTTTGATTTATTATTCCCTCTGAAACTCAGTTGACCTCTGGTTAATGATCTCTGACTCCTCATCTAGAAGCTGGAGCAGAAGGATGGGACTTTTCTTGTCACTCTTTCCAGGAATGATGGAATACTAGTGGGGTGCATAATTGTGGACCGCTGTGAACTGTACCTTTTTGTTCTTCTAAGAAATTGAGCTGTAGGACATGAGGGACATGGAGGCAATGGTGCAATTGTTCTGTCTAGCAATTTAAGAGGGAATTTTCTTTAGTACTCCAGGAAAGGGTGGTTGAAAATGGGAGGAGAGGTTGCCACATCTTGCCTCTGTACAGATGTGTAGGAAATAACATCATGACAGTGGCTTCCTGGAATTTTGCAATAAAACAAGCTGAGACACTACCTGTAATAGCTTGTAATTAAATGGGTGGGAAGTAGGTTATGATGTGTTCAGTGGGTTCTGTTTTTTGCATTGCCATAAAAAAGGCATATTCTTCTTCCAAAGAAAGAGGGGTTGAGACCCTATGGCATGAGTATACTGAATTAGCAGTATGGCTTTGAAGGGCTCCTGAGACTATCTAGCAGTTAAGTGCAATGCCAGATCACTGATGATGTTGTTGGCATAAGCTACGTACTTGCAAATAGCCAAAGTGTCATAAAACACTTTCCCAGTAATGAAGGAAATGCTTAAATTGCAACACCACACTCTTATTTTTTTTTTTAAACTAATGCAAAAGTGTGTTTCTCAAAAGTGTGAGATAGCAGTGGAGCTATGCAGGCTGATACTGAATAAGTGTGATAATCTCTGAATTTAAGCATAACTCTCTCTCCCTCCCCCAGTCTTTATCTTTGTGAACAAGGACAGCCCAATGTTAACTTCCTTTACTTAGTCACTGGGTTTCATAAGTTCTTATTAACTTACTGAAAATATTTCACCACCGAGTTAATGTTACTTAAGCAATGAATGTTTTCTGGAAATGAAAGATATATGCTACACAGGAACATGGAATGTAGAAAGCTGGTGTATACCAAGCTAGACCATTTGTCCATCTAGCTCAGCTTTTTCAACACTGAATGACAGTGGCTCTCCAACATTTCAGATGGGAGTCTTTCCCCGTGCTTCTTGAACCTTGGAGCATTTTCATGCAAAGCATGTTCTATAAATTTAACCTACAATTCTTTCTCTTATTTTGTTATTGTGCATAATACTTATACTCTAAGCATGCTTGAGAGTGTCCTATTGAAATCAGTGGGACCCAGTTCTGAGTAAGCATGGCTAGGATCCAGCTGTAAGAATTGATTTCCTATTGCTGTGTCAAATGCTTCCTCTCCAGAGGAGAACTTGTGCTAAATAAGTGCTGAAAATTGAAAGTGGTGTTTCTTACCTTTAATATCTGTCACTCTGCTGTGCCTAGAAAGAGCTGCCATCTAAACTAGAAGTAGTCAACATTGTTCTCTCCAGATATTGTTGGACTGTCACTCCCACCTTCCCTGACCATTGGCCAAAATGGTTGGGACTGGTGGGGGTTTCAGGACAACAGCCTTTGAAGAGGACTAGATCGGCAAATCTCTGATCTGACCAAAATTTATATAGCACTATATTCTGAAACTTACTAATTGTGCTGGTCATTTGGGGGTGTCACTTAAACTCTAGGTGCTTGAAGGGTTTGTGAACTGTCCTGAGATCTTTGGCTAAGTATATAAATTTAATAAATTATTATTATTACTATTATTATTATGATTCAAAGGTCTTGCTCGCCAGATGTCGGCACTGGAGGATTTCCCAACTCTCTGGAGTAGATTTTAAGGATGGAGGGTTGCTGCAGGGGGACGAAGGGGAAGTCTCATTTTTGCAAGCAGAAATCTGTTCTGCTCTTGCAATTTCAGTATTGGATACCACCTTATACGTATACTACCCTTATGCCAATGTGCTTACAGTAGTTAACAACCTAATAGACCAGATATGAAGAAAGTGACAGGGGAGGAAGAGAAAAATAAGCACATTCAGGTACCAACTCTTACATGATATTAAATACTGTGTTTCGGAATGTATGTGTCAGGGAACTGCCATCGGAGCCAAGAGTGGAGGTAAGGCTCCCTAGCAATGCAGGAGAAGGGCCCAGCCGGGAGAGAGGGAACATTTCCTCGGAGGAAGGAAATCAGCGTGACACCAGGAAGAAGAGGGAGCCGGGAAGGACTTCGGAGAGATGGCTCCAAGACTCTTCCACAGAGACCAGTGGGGAGAGCCCAGAACCTCCGCTGGCCACACCCACTCTGCGCAGAAAACTTCCGCGCAGGGAAGCTAGGTGGCGACTTGGTGTCAAAGAGCTTTTATGCTGGAAGAAGTTCAGGAAACAGCCACTGACGGATTATGCCAGTGACTGACACAGCCACGGAGAAAGTGCTGTTCAGCCAGGGAAAAGTTTAGCCAGACAACGTTGCCTAGAGCAGCGGCCACTTACGCACAAGCGCAACCCCAATTCCCTTTACAGTATGCTTTGTATACCATAAATGCAAACCAAAATGTTCAGTTTTAATTAAATTGCATTGCATACAGAGAATTCTTAATGCATTGCCTGTTTCTCTTTCATTTCATTTTCCCTAGGCATCCATGGGATACTGTAATAAAAGCTGCCATGAGAAAATATCCCAATCCTATGAACCCCTCAGTGGTAGGAGTTGATGTCTTGGACCGAAGCCTTGACAATCAAGGAAGGTTGCACAGTCACCGGCTACTTAGCACTGAATGGGGCCTACCAAGTATTGTAAAAGCGGTAAGTTTGTTTTAACCACGGTGGCTAGTGGTAGGCTGAATCTTCTTATGAAATAAAAACACATGTTCTATTCTTGACTACATTGCACATAATGACTCTCATAGTAAATGCTCAGGCTAAATTTCCTTAAGAGTTGCAACACACCTAGAGAACCTGGCTCAATGAGACTCTTTGTTCGGACAGCGGCTGTCACTGCATGCTTTACAGAAATACATTTATCACCAACCTTTTCGATACTTTGCTTGACGGCTTGTTTTGGGTTACTGTGTTAGTACTTGCTTTTATTTCCTTTTTTTAAAGATTCTGGGAACAAGTAGAACTATGACATACATTAAAGAACATTCTGTAGTTGATCCGGTGGAAAAGAAAATGGTACTGAGCTCCACAAATGTGAGTAATAAAGTATTGTGTATTGTATTTGCTCGCAGGACCAGGGAGTTGCTTGCTATGTTTTTTTACATACTGCCTGTTTGAGGCAATCCTTGCTTATGTTGGGAAAACGTTGCTGTAAGGGCATAGCAGGAACCAAGACTAGCATTCTCTGTGTATGCTAGATAACTTTATTTATTTATTTATTTATTATTATTATTATTATTATTATTATTATTACATTTTTTAAAGAAACAGGCAGAAGATATAGAAGCATGATTAGTCACACCAACAGGGTAAAGAACAGCTTCTATCCGTGGGCTAGATAACAACAGGGCAACTGACTTTTGGGTTTGGTGGGTGTGCGTCAGTAAACAAGGGGAATTAAGACTAAGAGAGCTGAGTGGGGGGTGCTCGTGTAATCTCACTGTATACAAGTTGTACAAGTGACAATAAAGTATTCCAATCTCAATTTCAATTGCTAGCTTTACTTTCCCTGATGAAATTATTTCTAGAGGATCCGAAAGTTCTTTATGGGCAGAATCCAACTTTGCACGAGTAGACTTGCAGTGGGACTTCACCATCTCCTCCTCCTCCCTTTGTGCAGTCCCAAAGTCTGCTTCAGTGGGCCCCCAACTCTCTGGAGCAGAATTTGAGGGTGGGAGGGCTGCTGGGGGGAGAGCAGGGAAAGGCGAGTCCCTCCCACACACAAGCAGCTTTGGCTATGTGTGTGTAATTTGACTGGCTATACGCTACTTGAGGCTTGTAGTACAAGGCCAGGCAATTGAAGCAGGCCAACAGGCCAAAACCATATATCCCGTACTCCCCATATGTCAATTCTGGCAGCTGGGTGGGGCTGCCCACCAGTCAATCACCTGGCACCATCCTCATCATCATGTCATCAGGTGAGGGCTTCAAAGGAGTTCCCTCTCAGCACTGATCAACTGATGGGTGCTGAGAGAGCCCCTTTGAAGTCTGGTTTCAGCTGTGGTATGGATTCAGGCATAATCATAACAACAACAACAACAACAACAACAACAACAACAACAACAACAACAACAATTTATTATTTTATTATTAGTTTCCTCAGCCACTCTGGGCGACTTCCAATCAAGTGTTAAAACCAATACAGCATTAAATATTAAAAACTTCCCTAAACAGGGCTGCCTTCAGATGTCTTTTAAAGAGAAGATAGCTGCTTATTTCCTTCACATCTGAAGGGAGGGCGTTCCACAGGGTGGGTGTCACTCCCGAGAAGGCCCTGTCTGGTTCCCTGTAACCTCACTTCTCGCAATGAGGGAACCACCAGAAGCCCCTCGGTGCTGGATCTCAGTGTCCATGGCATGCTTTGTATCCAAACTACAGCTGCAACCAAACTTCAAAGCAGCTTTCTCTCAATGTTCCTCAGTTTATGAGTCTGGAGATTGGAACTTCAAGGGGTCTTGCTCTCTCTGCCCATCAGCTGATTGGGGCTGACAGTGAGCTATACCCAACTGCACATCGAGTTCACTGGTGGGGCGCTCCCTAGGGTAGCCAATGCCAGCCACATATTTATCTGTCCCAAACCTGGCATCACACATGTGGGGGAGTGGGTATGGTTTGTGACCTAACTAGGCCTATGGGCCTGAAATTCCTTACTCCTGCTTTAAAATGTGACTTTAATTCCTAGAAAGTTTGCTTAGGATACAGCCTTAGTTGTTTTTAAAAACACAGTCTATCATTTTCTTTAAGTAAAGTAGACAATATTTTTTATTATGTATTATGCTAGATAATACTAAGATTAGTTAAACTAATCTTTGCTTCTTTTTCCCTTTAAGATAACACTTACAAATCTTATATCAGTTGATGAAAGGTTGGTATATACGCCACACCCTGAGAACCCGGAAAAGTAAGTTGGAATGTCTTTGACTTTCAGTAAAAAAATATGATGAGGGGGAAGCCATTTTGTACTGATAGTTTCTGTCTTTCCCCTTCCAGGACTTTGTTAACTCAAGAAGCAATTATTACAGTAAAAGGTGTTAGCCTCAGTAGTTACTTGGAAACTTTAATGGCAAGCACAATATCTTCTAATGCTAGAAAGGTAGGTGTGTGGCATACTTTTACTGGGTCACAGTTGCTAACTTTAAGGTGGTTCATTTAAAACCTAAAACTAAAATCTTTAAGTGCATTATGCTAGCATTGGTGTCCCACAAGCCCAGGGTGCTCTCAATTATACACAGTTCACTGTAAGTCTTCAGATTGGATACTTTTCTTGTATTTGTGATGGTCTGTAGAGCCAGTTGTGTATTCTCAATCCGTATGTAGTTCCTTTTAAGATTCAAAACCATGTATGGTATGAAGTCAGGAAAAGTGATTGTTGCCTCTCACTGAGACAACAGCAGCTTAGAGCTAGAATGGGGGTAGGGCTGATAGTGTCTGGTTGTGTGATCAGGTTAGTCTTTCTTTCAGCTTGCAGTTCACAGAATCTCTTCTCAGGTTAGCTATTGGCTTCCGCAGTGGGTTGCTTGAGCCAAATAGGTTTATATGGGAAGCAGGCAAATTGCCTCCTTACCCTTTTCAGTGCTGAAAGCAGAGGAGAGAACTAAGGAGATGTCATATATGAACTTTCCCTCATAACCCAGACACTTACTATGTACAGATTTCTCTTGCTTTCTACTGTGTACAAAATGGTGGGTGTGAGCACATGTTCTAGTTGTCCTATTTGTAGTGTTGGAAAGGGAACTTATTCCACTTCCGATGGACAATAAACCAAATGCATACATAGGCTGTTAGTAGCAGAATAGGGGATAGATGAAAAGGAACTGTTCCCCTAAATGCTATGGGTGAAGAAGTTCTGCTATTACAGACTTCTGGCTGTGCAGTGGAACTTTCCATTCCTTTCCCTGTGTGCCCTCAAATTAAATTTGTATACTGTTCTTCATGCATAGATCTCAGGGCGGTTCACAGCATTAACCTGTTCTGGGAATTCCCTCAACCCTCCAGAGCATACTTTATATGCAAGCACTCCATGCATTAAAAGATACAGGAAGCTGAACTCCTGACCTCTTTCTCTGGCCCTCACCTCCCTCCTTGCCTTTCCTGCAGCTAGAAAACAACTATCTTGTTCGAGTAAAGATTATTTTCCCCCTTGCCTAAATGCAGCTGGGATGGGGATGGTCAATCCTGCCTCCACATGTGTTGTTTCATCCTCATGCTCTAAAGCACCCTCCCCATGCTGCGGTGAGGTTTGTAAAAAGGTTCCTAGTTACTCTGACCTAATCGTGGCAGGCAAGGGGAGTGCTGTGTGTGGTGTGAGAGAGAGCATGGCATGGCCATGGCCACTGCTGACACAGGGCCCTCAGAAATGGGCTATAAGAGAACGGGACAGGCCCATCCCTGTTCTCAGCCTGCAACAATTCAGCATACTACACAATAAACCCTTTATTAAGTTCCATGGGACTTCCGTGGGTACATGGTTGGGATTTGACTATAAAACAGCAAATTAATAGCTCAATCTTATAAAGAGTATTATTAAGGGGGAAATGAGCATTTCAAGTATTGTAATCCTAAACAAATATTTCTGTTCTCAGTCCTCCATGACTTCTGCACTTGTACAACAATAGATTACCATTACATTACAGGTCTCATTCGGGTGCTTTATTGTTTCTTCTTCGTTCTCTTTTAATGCTGTATAATGCAGCCTGTTTTAACTAAGTTTCCTTACAGGTGATCCCTCTCTCTTTACCTTTTCAACTTAGGGCCACTTCACACTGGCGTACTACCAGATTTCTAGGCAGAAGTTGCTCTATAGGGATCTGGTAGCACGTCAAGAGATTCCAAGTCTAGGATGAGATGCATCTGTCAGAAGTATGCATGCTCAGCTTGCTTTTACCTAACTTATTCTACTGGGATGCCTATTGACGGAAATCCACTCCCACAGCCTATTTGTGTGTCTTCAGCATCCTGCTTTGGCACTCAGTTAAACATTTACATGGTATAATTGCTTGTTACCAATATTTGATAAGCATGGTGCTCAACTAAGTCAAACTCAAGATAAGCTTAGTCATAACAGTTACATCCATTCACTTTCAGTAGGTTTACTTGGACTTAGTTGGATATCACTCTCAGTTTACAATGCTTGATTTTCCTGTAGGCTCTTGAGATTTACAAGACTGTGATGGTGGAATAACTTTTTGTCATAAGCTGTACATCTTTTCTGTGTTACTCCAGGGGTGGGATGCTATTGAGTGGACAATTCAACATTCTGACAGTGTTCTAAGATAGCAGTCTCTTTCTACAGCTGCATTTTTTACTAATTAGTGGTAATACCAGCATTTGTTACCTTGGTACAGCATTTCAGCTTCTAGCAAATCTGTGCATGTTGATGTCATGTTACTTGAAAGCCTGCATGCCTCGTATATATACACACATTGCATATAGAGGAACAGCACCCTTATTCTTTAACTCTGGAATTTGGAGGCGTCTATACTGTCTAATGCTTTGACGCAGGAAAAGGTTCTTAAGAACCTGCATGTGTGGGCCACTAATGAGGCCCACCTTCTGTTCTTTGGTAAATCTCTTTTGAGTAAGTGGAATACTGTTAGAAGAACTGTTGCATCTTGGCCCCAGAGTTTTTTTGGAAGTAGGTGAAGCTCTGAACAACCAGTCCTCCAGTATGGCAGTTCTTGCCTATCAGTGTAGAAATACAGTCCCATCACTGCTTGGACAGAAGGGTTCTTGTTTAAAAGAAAGCAGTTTATGAAGTCACAATTAGAACATTTGCGCCTGTTTCCTTGGTCCTTGTTGGTTTTTGCTTTTGAGGCAGCTTAAAATCCGTGCAAAAAGAATGCAAAAAGAAGAAACTGGTTTTCAAAAGTGCCAGCTATTAAGCTTTATTGTCGCTCAGCGCATTTTGGAACTGTCATTCCTCCCTCTTGGTGCCTGAGAGGCAGCTGCATTTATGTAAGTTGCTTCAGAAACTCCAAGATTGATCCTGAAGAAGGAACTTCTGTTCTGAAACACGTTGTACTATCATAAACTTCAGCAGTTGGCACTTGTGAGAATTGGGTTCTACTTTTTCTCTTCTTTGCATTATTTCTAGTGTCTGGGCCTCCCTTTGTTTAGTCGTTTAGTCATGCCCAACTCTTCGTGACCCCATGGACCAGAGCATGCCAGGCACTCCTGTCTTACTTTATTTTAATAAGGCAGGAATCATGCAAAACCTTTTGGCTGCACATTTTTGTTATGAGCACGAGCCTCACTCTCCTCTCCCTGCATTTTGTGAGGGGAGGTTAGAAGTGTTCACTTGCAGTTTTGCCCCAACATGGCCAACTGTGGTTTACTTGTTTGCAAAACCAGGATTGGATCCTGGATGTGGGGGAACATGAATTGCACATATCAGTTTGTTTTCTGATCCTGTTATGGCAAACTACAATTTGTTGCAGACTAGAAGTTGAAATAGCTTCTCTTCCTTCACATGTAAATGGGGAACACGGGGAAATATATGAACAACAAACCATGATTCATTTTTTCACATCTAAAATCCAGGCTTTTATCTAAACATACACTAATATATAAATAATTTTGCTATAACAAAGCAGATGTTTTTGTCTAAATGCATTGTTTTAAGAGGCATTGCTAGCATCTGTTTGACTTGCGAGGAACCTCAGTGACCACCTTTTTCGTTCCTTGAGCTTGACTGCCAAGCTTGGAAACCCTCAATTTTCATTTGCGGAATACAGTTACCAAACATGCCTTAGTGTTGTATAATACTTAACTACTCCCAATTTTGGAGTGTGTGTATATATTACAAAAAAAAAAAAAATAGTAAACTCTCACTGTATGTTTTCAGTTTTACCATTAAGCCTGTGAAATGTTTCAGAGTTTAAAATTTTATGCTCTCAATCGTTTGTTAAGTAGTAACCACTGAAATTATGTCCAGTTCTTAACTCTCATTCTGTATGTTCAGTGTGCTACCACCATGTACGTAAATATATTAAAAGGTGCATGCTTTAATTGGAAATATGCTTGCTCAAGTCATATACTAATATGCTGTTTTATTGTACAACAGAAACTCAGTAAACCAATCCTCTGTCAGATTGTTTTTGCTAGTTCCGTGCATGTTAAAAAGAACCCCGGTCTTTTTGGTCCAACATTTTGTTTTTAAAGGCTTGCCAGATGTCTATGGGAAGCAAATAAGTAAGTCATCAGCCCAATAGACCACTCTAACTAAGGTCATTTCAAACTCAACAAAATCGTGCAATGTGCTCAGTTACTATATAAACGAATGACTAGTCCTCCCAAGGAACGCTGGCCAGACTGGATCAAACTTGACATCTGCTCAATTATGTCACATGCAGCTGTATATATTGTTGTTCCTGAAATAATTACTGGCATGGCGGAGTCTGATGGGGACTTTTCCCATTCAGATCATGGTGAGTGGGTGGAAAGATAAGCCTCCTCTCCCTACTGGTTGCCTTCCCAGTAAGAATCTGTCTCCCTGTGAATGTAATATTTGAGATGCATACTACATATTAGGCAAATGTCTAGTTTGTTCCTAAAAAACCCACAGAGTTCCACCCTCTCCTTTAAAGAAGCTGCAACCTAGTTCACCCCACCAATGTGCTTAGAATCTACTCAAACCAAGCTGCCATTTCATTTCTTAGAATATGTTAAGATGTATGTGTGCTATACTTTAAGCCCCAACACGTGTATTTAGTGTTATAGCATGGAGGTTTGTCGATCAAAAGCACTTGGTGCAATAATTCCTGTTAGTTCCTATCTCCCATAGCAATCCTGTGAATTTCTTCATTTGACATGTCATATGTCTGTTATTAGTGGGGCCCTTTTTATTCTTATCTAATGCTTTGATTTTTAAATCCAACTTGTGCAGTTTCTAATGCTCAGAACTTCATTCAGTTGAAGGATTGGGTTAAAGGTGGTTAGTTCTGACCCGAGGCCAGGAATGGAAAACACTTCAAACTGAATGGTGTTTTCAAAAGTAACAAATAATTGAAGAAATTAAAATAATTCTGGCCAAGTGCTTTGGGTCATTTGCACACTACAGTCTTTTCTGCAGGAAATCATCCAGTAACAATTACTATATAGTCCAGTAGCACCTTAGAGACCAACTAAGTTTGTTCTTGGTATGAGCTTTCTTGTGCATGCACATGAAAGCTCATACCAAGAACAAATTTAGTTGGTCTCTAAGGTGCTACTGGACAATTTTTTAATTTTTTTTTAATTTTTTATATATATTTCTACTGCGTCAGACCAACATGGCTACCTACCTGAATCTAGAATTACTAGAATTGTTTGGAGAAAAACATGGTTGTGATATTCTTAGAAGCCCAGTATAAGATTACAGTGTAGATAAGCCCAAAGGCTGTTTCTTCAATCTATTGGTTCATTACACTTTTTATTTCAAAACTAAGGATGACTTCCAGTTAACTTGTTCCATCAGCACAAGGATTTTCACTTGCAGAAGGAAACCTCCCCCCTCTTCTTTCACTGTGCGTGCCCCATGCCCTCCCCAAATCTGCTTTATAGGGTTGGGGGTACAGCAGAACAGACTTAGGGGGGTGCCAGGGAAAGGAGAGGGGGTTAGTTCTGTTGTGCATATGGAAATCTGCACACTGACAGAGCAAGCTAGTTGCTTTGTCACAGTTTGTATATTTATGTTTCAAAGAAATTAGCTATAGTCCAGGTAATAAGAGGAGAGGCGGTTCTTGAACAAAGGTATCTTTTGATCACATGCTAAGTGGCCTTTTGCATCTGGCCAAGTGATTAGGCTCCTAGCCTGAAAACTTATGGAGGCTCTCACTTTTTTGTTGAGTTTCTCTACTTGAGCTTACTGAGGTTTTCTCCTCAGTTCCACTAGTGCAAGCAATTTTAACTATGCATAAGAACTTACCCTACCTGCACACCCTCTAAATCTGCCCTGAAGGGTTGAGGGCAAACTCAAAAAATATTTAGAGGGTGTGAAGGTTGAAGCAGTTCCATTGTGCAGCCAGGAGTGCTTGCACTGGTGCAACTATTGAGTTGAATACTTCCCAGCATGTGTTTCAAGCTCTTCTTATTTAGGTTTGCCTTCTGTCGCTGGGGTGTAGCTGGTCTTTAGGCCCAGTTAAACTGAATTCTTGCAAAAGCGGTGCTCTTGCTTCCCACGTGGCTCTGTACTGAGCATCAGTGATGGTAACTTAGTGTTTCATGATAGAGAGTAAACAGGATGGGAAAGAAACCGTAAACTATAAGTTCATTAATAACGTTCATTAGGACTTGTAACAACTTTTCCATTGCTAGGATGAAGCGGAAGAAATTGAAGGGGGGGAAATATTATTGGTGGGAGAAGGGCTAGTATTAGGCCTCATGTCTGTTCTGTTGCAATCTTACCATGGTAATGGAGGAAGCCACAGAAATGTGATAGAAAAAATTTCAGGTTGTTCAGAGGCATGCTAGGGATAAGAAGCAAATGATGCTTTGCACTTTGGAAAAAGTGAGTAGTCAAAACTCTCTCTAGCACTGATCCAAGTGCAACAGTCTCTTGTAATTGTGCCTTGCTAGACAGATCTAGCATTTGTACTCTGCAAAAGAGCTAGCTTGTAGTCTTGTAACTTTGTTGGCCTATTATTACTAAGAAAAATGTATTGTCTAAGCAGATCACCCTTCAATTTAAGGTCTTCTTGTTACAGAAGCAAAGGTGGATTAGAATGAAATAATCTCGTCGTACAAATTCAGTGGCACAATTCATTATGATACATTCATAATTCAGAAGACAACAAAGCAGTTTGCTTTGGAAGATCTTTTGGTGTCTGACAGAGGAAAGATTTAGAAGTTTAACATCAATGTATCTGGTCAATCCACTTAGCTCTTGTGCCTTCTTTAACAGGGTCGAGAAGCCTTGGAATGGGTGATTGGCGAACTAACTTCGACGCGAGAGAGCATGAAGTCCGCAATGGCAGCAGCTTCAGCGGAGGACTGATGGAACTGTGACAGAACTTTATTTTTCCATTATATTTTCTCCTTGCCAGGATGGATATTCCATTGTTTTTTATTTAGAAATATATATGTTTATATAATGAAATTTTACAGGTCAGAAGCAATCCCCCCTCCCCCCCCGCACCAATTTTTAAGCCTTTGTAGGGCCCTCTATTTGTCCACAGTGTAAGTTAACAGGTTTTTTGTTTTTTTTTTGGCTTTCCCGTGGCCTCTAGTTACAAGTGCCCAAATTTGATAGAGTATAGTGACCTTAAATCCTACTGAGGTTAAATGGATGTGGAACTGGCAGAGCAGATTGAAGATCGACATCTACATAAGTACCAAACTGTGCCTTGATCAGAGCTGAGAGAATAGACTTCCCATCTTATATAACCATTTTCTTGTACTTGAAATTTATTTATTTATTTCTTTAAAAGTGCAGCTGCCGTTCTTATTCTGTAAACGACAAATAGGTACAGAAAGCACTGGGGATCTCTCTCTCTCTCTCTACAGGCTAGATAAGTATAGTGAGGAGGTGAAATGTGATGGCACAGGAGGTTGACTGACACCTGATGTGATCGTCTATGTGGTTCTGCAACACAACCTTCCTTTTACTTAGTGGAGCCTGAAAGAAGATCTGAACAACCTTCCCTAAAATGAAGGTTGGTGTGCAACAAAGTTCCATGGTGGATTGTGCCCTTTGTTGGAGGCTGGAGATCTCCTCCTGAGACTTTGGATTTGTGGATATTAATTCTTCTTTGCACTGTTCAAATGCAGATTCTGAACAAGGTGTTCTAGCATGTTACCTCCTAGTATTTATACTGAAACCACTGAGAGCAGCCATTTTGTTGTGGTAAAAATGGCTTGTCAATTTTTGTTTTTATTTTTCAGTAGCTAGTTTATTTCCATATATGTGAATATACCCTCTTCACTTATTATGTGAAGACAATTGATACCTCAGTGGGAAGTACTAGGAAACTTATTTTCTATATGTAATGGGCATATGTTTGGAGTACTTAGCTGTGTAATTCATTTCTTTTAGCAATGGATACAAGACCATAAAGAATATTTATGGCCCACCCCCACATTTCACACCCATCTTCTGGCACTCTGTTTAGCAGTTCCAGGGAGGAGACTGTTTCATAGTGGTAGGGGGAATGTGATGTTGTGAAGCACAACCACCTCTCCCACCAAGCCAACAGCTTTCATCATTGAGCCAGTTCAAACTCCATTTCTGACCTCTGATTTCAATGGAATTTTCTTCTGTACAACATCTAGAAGTAATTCTATTGAAGCCGATACGGAGAGAGCACTTGCTTAAAACTAGGTTATGATGGTAGTAGCCCTAGATGTTCCACATAGAAGATTAGAGAAAAAAGAAGAGTGAATAGCAAGCTTTTCAATGGAATTATTTTGAATTGTTACTGGAGCCTTTTTTGCTCCCTGCCTGCCTGTCCCCCCTGCCCTCACCAGCCTGAATAACCCACGCATTAACAGTTTTTAAGCCCTGGCAGAAAAAGAGCTTTTTTTAATATGACCAAAGCATTTTTCTTCCGTTTCAATATACTTTGTACAAAGAATAGTTGGATTACAAAGAGCCTGCCTTCTGTGAAGGGTATCAGGCCCGTCATGGGAGAGGTGGTGTGGCTGAGGCAGAGAAGTTCAGCATTCTAGCCCATATGTGTGTTCATTTCAAGAAGTGGACCAGTTAACCAAAGTCACCAGCTTTCATATGGAATCCTTCACCCCACTTCCTTTATTTTGTGTGAAGGTAAACTTGTCCGTGCTTATTCATGTGCACTTCTTTCTTCTGTCTTCTATAGAATCGTGGTTGTTTCCTTTAATAGTCCTACTCCTGTCTCCTAAAGGCGATTAGCCACACTGTTTCTTACCTTTGCTCTTTCTTGTTCCTTCCACGGATCTTGGCTGATGGAACTCTCATATGACTGCAGCTCCACAGACTGTCACTTGGTGTCTTGCTTGGTGCGATGTTGTCTCTTAAGGCTGTTCTCTTAGTTCCCTAGTGGATCTTGGAGCCCACAAACCTCCGGGCAGGCAAGCTTGGCACTATTGCTTTTATATTGTTTGCTTACCAAATAATGACCACAGTCTTACATTTTCCTGGCTAACACATATTTATTAGATATTTAACATGGCACAGGAATATGGGCTCCTTTGGGAGGAAGAGCAGGCTAGAATCTAATAATAAAATCATGGAAAATAAAAATACGTTGCATTTTCACTCCTTAGCATGTGAAAATAGAGCATGTGCTCTTTCGATCATGGCTGCCACTACCCTTGCTTCTTGCCCCTTCACATCTTCAGTTAAAGCACTCCATGCTTTTCCTTTGTCCTTGAAGGCCCCAGCATTCTCTGTTCTAGGTGACTGGAAATCAAACCTTTTTATATCTAGTAGCTTATCTACCTTCCTGAAACTTACCAAAACCTCACCTGTAGGGTTTTTTCCTTTTGTTCTCTCTTGCTGTACCATCTTCTGCCCCTGAACATTCCAAATAACCCACCCTTGAAGCTTTATAAAATCAAAAATACATAAGCTGAGAGAATCTGCATCGCTTCCCACACAAGTATTGGCTGAGTGGGACAGTACACAAAGGGATGGGGGGGGGCAACGTTTAGGACTTTGCCCATTCAGCCTTTTCCTTCACCCTGCAAGGTCAGGATTTGCTTCACTTTAGGAAGAAGCTATTCTTCCAGTGACAGCACCTTTCTGAATAGGACTCTGAAGAGAGCATTTTAAAACTTGTTTCCAGGCTCTGTCTCACAACTGTTACATTCAGTGAGAAAATTGCCATGCATGCCATGTGTCATTCCAGGGTAAGGAGAGTCTCTAGCTACTAAATCTCTTCCTGTCTCGTGGTTATTTGAAGGAAAGACAGTAGTTTTCAACAGATAGCAGTAGCCTTAACTGATACCTAAAGTTCTGTTGGCCAGTTTCACTAACAAATACTGATATTTGTCTGGAGAACTGGGTGTTAGACAGTACACTGTCTCCTGCTGCACTTTTTGTTTCTATGTGCAAATAAAGGCAAAGCTTCTGTACTTCTAAGAATTATGTAGCACAGGGAGCTGAAGCATGTCAAGCACAGACGAGGAGAAAACTGCAATTGTTGAAACGGTATAGTGGTCCTGTCTTTCTTGGCATTTGGTCACAATTCTTTGTTTAATCCGAACTACCTTGATAATTCAAAAACCACTGCTTTTCATTATGTAAACAACCTTGATTAACACTGCTTTCATGCAGGTGCCATTCATGTGAAGGTGTGCTTGTGGGGAGGGGAGCGAATGCTTAATCAGCTGTGACTTGAAGGATAATTGCATGCAGAAATGTTTCTCTTCCTGTATCTCTTGCCTTTTTCCACCTGCGTTTAGACTGTAAGCTCTTCCGAGCAGAGCATCTCTCTATCTGAAATGTTAAATGCTATGGACATCTGGGGCTATATATAACATGACCTACTTAAAAATAGCAAACTGTCTTTTCTTTTTTTATATACAGTAAAACAAAAGACTGCTTTTGTGTTAACTGCCAAATGGGATGATCATGCAGTACACAACTGAGTCACAAACACTAAAAATAGCACAAGGGAGGCCTGTAGGTGCCGCCCTGGAATTAACCAGCCCATCATCGCAGTTAAGAGGTTTTGGGAGAGTACCTTGGCAGTCATTAATTGTGGCTGAACTATTAATACAATGCTTTTATGTTATTGCCACAGCTAGGGCACACAGAAAATTTAACCTCCTTTGTTACATTGGTACTGCTAAGATGTACCCTTTTAAAAAACAAAAGCTCAGCCTTCACTTCCTTTTCTCCCAGAATCCTACTAAATACAAGAGGTATTATTTTGCATAAACATGCAAAGGATTGTACTATGTATCTATTGAGAAAGCGGAGCTTGTACATTAGCTTCCTTAAAGAGTTATTGGGGATGGAGACATCAAATAACTGGAAGTACGATTTAGCAAAATAAGATGAGGGACCCGTCTTAATTGTGCAGCCATCAAGGTGGTGATTGTAAATCTTGTGAAATCAATCAGTGAAACTTAATTCTAACCTTTGGGGGAAGTCCCATTCTCATGTGTTTACATAAATAGCGGAAAAGTCCTCTGAAGAAGTGTGCATGCACACGAAAGCTCATACGAATAACAAACTTAGTTGGTCTCTAAGGTGCTACTGGAAGGATTTTTTTTATTTTGTTTCGACTACGGCAGACCAACACGGCTACCTACCTGTAGCGGAAAAGTATGCAGTGGTACACACAATTTTATTTCTGCAATATTGAAAAACGTATTGATCTGATGAAGCAATGAAGACATCAGCACAACTTTTAGAATAGGTTTTGTTTGTTTTTTAATTTGTAATGCATAAACTGCATATCAGTATTACATAACAGGAAAACAAGCAAATGGCTACCCTGGTGCATCAGAAGCCATATAAAAACATGCACAGTGACATCACATAGGAGGAATTGAAGAACTAACTTTATCTTGTGCTTCTAGTTGTTTTTCTTAAAGGTATGCTGTTCCTCAACCCTGCAACTATACATAATTAAGAGGATTTTGATGGATGCAAATTTGACTGAGAATTTTGCTTTCTAATATATAAGGTTACACAACTGAGATTTGAAACTTATGCCTAAAGGAAGTCATAAAATGGGATTTAAAGGATATTGAGTTTTCTTAGCCTAGTATGCTGATAGAATTTAGTTATTAAACGAAGCAATAAGATGAGCACGTTTTTTAGAGAATCTGTAAGTTATTTCTCCTGCCAAATATATTTCAGCTTAGTTTTACCTTTCACTATTTTTACTCCCACTCTTCTCTCAAGGAGCTCAAGCTGGCAGGGCTGGGTGGCTTAATTTATCCTGATGACAGCCCTGTAAGCAGGTAAGACTTTTTAAAAGACTGGTGTACCCAGGGTCACACATTATGACGGAGAAGGAATTTGAACATGCATCTCCGAATGGTTGGTGGGTAGCTTGTAAGTTGCTTTGGGTTGCCTTGGGCAAGATAAAGTGACTGACGAATTTAATTCATTAATAATAATATCCATTCACATGATGTTTGTAAATTAATTTACCCGCATACACACCACAAAAATGAACACGTGTTGCTTGTTGATTTAGAGGCCATATAGTAGACCTTCTTTTGCCACCCCTGCTTCTTACCATAAACTCACAAGTGCAGAGCTCTATCCTTAGTTCTCTGCTTGCTTTCTAAAGCCAGCTAACTAGGAGTTGGCAACATAGCTGAAGACAGGTGTGGGAATTGAAAGCAGCATTCCGCTTCCTTCCCTGGGGCAATTGGTCCTTAACAAGGGAGACCTAGGTTTAACTACTGCTTTCACACTTGCAGTGCAGGATCGGTAAAAACAACCAACCAACCAACCAACCAACCAACCACTAACTGTTGAGGTAGTATGTTTTTTATGTTTATCTCTTTATACTACTTGGCTTTTTGTTGTCTGTGGTTTCTTTTTGTCTGCTGCTTAGATTTTTAAATCAGCAGTTTTAAATAAATTTAAAAGTACCGATTATAGCAGCCACCACCAACTTTATTGTATAAACTTTGTTCTGTAGGTACTCCGTTGATGGATAGTGCTGTCTAAAAAAAGCCTGTCAAGACATTTGATATTACTTTAGCAGAGATACTTCACATATCTTTAATATGTACCCTTCTATGGACACACTTTGTTAGCAAGTGCAGTTCTCTACATGCGCGTTTTCCATTAATTCCGTGTCTCTTAGTATAGAATGATGATCTCTGATACTAGTTTAGAAACAGAAATCCAACCAATAGGGGAAAAGTCATAGCACAGGAATACTGCAATACTAAATTCTGTCAGCCATAGCAACTTATTGCTACAGAGCCTTTCTACCAAGAAGCATTCAGCATTTTAAGTCTTTGTAAGTGCAAATCTAGCTGGAATTCCACAAGGGTGCTTGTATAGTCATTATACTCTTAGTGGCTTTTGAACAATATTTATTTATTTAGTCTTTTTAATAGCAAAAAGATAAATGGGTTCTCTATATTATAATTCAGAAAGATGTCATTTAAAAACAGTAAACTAAACTGCCAGGTATGTTCTTCTTTGGCACACATCAGATTGTAGCAATATTAATTACAAGCTACTTTTGCCTGCATGATAAATTTTATATCCAATTTTGTAAGACCTACCGATCAATTGTATTCTAAAAACTGAAAAGTACTTAAGCTGGTGCTTTTAGAATCGGTGGTGTGGAGGACCTCACCTCCTGCCCAAGTGATGGCTAGATTTGCATGCAAGTTGTAACACCTTATAATGGGTATTTTCCCCCTGCTTAGAATTTTCCTTAGCATGGCATTACATCATGCTCATTCCAGAATATCACTTTGTGTTAGCTTAAGCCAAGATACACTTTTTAAATGGGTACTATAAATCAGGTGATCAACCCCCCCCCAACCAACCAACCAAATAAATAAATAAATACATACATACATACATACATACATACATACATACATACCAGCAATGTAAAATTAGTTACATGGTCCTTTGGGTCCAAGTGTGGTCAATGCCATCTTGGGGGGAAAACATCCACCATGTACGAAACAATATGCAAATTCAATCCTTCAGGAGTCAAATTGGGTGTCACAGATAAAAATTTCTTCAAAAATTACGCAATACAAATACCAGGTAATTTGGAGTAGAGTTACATATATATTGCAAATGACAGAATGTCGTTTGAATTTGCTAACATCATGTAACCTTCAAATTACTAAAACAAAACAAAACAAAAAAACCCAACCACCAAGTATTTGAACGTGAACTAAAGTTATTTTTTGGAAGTAATCCTGAATGCATAAATAATATGCAACAGTATTCTTGATTATCTCATAAACAAAAGATTAAGAGTGCAATCGTAAGCATGAGAGAATAAACACAGTAGGATGCACCATGTGAATATGCAGAAGATTGTGCTGTGCAGTTTGCATCTAGAGTATTTAAAATTTCTTATTCTATAAGCCACAGTAGCTTCTGCTTTTCCACAGCAACGGACACAGTCAATAAGTTGCCTGATATTCTAAAAATCTTGCATTTGGTTTCCAGTGCAACTGCAATCTTTTAACTGGTGAGGGGAGGGGGGAGAGCACTTGTTCTTACTCTTCAAGGCAGAGAAAGAGTTGTGGAAATTGCGGAGGTGAGGGAGGGAAAGATGGTTTACAATTAAAATACTTGTGCTCTTAGAATTCCAAAATTGTGCTAACAAGTACCCACACGTGATGCCATCGCTTGCCGAATACCTGCTTGGTGTGTCAGCATTTCACAAATGAAAATGTGAAACCATGCGTTATTAAAAGGGAACCTCGTTTGACTCGCTTCGCGTGCAGTAATCACAGAACTTTTTATTAATAGGGATAGGCAGAACAAAAGGGGGTGGGGAAGAGGGGTGATAAGTTTGAATTAATTTGTTATTGAATATGCTTCCTTTGGTAGAAAGGCCAAATTAATTTATTTTCTGACAGAATTTACACAATTAATGTAAATGTAGTAGTTGCAGAGACTAAGGATTCAGCACAAATGACATGTAATTAGAAATGCAGCTTGAGGTACAGAAATGTTTTTGGGAAAGTTTTTTAAACTTCGGTTTGTGAATCTTGTGCCAATTAAATGCTTAAAAAAAATAGCCCATTAAAATTGCTTTATTGCTGTTCTTCAGATACATCTGACAGATTTTCTTCCTTTCATGCAGCCCAAGCAAGTACTAAAATATTCATTTCAAATATTGTACAGACTTATAACAAATTATTAACACAGACAAAAGCTATGACAGAAAGGTGTTTTTATTTTCCTCATATTTCATATTTAAATAAAGGATTTCAACCAAAATAATAATAGAGTAACATTGTCACCAGGGATGCATAAAAGTTCTGTCTGCACACCAAGGCATTGCAAAGGCTTTGTCGCCACCTTCTCCAGAGCGGAGCTAGCTTGGAATTTCCCACAAAATATTTTCATGTACAAAACACACAATCATTTTACTGGATGCAGGTTTTCTACAATACACTTGGGGTACTTCCTAGATTTATTAGTAATTAGAAAAATAAATGCTTTAAAGTTCTTATGGTGCCAAGTTTGCTGTTCTAGATAGCCTTTCTCCTCTTTAAAACTCATTTAAACATTGGTAGGATTTCTGATAACACAGAAGTTGGCTCATTTAGCTTATTTTAAATTTCCTCTTCACTCTTCATGAGAAGGTTGAAGTTAATATATTTTACACATATTTACAAGTTGATATGACTATGTTGAAACAGAGTAGGGCACCAAAAAGCTTCACGTTACAGGCAGCTTCCTGTGATATGGAGAAACAGAGTGAATATCCTTATTACTTGGACCACAGTTGGAATATTAATGGCAAGGTGACAAGAATGTTATGTCACATAACACAACACTCAAGGAACCAAATTTCTCCTCAGGCTTCAAACAACAACTTTGTGGAACTTCCTCCCCCAAATTAAAGGCCGGCATATTTCCTTCATCCTGAGAGAAGGAGTCAAAGAGGAAATGAGAAAGGCAAAGGGCACTTGGAAAGTGGTGACTGAAAAATATCGAGCTTGCTAGTGGCAGTTTCTATTAAGATCGAATGCTGCATGTGGCTGTAAGTGCATTGTCAAAGGGAAAGAAAGAAGGAATTGTGTTGTCTGTGTGCAGGGATAAAATTATTGAGACAAGTAAGCGGCCTCCGCTTATATCACTGGCATTCAAAGTGACTCACACTGTCAGCACTTCAACCTCAAACCCCTCACCTTAGAATTTGAGGGGCCCTCTACCAGAAAGATCCCCACTTCACTCCCTGTAATTTGACTGGACCCGTAGGAGCACCAAAGTTCATTTGTGCAATACTAATAAAGAGCCTAGAAAATCTAAAGAATATTTAATAGAACAAGGCGACGACATGAGTCCCAGCCACATTTCACAAGGAGAATTCAGGCATTTGTCTGAACACGTGAACTCTGTATCTGTAGGCAGGAGATAGCACATGCAAGCCCTGCCCCACACATTTGTTCCAAAACTTCTCCACGTTGAGCAGGATAGGTCTATAAGGGCATAGTACTTGCATTCCCTTAAATGTGAGTAGAACATCATGCATGATTGGGTACTCTGCTCAACCTGGGGAAGGCTGGAGACTGAGTGTGTGAGCTGATATAGATGGGGTTGTTGGGAGTAGGCTTTCCATCCATAGATGCATTTGTGTGTCCAGGCACATATCAGAATACACCTTATTTCTCTAGAAAAGTGGCTAGACAACCGGTTCTTAATAAAGACCCCAGATTGAGGAAATAGAGCAGGTTAGCTGCATGGAAGGAGAAGAGATGACATAGAAAACCTGGAAGGGTGAGAATCTCCTAGCTGATGCCTCACCTTACTGGGAGCCATTGCTGATGCCTTTGTGAGGTGACCCCTTTGCTTCCATAAAATTTGTGGCATTTATTAATAAACTGTAGCAAAATATAAAAGGAACAGGTGCTCTCAGTCAATTTTTTCCAAGCTGATTAATGGAAAAAAGACTATAGTCTAACAATACTTCTCGGTCTGATGTCATCACAATGCAATTTTATCATGTCAATTAACAAAGTGAAATTTAACTTCTGCTGTTATTGACCATGGGTTATGTCCATTGGTGGAACTCTTGTGGCTTTCCCTGTAGGAGTGTTTTATTTTGCCAGTGAGAATTCCTCAATTGTGCCAACAGTGCCAGTTTTGTCTGTAGTGTAGACACGACCTACATTTGTTTATCCAATGAAAATAGAGTAGTCCCACTGTCTTGGCTGAGTTGCTTAAGAATAATTGGACCAGAGACCCCATTGCATCCTAAGACCCCAAACATTAGTGCTTGTGCAGTTAGTTAAATTTCAGATATTAGAGCAGCAATATCAGGCGTTAAGTCTTTACATAGTAGCTCTATTTATTGGCCTCTAATGTTTTGGTTTTCTTGGAAGATAAGATTCATTTCTCAGCGTATTTTCATTTAAAAAATGTCTGGATAGAGGTTGCATTAAAGCAGATTCTGCTTATTTTGGAAGTGAACTGAGATGTATCTCATCAACCTAAAATGTGAAAATGAAAATTCAAATATTTGAATCCTTCCTATCATATACTGAATGCTGATATTAAAAACGTGAAAGGATTATTGTTCCTGTCCACTGGATGATTTGCAAATATTTATAACTGTGCTGTTATAAATATAAAAACAACCTAGCTGCACACTCTACACTAAGCCCCAGTTTGTTTACATTTAAAAATCAGAATATAAAAGAGTGCAAAAATGTAATGTTTGGTAATATTCCTGGAACTTCAAAACAGCTAGACAGTGTTTCTCCAAACCTTAAAAAAAACCTACCTCTCAATCTGAGACACTCCTGCCTCAAATTTTTGCAGGGTATAAAATTTCTTTACAGCCAAGATACAAACCCCTATAAAAATGGGGCTTATAATGGATATGCTTCCAGACCCTTAATTATAGCAGTACTTAGGTGTTCTACTATAATACAAATATACATATGATCTATTTTCTCAGGATTGTCACCCAGAGAATGTTCTTAATTTTACAAAAAACTCATTAATATTAAAAAGTTGCACTTATCTTGCATCCCCTCCATAGAGAGTATTTTGCTTATGTCTAAAAGCTACAACTAACAACTACTGCAACTAACATTCAGAATACATTCAAGATAGGGAAGAAACTGCTATTACTTTAGACATAACACACTTATCATTATACTGGAACAAGTAGCAGCTGCAGGAAATAGTTACCCAATCCAGGCTTCTTAGCTTATTCAATATTTTATTCTAGAACCCAGACAGTATAAACTATCTAGTTTGGATTGATCGACCATGCTGAGCACATCCTTTAAAGCTTTGTGCTATACCATAAGGCATTAAGAGCCATGGCCCCCGTCAGGTTTCTGTACAAGCATGGGCTTGTACAAAGACTGAAATGTAAATGTTAGTTGGTAGTAAATGCCAGCATAGTTCGATAATTACAACTGTGCTAACACCATTGTGTAGTTCCGTAACTATATTTTGACTCTTTTCTTGAAAATTATCGAAGGAATGAAGACTAGAAAAAATAATGCAAGTAAAGGCGCTCTTTGTACACTGTGCCACATACAAAAAGGCAACAATTTCAAACGGACATTTTCTTCCTGTGCAAACAGTTTTATCTACTGACCTGCTGCATAGCCCATTTTCTTACTTTCTCTCTGTGTATAAATTATGGAGAGGCAAAACCAGTGATCTAATGCAAATGTAAGCTGTCAGGTGGAACAAAGGAAAAAAAGACATTCTGGTTTCACTGAGTTCTCTCAAGACTTCATGAATACAAAGCAAAGAGAAAGGCACACAGCTCAGATCTCATTGATAGTCCTCTCAGAAGGGCAATACTCCGAGGTGCCTGGGGAGGACATGTAGAATGACTGGGTTTTCCTTTTTAATCTGGCTCGCTTGTTAGCCAGGGAGAGGCTGCGGCGGCTTGAATTGATGATTTCCGAAATGAACTTTTTGCAGTCCACACATACTTCCATGGTGCTCCAGTCCTCCATTAGCTCTTTTGGAAATAGTGCTTCTTCATCTGATTTATCTACAGACTTGGACTTTGAGGATAACCTGAAAACAAAGCAACAATTCTATTCTTATTAGGGTTATTTAGTTTTCCAATTGTACTAGAGAGGTGAACTCTGTGCACTCTAAAATAACAAATCTGTCTCTCACATGTCTTTTTGCTTCCTAACATACTGTGTCAGGGGAGAGAGGTGTTTCTTGTGGCCAGATATGATTATTATGACTGGGAGTGGCAGCCAGGACCACATAACACCGGTTCTGAGAGATCTGCATTGGCTCCCAGTACATTTCCGAGCACAATTCAAAGTGTTGGTGCTGACCTTTAAAACCCTAAATGGCCTCGGTCCTGTATACCTGAAGGAGCGTCTCCACCCCCATCGTTCAGCCCAGACACTGAGATCCAGTGCCGAGGGCCTTCTGGTGGTTCCCTCATTGCGAGAAGCAAGGTTACAGGGAACCAGACAGAGGGCCTTCTCGGTAGTGGCACCCACTCTGTGGAACACCCTCCCTTCAGATGTGAAGGAAATAAGTAGCTATCATATCTTTACAAGACATCTGAAGGCAGCCTTGTTCAGGGAAGTTTTTAATATTTAACGCTGTATTGTTTTTAATACTTGAATGGGAGCCACCCAGAGGGGCTCGGGAAACTCAGCCAGATGGGCGGGGTATAAATAATAAATTTGTTGTTGTTGTTGTTGTTGTTGTTGTTGTTAACCACATCAACTGTTAATGAACAGCCAGGTTAATGCATTATGTCAGATTTAAAGAGAAAAGCCAAAGATAAGATAAATTTGCCACAAATTGGCAGCCATTTATGGACTCAAACAAAGCTCTATGGTTGAGCAAAATATATTGTTGTTTTATACTGATTTGAAGTCAGGTTTGGCAAGGATGGTTAAATTACTATTTAATCCATTTTATATAGATTCTTGCCTATTTTCCCACTTTTAACTTTGGTTATTTTCTTTTGAAATAGAATACAATTTTGTGTTTAATTTTGCAAATGTCACCTAATTCTGCAGTGTTTTATTTAAATTTTCACAGCTCCCCCCATTTAACTGTATTTTTTTTAAACAAAGAGAGAATAATAGTAAGCATCTGCAAGAGCATCTTAGAAATAAATATATGTAACAATTCACTGCCCACAAATAAAATGAACTATGGAATATAGTTCATGAAAGTAGCTGGTAGTAGATAAGCAGTCTAATCTTAATCAGAAGTATCACTTACCTTGGCATGCCCCTAAGGGACCGGTGATGGCTAGTGGAAGGTTTATCTGGCCTCATAAAACTCTCTCCTTTCTGTAAAGCCGAAGGTCCCAGAGAAAAGATGGGAAGTGTAGAATATGGCTTTGATGGCAGGCGCATCTGTTACAAAGGAAAGAGAATAACAATTATAGATTGAGCTATCTAGAGACAGTGCCATTATGTGGGCTTGTACAACTTTCGCAAGCATATTCCCAGTGGCAATGACTTAGAATTTGTGAACTATAGAGATACAAAGCAATACATTCCCTGCAGACTTCTACAGGAGTCCCATTTTAAAAAATGTTGCAAATACGTATATTGCAAATGTTGTAAGAAAAGAAATATGAGTGCATGAACACTACTGTGTATATATGGCAAGTATATACAAAGCAGGGGATGAGGTAAACTGATTTTTTGGGGGGTTCTGCTGAAATTTTTTCCTGTTGTACTTTGTAGTTTTGGATGAAGATAGTAAAGCAGCTGTTCCTGATGAATCACACCACAGATATTAAGAAGATAAAGGAGAGGTTTCTGAACTTACCTTCTTGCAACACTGTGAGCATACAGGCCTATAAAAGAAAAAGAAAATATGTGACTTACTCAGTTAAATGTGGTAATACTTTTGCAGGACAGCACTGGACACATCTCTTCAAAAGTTGTATTGTTCTTTCCTAGTAAAAATGTTTTACGAGCTATGAACTATTTTTGAATTTCACTGGCTTTAGCTTAAATACCAGAACTCAGGAGGAGGCAAAAAATAAAAACAAAGGATTGTCATCCAAAGAATCTTGAGCGCATGGCCTGGGTCTTGCCCATCTTCATGTTTCAACTGCAGTCCTGAGCTACAAAAGTGTTGCCTAATGTTAGGGCATACTGTAGCTTAGATGAGAGGTTTAGGGACCTCACAAGCCGCAATTGGCATGTTTCCATAGGCAGTCCTATAGATCTTAACCATTATCAGGAAATTAGGAATGGAATGTGTGAAAAACCCAAGAGCCCCATTCAGACGTGACATCAGCACTCTTCTTTTAATTTAATCACATCCTATAAGATTAGATGGCAATTTTTAAATGATTCTTACGGGAAACTCGCAGGAACATTAAACTTGAGTGGCAATGTTTTCTTATAATTTCATGCAAGCAGTTTGTATTAGTGAGCATGTATGTGCAGACCAAGGGGACTAAATATCATTCATCCATTTCCTGCTCTTAAGATATTGATTCTGAGAAACTTGCACAACCATGGCATTTGAGATACGTTGTTGCAGCATCTACTCCCTTCTTTGGCAACTTGTTCTTTTTATGTCATTCTACCAACTTTAAATATTAACACTAAATCTGAAAGTGCTTTTATTCTGTCTTATGTCCTATCCCGTAATGAACATTTGATAATCATCCCTAATCATTATCTAGGAAAACACAAAAACTTCCTGTTCAAATTCTCCTTTACTCCTAAATACAGTACAAATATCACCTTTTCTCCTTCAATTACATACTAAATGTAACACAAAAAGTTAAAAATAAAACAAACAAAATTCTGCTCCAGTGCCTTCACTAGTTATTGGTTACTATGAAAACCAAAGGCTTACCTTTTACAAAACTGACAGGTATAGGACCAGGTGAAGAAAGAAAACCTCCTTGTTCGGCAACAAAAACAGAGCTATATAAATTGAGAAGAGCCCATAGCATTAGTAGGTCTTTCTAGAAAATCAATTTACTAACATCTAATAAATATCAGTAAAGATCAAGGGTAGAAATTGATGTCGCACTATTACGAATGTTCTGTCTGCACAAGTATATCAGCTTGGCAAATGGAACAATCCCTGACCCCGCAGAGTCTATTTCAGGGAGGATGCAGTGGGGGAAACCCAACTGCACAAGCAGAAGCCCTTGCACAGGACTTATGGAGTTTATGAAGAGCAGCACAACTCCCTCCACTTTTTATCTCCCTTGCAACCAGCTGTTCAACCTCAAAATGTGCTTTAGAGAGTTGGGAAAGATTCTGGAACAGATCTGGGTGTCAGGCAAGGAGAAGAAGAAGTTTGCAGCCCAATACAGCCAAAGTGTAAAGTTAAGTTAACCAGCCACCTTATAGATTAAATCAGTGCAATTAAATTTGTGAAATGTTTTCATAGTCCTTTACTTAATCTAGAAGAAAGCACTCAATCAGTACTCTGACAACACAATCCTAAAAGCATTCTTACTCAGAAAGAAGTTCCAAAGAGTTCAGTAAGAACTGATTCATGCATTTCCACCATTCTCAAATGACTAGAATTACATGCAACTCAACAACTCAAAGAAATGTATGGTTTTATGGTGCTATTCTTGACTTTATCCAATATAGCACTAAGTAAGTGTACTGTCAGCTCAAAAACATACACTTATGTAATGGGACTTTCCTTCCTTCCCAAATCTGCTTTGGAGGGTTGGGGGGAAACTCATAACATATTTAGGGGCTGTGCAAGGGAAAAAGAAGGTGAGAAAATCCTATTGCAAAAGAATAAATCCTTGAGCTGAGGGTGGGGGAAGATTACTTAACATGACATTGGATGCAGGCCTTAATTTGTTAATTTCAGGAGCTCTAATAACATTTAGCTGAATTTCTTCTTCATCATTCACTCCCAGTTCTCTGGGAAAATCAGCATAAGCATCCTTACCTTTCCTTTCTTGAGGGCAGTATAGACATCTTTATACTGCTGGTACTTCTCTAGCTCGGCCTTCACTAGCACTTGACGGATGTGCATTACTTCTTCCACTGTAAGAGCCAGGCATTCCACTGGGTAACAAAACTCCTCCTGAAAGCCAAAAGGTTCTATTTTAAATATGTATCTCACAGAATTTCATAGCCAGCAGCCTAGAGAGCCAGTCACCTGGTTAGTAATTTGAGGAGAGAAAAGATTTAATCACCCAAACCAGAAGTGTATATCTGGTCCAGAGGCATCACATGTTTCCAGAAGGCTAAGAGTTTAGAATTTGCAACCAAAGGGGTCTAATGCTCACTAAAAACATATTGTCATTTATTAAGCCAATCACTGTATCATGAACCTCACATTATAGATGTGTGTTCTGATGCAGAAAAATGCAAAATAATGTTGCCTGCCACTGAAAACACAGGTGCATATTTTCACTGAAATGTCTGACACTCTGTGATGCCTAGAGCAGACCGAGAAATGGTTAGTAGCCCAATCCCAAAGAAAACTTTATTCTGTGGTATCATATGTAGGTAACATAGTATTCTAAATATCCAGTACAGTTAACATTACACGCAGGTTATATTGTTCCCGTATAATGTTACACAATCAGTTTAAACTTCATACAGTTACATACAGTGATATTTGTGACGCAAATATAGTATTGCTTTCTGACACTAAAACTCCCTAGCAAATTGATGCTAAGCTGAATACACATTCAGCACTGATGGTACCACAGGATAAAACACCAATTCCCAATTATTTGTAATTGATTAAATAAATCTAGCTAAAAGACAGAAATTATTTGCACATCCCACTATGTTGTGCTTTCTAACAGGGCACAGTAAGTCTTGCAACATGGCATGTTGACCCTACTGGTTTGTACAAGGGCCACCAGTCGTCTATGGTGTGGAGCTAGGACTTTAGCCTAGTTCCAAGTCCAACATTATCAGCTGTCAGAAACAATGGCAGGAAATTTCCATAAGCATAGAAGCATAATACTGCACATTTGGAAATCCAATTTGCAAACCAAATATGCAATTAAGATCAGCTGCAAGTTATTTAATTTTACAGTCTAAAGATTTTCTGTCTTTTAGGAAGAAAAAAATCAATTATGATGTGTACCAGATAAAAATGTGCATTTAGGAGCCACCATATATATATTTTAAAAACTGCAGTCTTACCAATCTAGAAATGGAATACACACAGAAACTTCGTCTTGCTTAAGGTGCCCACAAAGTTCTATAAACTGAGTGAAATTTGCCTTTGTAATCATTACTTTCATGGTATTGTTGAAGATGCCATTTTTCTGAAGAGCCAAAATTTAATACAGCTTGCTTTGAAGGATACTTTGCTTCAAAGCAAGGCCAAATGTGTTTCATAACCAACACATTTCAGAAAACAATTATGCTTTCTAATGTGTTTCCAATGCCAGGTAAAGACCTTTTATTTCCCAAGCTTTTTAAATAAAAAAACCCCTTTTATTGATCTGTTTTATTTTGGATACTGTTTTTAAAGAGTTTCTGTTTCTAGATTTAAATGCATTAGTCATTTATGGCTTTTAATATTTTATTATAAGGTCTTGGGTTGGATCTTGAGTTGCTTTCAGCGAATAGAAAGACTCCTCCGATTCATAGAATGGATTGCAATCCAAAAAGAGCAAGCAAGAATAGGTGGCTTTTGCCTGTTTCCCCTTCCAATCCCTTACCACACTGCCTTTGAGGCCTTCAACCCCCCAGGAGGGATGTAGGGCTAAGGGAGAATAAACAAAAAATACTTATTTCCATTTCTTCAAGTGAGTGGAGTTCTGTTCTTCAGAACTCTGGATCAAAGCCATTGTATCTGATTGGCAGGGAATCTATCAAAATAAATAGTGATGGAGGATGACCCAAGGCCTCGCTTCATGTTCCAACACCAGGAGACACACATTTTGTTGCAATTGTGACAGGGCTTTTCAGTTGGGGTACCGGATTGTGCAGCTGCCTCCTCCCAAAAAGATTTGATTAGCCTATTCAGCGATGATTGTTAGGTGGGTGGTTAAGATTTACTTTATTTTGGAAGGCTTTTGATTAGTTTTTAATTCATTCCTGCCTGTGGATTTGTTCTGTTAACTTGTTTTAAGACTCTTGGCTTTCATAACATTGTCTAACTGGTATCAATGTTGTAAATTGCCTTGACTGAACCTTTCAGGACTGAAATCTATAGTGTATCCAGTTGTGTCTCCCTGCTGACAGAAGTGACAGAAGGCACTTTGATCCAGCAAAGGCTTCATTAGCTGAACAGTAGGCAATCTGCAGCCCCCTCCAAATCTGATCAAGAGGGTTTGGAGACCTTTTGGCAGATGAGTGTATGGACCAGCAGGAGAAAGGGAGAATTTGCCAAAACCACCTCCCCACCTTTCATCAGCAGAGAGGCACAACTGTATACAATTCATAAAATATCAAGTAGAGGAAAGTGGTTCAGTTTTTAATGCAAAAGGGATGCATGTGTGGCGGTACTAAACCCCCTCCCACCTGTGGTTGACCTCCATGCAGTAGTTATGTCCCCTACCCCCAAGAACATTTCTTCTGAGCATATCTATCTCCCTCCTTTTAACAGCAGACTAACACCATATCAATATACTGACTATACCCCAATGTTTCAAGAGCAGTCCATGATGCCGCATTGGGATGAGGAACACAAAGCCAAAATCTAATTGGACGTGCAGAACTGAACCATTACTCTGAGCTGGATGGCTTTTGAAAGCCAATCCACCATATTCAATGAGAATTTCTATGCTATATCATCATTATTATATTTATCTCTGCCATCCCCTCGCACACTTTATCATCACAAGGCAGCTTAGGCTGAGAGCATGTGTCCGCTCCAAGGATAGCCAGTGAGTGTCAGGGTTAAGTGGACTTTTGTCCAAGTCTCCTAGTTTACTACTATTAGCACAACACTATTTATTGTGCTAGAATTTCTTCCATTTAAGTATACTTAGGATTACACCAAAGTGATACACATACCATTTCAGAGAATGAAAGAGAAAAATTCCAGTTTGGAAATGTGTGCACCATACAGACACACTCACTAGAAAGCCAGTATAGACCACAACCTCAACCTTTTCTGCTTTGTGGCATAGCCTTTTAAAAGATTTCAGTTCTAATAGTATTTGCTTAAATTCTTCTCTTAGCTATCTTTACTGACTGCAACCAATTAAAATAGCACTTAGGACCCATTACTACCAGCTACACTGGAGTTCTGTAATAGCTTTATTTGTACAACTAATAAGTGAAAATGTGAACTATGCTATGTCTCTTAAGGATTTTTTTCTTTAATATGCTCTATTGTTCTCCACTACAGAAGATAAAGAAAATATTTTTCCATTAAAAAAAAATCTATTTACAACTACATAAATGAGCAAAAAAATAATAATTTTGGTCTAAATGCTTTTTTTGTATTTTCAAGAAGTTAAAAAAAAGGACAACCAAACTGCAATGCAACATTAAAACAAATGACAGAGATACTGAGTTCTTATGGGAATATATTTTGAGATGCTGCAATGAGATTACGTATCAGCTAATATCCTTTTAATGAAAGCAAGTCATTGAGCAGTCCAATTGAAGTTTATTGAAAGAGGCATTTGGCGTTTCCAGTTCCATACAAAATCCATTCCACTATCATGAGTACATGTAAATGAGTGTACAACATTGTCTAATATCTTTTTATTTCTAAGATTTTAAAAATGAAAATAATGAAAATCCACTATTTGCTGGATTTGAACACATGTTAATATTGAATAAACTTGATATAGCAGAAGCACAAGCAATCATGAGTTCAAAATGACAAGCATGTCTGACTGCATTCCCAGAACCTGGGAACCAGAAGGTCAGTTATGTAAATTCTGATGTTTATCTGAAAAGGACCACAAAGTCTTTAGTGCTTGAAGGAGGTTTTTCATCATGTGAGTCTCAGTATGTCTTGACTGTATCACTCTGCGTGTCTCTAATAATATTGGCCAGGATCCAAACAACAAGGGAATTACTCCCATGATCTCAAAAACTCTACTGGACTTGTGTCCCCGCCCCAACAGTTGCCCCCCCCTTTTTGTATGGCAAACTGTTTTTGAAACTGAAAGGAGCTTCAAAATCATGATAGGACATGGGAGGTCAGATATGGGGGTGGGGCAGGGAATGATGGACAAAAGATCTATTTAGATCCAAGCAATTTAATTTCCATCTTATGTTAATTGTACCCAACAGGCTGTAAAACGTGACTGTGATTCATCACCATGTATTTAAAATAGCTGCTAAAATATACTTGTAATGCCTTTTCCGCAATCCTCATTAAAATGCATGGGAGACGCACTGAGCATTGTTATGCCTTTTCATTTTTCCTAAGGAGAAATTTCTCTGGTTTGTGCCTAGCAACTTCCCCACAAATAATTAAATATCTATAATACTGTTGTTTTTATGAGAGTTTAACTTTCGTTTCTAAATATGTACTGAATCCATTTTTTATTGAACATGACAAACAGTTTGAGTATGGAATAGTTTAAGAATGCTTCCAACTGGGCTTAGCGTTGTAAATGAGTCATTCAGATTTCACATATGGCTTCACTGGCAATGGGTGTTTTTTAAAAATTAATTTATTGGATTTTCTGTGGAGAGGGTCTAATTACATGGCAAAAACAAAGGCTGGTGTTTTGATGCTAATGACACTGTGTGATCACTGCAGAAAAAACTTGCAGTCTCCTAATAAACACCCATCTGGAAGCACCTTTTATGATCAGGGATTTTTTTAGGGGTGGGTAGCTCATAAATCAGCCTCATGGAGCTGTTGCTAGAAGTATCTCAGAATCCAAAGTGAGGGAAATCCATTCAGTTCCACTCTATATTCTAATTTGGGGTGCGTTCATACTACCTCTTACTCTGCATCCAGTGCGCCCACACTGCTAATTTTTGAAATCACATTCACATGTTGTTAGCCACAATCCTTACCAATCCTGTGGTTTCTTGATAAGTATTGCTGAGGTTTCATGAGGCTTTTCCCTCCTCAAACCAGATTCAATCTGATTAGAAAACTGGATGCTGAGTAGGCAGGAACATGAACACAGCCTAACAGTGGTTGTTCAGGTGCAGATGACAGCTTCATGAACAAGGGTTCCAGGGGGGTTGCAGGGGAAGGAGACCAAAAATGCCATGTGCATCAGTTGAAGACATCCCTGGCCCCTCACTAATGTGGAAAACTCTGTGCAAATAAGACTTGAAACACAGCAGAGAAAAATGAACTTGCTGTGTTTCAAGCCACTAATATGAGTGAACCCACAGGCTGCTGCTAGTCTCGCTTCCACTTGGCTGAGACAGAAGGCCAGGGTACTTGCTGATGCAATTCTGTTTATAGTTCTTCCTGCACTAGAAACAATTTAACTAGCTTTGGGGTTTTACTAGTAGGATGGAGCCTTGAAGCTAATAGCACTGCTTTCATGGTGGAAATGGCTCATTCGACTGGACTGAAGGTGTCCCATATATATCTTGCGCTCTTATATTGCTACTTATCAAAAACTAATAAAGGAGTAACTTTAATCATGTAAAATATAGATAGATTGGTAGAGAAAGAAAACCTATATTGTATATATTCTGCAATTCAATGTTTTTGTAACAAATATATTAAAATTTCCCTCAGATGTCCTTACACAAATCCTCAGAATCCAATATGCTTCTTAAACCTACTTGATTTATAAACACTGGTTTGTGATTATATTTGCTTGCTGAGTTGGCACACACAAAGAGAGAAATAATGTATAAATATCAGAATTTGGGCAAAACTGGACATCTGTGTTTTAAGATAAGTGGTTTTAAAATAATTTTTTAATTCTTCTGAACTGGCTTTCCACTGCTTTCTATTTTTATTTTTTAAAATTCTACTGATTTAAGATTATGACAATTCCTTCCCTAATAATCTTGTGATGTTGCATTTTTAGTTTGCTGTCCTTTCATAAGTGATTTCTGTTCCCCAGCAAATTGATTAGAGAATCTACACATGCACAGAAAAGACTACAGATGTTGAAATCAACTTGAATCAGAATCCAGTGACAATCTAGGCTGTTAATTCTTGCCATAGCTTTGAAAGCTCTCCCCTTTTTGAGGGGAGAAAAAGATGGCTAAGAAAGTATATAGGCAGCAGTGCAAGGCAAACCTTTGAGAGTGTCCACTTGTTGTTAAAAGCTCTCTCACAAAAATAATATATAGTCCTTGCCACCCCAAATAAGGCTGCTTCAAAGGGATGGGAGCTAAGCTGAGAGGCTGTATGTATGGCTGGGAAAAGTGTTTTGAGCGTCATCCTTGGAAATAAACCTGTTATCCTGGGAACCTGAACAACAGACAGGAAGGAGAAAAGGGAATGCTGAACACAAGCAACAATTTTACCCGTGCTTCTGATTATGTAACTCTAGCTCAAGTATTAATTTCCTTAGCATACTAGCAAGCCAGTTTAATGAAAGTGTAGCTAGTATGCGAAACAGGACGAGTGCCCTTCTAATCCTGCTGAAAAAACAGGCAATTTTCTGTTCACTGGAAATGATGGGGTTTCTTTCACCTTGGGAGACCAACTGCCATCATTGGAGCAGAAGATAAGCCATGAAATTTCATCAATCCTGGGGGAAGGGATGAAGAAGTTTGCCATTAAATTTAAAGTAGGTAACATCTTGAGCTTACTTATGTCACTTCCTTCATATTTTGAGCCTGTCCAGTAATGGAATTGCATCCCTAAAGCCATATGTTAGAACTAGGCAAGGAAGTCTAACAGTTAGGGAAGGAAGTCTAACACTGAAAGTCATCAATGATAATTTGAAGTAGCTGCTTAAATTTCTACAGTTTTTTAATTGAAAAAATGGTTATGAAATGTCAGGTATCACCCCTAGGAGGCACTATTACACAATACAAATACATTTATCACGAACAAAACACCATAATAATATCTCTTTTCTCACATCATCTTTTAAAATAGCATGGCTGGGCCACATTTGCTCACAAAAATGTATGAAGTGTGCATAAGGCTACAAGTATGAACACAGAACTATATTTCATTGCCAATATATGTGCTGCTTTCTCATACTACAGAAATTATTGCAGCCATCCTTATGTTATGTTAGGCATATTAAATGGACATGAACTTTCAAATTCTCTCTCAGCAAAATGATGAACCAAGGAGAAAACTATTCTATGGCATGAATAAACCTTATAACATTTGTGGTAACTACTTCAAATCCAGTTCCATCAAGGAATTTCTTTGACATTTCTTCTTTGGTTTGATTAAGTAAACTATATATTTTCTGGACTAGTTAATGGTTGAAACACTGGGATGCAGATGCACCAGAGACATACACTCGGCAAATCTAAAGGAACTGCCTTCTCTGTATGTATCACTTCCATGCACTCTTTTCAATATCTGTGCCACACAAACATTTCCTCAGAACAGAGTGCTTTCTGTTGTGGCACACTGTGAAACGTTCTCTTTTAAGAAATTCTATCAAGCCAAGAACTTAAATGGGTAAAGGCCACTCTAAATAAGATTCTGAGCTAAACTGAAATTTGGATTTTTATTTTGTTTTCTTTGATTTGGCCAATTGCTATCGATTTATACTTTTTATTGATAATTTTGTGGGGGGTTTTTTTTTGCTTCGGCTACTTTGGCTTTTTCATTTTATTTTGCTGTGTTGTTGTTTTAATGATATGTTGTAGCCGCCTTTAGTTGTTTTACAAGTAAGGCGGAATACAAAATTTTAAAAGAAAAAAAAATGATGAATACTTACAAGAAGCCTTCTTATTCTCATAAGGCCAAACAAGAACAGAAATAGGGGGTGCTCCTTTTGATAGTACAAGATATAAAATATTAGATTGTTATTCAGAAATATTTGTAGATGCAAAGTTCTCCATCTAAATTTTGTTTTTCGTATCTGCTGTAATTTTATCAACAGATATTATATTCACAGTTCTTGCTCCCATCTTACCTTAGATCTCAAGAACTAAACACAGCTGCCAAAGAACATCTTTCTTCCACAGATAGAGCTCTAAAAGTGAAACCCAGCTAGTACCTGATATCAGCTGACAGTAATGTAAAAAGGCAATAAATTTGATTCTTTTGTGCATTTTTATTTAAAAAAGAGAGCATAAAAGGTCCCTATAAATGAATAGTAAAAATACTTAAAGAAGACAATCAATAAAGCTTTCAGATTATTTTATAAAAGGATGGATGAGCTGGGAAGTGTTTCAAAAGCACAAAAAAGAAACTCCAATTTTGTACAGGATCAGAATAATGTTAATCAGAAACGGCAATCAATTAAATACTCCTAAACAATTCCCCCTCCCCCCGTGTAGATATGTGGCTGTGATAGGCCTCAGTGGAAACAAACATTTTTGTACCACATAAAAAAGCCAGATTTTCTGTATGTTGATTACTTCCCTCAGTCATACTTCAAACAAACTCTCTCTTATGTCTAAAACAATTACTCTCTTTAGCTAACTCTTCAAAAAATAATACTTTTTGTGTTGTACTCTGCATGCTGCACTAACAAATAAGCTTAAGGTTACTGAAATTCCATTTACCTAGGATCATAAGATGCACTCAAGTTAGAATCATATGACAACAAACTGTTTGATTTCTTCTTGGGGAATAGACTGTGCCCTCTACATTAGTGAAGTATATTATTTAATACAAGTTAACCTCAGCACCTTGAAGAGTTGGCATCCAAATCATGGCCTCTTGAGCCAAGGAGGAATAAGAAGGGCTCTCTTCAAGTTAAGCAATGCAAATAAATTTACTTGAAGAGCTTGCAAGTGCCCCCTGTTCTCTCAAAAACTTCTTTCAGTCTTCCTCAGTTCTAAGGGACACTCTTGGGCCCTTCTGGCAAGGAACAAGAGACTAAAAAGTGAACTTGGAACTCTCATATGAAATCCAAGTTATTTAAGGCACAGTGCCAGCCCCAAAGCAGGCGTTTTGTTCCTCCATCACACTTACGTGCTGTCGGAAAACTGCTTTCAATTAAAGCCAATTGGCTAATCTGTTGTACTTTGTTTTCAAGAAAAAATTAAAAAATTGTCCTCAATGGATTCTTATATTGCCATGCGATCACATCTGCTCTGGACTTTTAAAATCAAACTAACGTGAGAGAGGGGAAAATATCAACCTTCTTGTTATTTAGAAACATAATAATTTTGTCAGTGTATTTAAATAAAAATGTCATCAACGCTTAAGCACAACATTCAAAACTTGAATCAGAAAGTTCGGAGTTTTCTCCTGGAGTTTCCAATCAATTTACAGTGGATGAAGCTCAAGTGCTGATTCAAATTCTCACACAGTTCAAGGTAGTATTACATCTGGGTTTCAACACAGCATTTCATTATCCTCTCATTGTTGTGGAGCTGTTGTGTCTTTACCCATCAACCAGTGTCGAAAATTATCTACCACGCTACTTACAAGTGATCTGGAGCTCTGCTTTGTAGGTGGCAGGAACTGTCGAACATTGGTTGGTGTTTCCTTTTCAATGGAATGTCGCCTCTGAGGTGGCTGTCTCCTCTCTGGCTGTGGTGTGGATGATATTGGCAAGAATTTCGGAGGCACTATAAATTCAATTAGCATCAATTAGTTCTAAGTAACAGTTTACTTTGCTAATAATCAGACATTTTCTTTTAAGAACAGGACCGATGACATCAAAGGAACCCAATCCTATTGTTCTACTCAGACTGTGGTGATGCTTTAATAAGTGGAACTGCATCAAGTGTTGAACACAATTTTCAGTGTATTTATTATGGTGGTAAATTTATAAAAATGATTCCAAGTCAGCTTCCAAGCCAAAATCTAATAAAATTCTTCTATATTTATTTTAACACCTTCATGGGAAGATAACAAAAATGTGAGCTAAGGTTTCTTTATAAACCACATACCTTTGTGTGAAATCAACCCAGAGTGAGGCTAAACTATTTCCCCAACAATTCAGGAGGTTAGTTGACCTAATGATTTAACTCCCTTACTCAATCCACATCTAAACCACTACATTGCAACATTTCTTCACTACATCGGTGGTTGCTATAAAGATACAGCCTCAAATAATTAACATATGTACAATTGTACAGACTGTTAGCTGTATTTTCTAATATGGCTAAAATGATTTCTTGCTTCATTATACCCCATCCCTACAGATTCACATGACTACCAGTGGATTTTGCTACAGCAGGATTCTACAACTAATGAGTAGAAATATTTGGCATTGCTCCCTAGTAATCACAACCTCATCTGAAAGTGTGAAGAGCTTTTTTTAAAAACGACCATGGAATTACAAAAGCATAATCCTCCCCTCTCCGCAGGCATCACTCTTAATGTTTTGACCTCAAAAGAGCACATTTGTAGCTACCCCATAAATGAAAGAGGGCATATGCCAACACAGCTGTTTTGATAGAGGTGATACACAAGTGTGTTGCTCAAACACTCCTCATATGGCCAGTACAAATCTATAGAATCACAGGAGGCCATGAGGATTTCAGATGTTCAAGACTTAAAGGTTGATGCAAAGGTTGTCAAGTCAAATCAAGTAACCTTTGTTGGCATCACATAAGAACATTCAGAATACATTCAGAATAGATAGGCCAGTATGATCTCGTCGCCACCCCAACGGCACAGCAAAGGTTGTCAATAGATCCTGAAGTATCACACCTGTATTTTCCTTTAGACTGTTCCAGATCAGACTCCCTGGACACCAGGACTTTCCTTTTTTGCCAATTATTGTTA
This sequence comes from Podarcis melisellensis, assembly GCF_964234715.1. Taxonomy (NCBI): domain Eukaryota; kingdom Metazoa; phylum Chordata; class Lepidosauria; order Squamata; family Lacertidae; genus Podarcis; species Podarcis melisellensis. Next base: position 49,332,992 of record NC_138539.1, read on the forward strand.
TTTATTTTACAAATTATTACAAATCATTACCAAATTAATTCAACTTAAAATAATTTTCTACAACTGGTTTCCTGCTCTCCTTATGAGATATGTCTAAGATAGGCCCATGTTGCTGTGTAAGTTTCCTTTAACTTAGTGAATTGGGTGTCCCTTCCTGGAGTCATCTGCTCCTAGAAGTTCCTACTGTACTGCACACTTTTTCAAAGGTTGGATTCTTACCCTTTTTCCCAGATATGGTCTCTGGAAATGTATCTTCCATTTGGGAGGGAGAAATACTACTGCTGCTGGGTGATTTCTGTACATACTCCTCCTAGAAGAAAGAAAATAGGTCATTTAGATATTCTTGTTGATCAATTGCTTCCACTTTAAAAAGCAGACAACATCTGCAATACTTTATTTAACAAGTTCCAATTAAAAGAAATGCTTTAGCATTTCTACATTCTAGTTATTAGCAAACTTTTCATGTGCCATGATCAGAGTTTTTATCAACACAAGGTACTGAAAAACACTAGTATATATAAACATTGGATCACATTAATAAAAAATATTGCTAGAAGACAACAGATTACAAAATCTTGTGGTTGTCCCCCCCCCCAACACCTTTGCTCATGTACCTCTTTGCTCTGTTTCCATAAATTTTCTTATGTATATACTCAACAAATATTACTTTTATTCATTTGAATTTAGAATAGAGTTTGCAGCTTACATACTTATAAAGTATAACATGATTACTTAGCTGGTATTTCTACTCAATATAGCATTTTTCCTATTTCTTTAAATTGTATTGGTAATTTACTTTCAATTTATTATAACATGAAATTCAACCTAAGGTCGTATTTACATTATATACAATCCAAGCTGTATTCTCCTGGCTATAAGCATTGAATAAATCACTGTCCCCGGCCAGTAACAGGAGCTTCACATTTTTCTTTTATGGCATCTTCTTTCAAAAATGGAATTTCAAGTTAAATAAGCTGTAGCTCAGAAATTACACTCAAGCCCTTTCACTGATTGCTGCTATTGTTTAAGTACTTTATCACCAAATCATGACATGGCATGGTGGAAATTTGCACGTCCATATTCCAAAGCAAACTCACTTGATACACAAAAATTTCTGTGCAGGTCATAACGTGGTTCTCTTTGGAATCCAGATCCACAACAAATACTACAAGGTGGTTCAAGAGCTTCATTTTTAACTTTTTTTAAAAAGGTACAAGCCATTCTGAGCAGCTACAAAGTACAGCTCCTGTTGCATGGATTAAAAATGGAGCTGCAAAGGCCCCCGGAACAATAGTTTGTGATTATGTGGCATCACTGAAGAAAATTATATGGCAGGGGGTGGGGATGGCATGATTGTCCCTATGGGTTGAAACACATTTTTTTTTAAAAAAAGTGAAATCGGCATAAACCAAATTTGAACTATCTATCCATCTGTAATCAAGACTTCTATGTCAGGACTTTAGAGAAGAGAGCTGTAATTAATTCAGTTTCTGTTTAAGTTAAATAAGAGTTAACTTTAACTGAGACACTTCTTGTTAGCATTATATATAAACAGCGTTAAAACCTTGATGATTTTATCATAATGCATTTTGTAATAAAAATATTCTGGTACTGTAAGTTTGCCTGTTCCAACTCCTCAGTAGCTGAGGGTGGGGTGAGAAAGAGGTGAATGCTTCTGTGACAAGCATGCCTGACCTGGAAATTTTTATAGGCATCAGGAATGCTACCTGGCTGACTGGTGCATGGAAGTTTACCTGCTTGATGGCGTGTCTCCTTGCAATTGCCTTGTTAGCCAAACAAACTGAATCCCCATAGAACATCCCTTAAGTCGCCTGTTCAAGTATTGCTTTGACCTTGAGTCCTAGCAAAGGTTCACGGAAACCTACTTAGGTTTTGTTCACCAAATTTTAGAACTGGGTTGTTAATCTTAAAAGGAAATGTGGAAAACCTCACATTTTGTCAAGACTGATTCATTACTTGTTTTATTTAGGGGAGGGGATACAGCATTATAACCCAACTGTAAGGTATCACTGAATACAGACAAGAGCAAAAAGAAGGTTGAACTCTGATAGACTTGTGACAGATAGAAACTGTTACTCTACAAGAAATGCTATGTGCTGTTATTCAGCCTGAGCTTCCAGAATTTGGAAGGGCCATAAAGTTCCCTGGGACTAGAACAATCAGACAAAACCATGCCAGCACTCCCAAAGAAACCAAACATGGACAGGCAAATACTGCAGTGCCTCCTCTTCACTCAAGAGTTTAAAGAATGTGCAGTGCTGGGCACAGGAATCACATGCAACTTATTGAAAGATCTTGCACAGCCCAAAGTCTCTCTCGTCTCCACTCTAGTTCCTGAGCCACCAACCTTCAAGGGATGCAGGGCCACCAGCTTTGCTGAGAAGCCAGACACCTCCATATGATCATCATCTGACAGCGGCCATTCCACAAGGCAGAAGGGAAGAGAAGGGATATAGACCAGTTCATTGGCAGAACTGAGAGACCAATAACTTTGGCTACACCTGTTCTTGAACTTCTTCTACCCCCCCCCCCAATGATTATTAGAGTAACTTGTAACTTAAACCTAAGTTTGCTTATTTCCTTCTCCCTTAGTCCTTTTCCTTTTTGTGTCATGTCTCTTTAGATTTTAAGCCTGGGGGCAGGAACTTGCTTGTATTGATCTCTAATTGCTCTGCAAAATATAATACCTTGAACAAAAAAAGTCTGACAAAATAGAAATTAATCAACAAAAATGTAAATCCAGAAAAGAGGTTCAGACCAGCCAGCACCTTACCTCTGAATCTGAGCTATCCAGTTCAGCCAAAGTGGGAGCTTTCAAAAGTCTCTTCCGTTGTACTGTCAACTTAGTAGCACCAATGCCATTCACCTTTGCTTCTGATGAAAAGCTGCCATTCTGACAGCTTTCTGAAAGATTTTTGGAGGCCTCTGGTGTTGATACATCTAGGGGGGGAAAGAGAAAAATTATTGTGGTGGCACAGTAGAAAAGTGTACTCCACTTATACTGTACTTGTTTCTCACAGCGCAATTAATACTGAAGTTTCACAACTGTGAAATTTATCTCTTTTTTCTATAAAATTACAGACACTGGAGTGCAATGTGGATGTGATGCAACAGAAAAGCATTAGTGGATCTGAGGAGGAAGGGAAGCATGTGACGTTCACAAATGTACTTTCAAAAACCTGATCTCATTCAAATTATAAACTTATTTGTGTTTCTAGCAGATAACCCTTTGCTCAAAGTTCAATAAAACCAATAAAATGTTAAAACATGGGGGGCACTTTTGCCCATGTGAACCCTCCTGTACCTCTACTAGACTTCAGTTGTGCTGAAAGGTACCTATGTCAGTAGAGCCCGAGACTCTTAATTCCAGGGTTGTGGGTTCCAGCCCAATGTTGGACAAAAGATTCCTGTGCAGGGGGTTGGATTATATGACCCTCATGGTCCTGTCCAATTCTATGATTCTATGACCTATTTTTCACTCTCTGCCCAAATGCATATTCTGAATCATACACACACACACACACACACACACACACACACACACACACACACACAGTCCCTTCATGGGGTGAAGCAAGTGCCTACTGTCAGATCCACATGGCCGGAGGGCAACAGGGAAGCAAACAAGGCTACTAGGTTGGGAAACCACCCCTGATACTTCTGCCCCCTGCCCAAGAATCCTTGAAAATCAAAAGACTTTGAGCTCCAGCAACTGCTCTGCAATTATAAACTAAAAAACTGAAGGTCTCCGACCTGATGCACATGGGCACCAAGGAAGGCTTGGGAGGGAGTCAGGTTCATGATTTCTGCTTACGGAATATCCCAGGCCCTGATTGGATGGGTGTTGTAAATAATCTATTCCAATTATATAAATCTGTGCTTCTATTTTTAGAGGCAAATCTACTTTGATTTTGTGAAACTGTGGATAAACAAATCATCCATCCAATATTGCTAAAAATAGTTTTAGCATATCAGCAGCCAGCTACTTACACCTTGCAGAACCCAAAGGAAATTCACAAGGAAACATACACGCAAAGAGAAAATATAACAAAAAGAAAAGAATAAAGCTCAAGGATAGCTTGAAATGCATTTTACCAGACTATTTTTTGGTCACATTTGTAAGTATTTTGCAACTGATATGTAGTTGGGAAAAAACATTTGTTTTTTACCGTTAAATAATTCTATTACCACTTAAGATATAGATTTTAAAAAAACAGGAGTCTTGTGGCACCTAACACATTTTTGTGGACAACAGCCAACAGATGCACGAAGGGAGCTAAGGGAGGAGGATTCTAAACAGTGAAGTGCAAGGAAAATGATATGCAGGTAAGTGCAGACTGTGATAGTTATGCTATTTCCACCATCCTTTGCTTTCCTTCGACTTCACGCTTTACATTCCTCTTCCCTGCCAAATGTGTGTATGTACCGTATATGTGCACATGCATGTGTATGTGTGTGTGTATAGATAAACATACAGACACAACTGCAGGTAACATTTGATGAAGAGGACTAGTCTATGGAAGTTTATGGGGGATTGCTATGGGTTTCTTATGTTCTTGTTCTTGTTTTTATTATGTGTTTTGTGTTTTTATTTTGTATTTTGTATTTTAATGCGGTGAACTGTCCAGAGAGCTTCTGACAAAGAGCATCAAACAAACAAACATAAAAATGAATTTGTTAGGTATTTAAGGTCCCACAAAACACTCTATTGTTTTTGCTGCAAGACACTTGTATCCCTCTGTCATATGATATATATCCCTACCGTTTCCCAGCTTTTAGTTATCTCAAGAGAATCAAGGCCACAATGTCTTCAGACCAGTAAAAAATAGAATAAAATATTGGAAGCAACTGCTTATAACCAATTTTCAGACTGAAAATAATTCAAACAGACGGTAAAGGGCAACTAACTTAAATTTACAGCAAAAAATACAGCTAGCTATTTGATCTCTCACACACCACAAAATTACTGTAAATACAGGGCTTTTAAAGGCTGTTTTTTGTCAGTATAAACTCTGAAATGATAATTAATTAATTCAATGCAGATTAATTTAGTCAGACAAATGGGAAGCAATAGCAGTTACTTCCAGTGTCAGGCAGCAATTCCAAGACAAACAGTAGCCTGGCTGCAGAATATACATTTCTCATCTTGCCAAGATGGAAAAATAGCTATCAAATATCACAGGCTGCAATCTTTTTTGGAAAACTGCTAAGTTGGATCTCTTTATAGTGCAATCCTATACATGTCTACTCAGAAGTAATCCATTTGTTTTCACTGGGGCTTATTCCTAGATAGGTATGCATAAGAGCCTTAATGCTATGACATTTTGTATCAGTTTCTACTACTAATGTGTAAAGAAAGATAATACAAAACCAAAATGGAATTCACCTTTTCTTTCTAGGTACAGATTACTGTGCTTACCAAATGAATCAAAGAGAACATAAATTATATATGAACATGAGCAATCATGTACCCATATGCTGTTTGTGTTCAAGAGCAGCTTTCATTGGAAAAGGCAATTAGAACAGATGCTTAGGATTTTTAATATGCTGTTTTCCTAGATATGGGTACAATCTGGAGATGACAGGAAAATAAAAATAAGTCACAAGGTGATTTAGGGATTATCCAGACTTCCTCTTCCAGGCACAACTCTGGACTTTAAAGCGCTCTGTGTGCAGAAAACCTATTGTTGTTTGCCCCGATTCAGTGGTAAAATGCAGGTTTGGACACAGAGCTTTAAAGTGCTGACCTGTGCCTAGAAATGTGGCACAAAAGGAATTGTGGACGAGCCCTTAGATAAGAATGATTGTGTGGCTAGTCCATACTTAAACATGTTGCTAGTTATAACTTGAAAAAGACAACTTCAAAGCTAGGGTTATGAATTTGACTTGTTTCAATAAACCATGATTTACGATTAACCACGTCAATGTAACCCCAGATGCTGCTAATCAAAATCAAAATTAAAAACAACTGATGTCCTCTGTGTGGCTATGCTGGAGTAGCAGTAGGGTGGCTGGGTGGAAAAGAGGACAGGGCACCAGCACTTCTAGAAGAGAGAATTTCATTATAGCTAAACCTGCTGGAATTCCTTCTTCTTGAAAAGGAAAATGTTATGGATAGTTGTAGCCCAGAGCTTCTACACCTTACCAAATTAATCTGTGGAGGACGGAAGCCTATTAGAGAAGAAAAGGAATTGGGATTCAAGAATAGGGTGACATAAATCTGTATATAAGAACATACGGATTTATGGTTGCATGTATGCTTTTTGTATGGTTTTTTCATTTTTTTCCTTTTTTCCTTGATGTTGTCATTTTATTATTTTGGTTATTTTATTGTCTGTGTTTGTTCATCAAGTAAGAAAACAAATAAAAAGCAAAATAAAAAACACACAAATTAATCTGTGGAAATGATGTTTGTCTCCCTAGGCATAACTATGTTCACAATCCTAGTCATGAAAACCTTTGTCCTGGTTTCTTCTGTCATTCTCCTTGATGACCAAGTAATTGATTATCAAGGAAATTAGAAGTCTCCTCTTTCAATAAACTGCACTAGATGGTGAGTAGGCAGAAGTAGGGAGGACCATCTATTTCTTAGTTAACATTATGTCTTTGATCAAATCTTAGGAGAAATCCTAGTTCAGGCCTTTTCATTTAAAGATAAAATTCCTGATTCAATTAAGTAGCTGAATACCAGGAATTGTGCACTGATATTAAAGAATCTGTTCCTAATTTTCTTAATTTCCATAAACGGCTTCCTCTGTAACCTCCCTGTTAGTAGACAGTGGGTTCAGAGAATAAGAGTTATCGTTTCCTCTGAAAATAGTTCCCTGGTGGGATCTTTGTTAAATTATTAATTACTGAATCCTCTTTGCACAGCTGGTCGAAACATCAAGTAATTTATTTGAACCATTTCAAGATCAATTGAATAACTGCTTCAGCTTCAGACTTAAAAAGTATTTAATTTACAAGCTCTATGGAAGTGGATTTCCAGTTACATTTTGGGGGATCGGATAATCAAAGAATAGCTGGGTTAGGGGAACAATCCATCTCTCCCTCAGCTCTTCTATCTTCTAGTTAGAACTGAATTCAAACCAAAATAAAATGGGCAGCACTTCACATACATAAATAAAATTGCATATAATATGAAATACATTCCCTGTCACCCTCTTTTACATAAAACCACTGAAAGCAGCGCTTTTAAGCTAAAAACAGAAACAAACAAAAAACCTTCCTCTCCCAACACTTCTGTCTAGCCAGCTGCTAAAACTGACCAGAAATATCAATTAGAAGGAATGTCTAGATTTAAGAGGTGAGGAAAATGTGAACAGCAAGCATGACCAATGTAGTAACATATTATGATTAAAGTTATTATGATTAAAGTCAGTGGCTCCATAGGCATCCCTATGTTCCTCTAACACACATTGGCACACACCAAGAGATGGAACAGGTCTTCTGGAGGAAACCAAGTATGGCAGCAAAGGCTTAAAGCAACACCTTCCTGGAGGGTAAATGTCAGAAACCTGAGGGAACTGTAGTGGTTACAGGGTGGGAGATAACTCTCAGATGGGAGAACTGGATGGACTCACTTTCCTTCCTGTTGCACCCACTCACTAGTTCACACAAATTCAATAAAAGGTGGCTAGCGTGCACCGCCTCCCCTTTCTGGTGGCAAAGGCAGCCTCATGGAACAGGCTTCTACTGGAAGGTTTGATGGGCCATGAGATTTGACTCCCTATCCATAGTGCTTCCTCCCCCAAAAACATTCCAATTTATACAAGGGAGATTTCATAATAAAAATCAGTATAACCAGTATAACCAGGCTGTGAAGTATAATCCAGGCTGTGAAAATTACACAGCCACATATGTTTTTGGCTAGTGGCTTGTCCACTGTTGAAGGACTAATGTAGAGTTGTGGTTCTGTGGCAACCTGTTGGAAGTATAAATAAAACAGGGGCCTTTTAAAACCAATGGTCCTTGTTCCATCTGCATGTGCAGACTAATCTTCATGCCCTTGATCTTCCCAAGAGTCTATCTGATAGTTGACACACTTTGGTGTCACCTTCAACAACAGGATTATGAAGAGCAGCTGCAACTCTTTTCAGCTCTTGATAGAGATGAGACCTTCCATTACTTACAGCCTCCTTATTTACTCAGTCCTCTTTACTCAAAACATTGACCTCTACTGCTGCTCAGACCATCTCAAAATGCTTCTTCATCCACATGTCCACTCTGACTTTAAGCCCTTGTTTCCTGTTACAACCCTTCCTCCAGTTCTACCAATCTTCTGCACTTTATTTCCTTCCCTTCCTTTCTTGCCCCCTACTCTCAGTTTTAAGACAGTAAGTTCCTTGTAGGTAGAGACTTGGCTGTTCTTTACAAATGAAACTCTAAGGTGTCACGTATAGCAATGGTACTGCATAAACCAGAGGTGTGCAACCTTTTTGGGTCCATGGCTCTTTGACCAACTACATTCTTTCTGTGGCACCCCTGTATGGCTCAGGAGCCCAGTTATATCACCCCTTGCCTGCAAAGCTGGCAGCCACTCACCACATTTTGAACACCCCCCTAGTGGAGTGTTCATCAGCCTCCTCTCTTCCCCCGTCTCCTTGGGAGTCCTCTGGGCAGCTGCAGCTACCATCACTGGTCTCTGAGCTGCTCCTCCTGCCCCAAAGAGAGATGCCTCCTCTCACTGCCCCACAGGGGCCTGAGAAGCACCCCCGGCCAGCCCCAGAGGCACCATTTGCCTGGAGAGATTGTAGCCAGGGCTGCTGCAACAAACAGCTGTGCAAGCCTTTGGGAGGCAGAAACATGAGAGGGCATCAGAGGTAGGAGGGAGGGAAAGAAGAACAGAGACCAGTGTTGCCCATGGCACCCCTGATTATCATTCAAGGCACCCCAGGTTGCCATGGCACACAGGTTGAAATAATTATAGTGATAGTGATGAAAATAACAGAGCCTAATTCACAAACAAAAACTATACTTAAACTATTTGGACAAACATTGTAAAAATAATACAAATAAGACTACTGCTCTCCTTTTTGAGGGATTCCCTATTTGTAAACATCAAATCATCAGACAAAACAAGCAGGGAAGTTGATTATGATGAAAGCACCAATTAACATGGAAGCAAATGGAAATATTCATTTTTAAACAATTGAATAAAACACACACATACAGCAACACAGTTAAAGAAAACTCCTGAATACAGCCTATTCTTCCTTAATCCAAAATCATCATAACTGAAGCTTGTGCTGATCATGTGCTAGCCCACTTCTATCCACAAACTCCTCAATTTGCTCCCCAAAAGCACAACTCAGAGGAAGGTTCAGAATTCAGATGATAAAGTACCAACATCACATTTCTGTGTGATGCACATGCCTGCCTGTATAAAACTTTTTAAACAGAAACAGAAAAGCAAAAGCTCTTTAGATAATATTCAAATCCAAAGCATGGTTAAAATCTGTAACATGTTAAATAGTAAATCTACAGCATATTAATGTATTAGTGTGAAAGGTTATGGGTCAGATCCAACATATTACAAGTGGGTGTCCATTTGTGCAACAGGATTTCACCTCCCTTTCCTCCCCACAGCAGCCCCTCTGGAGCAGATTTTGGGGGCATGCAGGGGGGCTGAAATGGGGAGAAGAGAAACACAAAGCATTGTTGTGCAAGCAGGCAGATATCACTGGATGTCACCCTGTTTAATGTAGCACATATAATTTTAGTAATAGAAAAAAGAGAGTACAGTGGTACCTCTGGTTACGAACTTAATTCATTCTGGAGGTCCGTTCTTAACCTGTGGTACCACTTTAGCTAATGGGGCCTCCTGCTACTGCTGCTGCTCCGTCAGTGCACAATTCTGTTCTCATCCTGAGGTAAAGTTCTTAACCCGAGGTACTACCTCCGGATTAGTGGAGTCTGTAACCCGAAGTGTTTGTAACTCAAGGTACCACTGTATCTATTGAAACAACCTCATAAGGTTATGAGTTCAAGAAAGAACAGTAAGTTCTCATTTTATCACCCTTCCTCCTCCCCTATTCCATGTGAATTCTCTCTCTCTTAGATTTTCAGAACTAGCCATGGCTAATGTTATGCCTGCACGAGAATCTTTGCTAGCCCTGCTTAGCTCTCCCCAGAGTTCTGAAAGTTACTTTTAATGATAGTTGCAAACTCTTATTTGGTGCTTACCATAGTTAGATGAAATACTAGTACACATGTGCTATTACACTACATCATGGTTCAGGCCCACTGTGAGCACCTGCAATGGTCAGGTAAATGCTGGGACTCATAGGCCCCAGGAAGGCCATTCAGGGCTAATGCTAGACTCTGAAATAACTTTTCACTGTCTTTGTTAATTTTTTATTTTTTTTACCAAAGTGGTGTCCATGCTGCAAAGTGGCTGCCAAGGCTGCATCCACCCACCATCTGCTTTTCCTCAGAATGCTTCTGGAACCTGATGCCAAGAGGTATTCTGGGAAATGAAAATGGCAGGTGGCAATAGCCTCAGAAAGTGCTTCACTTTGCAGTGTACCTGCCACATTGAGAAAACATGTTAAGAAGTGACAAAGCTACTTGTTGAGCTTACTTGATGCAAAGACCAGGGTGATATGGGAGGTCCTAGGAGGGGATTTTCTCCTGTACTCCTTCAAACCTAGCTCTGATCTTGCCATATGAAAATAAAAGGGAAGGAAAATTCACATGTGGAAGTGGAGGAAAATTGCATGAGCCTAGAGGCCACTGCTAATCATGGTTAGATCATGCCTGTCATTGGCTCATGTATGAAGGGAGTTCTGGACCAACACTGTTGTGGAGCATTGCACTGGTACAGTGAACCAACAGAACCAATCTTCTATAAACGGTTTGTGAATAAATTTATAAGAACCCAAGAAGAGTCTACTAGATCAGGCCAATGGCCCATATAGTCCAGCACCCCATTATCACAGTGGCCAACCAGATGCTTGTGGTAAATCCGCAAGAAGGATTTGAGCACAAGATGATTCTCCCACCCTGTTTTTCCAGCAACTGGTATCCAGAAGCATTATTGCCTCCAACTGTGGAGGCAGATAAGAGCCATCATTTGATAGCCCTTTCCTCCGTGACTGTATCTAATCCTATTTTAAAGCTGTCTAAGCTAGCGGCCATCACTGCCTGCCATGGGTGCGAGTTCCATATAACTTTGTGCTGCATGAAAAAGTACTTTCTTTTACCTGTCCCGAATCTTTCAAGATTCAGCTTCATGGAATGTCCACATGTACTAGTGTTATTAGAGAGGCAGAAAAACTTTTCTGAAAAACTTATTCCACGCCATGCATAATTTTATCCTTGTCTATCATGTCACCGCTTACTCACTTGTTCTCTAAACTAAAAGTCCCAAATGCCACAACCTTTCTTCATAGAGGAATTACTCCTTCCCTTTGGGTGCCCAGTCAGAGTAATGGGTATTTACTCAAATATATTATACTAGCTCTGCACTCTTCTATAACTACAGTATTTTTTAAAATAAATGTTTACACAAATGCTAATGATTTTAGTGTGTATCTCAGATGATATTTAAATTAATCTTAAAAACTGCAGACTAGGATTTGGAAAAACATCCTTCAGATGTTTTTCTTACGTTAAACAAAGAAATGGAATGGAACACGATTTACAGTTATCACAATAACCACGTCAGGTGCTGTAGCACTTTTTACCTGACAAGTCAAAACTGTAAGACATGCTAAGAGGCCGGATTGCTGGAAAAAGAAAAGAAAAGAAATCAAAATGACAAAAGAAAAACAATCTGTTTTTAAGGGAACACAAAGAAAACAGAAGGTTAGTTTAAATGAGAGACATTTCAAATTGTATTATACAGGCCAATCTAAATCTGAAATGAGTCAGACACTTTTTCTTTACAGCAGTAAAGGTGTAAGTGTAAACACTGCAACAGCATCATGGGAGGTTGGAAATACATTAACACCTGGATCCTAAACATGTATTTCCCTGGAAGGGCCAGTTTAGCTAATATTAACTCCACATGCAGAGCACAGTGAGTATGATATTTAAAAGATCTTTACTGCATTTGCAGCCCCCAATATGCGCGTCTATAATATACCTATCATTGTTGCACATTCTCATCAGGGATGATGCTGGTGTACAGATACTCTGCATAACTGGGCTGCACATGTGGTGATAATCTTTTAAACATTACACTGCCTTCACATTACATAGCCATAAGTAAAGGCTTTCCTGAAGCCTGCATGCAGGATTAATACCTTCTAATTTGGCCCGAAGTCACATTGATTTCAGTAAGGGCCACTTGACACATGACAAATTACTTAAATGAGTGTAGAAAATTGCATATAAATCTTTGTGTACACTGTTGCAAACAAAAAATACACATTTTTGTTGCTTCACATGTTTAATTGCAAGGAAGTTCTGACTGCTAGCAGGTTTCTGTGGCATATACACATGGAAAAACAGATCTGCAATTTTTCAGCTTTGATTTTGTAAATTCTATTTTATATTTCAAAATTATTCTGGTATAGGGAATTTGTCATGTTAGAAATGGCTATGAATGTACTTAGGATCACTGGTAAAGTAAAAAAAAAAAAGAATCCTGTCACAAAGATGCTGCTGAAAAGGTTATTCTGTAATAGAAATACATGCATAAATACATAAGGAGGGTGAGGGAGGGTGGCAAACATTATGGCACTACATTTCAAGGAGGTAGGCACATGCAATTGCAGAGGTACTCAAAATAGTTTGGTCAATTAATCTCAGTACTGGCATAAAATCCCTGACTCTACTCCCAACTGTAAATTGCCAAATGCACAAAATAACTATTCTTCAAAGATATCTATCATTTTTTTTATGAGAATAAGGTCATCTTGGCGGTAAAAAGAGCAGTTATTGGTGATTATAGTGTTTTCTCCAAATGCTTAAAGTGCTTCACATACTTCACTCAGTAATCCTTACAACAACCATGGAATGTAGGCCTGTATTATCCACAAATTACAGACATGGAATTAAGATTGAAAAATGGTGGTCTGCCTAAAGCTGCCCAATATGCTAAAATTTGAACTAAAATTGGTTTACAACTCATGCTTTTAACCACTTGACTATGCTCACATGAAAACTGAAAATAGGCAACTGCTGATAATCAGAGTATGCACTGCTGGTGCATAATTATATACTGTAAAGCTGGATGTGTAAATAGATAACTTGAATTGCAATAGTATTCACACTGAATATTCTGACACTATAATTTAGGGGTTGCTAAACTCCACTTTGGAAGAAAAGATCCATCCTCCCTAAGCAAATTTTTCTGCCTTCTAGTAGCAGCAGTGAAAACAACAAAAATTAAAGAAACATTGTGCTGGTATAGGTGGAGCCTAGCGCCCTGATGGGGACGAAGATGGTTCCCTCCCCATTTATAGGCATTTCCTTCTTTATTGCCTGTGACATTAATAGTAGATACACAAGTCCTCTCATGTTGGTGCTGTTTTATGACTTTTAAATAAAAGTTTTAATATGTGAGAGTTTCAGCATTTATTTATTTTTAAGTGTCAGACAACAAATATCTCTTTCCAGTTGCATCAATGCCCTATAATTTCATTGACTTGTTTTTATTTAGTTTTTGAGAGGATGTGTGTTCTTGTGTCCAATGCTGCAGCATATATCTACCTTGATTTTTATTAATGTAGAAAGTGGTATGGGTATCACTCTTCTCCAAGTTACGTGTGGACTAGATATCACACTATTGCATTTAAATCTTGTAGGACTACTGTGCAGAAATTGGAAGAGAAGTTAAAAACACACACCCCATACACCAAAAGAATAAGTGACATGTTGCTTTGTACAAAAGGAAAGCAACCACTGCTACTTGTCAATAAATTAGTTGAAAACTACTCCATGTGTCCAGCAAAGATCACTGTGGCAATTATTATTTTCCTAGACCAACATAAGAAAAACTGAAAATTGAAATAGCTGGTCTAAATCACTGATCATTATTATTACTTTAATAAACACAGAGCCCGTGTGCCTTTTATCAGAGCTCCTGAGCTTGCAGACATTCCATTTCACTTTAATGACTATTCTTATGAAGAGAGCTCAGTGAACATACTGGTTTTTTCACTCCTGCAAGAATCAAGCAACTTAGGTACAATCACCACCTATCAAAATCAGCAGGTGGGTTTTGTTTAGCAATTTCCTTCCCTCTTTAGCCCCTTATTCCCCACACCCCCAAATCAGCACAAAAGTGTGCAGGTATGTGGGGAATCACTGGAGAATATCTCATTCCCTGTTCTCGTGATAGAAGGCTCTGCTTCATCAATGAGCCTTCAGTAAGCGGAATGATACCAGTTGGATACAAGCCATTAGCAATATGCAATAATTTCATCAGCAGAGTACCACCCAGGACTAATATAATCAAAAATCAAAATCAAAGTACCTAGCCTGCTGCGCCTGATCTCATCAGGAGAGACGGGTCTCAGTTTTCTTTCAGACTTGATTTCTTCCAGTATTCTTTCATGGAGGCTACGTGGTCTTGGTGGGGTTGGTTTTAGTTTTCTTGCAGAGGCCTTGTGAACATTAATACAAAAGTAGAGAATTGATGCCAAACACTTCACAAGAGATGTGTACAGCAAATTATTATCATGGTGAAGTCTTTCATAAACTAAAACACACAGAGGGTTATGGGATGGATTCAGGCATTGATCCAGACAGGCTTATATAATAAACCTTACTGGTTCTGAACTAGATCAAATTCAAGATAGCAGGTCTGATAGACTTTGTTTCTTCATGTTGTTTCTCCTCAGTGCTCAATGCAAAGGCAGCTAATTTTTTGGTAGTAATTGTACTTGCCCCATTTAGAAATTAAAGTATTCCCCCACCCCTTTTCAAATAAAAAGGATATATTCATCAGGAACTGGGGGTGATGGGGGGGAAACAACAACTAGGAGGCTACAAGTTAAATGGGAAATATGATTTATAGTGAATTAAAGCCTCTCCCTCCTTGAATCAAGAAATACGGGTGTAAATAAAAATTGATATTGGAAATTGTGTGGACAGAGTCAGGAATGAAAAAACCCAGAAAGCAAACAACAAGGCTAGCTGAAATAGGTTTGTAAGGAATGCGTATTATTTCAACAGTGAGTCTGGCAGCAATAAAGTTAGTGCTTGTCTGAATCCTGTATATGTTAAATATCAAGGGGGAAAGATAGCATGACCAACAGGAGGAAGTGCATTTGGGCATACCTGTCCCTGGTTAAATGGCCCAACGAGTGTGTGAGGAATTAAGAGAGGCAATGTCTGGGCAGGAATTGGCCACAGAAGGGAGGAAGAGTACAAGACTCAAGGTGAGAAAACCTACTGAGAGCAATATACTGTGAGCAGGGAGAAGGAAAGTGAAAATACCAGAGAGTTTTATTTTAAAAGAATTCCTGTTACTTGTTTTAACTTTCTATGCAAGCATTATAAAGCTGAAAGGGGATAGATTATATGGAAAATGTTTGTGTTTTCTATTCTACAGCATTTTTCAGGTGAGAAGTGGTAGAAGCATCAATAAAAATAATTATTGCAAACAAAATATATTTAAAAGCTACATCTTAACTGGGAAAAGGCACATATCAGATTACATACTGGATTTAATGGAGGTCGAGATCGGATAAAGTCCAAGATAATATCATGAGCACTCTTTTTTAATCGTGGAGGGATATCCCCATTGACCTGAAAGAGAGAAAACTAATGTTTTATATGCACATCTGTATCATCTGGTAATTTGAAAATGGAAACAGGGCAATGCATCCTAAAACCATCATAATCACTGAAATGCATCAACAGTCTTCAATCAGCTAAGGGGTGCTGAAGATAATAACATGTTGTTTGACATTAAGAATTATCTTTGATGAATCAGACCAAAAATCCAGAACTATCACAACAGCCAAAAGGAAGCAAGGCACAATGGGAAGAATTCTGCTTGCTGCAGCCATTGGCAACCTCCACCTACATATTGCCTCAATTTCACCCACCCACCCAAATTGCCAAAATGATCATAACAGCAGCTGCTGGTCCAGCATTTTATTCTTACATAGGCCTGAAGGCCACAAACAGAATATGAGTGCAAGAGCACTTTCCTCACTTGTGATTCCCAGCAACAAAGATGTTATATGCCCTATAAGGCTTTTTCCGCCTGGGCTCTCTCTCTGTGTCTCCCACTGTCTGTTTCCTTCTCTCTTTTACTTACTTACACACACACACACACACACACACACACACACACACACACACACCTCTCTCCCCCTCTCTGGGCTATCAAATTTCAGCGGTGCCCCATGCAATGCTAAAATTCAGCACCCCCTGCCTCTCGTGCTCTGTTCTACACCATTGTTGAAGCATCCCTTGTGGCACCAGGACCCAGTGCGGACAAACCAGTCGCACCGCCTTTAAAACTGCCTCTGCACACACCATGGAAGAGGAAGCAATTTCCAGAGGAGTGGTCTACAGAACAAGAGCGGGCCTGCAATGTCCAGAGGTCTGCATAATGCCATCTATACAACCTGCAGGGTTTCCACCACTATTCTATGGATATGTGTGGAATCATAAACCTGACTTTCACCAAAAGACACAGTGAAAGGTGGTCATTTCTTTTTAAACTTGTGTTGTCACAGCTTACCATAACTTTCCTTAAAGTATAGCGTTTGGATCGAATATCATCCATCAGCATCTCATACGGAGTGAGCTGATACTCTATGGGAAGAGGATTGAACTGACGTTCTTTAACTTTCTTCAGTTTCACACCATCTCGCAAGTCTCGCATGACCTGCACCCAAAACTGAGCCTGAAGAATCAAGAACATTAATATTTTTCAGAATCCATAATCAAATGTTAGCCCACTAAGAAAAATAACTAAGCTGATCCAAAACATAATGATCACTAGTTTAAATTAACTTTTATAACTTTTCTTAGTTGTGGTTTTAAATATAAAATTTTATAAGCTTTTATAGGTATTATATAAATTGTATAGATAATGTTTATAAATTTATGATATTCTGATGTTTTTATTGTACACTACCACAATATGTTTTAAGAGTTGGAGGTTTGGAAATATGCTTATCAATAAATAAAAACACATGAACAGTAAAACAAAAACAAAAAACACTCCACAATCGTACACAATATTTGGCCACAATATTTAGTGTATTATTTACAAGGCAGTATTACCCAATCAGCAGTTTTTAAATCATCAAGATCAGCGCTGGAGTCATCAGTTCCTTCTCTGTCCATTTCCTGCATCTTCTTCAAATTCTGAAGGTTAAAATAGAAGGTAGATATGTTGCAATGAAACAGCAGCAGTATGGTCAGAATAGATCAGAACCAGCCCTTTCATAACCAAAAGAGGCTGTACACTAGCGGAACGGCATCTTTGAATCTCAGCCAATATATTTGCAATGTGGGCAACAGATGGTGAATAGAGTGGGGATGAAGTGGGGTCCAGAATCAAAATGGTAGAGACAGAGAAAGGAGGGGCACAGGCAAGAAAACAACACAAGGTTAATGAAAGGGATTTCAGTTCTTCCTGCAACCCTTGTTAGTCTGGGTTTGATGTCAACGCAGGACTTCAAGAATGGACTCTGGCTTATCAGTGTTGGATCAGTGGTTGCTTAAAAAAGTTGTTATCCATGACTTGATTCAGAATGTCACTGCTGACCTGAGATCTAATAATACCTGGGATAGCTCAGTTGGTAGAGCATGAGACTCTTAATCTCAAGGTTGTGGGTTCGAGCTCCATGGTGGGCAAATGACACCCATAGTCCCTTCCAAAATTCTATGATTGATCTAAGAGGGTGGTATCAGCCTTGAAGCTAGGCATTTAGATTTGCAGATTATTACCTTTAGAAGGTCTATATGGTCTAACACTGGGGGCCCATTAATATCTGTGAGTGGATGCATTGGTTTCTGTTTCCCCCAAAAGTGAAGTCTATAGGTTGAGAAGGAGGTCCTCTTTGGTGGGGTACCCATATACCTAATATGAAATGTATTTGAACATCCTGCCCTATCTCCAAGCTATTCACCGTACTACCACCACCACCACTAATAATGATAATAAATAGCTGACATTTGTATAACATTTTCAGGTGTTAAAAGCACTTCACATACATTAACTAGTTGTAATATTTACAACAACCTTATAATCAACCTTATAAACCTGTAATATAAGGAATGGAATCTGTTCATCTGTTGTTTAAATTGGTTTATTGCTAGATTTCTAGACCTGACCTTTTTAAAGGTACTTTACTTAACTTGATGTAATAGTGTCATATTTGTCACAGTTTGTGTCAGATGAAGCCATGCGTATATGTTTCCCTTCTATTGTTTTCTTATTATTTCCTGCATCTGTATATAAATCTTTCCACCAAGGAGATTTGATTATACACTGCTCTGCTTAACACTAGAAATCTCTGCACCACTGCCAATTGAAAGTTTTGTATAAATAATGTGACACATTCCATTATAATTTCACCTAACTGAAACCTGAATTTCACTCATTGTTGTTTCAGGTAAATAAACTAACTTTTTGCTAAGAACATGTTGTAAAAAGCTGCTGAAAATTTAATGATCCCAGAAAAGGTTGACATCTGTTGGGAAAGATAATACAGGGAAATCTCCCCTGAGAGATCATTTGAAAGCTTGAGCCATTGAGAGAGATTGCATTTCCTTCTTTATTTTAAATAACAAGTGTTACTGCTTTCTATACAAAAGGGCAGGTAATAGACAGTTTGGATGCTTGATGTGTAAACTCTATTGAATAAGCATATTGTTGTTGTTTGTATTATAGAATTGTAAAACCAATTCACCCTGACTGCTGTATTACGATGAAAAACTAATGAAAATGAACATTAGGGCACTAAGTTTCATGGCAAGAGGTTTAATGACATCACTACTTCCAGCAAATTAGTCATGTGCACAGTCAGCTTCTGCAAAAATTATGCAGAACAAGTTTCTACTGAACTCAATCTGGGGGAAAGGCTGTAATTCTGAACAAAATGCAATGAGTGCACTTCCACAGCAGGCTCACCACACAAATTATATACATCTGTACACATTCTAGTTTTATCATATAAGCATGAAAAAATAGACCCTGTGGATGACATTGAACATAAGTCGAATCCTCAAATGAGATTTGTTGAATTGACAGGAAATGGCTCATTCTTTATTGAACCAAAGGTCACTGCAGCATTAAATCAGAGTGCACAGTCTAAACCTCTCCAGAGAGCAGTTATTTTAAGAGCTTTCTGGTCACCACAAATTTAAGTCTATCAATGTTTTTAATATACCACCTAAATGCTAAAAGCTGCAATATTAACTTCATTTACCTGGAAGTAAGCCCCACTGAATTCAGTAGGACTGTACTTCTGAGTAAAGAAGGTTAGGATTGTACTGCAAGTCACTGTCTGTCAAATCTCTGTCGTCAAAAGGAATTGTTAATACGTACTAAAAGGCTAAAGTTGCCAAAACCAGGTTGCCATTTTAATATCAAACTTTCATTCAAAATTTGCAAATGTGTGAAAGCTCAGCATCTGTCTCATATTTAAGTATGTGCAGCATTACATTTGATCCCTTTACATTTTTTATTAACTCTTAGGGCTGGCTCCCCTAGTGGAAGCCAGCACAAGGATTCCTGCTAGTGCAATGAGGCTTTCCCCTCTTCCCCAAAAAACCCTGAACAGCACACAGTGAGATGAGAGGGGAGATAATTCTGCTGGGCAAGCAGAAATGCTTGTAATGATTGAACAATCTATTTAGTGTTGTATTTCATCCTTAAATATTTAATTTTATCACAATGCCTGCATAATTAATTTGTGTTATAGAGTAAATCTGATGAAATTAATGAACCTAAGTTATTAACTTCAATGAATTAACTCTGAGTAGAACTAGCACTGAATACCACCCTTTATTTTTATTTAGCTGGGAGTTTATTATATGCAGCACCATACTGAACAAACTTGAAACTGTAAGAGTATGAAATGAAAAGAAACAGACAAGAGAAGAAATCTGTTGAAACTGAAGAACAGAAATATTGTTGAAGAGGAATAACAAAAAAGAAATAGGACCATTCTGAACGAGCCACTGGGGAACCAGCTCCAGTTGCGCCTCTCCCCCTGCCTCTCAGGAGGAGACAGAGGAAAAGGGAGGGCAAAACCACACACAAACTGCTCAGACTGGGACACACAAATGTTGTACTGTATAAGAATCTTTCATATCACTAGAAAGGTTCAAATATAGGAATATTTCAAGAGAGAGTAAAAGCCATAGGCAGGCTAGGTCTGGAAGAGGATGAGGAAAGGCTCTAAAAATCCTACCTAACAAGTCCAGTGGGAAGCATCATCCTTACAACAGAATGTCCTCCAACCTATTCTGGCAAAAATTACCTTTTTTGACATAGTATGTGTACATATTAGTGTACAGAACGAAACAAGTCTCAAAAATGAGTAAAGCAAACACTCATGACTTTTACCATGCTTACCTCTCTTGCACTTTTAATTCTGGCCAAGAATGTATACAGCTCCATTGTTTCTGCAAATAGTGCCCGGCACACTGCTTGATAGTGATTTGGTGCATCTGATCGAGTTGGTAGATGAGCAGCACAGAGCTAGGGGGAAACAAATGTTTTAATGATATAAGCATCATTGTTCTTGCATTATTATTATTATTATTATTATTATTATTATTATTATTATTATATTTGTATACTGCCCTTCATCTAAAGATCACAAAGTTCTAAAAATACATAACAAAGCAAAAAACAAAAACAAACCAATAATGCCCTTCCTACAAACACATTTAAGGGCTATACAATGTTCAATCAGCCAAAGGCATAAATACTGAGAAATGTTTTTGCCGGGGCGTCTGAAGATATATAAGGAAGGAGCCAGGCAACCCTCCCTGGGGGGAGCATTTCACAAATAGGGAACCACCACAGAAAAGGCTTATTCTTGTGTTGTTGACCTCTGGGGCTCTGGTGGAATTGGCACACAAAAAGGGGCCTCAGATTATGATTGCAGGGTCCAGGTTGGTTCATGTGTGGTCCTTGAGGTATTGTGGTCCTGAGCCATTTAGAAAGAGAACCTAAAATGCCTGCACTTAAAATATTATCAAATATACAAATGCACACAAGCACCCACCATTTGCATGCTAATTGTGTATTTTGATTATTCTATCACTTGGTAGACATGGAATAAGACTGGAATGCAATAAGGTCTGTGCATAAGCTGGAATACATTACAACAGGAGCAAAAAATAGAAGTGGAAGTGCTGCTTAACTAAATTTCTATGGGAAGCTTTTATTTTCAAACAGCTTCTGGGATGCCTAGAAACTGGGTTGCGGTATTCAGTTTTTGCTTAGATCACTAAGAAGATTAGAGCATTTCCATCTACATTCAGAGGTCACATTATGTAAACAGGGGAGTCTTGCCAGCTTCTCTCTCTGGGTTCATTCTCATTTGAGTAGGGAGCACAACTCTCCCAGCCAGCCTGGTGCTAACAGAAATCACAACTATCAGGAAAGATCAAACAAAACTTCTGGCTCCATTTGAATGTACTTCATCAAGAGTGAAACCAAATTACAACAAAATATTCACAACTGACTGACTTCTCAGAGCTCACTTGGCTTCTATATAAGCATTTTCAGATAAAGCCTTGAAATCTGCACCACAACAACTCAGTCTGTCTGGGATCAGAGTTCAAAAGATACACGCTTGCTTCCACTTCTAATCATCATTTGAAAAGAGCTGTATTACTGTTCTCTTTTCTCTAGAGAGTGAAAAAAAATCTTTCCCATGGGACCAAAAAGACCAACTAATGACATTTCTCTGATTAAGCAGCAAAAATATAGCCTGAATAACGTCATGCATTTGCTGTAGAACTGCAAGATAAAACACATTTCACCAAATCTTCATTTCAGAGGCAAAGCAAAGGCTTTGCAAAGGAAATCAGGCAGCTCTACCTAAGTCATTTCTCTCCTTCTACATAAGGGGTGGGGAATCTCTGGCTCCAGGCCAACCTTGGGCTGCCAGGAGGTCCAATTTGGCCCACAAGGCAACTTTCTCCAAGCCATGTATGCTCACCCATCAGCTGACGTCACTGGTGATATCAGCTGATGGGTGAGAGGAGAGGGTTTAATCCTGAATTGGCTGTATGCCCTGTTCCAAGCAGTAGGATTTAATCTCCACTCATTAGCTGATGAGCAGTAATTAAAGCGCTTCTCAAAAGCACTGCTTGAAACAACTCCTGTGCTTCCTCTGTGTGAGAGAAGGCAGCAGTGTGGTGGGAGAGAATAACCTGGTCTCCAGAAATGTTGTTAGACAGTCTTAGGGCCAAACTAGACAGGAGAACCATCACTGATCTCCTGTAATTAATTAAATATATATATATTTGAGAAACTGCTTTATCACTTATATACCCAGCAGGTCACTGCAATATGTGGGCGAGCTTCTGCTGCAAGCTCCAAAAACTACCAGAAGCCTGCTCCACAGTGACTCAGAGCAGGACTTTTGGTATGGTTGCCCACCTAAGGAACAGCATTCTTGTCGAGGTATGACAGGTGTCCACTATCTGCACTTTCTGGAAACAACTGAAGACACTTTTGTTCTTCACAGTTGGATGAAGAAAACTCTGCCACAGGCATTGGTTTTATATTGTTTTGTTTTTGAAAATACATCTACTTTTTGGTGGTGTCAGGGAACTGCCATCCAAAGAACCGGAGGTGCAAAGGCTCATTGAGGTTGAGAGAGAAGTAGCAGCGGAAGAGGGAACCAGTAGAGGGCGAGCAAGAACTCCAAGGGAAAGTGAGTCGGAGGGATGGCTCAGAGACGCTTCCAGCGAAAACAGTGGGGAGGTCTCAGGACCTCCTATAGGGACACCCACTCCTCGCTGGAAACTGTCACGCCGAGAGTCCAGAAGACGTGTTTCCGTTAAAGAGCTTTTATGTTGGAAACGATTCCGAAAGCAACCACTTTCGGATTCTACTAGCGATTGACGCAGCCATGCTGGAGGGGCTCCGTCACAGGCAGAGGTTTGAAAACCTGATCAAACTCTGAGGGACTTGCATTTTACGCACAAGCAGCTCATCATCCCATCACAGCAATCCGAAAGTCACCGAAAGCCAGCTTGTGCAGGGAGAGGCATCATGAGCAACCCAGCCGGAACCGGAGGAGCAGGAGCAGCTGGAGGGGGTCCAAGCCTGGAAGAAAGGTACAGGGCGTTGGAGATCCAGCTGGCGCTGCAAACGGCGAGGCTTGAGGAGAGGAGGGCTCAGGATGCAGAAAAGGGAAAGGAGAAAACCACCCCGCTCGCCAGAAAGGTGCCAGGATTGGTGCAGAAATTCGGGGGGGATCCCACGAACTATCATGCCTTTAGAACAGAGATGCAATACGCTCTCAACCTGCAGTTTGATGACTTCCCCGACGAGGAATCGCGAGTGGCTTTTGTAATTGGCCATCTCGAATCGGGGGCGAAGGACTGGGTTAGACCCCTGATGGCAGCGAATAATGAGATCCTAAAGGACACAAGGAAGTTTTTTCGTGCCATGGACCTGATGTTTTCCAGCGACATTGAGCAGGGGGTGGTGCGAAGGCAGTTAATGGCTTGCCAGCAGGGAAGCTGATCTGTCCGCGAGTACTGGACTGAGTTTACTATGCTGATTCATAAATTGGGGTGGGACCTATCGGCGGAACCCATCCAGATGCTTTTCGAAGAGGGGCTTTCTTTGGCCGTCAAAGATGAACTTTCCCGGGGGCCCAGGGCGGAGTCTATGGATCAGCTGACCAAATCTGCGCTGTCCATAGGAGCGCGCCAGGAGGCGAGGGCTTTGGAAAAGCGGGAAGGGAAAGGAGACCGTTGGAGGGAGCTCCGCATTCCAGACATTCCAGAACCACCTTTCCCGCCGGCAGAGCCGATGGAAGTTGGAACAGCGCGGGCGCGCGCAGTTTCAAATCCCAGTGAAGGGCGGAAGAAGGAGGGAAAGAGCGCCAAGAGATGTTATCTCTGCCAACAGCCAGGGCACTTTGCCAGAGTCTGCCCACAAAGAAAGGAATGGCAAGGGATGGCAGGAGCTGTTGGGGAAAAGGAAGAGGAAAGCAAGGAGCAAGTAAAAGCCAACGCCTGGCTGCCACCGTCGGGGCACAGCAGCCAGGCCAAAGAGCAGTGAAAGTGCCCACGCCGGAACCTCCCAGACCTGCTTTAGTGATAGAGGTGTTACCAGAACTGCCAAACGGACACCCACTGAAGATCAAGGCGCTTTTGGATTCAGGCAGCTCCTGTAATTTCATGAGTAAGGAGTTTGCAGCTGAGCACCAGATACAGACCATCCCTTTAAGTAACCCCTTGCAGGTGACTACGATTGACGGCAGAGAGCTGTTGGGGGGAGAAGTTAGCCAACAGACTGTCCCGATGATAATGAGGGTGGCAAGGCACACCGAAAGGATAGCGTTTAATGTGGCCACCTTGGGAGGAGCTCCCATCATTTTGGGGATGAGCTGGCTGGCGCTACACGATCCGCTTGTGGGCTGGCATCAGAGGGTGGTCTCCTTTGGGTCAGCGCATTGCCTAGAACACTGCAAGGAGGGGAAGGTTCCGGGAGGAGCCAGAGTCACCCTAGCCGGGATGGAAGTAATGGACAAAGGGAAGGTGCCCCCGCAATACGCAGATCTGAGCAACGTATTCAGCGAAAGGGAAGCAGACAAACTGCCACCGCATAGACCCTTTGACTGTCAAATCAACCTACTCCCTGGGGCCCAACTCCCAGTGGGCAAGCTGTACGCCATGTCAGACAGGGAGATGCAGGAGCTGAGGGAGTTCATTGACAAAAACCTGAAGCGAGGTTTCATCAGAGAGTCCCGAGCGGTGGGGGGCAGCCCAGTGTTTTTTGTGGACAAAAAAAACACAGATAAGCCGAGACTTGTGTGTGACTTTAGGGCCCTGAATGCAGTGTCGGAACCCCTGGCTTTCCCTATGCCCCGAATTGATGACATTTTGACCAGGGTAAGGAAGGGAAAGATTTTTACAAAGCTGGACCTGCGGGGGGCGTACAATCTGATACGCATAAGGAAGGGGGATGAATGGAAGACCACCATGTTCACCCCTTTGGGAGCCTTTGAATACCTCGTTATGCCCTTCGGTCTACAAGGAGGCTCCGCGTGCTTTCAAGCTTTTATTAACCACGTTCTGGGACCTTTGCTCTACAAGAATTGTGTGGCCTTTTTAGACGACGTGTTGGTGTATTCGGAAGATGAGGAGCAGCATGTGAGGGACGTTCGAGAAGTGTTGGGCAGGCTGCAAGCCAACCAGCTGTGGGTGAAACTGGAGAAGTGCCAGTTTCATACCAAGGAGGTGGAATTCCTGGGGTACCGCTTGTCAGACAAGGGATTGGCCATGGATCCAGGCAAGGTCCAAGCGGTACTGGAATAGAAGACACCGAAGACCAAGAAGGATGTGCAAAGATTCTTGGGGTTTGGGAACTTTTATCGGAAGTTCATCAAGAACTTTGCCCACTTGACGGCGCCCATCACCGACTGCCTCAGCAGCAAGAAGAAATTTGTTTGGACGGCAGAGGCGGAGCGAGCATTTGAAGAACTGAAAAGGGCTTTCGCCTCGGAAGAACAACTTCTGCATGTGGATTTACGAAAACCCATGAGAGTGGAAACCGATGCATCCGACCGGGCGGTAGGGGCGGTACTTCTTCAACCGGGGAGGAGTACGTCGGAGTGGAGACCGTGTGCCTTCTTCTCGCGGAAGCTGAATAAATCCGAGAGGAACTACACGGTGTATGACAGGGAACTACTTGTCATTCACGAAGCGTTCCGGAGGTGGAGACATTTATTAATTGGGGCACAACACAAGGTGCAAGTGTGCACCGACCACAAGAATTTAGAGTATTGGAGAACAGCTCGAGTGCTCAACCAACGACAAGTGAGATGGGCACAGGAATTCTCCAAATTCCACTTTGAAATTTGTTATGTGCCAGGCCCAGAAAACGTCAGGGCGGACGCGCTCTCACGCAAACCAGAGTATTGGGAAGGGGAGGGGGCGATCGAAGAGAGACATGTCATCCCTGAGGACCGCTGGGTGTGTGGGGCGGCACTGGTGGGGCAACGAGAACTGGTAGAGGAAACGGAAAATGATGAATATGCCCAGGATAAGCTCAGAGGTCTCAGGGGGGAGGGCGAGAGCCCCGGAGGTTTTGAGGAAAGAAATGGGGCATTGTATTACAAAGGGGCACTGTATATACCCGAAGGTGAATTGAGGGGGAGAGTACTCAAGCAGTTGCACGATAGCCCCACGGCGGGACATTTTGGGCAACACAAGACCATGTGGTTGGTTACCAGGGAATTTTGGTGGCCCAAGGTGAGGGAAGATGTAAGAGAGTATGTAAGAGGGTGTGACCAATGTCAGCGAGCCAAAGGGGAAAGAAGGGCGCCGGCAGGGTTATTAGAACCATTACCCACACCAGAACGGCCTTGGGAAGCGGTATCAATAGATTTTATGACGGATCTGCCGAAGTCCAAGGGGAAAACAGCCATCATGGTAGTAGTAGACCTGTTAACTAAGATGTGCCACTTTGTAGCATGCTCACATGCAGTCACAGCGGAAGAAACAGCGAAGTTGTTTGTAGAACACATCTTTAGGTTGCACGGGGCTCCCTTGAGGGTGATCTCAGACCGCGGCAAACAATTTACTTCCAGGTTCTGGAGGAAGCTCATGAGCTTGCTGCACGTGGAAGTCAATTTTTCAACTGCCCGGCACCCTGAAACCAACGGGCAGGCGGAAAGAGCAAATGGCATTCTTCAACAATATCTGACGTGTTATGTCAATGACAGAGAGAACGATTGGGTCGAAAAGTTGGCGCTGGCAGAATTTGCCTACAATAATGCGGAGAATGTGTCCACAGGGATGAGCCCCTTTTTGGCTAATTACGGGTGTCACCCCAGGGCATTTCCAGGGGAAGGAGGGGAGAGATGGAGCGTCCCAGCGGCTGAACATTTTGTAGAAGAGATGGAAGCGATCCATCATCAGCTCCAGCTCAACTTAGAAAGGGCCAAGGCACAATATAAGAAGCAGGCAGACAAGAACAGAAGGGAAGGTGAAACCATAAGGGTGGGGGATCAAGTGTGGCTGTCAACCCAAGGGTTGCCGTTCAAAGGGGGTTGTAAGAAATTGAGGCCCAGAAGATTGGGACCCTTTGAGGTCATTCAGCAGGTCAACCCGGTGGCTTTCAAACTCCGGTTACCCAACCACATGAAATTGCACCCAGTGTTCCACAGGTCGTTACTGTCACCATACAGGGGGGGACGTGAAGGGGAGCACGTCAGGGGACCAGCCTTGGAAGAGAGGGAACGCCGCAACCATGTAGCGGAAATCCTCGATTCCAGGTGGAAGGGAAATCAGGTGGAGTATTTGGTGGCGTGGGAAGGGGAACCGGAGTCAGAAAACACCTGGGTGATTGCAGAGGAAGTCAATGACGAGGTTTTAACAGAAACGTTCCACCAAAGATTCCCGAGGAAACCTCAGCCGGTAGCAAGGTTTAGGAGGGAGTATTTCGGCACCACCGACGAGGAAGAGGAACTGGAAGGGTTCGCGGAGTCGGAGTTGGAAGAGGGAGTGGACTCCGATGACGAAGAGTACCGAGAGACCAAGGACAGCAACAAGTGGAGGGAAGTGTTCGAGACTTCGGAAGATGAGGGAGGTTCTTTCAGGGGTTTTACCTCCTCACCGCCCGTAGGGGAGGAGACGGGAGGGGGTGAAGGGGGCCCTGGAGGGGAGGTGGATGTCAGGGAACTGCCATCCAAAGAACCGGAGGTGCAAAGGCTCATTGAGGTTGAGAGAGAAGTAGCAGCGGAAGAGGGAACCAGTAGAGGGCGAGCAAGAACTCCAAGGGAAAGTGAGTCGGAGGGATGGCTCAGAGACGCTTCCAGCGAAAACAGTGGGGAGGTCTCAGGACCTCCTATAGGGACACCCACTCCTCGCCGGAAACTGTCACGCCGAGAGTCCAGAAGACGTGTTTCCGTTAAAGAGCTTTTATGTTGGAAACGATTCCGAAAGCAACCACTTTCGGATTCTACTAGCGATTGACGCAGCCATGCTGGAGGGGCTCCGTCACAGGCAGAGGTTTGAAAACCTGATCAAACTCTGAGGGACTTGCATTTTACGCACAAGCAGCTCATCATCCCATCACAGGTGGTTTTGTTATTGTGCATCACCTTGAGATGCTTGAATAGAAGATTAATCAATTAATAATAATAATAATAAGATGTTAAAAACAGCTACCAGCTTAAATTGGGACCATGGCACAGGGTTGGGTATGTGTGTGTGTGTGCGCACACGCGCCAGTCTGAATTGCCTACCACACAAAGCTGTGTTTTGCCCCACAAGGGAAAATATACAGGTACCTTGTGGCAACTAGTTATAGTATACATGCGGAGTCTGGATTATTGTCATTCTTCTTATTATTTTTGGATTTTTTACCACCCTTCACCATAAGATCCCAAGGGGGTGGGTTACAGCAATTTAAAATTCAATATGAAAAACATTTTAAAAGTGATCATTTTTGCATAACTCTTTACATTTTAAACTAGAAAAGAAATATATGAGTGTTTTAAAATTAAAATAAAATCACATGAGCTGTCATTTTCTTTTCTATTTTAAAAAGTTTTTTCAATATAATCAAAAGGAACAAGTCTTGTAAGGACTTGTATGAAAAATTATTTTAAACATATATTATTACTACATACTATTGCATCTAACATGTACTCTGTGTTTTTAAAGAGGCATATCTTCTGGCTGCATATGTTTCATACTTGGTAAAGAATAAGAGCAGAATAAAAATATACTTCCAAAACGCCCACAAATTTCATAAATAAATATACAATAATTTACTCCAGAGGAGAGGCCTATTTTCAGAGCAAGGTGGCTATTATTAGAATGCCATATAAAATGAATCTACCAACATAATATTAAGCAAGCAAAATGTGCAGCTATATTCTATTGTTTTAGAATTCAGACCTTCAGTTTATGTATCCTTATGTAAGGCATTAAAATGCTGCTCAGTATGTAGGACATGTTTTCTCCTTCGCTAGATTGTTTTCTCAGCCAAAAGACAGATTTCGAATTGCATGACCAGATGCAAGTTGTTATTTTGCTTTTTATAAGACATCAGAACAACGGACATCTACTTGTGTATGCATGGGATAACGCCTTACTTGTAAACCTTTTGTCTCGGGAGTTAATTTATTCTCTCCAATTCAATTAATAGGGTCTAGAAGAAAATACCAAAGTTTTGGGGAGGAAACTTCAAAGGAGGGGGGGAATCTGTTATTGGCTTCCCATATTGTAACCATAATTAATACTGTGTTGGTACTTATAAACAATGTATTGTTCAGGAATGACATGAAATCTCCAGACTTCCCTTGAGATTCAGTGCCCTAAATATACTTTGTAGATTGAATGGCTTTAAACAGTGACTAAAACAAAGTCGGTCCTGAAGAAAAGGTAGAGAACAGTGGAATCAAATAACATGACATTTTGTTTCAGATTGTAGCTCAGTGTAGCACTTCGCAGGGATAATGCATTCTCTGTGTGGGGGAAGGGATTACCGTAACCACCTGGGAGATAGCAGATGGTGTATGGACCCTCTTAAGAGGATCCAAAAGAAGCCGAGTCTAGCATTACCTCAAGGACACAGTTGCGTAGAAACTGCAATGGTAGGAAATGTACAGTAACACTGTGGTTAGGGGCTGAGATTACTAACTTGATCCAAGAACTAACATGGCCCAGAGGGTGGCACTGGGGAGGGAAATATCATCGCGCCATTCCTTGGTGTGTGGAGTGCCACAGGGCGCTTTTTAACATCTTTATGCGCCCCCTTGCTCAGATTATCCGGAGCTTTGGGCTGGGCTGTCACCAATATGCTGATGACACTCAGCTCTATCTGCTGACGGATGGCCCCACCGACTCGGCCCCGAACACACTGACCAGATGCTTGGAAGCTGTGGCTGGATGGTTTCGTGGGAGCTGATTGAAACTAAATCCTTCAAAGACAGAGGTCCTATGGCTGGGTCGGGATAGCATGGGGATGAGAGACCAACTCCCTTCTCTTGCGGGGGCCCAATTAGTGCCATTGCCTTCCGTTAAGAGTTTGGGTGTAATCCTTGACGCCTCCCTTTCCATGGAGGCGCAAGTTACAGCAACAGCCAAGGCGACCTTTTTCCACCTTTGCCGCATCAAGCAGTTGGTCCCTTACCTTTCCCGCCCTGACCTGGCCACAGTGATCCATGCGACAGTCATCTCCAGGCTTGACTACTGTAATTCGCTTCAAGGGCCTGCCCTTGAAGTTAACCCAGAAACTCCAGAGGGTGCAGAATGCTGCAGCGAGGCTCCTCACGGGGTCCCTGCCAAGGGAGCATATTCACCCAGTGCTTTTCAAACTGCACTGGCTCCCAGTAGAGTACAGGGTCAGATTTAAGGTGCTGCTTTTGACCTTTAAAGCCCTTCACGGCCTAGGACCCTCATACCCATGGGACCGCCTCCCCCGGTATGCCCCATGGAGAGCCTCAAGGTCCATAAATAGCAACACCCTAGTGGTCCGGGCCCTAAGGAAGTTAGATTGGCTTCAACCAGAGCCAGGGCCTTTTCAACTCTGGCTCTGGCCTGGTGGAACGCTCTGCCTCATGAGACCAGGGCCCTGCAGGATCTGATTTCTTTCCGCAGGGCCTGTAAGACAGAGTTGTTCCGCCTGGCCTTTGGCTTGGAACCAATTTGATTCCCTCCCTCTCTTTCTTTTTTCCTTTCCTTCTCCTCCTGCGATGAGGCTACATTTTAATATTTTAATGTTTCAATATTTTAATGTTGTATTTTAATTTTGTTTTTAAGTTGTAATCATTCAACTTGTTTTTATTATTGCTTGTAAGCCGCTCTGAGCCCGGCCTTGGCTGGGGAAGGTGGGGTATAAATAAATTATTATTATTATTATTATTATTACACTGAAGTCTCTGGTTGCATTACTGTGCATAAACATACTGATAATCATTTCCTATACGTCATCTACTACTACAACTAAAAGCACAGCATGGGTTAAATCGAGAAGCTTTGAGTCTGAGAAGGTTTGGAAAGTCCTAGGGACCCCCCCCCCCAAAAAAAGAGACACTAAGGGCTCACCCACACTTTCTAGGCACGGGACTTGGATTTCTGTGTCCAAGTTTTTGTGTGTGTTGTGTTGGTTTTTTGTCTTGCTGCTTTTCCCAGGAAAGCCAGCTGTTTACTGTTGAATCAGAACGAACAGTGGGTTTCCCCTGATAACGTGGTGGAACAAAAATACAAAACAAAACTGTTCAGACAGGGACCTAAAAATCTCAGACCTGTGCCTAGAAAGTGCAGCAGAAAAGAAGTGTGGATGAGTCCTAAGTGCTGGATTCAGACTTGCATTCAGCTGAGTTCTGCTTGTGCTGGAGGAGGGAGGACAGGAAGTGGAATAGTGTTAGGCACTGCAAGGACAAAAGGTAAAGGTAAAGGTAAAGGTACCCCTGCCCGTACGGGCCAGTCTTGCCAGACTCTAGGGTTGTGCGCTCATCTCACTCTATAGGCCGGGAGCCAGCGCTGTCCGCAGACACTTCCGGGTCACGTGGCCAGCGTGACAAGCTGCATCTGGCGAGCCAGCGCAGCACACGGAACGCTGTTTACCTTCCCGCTGGTAAGCGGTCCCTATTTATCTACTTGCACCCGAAGGTGCTTTGCCTCCTCACACCATTGGTGAGGAAACCACTGATGGATAATGACCCCTTCTGCTCACAGGCAGTACACTTTGGATCCAGCCCTATGAAACTGTTACCTGTTATGTTGTGGGTGTTTTTTATGGGTGTTTTATTGTTAAATGCTTCACAGGAAGCAAATAATAAATGAAATGAATGAATGAATAATATGGTTTATTGTTAAATTTTGATCTGAAAGACAAAGATTTCAAGGTTAAAAATTAAGCAAAGTCACAACGAAATTTATTAGGGTTGCCAAAAAGTTGTTTAGGCTTTTTTTTAGGAAGAGCCTAAGCTTTTTCTTTCTTTTTCTTTGGAACAAACCAAAAACAGTGCTTTTAGAGTTGCCATTCACCTGGGTTTTCCATGACATTTTGCCAATTCAGCAATATTCCCCCCTGACGACATTTTTACACCTTAAAACCAGGGCATGTAAGTATGCATGTGTTATGTGAGCCTGAGGGGCTAAAAGAACAAACCCCAAATCAGCATGCCACTGCTGTAATTTGTGTGTTATTGGGTCACTTCCAACTCTATGAATCTATGTGGTGCCCATTTTTTCTGTTTTAAAAAAAGGTTTCTGAACATTTAATACTGCAGTCAGTCTGCATCCAAGTCAATGGAGCATGAAGCTTCTGCATGCAATTGTGTACTTGATTTGGCCTTGGAGAATGTCTGAAGGAGCAATTTTAGTAGATTGATTTTTGCTGGAACACAAGGACATTTTACTGTGAATCCAAAGCAGCCTCAGCTTCATCTCCAACCTGCAATATTAACAGTAGACTACATTGCAAGACCACTGTAAACTGCTTTCCCCTAGCATATCCCTCTAACATACAAAGGAGAATGTAGCCCTTTCCTCCTTTACTGCAGTCTGAAGAAAATCCTTCCTCTGAAATTATTATTCCTGTTAGCACCAAATGGGGATTTCTTCCCAAAGGAAAGAGCAGCTTCCAAGAAACAATATGCATTTAATGTCATGCTTAGTTCCCCCTAAATTTTTTAGACAATAAGGCATGTGTCCTCAGCAGAGATGAGCTTAATACGGCAAGGATTCTGAGGTATTAACTGGAATCATGAGGGCTCCATTCTTCTCAAATTTACTTAAGAAATAAGGATAACAGAAGCAAAACAGGTCTGCACTGACAGACTAATAGGTGGAACTTTCCACAATGTGAATGAAAACTTGGATCTCCAACCTCAGAACTATAGCAGAATCAATTGGACTATTGTCTACTGTAACCAAAGGAACAAAGAGCACTAGAACACAAATTCTATGCTAAGAGGTAGAGTTTTCTATGTACTTCCAAAGCACAGTGATTCAAAGTCATGTTTGCATAGAATGCCATTACAAACAGAAATCAAGATTTAAACTATCAAGCAGATAATATGAATCAATCAACAAAATGCAGGATGGAAGGTGGTGGTGAACAACAATAACTTGAATTTAGAACAAGAACTTGCTAGTTCCAAGTCTCAAAATCATAATTCAAAGGTAACTAATGCTATAATTGTGCTTCAAAAACAATATCTGGTGTATAATATTTCCTTTCCACAAAACACACAACTATAGTTTCCAATCCAAAAAACCCCCAGACTACACAGTCAGCAAATGTAATACCTAAAAGGTGAAGTAATTCTGAGAAATAAGTCTGAACAGCTTATTTTGATAAGTTTTCTTTCTGTGGTTACTAACAATTGTGATAGCATATCAGATGCTATGCTTCCACTGAAGCTGCAAATTTAAAGCATACCTAAAGATTTAAGCCAGAAACAAAAGGCATCTTAAATGCAGATGGTTGACATTTCCATGGATGACATTTCTATGGACAATTATTGTTGACCATTCTGTGATGGACAGTTACTTAAGATGGAAAGTCAATATTTCATGATCAATCATTACTTTCACAAGAATGTATTTTATTCCCATATTATCTGAACATCATGCCTGGCTTCTGGAGACTTTCCAACTGAAAGTGTGAAAAGTAGAAGTTCCATAACACTGCCATGCTCCTGCTGACATTATGGTTGATAATGTATTCCTGATGGATGTATAAATTTCTGTTTGCTTTGTCATTCTTTGCTGTTAGCTGTTTTTATTGCAATATATACAGCAGCTATGACTTTGCATAACACAAGCTTTTCAAGTACAGCTGAATAATATATTTTGTCCTTATTTACTGAAATAAGAAAATTAATAGACCCATTTCAAATAAAATGTTCATCGCATAGTGGCAAACATCAGAAGACTATTAATTGTGTTACTTTTCCAATTTCTGTGATTTTCTCTAGAGCCGCTCTTTAATCAGCACAGCTAAAACTTTAAGGACAGTAAAGTCTATGCTCAGGGATGAAAAGAAGAGATTGACTTGCTGATCCTCAGTTCAGATTATTTGCTGTCTTATCCAATTTGCCTGGGTGGATTTAACACCATCATGCTGATAGTGAAACTGAAAGATGCAACCCACTCCACAGTGTACTTATCAGTGTTAAAGTCTGGACAGCAAAGGTGTTTGTACCATGAGATGAACTCACAGACAGATCAGATCAGCTTGGAACCGATCAGTACAACTTGTCTGTCTGAAAGTCAGGCACTTCATTCTGCTTTAGCAATTAGGTTTGTTTTGACAAGTGGCTATAACACTGCTATGTCACTAAGGGCCAAACTAGGTAAAACAATGAGGTCTATCTGATGTCACCTCTCACATTTTTTTACATTATAAACAGTGGTGTGGAGGCTTAACTTCCCCCTCTATTTAAAAAAGCTGCCATCTCCCTGCACAGGAACATATCAGCACATCATAAAAAGACAACCGCAAATATTAGTTCCCAATCTCAATGCCTTTCAAATACATCATAAAGAGATGTTCATATCTACTTCACAACCAAGAAAGCTGAATGCTGGAAGATTCAGGACAGATATAAGAAAGTATTTCCTCACACAGTGCACATGGAAATTGCTCCCACAAGATGGCCTCCAACTTTGATGGCTTTAAAAGGGGATAAGACAAATTCAAAGAGAATAAGGGCTGTCAGTGGCTACTAGTCATGATGGTTATGTTCTTCCTCTGCTGTCATAGGAAGTATACCTCTTAATATCAGTTGCTCAGGGCCTTTTTGTGGGCCTCCCATAGGCATCTGGTTGGCCACTGTGAGAACAGTACTAGACTGGATGGCATCTTGACCCGATCCAGTTGGACTCTTAGGTTTTTAAGCAATCTTGAGATTGGGATGTTTTATTGGCACCCTAGGCACCTTTGGGAGGAAGGGATAAACAAACAAACAAACAAACAAACAAACAAACAAGTGTTCAGATGTGAGAATAATTTTGCAATAGCAATCAATTCCCTTTACTGATCATATTTTTCAGTACTAGCTACATTACTCTCAGCAGAATATCCCTTTTTACTTTAAAATCAGGAAGGAGAGGTGGATTGGTTCTCCGTATATTGTTTGAGATATAAACAGAGAAGGTGTTGCAGCCAAATCCAATTTAGCCCTCAGTTCTCTAAAATACTTTTTATTGAGTTCCTGGCCTCAATTTCTCTCAATGAGAGGCTGACCGAGATTTCTCCCCTCAAACAACCCCAAAATTCAGTGCATATTTTCAGCCCAAGGATTTATGCTGCAACTTGCTTCTTCTCTGTCAGTATCTGCATGAAAAGCATGCTGGCAGCAAGACAGCAGTGCAGAGCTCCTAGTTAATGTCCTGCCAAACAAAAACTTGAGAAAGTAAGCTTGAATATCCAATTTGGCAACTCAAACTCCCAAAGGAGCTACACTGCATTTCAGTCTGAAAAGCAAATTTGCCATATCAGCTGCTGTAGTTGCAGTGGTACAAAGTGACTGAACAGGCCTCTTTGATTTGCATCTGCAGTCAGTTGTTTTTTTAATTAACATGTATGATTTGGTAGTTATTAAACAACTTTCCCTGATGTATCTAAAATGCTACCTGCAAAATTTCCCAGTATAAGAAACATGATTTGAGAAATAATCTAAATCAACAAAACCCATGAATCTGCACTGTTCTGACAGGGCCAGCCCTAAGATGAGGCAGTGTGAGGCAACTGCCTCTGGCAGCAGATGCTGAGATGCAGGGAGTGACCAGAGCTATGAGTGCCACGTGACCTACCCTGTACTCCCTATGCTAGTCTGCTGCCCTCAAGCGCAGTTCAGGACACTGTCCTTTCACCAATATTGCATCAAGCTTCAACTTCCAATCTAATTGGCTTCTTATGTGCCTTGAGGGAGGGCACTACTTTGTCCTTCGCCTCAGGCAGCAAAATGTCTTGTACTGGCCCTGTGTTCTGAACAAAGTGGACAGAATACAAGCTCATGGGATGGTAGCTAATCAAGTCTTATTTAGTATAGACAAAGCAAAATCAATGGGAAAGTCAACCAAGTGCATTGATTCCAATGGTCTACTCTGAATTGGCTATAACCCTACACATACAGACACACGAGAGATAAACATTGTTATTAAACAAGAATGATAAAATCTAATATAAAGTTAGAAATTCCATAAGAAATAGTATTTCCTCTCAACTTGTACCCACTGAAAATATCACCTATGAGCTTGAACTCTTTTAAAATTTATGAGCCATCTAACTTTCAACCTGACCTTGCTTTACAATATATATCTCTTAAAGTTAACAGTTAACAACCAAAACTAATGGTGGGTCACAGAAACTGCAGTTTGACACAGTTGATAGAGAACACAGAATTTCCCCTTTGAACAATGAAGCAAGAAAATTGCATAGCATAATTTCAGGAGTTTTCTTAACATAACAATGCATAGTACCCATTATGGTTCATTAAAGTGAAACCATGTTTAGGATATGACAAGGTTATATGTTTCAAGTACCCAAAGGCTTAGGAAATGCATTTTTTAATGAGAAATGAATCCTTTTTTGACATCAGTGAACAGTAATGCACTCAAACTTTTATAAAACACTTGCTTCTGTCAGCAACAGATTCTGAAAGCACTTTTGAATATCAGCAGGGGGAAAAGGGGGGTCTGGAAATTGTTAAATAAATATACAGCAACTTCTTCAGACTACTGAAGATTTATACTGCAATACCGTAAAGCTTTAAGATGAATGTGTCAAGAGGTTTGAGTTAGATTAGCAGGACTAGAAATATAATTCAAATTCACGGATGACCTGAATACTTTCAGTTCTAAAAGTCTGTGTAAAGAGTATTACATAAATTTGTATTGAGGTTTTAAGTATCTGAAGTTTTACATCAAACACTGTGGATGTATACTACATATCCAGAAACAGAAAAGATAGTCAAAGCTTAATCCAACACACTACCACCAGAGTTGTGCTCAATTTGTCATGCAGGAATTGCAGATACTCAAGGTTACCAAGATCTCTTCACCTTCAGAAGGAGCTTTTTATGGTTACTCAATAACATGGCATTGCGCATATGCTCATGTTATTCTTTGCTTCATCATATATCCCAGACATGAACCCATCCTCAGAGTCCCAGTTCTAGGGCAGATCCATGGTTATCTGCACAACTGGGAAAGGTATAGGTAACTGGCGTATTTCAGTAGCTATCACCCATATGAACCTGTTAGAAAAGTACATATAGCCACATGCATTTCTTTAATGCAAAGTAAATGCTAACATGAACATACAGATTGATGTATTAATCTTTCCCCCCCATCACTGAAGGAATTATCCATGCCTGACTGAGAGAAGGCAAACTGACAACACTAAATAAATACAGTAGAACAATTCATATCCACAAAGCTGCTACTCCCTCTTCAACTGTTCTGTATCTTGCTTCGATTGTATCTGTCATAGCTAAAATATGTAGTATCAACATATTTTGGTGGTAAAGAAGATTGGTCTGAGTTCAGGACTAAAGAGCCAACTCTCTTCCCCACTACTCCAGCTCACTCACAATTCATAGCCCATACATATGTGGTAGGCTTTACTCCTTCCTGAGACTGACTGTAAAGAGGCTATCTAGAACTAAAAAAGAGAAAGAGAGAAAAGGGCATGGATGAGTGAAAGGGCAGTAAAGTAGCCCACATGCCTCCAACTATCTTCCTTACAGTGGTACTAAATTTGTTGCATACACCCTCAGTAATGAATGTGTTAATAAAATAGAACTGACACAAATATCACAACACAAAAAATGCCATCAGATACTACTACAGTGCACTGCTGCATAGTGCTACTCAATTGTTACCACACAATACATGCATTAAGATGTTAATCTGGTTCAGATATGCAGACTTCTCTGTTAGGAGTTTGTAGGAAAGTGGAATGTGATGAAGGTGTGTGGGTTGGGGAGAAAATTACATCAATGCAGTGGTGAAATTCCTAAGAGGATTTGCATTGCAGTTATCGCATCTGTACTCTAGGCAAGCTTCTGAATAAAAAACAGAACAGAGCCAAAATAACATTCTCTGTCCCTTTAAAGACAGATATTTGAAGAATGGTAGGCTCAAATCAGCAAGCAAATAGCTTATGGAACTTCTACCAGCAAATGAGAATGGTCTGCTATGTAAGGGTGCAAGCCTAACAATAGATTCACTGGGAAGACTGAGTTAAGATATAGTAGATCTCCAGCTCAGCCAGCAGGTTCACAGCTCTGTCATACTACGCTGGCATAAGTAACCAATCCTGGCTCAGACTGAGATACTCCAGTATAACTTTCTCATTGTAGTCCAGCTGGGGCTAAGCCGACTGACCTGAGACTGGCTGAACTAATGCCAGCACATGCCCTGAAAAATGGGCATTCCAGATGAGTAGTGAGGGCAAGACCAGGCAAGGGAAGACTTATGCTGGATCCTAACGCCGTTCAGCTTGGTTACGTGACTGGCAACCACCGGAACATACATCAGCAAAAAACAGTGGTGCAAATCAGATGCTATTTTAAAGGCTTGTTTTCCCTGTGCCAGGCTTCAGGATGGAGTTTGGATCTGGTGCACTTTATGCTGACTTAATTTAAAGTGGCTTAATTACACTGGCTTCCCATATTTAGGACTACTCCCTAAGAGAGCGTGTCACAGGTACATAATCTATAAAAGGTAAAGGGACCCCTGACTGTTAGGTCCAGTCGCGGACGACTCTGGGGTTGCGGTGCTCATCTTGCTTTACTGGCCAAGGGAGCCGGCGTACAGCTTCCGGGTCATGTGGCCAGCATGACTAAGCCGCTTCTGGCGAACTAGAGCAGTGCAGGGAAACGCTGTTTACCTTCCCGCAGGAGTACTACCTATTTATCTACTTGCACTTTGACGTGCTTCCGAACTGCTAGGTTGGCAGGAGCAGGGACCGAGCATCGGGAACTCACCCCATCGTGGGGATTCGAACCGCCGACCTTCTAATTGGCAAGCCCTAGGCTCAGTGGTTTAACCTAAAGTGCCACCCGTGTCACTGTTACATAATCTATAACCAGCTATAAATATGCTTTAGCAGCACACTATCCCTATAAAGGGTGTAGCAAAAATAATACCACAAAACTAATTCTACAGATCTACTTGTATGAAAAAACTGTGGACAAATTGTCTTTTTATGTGCAGCATTAGCAATGCACTCAAATATACTACAAATATCAATAAAATGCCAAGGCCAATAAAGTTCAAACAAGACCCACAAATTAAAACTGGGTTGCAGTCAAATCCCTATAAAAGTGAGAAGTCTGACTGGGGGAAAAGTCTAGAATTATCAGGAAATTTCATGTGAGAAATAAATATATGCAAGGTAGCTACAACCCAATGAAGTACTAAAGTGTGCACTGAAGTCTGTTGAAATCAAAAGGGTTAAGCAAACATTATGTGTGTTGGAGATAATGTGACCAGTGTTTGAACTACAACTATCAGTATTGCAGTTAAAAGGTACTAAACAATATAAATAACAATATCAGATAACCAGTCTGTACCTTCATGACATCTCGATAAGTATGTATAACTTCAACGTCTCCCTTGTCATTTTCTTCTTCTACTCCTTCATCCAGAGCCTCATAACCTTCATCTTTGCTCCCATCTGCTTCTACTGTGTTGGTCATATGATCAATAAGCTGTTCCAAGGGGGGGCTTAGCTCTCGCTCTTCATTCTCTTTCAAGCCATAGTCCAGTGCTTTATAAATAATAATTCCCAATGATTCTATTACCTGAAAAGAAGGATTACATCATATTAGATATATTGGTACTAATATTTTGCTACTATTAACTGCTACAATATCAACCATGAAATACATTTTCTGTTATATCACTGTTAAACAGGAAGATATCAAATATAGCACAAAAATGGAAATATCAGTATTAATGAGATGCCAATATTCAAACTCTCTAAATCCTGCTTCTTGTGAGGGTTGTTTTGAAACCACAAGAAAAGAATGAGGTATGTTAGTGTATGCATTTAATGTTTACACCTTGGAAACTAAGACAATGTAACGATGTTGAGCTTATTAAGGTAATAAGAAATAAGATGTACACTATAATTCACAGAAAACAAATGGTTACTTTTTTATATAGCATTTGTCGTGACAAATTGGATTTGGACTCTCAGTACTCTCAGTTGAACATCTTCCAAGTCCAGTTTTCCTCCCATAATAGGAAATGGCATCATGGGCTGAAGGGGTGAACAAGCCCACATGTTCCAGACTTGAGCAACTTTATCTCAGCTATGAAGATGGCTTCCTAGGACCCTCTCCTGAGCCCAAGACAAGCACCTGCAATGGCTTCAAGGTTGAAACAAAATCATTGCAGGTGCTGAATATCTGCCATTGCAGCCTCTCTGTTCAAGCCAAGAAGAGAGATTGTGCTTGATTCCTTTGTAACCACTATTTTATGGACAGCTGGCACTGATATTTCACTCTCTCTGCTTCAGTTGCATTCTTCCAGCTGAGGGATGGACGTGCCCCAAACCACACCTTCTTTTGCTACAACTGACTTGCTTAATGGCAGGCTTGGTCTGGAAACATCTAGTTGGCACATTTTTCTGTTTGGTTTAATAAAGGTCATGGACTAAATGAATTATTTTTAGGAGAAGAATATGAGTGATATTGGTGATTTAATTCTCCTGAGAACTTTTACTTTTTGTCAGTCTGTTCCAGTAAATTTTATTGTTTATAGCCAATGGCCATCACAATACAGCACGAGCACAAATCACACAACTATAAAACAAAAGACATTTCATGCACCAGACCAGGACAAATTCTACAATATCTAAAATTTAAAAACATTCCTTCTAGTCAGCATGCCAGGGGTTTGGCACTTGCACTATCCAGAAAGGTTGCCCTTATTTTTCTTGCCACTAGTGCAAACAGTGCCACCCTATAGCTGATGCATTTATGTGATTTCCAGTCATATCACAGACAGTATATGCTTTCTAAAATGAACTTTTAAAAACTATTTTTATTTTTCAGTCATTTTGAAACACGTGTTAATGTTTATAATGCATGCCATTCTCCCTCACTTATTACATATAATAGGGCATTGTCTATGTGCTTGCCCTCTTCCTGAGCTTGTCCATGTTCATAATTAAAGTGACAAAGCTCCAAGGCATAGCTGTACTTATAAACATTAAAAAGGCTGTTTTTCTGCCACACTTGTAATTATCTGACTTTTCCTTGGAGCTGGTAATCTCTTTATAAGTCTGAGGCCCAAATAAGTCTGCGGTCAAGAAGAGTCAGAGTAGCTCCAAATATATTTGTGTAAGTTTCTAAGGAGTGGGATATAATCTGTAATACCAAGTACCCTTCACCCTGCTGTGTTAAAGGACCTGCCAAGTTGATTCACCTACACTTGATTCTTACGTTGTTTGAAAACTAAGGCTGTGTATGTGCCATACATATAAGCACATCACACCCAACGGAATAAAAGGAACTGTAGTTTGTTAGGGGTGCTGGGAATTATAGCTCTGTGAGGGGTAAACTACACTTCTTAGGATGGGGGGGCGGTTAATGTATGGTGTGCACACTGCTTAAGTTTTCTAAGTTGCAGAAAAATTATACCACAGCAAAAGCAGTCACAAACATTCTATTAAAACCAATCAAATCATTCTTCTGCCTAGCCCTCCATTTATCTGTTATACATGTCAAAGGAGGTAGCAGGCAGGCCAGTCCCGCATACTATGTTTGTGCAATCAGCAGACTATCAGAAATGAGAGTACAGTGGTACCTCGGGTTAAGTTCTTAATTCGTTCTGGAGGTCCGTTCTTAACCCGAAACTGTTCTTAACCTGAAGCACCATTTTAGCTAATGGGGCCTCCTGCTGCTGCTGCACCGCCGGAGCACGATTTCTGTTCTCATCCTGAAGCAAAGTTCTTAACCCGAGGTACTATTTCTGGGTTAGCGGAGTCTGTAACCTGAAGCGTATGTAACCTGAAGTGTATGTAACCCGAGGTACCACTGTATAAGCAAATAATTTCTCTTTTATAATACAGTGGTACCTCAGGTTACATACGCTTCAGGTTACAGACTCCGCTAACCCATAAATAGTGCTTCAGGTTAAGAACTTTCATCTTAAGACTGTGACCAGGTACAGTTTCCAAGGCTT
The DNA here is from genome assembly GCF_964234715.1 of Podarcis melisellensis. Lineage (NCBI taxonomy): Eukaryota > Metazoa > Chordata > Lepidosauria > Squamata > Lacertidae > Podarcis > Podarcis melisellensis. Next base: position 49,375,304 of record NC_138539.1, read on the forward strand.
CAACATCAACAAAAATAACTTTTATTCCTCCACCCACTAATGGTCTATTTATCATCTGGTCTAATGAAAAGTACTGGAGAACTTGAAAGGTTGCACATTATTTTGTGGTGTTTTGGATGGCCTAATAAGGGTATTGTCCTAACATTGATAATGTGACACAGCAGCCCTACAGATGAATTGTTGTTGTTTAATAACAGAATTAACTTCCATTTAGGAGTGTTTTCATGCATTCACAGGTGTGTGATAAAACACTACAGAGGAGCAAGTCACACAATCTAAAGAGTCAGATTTTTCATGTTGTGGTCCTATGTACTTGAGAGTTAGTCCCACTGAATTCAATGAGGCTAATTGACAATGTAATCCTATATATATCTATTTAGAAGTAGAGCACATATGTATAGGATTACAATGTCATTTTGAATGTCCATGACATTGCTAAGCAGTGGTGCATCAATAAAACCGCTAGCATATTTGCAAAGCTAAGCCAAGCCAGTACAGTTTCAAATTGGATGGGAGACTGCATTCAGATTCCTGTAATGCAGGGGGTTGGTTTAGATGACCCTTCGGGTTCCTTCCAATTCTACAATTCTATGATTCTATATTAAAAGACTTATTTAATGCATCACTGAGATAACAATTTACCCCTCCCCATATGAACTAAACCAGACCCTGAGATCATCATTTGAGGCCATTCTTCTTGTGCCTCCTCCATGAGGGGTCCAGAGGGCAGCAAATTGAGAAGGGGCCTTTTCTGCACTGGCTCCCCATTTGTGGAATATTCTCCTTGGGGAGACTCACCTGACACCTTTGTTACATACTGCTAGGTACCAAGCATAAACGTTCTTCTTATCCCATACCTTGGGTTAATTAAACAATCTATGGCCTTTTAAAACTGTTTATGTATTTGGGGGGAGGATTGTTTTTGATTGTTACTATGGTATGTATTTTTGTATTTCTATATTGTAAACTGCCCTGTGATCCTTGGATGAAGGGCGGTATACAAATTTAATAAGTAAATAAAATAAATACATTTAGTTTATTCCAAAGCCAAAATAATCAAAACAGCAATTCCAGTAGCACAGACATTATTCTCTTTGTTGGCACATCACTTTTCTTCAACATCCTTGAGAACAGTATGCACAGGGGGGAATTAATCTTTGTTTAAACTCTTCGGCTGAAGGACTGTTAATCTTTCTGTTTGGAAAGTACTCATGTGAACTCCCTCAGTAAACCAAGAAACAAGTTTTATTAGAAAGGAGGAGTTATGAAGATATTTAAGGTGCATTACTTTCTTGGTTTATTACCTGTTTAATCTTACTACCTGTTTAATGCAGTCAGATAATTAGAGTGTTTCATCTAGTGCAAAGTTCACTGACATATTTTTTCAGTTTCTGTGCAACATATATCTATGCTAACACTAACTACGACAGAAAGCGAACATTTTGGGAGATAAACATATCTTGTACCTCTTTTAAGGTATGTCTGCAGTGATTAAAATTCCTAGTATTACTGTGAGTTAGTCCAAACTGAGTGCAATGAGCTGACATATCGGTCATCATATCATGGATTAGCTGAGCAAATGCAACAAGCTGCGGTACAACCAAACAAGGATATTCAGATTGTTGACAGGCACAGGAATCTATCTGTACTGGATTACAAAAAAGTAGTAATGCTACCAGTGCTATTTACACTCAAATGCACAAAGTCACATTATTCATAAACTAGTGTGTCTGTATCCTTTATCAGGCAATGAAGAATGTGGACACTGGCATAATCTTGTCTCCAGGAAAAACAACCTTTACAGTTTTTAAAAGCAGATTAGTAGATATGTAGTTGCAAATATACCAGTTCAAGGTCTCCTAAAAATCCACAAGTGATTGGATAAGATCTTATTCAGTGGTAAGGCAGAACATAAATTTGCTCCTTGTTCTGCTGAACAACAAGCAATTTTAAGTCCAAAAGAGTTTAAAAAACATGATCTGTCTACTTGGGAAAGTGAGGAAGTGATACAGGAATGAGAAAGTAAATGGGAATACCAGGCAGAAGGCACACAGCTTCTGGTATGCACAGCAGGTATTTGTTGAACAGTTACACCTAACTAGAAGACTTAAACCTACCTTGCATCCAAATTTCTCCTCACAACTTCCTAGTGAACTTTACAACTCTACTTAATCTCCTTTATGGTGTGTGAGCAGAAAGAGCTAATCCTTTTATTTAAAATAAAAAGTACACATTTTGTTATTTAAAATGGTACAATGAGAGATCATAAAAAGTAGCAGCCATTAAGCAGCGTAAAGTCATATATAGTCATATAAAGACCAGCAGAACACAAAAGTCATATAAAGACCAGCAGAACTGGGCACTAGATAGAATAGAGGCAGCTTTCATTGAATGTCGTATAAATAGTAAGGACTACAAAAAACAAACTTCTTAAAAAAGAAACATCAATTAATATGAAAGCACCAAAGGATGTCAAAACAAGTCAATTAACTAAGCTGCCTCTGGGGCCTCAACTTGTTTGATATTTTAAATATCAATGAATAATTCCAGCTCCTGAATTATAGAACACAGAACAGTTTTTGTTTTGTTTTGTGTTTTTGTTTCATTTCATTTCACTAATCCTTCTGTGTGAATTATTTTCTAAGATGATAAGGAGCTGTCTTCCATTGCGGTGGTCTAAAAGTGACTGCAGAATAACACAGTAGTACGACTTCTCAATTTTTAGTTCTCAGACAGAGGTCTTTCTCAACCAGAAATCCGTTAACTGGCAGTGCTAGGATTAAATCTAAAACTTGTGAATATAAAACAGATGCTCTACTTCCAACTTATTGCTCCTGTAATGTGGTCCTAGTACAAGCTCTGTAAATGATGCCACAGCAGACCAAAATGTGGGGAAATTATATTTAACACTGTGTGTACTCCTCAAAATGGCTGCTTTTCTTGCTTTCTGTTCTCTGCTTCTATTCTTGAGAAATGTTTGTCTCTATGCACCAACTCACTGAATGCCTAATATATCAGGCCACATCATTTTATCAATATGTCACTCACCTTCTTAACAATTTTGTTGGACAAGTCACGATTTCTATTTTACAAAAATAGGTTACTGCTAAGGTTGAACTGAAATCAAAATAACATTGTAATGTCCAATAATCCACCTGCTGGACATATTCACTTGAGAATTGCTCCTCTACATAATTGGCCAATTACGAACATTCACATAAAATACTAGTCAGTATGCTTAGCTGTTTTCTGCAAAAAGCTATGACAAAACATTCCATGGAATTATCTGCATTCACTGAAGCTAGAATTACCCTGAATTTACAGATGAACACACAACACTCCATTACTTCCATTTTGGGGATGACTTTGACTGAAATCTAGTAATGGCTCTGAAATAGTAAATAAATAATAAGCTTAAAATAAAATTTATTTGGTCTTTCTAGAACAGATTTTCCCTTCCTTTTTTTAGTTAGCCAGCTAGGATAAGAGACATCCCTTTGTTGAGTATGAATAGAATTAAGAATACCTCCCTGCACAACTATAGTGAGAGACAGTGTAAAAGAAATAAATACGGCAACAAGCACAATACGGTATTTTAAAACAAATATAAAGAGATTTAAGGTGAGGCTAGTAGTAGCATGAAGCAAGTTCCTTAAGGTGAGAGGTGTAAGTTGCTGTACTGATTGAAGGCAGTGACCATAGTTCTATCAAATTTAATATATATGTACATGGTCAATTGCAAAAAATATCCAACAGCCTCGTTTCACTTCAAAAGAGGAAACTTCCCCAAACTGAGGGGATTGGTAAAAAGGAAGTTGAAAGGCAAAGTTAAGAGGATCAAATCTCTCCAAAAAGCTTGGAAGTTGTTTAAAACCATAATATTAGAAGCTCAGCCAGAATGTAAACCACAGATCAGAAAAGGTACCACCTGAGTCAAGAAGCTGCCGGTGTGGTTAGTTAATGAGCAGAGTCAAAGAAGCTATTAAGGACAAGAAGGTTCCCTTTAGAAAATGGAAGTATTGTTCAAACAAGGAGGAAAAAAGTAATACAAATGCTGGCAAACAAATTCAATCAGACAATAGGGAGTACTAGAAAAAGAATTTAAGGAGCACACAGTTAAACTATAAAATTTTAGGGAGTCCCGCAGGGATGTGTTAGGATCTTTGGATGACAAATGAGGCAGAGGTGTGCTAACAGAGGAAAAGAGATGGCAAAGAAGCTGAATGAAGGTGCAGTCTTCACAGCAGAATATATAGGGCAGCTCCCAGCGCCTGAACTGACTTTCACAGGAAAAAAAGGCAAATAGTGGCGACAAAAGATGCAATTTTAGGTCTTCCTAACAAAATAAAAACAGACAAATCATACGGTCTGGATAGCATCCACCTGAGAGTATTTAAAGAACTCAAATGTGAAATTGCTGTTCTTCTAACAAAATTATGTAATTTGTCCTTAAGATTAGCCTCCATACCAGAGGACTGAGGAGGCCAATATAACACAAACTTTCAAAAAGATATCCAGGGGAGATAATTGGAATTACAGGCTTGTTTGCTTAACATCTGTTCTGGGGGAACTGGCTGAAAGCATTGCTAGATACAGAACTACCAAGCATGCAGAAGTACAAGTCTTGCTGAAGCAGATGCATAGCTGTCAACTTTTCCCTTTTCTTTCAAGGAATCCTATTTGGAATAAGTGAATTTCCCTTAAAAAAAGGAAAAAGTTGACAGCTATGAGCAGATGCTGGAAATTACAAGTCGGGAGAGCACCATTCAGGTCCTATTTGAGGGCTTGCCAGTGGCACCTGGTTGGCCACTGCAGTGAACACTAGCTATAGATGATTCGTCCTATGTAATAATGTTCAAAATAGAAAGCAAAATGTGTTCTACAAACTTTCATTAAAAAAGGCTGTCCCAAGCAGCTTCCATCATCTGCATGGCATTCATTAATAAAACTGTATTTATAATACATTACATAATTTAACTGAATGAGGATTTTGCTCTGTGCTGATAAAAAAACCCTGGAAAATCCTTAATGCTGCTAGGGAATCTGCTTAATGCTATGACATGATGTTATATTACTTAACTGTCCTAAATCAAGTAGGGGATCAAGTTGTAATTTCAGATAATTCAGAGAACCAGATTATTATTTCTTGGTTTGTGCAATCATAGCCAACACTTTGTTGCTTACGAACAACATTAACAATTAATTTTATCATTACAATACTAAACATTCAACTACTAAGGGTATGTTTTGCGTTATCAATTTTACATTAGTGACTGGATACTTAATACACTGTTATAATATTCACTGTAACTAGATAGGATGTGACACATCATTTCTAGTATCAGGCCACTGCAGTAGTTTCATTTTAAATCTCATAGTTGCTAAGTATTGCATAAGAGTTGGATAATTTCCTGAAACTTTCCCCACTACAACAATGTAAAAAATCTAGTGGGAGTTTGTTTTTCCTAAAATATGTTAGTGATGTGAAAAGCTAATTAAAATTGAACTGGGTCCTAACAGTGTAAACATTAGAAAAGTTCACAGTGTCAGCTATATCCAAGAACATATGAAACGACCCTGAATCTTGAAAAATTATCAGAACAGAATATTTTATTTCTGTCATATCATGAATGGCATCCAAAACCACAACAAATATTTTGAAGCTTATGGTTATTATAAATTATGACTATATTATAAATGTGATGTAATGTCATGTTCTCAGTCTCTTGGAAGAAAGCATTATATCACCATTGCTATTGCCCATATAGGTTACCATTACTTTGCAGCCTACTGGTGCTGGATCTGTACTAAGTGCATAAACTGAACAAGTCTCTCACATCTGAAAAGGCCCTAAATGAATTACTTCTTATGTTGGGCAAGTGGATTATTGCAAGTAAAAAAATATAAAGGAAGCTTTATATATACAGCATTTCAAACAAAGTAACCCCCATGGTTTTGTGTGAGTTTTTAATGAAAAGCATCATAAGAGTTACATATAAGATTTGACTTTTCTGTGAACCAGTTTTGACTATTAAATATTGTTGTAGGATGTTTAGTGAGATATAAACTTTCACCCGTACAGCTTGAATGGCTAGCCAAAGGGTATTCAAGGTCATAGAAAAAAACCCTGATCAGAGTAGCCATCAATTCTATTTTAACAGTATAATCATGGATTTTAAACAGCAGTTGTCTGTTCCCAGCATTAATCCAGTCTTTCACTTTATCCCCAACATCCCGAGGAATGGTAGTATCTGAATAGTAAGCAAAGTCACTGGAGGCATAAGGATGAATGGGTGCCTAGTAAACAGGATGAATGGGTGCCTAACAAGTCAGATGGATGAATAATCTCCTTGCAGGATGAAGCTGAAAGTGCAACACTTCATGATTGCTAAAGATAAGCAGCTGACTGCCCTAATTAAATTGAAGAATAATGGAAGGAGGCACTAGATAATACGCTCTATTGCCTTTGCAGCCCTTGCAATTGGATATTAGATGGTTAGAGAAAACAAGTCCCCATGCCTTTTTCACAACAAAATACCATTTCTGAATCACTGGTGTTGAATGTTTGAACAATTCACTTGAAACTGTCAGTTCTTTGTTAGTCTAGGCATGAAGATTATAATATACCTGAACACCTTATTTATTATTTATTTCAGCTATTTATATATCACTGAATCAACAAAGTTTCTAAGCCATGTGCAATAAGATTTCAAAAAGCATACAGTGGATAAAACAATAAAAATTAATTATACAAAAAGAAAACTTACATAAAATGCCTGCTAAAACAGAATGTTTGCTTGTGGCCTGCAAAGAACATAGTCTTTGATTTCTGGACAAACCTGTGTTTTATTCAGAAACAAATTAGCAGCCTCATAGTTTTAAGTAAATAAAATAAACAATAGTCATTTGTGTAAAGAATCAAACCTGAAACAAATAAAATTATTCTTTATAACTGAAAATCCAGTAGTGATGAATTAAAATAGTATTTTTAAAATCCAATGCATGGCGCAGCTAATTATGTCGTTACAAAAACTAATTAAAATAGCATTTGCAGTCACAAAGCACATACTTTTTAAGATCTCAGATAAAGCATACTTCTGACACATCAGCAGCATTTGCACCATACAAAAATGCTTTGGCAAACAACGAGAAAGAGCACTCTACCACAGACATAGCTAGAAGTGCAGCACTGAAGTAAAAGTCTGCTGTACAAATAGCCAATTGTAATTAATGCACAATGACTAGCCTATGAGATACAATCTCAGGAGATCTACACCTGTTCTTCAGGATTTTGATCTGTCAAGCTCATATGTCTCTTAGGCTGGTTGCAACATGAATCCAACAGCATTCAGCTAACTACACAGGGGAGAATGCCCTCCTGCCCAACACCCTTACCATTTCATTTCCAAACGAAACTAAATGAAATACAATAATGCATATATAATATAGGGTCACCTCTAATAGTGTCAGCCTGCTGGTATAATGGATTTCTGCCCAAGCAAATGGAACTTCCCCTTCCTCTCTTCTGCCATTAGGCCCCCATCCCCACCCAAATCATCAAGATTCTTCATCTCCAAAAGGCTTTCATATAAACATAATGTCTTTCACCATGTAACTGTGGAAGTTCATGTATCAAATAATCATGTTGAACTTGGGAAGCTTTCCCTCTTTTAATTTCAACTTTTGCAAAAGTTACATCTGATTGTACTTAAAAAATAATGGAGATGCTAGAGCTGGTTAAATATGAAATTTAGTAATCTACTGTGTCAGTACACAAGCACAATTAAATGCCAGCAACTCCCACTTCTATCACAGAATGCCTGCTTCTTAAGAAATGGATTGGATCATGCCTACAATTTATATTATCCAATTTCAATTATTCAAACTTTTAAAGCAAATAATTGTCCTTCAGCTAAGGTGGGGGAAAATATATTAACTTGTTCAATTTAGGATTTTATTTTGAAGGATACATCTCTCTCTATACACGTCCACATTTGATGAAACAGATAAGTACTCCACACTTGGGTTGTAACTACATGAGAACGTAATATATGTTAATATAATATATGTTAATATATGTTATTTAATAAGCATGGAGTAGGTCAAGTCAAGTGGGTTCAGGGACAAATGGGCTGCTGAGCTGTAAGAAGACCCTTGCTAATTCAGGCCAAAGGTCCATCTAGTCCAGAGTTCTTTTATCACAATGACCAACCAGACACACACCTCATTTGTGCTTGCCAGCAACTAGTATTCAGGAGCATTCCGCAGAGGGAAAGAGTGGCTGATCACTGTACCTTCTGCAGCTGCCACTTCAGAGACATCATTGTCTCTGAAATTGTGTCTACAAAACTATGCTGCAACCAACTTTTTAAACACAAAGTTCATGAATATACACAAAATTGTAATATCCCAAATAGTGCACATTATAGGTTTCTACACCCATCATTTAGGGACCCAGAACAATTCTTATGCAAGCCTTTTTTTACCCTACACTGTAGTTCACAATATATTTTCTATTTTTAGCATATAATTACGGTATGTACATAACCTTTTATAAACTTTACCACTTACTAGCTTCAGTCCTGCATATGATGATAAAAATACTACCCTAGTCATATTGCATAGTAAACAGCTTTTGTATTAAGATTTCTCAGATAGTTTTGGAAATAATGATTGAAGGTTCTCTTTGCCCTTGAGAGTACTAGAGCTGCCTTTCCAACTGAACCATGAAAGTACTTTGGCTGGGCTACCTCAGTTATTTGTCACATTCTGTCCTACTGTACATATTTTCAAAGGCCAAGCAGAATGTTTGTGCTATAAATGCTGAAGAAAAGAACAAAAACTTGTATTGTACACTGCCATTTTATTAAACTGAATCTTTAATTTAATGTATGTTACTGGCCTAAAACTTTGTTTTGCCTTCCATGGAGGTTTGCCCCCTGTTCCTTATTAAACAGCGAAGTATTCCTTGAAATAAGGAACACGAGGCAAGCCCAAGCATTTTTTGCAAACTCCCAAGAAAAAAAATCTCAAAACTGAATTGTTCTATTTTACTATTACATTGTACAGACCATAGATGATGATTAATAATTGTATCTATTAATCCTACAATATGTTTATTATTATTATTATTATTATTATTAATAATAATAATAATAATTGCCACCCACAAATGCTAAGCTGCATTTCTCTGATCTTAAAAAGGTGCAGGACAGACAGTGGGTAAGGGACAGAAGCTGAAGCCCACAAAATGGCAGGCAAAGTCTGCTTCAATCCTCTTCTGGTCCTGGAAGACAGTAGAGCAGGAGGTGGAGGCAGTAGGAGGAGGTGTGGAAGCCCTTTACACCAGCTTGACCTCTCTCTCCTCCTGCACCTGTTCTTCACTCTCCAATCTTACAGCTTCTCCTGCCTCTCATCTCCTGGCTCCCCCAGATCACTGATCCCTTCCTCTAAGTCAGTCTCCAACCTCCCTTCTTCCGGTGCCCACTCACCCAAATCCAGCCACCACTCCTCAGTTTCTAGTCAGTCCCTGGCACATACCCATCATGGCAATAGCCTTATCTTTCATAAATTCATCTAATCTTCTAAAGCCAACTAAGTTGATAGCCGCATCTTGTGGGAGAGAATTCCATAGTTAATTCCGTAGTGTGAAGTAGCACGTATTTTGTCTATCCTGAATCTTCCAAGACTCAGTTTCATTGGATGTCCCTGAGTCCTACTGTTATGAGAGAGGGAGAAAAACATCTATACCCACTGTCTCCACATCATGCTATTTCTAAAAAAAAAAAAGTATTTCTATTCCACTCACATGGCAAGCTTATTTTTGTTCCTAAAAAAGAACTATCTTGAATTTTATGCATGATGTCATATGACAGGAGCTGCAGCAGTGAATAGTATGTTTTAAGGTCACAATGAATGATTTTCTATCTTTTCCAAGCTCTGGTAAAACACAGCTGATCTTTATTTCCAGAAAGTACAGAGATCTTCCCACCACTATTAGTAATTCAGTGTATTTCTAGTGTATTAAAAATAGTGACAAAAACCAGGGGGCAGTTGCATATTAAATCTCAGCAGCAGCATAGCAAGCACAGGGCCATTGAGATACAGAAGCCAGCGTATGAGTCAGAAACAATAACTATCCAAGTCCCTAAATCCTAGAAACTCAGTAGCCAAATCAATGCCTCCAAAGAAAACTGATTACTATCAAATACCCTTTTCACCAAAAGAGAGAACTCAGTCAACAGTAGCATTGTCATGTGAGAGAGCCCTTGAGGCAAGGTGGTAGAGATACAGATCAGCCACACAAGACTCCCAGTTTACCCTGACCGACAGGTGAGGGCAAAAGCTACAAAAACTCTGCCTGGAAAGAGGTTGGATCTTGTTCTTTATAGAAACTTTATATTCCCACACAGTGGCTAAAATGGTTTTTAATGTGGTGGAAATCCTATGTTCAAATTCTTGCAAAACTCACCACATTGTTCGAGCAAGTTACCATCACTCAACCAACCTCTCTTCCAGGGGTATTTTGAGGTTAAAAACACTTTAAGCTCTATGCAGGAAGGGCAGGATACAACTGTATCAAATAATATGTAAGTGCTCCTGGGAAATTTCCCTAGCATTGGGTACAGCTGTTAAGACACTAAGCGGAATCATACAGATTTCTCTCAGCGCTAAAAAGAAATAAACATGGGTCAAACACAGCCCTCATATTCTTTAAAGAGCTCAAGTTTTTCCTATGAGAAAATAACCGACAGAGCTGTGAAATCAGCATGTGTGAATTAAACCTGACTTTCAGAGCTTTCAGGAGCAGTGGGAAACATTTTGAAATGCTACTCGTTGTACCCTTAGTTTTTGGGAGTGTAAGGAGCAGTGTGAAGCACTGTTCAAAACTCCCATTGTTCTAAGCGCATTTTGCAACATGGAATTTCATTCATGTGAGCAGTTTGTGAGCTCTGGGTGCAGTACTGCATCTAAAATTTCAGATTAAAACTGCAGAGTGGAAGAAAAGGAGGACCTTTTTCTGGTTCCCCACTTCTAGCTACTTTCTGAAGACTGGAGAAGAGACCCTGTTAAGAATATTAGGGGGGTGGGCAGGGGAAGGACTAGACCATGTGAAAAATGAACATAATATTTTAGCTGCAGTTCATTCATTTTCAGCTTTGTATTCTTGTTATAAAAAAAGCACACCTAGACATTCCGTTGTTGCGCCCATAACCTAGATTTAAGGTGCCATTTAGCTCCTAGCTTTCATATCTCAGTTTCTAACACTAGTGTGAAGCTGCTTGCATGGGGCTTTCACATAGACCATCACAGACACAGTTGATGGTGCTGGTCAAGGACAGCAAAAAGCTGGAAAAGTTGGGAAAGCTGAAAAAGAGGAAGGGCTGCTCTGATTGTGGACTGCTTGACCCTTTTGCTCTTCCCTCCATTGCAGCATCTGCCTAGCCAAAATAAGTCCTTTCCCTGCTTAGCATTTGCATTTTGAAAGCTCCACTGCTTGAAGCTTTCTTATGTATTCAGAGACAGACTGCACACATTTCTCTCCCCTGTGGCAGTGCTCTCTCAGCATATCAGTACAGATACCAGGGAGAGCTATATATAAATGCCCTAAGATACACTAGTGTATCAAACAGAACAAACACTTTTACAAGTTCTTACCTCTGTTTCTGGACAGCGTAAATGTTCTGATTTACCTGAAATTAAAAACAAAAAAGAGTTATTTTCACCTTTTTAAAAATAAACAATCAATTCCAAAAACAAGATTAGAAAAGATTAGAAAAAAATCTGATGCATCCTCTTTCCCCATGTAGACTACAACTCCCATCATCCATGGACTATTACATTTCCCTGTTCATTGCATATTGCAGATAACCAGAGAAGGAGGTGATCCTTTCACTTTGTACAGGTACTTAGGAAGAGAAGAAGCTGTGTTGCTTCTTTCTTCCTGAGAACTCTGTGCAAAGCGAAAATCTTCAGGGATTGTGGTAAATGGGAATACTATTCCTTTCACTCCATACAGGTGCTACATGGAAGCGAGGAAATGCACTGGGGTGGAATGTACACATATATTAAAAACGTACACATATACATACATATAAAAACGCTCACCATTGCCATCTAGTATCACATTGTATATTGCATTTAAAACATACTTAAAATGTTTTATTCAGAGCTGTATAGTTGAGTCTCCAGGACTCTTCCTTTCTCAGATGGCCTATGTGAATCGATCATTTTACGCTTCTGTACTTTCTTCTTCTAATCCACTGCTGGAGGAAGATGGAGCAAGGATCTGGGCCCTGGTTGTACATGCACTGTTCATGGTGAGGCTTAATTGCTACTGGTGCACTGCTATATACATTTTTAAAATCTTAAATCTGCCACTCAATGAAATCTGAACAAGTATTTGTCTGTTCCATGAAATATATACAATCCCCCAAGAAAGTTTCTCTTTCTTAAGATAAGCATCTTAACAAACAACAAAGGTGTTCCCCTCTCATTGTCTGAGTTTCCCAGTAACTCAGAAAAAAATGTTCTCACAAACTCATTGGGAGAGAAAATAACATTATGAAAATGTCTTCTACTGAATCAGATAATGTGATGCATATTTATACCTCCTCCATCCTGCACATGCATAACTTAACCTGACACAAGCAAATAACCCTGGAAGCAATAAGCTGTGCACAATTTGATTGACAAGTTAGCCAGTATTTCACAACCTTCATTTTATTCTGCTTTTGAATAAATAAATATTAACTAAATTGTTACCAAAAAAATCAGCCTTAAAAAGGGATAGACAAATTTTGATTGGCCTTAGTAGCCAGCTAAAATACATGCTGGCCCTGGCCTCAGAGGGGTGGAGTCTGGTATCTGATGCCATGCTGAACGTCTGAAGCAAGGATCTCCAAAGCTCAGCACAAAACTAGCAACAACCTTCGCCTCACAGCCTCCGCAGCTCCATGCTGAAAAGAAGTATGGCAGACAGTCTAAATCATGCTACAAACCACTCTCTGAAGTGTTGCACCATATGTAAGATCATGAACTCGCACTGTCATCCCCAAGCTGAAGCTACGTTAGGGTCTCGTTGCTTCTTCCTCTGCCTGTCTCTGCAATAGCCACCTCCCCACTTTTATTGACTATGAAACTTTTAGTCATCTCTTACTGCAATGCATTCAGGATGCCATGTATGAATGATTCCTCCTTTTGTTCTCACAAAAAAGTACGTACTAAAATATTCTAAATGTTATTCTCCTTGGATATTTTTATTAAAAGATTAAAGATTTATACAATCTGAAGATGGACAGTGTATTTGCACAAAACCATGTGAGGTAGATTAGGCTAAGAAATGATTTGCCAGAAGTCAGCGAGCTTGTCAAGGTTCACCACTCTATCCATGTTGGGATGGGATGCAGTGGTGGATGACAGCAACACCTCATTATCAAGGCTGAAAGGAACTGTGAAGGGAGGAGGTTCATATGTTCAGCACCAGCTGCTGGTCTAAAAGGAGGATGACAAATTAGGAGTCACAAAGATCCACTTAGGTGGATGGGAAGTGAGCATACTTTGTGCACAAGAAGGGGCTATCTTCATGATGAACAGATTTGCAGACTTCATTAAATCCAGATATTAAAAAATGTTTTTAAAATACAACTTTAAAGTTTGGGTTGTCAAGTTCTTCAGCATGCTGCAATTCTAGCCATGCTTTTATTTCCCCCACTTTTCAGGAAGTTATGACAGTATATGTCTAACATTTTGCCCTGCTGACTTTGAAGACTTGACACTTAACTGAGTCATACAAATCTATGACTCAATTTCAACAGAAGTTCTTGTAAAGAATACAGACACTGGCCTCTCCCACTTTCCTTCCTCATTCACACTTTCCAAGGCTCCTCTCTATATATTGAAAACATGCATTAACTGGAATCACACATTCACTGATTTCTTTAACCATGGGGCAATCACTCCCACATCTCCCTTATGAGATAAACAGGGTATAAGGTGCATTCCTCTTATATTCATTAAACTGCCACCACTTCCCTTTTTATTGTCAAGCAGGGAAGCACTTAAGAGCTGCTGTAATTTATCTGAGGGTAGAGAAATGGTATTAGCAAGCCCTCTGGATTGACCAGGCAATTCTAGCCATGCTTGAAACAATCTCCTTATCCTCCTTTAGACATTCAACTCCTTTTCTATTCAAAGGTTCCTGTGGCACATTAAATACTAGCCAATTTATTTTGGCATAAGCTTTCATAGGCTAAAGTCTATTTTACCAAATGCATTTAAAAATGTTTTAAAGATAAATTGTTTCAAAGATATTTTTAAGATGTTTTATCACTTGTGTGTTTTTTGCCCCAGACTCCTTCGGAAAGGCAGGATACAAATTTAATAAATACATGTATAATCCTCAACTGCCAATTGAGGATTACACTTCCTGAATCTGATGAAGTGGATTTGAATTAACCAAAGTTAGATACAGTACATGAATTTGTTAGGTGTTAAGGTGTCACAAGACTCTTTGCTGTTTGAGAAAAGAGGTCATCTACTTCAAATGTGTTACAATATTCTAGATAAAATAAAAATACACAAAATGCCAGGATAAAACTTAAAACATAAAACTCAATTATCATTGCCTCCCCCAAAGCACCCTGAAGCAATAAAAAACATTCAGACTGTAGCTCCAGAAGCTCTGGCCAGCTTTTAGTTATAATTACGGGCTTTAGATTTAGCTCTGTAATGTTATCTGAGAGTGCTGCAGTCTACCCTTTCAAACTCCATTACATAAAAAGAGACTCAACAATTGAAGTCTAGTACTCATGAGTTTGTAAAGCTCGATCTGAACAGTGGTACAGTGGTACTTCAGCCTGTGGATGGTAACTGACATGACTGATTGTTCCTTCATACAAATTCTCTGAACACAGAAAACTAGATTTCAGGAGGAAAGGCTGTAGCCTGACATGCTACCTGACTATGTGGATATATATTTTTATTTATATTATATGGGGGAATGTTCAATCCTGTGACCCTCCCATTGAAACCTAAAGCAGTAATACCCTGGCACACCTTTGCCACCTCAGTGAGAACTAGGGCTAATATTCAAAGTAATGTTAAATCAACCCAAAAAATCACTTTACATCTCAGTGCTCAACTGGGTGTGTACCTTGTTAAGGAAATAAAATCATATTTCATTATAAACAAAACTCAACAATAGATGGCTTTTGCTCATTAATGACAGATAGAAAAGCAGGTTAGAAGAAAGAATTAAGAGAAACCAGCTTTGCACATATATTTTCCCTGTAAGAAGACTGCATAATATGTTCTTACTGTGCCCTAAGATATTAACAATAAAATAATTAGTATATTTGAACAATGAACTTCAGGGTGTACGACATATGAATGACAGGCACTGTTAATCTTATAACGTTTTCATCAAATGTTCAGTAAAGGAATAAAACCCCTACTAAATTAGTAAACCTTAGAACCCTGAAATTTCTTGATTTCTGTCTCTAATGTATTTTCTAAACTTTCAAGAGAATAATACAGTATTAAGCCCTTGAAAAACCACAACATGTAGCCTATCCTAGCAAACAAATTATCTTGAAAGTCGTACTTGGAGAAGGAAAACATTTTGGCTGCTTTAAGAATCTGATCTCAACTGAAAAAAGAGATCACGTAAAAAAGAATTATGGAAATGCCAGCTTTTGTGTTGACTATAAAACTACATGTTTCTAGTGCCCAAAACAACAGGCATAAGATCAGCCTTCATAGAAGTAAGTGAAAGGAAAAGTTTTGACTGGTATTTGTTCCACTGTGATTTTAATTGTTATTAAGTTTAAAGCAAGAGTTCTTGAACTTCATCTTAAGCCTAGTAGGTTACATAGCACATTCTGCTTCATTCAGCCAACTAGTCTAGAAGACTTTATACCTCACTCTTGAACCAATAACAGACATAAGTAGATTCAATAAAAAGGGAAGGACTACACATACGTGCCTTATGACACGCTTGAGGTTTCTCCAGAAAAAGCACTATCCAGCAGCAAAATACAAGCACATAGTCACTTAACCATATACACCATGCTGAATCAGTATTCCAATTCTGTGCCAATCAAGATAGAAACTGAGCCAATAAATGTCACTGAGAAGCCCATGCCTCCTTAAAACAAATCTAGTGACTTAGAGAAGTATCACTCAATTAAAGCTGCAATCCCTTACACATCAGAAGTAAGTCTCACTGAAATCTATATTGAGCTTACTGCTGAATAAACAAATATGATTGCTCTATAAAAAGCATTCATTTACTAAATGTTAATCGCTCCTAAACACATTGTAAGAACTATCAAGTTGTAATTTCATCCACATAATTGTTATGAGTTGTAGATTTTTTAAAAAAAAATGTATTAAGGTATCAAATGTTTAATAATATTTATAGAAAAACTAGCATGTCAAACAGTCTTTAAAATGCTAGTTTATTTTCCTGTATAATTACTTTCTAGCAAACAATAGGTCCATTCTCCATCTTGAGACACTGCAGTTTTATCCACATTATTTTTAGACTTTAGTATTTAATGCAAGGTCATTATTTACAACTGGACTAGCACTCTCATTCAAGTCACTGGAACAATTCTGTTCTTCGGGCATACTGATATGATTAATAATAATAATAATAATAATTTTATTTATACCTCACCCATCTGGCTGGGTTTCCCCATACATAGGGCAGGGCAATGTCATTAATGTTACCTTGGGAAGTTTCAATTCTTTTATTCTATGAACACAACTTTAAACGAATATTTTCAATGTATCTGAAGCTCCTAACAGGAGTGTCACCCAGGCATATTATCCTCCGTACTAAAGCATTCAAGTAGGCCAATTAACTCAATCTGATTTTCCATTTTTCTTTGCTACTCATTCTGTGGCTCCTGGAGATTACCAAACAATGTGTACCTGAACATTTTAATCCTTCTGTACTTCTGCACACCCCTTGTTTCTTGGAGCATGTTGAGAACACCCTCATTTCTCAGTATCCCTTTTTGGCACCAGTCCTATCAGCAGTCACCACCTGAATTCGCTGTTGTGGGGAACGGGTAGACCCTCTCACACAAGGTACGGAGCTGCACAACAAGGAGAGCTAAATGAGGCCTTCTAGGATTTACCCCAGCCACATTCGTCAAGGCTCCACACCCTCTTCAAGTGCTATTGTCTGTCTCAAATGAGTTTTTAAATTGTGCTAGTGACTCTTGCTTGCATGGATAGAGAAGGGTATGTGTAGAAACTTCTGACTTTGCATTTCTAGAGTGTAGCTTGCTATATCAAAGTAAGTAGCACATCCAATTCCCTACCCACTCTGTAACTCTGTCCAATCACAGTCATGTGGCCTCTGGCAAGCTGCCCAAGAAGCAATGTGGCCCTCAGCCTGGAGAATGTATCTAGCCCACCCTTTCCGATCAAAAGTGTTCTTATTAAAGAGCCCTTCCAACCAATCATGCCCTAACCTCCAAGAAGCTGCTAACAGGGGGCTTGCAGCACATTACATTCCACCCCCAGTTTCTCATTTTTCTTTTCTAACTGACACTCAATGTCCTGCAGCTACTGAGAATGCTCAGTCCTCATTGGAGGGTATTTTGGAGGGTATTTTTCTTCTGCAAACTTCAGGGTTCCTCCAGGTATGTTTCATCTCTTTCTCAATGGCTCTAAGCCTGTCAACGCTTTCCATTCTATTTCTGTTAGAGGCAGTGAAGAATATCGAGGTTTGCACTTTATTATTAGTTAACTGATTCGTATTTTAGCATAATTTAATCTAGCACATTTTGATTTGAACCTCATTGGTAGTTTACTAGAGTAATGAATTTTATATACACTTGCAAACATAGGTTTGAAAGATGAGATGGAGAAATTCCTTCCCTTGGAGGTTCAAAGACAGTTGGAACTGGATATAAGCTTTTAAGCAGGGTGGGCATGATAAAGACAAGTAAACATGAGAAAGAGAAGTAAATTGGGTCCAATTTCTTTACCATATTTGAAGGGCAATGTTATTCCAGATCACAGTTTCTAATAATTCTGAGTTTTACTACATTATCTTGCAGTTTGCATTATAGCATAGCTTGCTTGTATGCTGCATTTAATTTATTTACTTAATAGCGTTTGCCTTCATCCACCCACTTTGTTTGTGGAATGTTATGACCCAACTGATAGCCATTCACTAAAGAAGATTAAATCTATCTGATCTTCAAATTCCTTCCAGTAATAACATGCTCCACTTTTTCATCAGGTTAAGCAAAACCATATAATTGTAGAGTTGGAAGGGACCACGAGGGTCATCTAGTCCAACCCTCTGCATTGCAGGTATCTTTTATCCAACATAGGGCTCAAACTCACAACCCTGAGATTAAGGGTCTCATGCTCTACCAAATGAGCCCAGTCATGGCAGTTAGACATCCATATAAGAGCTGTCTTACATATGCTTACTCAAAAGTAAGTACCATTTTTATTCATACAGGAAAATGAGCACAGGAATGCAACCTAAATCAAAGTCTATGGCATTTGCTGTTTCCTTAGCTTAGATGACATAATGGCAGATTGTATCCTCTTTCACAGTCTTAAACAAAACTTGAACTTTCCCTACCAAAAGTTGTCAAATTCTCATAAAAGAGTTAATACTCAAGAGTTTGTGTCTGCTTCCTTTCTTGTTAACAAAGGCCATGATCAAGTTGCAGTTACAGGCAACTACTGTCCCTTGACAGTAGGTGTTGTAGCTTTATGAGGCCCAGATAATCAGCATGGTATGAATATGCACTTGCTTCTGCACATAGATCTCCTTTACAAGATCATGATACATTTCTAATGTTAGTTTAACAAATGAAAACATATATGTACAGTGGTACCTCTAGATATGAAAGGAGATCCGTTCCGGAGCCCTGTTCGCATCTGGAGGTAAACGTAAATAGCGACGGCACATCTGCGCACGCTCGCGGTGCTTTTCGCCGCTTCTGCACATGCGCGTGACGTCATTTTGAGCGTCCGAGCATGCGCAAGTGGCGAAACCCGGAAGGTTTCACTCAACTCGAAGCATATTTAACCCAAGGTATGACTGTACTGAAATAGGGACCTTAGAGATGTTTATTCTAATGGATATAAGGTATAATTTTAAATGATCTACCTGTCAGTGTTAACCCTTACTCATGCACTTAAAAATAATCTGTCATAGTCTAAAATATGTGGGATTAACAGATCAAAGGAAACCATCAGAGAGGTTTTTTCCTCTCAGCAACATTGGAATGTTTCCAAGAGATAAATTATGACAGCCAACATGCTCTGTAAGTGCAAACATGGCTATTGTTTTGCCCCACATCAACTGAGAGGTTATTATCCAGATAATTAGCCCAAGCCACTTCATGGTGGCAGCAGCTCTGTACATGCTACACCATTGGGCAGACACAGTGTGTGATGAGGGCTGACAACAAAGTATGGCACTAAGACTACTTATGCTGTTCTAGAAAGTAGTTTATGTTTTCCTGAAGATAGGCAGCTGGCAGGGGAAGGTTCTGCAATCCTCACTTCTATATGCTTCTTGTCACCTCCTTTGGAACCCTTCTCACCACTGTCTTAGGAACCCACAAGTAGGAAATGCTACAATAAACAGTAAAAGTCAACTTAACAATGCCATGACAGATGAGTCATGTTGCTGTGTGTGGACTCAGAGCAGGTGGCTGCTCTGACGGTCTCAGCTGAAAACCTAAACATACCACATCTCTGTTATTATAAACCCTTCTTCCCTACAGCAGAGTGAAAAAGCTATGCTATTTGCAAGTACAAAACCTAATATTCAGCTGAGAGTATGTCATATGCTGTGCCCTTGCCCTCATTTGGGGAATAAGAAGTGTTAAAATAATATAAGACAAAGGGATAAAGAGGTAAAAGACATTGGGTGATATCTAACGAAGTCATAGTCAAGGGCCTTCTCAGTGGTTGCTCCCAGACTTTGGAACCCCCTTCTTATTGCAGGCAGGTGAAGACTTTCTTGTTCCTATAGTATTTAGGAACTGACTCCTTTTAGGGGAAGGGCTGGTACTGTGGTGTTTTCATTATGATCTGTATCTTTAATAGATCATATATAGATAAATATATTAATATTTAAATGTTTTTTAATTATTGCTTTCCCCCATTTTTAGCTGTTTCTATTTTAGCTGTAAGCTGCCTTGAGTCTCTGTCAGGGAAAAAGGCAGGATGAAAATAAATATAATAATAGTAATAATAATACTCAAGAGTAAACCCACTGAAATTAATTTACTCATCCATTAGTTTAAATGAGTTTACTCTGAGTATTACTAGCATTGGATTTCATCCATTATCTTTATTTCACAAATCATAGGCCAGTATTAAGAGTGTTCAAATACAGAATGTTTCTGTCTGCAGGCAAACAAACAAAAAACCATTTTGCAAAATACCACTCATGCTTGTTGTTTGTTATGTTGAGGTTAAAACCTGTCTAGGAACTGCATTCTGACATGGAACTAACTCTGTGTCCTGGCATATGGGAGTACAAAATATCCTTTGACAGTGACATAAAATAATTCTGCACATAAAAGCTTCCTATTCCTCAGCCAGTATAAAAAGTCTGTCTAGTATTTGCTGTAGAATTCAAGAATTCATTACTGTGTTCTGAAGGAGATTATGGAGTACTCAACAATGAGCGTCATGCCAACATTAAACTCTACAATAGGTTATCCTATTGTTCTTCTTACAACAATGAAATAAACAAATTTCATATGATGTCCTATTTTTAAAATCAAATTACCACCATTTGAAGTCTTATTACTTCAACTCTTGTTTTATTATGTTCACTAAACAATACACAGCAAATGCAGGATCTGTACAATGCATGCTATGTGTCACTTTTCATATGTATTGTTTCTTTGACTGCACAGTCAAATGACAGGTACAATCTGTTTGCTGCTAGAATGAGTTTATAGAGCTGACTTTGAAAAGTGGTTTACTGCGTTAATTTGGGTTTTTTTAAAAGTATGTTTGAGGTAACTAGTATAATCAGAGATTTTGAAGGCACGTGCTAAGACATGTAAGGCAAAGATAATATGGTGTTACATTAGTCATGGTCATAATGTGTATTATATATAACTGCTTAATCTGTTTAACATATTTTTCCTAAGTACATAAGAGGAATTCATAACGTCACATTTTATTTCCTGTGTTAATCATATGATTGATTAGTTGCAGTCTTCAGTAAACGGGAACATCAAACCAATGTTATAAAAAGTATGTATTTCCACTTGATTGTTTCCTATACATTTTTCACGTGGATGTGTATAGAACACACTGATATCCCTGGAATTTACTCCCAAATAAGTTAGCATAAGATTGCAGCCTTGTTTTGGAATTAAAAAGGAACACAAAACAAAGGCACAAAGCCAACAGACATTAAACCTCCTGGTAGCAACATGCCTAGGTTCTGACAGCTGCTTTCTTTGTTTTGCTTTGCAGTGCCCTCCCCCAATCCCTCATGCTGACCTACATGAGTAGCTTTGCATCGTTTTATTTTCTACAGGCTTTCTCCAAGCAGGAGCAAAGGAAAAAAGGTGCTGGAGGAGCTCTAGTAAATAAACAGGCACACAGCCTCGGTATTTCAGAAACCGTGTATCAGTATTTAATACAGTATAGTCACCCATGCTGCAGTGCCAAACAAGGGCAATGAAACAGGAAGGATGTTTTTGTTAGGTGCTCTATCCAAAAATGAAACGTCTCATGCCCAAACCAAGACATCCTTTCAGGTACAATTAAGCTACCCTGCAGTCTCCCAACTGCTTGCCTATACACCAGCCATAATGCAGCATTTAAAAGACAGAAAATATTACTGATCATATAAGAACTCTAGATTTCAGCACAACAGAGAGAAGAAAAACATTCGCAGCGATGCGGGAGGGGTGGGGTGGGGAGGGAAGGGATTATCAGAAAATGGTAACTAGCAAGCTCTTCATACAAACGCCGTCGTTTCTGGGGAAGATGGGGCAGTTGTATAAACAAGACGAAACAGAGGCGTTTTTGTTGCTGTGGGTGCGGGAGGAGCGCGCGCGAGAATGTCGCCGACCTGAGGCGGCTAAGAAGAGGAGGAGGAGGAGGCAGCCCTGAAATCCATGGGGAAGAAGCAGTGCTAAGTGATGGAGAAATGGTGGAGGAAATCCTCGCCGTGCAATTGCCTTGCTGGGGGATGTATGCAGCCTCCCGGGAGCGGGAGACGACGGAAGGGGGGAAAGCGTTGCTAGGGGGAAAGATTCACCCCCCCACAGAAAGAAAACAAGGCGGAAACAGCGCGCGAAGGGCACCCCCAGTCCCCTTCTGGGGCCCAAGCGGAGCCTCAAGAGCGCGGGGCTCAGCGGCGGCCCTCGCCCCGGAGCTTTACCTGCTGCCGGCGGGCTCCGAGCGCCGTCGCCCAGCGTGACGGCTCCGTCCTTCCAGATGCGGATGTCGGCGGGGCTCTCCACCCTGCGGCTGGGAGACTCCCCGCGGCGGCCTCGGGAGCGGAGGGAACCGCAGCACTGGTAGCAGACGGCCCACGCCTGCTCCTCGTTGATGGGCTGGTTGTAGAGCCGCAGGATCTCCTCCAGAGACAGCGCGTCCCGCATCGCCAGCGCCGCCGCCAGAGACCGGCCTTCGTCGTCGTCGCCGCCGCCGCCGTCTCTGCGGCCGGAGGTGCCCGGCAAGGGCTCGTCGCTTCCCGCGGCCCCGCCGTGAGCCATTCCCTCTGCGGGGAGCCGAATGATAATAATAACAACGGAAAGGAGGAGATGACCGGCCGCGCTCGCTGCCCTCTTCGTCCTCTGCCTTCGCCGCCTCGCTTCGCTTCACCTCAGCTGCTGCTGCTGCTGCTGCCGCCGCGGCTACCCGTTGCCCGCCGCCTTCATGTTCTTCTCCCCGCACCCCTCCCCCGCTTCCCTCAATAAATAAGAAAGCGCGTGAGCCGCCCCAGTCACCGGCGAGGAAGGCAGGCAGGCAGGCAGCAGCAGCGCCGCCACCGCCACCACAGAGCGAGTCAGTCCGTGGCTGGAGGGGGAGGAGAGTATGGAGGGCGGGAGTCACCTCATAGCAACGCAATGGCGTCCCTCCTCCTCCTCCTCGCCTCGGGCTCTGCTGGGTTACACTGCCGCCTGCCTGCGGGAAACAAGGACAGCAAGAAGCGGGGGGAATGGACCAGGGGGAGAAGTGTACATACCGGTATATCATGTGTCCGGGTTGGGAGGAATAGAGCCAGCCACGAGGGCCCGGCCTCCCCCAGGGAAGAAAATTAATTAGGCGCCAAAGCCTTCCGCATGGGGATTTGCCAAGCGTCAGGATATGACTAACTTGGCCGCAGTGCTTCAGTACTAAATTAATAAGGAGCCTGCCATTCCTCCCCCCAGCTAAACCCGTGAATTCCGGAGTGGTATTTCAGAATTAATTTGGGAGAAACGGACCCTTTGCTCAGGGGTGCAGGACAAGTTTTGTATGCAAGATGGTCACCTGTGTGTAGTGGTTAAGAGCGGTAGACTTGTAATCTGGGGAACCGGGTTCGAGTCTCTGCTCCTCCACATGCAGCTGCTGGGTGACCTTGGGCCAGTCACACTTCTTTGAAGTCTCTCAGCCCCACTCACCTCACAGAGTGTTTGTTGTGGGGGAGGAAGGGAAAGGAGAATGTTAGCCGCTTTGAGACTCCTGAAGGGGAGTGAAAGGCGGGATATCAAATCCAAACTACTACTCTATTCTTCTTCTTCTTCTTCTTCTTCTTCTTCTTCTTCTTCTTCTTCTTCTTCTTCTTCTTCTTCTTCTTCTTCTTCTTCTTCTTCTTCTGGCTTGTGACAAAGACCCAAGCAGGGTAGATGGATCCACATTGGCTCAAAGCATGGCCTTTACCGTTCCTTCTGTTCTAGGGGTGGGTCCAGAGAGGGGAGACTTAGACTGGATCCTAAGCCTGTGCGGTCACATGCCAGCCTAGCATACAACAGTATTTTAAAGGCTTGTTTTCCCTCTGCCAGGCTTAGGTACAGAAGCAGCCCCACTGCTGAATTGGGTTTAGATCTTGTATAACTTGACATCAGCTTGCTTTCTGCCAACTTCTTGTGCACAGGATTCCTCCCTTAGCGACACTTTTTTAGATTATGATCACACACACACACACAATCAACATTCTCTTTTTTCCGTTATGTTATGGTGTATTCCAAGTGAAAGCAAAATGCATTGGTCTTTCAGCTTTATAATTTCACTGCAATTAAACAGGATACACACAAAGATCAAGTATAGAGAGGTGAACTACAGAATATTTGGACACTGACTGACAATTAGTGCAGTCTTCCCTTTTGTTAAGAAATATAACTTTTATTACATAAAAATGTACATTTTAATTACACTTTGTACAAAGATTTTCTGTCATGATACTCTGAACACAATCACACAGCCAAAACTCATATTATATTGTGGCAGAAGCCTTTACTAGAGGCATACCCTTAAATACAATAATATTCAATCTTGTCTCTTCAAGGCTGTGATCCTAAGCACACTTAGATAAATGTTGGACTGAAATCAGTGGGTTGTATCCAACACTGAGTGAGTAGAGTTCTAGTTGCACAGTGGGACTTTTCCTTCTTCACCTCCTTCCATACACGCCCTCAAAATCTGCTCTGGAGGATCCTCCAACCCACTGGAGCAGACTTTAAGAGTGCACAGGGGGTGCAGGGTGGAAGAGAGGATGGGGAAGTTCAGCTGCGCAAGTCTGAGCAACTGGAACAGCAGTGCTGAGTACAAACCAATGGGATTTACTTCCAAGTAAATGTGTTTAGGATCAGAATGCAAGCCTGACATCATTAATAGTGAGAAGTATTTGACCTCAATTGGACTTTGACATAACTGCGGAGCATCTCAGTTCAAAGTGCAAGTGGTTCTTAGAGTACGCAACGGTATTTGCAAGCAAACATGATCCATACGGCACATGCAGATTCAGGATATGTGAAAACTCTGACACGAACTGCAAGTCGCACTTGGTCCCCTCTACAGCACAGTATTTCGTCACAAAAAGGAGACCTATTTCAGGAAAGGGAAACACAAAAACCAGTCACTCAACTGTTGAATTTGATACATTTTTTTAAATTGTAAGGATAGTAACCATTACAGAAGTGGTTAACTGCAGCCATTGTCTTAATCTGCAAATCTGCATACCAGAAGTTTGACATAGCAATTAGCCATCCAATTGTACAAAACCTTTGCTATGAATTTAGCCATACCAAGCATAGCTTATTCCACAAGTTATTTCTATGGCCTGAATGATATCATGCTGACTGATACATTTTGTCACAAATGTTGACTAACAGATGACCCATCTTCATCCAGAACACTTAACAGGTGACCAGAAATGAATATAAAACTAAAATATGAGTGAGCAGGACTACACAACCAATATTTGTTCATCTCTAGCTACATGTATAGGATGTAGTGGTCTAAAACACAGAGCCTAGGGCTTCCCGATCAGAAGGTCGGCGGCTCGAATCCCGGTGACGGGGTGAGCTCCCGTTGTTCAGTCCCTGCTCCTGCCAACCTAGCAGTTCAAAAGCACATCAAAGTGCAAGTAGATAAATAGGTACCGCTCCGGCGGGAGGGTAAACGGCATTTCTGTGCGCTGCTCTGGTTCATCAGAAATGGCTTAATCATGCTGGCCATATGACCTGGAAGCTGTCTGCAGACAAACGCTGGCTCCCTCTGCCAGTAAAGCGAGATGAGCACCGCAACCCCAGATTCGTCCCAGAGTCAGGGGTCCTTTACCTTTACCTAGCTACATGTATAAAATAACCAGTTGTATACTTCAAGGTTCATATGAGAATTATTAAAAATTTAGCCTCAATTTTTCATGCAAGATATTATTAAATTATATCTCCTTTGTTTCCATTTTCTCAACTTACATGAATATATATCTTATTCCCTTTTGTTATGTCATATTATTTTTATTTTGTAGGTCAGTAATTTTAACTTTTTTCTGTTTTATTGTAACTAATATTGAATCTTATATGTTCAGCCTTATATGATCAGCTATAAATGCTGGTATCTGATATTATATTCTGATTATGTTATGCAACACTCTTGTTGTGATGGTCCTCACCTGTACGGTCACCTCTATCTATGCTACCCATGGCAGCAGTCTAGTGCTTGCACCCACAACATTTTTATCAAGATACTAATATTGGCACCTTATTTTTTCAACAAAAAAAGCACTGATTGTATGCAACACCACAACGTAAAAAGAGCAGAAGGAAGTTTACCGAAGGCACGCAGCAAATGCTCTCCTTGCATTTCTGTGTACAAAATGAATGGGAAATCCTTTGAATGTGTGTCCATCGGGTACTGCTCTCCTGATGGCATCTTGAAATTCTTCATTACCTGAAGAAACACCTGTGGTACGTTCAAGTTCATAGGCTGCCAAGGCTGGTGACAAGAGGTAGGAAAGTTGGTCGTCCCAAACTGTTGAAAAACCAAGGTCCTGTATGTTGAATCAAATAAAGAAGGGAATTAGGACTAGTTGGTACATAACAATGCTTAGTTCACCTACTTAATAGAGGAAAATAGGAGTGGGGGAACCTTTTTTTAGCTCAGTGGTCCAGAATGTTTTCCCTCCCACCACTTTCAGACCAATTTATGGGGGGAGATGTTATTGTGATGTCAGCTGATATGTTTTTTGTCCACGGGTCTTCAGAAGTCCCTTTCAAAATGCTATACTGTATTGGGCAGCACTTTAAACGGGGCTTTGCAGGCACTGCCCTTTTGGCTGAGCCAGGCTTTTACCTGTCCCATACCTGGCATATAATGGCAGGCCTAATGAGCCCTGCGGGCCAGAGGTTGCCCACCTCAGGTTAAAAGGTCCAAGAGCATATTTAGTTAGCAATAATAAGTAGTCCAGTCGCAAATGACTCTGGGGTTGCGGTGCTCATCTCGCTTTACTGGCCGAGGGAGCCGGCGTACAGCTTCTGGGTCATGTGGGCAGCATGACTAAGCCGCTTCTGGCAAACCAGAGAAGGGCAAAGGGTGGGCAGGAGCTGGGACTGAACAACGGGAGCTCACCCAGTTGCGGGGATTTGAATTTGCATGCAAAAGGTCCTAGCTGAAATGCCATGTGTCTCCAGATAGGGCTGAGAAAAACTGAAGTCAGTGTTAACAATAGTGAGCTAGATATACCAATGATATGACTTACTAGAGGGCTGCTTCCTATGTTCCTTTAAAACAAGCTTCAAACATATTTGCTAAACATATTTTACATAAAGTAAATTGTTTTACTGGTAAACCAGACGGAGTAAAAGCAAATTGCTTTCAGTTTATGCACAGATGCATCTACATAAATCCAGAATTTCCGCAAGGTGTGGATAGTGCCTATACTTGCTTTCTACATATGTTGGGATAAAGCCAACTTCATACCATGAGTATCAAATGTAAGAAAGGAACTGTGTTGACTCAAATACATTTTGAAAATAACTTTAACCTACTGAAATGCAGAAGCAGCCAAACACCATTTTGCACACAAATAATGGCATGTACCTTCCTGTGTTCTACCACTAACATTCTCAGTTGCAACTCCAGTTCATTGCTTGTCACTGCAGCATCTACTGACGAAGCACAGAGAGGAGGAAAAGGAGGAAGTGCAGTTGTGGCTCCTGGAGAACATACAGATTTGATTGCTTCGCCACTCATTGGTTTCCATTTGGATTCATCATGCAAGTCAAAGGAACAGACTTCTACGGCATCTGTAGGCTGGCAGTTTGCCAAAAACTTGTGATGATTGAAGACACATCCTATTGTTCGGTAAGGATACAGTGGCTTGGGTTGTTCAACAATTGGAGGATCATCAGGTTTTATAGGATTGTGGATATATCTGAAAATTAATAGGTATGATTTAATAAGTTAACCTACAAAGTAAAGTAATTTAAAGCCAGAACTAGGAAGTCCCAAAGTACTTCTCAGTTTACATAGACATTTGGCTGGTGCACAGAAAATACTGTCTGTTTTTATTGATCAGCTATGTTTAAGAAGTTGGAGCGAGTCTCAGGAATCTGCAACCCCCTTTAAAGCATGAAGCCCATTCACCCTGGCCTAATAGTGCATGTCTAAAACCAAAATTTGAATCCATGTTCCACATTTCTTAATGCAACACTTCATCAGAGTAGAGGCTTTGCCCTCACTCTTGTAGCTGCTCCTCTCAGTTCTTATGTCGCTGTACCTTTCTATTCCAAACCAGGTCTCTTCTATTGTACAACTACACTTAAATGTAATGACTGGGCATTATTAAAAATATTGATTGCAGACAAGAGTTGAAAGAAAATACACAAGTTTTGTATGTATTGTCCACTTCTTATTGTGGCATTTCTCCCTACTGGGCTATCTGTCAAGTCTTCCCCCTGCCTGAAATACTCCCTAGCCATATTCTAGAGAAGGAATAGGTTAAGTGTGGTCAGTCTGGCTATTGTGACATTGCTGCCCATGATTAATGCCATCATTATGTAATTGCTAGGAGAGCTGACTGAGAGAAGCGCTTCAATTAGTTTTTCCAAAGTCACAGCCCAGCTGACTCCAAGTGGTGCCATGTTCTTTTAGTCTTGTAGTGTTATTCATATGTTCCTGAATAGCTACAGATTGAGCACAGAATATTTTCCAGCATGCCCAGTATTTGCCATTTTAGTGGAGGCATGCATTCAGGATGCCAGACATGTTCCTGCAATAAAACAAGCAAATAAAGAAGCCCCCAAAACAAAGCAAAAACACATAAAAGCACATTAGCCATAACTGGGAGCTGGTTAATAAAATTTCAGTAGCAAATGACACACATGCAGAATGTTCAGATGCAACACTAAACTGTGGGTTAGTATTATGTCTGAAGATTCCTTGAATCTGCCTTCAATTTTACAGTATAATCAATTTACTTACCTATGTCCTGTTAAACTCTCCCAGAAAGTGATTATTCCATCAATCCCGTAAGTCATTACCCAAGTGTGAGGAGCTCCTTTGGCCTTTGTTCCTACACAGACAAAAGCTTCTAGTCCAAATCCCAGTAGAAGACTGCACAAAAGGTTAGCATGATCCTCACAGTCTCCCTGAAGAGGGAGGGGGGGATATATTAAAATGTATAACATGAGTTCATACAAAAAAAAGTAAGGTGTCTTAAATAGACATCTAATGAAAATTTAGCAGATAATGGCAAGAATTTGAGATTTACAGATTAAAAGTAAAAGCAAAGAGGAAGAGTGAATTGCTTTGCTTAGGTTAGTGACAAAAATGTTACCATCATGTTAACATAGATGTTATTGAAAGAAAGGGTTGACTCCAATGCTAGTCCTACTCAGATGAGGCCTGATTAAATGAATGAACATTACTTAGGTCCATTAATTTCAATGTATCTACACTGAGTAAAATTTAATTCAATACAACCCACAGTTAGTATATGCAAGATTAAGAGTACAGACAATCATTAACCTAGAATCAAGTATTTCACAGCCTTATACAGAAACTGTACACTAGGACTTATTCCTGGTCTTACTAGCATTACTAGAGAAAGCCATACACCAAATTCTACTTGAGCAACATTCTGGAAAGTATAATTAGCTTCTATAGTTTAACAATACTGTAGCAGCCAGCAAGATGGGACAGAGATATCAAGTTGCCTTCCTAACATGAATGTCACTGCAGCTTATCAGGATGGGGAAGAGCAATGTCAAGGTTAGGGTTACTAGGACACATCAACAGGAGCGACAGATTGGCTCCACCAGTAGATGTGCAGAGCCACAACCTCACCACTACCTTGCCCTGCCCCCACCCAGGAGTGCAGCTCCACCCCCATCATGCTGGCTGCTACTAGTGGTAAGCTTCCTTCTCTGATCATGCCCACAGCTTTCATAGGAGGATGTGTATTGTGACACCCACAACTGTTGTCAATGAAACTGTGTACTTTCTAGCTGGTCATACTAGAGTGGTGTAGCATCCACTGTAGTCCAGGCATTATATGTGCAACACTTTCTGCATATTTACAGAAGAAATTCAATAAGCAATTAAACATTTCTTAATCTTCCAAATGCTGCTGTAACACATTTACCATGTGGGTTTTTTAAATATTAAGTGGTTTATAAATGCTTTTAAATAAATAAGCTCATACTAAGTTCACCTAGCCAAGTTTATGAAATAAAATATGGGAAATTGTCTGCAACAGAAGTACTGAACAGTATTGCAATGCATGTGCAAGTAGGTGTGTTTCCTGGCCATTTCACTCTCCCTGCTTCAGGCCTGCTGCTGCAGAACATTAGGAAGTGCAGCATGCAATATGGGTGCTGAAGCTAAGGTGGGACAAAAGTTTGCATGAATACCAAAGTGCAAGATTTCTGGATAGATTCAAAGAATCATAGAACTATAGAGTTGGAAGAAGCCACGACTTAAAACAGATTTACACCATGAATTGATACTACACAATAAAATTTTGAATTATAGTATCTGAAGGAGTACCTTATTTCTACATAGAAAAGCCAGAAGAGTACACCACTGTTCTTGTTTACTATTTCCTCCACCAATGATAGGGGCTCTTTCATAACCAAATACACTGACAAATCTTGCTGCTTGCCTGGGCGTGTCTAGAAGTCTGCCTGCTCGAAGAGGCTTGACGTATGAACAGACCGGCCTGTTCATCCCATTTTCATCCTGCATATAAAAATATACAAAAGGCTATCAAATGAAGTTTAACCGAAAGAAAATATGGAAACAATTATCTTCCACATCAAAAATGGGGTTCTCTACCACAGCTGCTCTAGAACTTCCTTTCCCATTTGTGCCTCCAACAAAAGCAAGAACGCTGAGGTTATTTTTATTGTGGTTTGGAAGATAGCAGGTTTTACGGTTATGGCTACACAATGTCCTGCTTTACTCCATTTCAAGGTTACTTCTATAAAAGAACTATAAATGTTTCATTCTTATTAGAGTGCAAGGGTGATGAGAAGGCAAAGACTGTCATCTTACTTTCAAAATCCTGCTCCTGCCAAGGTGCATGAGCAATTCCATCAACAACCTACACTGAGAGCAGGAAGCAGGAAGGAACTGAGAGGGGGATGCTTTGTCACTCGGAGATAAACTTATTTAATTGTATAGGCCTGTCTAGTGGAATGAGTCGAAGGGACAACCAGTCCAAGGATCTCCTCCTCTACTGCAGGAAAACAGGTGTCTGGAATCAGTAAAACATAATGCAGCCAAGACTTGTAGGGTAGAATAGTTTACATTCTGACAAGTTAACTGTTAAATATTCCAGTTCTCAACAATGAATACAATACAGGGTTGTACTGGAAAAACCAGTTAATTTGGACCTGTAGCAAGAATCAGGGAAAAAATAAGTTGACAGACCTGTGCAAAAATTTTCACCAGTCTTGTGTTGTGTGAAGTCCTAATCTGCAGATATTCTCTCCACCATTGTTTAGCATAAACAAGAAACAGGCGTTCTTTTTCTGCTGTTTTCTGGCGTTCTAAAGAAAACTGAAATTCAGAAACAAACACTATGTGATATAGGTATGCACATAGATTTTTAGCCCTATTTCCCAGAACATGTACAAAAGTGCCTTGGATTCTGACTGCTGCTTTTCAGAAGAACATATATAGACTGGTTGTGCCTATTCCAATGCTGTCATTGGCTTTGAATAAAATGTCAATAAAGGAAACAGAAATAGGTTTGGGCATTTTTTCTCCTAGCAGAGTATTCCAAAACTTGCTTTGAAGCAATAATATGCAGGAGTCATAGAATCATAGAATTCACCCCGGACATTATTATAAAAAGAATGTACATTGATTTCAAGCACTTAGGACAAGGAACTATGACTGGTTTTCTATGTACATTGTTGATACACATCAAGAGATTTAACGAGTTCCACATTACTCAAATGTAGTTTCCACCAGATAGGTAAAGGTAAAGGTACCCCTGACCATGAGGTCCAGTCGTGGCTGACTCTGGGGTTGCGGCGCTCATCTTGCTTTATTGGCCGAGGGAGCCGGCGTACAGCTTCCGGGTCATGTGGCCAGCATGATGAAGCCGCTTCTAGCAAACCAGAGCAGCGCACGGAAACGCCGTTTACCTTCCCGCTGAAGCGGTACCTATTTATCTACTTGCACTTTGACGTGCTTTCGAACTGCTAGGTTGGCAGGAGCAGGGACCGAGCAACGGGAGCTCACCTTGTCGCCGGGATTCGAACCGCTGACCATCTGATCGGTTAGTCCTAGGCTCTGTGGTTTAACCCACAGCGCCACCCGTGATACACAAGGATTAATCTGTTTAATCCAGAATACTATGGGCTCCTTCATACAGAAGAAGGGATCCTCAAAGAATTACTGGAGAGTGGGGATTCCCAGCTTCCCACACCAGTATCCATATATTAGGTGTGGATTTTTGCAGAGCTCACATATCTATGCACATAAGTTTACATTTGCAGAGGAAAAGCTTAAGACGTGGATGTTGCAGATGAGGCAAGCCACACAACCCTGGGAGTGGGACCAGCAACGCAACCCAATTCTCTAGTAATCACGTGAGGACTTCTTTACCTGCAGGGCTTGTGTGCTACAAAGATCAGAAGCAGATAAAGTAAAACTGAAGAAATAATTCTAGGGATTTCCTAGAAACCATGCTACTAAGGAGAAGGGAGAAATTTACTGCCCAGTCTGATCTACATGAATATGTAGGGGGAAAAACCAGAAAAGTGGTTGTTTGGGCAAACTACAGTACAGTGGTACCTCGGGTTAAGTACTTAATTTGTTCCGGAGGTCCGTTCTTAATCTGAAAATGTTCTTAACCTGAAGCACCACTTTAGCTAATGGGGCCTCCTGCTGCTGTCATGCCGCTGGAGCACGATTTCCGTTCCCATCCTGAAGCAAAGTTCTTAACCCCAAGGTACTATTTCTGGGTTAGCGGAGTCTGTAAGCTGAAGCATATGTAACCCGAGGTACCACTGTAATAAATTCATGCTATCTGGTTTAACTAGTGGATACAGTGGTGCCCCGCTAGACGAATGCCTCGCAAGACGAAAAACCCGCAAGACGAAAGGGTTTTTCGGTTTTTGCGACGCTTCGCTAGACGATTTTCCCTATGGGCTTGCATCGCAAGACGAAAGCCCATAGGGAAATCTCGGGGACCTTTTTTTAAATGCTGGCGGTGGGGAGCAAAGCCTTCTCCCCCCCTCCGGACTTCAGAAGAGGTCCAGGAAGGCCGGCGGGGGCGAAAGGCTTTGCTCCCCACCGCCAGCATTTTAAAAGCGGTCCGGGATAGCAGGGAAGCGCTTCCCGCTATCCCGGACGGCTTTTGAAGGCAGGCAGGGGGGGCAAATACTTTTGCCCCCCCTGCCTGCCTAACCGGGGGCTTTTAAATCGCCCCGGGACTGTCCGGGGCGATTTAAAAGCCCCCGGACGGCTTTTGAAGCCTCCCCCCGCCGCCCGGCTTCGGGGCATCGTCCCGATGCCGGGCGGTGGGGCAGGAACGCCTCCCCCCGCCGCCCGGCATCGGGGCATCGTCCCGATGCCGGGCGGTGGGGCAAGAACGCCTCCCCCAGCCGTCCGGCTTCGGGGCATCGTCCCGATGCCGGGCGGTGGGGCAGGAACGCCTCCCCCAGCCGCCCGGCATCGGAACGATGTCCCGAAGCCGGGCGGCCGGGCGGGAAAGCCTCCCCCAGCCGCCCGGCTTCGGGGCATCGTCCCGATGCCGGGCGGTGGGGCAGGAACGCCTCCCCCCGCCGCCCGGCATCGGGGCATCGTCCCGATGCCGGGCGGTGGGGCAAGAACGCCTCCCCCAGCCGCCCGGCTTCGGGGCATCGTCCCGATGCCGGGCGGTGGGGCAGGAACGCCTCCCCCAGCCGCCCGGCATCGGAACGATGTCCCGAAGCCGGGCGGCCGGGCGGGAAAGCCTCCCCCAGCCGCCCGGCTTTGGGGCATCGTCCCGATGCCGGGCGGTGGGGCAGGAACGCCTCCCCCAGCCTCCCGGCATCGGAACGATGTCCCGAAGCCGGGCGGCCGGGCGGGAAAGCCTCCCCCAGCCGCCCGGCTTCGGGGCATCGTCCCGATGCCGGGCGGTGGGGCAGGAACGCCTCCCCCAGCCGCCCGGCATCGGAACGATGTCCCGAAGCCGGGCGGCCGGGCGGGAAAGCCTCCCCCAGCCGCCCGGCTTCGGGGCATCGTCCCGATGCCGGGCGGTGGGGCAGGAACGCCTCCCCCAGCCGCCCGGCATCGGAACGATGTCCCGAAGCCGGGCGGCCGGGCGGGAAAGCCTCCCTCAGCCGCCCGGCTTCGGGGCATCGTCCCGATGCCGGGCGGTGGGGCAGGAACGCCTCCCCCAGCCGCCCGGCATCGGAACGATGTCCCGAAGCCGGGCGGCCGGGCGGGAAAGCCTCCCCCCGCCGCCCGGCTTCGGGGCATCGTCCCGATGCCGGGCGGTGGGGCAGGAACGCCTCCCCCAGCCGCCCGGCTTCGGGGCATCGTCCCGATGCCGGGCGGTGGGGCAGGAACGCCTCCCCCAGCCGCCCGGCTTCGGGGCATCGTCCCGATGCCGGGCGGTGGGGCAGGAACGCCTCCCCCCGCCGCCCGGCTTCGGGGCATCGTCCCGATGCCGGGCGGTGGGGCAGGAACGCCTCCCCCAGCCGCCCGGCTTCGGGGCATCGTCCCGATGCCGGGCGGTGGGGCAGGAACGCCTCCCCCAGCCGCCCGGCATCGGAACGATGTCCCGAAGCCGAGCGGCGGAGCGAGAAAGCCTTTGTCCCCCCTGCCTGCCTTCCCAGGGGCTTTTAAATCGCCCCGGACAGCGGAGAAGTCCTCCGCTGTCCCGGGCGATTTTAAAATGCCGCCCGCCAGAAGAGGTCGGGGGAAGGCGTTTTCCATAGGAACGCATTAATTGATTTTCAATGCATTCCTATGGAAAACCGTGCATCGCAAGACGAAAAACTCGCAAGACGAAGAGACTTGCGGAACGAATTAATTTCGTCTTGCGAGGCACCACTGTATATATAAAACAGCTGATGGACAGTGCCCTCTTGTGTCAGTCTTGATGGTCAGAACAAAAAAATGGGAGGAAATATGAGCAAAAAAAAATCTCTTTTAATACTGTATGTAAGCTTGCTTTGCTAATTCTCCAAGCCCAAGGCAAACAGATCCATAACCACAGGATTGCCTTTTTATTCCGTGTTCAGTATTAATTGTAATATGACATGTCTGTTGAAAAGGAATGGGCTAAATCTGACAGCATGATTTAGATTACACGCATAGGCAAACTCGGCCCTCCAGATGTTTTGAGACTACAATTCCCATCATCCCTGACCACTGGTCCTGTTAGCTAGGGAGGATGGGAGTTGTAATCCCAAAACATCTGGAGGGCCGAGTTTGCCTATGCCTGATTTAGAATAATGAAGCCATATGAAAGTTGTCAGATGGCTGGAGACTGTCAACTCTCTTGTTAAAATGCTTAACCTGTAAATGAGTAGGATACTGGAGGGTGTTTTTTTTTTAGTAATGAGTGTTAGTTTTATTATGATAGAAAAAGTTATTGAATTTTGTAATAGATTAAAATCAAATTCAAGCAAACTAACAGCATAAATTGTGTTTTTATTGTACTGCAGAAGTAATAAAGATTTAAGTTTGTAACATGACATCAGCCTTGATTAATCAGGAGAGGGACATCTGCAGAACATTTGTGACTGATTGCAATGAAACACATATTCAAAGTTCCTTTGTTTAGAACAACATTAAATCAATCTGAATTGCATTAAAATAATAATGCTTAAAAGAATGCTTATATAAGTTCAGACTTACCTGAGTAGTAACTATTTCCTGAGAAAGTGTCTTATTTAGCTTTGGATACATTTCAAGTCTGATATTAAGTACTCCAACAGAAACTTTTGATTCTGTACCTTTGGACCAAAATACAAGGCTTGATAAGAAAGCAAATAATTTTTAATTTTTTTTTAATGAACAACTCTACAGTGTACATTAAAAAGTCATCAAACAATACTGACAATTAAAATGCTATATATTTGTTCTAAAGTAGTAATGGAGGGAATCAATAGGACTGCAATTCTAAACCATCTTACCTGGGAGTAAGCCCCTTTGAATTCAATGGGACTTACTTCTGAGTATACATGGCTAGACTTGCAGCCTAATTTATCAACACTTTAAACAACTTCAAATTAAATTGAACAAAACATATGGTTGAATTTTACCTTGAAATGTCAGATTTCAATTCCTAAATACATATTTTGGTTAAATTTATCAGCTTGACCTTTTTTACAGTTTATAGAGTAACTTTGTTAAAACAATAACTATATTCCTGATTTTTTGTGTGGCATTTCATTATATTTGGTGCAGTTGAGGTTTTTGCATTTCCTGGTATTACTTGCTTTGTTGCTATTAATAATATTTATAAAATTCTAAGTATAACTCGTTTTTATGTAACCAAGGAGCATATACTTGGGATTCAAAGCCACATCACACCCAATTGTATATGTAATTACATAAAAGAATTTCTATCCAAAGCGCCTTCTTTGCAAACAATTCCAAAATGTGCATATCAGGTTCTGACATCTCTAACATGTATCTTGCTGGAGGGTATAAATTCTTTTTTAACAGGTGGTGTCAGATACCAGCTGTACTGCATTTTGTAATGGGTTTTTTCCATTGTTATTAACACCACATTTTAAATATGTTTATATATCCAATTCTATTCATCACTATAAATTATATTACCTACACCCCATTGCCACTTAATCTAGTAGAAGGCTTTTGGTCCATGTTGAGTGAAATGTTATACCAAATGGCTAAGGTTCCTTTACCAGACTGGGTAAGTATCACATTTTCTCTCTTTGTTAACAAAAATAAATATACATTTTAATAGATCAGGTATTCAAATAGCAAAAGGGAAAAAAGGTGTTTATAAGATTTAGGCTCATTAGGTGATATGCAACTAAATCATACTACACGACACAAGTACTTACGGTAATCTACTTTTGTCAACTAAATTAAACTCTTATTCCTCCTGTCTCATTTTGAGTAGTCTGTCACACTCAGACAATATTGTTTTCCACTGTTGTAGTACTGTAGTTTTAAAACTCACCTACACCCAGAAGTTCAACAGCGACATTTGTAATCCTGTTCTCTGCACAAAGGACAGACCGCCATTCTAAGAAATAGGATGCTACTAATGTGGTCTCACCAGATGTGTCTGTTTTGATCAAGACAATATGCACTGGATCACAAATTGATAGCATAGTGGTTGCATCTGCCATTTTACTTGCTTCACCTGTCAGCAGCACAGCAAAATGAAGTTAAGAAGAAATTTCTGTTAAAAGCATTTCCCGTCCACACAGGCAACCCCTGATTTGTGGGGATTGCATTCTGGAGCATCGCATATGACAGCAGAATGCAATTGACCTGTGTAAAAATACGCAGAATGAGGGTGGGGAACTTGTGTCTTCCAGATGATGCTGGACTCCAACTCATATAAATCCCAGGTCATTGATCATGCTGGCTGGGCTGCTGAGCGTTTGAGTAGATGATCATCTGGAGGGCCAGAGGTTCCCCAATATAGAATAGCATAATGAGTTTTGATTGCTGGTCATTACTTAGAAAGCTATTACCAAGGCACTTGAAGTGAAACAGCAATATCAGCTCACTCAAGCTTGCCAACTTTCTCATTAGAGCAGATAATTGAGTACAAGATCTAATAGAATTTTAAAACATTTTCAAATATATTTAAATTATCAAGATATGAAAGAGAACTAGAAGAAGCCAAGGAATAACAGCAGTGGTGAACATCTAGCCTGACAAGGCAGTTCCTCCAAAAGTATGCCCACTGCCTAGATATATGACAGGTATGAGACAGGCAAAGATGTAGCTGCAAAGGGAAGATCAGGATCCTTAAAAGTGAACTCTGTTTCTTTGATCCTTTGTTTCAAAACAAGTAGGAAAAGGGACATAAAGGCAAATGTTTGGAATTGTGGGGCCTCTTAATGAAATGCTGAATGTTAAAAAAAGAATGCAGGCTATATTACTGTTTATGGAACAACTACTCTTGGACTATTTCTGAAGTGCAACCCAAAACATTATTCATTTTTAGACTGCAGGCTTCCTTACCTAAGCTTTCCTTATATACTTCAAGTAGAAAACCATCACTGAAATCTGGTTCACAGGCACACGGGACAGGTTTAGAGCGGAAACGTTGGTTTCGGAAATGCAAGCAGAGTGTCAAAGTAGAACAAATTTGACCAGGTAAAGGTTCTGGTTCCTGCAGATGTTCCAGAAAAGCTTTTCCACCCAAAACCTGAAGATAAAGATACCTTCGTGTTGGGTCAATATTTGCTGCGAAGTGTAACAATAAATATAAAAGAGTTGCAAGCAGTTCATAAAAAATGTATTTAACATAAATAGGAAACACTAGAAAGTAGGTTTAAAAAACTAGTTAGTCAAGACGTAGGGTTACAACAACAATCATGGCAAACAACCACAATGCATTCATCCACAGAGTGCCCCAAGTATATCTTGTAATTCCCCTACCAAGAAGGTTATCTAGGGATAGTCCAAAATAATCCTGCCTGGTCACTTATCTAATTTGCTACATTAAACTAATCTTAGCAGATACTTGGTAACATGTACAGTATATGTACATACCAACCTGATCATAATTAAGTTGAATACAACCCAACCTTTATAACTAATATGTCTCCTCGTGAACTGAGCAGGATTCTGCTTGCACAATGTGACTTCACTTTCCTCTCCTTCCCCCTTTCAGCCCACCCATTCCAAAAATCTGCTATGAAAGTTATGGGAAACCCTCTGAAGCAGGTATGGGGGGTGGCAGGAGCTGCTTGTGGCAGAAGAGGAAACTGAAGCTCTACTGCATGAGTGGTAGTCCACTTGAACAACATTTGATTCCACCCCAAAAGCCTTACAATACTAGCTTTAAACTATACATTTAAAATACAAAATCAGTACATCAAATACTCAAGGTAATATAGAACATACTTTTCTTCAGCATGGCTGCCTGTCGGTCAACAAAATGAGTAGAGGGTTTTGGAGTTGAAGTAATTTCTTTGTCATTTATATCCTAGAAGTACATAAAGATATCATTAAGGACACCTTCAAGTCAGTCTCCTACAATCCTTCCAACATAATTAAAAACCCCAGAAATACATCATGCTCTACCAAAATATTCATCCAGGGGACACATCACATGACACAAATCCAAAGATATTAGGAGACACATCGCAGGGAGCTATATACAGTTAGGAGCTCTGGGTAAGGCTCACTTGCATCAAAATACAGGTTTGTAAATATCACTTTTTTTTTAGCTAGAACAATGCAGGAGCTCATTAAAAACAATGAAGTGACTCATAGGGTTTCTGTAGTTTACAGGCTCTCAATACATCCAGTACTTCCAAGCCATGCAATGAAAAATATATTAAACTTACTCATAAAGGACTGCAATCACACAACCTTCTTTTTAATTCTGCATCA
This sequence comes from Podarcis melisellensis, assembly GCF_964234715.1. NCBI lineage: Eukaryota > Metazoa > Chordata > Lepidosauria > Squamata > Lacertidae > Podarcis > Podarcis melisellensis. Next base: position 49,414,817 of record NC_138539.1, read on the forward strand.
CACTGAAATCATTCAAAAGTGATTTTGTATAAATATGGCTGTATTTAACTATGCCGTGCACTTCTTGTATCACACCAGGAGAGTTTTTCTTCAAATTATACTCACTGTTACAAAATTTAGTTCTTTCATAACATCATCAATGATTCCTCGCCGTGTGAGGGCTTTCATTAGATCTTCTTGGGATAGCTGCTGATGTTGAGGTGGCAGTTCTTCACGTATGGTCTCAGCAAGCACTTCTCGAATCCTGCTGTGAACATCCATCTAAACAGAAACATTTCTGTTAACATGTGATACAGGCTCTGAATGAAATTCAGTACAACCTTTATATAATTTTAAAAGGTAATTCCAAGAAAGAGAACAGTTTTTAATGCTCTCATAGCACTCAGATGAATGTTCTCTTAGTTATATGTGCACATTTTGGACATGTTCTGGCTTTGTTCCAGTCATCAGAAAGCAACCTAGGAAACCTGTTTGCCATTCATTGCATCATTAATAGACTTCTTAGAAATCAAGCAAGTTCTTTCGTATGCTTACTGAATAAATGAAGCTCCTTTCATCATATAAAAAAACAAAGAGTTACCACAACTGCTTTTTAAGGTTGCAGCCCCAATCTCAATCATCAGGTTGCAATATCAACACTTACCTGGAAGTAAGCCCTATTAAAATCAGTGGGATATAGACAGATAGATATAGATACAGGCTTCCTCTGCTACAAGCCTCAGATAACATATGGGAAACCCGCTTTGGAGGATATTTAAAGATAGTTTCCTCCTTCTTTCCCACCAGTGCTTTCAACGCGGGGAGCCCTTACCTTAGTTAACTGCTGGTGAATAATCTGTTTCAGCTCCGAGGCTTTCTCCGGAGGCAGAGCCATGGCTGGGCAGCTGCTTCTTGGGGAGGGAAACAAAAACGAGCTGGGCGTTAACTTTAAGGGGATCCCCCGAAAAGGAAAGAGCGGCTTTGACACCAGGGAGACGCGAACCCTCCCGCGCACTCACCCGCCTGTGTCCAGACCTGCTTTTGCAGAGCCCCCATTGGCTCAGTCTTCAGCCAACCAGAAACGGAAGCCTCACCCGCAGCCGGGAACGGGGCCTTCTAGCTCAACCGCCTTTCGAAACAGCCCGCCTCAGAGGCTGCCCTCGGCAATCGCCTGCTGGCTAAACGGAGCCTTTACTCCCGGTTCCCTTCTAAACACCCACCACTGCAAACACAGCTCGGGCTTTTCTCGAGGTTGCTATCCCGGCGCAGTAGCTGGCTTTGGATAAGGCCGCGGCGTGGGAAGGGGAGATTGTGACAGGCACTAGGTTAAACAGCACGCCGTGCCGCGGAGAGATAAAGGCCCCCGGCAGGGGGAAAGAAATCACGCCCCCCCCACCCCCGCCCACACGTTTGCTTCTGTCTTCCCGTTGACAAGATGTTCGTTTCCTGCGATGGCTCCGCGTGCCCGGACTTCAAAGGCTTCATGCTCCTTATGGTAACGGAGATCCCTTCACTGGGGTTGCGCGCGCGCGCTGCTGTTGCTGCCCGGGCAGCCGGGCGGCTGTCAGTCAGTCGCGAAGCGGGGATTAAAAAGAGGTGCGGAGGGGGGGAGATTGGGGCACCCGCCAGACAAGAATCGCGGGGCCACTGGCCCTTTGATGGAGGTTGCACGAAATATAAAAGGGACGAGGAGGGCATAGAAGGAGCAGAGTGGATCTCCTGAAGGAGGAGCCCCGTCCCCCAAAAGCCTCTCACGTGAAGCATGTTAGTCTGAGAATGGTAATCCCTACAACTGCGAAACTAAACTAACTAATCCCTACAAGACTGTACAAAACGAAATTCCTGTTATTGTTAAACTAATAAATTTTCTAAACACTGTACAGTGGTACCTTGGGTTACATACGTTTCAGGTTACATACACTTCAGGTTACAGACTCAGAAATAGTGCTTCAGGTTAAGAACTTTGCTTCAGGATGAGAACAGAACAAGAACAGAACTTTGCTTCAGGATGAGAACAGAAATCGTGCTCCAGCGGCACGGTGGCAGCAGGAGGCCCCATTAGCTAAAGTGGTGCTTCAGGTTAAGAACAGTTTCAGGTTAAGAATAGACCTCCGGAACGAATTAAGTACTTAACCCGAGGTACCACTGTACAGAGGTTCTATCCTTTTGCTGCATTTCATGTTCCTCCGACCTCACTTTTCACAATGCCCTTCTCCCAAATCCTAGGATGATGCTTTGCACATCTGATCAACTACCAGTAATTGTCAGTGTGGACATCTTGATAGTTAAAGCTGATCGCTCTTAAAAAAACAAAACAAAACTAGAAACAGTAAGCTGTTATGGATTATGTAGCTCATATGTGTCCATCATTTCATTTCATCTGCATTTTTTTTCTATTTCAGCCAGCTGTATCAGTGGGAAATGTTGGCCAGCTAGCTGTAGATTTAGTCATTTCCACAGTTGGCATGTCCAAAGTTGGTTACTTTTATACTGATTGTCTTGTGCCGATGGTTGGAAATAATCCATATGCAACGACAGAAGAGAATGCAACAGAACTTTGTACAAATGCTGAAGGTATGTGCTGTAAACACAAATCTTGTCAAGACACCCTAGAAAGAGACCACACTTCCTTCAGTCGTTAGGATCAGTTCAGACATTTGAAAATCTGTGCAGAGCAACCACAGGGGGAGAGGGAGAGAGCTTCTGACTTGGAGTTTGCTTGTTTTTTTATTTATTTATACATACTTTTCATAGAAAATATCTCAAGGTGGTATTCAAACTAAAAGCAGTAAATAGTAATACATCAGTAAGAGCTGATTGGTAAATAATCTCAGGTTTGAAAGGCCTGTTTAAAAGATACCATTTTTAGAAAGCACCTAAAATGAGCAGGAATGGCTCCTGCCTAACCTTTGTTGGCAAGGAATTCCACTGGGAAAGGCCAGATGAACCTCAGGTGCATGTAGGACCATCAAATGTGCCCCATCAGAAGACTTCATAGCTTGTAGTGGCTGCCTTCTAGCAGCAAGTCATATGAGATGAGCACTGAAGATTTTGTTCATAATACACTTTCAAATTGCCACCAGGAAGCAGCACACGCAACTAGGGATGTACTTAGGTAGCTGCATCATGAGACTGCTCAAACTATTCCATGTGAAGACAGTTTCAAACATCTTATTTTGCTTTTAGAGTGTGAGCACTGAAGTTTTCCCATGTGGGTAGCTTGTTGTAGTTATCACTCTAGCATCTAAATTGATAGTCAGCCCAGCTGACAAGTGGGTTATGTATAAATAACTGTTAATTGTTCTTATGTTTATGTGTTTTCAGTCTCTTGCAAACGTACTTAATCGAGACAGTTACTCGTTTGCTGGGACATATGTGTGTCCCCACCCCCCAAAAATTAATCTTCTAAAGAATTGCTACGAGATCCCTGATATGAATGATTCTAAAGGTTCAATATCATAAATGAAATTGGGACGGGTTCAGAAATCTTGATAGCTATGTGAAAGCATATAAAGTAATATTGCCTTCTGTTCTAATGGGTATTGCTTGTAAGTTCTGAAACAGGTTCATTTCATTGGGACTTACTTAACTAAATTGTTGCATTTGCGAAAGCCAGCAAAAAAAATTCTATTATCACAAAGGGACATTTACCCCTCTCCTCCTCCAGATCTGCTCCAGAGGATTGAGAGAACCCTCAAACCAGCACAGGGCAGGAGGAGAGGGGAACTAAATGTAATTTAATGTGGGTCTTGATAGATTGTTTATGCTACTTCTTCCTGTAGTGTATGCAGCGCCTTCTAAACAGTTGGCTGTTCTACAAATCAGATCACTGTTCATAAAGGTATGTGTGTCCATTGCAAGTAGTCATGTTATTAGACTTCAAAAGTAAAAACAGATAATGAAAAATCTTCAAGTCCTGACGGTGAGTGATTAAAATTGTCCTATGAGATGTATAATAAACTGTGGGTTAGATGTGGAGTGAAACTTGGGTAAAGTAATGCAGTTGTCCTGGCTCCTGTCCGCTGGAGTTCACTGACAGAATTCCCAAGCCACTCCAGACTCTTATGAGGGAATTGGGCATCCAATTGCAGGATGTAGAAATAGAAATAAATTTTCCTGCTTGTGGAAGGCACCTTTTAATTCAAATCCATTTCTAGAAAGGTGCCAAATACATTGATACAACAGAGGATGAATTAAAAAAATAAAAATCAGCAAGAATCTGACAGACGTTTAAGATGTAAGTTAACAAATAATCAGCCATCAATTGCTAAATTCAATAGGGTAATTATTCACTGGAAATGGCAAAATAGGTGGTAAAATGGCATCGTTTCAGTATATGGCTTTCCAATAAATCCTTTGAGCTGTTATATGTTGTTACGGCTCTAAAATACAACTTTGCCAGTCAAGATGGTCTTACTTTTTAAAGGTCACAAGAAACAAACAGCTAAGAAAACATACCACTGCATAATTAACAATTCAAAAACGTTTGAAGTCCTGAAGACTTAACATGATAATTTGAAACAACTTTCTAACCGCTTCTCCCCCCCCCACCCCTTGATGTAAAGAATAAATATAGGTCCTTTTGTCAGACGCTACTATCCTGGGTGAAAAGTTGCAGTTTTGCCAAAATTGTTCTTCTGTCCAGCAGCCATGCTTACCAGCGTAATGACCAACAGCTTCATGGGTATGTCTGTGCCAACTGTTAGAAATGTTTTTTTAAGGGCGGAATCCATCGCCGTATGAGTGGAGTTCTATTCATGTAGCTGAAATTTACCTTCCCCTGCTTCCCGCAGCACTGCCCCATCCACCCCCAAAATCTGCTCTGAAGGGTTGCGGGTCCACTTGGGGGTGTGGGGGCTGCATGAATGCTTTTTGTGAGCAGGTCTGTTTGGTGCCCAGACAGCTTTGAATACAACCTGATGTTTTAATGTAATTTTGTGCTTTGATCTACAATCACCTTAGCTTCCCAGAGCATCTTTCAGTACCCCGAAAGAAGCCATAAGTGCAGTGTGTCATAAATACATGTTCAGTCTTTCTATCAGTAGCTGCATGAACCCCGTAAGATAGGTCAGTCTCAGGCCTGAGTGTTTTTCAGAGATGGCAGTTGGTGTTCAATGCACTTATTCCATTAACACAAGAACTTTTGGCTGCTCAGCAGGGCTGCCCCACCTTTTCCTGTACCAATGGCTCTCCAGAGCTGATCTGAGGAGGTTGCAGGATATGCATTGGGATGTGGGGGGAATTCTGTTGTGAAAATTCAGGAACAGATGTGTTGGATACTGCCCAATTTTTATTTATTTAGAAATTTTCTGATCTGCTTGACGTAAAAAGCATGTTAGAAAATAATTAAATAACTCATAAAACCATAAAAGGTAAAATGCTACAGCAGAGAAACAGAGGCAACATGAGAATCTCTCTATTTGGGCTGGTGTTGGATCAAAGGTGTGTTTTAGTGTTATATTTTAATACGTCCTCTTATACTAGAAATCATTAGGTACTTGAGAATAGGACAGGTTATAAATACTGTTTAAACCAGCTCCAGCCTCATCACACTCCAGTTATCCATGCCCAAGAAAAACTTCCTTTTTCTTATTTTCTGTCTTTGATCTAAAGTTACCTGCAACATTTTTGTCATCCACAGAGTCCTGTTATTCTAGCAGGCTAGAGTAATTTTTTACTTTTTCATGTGCATATGCAAAAATGTGTTTCATGACAAAGGTGTAATTCAGCATGCATTACAAATCAAATAAACCTGCTTTTTCAAAGTTCCCAACTGTAATTTGTGGCAGCTTATGTGTATATCTCATGGTTTATTGACAGTACCTCATTGCGATATTTGCTTTCATCTGCTGTTGAGAAAGCAGTTGGAGATCAAATGCAGAGACTGAACAGGAGAGAACTGGAGCAAACAGCTGCTTTCGCTGGAGTAACAGATGAGAAAGTGTTCCACATTCCAGGAAGTGGTATCACAAAACTATTGTTCACTGAAAGGTTGGTGAGATAGTAAAAAAAAATAAATATTGAAAATTACCATTATAAAGTGCCAGTGAAAGGCACTTTGCACTGGAAGAGGACACAAATACCTTATCAAGTAGCACCAAAGTTAAAATTAGCACCTCAAATTACTCTGAAGTTGGAGTGCAACATGTTATCAAAGGATAATTTAAGAAACTAATCACCAGAGCTTGGTCAGATAACTAGCTCTAAAATTCTCTGTTCTCAAGAGTGGATACCAAGAGGAAAAGTTGGTGTTTCTGTTTAGTTATGTCTAATTAATCCCTTCTGGATTCTGTCAAGAAGAGCCAATCTCAAGGTCAAAGCAGAGCTCTGTTGTTAATGTACCTGTCCTACTGTTCTCCACTCCATTCCTCTTGGTCCTTTTAAGGTCTTAAAATTTCAGGGAGTATCTTGGTGGTTCTCAGACAGTCATTGTGCTGTAGCAAACAGCATGGAATTCTTGCTTCATTAAGCTTGGTTTTTATGTCACCTCAGCTTGCTTTAAGAAAGAAAAATGCTGGATTAGCTGGATTGTTTTACTTGTTTACTTTGTGTTTACGTGTGTGTGATTCTATGGCTTATAGGAGGGAGAGGGAACCTGTGGCCCTCCAGATATTCCAAGACTACAACTCCCAGCAGGCTTGCCAATGGCTAGAGACAGCGGGAGTTGTAGTTCAACATCTGGAGGTCCGCATGAATCCATTTCAGGCTTACAACCCAAACATGAGCAAGAGTACCAGCAGAGAATTTTTCTGTTCAGTTATTTAATTGGCTTTGCTTTTATTCCAGTTGTTCAAAAGGTATTCCAATGATAGTTTTGCTGAAGTTTTGCTCAGAGGGAGACAATATCCCTGATGCCCTGGCTCTTGCTGACTACCTTAATGAATGGCTCCAGCTAACTGCAAACCAAATAAAAGTATGCCAGCCCACGGTAAACATGGTAGGTTTTTTATTTTGGAATTCTAGCGCTTAGAATGATGCTTCTAAAGTGAAATTACGAATACTCTTGCAACATATGAATATTGTTGTACTGTAACCTTTGCCCTTTGGTCTTCAGGGGCAATGGGCTGGATCCAGAGTTGCTGTTTAGTGAACAGAAGGGCTCCTTCTGCAACCTTTGGATCGGCTTTTCACAGGGCTATGGGAGGATGGAGGAATTGGCAAAAAATTGCCTCAGAGCCCCTGCCCTGAGGCATATTATAGGGTGCATGCTTTGTTCTCACCTGGCATTTGTCATGGGGGTGCCTTGAAACAATTTGCATGCTTGGGGACACATCATGGCTGCACATCTGGAAGAAAAATTCAGGGAAGTTCCTTCATTCAGACTATTTCCTTAGAATGGTTTGAAATTGTTGACAATAGACTGGGAGCTGCAGGATGCATTAGAACACTTTTACTTAAAAGTCATATAATTGAATGCTAGAGTGTATATAAATACATGTGTTTGAGACAATGTGCTTTTGCTACTTGAGAATAAAACTGTGTTGTGACTTTTGTTTTCTGAAATTAGGAAAGCTGCAGTTCTCCAGCTAAATCTTCCAGATGGAAAATACCAAGTTCCTGGAAATTACTCTATGGCAGTGGACTTCCACCTGCGTTGTTTTAAATTCTCTTCTTCTTTTGTTTATGGACCACTTATTTAAAATTTAAGTTTTACACTTTGGGTTCTAATATGAATAATAGCTGTGCATAACCTTGTGTGAAACTGAATGAGCAGATCTTACTGCCAGAGATATTTTAAAATGCTGAGGCTACCTAAAGAAAATTGTAACATACAACTATACAGAATGAAAATACTTTCCCCATAATAAATTCATTATCTGTAAGCTTTTAGTTTAGCTTAACTTTTGAAACATTCCAGGCCTTTTCTCATTCTTATTCAGATGCTTAATTACTTCTGCCTTAATTCATGCAGTTAGGAAAAATCCAGGTAGTTGATATGCAAACAGAGTCTGAAAACATATTCCATGTGATATGTAACACACCCAAAAAGGATGATGGGCTTGTTGGAAATGGAGGTGGTGAAAGTCATCAAACTTTGTGTGGTCATCTTGTAAAGACTGTCAAGAATTCTGGCACAAAGTACTAGTGCATATTTGAAAAGATCACAACTTACTATATTCAACTTTGATACAAAAATCAATCCTGCTGAATTGAGATTTGAAATATGAATCTTTTGAATGAAAACATATGTACACATTCACATACACACAACCCTTAGAGGTACAATGCTGAGCAGCCTAAAACTGTGGAAATGCTTAGATATCTGCAGTGACATAACATGTATGTCTAATATCCAGCATTTATATTCCCAAAGCTAGCTGCTTTTTGACACCTTAAGGCAAGCTTCCTCAACCTCAGCCCTCCAGATGTTTTGAGACTACAATTCCTATCATCCCTGACCACTGGTCCTGCTAACTAGGGATCATGGGAGCTGTAGGCCAAAAACATCTGGAGGGCTGAGGTTGAGGAAGCCTGCCTTAAAGTCTTCAGAAGAGCAGTAACTTCAATGAATATTTAGTTCTTACTACATTATGTAGATGATCAACAAGACTGTATTTTTCAGTCTTAGACCAAAGTTGTTATTCCTTCTATTTCCAGCTTTCAGAGGTAAGTACCATGCCTTTTGTAGCAAAACAGTGTCACCCACCTGCAAGAGAAAGGTAGGCTAGGGAAAATTCAAGGCTTACAGAAACAAGCATTTTTTTAAAAAAAAATTAACTGGGAAACAGAAAAACAGCTCAAGACTGTGTGTGATGCCTCAGTTCCATTTGTATATTAAAGTGTGAATATGTTTCCTTTGTTGATGGGTAGACATTTTACCCAGTCTTTGGAAGATGGGATATAACAAGGATAGGGTTAATACTGATGCCAATTTTCAGTTTGTTTTCTGTAAGCATGCTTTATTTTCAGAATACTCAAACCTTAAAAACAAATCTGTGTAGGAAACCAGTTTCCACTGTGCCTATAGATGTGTTATTACTGATATTTTATGTGTAGATCTGCCCCAAATACTAGGAACATAGAGGAACCCAAAATGGGCTCAAACAAAATAGGCAGAGGCCTTGTCTAAGGGGAGTCTACAGCCACATGTCAGGCACTTCTTCAGCAAAACCCCCCAAAATAAACCAATTAGCTGGGCCATGGCCTCTGTGGGCAGCCCAAGAATATAAAATGAACTCTAGTTTTAAAAATGAAGATAAAATGCCTTTATTGGGGACCAGCTTGAGTATCACAAAAGTGTGAAACTTCCAAATGTTCTCGTCAGGCAAGGTATCACACAAGTAATTTAATAAAAAAATTAAATGGCTAAAGACTACCATGTTTCTCTCTCATCCAGGAGCAATCATTGCTTCTTTATTCCAGAATTGTATGTATTAGTTTATTTTCTCACCCCCTTTTAATAACTTCTTGCCTAATGAAAAACAGAAGCCTGGTTAGTCACATAAAAGTATTGCCCAACTGGATTTTGGAGTTTTTTAAGGCCTCGACATAGCTTCCTTAGCTTTTTTATATACCTATTCTGATTAATATTTCAGGCGGCCATAATGGTAGTTGAAGGTGATAAAAATTAGGGATGACACTTGAATTTCTGTGAAATGAAATAGCCCCTTTGTGGGATGGGGAATAATACACACACAACAGTATGTCAATTAAAAAAAATATTTAATGCTGCCAAAAGTATAAAAAATACAATAAGAATGGCAGTACAAAGTATTTTCTAATGTGATCTCTTACATCTCTCTACAGTTAATACAAGCATAAAACACTTAAGACAAATTTCATTTTGCAAAGTCTTTTGCTGGTGATGTACTTCATTCCCTGGTTGTTTACGTTGTAAACAGATAGTTATGAGGCCACTTGTGTATTGCTCAGACCTCAGTTTTGTTCCTGAAGAGGGGTCATGTCCTGCTTTGCATGCCAAAAGTATATAATTTTTAGCTGCAGAATATTCACAAGTCTTGGAGATCTAGGTGTCGGTCACTCTCGGCCTAAAGACACACAACGCAAAAGAGTCACAGATTCAGTACAAACAGAAGTATACTGCTAAGAGGTATTACAGTTTTACTGCAATTGTAAGTTGAAATATTTTTTGAAAGTCATGAAGGCCTTATTTGATATTGAGTGGTTACTGCAACAGGTGTCTCCTTCCTACCATGGATAAAATGTCTTTGAACTAGTTATGAGAAAGGCACTGGGAACATTCATGCTCCAATTAAGGACCTTTTGAATTAGGAGGGGGAAAATACAAAAATGCACTTTGATTAAAAGGAAAGTACATTGTACGATGAGTACAATTTTGTTGCATTTGACTCTCCTGAAAATTTCACTACCTTTAGAACTAAAACGAAAAGCTTAAAACTAATGTTAAGTGAGGATACAAGAGAAAACATGGAGAATCAAGATGGTAACCACTGCATTTCAATTGAGTGCAATATTTTTGAAAAAAGTTTTAATATGTTGGATAAACTATGAATTGACAAAGGCTTTTAGAGTATTTTGAACAAGCTTGCTTTAGTTAGAAATGCAAACCTTCCATTATGTGTCTAATAATCATTTTGATGGGCAAAAAAGTTAACTCAAAATCTAGCTTTCTCTTTGCACAAGGTTCTCAGTCCCTTTATCATATGGGAACTGACCACAAAGTAAAACAAATGTTTGGGTAGATGAACATCAAAGATGATTGCACCAAAGTGGTATTGAGACAGACCCAGGACAACTCAGGTACAAACTGAAAAAGCAGTGGAAGACACAAACCCAAAAAACACAGGAAAGAGGGCAAGTGAGTCAGGAATTCCACTTTTGTTGGGTTGCTTCCCATAGCAAGAAAGAACCGACATCCTTTCCCTCTCCAGCAAGATGGCCACCCTCCCAAATACTAGTCAGGCTTACTCTTTCCTGAATAATATATTGTCTTTATAATAACCCAACACGTGTCAACTACAAAAGTGACTTGTGTGGTATTCACTTTTAAGACTTTGCTCATTTTCTCCACACAAACCACTGTAACATTGTACAGATATATGGCATGCTTTTTTTCTGGGGGTATGCAGGGGTACGCATACATCTAAACATTTTGTGAATCTAAGTTTGGCCTCATTGAGGGGCAGTATTTCAATATGAGTAGGTTTTGAGTACTCCTAAACATTTTTTTTAGAAAAAAAGCACTGCATATATATAGATATATAGTTATATAGATATATAGTTATATATATGAATAGTTTTATATATATATATATATATATATATATATATATATATATATATATATGCAGGTTTTGGTGTCCTCGGGTGTCTTCCCGTGTAAAAGTTGGGGTGTCTAGGCGACGTTATATATATATATATATAGTGTATGTGTATGGATTTGCATGTATTCATCTACAATGAAAACTGCACAGAAAATATTCTCAAATATTTATTAAAATATGATAGAACCAGTTGCAACAACTATTTTGATCATGAATAAAATTGCATATAAATGATTACGGTGAAAATATTAAGGAGCAAGGACAATATAATACGCTCCATAAAATGCTGCCAAGAGCAAAACATGAAGTTACTTCTGAGGGAAAGGGAGGCCACAGCTCAGTAGTTTAACTTAAGTGTTGTAACAGACACCTCCTTGGCATCTCCAGGTAGGGCTTGGAAAGACTTGTGTCCCAAACCTCAATAGTACTACTGAGCTGGATAGACCAATAATTTGACTCACTGAGGCAGATGCCTATAAGACCTGGGTATGTATTGAACAGTAAGATGGAAAAAGTACCACCATTCTTTACATGCACACAAGCTTTCAAGAGTGCCTAAATGTGAGTTTGAAACTGGCAATTTAATCCAGAAATGAAATACATTTCCATCTTCTATTGTGCATTTCTTGGAAAAGGAAAAGTCCATTTATATAGAAATCCTGACATTCTGATCAGTACCTTTTTGATGTTCAAGCTTAACAATTCCAAAATACTCCCTCTATTAACATTTAATAATCCATAAGGGAAATAATAGTAAGAATTGAGAAAACTATATTTCAAGACTTCCTTGATTTAGTTCTACCTTGAGTTTGATTTTGTTTAATCTTGAGTTTCCTTTTATGCTGTACTGGATCAAAAAGCTTACTACACTTCAAAACTCTCCAAACATATGGTGCCACCCATTTGTTCAGGATTAGAATTCATAAGATCCTTAGAACACTTATAGGAACTCGATAATCCTAAAATTGCATAATTCCTCTCCCCACAATGAAAAACAAAAGCCTTGGGATTAGAGTTTTGTATTTTCTTGGCCCTGATTTATGTCTCTAATACATCTATGAGAATGGTGGGCGGAATAAGCTTGACATTTCCTTAAAATCCTGTGTCCTAACCTGTAACAATGTTTGATAATTGTGTCCATATCAGAGTACTGTAGTTCAGTTGTCTTAAGTATTTTGTTGGTGCTGAGATTCATAAACATGCCATTTCACCGTCAAAAAGTAGCTCTACTGTTATTTCCACTATCTTACATACCCACTATCCATAGGCCAACATATAAGAAAAATAGTATTTCCATTTCCTTTCTAGGAGAAAACATTCATATTATGGGCTATTTGTTTCCAGCTGCAACACTTAATATGGCCTACATTTTTTATTTTCAGAAAATATGACCAAGTTTGTCACATGCTGTTTACAACCACTATAAAAGATTCTAAAATATTTCAAGGAATAGGAGTCAAATCAAGTGAGACACACAGAAACGTTTTCACATTTAATGGAATGTTTGAACTTTAAACACAAGCTATGGCTTCCAACAGTAGCTGCAGTCTTAACACAAACTTCCCTTCAAAAAGAGTCTGTTTGAGATATTGAAGCTCCCAGTAGTCTTATAAAAATTAAACATTTTCAAGTTTTAAATAAAAGGTAACTACAAGCATAAATACATGAATGCAACTTACAGAGTAGAAACTGAGAAGCAGCCCTATTTGCTTAACACCAAATACCTCAAAAGGGCAATTCACTAAATCACTAAGTTGGGGTGGTGATATCAGTAAATTTCCAAACCACTCTTGAAATGTTGGGGATGGATGACCGATAACTAATGCATACTCTTTCTGTCAGAGAAGTTTGTACAAATGTAGTTTTTTAAAAATACAGTTATCTACAAAAAAGGATTAAATAGAGTTACAAAATTTATTCTAAGTCTGGATAGTATAAATGGTTGATGGTATATTATACACACACACACAAATGTAACTGTTTTGCATTCAGAGTATGACACCACACTGTTTATTGCTTCTATCCAGTTATGAGAGTTGATAAAGCCTTGGCAATTGAGTCTACTACATCTAGTGGACTATCATTTTATGCAATATATACATGGTTGCTGAAAGTATGCATTAGTTTGCCTCATGAGTGTGGATGGGTGGTTCTGGACTCAGAATAATTGTCCAAATGCCTACTTCAGGCGCAGCCACACCCTCCCTGAAGAAGCAGGTTTCTCCTGGATCCATTTTGGTCACTAAAGACCTAGGTGACTTCAGTGGCTAGGAGTGCCTTTTATCAGCTTTGGCTGGTAAGACATTTATGGCTGTTTCTAGATTGGGATAATCTGACCACTGTCATCAATGAGCTGCTAACCTCCTGACTGGATTACATGACGCTCGCCCGGAAGCTGCAGGAAGTGCAAAATGTGGCAGCTTGACTGCTTTCTGGTGCAGACTATCATAGTCATGCCACTGCTGAAAACTGCAATGGCTACACATTAGGTACCAGGCTAAGTTGAAGGCACTGGTACTGGTGTGCAAAGCCCTACACAGTTTGGGTATATAAGGAGTTAGACGATCCTTTAGGCATCAGGATGCCTAAAGGATCGTCTAACTCCTTATATACTCAGACAAGAACTGTAAAAGAGCCTGTTGCAGAAACCACCTTTTTCAGGAGTTTTTTTCCATACAATATACAAATTGGGTCTTTAGGATGGTGACACCCTTCGGAATTCCCTATCAGACAGGTGCTATCCTGTCTTTTAGCCCCTACTGAACCCGCCCCCCTTCCCCCGGTCTCTTTCAACAAGTGGAGACCCTTTCCCAGTCTGCCTCTGAGTACTATTTCTCACTATTTTATATATAAAATTGTTTTAAAATGTGGGCAGTTTTATATAAGGAGTTGCATTTACTATGGAACTATTTTTCTTATTTTACAGTTGTAACTGCTTTGTTTTATATTTGCGTATTTTGTTGATGTAACCTACCCCGCTGCGGGGTCGTAAGGTAAAGGGCAGGTAAGAAATCCAATAAATAAATAAATAAAATTTGTGTCAGGTAGCAATTTGGTTCCATAAGTACCTAAAGCAAAGAGTCCAGCCACAGTGACTAGTGATCAGGTTACTTCATGTGTTATGCGTTACAAGATTACTGCATCGATTGCAGTTATATTCTCACTTGTTCTGTCACCTGCAGCAGCAGTCTTGCACCTAGAAATAGTTGCTATGTTCCCCTCAAATCAGTGGGACCGATTTAAGCTTTCTATTACTAGATGCATGATTGCAGAAGCACTCACTTACATGAGAGCACCTTGGAAGTACAATTTCCAGCAAGAATAAACTCCAATGAAAATGGCTGAACCAAACCCAATCTTAGTGAGAATAGGTTTCCAATATAACCACCTTTTCCTTTTTCGTTCAGCCTCACTCAGCTTATGCTTCATCTGCTGCACCATCTGTGCTGTGTTAGCTTTCCTGTCGTCTCTTAGCCGTTTCCGAACAGCCCTAGAAAGGAAAACAAAAAATAATCAGGTATAGTCACAGATTTTTAATCCACTTTGATTTAAGAGTGCATGATAGGTAGCAACATTTAAAACACATCAATTAAAAAACCTCAGAAGAAAAAGTATTGCATTTGTTAAATACAAAATTGAACTATGGCAGCTTAAACCTGGCCACAAATATCTAATCCTATTAAGAAGGTCTTCTTGGAAGATCATCAGGCTGACAAGCTTCCAAGGGAAGAGTTCTGTAAATGGGCAAGAGGAAACCCATCAAGATGTAGGTACATTACACATGCACACACATACTGAACAAATGTATGATTCCCACCCTCCATTGCTGCCTGTGTGCATCATTTACAAGTAAAATATATGATTTAATGATGTGGCACTTTTAAAGGGTGTCCACTGTTGAGGAAGCACTCCAAAAGATAAATGGCCAAGCTTCTGAAGAAACCTCCAAATCTGTCATTTTTAAAAAATAAAAAAGAGCTTATGTCCACTTTTATGCTTCAGCCCCTGAAGGGCTGATCACTGCAGCTGTTGATCTAGCGTATAGATTGAATCCTGTTTCTTGAATTTATCTGGAAATGAAACCCAGTATAGAAAATAGAAAGTGCCCTCAGTGACTGACAGTAAACCATGGGAGGGGAAAAAAATCAGCTTATGTATCAAGTTATGCTACTAAGGTGGAAAGGGAGAGGGAGAAAGAGAGAAAATGCATTTTGAACTGTTGAGCTGGGTTTTGATATTCAAGGTAATATACCGCAGTTGCATAAGTACTATGTTCTGCACGTAGATAATATGGATCTAGTATTTCTTCTGCATGCAATGTGATCTCTACCAATTCCTCCTTCCATTTGTGGCTCCCTGTCATAACTTATTTCAAGGGTCCACCAATCATGATGGACAGATTATCAAGACACGGAGGGGATTGCAGAGGGAAAAGGAGACGGGCAGGCCTTCTCCATTAACCTGAAGGAATGTTAAGGATGCAAGCCTTTATGCTTTCATACTAATTCACATAGCTGGTGAATAGATGCATTGGGACATGTACATCACTAACATCATGAAACAGGTGATGTCCTTTAATATATGTATGCCCACTTTCTACACTCCTTAAGGAGGAAGGAATGTGATGTATATATGCATATACTCCATTGCTTAGCATTCCATCTGCACCAAGCAGAACACGGTCAAGGTACCTTCCCACTTCTTTGCTTGCTTCTTCTGCACATGCGATCTGGAGCAAGGGCTTAACTTGACAAAGACTGTCATGGTTTCAGATTGCACTACTACACACATCAGATCATGATTAAGACCTAGAAGTTACTGAATTGAATCCAGAGTTGACTTCTGTTAGGTGAAGTTTGGACCCAATTCATTGCAATTACTACTAAGCATGATTGCATCAGCATACAACAACACAGCAAGTGTTTTAACACTTCCTGAATATTTTCAAAACACTGGAGCTTTAAGGGTTATAAGCTTCCTTTTTAAATAGTAGTTCAAATTCTTTATTATGTCTACATTTATAGAGCCCTTCAATGATATTCCAATGGGTGCACAAACAGAAGAGAACAAGTTGCAGATCCTGAAACAACTGTTGGATTTATATAACAAAGATCTACTAGCTCCATTGTGGTCTCAATCCATATACATACCACCCCATTCAGCTTTCAAACACTTTCCAGAGTTCAGTGCAAGAATGTAACATCAAGATTAAGTGATATGAATTACAATCAATAGTATGGATTTTGTAACAAGGGGTACTCTCTTCAAATCATATGGCATTGGTTTTTTAAAATGGCCTTGGCTAGTGGCCTCTTTTCAAGCTATTATATGAAAATGATACTCACGTGTCAGCACTTGGATCTGCAGTATTTTGTATTGAAGAAGACATGTCAGTATTTATAATGTTCTCACTTTGCTCCTGGTTTTCTAATCCCACACTGTTCCCATTGTGCCTCCCTGTGGTTAGTCTGGTTGGGTGTGGAGGGGAGCGTTCAGAACTTGGTGCCTGGTCCTCTTTTGAGAGTTCCTTCCACCGATTCTGAATGGAGGACAGCTTGTTAGAGTTTTGAAGTTTTTTTTTTAACTACCTGAAAAGTCACAGGTACAGTTATTTTCAAAGGTGAGCTACAACATCCTTGGATAAGAACGGCAAGTTGGGTTCAATGGTTCCTTTCCATATGTGAAATACTATGTCATACATACATTTACAGGACTGTTTTAAAGCTTGCACTATAACACTCCACAACAAAAAGAAAACCAAATCCAAAGACACTGTGCTTGAAGAAACACGAAAATTGCTATGAAACATACTTACCGTATTTTTCAGTCTATAATATTTCCCCATTTTTGGGGACTCAGATTTAAGAAAATTGGGGGAAATGTATCCGTGTATAAGACGCCTCCTAATTTTTGTCATTAAGCGAAAAACCTAGTCTTAAACACGGAAAAATATGGTATACCCCACTGTACAATTTTTTCCTCTAGTGTTTGTGGGATAGGACTAGTGGCCACTGCTATTTCTCTAGGAAAAGAGGTGCCTGAACTCACCATGAACTCCTCCCTTGTTCTCTTATAATGGCAGTTGCGCCCCCTAAGAGGTGCCAGAACTGAGCTCTGGTGAATTCTGGCTGAAAACCCCCCACTGCTAGTGGCTGTCTGTTTCTTGTTCTTTGGATCTAACTTTTAAACACTTGAAAACTTTTCTATTTCACCAGGCTTGTGCAGGCAATTAAAAGTACACCCCAACAATTGTCTACTGATGTCTGCTTTTAATTTCTTTGGTTTTAACTTGCTTTTAACTTTTTATGATTTTACTGCATGGTTTTTATGGTTTTATATTGCTATAAACAACTGTAATATTTTTATGTTACAGCTGTATATTTATAAATAAAATAACGTAAATCACAAAATAAGTAAACTTCAGCATATAAGGCTGTTTTACAAAATTGCTATATTCATCAAAACACTATATAAATATTACTCAGAACCTTTTTTGGATCTACAGGCCAGATTCTTACCAGGATCAGGCTTATGGGCTAAATTTGACCAACACCACAATGACATCAGGCGCAAGATGCTACAAAAACTAAGGTTTCCCCCTTCATTTTAGCAGGGGAGTCAATGTAATGAGCACATGATTAATCCTGCTGATTTGGTCAATCACCCTTGCTTCCTGCCAGCAACAGGCATCCATCAGTTGATGTAGCTTGCGACTGCACCTCACAGGTCTGGGGGAAATGGTCTCATGGGCCAAAACTGGACCACAGGAAGGAGGTTGCCCACAAGTGACATAAACCCTGAACAGCTGGATCTGGCATTATTAATAATTTCATTACAAACTTTTGAGCGAATGATTTAAAAAGCAGTCAATTTATGCTAAATGTTTACCTGTATAGTAGAATCACCCATTATGTATTTTGCTCCTTCTATTACAGCCATGTATGAAAATCTTAGCTGATCTGGAGTCTGAATAAGTCCCATTCGATATTTTCTCATATTCAATAAAACTTGCTTTATGTCTACAGAAGGTGGGTCTTCTCTTTTTTCCATCTGTGTAAGAAAAAATAGCAACTAGTTTTAGTGGCACTATGGCAGTCCAGGAACAGGGTGAAAGCTGTTTTAAAATAAAATGATTTTCATGCAAGTATTACTGCTCTCTGCAACAAGAGAGAGAAGGGGAGTGCTCCAACTTTGCACCAGCAGATACTAAAGCACATAGCTTTCCTCTCCTATCCTCTGCAGACCCCTAAATTGCACCAGAGGGCCCCTTAAGCCTCCACACCAGATTTCCAAGGCATAAAAATTATCACCCAAAGAGAGTGCATATGTTATCAGAATGCTGATATTCTATAAGACACTTCAACTCACTCACTGACTTGCCTTTTCATTTGCAGAGATAAAAAATAGAAGTATTACCAAAGGAAATAGAAAGCTGAAGTTTAGTATATGATACATATACAGTGGTACCTCGGGTTACATACGCTTCAGGTTACAGGCTCCGCTAACCCAGAAATATTACCTCGGGTTAAGAACTTTGCTTCAGGATGAGAACACAAATCATGCAGTGGCGGCGCAGCAGCAGGAGGCCCCATTAGCTAAACTGGTGCTTCAGGTTAAGAACACACCTCCAGAATGAATTAAGTTCTTAACCCGAGGTACCACTGTATTCAAACAGCTCCTGATGCAACAATTTGAAAACAGTTTGATATCTCTCCTCCCACCCCCTTGAAATATAATATATTGTCTGCTTGACAACAGTAGCCTGTGCAGAAAGAGAAAATATTGAACATGGGAGTTCTGCCCTTACTATCTTAACATGCCTAAATTTGTCAAGAGGCTAGGCACAAGGGTATATAAAAATTGCAGTACAGTGGTACCTCTGGTTACGTACTGTGATGGGACGATGAGCTGCTTGTGCGTAAAATGCAAGTCCCTCAGAGTTTGATCAGGTTTTCAAACCTCTGCCTGTGACGGAGCCCCTCCAGCATGGCTGCGTCAATCACTAGTAGAATCCGAAAGTGGCTGCTTTCGGAATCGTTTCCAACATAAAAGCTCTTTAACGGAAACACGTCGTCTGGCCTCTCGGCGTGACAGTTTCCGGCGAGGTGTGGGTGTCCCTATAGGAGGTCCTGAGACCTCCCCACTGTTTTCGCTGGAAGCGTCTCTGAGCCATCCCTCCGACTCACTTTCCCTTGGAGTTCTTGCTCGCCCTCTACTGGTTCCCTCTTCCGCTGCTACTCCTCTCTCAACCTCAGTGAGCCTTTGCGCCCCCGGCGCTTTAGATGGCAGTTCCCTGACATCCACCTCCCCTCCAGGGCTCCCTTCACCCCCTCCCGTCTCCTCCCCTACTGGCGGTGAGGAGGTAAAACCCCTGAAAGAACCTCCTTCGTCTTCCGACGTCGCGAACACTTCCCTCCACTTGTTGCTGTTCCTACTCTCTCGGTAATCTTCGTCATCGGAGTCCACTCCCTCTTCCAACTCCGACTCCGCGAACCCTTCCATTTCCTCTTCCTCATCGGTGGTGCCGAAATACTCCCTCCTAAACCTTGCTATCGGCTGAGGTTTCCTCGGGAACCTTTGGTGGAACGTTTCTGTTAAAACCTCGTCATTGACTTCCTCTGCATTCACCCAGGTGTTTTCTGACTCCGGTTCCCCTTCCCACGCCACCAAATACTCCACCTGATTTCCCTTCCACCTGGAATCGAGGATTTCCGCTACATGGTTGCGGCGTTCCCTCTCTTCCAAGGTTGGTCCCCTGACGTACTCCCCTTCACGTCCCCCCCTGTATGGTGACAGTAACGACCTGTGGAACACTGGGTGCAATTTCATGTGGTTGGGTAATCGGAGTTTGAAAGCTACCGGGTTGACCTGCTGAATGACCTCAAAGGGTCCCAATCTTCTGGGCCTCAATTTCTTACAACCCCCTTTGAACGGCAACCCTTGGGTTGACAACCACACTTGATCCCCCACCCTTATGGTTTCACCTTCCCTTCTGTTCTTGTCTGCCTGCTTCTTATATTGTGCCTTAGCCCTTTCTAAGTTGAGCTGGAGCTGATGATGGATCGCTTCCATCTCTTCTACAAAATGTTCAGCCGCTGGGACGCTCCATCTCTCCCCTCCTTCCCCTGGAAATGCCCTGGGGTGACACCCGTAATTTGCCAAAAAGGGACTCATCCCTGTGGACACATTCTTCGCATTATTGTAGGCAAATTCTGCCAACGCCAACTTTTCGACCCAATCGTTCTCTCTGTCATTGACATAACACCTCAGATATTGTTGAAGAATGCCATTTGCTCTTTCCGCCTGCCCGTTGGTTTCAGGGTGCCGGGCAGTTGAAAAATTGACTTCCACGTGCAGCAAGCTCATGAGCTTCCTCCAGAACCTGGAAGTAAATTGTTTGCCGCGATCTGAGATCACCCTCAAGGGAGCCCCGTGCAACCTAAAGATGTGTTCTACAAACAACTTCGCTGTTTCTTCCGCTGTGACTGCATGTGAGCATGCTACAAAGTGGCACATCTTAGTTAACAGGTCTACTACTACCATGATGGCTGTTTTCCCCTTGGACTTTGGCAGATCCGTCATAAAATCTATTGATATCGCTTCCCAAGGCCGTTCTGGTGTGGGTAATGGTTCTAATAACCCTGCCGGCGCCCTTCTTTCCCCTTTGGCTCGCTGACATTGGTCACACCCTCTTACATACTCCCTTACATCTTCCCTCACCTTAGGCCACCAAAATTCCCTGGTAACCAACCACATGGTCTTGTGTTGTCCAAAATGTCCCGCCGTGGGGCTATCATGCAACTGCTTGAGTACTCTCCCCCTCAATTCACCTTCGGGTATATACAGTGCCCCTTTGTAATACAATGCCCCATTTCTTTCCTCAAAACCTCCGGGGCTCTCGCCCTCCCCCCTGAGACCTCTGAGCTTATCCTGGGCATATTCATCATTTTCCGTTTCCTCTACCAGTTCTCGTTGCCCCACCAGCGCCGCCCCACACACCCAGCGGTCCTCAGGGATGACATGTCTCTCTTCGATCACCCCCTCCCCTTCCCAATACTCTGGTTTGCGTGAGAGCGCGTCCGCCCTGACGTTTTCTGGGCCTGGCACATAACAAATTTCAAAGTTGAATTTGGAGAATTCCTGTGCCCATCTCACTTGTCGTTGGTTGAGCACTCGAGCTGTTCTCCAATACTCTAAATTCTTGTGGTCGGTGCACACTTGCACCTTGTGTTGTGCCCCAATTAATAAATGTCTCCACCTCCGGAATGCTTCGTGAATGGCAAGTAGTTCCCTGTCATACACCGTGTAATTCCTCTCGGATTTATTCAGCTTCCGCGAGAAGAAGGCACACGGTCTCCACTCCGACGCACTCCTCCCCGGTTGAAGAAGGACCGCCCCTACCGCCCGGTCGGATGCATCGGTTTCCACTCTCATGGGTTTTCGTAAATCCACATGCAGAAGTTGTTCTTCCGAGGCGAAAGCCCTTTTCAGTTCTTCAAAGGCTCGCTCCGCCTCTGCCGTCCAAACAAATTTCTTCTTGCTGCTGAGGCAGTCGGTGATGGGCGCCGTCAAGTGGGCAAAGTTCTTGATGAACTTCCGATAAAAGTTCCCAAACCCCAAGAATCTTTGCACGTCCTTCTTGGTCTTCGGTGTCTTCCATTCCAGTACCGCTTGGACCTTGCCTGGATCCATGGCCAATCCCTTGTCTGACAAGCGGTACCCCAGGAATTCCACCTCCTTGGTATGAAACTGGCACTTCTCCAGTTTCACCCACAGCTGGTTGGCTTGCAGCCTGCCCAACACTTCTCGAACGTCCCTCACATGCTGTTCCTCATCTTCCGAATACACCAACACGTCGTCTAAAAAGGCCACACAATTCTTGTAGAGCAAAGGTCCCAGAACGTGGTTTATAAAAGCTTGAAAACACGCGGAGCCCCCTTGTAGACCGAAGGGCATAACGAGGTATTCAAAGGCTCCCAAAGGGGTAAACATGGTGGTCTTCCATTCATCTCCCTTCCTTATGCGTATCAGATTGTACGCCCCCCGCAGGTCCAGCTTTGTAAAAATCTTTCCCTTCCTTACTCTGGTCAAAATGTCATCAATTCGGGGCATAGGGAAAGCCAGGGGCTCCGACACTGCATTGAGGGCCCTAAAGTCACACACCAGTCTCGGTTTGTCTGTGTTCTTTTTGTCCACAAAAAACACTGGGCTGCCCCCCACCGCTCGGGACTCTCTGATGAAACCTCGCTTCAGGTTTTTGTCAATGAACTCCCTCAGCTCCTGCATCTCCCTGTCTGACATGGCGTACAGCTTGCCTACTGGGAGTTGGGCCCCAGGGAGTAGGTTGATTTGACAGTCAAAGGGTCTATGCGGTGGCAGTTTGTCTGCTTCCCTTTCGCTGAATACGTTGCTCAGATCTGCGTATTGCGGGGGCACCTTCCCTTTGTCCATTACTTCCATCCCGGCTAGGGTGACTCTGTCTCCTCCCGAAACCTTCCCCTCCTTGCAGTGTTCTAGGCAATGCGCTGACCCAAAGGAGACCACCCTCTGATGCCAGCCCACTAGCGGATCGTGTAGCGCCAGCCAGCTCATCCCCAAAATGATGGGCGCTCCTCCCAGGATGGCCACATTAAACGCTATCTGTTCGGTGTGCCTTGCCACCCTCATTATCATCGGGACAGTCTGTTGGCTAACTTCTCCCCCCAACAGCTCTCTGCCGTCAATCGTAGTCACCTGCAAGGGGTTACTTAAAGGGATGGTCTGTATCTGGTGCTCAGCTGCAAACTCCTTACTCATGAAATTACAGGAGCTGCCTGAATCCAAAAGCGCCTTGATTTTTAGTGGGTGTCCGTTTGGCAGTTCTAGTAACACCTCTATCACTAAAGCGGGTCTGGGAGGTTCCGGCATGGGCACTTTCACTGCTCTTTGGCCTGGCTGCTGTGCCCCGACGGTGGCAGCCAGGCGTTGGCTTTTACTTGCTCCTTGCCTTCCTCTTCCTTTCCCCCAACAGCTCCTGCCATCCCTTGCCATTCCTTTCTTTGTGGGCAGACTCTGGCAAAGTGCCCTGGCTGTTGGCAGAGATAACATCTCTTGGCGCTCCTTCCCTCCTTCTTCCGCCCTTCACTGGGATTTGAAACTGCGCGCGCCCGCGCTGTTCCAACTTCCATCGGCTCTGCCGGCGGGAAAGGTGGCTCTGGAATGTCTGGAATGCGGAACTCCCTCCAACGGTCTCCTTTCCCTTCCCGCTTTTCCAAAGCCCTCGCCTCCTGGCGCGCTCCTATGCACAGCGCAGATTTGGTTAACTGATCCATAGACTCCGCCCTGGGCCCCCGGGAAAGCTCATCTTTGACGGTTGAAGAAAGCCCCTCTTCGAAAAGCATTTGGATGGGCTCCGCCGATAGGTCCCACCCCAATTTATGAATCAGCATAGTAAACTCAGTCCAGTACTCACGGACAGATCTGCTTCCTTGCTGGCAAGCCATTAACTGCCTTTGCACCACCCCCTGCTCAATATCGCTGGAAAACATCAGGTCCATGGCACGAAAAAACTTCCTCGTGTCCTTTAGGATCTCATTATTCGCTGCCATCAGGGGTCTAACCCAATCTTTCGCCCCGGATTCGAGATGGCCAATCACAAAAGCCACTCGCGATTCCTCGTCGGGGAAGTCATCAAACTGCAAGTTTAGAGCGTATTGCATCTCTGTTCTAAAGGCATGATAGTTCCTGGGATCCCCCCCGAATTTCTGCACCAATCCTGGCACCTTTCTGGCGAACGGGGTGGTTTTCTCCTTTCCCTTTTCTGCATCCTGAGCCCTCCTCTCCTCAAGCCTCGCCGTTTGCAGCGCCAACTGGATCTCCAACGCCCTGTACCTTTCTTCCAGGCTTGGACCCCCTCCAGCTGCTCCTGCTCCTCCGGTTCCGGCTGGGTTGCTCATGATGCTTCTCCCTGCACAAGCTGGCTTTCGGTGACTTTCGGATTGCTGTGATGGGACGATGAGCTGCTTGTGCGTAAAATGCAAGTCCCTCAGAGTTTGATCAGGTTTTCAAACCTCTGCCTGTGACGGAGCCCCTCCAGCATGGCTGCGTCAATCACTAGTAGAATCCGAAAGTGGCTGCTTTCGGAATCGTTTCCAACATAAAAGCTCTTTAACGGAAACACGTCGTCTGGCCTCTCGGCGTGACAGTTTCCGGCGAGGTGTGGGTGTCCCTATAGGAGGTCCTGAGACCTCCCCACTGTTTTCGCTGGAAGCGTCTCTGAGCCATCCCTCCGACTCACTTTCCCTTGGAGTTCTTGCTCGCCCTCTACTGGTTCCCTCTTCCGCTGCTACTCCTCTCTCAACCTCAGTGAGCCTTTGCGCCCCCGGCGCTTTAGATGGCAGTTCCCTGACACGTACTTAATTCGTTCCGGAGGTCTGTTCTTAACCTGAAACTGTTCTTAACCTGAAGCACTTTAGCTAATGGGGCCTCCTGCTGCCGCCGCACGATTTCTGTTTGCATCCTGAAGCAAAGTTCTTGAGCTGAGGTACTATTTCTGGGTTAGCGGAGTCTGTAAACTGAAGTATATGTAACCTGAGGTACCACTGTAATGCATACTGTAGGTCTTGCTCCCACCTCAACTGCATCCCTGACCACAGTTCTTCTTACTTTCTGTCATGGAAATCAGAGGAAGACTTAAACCTGTTTAAGACATTACACTCTGTCTAAACCATGGCTTGCTGGAATGAGAAGAAGCAAATAATTTCCTCTCTCCTTGTGCATCCAGCTTCATTTGTTAAACCAGCTTCTTTAATGTATTAACTGGGAAATCACAGTTTGAGTGATCTCTGCAAATCACAATCAAATTTCAGTCCTGCTTTCTAAAGACTGCTCAATCCAGGATTACAAACCACAAGACCACTCATACATCTAAATACATCTGGTTTGTTAAATTACTTTCTTATGATGTATGAACCGACCACTCAGTTCATACATCATAAGAAAGTAATTTAACAAACCAGATGCATTTATTTTGCTCGTTCAAGATGTTTGGTCTAAATCAGGGGTTGTCAACCTGGTCCCTACTGCCCACTAGTGGGCGTTTCAGGATTCTAGGTGGGCAGTAGATGCCCACTAATGCATCTTTCTTGATGGTAAAATTTCCTTACTGCCCACCAGTGCTTGATGGAAGGAGGATTCAGCTTGTGCCGTAGAACCCCCAACCGCCCACCTAGAATCCTGAAACGCCCACTAGTGGGCGGTAGGGGAGCACTGGTGGGCGGTAAGGAAATTTTACCATCAAGAAAGATGCATTAGTGGGCGGTGGGTATCAAAAGGTTGACTACCCCAGTCTAAATTGTCGGAGCAAACACTATTTTTCATTTAATGGCAGAATTCAGTTTTTCAATTGTTATTCAGTAAATTAGGATTTTTTCCATACCATCACAAAGAAACTGAGCAGCAGTTCTTAGAGGAGCATTTAAGACAAACTTACCAAGATAAGGCATGTGTCTACCAATGAAAATGTACCGGAGCGCCCAATTCCAGCACTACAGTGAATGACTGCCGGCCCATGTTCAGGACTCAGGGATCCAGACTCTCTGACTTTAAACAAGAAGTTGAGGAATGATGCTGGGGATTCAGGAACTCCAAAGTCTGGCCATGTAGTATAATGAAAATGGAATATCATCCTGGTCTCATGAGTCTAATAAAAAGAAATGGGTTTAAGAGCAACTTATTGAAATAAATTTGCTTTGCATCCAGGCAAAACAGCATGCAGTAAGATGGCTGATCCAAATGTAACAATTCATAATTATGAAAATAATTCCAAACTGAATCCCTTGGTTGTAAGTTTGAATGGTCCTCACCTAAAAAAGCTTCCTGGAAGAGTGTGTGTGTGTGTGTGTGTGTGTGTGTATTGGCGCAACAAAGAGAATGGTTCCTGTTCAATGCAAAAGTTTGCTCTCTATCAGCTGTTGTTTGAATATCATGTTTCATTAAAAGGCAAACATTTATTTATTTATTTATTTATTTATTTTTATTCTGTGTACACTTAAGATATACTCTCATTCTGAAATTCATATAATGTCTCGCTCTCAAAATGAACTCTTCCCCAACCCTGAAGGCCAAGGCTGCTGAAGTCAAGTATATTGAGTAGCAAATGGTAGTTAAGTGTGAACAGGGCTTAAGCCTGTGCCTAGCTGCTAATTGTTATAATCAGCAGTTCTCTGTGCACCAAAGAACAAACATGCTCCTGCACCTGCAGATAACTTGTCACATGAAATATGCCATGGCAACAATGACATACACTTTTCACAAGGGTTTTGGAAACAGGTTTTGATGAACACTTACATTGAGGTTTTCTAGTTGAAGTTGGCGTACTGTATAGTAGGATTTGACATCTTCAGATTTTAACCTGACACAAAATCCTGTTTCTTCAAACATCATTTGTTCCTCCTCTCTTGTTGGCCAGTACTGTGCACATTTCACCTAAGTTATAAGATTAAAAAAATCCACATAACAGAGCGCAAGTAGAAAATAAACCATATACACTTCACTAATTGCATGTTGATCTCAATAAAACAATTTTAATCCAGCTATGGCAACTCACCGAATCTTTCTCAACAATTCTGTTTAGCATGACAACAGCTTTGGTCTTTTGTTGCCATACCATTAGCCAGAAATGGCAACATGTATTAGGAAGTGGACCCTGTAAAAATAAGGGAAAGGAGGCATTCAGTCAGCAGTCTAAGATAACTCAGAACCTAAATCTTGGAAGCAAAGTTGACTATCACCCAATAATCTAGTTGTAAATTAAAAACACAGGAAGCTGCCTTATAGTAAGCCAGACCACTAGTCCACATTGACTAGCAGCAAGGGGTTCCTATAAGGGTCGTTCCCAGCTTTTCCAAAGGATCCTGGGGCTTGAACCTAGAATCTTCTGTAGGTGTTCTGCCACTCAACGACAGTCCCTTCCATTAACATGGTTTAGTGGTCAGACGTGCACCTCATTTTTGGAAATATGAATAGGTCTAGCCCAGCCTTTCAAATGATGTTGTAAGAATTGCTGGCCTACAAGCCTACTAACCCTTGTGGCTATGTTCTTATGTTCTATGTCCACTGTCAGAGGCAGTATTCTGAACTCCAGCTGCTGGAAACCACAGGAATGGACAAGTGCTCTTGTTTCCTACAGACATCTATTTGGCCACAGTGAGAACAGGATGCTGGACTAGATGACAAGCTGGCCTGATCCAGCAGATTCTTCTTATTAGTCAATCTGTCCATATCTACGTGGATTTTAAAATACTTTTCAAAATCCAAGTAGATATTCAGATCTCAGTTCCTTAAAACAAAAAATAAGCAGCTGCTTTGGACATGCTTGTGTGGCATTTTTCAAAAAGGCAATCATGACCTCTCTCCTCCGCCAAAAAGAGGAAACAACTGACATCTTTAGGGTAAATAACACACCGGAAAGCAGCTGGCTTGTTTCAGTAACAGTTTTCATGTTCAATTTGGCCAGACACATTTTCTAAAAAGCCTAAATTGAGGTCTATTTAACTGTTAACAGCAGCACTTTGCCCATAATGGCTTACTAGTGTTCTTCCAGCAAAGTCTGTTTTCCCCGACATGCCTCAGTCACAAAACATATAAGATAACAAAATAAACCATGTAAGTCCCCCTTTTCAATAGCCAACATTACTGACTTGTACGTAACTGGCTCTCCATTAGGTGGGTAAGACAGAACAAAGGTTGTTCATGAAATAAAAAAGCTACTGTGACAATTTATTCCCACATAAACACTGCAGGGCCAATGTTCCAAGCAGGGATTTGAGTTGAAAACTTGCTCCAGATCTGAAGTTCCAGGTTGGAGTTTCCTTTCATAAGATTTTTTTTATTTGCCTCAGGCATGGAGCAGTATTTGCCTCAGGCAAGGTTATTTCCACATCACCTATCTTGTTCTAAGCCTTACGATGATAGCAGTAATCCCATTTGGATTCCCACACAGAGGTTGGGCTGTGAGTACCTGTCCCCACTATACAGCTATCAGCAAAGCCAAGTGCATTGCCTTGCCTTTGCTGCAGAAGAATAGCTTCACTTTACCAAGCTCACCATAAGGTTAGACATCCAAGGAAAGCACAATCTCTCTACACCAGTGGCTTTCAACCAGTGTGCCATGGCACCCTGGGGTGCCTTGAATGATGGTCAGGGGTGCTGCGGGCAACACTGGCCTCCCAAAGGCTTGCACAGCTGTTTGTTGCAGCAGCCCTGGTCTCAAGTGTACAGTGCCTCTGGGGTTGGCCAGGAGGTGCTTCCCAGGCCCCTGTGGGGCAGTGTGAGGAGGCACCTCTCTTTGGGGCAGGGGTGGCAGCTCAGAGACCAGGGGCGGCAGCTGCGGCTGCCCGGAGGACTCCCAAGGTGAGGGGAGAGAAGATGAGGCTGAGGGAACACTCCACAAGGAAAGGTGTATGACAAAGGGTGAGAGGTTGCCAGCTCTGCAGGGAAGGGGTGACATAGCTGGGCTCCTGAGTTCCACAGGGATGCCGCAGAAAGAATGTAGCTGGTCAAGGTTGCTGTGGACTCAAAAAGGTTGAAAACCTGCCCTACAGCATTTTATTGTGACATGGATGCAACTGTGATTGTGGCCTGGTTTACCAAATCAGGACTGAACATTAGATATGAGCACTCTCCTATTGCATGCTGGCTTAAGCACAAATACCCTAACATGCATTAAGTCAGAATTTCTTGTTATATCCAAACTGAGGAAACTCTGACTTAACGTTTGTTAACAAACCAAGAGAACAAGCCAGTGTGTGGCAGGAAGTAGGCTGGGATGGAGCAAAGGAGAAGCACTTAAACCTGGAATAGTCATCTGAAGAGGCCCCCCCCATATTAGAATTAAGTCACTAAGCATATAACACCTAAAAGTCGAATACTACTCACCTGCGTTAATATATAATTTCTCTGAGCTTCTTCATTAACCACCAAGCTTGCATTGATGTAATCATTGTCCGTATTCTGGAGTATTACACGACTGTGATCATCTTGAAATAAATATAATTAGTAGAGTATTAAGATTAAGTATCAAGTTTTTCATGGATAACTTTGCTCAATGCACTAAACTTAAAGCCAAGATATTGTGGTACAAGCTATGTTATTTAAACTATTTATGATCTACTTTTATATATTTTGTATATAGCGCTCTCTCTCTCTCTCTCTCTCTATACATATTATGACTAAATAGTCTAATATGCAATCATACACTTTTTCACGCCCCACTTCCCAAAGCAATTTGGAAACAAATTAAGGATATGCATTTGGGGGTGGGGAAGAAATACTAGGAAGCAGAAACTTTCCTTGAAGAAGTCTTATAAGACAAGCATCAGTTGAAGAGCAATAGATTTTCAATCCTCATACTAAGCATTTTCAAAACATCAATTATTTAATGTTCTAGCTAAACCGCCTTTAGCCAGAAAAGATTTGTTGGAGTTGGATCTTTTTATATCTTCTTACTGGCCATTCTCTATACCAGGGGTGTGTATCCTTCTTGGCTCCAAGGGCCAGATCCTTAACAGGATCCATATCATAGGCCAAATCTGACAGGTGCTGATGTTAAGGAGGGAGGCTCGCAAAGGCATTTGTAAGCTCCCTTCCCTTTAAGATCAAAACTTGTGCACTTTTTGTGCAAGTGGCAGTAGCAGCAGAAGTCTGGTGGGGAAGAAGTGTATGCCTGCTGTTGCTCGCCTGCAGATGCCAGGAGCACTTTTCAGAAGGCTTCACATCCTGCTGCCATTGTTGAGCAATCCTGTTCCCTGCTGTAAAGAGGGTGCATAGCCAATGGAAGATTAAATGCTGTCCTCCTGCACATCAGCTGACATTCCCAGTGACATCAGCTGGTGGGTGGGTGAATGTGGAAGGGTTGCCATATGTCCAGATTTTCCCAGAGACATCTTCTTTTTCAGACTTAAAAATTCTGTCTGGGTGGATTTGTCCAATTCTCCAAAACGTCTGGCGTTTTTTGTTCGGTCTGCCCCCCCCCGCCTCCTTGTGCTCCAGTTGCCATGCAATGTGAGGCGGTGAAGCTCCCACTTTGTCTGGCCTGCCTGCCTTGCCTCTCTCTCTGACTCCACATCTCATGCTTCCCAGCACTTTCCTCCACCCTATCTCCTCCTCTGCTGGAGCCGCTTGCTGGGCAGCTGGGGCTAGGCTGGGCAGGGTACAGACTCAGCGAAGGGGAGCGCAACAAGGCAGGGCCCGGGACTGAGGCAGTGGCTCCCTCCGGATTGGACTCCTGATTTCCCCTCTCCTACTCCCAAAGGGCAAGAGAATAGGAGAGGTCATGGAGAAAGGCCTCTTGCCCCGGGATGGAGACCAACCTGCCCAATGGCCCAGAGGAACCATGTGGCAGGACAGGCACCGCGGGAGCCTCTCCCTTGTGCTGAGTGGCCTGAGCTGCTGCTACTGCCACCTTTGCAAAAGAGAGGTCGAGAGGAATCGGAATGGCGGAGGAAGCCACATGGAGGTGCGCTACCTGGAATAGGCTCAATCCTGGGACCAACCGGCTGAGGAGGAACGTGTGAGCCCCTGGGGAACTATGTGGCAAGGCACACTTGGTGGTGAGGCAGATGCTGTGGGGGACCTTCTCCTGCCAGCAGAGGGGTGCCGGTGGCAGGTGTGGGCTTGACAAGGGATAAGCACAGGAGGGCAGAAAATGGCAGCGCCCAGTCAGGAAACCCAAAATGATAGCAACTTCCACCTGAGGACACCTGCCCACCCTGACTCTGCAGCCCCGTGTGCTCCCAGGCCACCTCCAGGTCAGTGTGCTCCATGTTAAGAGAGAGACTTATAATTTTTGTTCTCCCCCTCTCCCCCATTATATATTTTATTTCTCTCCTCCTTCCTTCTTCTTTCTCTTTTTTAAAGGGAATTCCCCCCCCCACATTTCAATTTATTTTTTTTAGTACCCCTCTTTTATTTTTGCTTTGTTATCATTTTATTTTAGCTAAATTCTGGCCCCTCTCTCCCTCCCAGTCTATTCAAGGAGGTGGGAGAGAGCTGCATTAACTCTCAGCTGAGTATACCAGGACTCAAGAGCTAGTGAGAACCTCACACCAGCTAGTTAAATTCTACCTCCAAAAATTTTAACCTTTTAAAACTGTCAATTTTTGGTTTATTCCTTCAAATCTTAATTTACATCTCCATTTTGATTTTGCATTTTTAACCCAAAGAAAGACAGGGGGAAGTCTTTACATTTTGATTTTTAAACTTCACCTCCCATTTTAAACTTGATTCCTAGTCTTGAATGCTGACTTTTATCCCCAAACCCCTACTCCTACTTTTGCACTCTTTACCCTCATTCAATCATTTAATCGTCCCTTTCCCCCTTCCATTTTCTTTTAATCTTCCCTTTCATTCTATTATTTCTTCTACACCCACATCCATGCACCCCCTCCCTCCCCCTTTATATGAGTGCATATACATGCACAAATACAGACATATACTGTACTAGGGTTGCCCTATGTGGGGTTAAAAGTCCAATCCGTAGTTAAATGTAGAAGTTGGAAAATATGTGTCCTCTTTTTTGCTCTTCAAAATATGACAACCCTAGGTTTGAGGAAGGTGCCCTTAGAGGCCAAATTAGACACTCTGGAGGCCAAGACTGGCCTGGCAGCCAGAGGTTTCCAGTCTTGCTCTCTAGATCATGAAGCACTCTAAACATGGGTAGGACACCTTGTATCCACCTGGGCATAAAAACTCTGACTAGCAAGTAGATTACTGAAGTTACTGCCGGATTGCTTCAGGACACAAGCATCACCACTTCAGGAAACAATTCCATCACCAGATTATCTATCATATGTAGTTTAGATATTTTTACACCTACACCTGCACCCATTTGGCATATACAATAGGTGTCAGATTCTTCAGGGGGTGAAGAATCCTGGCATTCTCTATGGGTAGCATTTAAACCTTTAGTTGTAACATTAATACAGCTGTACTTGAATAAGTGTTTCACTCAATATCTCAGTAATTTATATAATATGGACCAGCATTATAATCTTTAAATCACAGAACGGAGGTAAGGAGGATATAGCATTGGCCTGTTTAAGGCCTCCAATTCTAACCAGACTTCCCAGCATATACCTGAAGCCATGTCACTGCACCAGCTCTCCTCTTAAATGTTTGTAATTAGAATTTCCCCCAAGACTGGGCTTCTCACAACTCCCACCAACATGTATCTTGCCCATGATAATCATCTATAATAATGTTTCTTCATCATTTCTAGGTAAAAGACTAGGGTTTGCAAACTGCATACATGAAGTGTTACACTGAGATGGAATGCGAACACAAATAGTCTATTATGCTTGATGAAGATCTGGGGCTACAAGCCAATAAACTGTGTATGGTGCAACTTACTGTTTTGTGATCAGTAGCTGATCAGATACAACCCGCTTTTCAATCTGCACAATGGCTTGCATTGCTGCATGTTGGAGATGAAGAAGCAAATACGTGGATAGCGTCCTGGCTGTGCACACCTTTATGTGTGTAGACATCTAATTTAAATTACAGCCAGGGTTTGTACACTCATGGAGCACCTAGAGATATACGATTGATACTGAAAGTATAGGGGTTGGGAGGGATCTACCTGACACCATCTAGAGACACAACCAAAATATGTGTGGCTGGAAATTAAGAATGAAGACCTACAACCTTGAGTCCCTGTCAGACTGAAAGTAAATCTAACTGCACAATAAAGAAGCAAGCACAAACCAGCACCACACAAGAAGACTGTAGAGAAAAATTTACTTCAAGTGTACACAAGTTTTTACAATATATGACTGTTCAAAATGAATGAAACAAGCATGTTTTTCCAAGCCTTAAAAAGTCAATGAAAGCTTGGACTCAGAGATAGATGCTGTTTTCCAGAAAATATGATACCAAGCGCAATCACTTTTGGTACACATATTTTCCAGAGAGGATTTAAAATCTACAGAGTCTGAACCAATCTATCTATCTATACTATACAAATGCTTCAAATATTGTTTCCTTGAAGGGGAACTGTTTACCTTGCTTGGAAATGAAAGCGTTAAGTTTCTTTTTTCATTATCAATTTATTGGAACTCAAATGTTTCTGCTGGACAGAAACCAAAACCTTTGTAAATACTACATACCATTTGCCAACAGGAAAAACTTAAGATCTTGTTATAGTAAATCACACATACTGGTGCTAGTGTTCTCGGAAAGATGATGTCAGCAAGTACTATTTTAACCACTGAATCACCAAGCTGTGCTGTTGAATTTCATACAGAAGACAACAGTCTTACCCCACTTCTGTGCTTCAGTCCATCAATGACAAAAAGCA
Source organism: Podarcis melisellensis (assembly GCF_964234715.1). Taxonomy (NCBI): domain Eukaryota; kingdom Metazoa; phylum Chordata; class Lepidosauria; order Squamata; family Lacertidae; genus Podarcis; species Podarcis melisellensis. Next base: position 49,448,375 of record NC_138539.1, read on the forward strand.
AGCATTTGGTCTAGTTTTTCAAATTATTATTCAGCTCTAATTTCATCAAAAAGAGCAAAATGGCTCTATGCAGATTATGAAGGGATAAATGGACTCTGAGCTTGTTGAACAACCCAAATCTCTGCAGTGTTTACTTGTAGAGACTGCAGATTTACTTATTTTAAGTATACCACTGAATAATAAGACACTGCTACATTTCTGGGAAATGCTAGTGAGGAGGGGGTATTGTATGACTCTGGTCAGAGGTGCTTCCGTTCAGTGTCACCCAACTGAAGGACATGGTAGGTCTGAGGAGAGGCCACAGGCCAGATAAAAAGATTCTGCAGGCTGGATCCAGCCCACTTTTAACTGTTACCCACCCCTGCCTTAAGACAAAAGTAGAGGGCTTTTTAAAAGTCTGCCTCTTAGTGGATAGAGTAGAGAGTATCCCAGTATTCTGGACCACTGGTGGTGACAAGTATGGAAAATTAAGACTTATTCAAATTTTCAACATGCCCTTCTAAATGTGATTAAAATAAAGTACAGTACTGAATATACTAGCTCATAATCTGGCAGACAAGAACTCCAGTCAATAAGCCATTTATCTTGGAAGAGTCCCACAGACATCAATAGGATTTTTAAAAGACTTTTCAGGCATGTTTATATAAGCCTAGTTTGCTGGAAATGCTCAAGACAGAAATTACTCTACTGCCAGCAAAGTAATTCCTGGAGGTCACTGTGACCTGGAATCTTCACTTTTCCATAGCAGTTCAGTAATATTAGATCTGAAAACGGGCAAAGCCCCTGGGCCGGATCTAGTCCCTGCTGAGGCTATTGTTGCACAACCGAGGTGGTGGGCTGAAATTCTGGCCAAAGTCTTTGATGCAATTAATTCTACGGGGCTTATCCGTAGGTCATGGAAGGAGGCCGTGATCGTACCAGTCCACAAAAAGGGTTCCCCCACTGACCCAGAGAACTATCGGAACATCAGCCTTCTGTCTATCATCGGGAAAATCTATGCAAAATTTTTATTGTCTAAGCTGTCCCATTGGGCATACGACTCAAACTTGATTGGCCACGAGCAAGCGGGCTTTAGGAACAATTACTCGACCACTGACCATATGGTAATTATGTATCATCTTGCCAGAAAATATTCTGCCCCGAGTCGGGGCGCCTATGTGTTGCTTTCATAGACTTAAAGGCCGCCTTCGACAGTATCCCACGAAACTGTCTATGGAAGAAATTAGAGAGATGGGGCATAGATAGAAGGCTGTTATGGCTTATAACCCAATTACACCACGGGTCGTCGGCTAGAGTGAGACTTACACTGGCGGGAAACCTATCCAATGAGGTCCCAATAAATAGAGGTGTGCGCCAAGGCTGCATTTTGGCCCCACTCCTCTTCAACTTGTTTATTAGTGATATGAAGCTCTTTCTGAGTCTCAAGCCAACATTCATGCCCCCCGCCTAGCTGATTTTCGCTGCCCTCTGCTCTTATATGCTGACGATGCAGCGATCCTTTCCTACTCTAGAGTCGGTTTATGCAGAGCTCTAAAGATTTTTGCGGCTTATTGCAAACTCAACCACCTGACAATTAATCATGGAAAATCTAAAGTACTGGTCTTTACCAGGTCTCGGAAAATTTACAGCTGGAAGTTAGATGGAGTCCAATTAGAACAGGTTTTCAAATTTAAATACCTGGGAGTCTTTTTTCACTACAACCTAAGCTGGAAGCCACAGATACAGTATTTACTGAACAAAGGGAAAACAATACTTTACACTCTACTCCAATTTTTTGCGGTCGACGGAGCCTCCCACATCCCTTCTGCATTGAAGGTGTACCACGCAAAAGTGGTTTCCACCCTCTGTTATGCTGCCCCGCTCTGGGCCCCAGGGTCCAATTTAACATCGCTGGGGACATTGCAGAATCAGTTTCTCCGTCGCCTCCTGAAACTCCCCATGTGTGTGAGCAACGCAGCCATACGTCTGGAGTTAAGGATTGCATCTTTAGAGACGGTCATCTGGAAGCGAGTCTTTGGCTATTGGCTGTCCAGCTGGCATAGGCTTCCCAACCATTACCTCTTTCAGTGCCTCTGGCGGGATGACTTTGTTAACCCGTGGGTAGGAAAAATCCATGCTAAACTTCTGAGCTTCGGAATTTCCCCAGCGGACTCCTTAAAAATGAACCTACGCTCAGCCAAAAGCCTTATCGAGCAAAGATTAGCAGACATTGAAAATCAACACAACCTCTCCAGGGGTGGGGGTGTCTGCTCCCCCAGGTATCACGGAATAACCCCACCACTTGGCCTTCCATCATACATGTCATCTCTTTCATCAGTACCACACCGACTTGCATTTATTCGTGCAAGGTTCAATGTTTTTCCATCGAACCTGCTGAGCCACAGATTTTCCAAGGGTTTGGTGTCTCCGCTATGCGAGTGTGACGGGAAAACAGTTGAATCTCTTCCACATATAATGTTCAACTGTCCCTTACATAGCATAGCTAGGACTAAATTCCTGGGTCCTGCTTTATTGCGCTTGGTTGGCAGGCCTGTTGAGTCACATGCCGCACTGCTTTTGCAGGATACAGATCCTTCTGTAACTCTGCAGGTGGCGAGATTCCTGAATGCGGTTATCTCACACACAAAAACCACCAAAAAACAACAACAACAACAAAAACTAATCGGACAGTTATGATGAGAGTGCATGATGGATCTCGTCTCCAGTTCTCCTTTTTCTGTGAACCGTCCCTTGGATCTTTCCGGGCCCCAAGCTGTTATTTGTCACTGCTCAATGACCCACCCTTGCATTGTGGTGTTCCCCTTCTGTTGTTAGATGTATTGGTTTTTTTATGCTTCTGTGCTTTTATGTTTGTACATATTTTATGGGCTAATAGCCGTAAATAAATTTGAATTGAAAAAAATTGAGCCTAGTTTGCTGGAAATGCTCAAGACAGAAATTACTCTACTGCCAGCAAAGTAATTCCTGGAGGTCACTGTGACCTGGAATCTTCACTTTTCCATAGCAGTTCAGTAATCCAGCAAAAGTTGAGAATAATTCTACCTTGCTTTTTATAAAGCACTCATTTAATCTTTTAAATTGACAATTGCCATGGAACTGAATAACAATCAAAACAACACAGACTGTATGGAATTCATACAAATTACCACTTCTGCAAAACCAACGTTTAAAAAGAATCTACATTAAATATATTTAATTTGACAAAATTTGCTAGTTTATGGGAGTAGAATCTTGAAACAAACAATGTTCCCATTCTGACTGTCTGAATATGCGTATCACAATAAATTTGCAGTTGCTCAGCTTTTCTCTTCCAAATATGGTACTGTCTACAGCCTGATGGTTAACTGAGTGACATGGAATTGTCCCAAACCATGTCTGGTACATATTTACCATAAGTAGTATTCCTTCTGAAAGATACCAGAACTGTCACATCTTTTATTTCAACAGCATAACAAAGTCGAGTTCAGATGACCTATCTTTATCTGAAACCGCATAAGAGAAAAATGAAGGAGCTTCTTAAGTGACACATACTTACTGCAACATCAGTCTTAACAATTTTTTAGAAGTCTGGATAATAATGATTATCCAGGGTTCCTGAAGGCACAGCAACCTTGCAGAAGTTGTGCATGTGTAGTTCTGGTTAGCCAGTTCTGGCACCTGACTAGAGGACTGCCTTGGAGGCCTCTATACACTACTTTGAGTTCCACAGAAGAAAAGTGAGATATAAATATAATACTGCATGGATAGAAGGCTTCTATAGAAGTCTCTCTATATAAAGTACAATAATTTCTACATGACTTCATTGATTGTATGCACTTTCATCTCAATGACTGCAGTGGAGCTTCACATATCAAACTCTACAACACTAGCCCAAAACTATTTAAAGTATTAGCATTGGTAATGTCAAACCTACTTTGTTATGCACTAGATTACAAAAAAAAAGTTTACTCACATGGGCTAACATCTCTGTACCTATTACGATTTCGATTTTCTGCGTACTTTGCAACTCTATGTGAATAATCACTGGACTGGTGCCGAATATCCTGGAAGAAACAAAGATAGTTGATTATGTTATGATTACTTCCTGGCATACTGAAGAAATAAAAACAAATATTATATTTAAAGGCACAGTAGAAATTTATCTTACTCAATTTGCTGTAATCCTTATTTCTTTGTCAACTGAAAATTCAATGACTACTGTGATCACAATTCAACAAGGACAGTATTTTATGCAGTGATTAAAATTATTACAACCCAAGTTTCTAAATTAGTAGAGTGCATTCATGTAGCAAACTTCTGTCAAATTTAACAGCTGTAAAATAGAGATAGCCTTGGTCTATCTATTAACTGAAAGGAAGTTCTGAAGAGAACCAACCTAGATATGCAGTAACAAGTTTGGGAAATGGTGTTAATCCAAGTCAGTGATCAGATATTTAGAGAACCACTTACTACAAACTGTAAACTAGCTAACAGAATGGCAGATGCACACTGGGGGTGTCTGAACTGGCTGTTAATACCAAATAAACTAGTTCCATCACCACTCCACACCACAATTGCTCCACTGCTTCAAGACCCTAATGGGGCTTTTAAAAATGGAATATATATATTAATACACACATGGCACTAATTGCATTATTGTGAAAGCATGTATTTATTTGTGTAACAAAATGTTCAGGACTGAGGTTCTAGAATGCCAACATGCTTTCAAAATTTCCATTTATGTAACTTCTGTTGGGAACAATTTGTATCCTGATACTTTAAGGAGTTTAAAAGTACCTTAGTTGGTACAGCTTGATAGTAAGATTTGGAGAAAGAACTTCATGGCCAAGTGCTCTACTACATCCAGTATGACAGCCGCATTATTGTGCTTATGAGGCAAATGTTAAGATATATTTTAAGTTATTTTTAAAGTCATTTTTGCAACATTCCTTGTGGACTTAGCGTAAGCTTAAACTTGCATCTGAAGCAAAATAAAATAAAACAGAAAGCCACCGGGGTGGTATTAAGTACCACTACTGGGATATAGAGCTTACTGAAAACTCAGTTTCTATTAGTCAATGCAGGGGGTGGAACCTGGGGCCCTCTAGATGTTGTTGGACTACAACTCCCATCATTCCAGACTATTAGCCATGTTGGATGGGGCTGATGCAGGTTGGAGTCCAGCAACATCTACAGGACCACAGGTTGACCACCAATGTCCTAGTCACTGACCTAGTCCAGATATAATGTCAAACTATGGTTTAATATTATATCATTGAGCTTTAGCCTATGTACATCCTCCTTCCCTGAGTAGCAGTGAGGGGATTTTAAGGTTTGATTCTGCTTTCAATTAACTTCAGTTTATCATTATGCCTGAATCTAAAATTGATTAATTTTAATAATGATTTCAAACTGGCTTGTTTCTCTAAACCAAAGGTAAGACTAACCAGTTTGTCTGGATTTGAAAGTCTGGCCAAACAGCAATTATTTTAAAATGGCAGTGAATTATTTTAAACACCTCCTTACAGCCACACTGGAAGCAGGGGGGTGGGGAGGACAACGAGCCCAAGGCTTTTTCACTTAAGCTGAACAAGGCTATTAAGTAAGTATTGCAAAATCCTTCATTTAGTCTGAGCTTCAGTAGTGAGCACATCACATAGCAGGAAACAACTCAAGGACCCACAGAGAAAATATACAAATTGAATACTAGTTAGGACAAATCTCTCCCTCCTACAGATAGCTGGCCCGACAAAAGAAAACTGAGTACGCTGCACAGTCTGCATCTCTCAAGGGGCCAGAGAAGGATGTAGCACAAGAACAACAAAGAAATGGAAATGTTAGTCACATCCTATCCTGGGTACAGAGGGCACAGAGTTATTTAACATGGCAGCTAGGAGTGTCAACTGTGAGCCACCAGTTTCTTAGTCTGATATCTCACTTTAACCATGGGCTCACTCTGAAGTATTAGCAAAACTACTCTCAGGTTCAGCAGCCTTACCTCTTTTATACAACACTGATCCACCTTACAATAAGCAAGTAAGGATTACCGAAAATAATCACTTTGAACAATATATAAAAATTTTCCCTCTTTCGACAAAGAAAATACCACCATCAGAAAACAGATCATTGGCCCTTGTGTCAGTGGAAATACACAAGTGTTCACTACCCAGTACAAAACTTACAGAAAAAATAGCCCAAACTCAAAAAATAAATGAAGCCAACCAAAGTTGAAATGTTGAAATGAATTCCACACAAAGTTAGGAAAAGAAACAGAGTCCCTAATACGCAGCTCAGAAAATACTAGGGAAACGCAACCAGCAGACAAGGGCAGAAGGGACTTTATAAGCCCATGGCATCGTATCACCAGATCAACCACCACCCTGCAGAGAGGAACCCATTATTCACAAAGTATCCAGCAGCAGTACAGTCATGTGAGAAATTACTGACGGAGTTAACCACACCACTATGCTCTGAATATCAGTTGCAGGGAGACTGAACAGGGGAAACTGCAGGGAAACTCATGTAGGGAGAGTGCTATTGCACTCAGGTCCTTCCTAAAATATCTGGTTGGCCACTGTGAGAACAGGATGCTGAATCACATAAGCCTTGGCCTGATCCAGCTGGACTTTTCTTATATTCTGGTTTATCAGCTACATCTGTTCCTGGACCAGGAAAGCCTGGTGACAGTTGTTCATGCTCTGGTAAATTCTCAGTTGGACTACTGCAATGTTGGGCTGCCCTTGAAGGCAGTCAAGAAACCATAAATAGTTCAGAATGTGGGATCGGAATTAAAACCAGTGCATCTAGCTGGAATCACACAGTCACTAACCTGAAAAGCCAATACTGGCTATCTATATGTTTCTGAGCAGAATTCATGGTGCTAGTGCTGATCTGTAAAACCCTAAACAACTTTAAGCTCTAATACCCAAATGAACAGTTCTTCTGTATCAGTCTGCCTATGCTATTAGATCTGAGAGAAAGCCATTCTTGTGACACAGAATAAGGCCTCTTCTGTGGTAGTGGTGCCCCACCTATACTCTCTTCCCTAGAGGCATGACAGGTAAAGTGTCTTTTGACAGTTACAGATAGGTAGCTGTGTTGGTCTGCCATAGTCAAAACAAAAAAAATTCCTTCCAGTAGCACCTTAAAGACCAACTAAGTTAGTTCTTGGTATGAGCTTTCGTGTGCATGCACACTTCTTCAGATACACACAGGTGCTACTGGAAGGAATTTTTTTGTTTTTTTGACAATTCAGTGTCAGGTGAAAATTCATCTATTTGCACAGCTTTTGGGGGGGAGGGGTTATTATGAATTCTGTCACTGCTGCAAGTGAGGTTCCAGGGTTGTGCCTGCCTGGGCATTTTAAGGATAAGCTATGTTTTATAAGCAGCGATGAATTAGTTTCACTGTAGTGTGGTTTTACAGTTTTATTGTATTGTAACCTGCCCTGAAATATATATGCCAAACAGCTCTCATAGACTTACAGAAGTAACAAAGCAACAGTAATGTAATGAGCTTGGGCTTTTAAAACCACCATCACTTTAGGTCATGCTGAATCTAAAGAGACTTAGCATCGTTTTGAGTATTAAGCATGTGTATTCATATGCTTTTTAATGGACTCCACAATGATGATTCAAAAAATTTACATAAGAAACTAAATGGCTCAGGACTGAACCAACACTTATAGGCCACATTCTGTCAAGATCCAGACTGAACTCTAAAACCTTTTGTGTGTAAATACAACTAGCTCAAATGAGTCTTTCCCACCTATAAACTTTGGAAAAGTTAAAATTATCTCCAGTTCTCAACTAAGGGCAAGTTCACACATTATGTGCCAACAGACCTGGATTTGCCACCAAGCACACACACATCAGGGAGCTGCAACAAATTATGGTTCCATGGTACGGTTCCTGTGCTTGTGTCACATTTAGACAGAGCTGTAATGTGTGAGGCATTCCCAAGAGTTTCCAGCAGAACCCGGGATTTCCTTTGTTCCTGGCACCATGACACTATGTTTAAACTGTAGCTAGGAAGTTATTAATTCTGCAGGGCGACTGATAGCAGCGCACATCCACGTAGAGTGACGTTGTAACACACAACGCGCATTAACGAGGAAGCGTGGCCCCGCTTGGTACAGTAAGGGCAGCTCTTTTCCCTGTACGTCGATAAGACATTTCACTCCGAAGGAATATTCGGCTCAAGTCAACCCACACGACTTGCGACAGCCTGAACGGCACAGCTACGCGCGGAGCAAACACAGAAGTGTGAGACAGGAACCCGGAGAGACGGAGGCTGCAACTTGCGACACTTCGCTTGACGAACTTAACCCTCCCGTCACCACCCGTGCGAAGCAACTTAAACCTACCCCCACCGGAGCATGCGCAGCACTAACCTGCCCAAATGCCCCCTTCTCCTCTTGCCCGACCCCCGAGGCGCATGCGTTTTCCCCTCAGCCCTCTTTTATTATTCCTTCTCGCTCATCACCGCCCCTTCTTAAAACTGGAACATGCGCATTACTTCTCCCAACCTCAATGGTTACCTGGGGGAGGGGGGGAAAGCTGGTCGTGGCCCGACGACTTCCTGCACCCTCACCACCCGCGTCGGCCCCCAATTCTCTCCCCCCGCTACACGCCGCCCCCTCCTTCCCTCCCTCACTCACCAGGTACCGGGGCTGCCAGCCGTTAGCAGCGTCGATCTCCTGGAACTCCTGTTCTATAGTGGCGGTGACGGACATAATGGCGGCGACAGCCGGAGGGAGGAAGGCCGCTGGGAGCCGACAAGTTCATCACCTACTCCGCGCCACTTGACAGGGCGCGGACGACAACCCGCCCACTTCACCGACCGTGTTACCCTCGACTACCCTCCACACCGCGCACGCAGCCTCAGCGGCTCTTCGGCGGCATTCTCGGCAAGCGCATGCGCGGCAGGCCACCATGACCGCCTACCCAGAATTGCGGAAGCTCCGCCCATTAGCCGCGAAGGAGGATGGGCGGGGGAGATCACTCCGCTGTTCCCTTTGGGCGGGAAGGGAGTGGATCGAGTTTCGTGAGGGGGCTCGGCAGGTGGAGGAAGTGGGATTATTTTCTTTCCTTGTGTGTTAAGGCGCTGGAGGATTGAGGGAAGCGGGTGCTTCTCAAGATCCCGAGGGAGTTCCCTATGTATACTTGCAAAATGCCCGTCAAGCTGAAGGGGCCTGAAAAAAGCATGTAAAGGACGCGATTGTAAAGGAAGTTTGATACTGTACCTGTCAGTGAAGCCGGTTACTCAGTGCCAGGAAAATGGAAGAAATCCAGTTTGGCTGTTAACGCAGAAGCTGCCTGCGTGCAGCATTTTCTTTTTGCTTTATTTACATAGAAGAAAATAAAGGGGCAGACTTGGCATCAACGTTGTGTTAAGCCTGCTCCTTCCAGTGTTGAATTCAGTAATGAGCAATCAAGTTTGTTCCTACCTGCTCAGGCTCTGTGCCTCATCTGCTTAGTCCCACACTTGTTCTGTTTCTTGGTCACAAAGAAGGAATGCTGAGAGGAACATAGTTCAGCTATAGAACAGATACTTTACACGCAAAGGATCCCAGCTGTAGTCACTAGTGTTTATTTACTTACTTACTTACACATTTGCTAATATTTCTGTACTGCTGAACAATCTAGCCTTTCTGTAAAAACTTTGTCAAAGGTAAATAATGAAAAACTAAAATGCACAAAAGCCATACAACTAGATTGTACCAATGCAGAAGTTACCAACGTTTTTGGGCAGTGGGTACATTTTGAATTTTGACAAAAGTGCTGCAAACACCAGTCACAAAATGACTGCAATGGGTGTATTGCAGTGGTTCAAGGAAGTGGGTGGCACTGTGGTCTGAACCACTGACCCTCTTGGGCTTGCTGGTTGGAAGGTCAGCAGTTCAAATTTGAGCAACAGGGTGAGCTCCCATTGCTCTGTCCCAGCTTCTGCCAACCTAGCAGTTTAAAAGCAACACCAGTGCAAGTAGATAAATAGGTACCACTGAGGTGGGAAGCTAAATGGTATTTCCATGTGCTCTGGTTTCCGTCATGGTGTTCCATTGCACCAGAAGCTGTTTAGTCATGCTGGCCACATGACCTGGAAAGCTGTCTGTGGACAAACGCTGGCTCCCTTGGCCTGAAGCAAGATGAGTGCCGTACCCCATAGTCACCTTTGACTGGACTTAAGCATCCAGGTTCTCATAACCCACCCAGGGAGTCCATGACATCATTCACATAACAAAAACTACCATAGAGATATCAATTTTTTCAAAAATAGGGCATCCATGGCTTGGCTTTTGAACAACATGGGTCCGCAGTATTTAGCTAATGGGAACTTCTGGTGTATTGTATAGCACAAAATTGTCATCACCACACTTACAGAGGGAAACTTCACACTTCTCTTTCAGAATTGAAGACAGTGTATATGACCTTGGTATCCAATGAAATGTGGGAATGTTTAATGGTGTTAGTTGTTCAAGATGCCAAACCAGTGTAAAAGGGAATGGAGCAAGAAGATCAAACAGTATTGTGTGCATTGTGGATTTTTGAAGCCTTTCCTAACAAGTACTGGTGAGCACACTGGTGCCTACAGGCACTGTGGAGACAGCCCCTGTTCTATAGCATGTATTGCTGGTTATTGTTACAGTGAAAGCTGTCTACTGTATAAGGATTCAGTCCAAAAAGCAAGGGTGATCTGTCCACCAAAGCAATTTCTCCGCTTCCACCACACCAACTTGGGTGGTGGCAAAGGAAAAAAGCAAACACAATGCTGGGGTGTATGTTGTGGTAAATGTTTACGTGCAAGTTTGGCTATAACCAGCTTTTGACCACATTCATCACTGGCATCCCTGTCTATTTGTTTACCTTTGGGCCAAAGGTTAGCCACTCCTGATTTAAGAGAAAGTACTTAGATTGGACCAATTTAATGTTAATGGGACAAAATCCCATCCCCATGTTAAACTGAGTGTTTTAATATAAACTAGAATTGCAGCAATGTTGACATATGTCTTGCATAAATGCAACTATTTTAGAAGTCCCATTGATTTCAATGAAACTTACCGGTATATCCAGGTAAGTGTGTAAAGGTCTGGAGTCTAACAGCTGAGTTCTCAGCCATAATCATATTTGCTGATGGGGGTTAGGATATGCTGGCGGGGGACATTTCCTGATCTGGGGACGGGGGGGGGGAGTGGGCGTGCTCTGCAGCAGTTTATTAGCCAGCGGTGGTTCCGCCAGTGGTATGACGCTCAGGGCCCCAAACAGGGCGTTTACTAGGGCAGAGCAAAGCCACCGGATCCCAAATTGTTTCGTCCCGGACCGGTGCTTCTTGCCAGAGGCGAAATTGATTAAGCGGACTCTTCGGCGTGCGTCTCTGCAAAAAACCCAAACCCAAGCATGTTCAGGCTTCCGCCTGTTGGGTTTGGAAATTGGCAAATTCTTTCTCGCTCGAGAAGGACAATGGGGCGGCTCGTCAGTTCCCTCCCCTCCTCCCCTGCCGGGGCTGCCTCGGCTTCTGCCTGAGGGGAAGGCGCAAAAGCGCAAGCGTCGGGGAGACGCTCCATTGGCCGCCTCCTCCCCGCTAAGGCCCGGCGCTCCACGCAATTAGACTGAGCCAGGCGCGCCTTTTCGAGGCGAGCGAGAGAGAGAAGGGGAAGGAGTTTGTTCGCGCCGCCAGTGCAGCTGCTGGTCAGGGGAAGCCGCTACTTCGCCTCCTCCGCTGCCTTAATCGTAGCAGCAGAAGCGAGCTCGGCTGACGGAGCGAGGCCGCCGAGATGTTCGTGGCGCGCAGCATCGCGGCCGACCACCGCGACCTCATCCACGACGTTTCCTTCGACTTCCACGGGCGGCGCATGGCGACCTGCTCCAGCGACCAGAGTGTCAAGGTGCGGGGATGCGGAGAGCGCGCGAAGGCCGCGGGCCCCGGCCTGTCTCCCCTCGTGAATCGGGCTAGACCCGCGCGGGGCCCGTTGACGCCCATGCTCCTCCGGCCGGCGCCCTTGCTCGCCCTGCCTCTCTCTCTCTCGGGGACCACGCGCTGGTGGCTGGCCGGCTCCTTCGGCCAGGCCTCAAGGAGGGCTACTGCAGGGGCTTGGGCACTTCTGCCTGCGCTGGGTAACAGGTGGTCATGGGGGGGGGCATGTAGGAGGACCACGTTTTATAGCAGCCTTTTGCAACGGAAGAAATAACAAATTGTAGGACATGAGAGAGTCCCTGTTTTGTTTTGTTTTTGTAGCGCGGGAGAAAACCCAACGAACCCAAAACAGGCCTATGGACTGATTTGGGTGGCAACTTCAAGTTACAGTACTTGAACTAATAATAAAAAAGGCAGGATGGTGTGGTATGAATGAAATGGTTAAGTCGGGAACTTCTCTAGCAGCGTGTCTTGTCTCCTGCCCTCTTCGGCAAAAGTTCCTCGGAATTCGACGGGGCTTGCTTCCAGATAGCAAGGGTGCACACGCCTCGGTCTTTAATCATCTTTCTGTATTTTGGACCAGTGCAATGCAATTATACTTAAAGGGTTCTCAAAGGCAATGTTGGGCAAGTCATGGTAGATGGAAGAGTCACAACTTATTAATGGAGAAAGCAAGTAATAATGTGGGGTGATGGACATGTTCAGAGGCTTTTTCATTAAACATGCATTAGTACGACTGTAATTTTTCTGATTTTTGTTTTGTGTTAATACCCATGGGTCCATCAGAGGATTTGTGTGGCCTTGTAACATATGTACGTAATAATAAGTTTGCTTCTAAAAAGTGGTTTGAGATTATTTTCCAGACAGAGTTTTGCAGTACAGGTTTGCAATAGGTGTAGACAATTTGGATTTATTTTCCTTAATGGGAATTGGTGATTTGGGATTAATAACGATTTAAGCTGCAATCCTAACCATGTTTACTCAGAAGCCAGTCCTATTGAATTTAATAGGACCCAAGTAGGTGGGTTAGGATTGTAAATCATTCTTCAGTGTTTACCCCTCTTAACCTGGGAGTAAACCCCATTGAATTAAAACTTTTGAGTAGACATAGTCAGAATGCTGTGTAAGTGTGTACTAGCTGAGATATAGATTGATCCTCTTTGTTTACTCAGAAGTAAGTTGAACTGAGCTCAATGGGACTTTCAAGTAAGGATACTAGTTTTGCAGTTGAGAAAGGACACAGACTAGAGGTGTGCATTATACTGACCTTTACCTAGAGTAAACCTACTAAAATTAATGGATCTCAGTTGTTTCAGTGGGACTACTGTTGGATGCAATTCAGAGTAATGTTCATTAGGGGTGTGTATGTATATTCTATATATTCTATATATAATAATTATAATTACGCATGTCTAGCTGACATGTAAAGTTTGCATGTCAGTAATTATGTGTTCACTTGGAAGTAATTCCCACTGTGGTAAATGAATTTCATTCCCAGGTAAAAATGCATTTTAATGATAAAATTGATGTATCTTGCTTTATATAGGACGATGTATTGGAGAGACTAACCATTACTTCTAAGACCCATTTTGCACATGACAATTTTCCTGCATAAATATTGCTCCTATGTAGAAATTTATATGCACTCTGTCATCCTGCACATGTAGATGTCTGCATGTAGTGTGATGCTATGATTAGCTGTAACTTCCCAATGTGTATTCAGCAAATACTTATGTGCTATGCCATATAACCTTTTCATACACAGAAGTGGTGTTAGAAACTGGGACAGAAAAACTAGGAGCCAAATGGCTTCTGAGACCTGGGTTGAGGGCACCAAAACAATGTCTAGTCGCCATGGGGTTCAGCAACATTTTTAATTTTGATAAGCATGAACTAATATGCATTTCACATAAGTGGCACATTGTTAATACCAAATTTTTGGCAGAAATTGTTAATACATGTTTTATTTGGTGTTTATATTAAAAATACTGGTACCATACTTCAGTTTTCAAAACTCTACTTTTAATTGTTAATTGTCTATACTTAACTTGTACTTCGAGACTTCAAAGCACATACATTTCAGTAATCCTTGAGAGTGCTCACAAATGGAGAATTTTTAAGCGGAAAATGTGCTTGGCACCCTGCTAATTTCGAACCCTGCACAGAAATTTTATCTGTGTTAGGAAATGATATAAGTAGCGTCAAGGATTCCAAGTGATCCAATGTTGGGGTCAGATACTCTTGTGGTTCTAGTGAACAGAGGCAATTCCAAATTGGAATAGCACACACAATCACTGTCCTTTTTATAGACAAATCTATGCACAATTCTTATTTGACTCACATATGAGTTGATATTATAGAAGAGCATTTGTGGTTTAACACCCTTCTGGGACTCTCCACAAACCTTGATCTGTGGACTTGTTTGTGGGATCACTGTACCTTCTCTAACTTTTGAATAAAAGATTTAGATATTGTTTGGTTTTCTTAATAGGTTTGGGACAAAGGTGAAAATGGAGAATGGCACTGTACTGCCAGCTGGAAGGTAAGGGCTGAATCCTGGAAAAATCAGTTGCATGCAACAGTTTTTGGCATGAGAAGCCACAATGTAGGGAAAGATTCATTCCAAACAGTGCAGTCCTATGCATGTTCACTCAGCAGGAAATTTATCTTTGTTCAATGGGGCTTACTCCCTTGTAGTTTCTTAAGGATTGCAGCCTGAATGTGTAACCCAACAATGGTCTGCAGCTATAATTCGGTGTAAATTACTTTACTTTTAACTGCTAAGTCAGTCCCTATGAATGTTTAACTACACAAAACTCCTGTGATGGAATTTTGTTTCCTCTCTGTTGAAACTATAAAGATGCTCATGTATACAGATGTTCATGTTTCTGTTCAGATTTGCAAAAATGTTTTCCTTGAATTTTCCATTCACACTTTCCATATTTCCAGTCTGTTTCTTCAATATGCAGGTCCTTTTCCAAGATGCCTAGCAGTATATGAATCACAAAAACATCCTTCTTCTTATTAAAAGAAATTTGATGGCGGTCTCTCATGTTGTGCTGACTTTTGGATATGGTAGAAACTCCTACCTATCCCAAAGCTCAGTGTCGTATGAGTTATTCCTTACGTCCATCTCATCAAGTCCTTTTGTATATGCCACTTGGGAAGTGCCATATTTTTCCGTGTATAAGACACTCCCATGTATAAGACTACCCCTATTTTTGGGGACTGCAACAGAAATTGGGGGGGGGGGCGGAGGAATTGTCCAAAGTTCTTGAGCTTTTTGTGGGGGAGATTGCCAAGAGTTGTTGAGCTTTTTTGGGGGGCCATCACAGCCTGCCCACCACTGCAAATCACACGCATCACCATGACCACCAAACATCTGCACGCTCGCTGCCAAAAGCCCACCTGCCCACTCGACACAGCCATAGCCAATTGCACGCATGACTCGCTGCTGCCATGAATCGGCTGCCCAGTTGCCACAGCCAATCGTCAGCAAGCCTCAGCAACCGATCACACCCCCAGTCACCGCTGCCAATCTCCTGCTGGCTACTGCCACCAATCCCCCCCCCCCCGCGCTATCCGTGTATAAGATGACACACAGTTTTTGCCTATTGTTTCTAAGGAAAAAACATTGTCTTATAAACGGAAAAATACTTGTGACACAAAACTGTGGATCAGGCAAAAGGAGCACATGGTTTGCCTGCTTCAAACCATGGTTTTGTGTGGCATGCAAATGTGGCCAACATGTATCAATGTGGGAAATTGCCTCCAGGGACCACTTGGGATATTATGTGTGCATGAACTTTGACCCTATTACTTCAGTTAACTGGGTAGGTGGTATACAACATAGAATCATGGAATCCTAGAATTGTAGGGTTGGAAGGGACCCTGAGGATCATCTAATACAACTCCCTGCAATACAGGAATATTCATCTGTCCCAGACATTTTAGTTTGTGTTTTGGAAATGGATCAGTCAAGGGGAGGACTGTAAAGGGGCTTTGATGTTTGATACTTAATTTATATTGGTGTTATTATTTTTTCTCCCAGCCTGCATACATTAAAACATCTTCAATTTTAGTCTTTGGTTTTCAAGTTCCAGTTCTTCTTACCTTTCCAGACACATAGTGGATCTGTGTGGCGTGTTACATGGGCACATCCAGAGTTTGGACAGGTCTTGGCTTCCTGCTCTTTTGACAGAACAGCTGCTGTATGGGAAGAAATAGTAGGAGAATCCAATGATAAACTTCGAGGGCAAAGTCATTGGGTAAGGTTTGAAGAGTGACAGTTCTAATGCACTCATTTCTCACTTATAATTTATAACATTGTTGCTGCCTCAAGGATTTACTTTGCTAAATTTCACAGTTAAGAGATTTATTATAAATGTTTTTAAAGAAATGTTATATATTCACAAAGCTACATATTTGAATATATATAGATATATTTAGTTTGATTTGTTTACTATACATGGCTTTTGACGAATCATAAGCTTGGACCCTACATTTTTCTTCTATTCAGACAAGGAGATGTGTGATTTCTACCAACTTCTCTCCATCTGCAGTCCCACATCGCATATCCTACACCAATCTCAAGAGTTCCTCAACTCTCAGGAGCAGATTTTTGGGAGGTGTAGGGAGTTGCAGAGAGGAGGTGACAAAGCCCCATTATGTGAACAGAACTCCATGCCTTTTGTGTAATAAAAGTTAAGATCCAAGCTGTAGCTCTGGTGGGATGTTGATTATTCTGTTAATCCACATGATTGGGGTGAGGTTGGGGTTGAAGAGTATGGAAGGGCAAATGCCATGATTCAAATACCACTGACAGTCTTCTGCATATGCACAGAAACATTTTAGCTCTCTCCTTCCAGCAGCTGCCTTTACTGCCTCCTGAAAAACCCTCCTCCAAGGTTGGGGGCGCCCCTAGACCTGGACCCTATAGCAGAGACTGCCTAATGCAGCCCTTTGACACTACTAATCAATCTGACCTGGCAATAAATGAATTGTCTTACTCAAATTCAAGTATCTATTAGTTTTAATTCTGATTAGCTTCTACTGTTTGCTTGGCTCTTACCTTTAGTATTAACAATGATCTGCCCATCACAGTATACGACAGCATTCTTTATGCTTACAGCTAGAATGTATTTCAATTGAACTTTTCATAATATCAAATGAACATACTTGCTCTCCTTAACTTTGGAGCTTGTAAGATTTCTAATACAGTTATGTTTCATGGTTATGTTTTTCATAAAATTTATCAAATTGTTTACAGATAAAAATTTAGCTCTCTATTCTAAAGTTTATTTACCTAAATAAATAAGTGATGGTGCGCCTAAAAATCTGTTTTCCTTCTTCTAATGACTGCTCCATTGATTATCTTTAGGTGAAGAGGACTACTCTGGTTGACAGTAGGACATCAGTTACAGATGTAAAGTTTGCTCCTAAGCATATGGGCCTCATGCTGGCAACATGTTCAGCAGATGGAGTTGTTAGGATATATGAAGCACCAGATGTTATGAATCTCAGTCAGTGGTCACTTCAGCATGAAATCTCATGTAAACTAAGCTGCAGTTGTATTTCTTGGAATCCTTCAAGGTAAGATATCAATTCCCTTGAATCAGAAAGTAAAGAGGGAGGGAAACCCTAAGGGTAATTGGCTTGTTTCCTTCTTGTGTAATATTTATTTAAATTCTTGACTGTAAAATAGTGGTGCTGGGTCTAAAAGGAAACAAAGACAGTTGAATATTTATAATCCAGGGGTAGCCAATGTGAGGCCATCCAGATGTTGTTGGGCTGCAACTCCTATCCCTGACCATTAGCTAAGCTGACTTAGGTTAAAGAGAGTTGGAGTCAATGTCTAGACGAGGACACTGTGTTAGCTATTCCTGAGTTAGAAGGATCAGCAAGTAGGTGATGCAAAAAAACTTTCTGTCTGAGATCCTGGGATCCTATGTTCCATCAGGTGTCCGCTGTGCATGCTGTCTTTTAAGAGAAAAGATATTGAGGAATTTATTTTCATCATCAGAAGTCTTCTGTAAAAATATTCCATTTTGCATTTGCAGCTCTCGCGCTCATGCACCTATGATAGCTGTAGGAAGTGATGACAGCAGCCCAAATGTACTGGCAAAAGTTCAGATTTATGAATACAATGAAAATACCAGGTAAGAGGAAGAAAGCAAAGTAACTTTCATTTTTCAACACTTCATAATATTGCTTCACAACATCATTTGTTCTTCTGAGACTTAAACATGTTAAAATGGTTCGCTGAAACCCTAATTTGGTACTGATTTTAAGTTTATACTATGGATCACCAGTGGTCCCTCCAAATGGCCTGTGCGACCATTTATAGCAAATTCCACCTACCTGCCAATCATACAATGCTATTTACTGACACCTGTCTTCATTCTAATCTGCCTTGCTGCTTTTACTAAAGTTCCCTCCAAAGTATATGTGCAATACAGTTAAAGATGATCCTATCCGCTTCTGACCCACGTATACCATTGGCATGTGGCCTCCAGAACGTTGACCAGGTTTGAATCTGGCCCTTAGGCTGAAAGTGGTTCTCCGTTCCTGCTATAAACCGATGGCAGGCTTATTTCAATGCTGGGAGTGCATGGGAGGGGGAAATCACAGCAGGGAAAGAAGATTTTAACCTACCTGTGTTCTGTAAGATTGCCCCTTCCTCAGCATTGTGACTAGGAAAGAAAAACCCCAACATTTATCCAAGCCTGATTCTGATAGTGGGTGAGGCCGAGTATTCCCCGCCTCTCTCTGTGGGTGGTGTTTGTATGTGCATTTGCTCTCTGCCTGTTCTGGCCACACCCAGTTCTGTTCTGGTTCTGCCACTGCAGGCATTTGACCTTCAGAAAGTTGGCTGCAAGGGGACATGACCTTCTTGCTGCAGGAGGTTCCCCACTTCTGCTGTATAGCTAATGTTCAAGTTGAGGCGGAGAGAGAAGTAACTTGCCAGTGCCCCATGATAATTTAATGACAGAAGTCGGGTTTGAACAACAATCTGTAGAGAATACTGAATATTTTAGCTTTCCTAATAATATGCTATTATTTTCCTTAAAAGTTTTGCAAAGCTACATTTAATTAATGAACGCCAACCATAAAAATCCTATCCTGTGTACTTTCCTCCAAATATAGAGTCTGTTGCCAAAACAAAGCAGCTTATTCTACTCAAAGATCCAAACTCTCTATAATAAGCTTGATTTGACTAATTGGGAATAGTGAGTGATGTTGAAGTAATGAGAAACATACGATCTGTGGAAAGTTTTCCCCTTCCTATGGTTTTAATTTTTTTGGAATCTAAGAGTACAGTCTGTTTTTTCTGTTATGAATTAATAGACTTGCCATTCTGAACTTCAGTACCTCAGAAATAATTTCCATAGCACTGCCTATTAAATTCATTGAAGTAAAAAGGCAACTTGTGTATTTAATGTTTCTGATTCAAGTCAGTGTCATTGTTGAGTGACCTGGTCCCATCCTCTTGTTGTTCATAACAACAATCAGTTGTCACTTGAACACTTCATAACATGGCAATAATTTTGTAACAAATTGTACATCCCAGACATCAAATAGTACAAATTATAGTTCACATACATTCTAGAAAAAAAGGATTGTTATCTAGAGAATACTTTTCAAAGAATACTTTCATGGGAGAATTTACCAATACAGTAATGTTGTTATAAAAACAGTTGGGGGGGCTTTAATATGTTTCTATGTTTAGAAATTAATACACTGTCTGTCTCACTTTTCAGGAAGTATGCAAAAGCAGAAACACTTATGACAGTCACAGACCCTGTGCATGATATTGCATTTGCTCCAAACCTGGGAAGGTCCTTCCATATATTGGCTGTAGCTACCAAAGATGTGCGAATTTTCACATTAAAACCACTAAGGTGAGTTTTTGACATACATATCCTATAATGTGGAAGCAGATATTTGGTATTTTCTTTCTCTCAACTATGGAACTAATTGTCCTCATGGTTAAGAACCTTGTAAGTTTATTCAATATTCAGTACAGTAATCCTTTTTTTAAAGCAGCACACAAAAAAAGGGCAAAACATTGTTTTACTTTCTGTAATTAAAAGAATGGATGTATTTTAAGCAGATCAAACTCCAATATACAATTTTGCTTTCAACAGAAAGGAACTGACTTCTTCATCAGGCCTGACAAAATTTGAGGTCCAGTTAGTGGCTCAGTTTGATAACCACAATTCTCAGGTCTGGCGTGTAAGTTGGAACATTACAGGCACAGTGCTTGCATCTTCAGGAGACGATGGGTGTGTAAGGCTTTGGAAAGGTAAGTGTTCCTTCAGAATTCTCTGTGTGATTAAATGTTGAATTATTAGAAGACTATGGCTTCAGTCTTAAGCATACATAGTAGCAACCTGCTTAGGACTGGCTAGAGTTAGATTTTTAAAAATATAATCTGTTTTAGGCGCTATATCATTAGTTTTACTATTTTAACTGTCATAAAAATATCTTTCTCAAGCCACAATTGCATTATTTTTTTGTTCATTCCCATGCAGCTAACTACATGGACAACTGGAAGTGTACTGGAATTTTGAAAGGTAATGGGAGTCCAGTCAATGCTAGTTCCACTCAGCAGGGAGTTTTTAATGCTCCTTTAGGCACAGCCAATTCAAGCCTCCAGAATTCAGTAAACGGAACATCTGCTGGCAGGTATGCCACTTCGTATGTAAATTCTGCAATTTAAGAACTCTTTGTTTTGTCAACACCCACCATTAATCTCCCTAAAATCTTAAGCATCATTTTGGCTTTCATATGCATAATTATTAGTAACTTTAAATCAATAGCTTGCAGATTCAGTTGTCCTAGTCTTATCTGCAGTGTCCTGTATGCAACAGATAAAATATAAAGAAAAACTTTCTTCTAGTTGCTGTTCACATACTTCAAATGCTGAGTTCACTTGAGTATTTTGAAGACCATGTCATTAGCTCTTTTATTTTCCTACTCACAGTACTGCATCTGCCTATTGTTGCCCTATAATACCTTGACCACTCATTATCCTACATTCTCTCAACTAAGGTCTCTTTGACTTCAGCCTCCTGTGCTGCTCTCCTATTTCCTGAGACTCCTTGGGAACATGACCCTCTTCCAATCCTGTTCTGCAGTAGCTCTAGGCAACCACTTTTTAAAAGTAGCTTTCAACACAAGAGTCTATTTTTGGCCTGTCCTCACAAACTTGATTCTGAAAGGAACCATTGTTGAGGGATCAACTTTTTGTGTAGGATTGCCTCGGGCAGCTTCATACAGCCGCAACCATTTGATGGACACAATTCAGACTATATGCAGTAGATTTATGTTTTCCACACTTGTGCCCACAAATACGAGTGCTAGAAAGACATCAATCTATAAAATTAAAGTGGTCATGTCTTCAAATCTGTTCAGTTAAACAGGGTTCTTGTGTTTCCATTTCTCCCTTATAATCTCAGAGTTACATTTCAGAGGAAAATTTTGTATTCCAGGGCACAAATTTGGAGTCAGAAATAGTACAGCTTTAATAATGAGATATACTTGCTGTTGTGGGGTGGAAAAACCCTTTTGAAGCATATCATATTTGAAAATGGGGCTGAACTCAGACATATTGTATTGCCCTGATGATTCTATATAAACAGAAATGTAAATGCTGAGTTTTAGAAGCAGGCTGATACAACAGAATATTGTTATT
This sequence comes from Podarcis melisellensis, assembly GCF_964234715.1. Taxonomy (NCBI): domain Eukaryota; kingdom Metazoa; phylum Chordata; class Lepidosauria; order Squamata; family Lacertidae; genus Podarcis; species Podarcis melisellensis. The sequence goes on from NC_138539.1 coordinate 49,469,964, forward strand.
ATGGCTCAGCATTCTGGTACTTTTGTTAGTAACACTACTAACACTTTTGGAGATCAACGTCACAAACACCCTATGCTTAACAAGGAAATAATTAAAATTGTTTTGAGAAGTGATTGAAAAGATTAAAATTTAATAAACCTACCAAATACTGTTCCACAGTATTCTTATTGTGCTTATAACCATATGTGTCTAAAATTGTGATGCATTTTCCCTTCTCCATTTGTATTATGTCCTTTTTAACAGAAAGCACAGCTGAACCCAAGCTAACTGGAGTAACTTTGCTGTTTTGCTGCTTGTTGCATGCACACAGGAATGGAAAGCGAACTCCTTTTCCCCCTCCCCAGCGCCGTTTGACCTCTTCCCAAGACACCAGCAGTCTGCCTACTACTAAAAGCAAATCAAAAGGCTCTATTAAAAAACACTGTATGCGTACTTTGCTAGCCAGCACAGTATGACCTTGTTGGAATCTGTGGGGAAAAAACAGTAACATGGAGAGTTTTCTTGTGGAGACACTTCTCCTCTTTCTCTTCAGAAAAAGATTTTTTTTATATAAATCAGAGTGGGGGAAGTTCACCCAAGTAACAAGGATTACCATCCTTTATATTTGAGGTGTTGGGCGGGGAAAGTATTAGTGTGAAGCCTTGGTAATCAGTTGGTTTTCATTTAAATTGCTTTGAATAATTGATTTTGTTCTACATTTTGTTCAGATGAATCTTAACCATTACATTTTTGTTAATGGATTTGCAATGTGCAAACTTAACTAAGCATTGTTGTACCTTGACAGTTGTACAGTTAGTATCTTAATTTGGAATTGCTTCACAATTAATTAAATGCTATTTCAGAGTAAACAAACAAAAAAACACCACAAGCCCCAAAACTAATTAATGTCATACTTTTAGTGAGAATGATCTTACCTGATAGTTGCATGTTCCTGTGGCATGATTCCATGGAATAATTAGCAAGACTTCCTTTGGTCACAATATTGTAGTGGAGAACCATATCCATATGAATGTTTGTCATGTGGCATTGACAAGTTGCTCTTGAATTATTGTCCATTGCCTTTAAGATGCTTCATGCATTGCATAGTGAGGATACACAATGCTTCTGTGCAATTGAGTTACTGCTCTGGAACAGACTGAAGCAGTGTCCTATTGCAAACATTCATCAGGACATGGCAAGAAAATGCCTTGTTTTATATAGTGGCATGTCAATGTAGCTCTAAATATGTCCTGTCTCCAGATTCTACTAACTTTGCCATTCTGTTCTGTAAATTTGTCTACATTTCCAAAGATTGTAAAGATTACAAAGTGGTGTCTTTAATATTACGGGTAAGTCATAAAAAGTGACATGTAATAGTTCTTTAAGCCTTTAATTTACCAGATGTATTTGGTTTTATCCTACATTTTCTCCAGAATTATGTATATATGCACCCAGACTGTATTTCAGTGGAAAAGGAGTCACTTATTGTATATTGTGGAAATCTAAGCACTGTAAAAACAGGGGGTTTTTCACATCTGTCCTATAAAATCTGCATTAAAGTTAATGTGGATGCAAATACAGCATAAATATATCTGCATAATTAATGTGTGCCTGTTTTTCTGCAAGTGTTTACTAAAAACATTGAGTTACAGTACATGGTTTTAAGGAGAGAGCATAAGTGTTGATAGTTAGGAACTCATTTAATTTACATATAATTTATTATTTTGCAAAATGCACATAAGGCATATCTTAATTTAGAGATATTGTATTCGAACCAAATAGTTTCCAGACTGCCATAACCATTTTTGTTTTGATTGCGAACATGATTTTGGCCATTATATCTTATTTTTGGCATGGATTTACTAAAGCCTTCACCCCCTCCACCCAGCATGTCTTTTCTCTTCCCCTTTGGTTCTCCTCATATTTACTACTATTCTCTTTTTTCTTGTTTTTCCTTTTTTCTTTTTTGGTGTTCCTGTCTTCATTGTTTTCAGGTATTTCTTTCCCCCTCTGGATTCCCCACGGGCTGGATCAAGATGGTCCAGTTATGCCCAGCTCCTACCTCCTGCTCCTCTGATAGAGCACTCTTGCGATGCTGCCACTGCCAATCTCCAGTATCCTCACCCTCGCAGACGATATATCTCTCGACCTCTTAACCTATTACGGGAACATGAAGGGGTTTAATGCACATTTAAAACTGTATTAAGGGCCTCAATCAGATGCTTGTAAAATGCTTGCGTTTCTGTCTGCTTATTATTTTGCATACTTTCTCCCTCCAGAATTCACTGTGCTAGCGCTTATGCACCAAATGCTAGCTCTGCTATCCAATCCATTTTCAACCATGATGAAACAAATAAGCAGTATTAGGTGTGGGTCATACACAACAGATAAGTTCAAAGTGCTTGTTCCACCATTTATTTTTTTTTGTATTCAATCTACTGTGCTATTTTCATTTTAATAGATTTTGTTTGTATCCTGCATTGTTTTTGGAAATGTGTCCTTAAAACTAAATAGAACTTGAATAAAATTATTCTACTGTGTGGAGGGGGGAGATCTTAATCTCCAGCATCAAACTTCTAAGTGACCGGATTCTTGAGGCTTTTTCCAGCCCTGGACATTGGTACTGAAATGGAATGCTAAAGTAAAAATGCAGTATTTGTGCATTCTGCAGCAATATAGAATTGGTAGTGTGTTTAGTCACTTGCAAACATTTTCACTTTCTTGCATAAAAATATTTACACTACGTTGTTTTATAATTGTAGGTTAATAAAAAAATTGAAAATTATGTCATGTGGTGGTTTTATTTAAGTTGTACTTATTTCTAAATGTATAAAAGTGAATATTGGGGAGAGGGAGCTGTCAGACTTCACCTATGACCATAGGTTTATGCTGTGCACCTTGACCTGTTCTGTTTCTAGCCTTAGCCACCTCGGGTATAGCATTTGGCTTCTGAAATAACATCCACAGAGAGAGGTAGCATAATTTGTAGAGCATGAGACTCTTAATATCAGGGTCAAGGGTTTGAACCCTACAGTGGGCAGTAAACAACAATAGTGCACTGCAGACTTTTCTGCAGGCTGACGATATTGAATGTTTCTTGTAGAAATGTTTTCAGGTAAAGTAGAAATATGAAAGAATTACCCAATTTGCCTTGGTGCAAAAATACAACTCGTCCTGCAGTCTTCACAGTGTCTGTTCAGAAGTAAGTCTGAGGTAAAGCGTAAGGATTGCAGCTTTGGATGGAGCTAAACAGTAATATTAACATGTGGCAAAATCCTATGCTGCTGCTGCTGCTGCTGCTGTTTTGGTGATCACTCGAAGCTGATAAGGTAAGATTGTCTTTCATGAACATGGTCTTAATAGTGAGTCCATAAGTGACTCAGAAGTCCCACTGTGTGCTGTGGGCAGAATGTTGTTTGATTTCTACATAAATCTGCATAAAATTATGCTTCCAGTACCATGGTCATCAAAGAACATCCAGTATAATTGCCTTAAAGCCTCTGCCCTCTTTCTTGGATAGGGTTGGTGTGTCCAAAGAGCTGTCTTGAGTAATCCCAAAAGGCTTCATATGACCTCAGTGATTTTTTATAAAAATAATTGGTTTAAGCAGTTGATTCTGTTCCCATGCCACACTTTCTGTCATGAGGCTGATTTACAGCAATCCTTACTGAACTATTCCAATTAATTCATTAAAACGGAACTGCAGGAGACATTTCAGGGGGTGGTCTTGAACAAATCTCAGCATCACCTATTATTTTAATTTATTAGATTTATATATCACCCTTCATCATAAGATCTCGGGGCCGTTGACAGACTAAAATAAAGGATAAAACAAATAAAACAGCAATACCCCCCTTCCTATTGGCAGGATTAATTGAGAGTAAGTCTGTCGCCTTTGATTTTACGCTTTGTGACCTTATGTATATGATACAGTGTATTTAAAAAACAATAACTACAGGACTGGGAAACTCTTGGGTGCTTTTGTAAATAAAATAACAAGCAGACTCGCAGCGAGGTCGTTATCGGTCACCTCCGCAAACCCCACCCGCGCTCTTTCCCGGACTGTTTGAAAGCAGCGTGTCACCGCCCTTTTGTCCAATCAGAGAAGCGCTACGCTTTCCCTTCGTTCCGTTCTCATAAACCAATAGAATTCGCATATGTTTCCTCCCCGATCCCGCCCCCCCACCCCGCCCGCCGAAATCCAAAAGCAAGTTTCCTAGGCGCCAGGTAAGGGGCGCGCGCGTGCGCACTTACAAGGAAATAGAGGAGGGGGGCGTTTTCCTCTCTCCCCCTCCCTCCCTCTTCCAGAGTTCGACGCTTGTTGGGGTTGCCGTGACGTTTCCGAACGGTGTCCTCGCGCATCAATGCGCGTGCCCGGAGGCGCCCGAGAGCTGCCGTTCCAGCGCTCGCTTTTGCTTTGGGTGAGCGGTTGGGGGGGGGGGTTGGGTGGTGTTTTTTTTTGAGGGGGGCCATGTTTGTCTCAACGGGAAGCGGCCGTTTTAGGTTGTTTGAGAGGCGGTTTCCATTCTCTCTTGCTTCCCGCTTCCCCTCCCTCCTGTGTCGGCGCCTAAAGCGAGTGTCGGGGAAGCTTTTTTTTGGCGGGTGTCCCAAGAAGAGAGGACGGAGGGGCGGGAGCCCATTTCAGGGGGAACCGGAAAAAAGGCGCGCCCCTTTGCTTCCCTCGCGGCGCTTCGCTTCAGCCCAGCGCCGTCCTTAGCAGGAAAAACGCTAGAAATCGGCGCCCTCCACGTGTGCCTGGCGCAGTTATTTATATTCCTCTTCCTTTCCTCCTCCTGCTCTGTGTGCCTGGGAAGTGTCCACACTCCTTTCCCATAAGTTGCCCATAAGAAGGTCGATAACCGGGACAAAGCTGAGCCACATCTCGGCTCCTCAGCAAACTGTGAATGAATGATTTGCTAGACGGTGCTGGTGTCAGGGAGTGTTTCTGAGCATGTGTAGAGGGCTGCTCCGGCACCGCGCCCCTGCTGGTCCTTCTGAGCTAATAATGTGCTATGCAAGACTACTTTGAAGCTAGCAACACGGACCCATATGGCTCCGGAACAGTTGCAGAAAAGAGCCCTTTTCTTTTAAAAAGTAATTCCTGTAAATTCAACAAGGCAGTTAATTGCTACTTTTGTCGCAAAATAAATAGTCTTAATTTATCTTGCAGATTTGTGAAGTACTTGCCCTGGTTTGAAAAAATATATTTGGAGCTGACCAAAACTTAGTTGTGATTCAGAATTATTTCGTACGCAAGAAAGTTGATGGTGTTCTCACATTCCCCCACTCCCATAGTAAAGGTTTTGGTTGAAAGAGCATTAATGAAAAATTGAGTACGTACACCATTCTCTCTGCTGTACCCCACTTCAGGTGCTGGCAGCCTCTAGAAACAGCAATAAACTCATGCCAATCGGCTTAAACAGCTAAATATAGCACCTGCACTGTGTGTAGTCAGCAATCTAATGACTTGTGTTCCTGAAAAGAATTTATTTTGTTAAATGATTGACAACCTGCATGTGTGTTTTGGTGCTTTGTATAACTTGATTTTGAAAATAAAAATACAGTAAAAGTTGCATTTTGCAATTGTGATTGATGTAACTCTAATCTTGGACTGCTCTGGCATTTTGCTTTCAAAGAGCTTGTACCTGTTCCAGTCCTTCAAATGTGTGTTCTTTTAACGTTTGGAATTTCTTGAGCGTATTGTGAAAGAATTTACTCAGTGTCTGTCTTTGTGGAAGATCTAGGGATACTGTGCTATGCTTGTGTTGGCACTCATAGCAAAGTCAAACAACTGCACAGCTTTTCAGTTTTGTTTCTCAGTTATTGAGCTCCTGTAGCAATTTAGGAGCTTGATGACAGGTCAAACAGTCTCTGACTGTACAATGTGATTTAAAAGTACCGATAAAATAGAACATTTATTGAATATTATCTTGCTGCCTATGTGTAACCTCTCTCTTTTACCCTTTAGGGCAGCTATGAGAAGACAGTATAATGGAAGACTTCAAATGTATTGCAGATGAGACGTTTCCAAGTGTTTTGCTCAACTCTGTAACAGGCTGCACCAGTGACATTTTTGACAATATCACAATTTCATCAACTCTTGGTATACCAGTTGCTGCTTCAACTGAAGCCAGACGGAAAACTGGCTCTCATGATGGGTAAGACATTTGTTAGTTCATGACTAGAAATTCGTAGGTGAGTGTAGGGAAGAATGTATTGACTGAAGGATTGCTCGTGGCTGGTAATTTCTAAATCTGAAACTGTTTCCAGGCATGGCTTTCTACTTCCATCAGTGTATGATTCATGATAAAAATAGAATCTAGATAATTGGAAATCTTACATAAAATTTGTTGAAACGGAATTCAGCAAGCTCATGATTATGTGCTGAACTGTCACACGTTGTGTTGTAACTTGGATGCAAGTAAAGCAGGTACCGGCAAGGGGCTGTTTGAAGACTACCTCTCCTCCCAAGTGGTGAGATCTGGAGCAGGTCCCAGACATATTAGCATATTATCTCGGTCACCCTCTTGTGTGTAGAGGTGAATACCTGAATCCCTAGATATTAAAGCCATTTTTGCTAGTAACTGTAATATACAGGGTTGAGTAACAGTAGCTGCTCTTGAGGCAGTTAGCTGGAGGCTACTAGTAACTGCTGCTGACCACTGCTTTATGGGGTAGGAGACTCCAGTACCCTTTTCCAGGTGGAGTTGTGAAGCAGCTTGGGGACTGCTGCTATGAAGACTTATAGTTGTTCGTAGCAATGGCCATTGACATCAGCAGTATCATTTAGTGAGCCACCTCATAAGCTGCTATTATTAGGCAAGATGCTGAAAGCTGAAGACCATGGGGGGGGGGGAAGCAAGTATGTTCCTTTTTCAAAAGAAGAAGAAGAGGAGTGCTCTGACTATGAGACACTAAGGATTGGAGTACCTTCCTCATTTGATTTTACCTTGGATTGCTACAGGAGACAAATTTATCATGTGGTTAATGTGAGGAGGTAGTGCCACTTCATAAGACATTCCTGATCACTGAAATGGTCTTCTAAACAACAGAGCTGAGAACTTGCAAAATAATGGTTTTGTTTTCTCTGTATTGCAGACAATATGATGAAGTGTCTTACATGGACAATAGATTCCCTGCTCCATTAGCATCTTCCTGTAGTGGTGAATCTGATTCTGATCCAAGAAAGAATCTTAACTTTCAGGATACTGTGTAAGAAGTAGATTACATAATTTAATGTTATATCTTGTGTTGGATCCAAAGATGCATTTCTGTTCACAGAAGACTCCCTCCTGCTTATAGATTAGAACTTTTTGATTCAACTTAAAAATAACTTTCAAGAGGTATTCTCTGACAAATAGGCTTCATGAATGCCTGATTTAAATGTTGCTGCATGTCTTAACACTATTAACAGCAGATATGGGGGTGTAATTTCATTTTATATCTTTTGGAAACTTTTCTGTTTCCAAGTTCCTCTTCTTCCAGCCTTCAGCTAATTAAAGAACCTGTAGTTTTTTAAACGCTGTTTTTCATTGTTTTGTTTGTTATTTGTTATGTATTTTTGTGTTTTTATACTGTAAACTGCCCTGTGATCCTCAGATGAAAAGCAGTATATAAATTTAATAATAATAATAAAAATACTATAGTCCCCTGAATGTTGGACTTAAGCTTAAGATTCCTGACTGTTGGTCATGCTGATGAGAGTTGCAGTCCAACATCTGAAGGTCCAGAGGTTCATTCCTGTTCTAGGCTGCTAAGACCATGAAATATACTCCTTATGTTTTAAATCCTAAAATGTATGTTAAGATTAACCTACGGATAGTAATGAAAGCCCAACATGGTTGTTCCTTAGACTAATTTCTGTGGCATGTGGAGTTGTCTCACAAGAGAACCTGTGGTCAGATTGTATCTAGCAAACTCGGCCACTTATGACTCTAGAAGCAAATCTTATGTACTCCCTATTAAGTTCTATCTTTTGCTTGCATGGTGTATATCATTTTTTCCAAAATAATGACCTGTTCAGGGAACATAAGTTTCTTGTTAAAAATGTTTAGGTAGATGCTGCTAATAAACCTAGCTTGGGTGTGGTTGTTTTTATTAAGTCTTGAAGTAGGTAACAATGCAGGTGGAGCTGTCTGACATTAAGTATATAAAACTACTACTAAGCAGTTGTAAAATTAAGATTAGAACCTTCATTTTAACTTTCTCAGGGAATGCTGTAATAAAGCTGCAGACAATCAGTTGGAGTCAAGCCAGCAAGAATCTAATGTTTTGCAGCAAAAACACCAACATTTTTCTAATGAAAGCTCTGGGAACCAGTGGCATTCTTTGCACGAGAGGCTTTCACTTCAACACTTGGAAGGTAGGCAGTTTTCACAATGTCTGTAGGACACTGTATTCTACAATTAAGCATTCTGCAATGTATTCTGAAGTTCTGCTAAGTGTGGTATCCTCATTTGTGATACCTCAAGTGTAATATAGCTTTCCCTCTAATAGTCACCTGAGTTTATCAGTTTGGAAATGAACTGGAGGTACCAAAAAGAAGGTAGTAGCTGGCATCTACATAATTTGGCTGGCTGACTTGGTGGGAATAGACTTGGATGATGGGGGAGAATGGAGTAGAGCAGGAGTGGGGAGCTGTTGATCTACAGACCTAATTAGGCCTGCCAGACAATTTTATTTCTTTTATTTCATAAAATTTATACACCACTTGATTGTAAAAAACCTCAAAATGGTTTAAAGTAATTTTGGGCAAACCAAACCCACATTTCTCTGCACCTGAGCTCATATGTGAATGTACTTGAAGGGTGCATTTAATTAAAAAATAATATTCTTGAATGATTCCATACTTGATTAGTTTACATTTGCTAAAGGTTCTTGATAGTGTTCAATTTTTATGCACAGTGCTAAGTGGGAGACAGTGACACCCCCCCCAAAAAAAAATTAAACTTGTGATATTTGCAGAGCATGAGCATTTGCATAAAATTTGCAAGCAATATAATCCATGTACCACTGTGGTTAAGAAATTCCTGGCAAATTCTTTGCTCTGCCTTTGTAAAGAGTGCTAATGCAGTCAAAAAAAACTTTTTTTTTTTACTTCCAGATTTGACAGCTAGAATATTTGCTTCATTTGAAAAAGACAATGAAGACTACAAGGTAACTTTTCTGCAGTGTGATCGTTGTAGACTTTACAAAGAACTAATGTACTTTTTTCTAGCAAAAAGTCTTAAGTAGATAATGTCTTCTGAAGCATCACTCTCTACATGCTTGGCCACACTCTCAAAGAATCCAAAGCATTACCAAGGCAGGCTTTATCTTTGCAGAAGCCATGCTGTTCTTTCATCAGCAAGACTTCTTCTCTTTTATATTTTAACATTTTATCTTTAAAGCTTTCCACCAATTTAACTGGAACAAACATTAAGTTAACTTGTTTGTAATTTCTTGAATCCCTTCTATTTTTTTAAACCTATGCGACTTAAACGTGGGATAATATAACATCATGTTCTGCTTTCCTTGGGGGCATTTGATGAACACTAGAGACTTTGATTGATCCAGCCAGTAAAAAGTGAAGTTATGGAGGAGACTCAACGATAAGTACTTCAAATTCCTGTATTGACTTTGGTTTGTAGGCTGTTTCATTACAACATGGTCAGAAGAGGATAACAAATGAAATAGACAACAAGGCTAGGATCGACTTTTCCAGATTTATAGAAAATGAACAACCACTGAGCTTTGCAAGCTTAGAAGGACATTCTACAGGTATTGCTTTAAAATTTGAATTGTTTGGTATACTTCCAGTTTATTTTTGCTAAGGATGGCTCCACACTGCCAACAGCAAGCCAGATTATTTGTGCACTGGTGTTTCATGCGATGCATATGGTTCCTGCAGTGAACATGTAAAGTGCAGATGATATACAAATGTCCTTAAAACACCTGTATGCATATATCTGGGGAACTGTGGAAGAAGGCACGTGGTTCATACTTAATATCTGAACTAATGGCAAGCCGCTTTTTGCTGAATTAGAATATGAAATTGGAGATGAAGAGTTCTGTGATGGCCAACTGGAGACCTATTTTGAGCAGCTGGTACTACCAGAAATGCAGATGGAAGATGTTGAAGAGCATGAATTTGGAGAACATGTTAAAGCCATGGAACTGCCTTCAAATAGGAAAAGTGTAAGTGAAAATTCAGTTATTCTAGTATTGGGGGTTTGTAGGCACACTATGACATTGTTCAGTCTGCATGAACAATTTTGTAAAAGGTGGTTGGGGGGTAGATAATGTTGGCAACTTAAGGGAGCTAAAATGAGGCACAGTTCACTTGCCCCAAAGCTGCATCTCCTGCAGAGGATCCTAATAGCAATAATGCCCCATTTCCCTTTTCTCTCCCTACCTTCTACACAAGAACTACAAAAGAATAGAGAATGAGCAATAGATGGAGATAAGGCAGCACACAGAGACTAGTCATTCTCCCTAACGTTGTGTACTTGTGCTTGTACACCCTTGTTGGTTGGTGAAAAGAAATGGTTCTGTTCGGTCTTTCTGGGATGCTTCATAAGCACTACACTTGTGGTGCAAGTGGATCATTCTCTAACAAACTACATAAATAATCTTCTGCCGTTGCTCAAGAGTTCTTGGGTATTTGAGCTTCACCTGCTCTGAGCGTGATGAGCAGCTAGCCAGCCACCCAACTGTAGAGCTGTAGAGGTGAGCAGGGCTCATCCTGACACATTGTATGATGCTCCTTGCAAAGCCACAGGCCTCCCCAACTCTAGAGCACATTTAAGGCATTTTGGCTGAAAACTAACACTTAAAATTCTTCAGGAAAAGTTCCAGATACCCAACGTTTGCCAGGCAGCAAGAACTGATTCTCCTGTTGCTAGCGACGAAGAACTGTATGATTTTAAGAAAGCTGGGCAGAATGAAAAAGACGAGCAATTTATGTTGCCCATGACAGCAAGGCAAGAGGTGCGTCATAATTAAGCTTGGCTAAATTTCTAGAGAAGACACAAACCTTTAACCAATATAGTTTGGGGGTTGCTGAATGTGGGTTGCCTATACTCAAATACATTTTAAGATTTTTTTAAAAAAAAATTGCAATGCATTTGCTTATCTTTTCTTTTTTATTTGCAACAGGTAGAATGCAGTAAACCTAGTCTAAACTCCGGACACAGTGATAGTTCTGAAAAGTTTCCTGCTGAAATGGTAGTTTACACATCTGAAGTATGCAGTAGAACAACAGATTATCAACACGCTTCTTCAGATGTCCTAGGTAGCAGCTCTGTTATTGATGGTGACATTTTAATGTACTGAATGTGCATATCAATTTGGTACAGCTTAGTTTATTCTGTGTCTCCTAAAAGGCACAATCATGTCATGACAAATTTTAAGCATCTTTTAAAAACTGCATATTGAGTAAAAATGAATATAATGAGGCAAATATGGTATAGTAATGAAGCCCAAAGTACTGTGGGAATAACATGTTGATGCCGAGATGCGTTACCTATTAAATGTTTTTTTCTATTACAACATTTCTTTCGTTTCATTTAAAACCAATGCTAAATAACTATATCACTGCAGGTTGTCATGACTGTAGTGAGGAAGATGGAATATCTGTAAAGATGAAAACAGTCAGCTGCAGCAGAAATGTAAGTAGAGGACTGAAAATCAGAATCCATGTATTCTGGCTCAAGATACTGAGTTTGACCTAATGTTGGGTATCTCCTAGAGTAGACCCATTGAAATAAATAATCTTAACTAACTTGTTCATGAATTTCATTGGATCTACTCTGAGTATGAGTTGGATATCACCAGTTTCTTTTAACAGGGGATCATCTCTTTTTTAAATAAACCAGACTTCTTTTTGAGCAAGTGTTGGAGATACTTTTTGTTTGTTTTTGAGGGAAAATATTCTGAGTAGTCTGAATTTCCAAAGCTTCTCAAGAGTTTATGAATCAATCACACATGCAAACCCCTACTATTATTATTTCCCAACCAGTAGTCATCTGTCTCATCCCAAGACCTTGAGTAGGCAACATTAACTTGTTCATTTTGTCTCTTTCTCCTCTCCCCATCACCACAATGAGCACTATAGCTAACAGTGCCCAGCTGATGATCCTATATGCAAGCTGGAGGGAGCTTTCCCAGTAAAATTTCCCAAAATGGCATGCACTACTAAAAAGCAATAAACACTTTAAATCGCTTGCTAAAACCATACTCAATGAAAGTCCTTGAGCAATTATAGAAAACCTTACTACATGAGGTTATTTAAAATTGGTCTGGGAAAGTACCTCTTAATTGACATTAAAAAGAAAATGAACATTTTTGTCCAGTTAATAAAGTAACTCTCTCTCTTTCCTTTTGCTTTTTATAAAAGGATGCCACAAACGTAACCAACTGTGAATTAAAGCTAGATTCTCTCTACTTTAAATGCATTGCTGACAGTAATGCTGCTTCTGAGATATGGCACACAGAACAGCAAACCCAATTTCCTGATCTGTCGCAGCTTGCTAATGAAAATTATGTTCCTCTGGCTGATACATACCTGTCACCAAGTGCTTACAAAGGTTCAGAGCAATATGAATGTACAGCAGAAGGTTAGTTAAATGCTAGCTCCTATGTGCTTTCAGCTTCTAGATTGATTTTGAGATGTTGCTGAGTTGGTGGGTGGCTGCTGTGAATGCTTTTGTGTTATGCCTGATGTAAACAGCACATGGCCTTACTGATGAAATACTATAGCTTACTTGAAAATTAGAGTGGAACAAAAGTAGCTTTTGAATAAATCAGTTTTGATTTTACCACTAAGTTAAAGCATGCATGTATTGCTTATTGTTGTTGTTTTGTTAAATCAACTCATTGTTAGCTTTCCTTTCCTTCCCCCAATTGTCAAAGTCTAGGTAGTAACATCCTTTGGATAGGAACCTTATTTGTGCTATATTGTAATGTACTCATTCATGTACATGTGTGTCATGACTGAAAGTGGAAGAAGCTAAAGACAATATGTGATTCCTTCTTTAGAGGACCCACCACATGATGTTGTGTATCAAAATGAAGATGGTAGATGGGTGACAGATCTTGCTTACTACACGTCATTTAATAAAGAAGAAGTATCCAATTTCTCAAACTTAAGTGGAGACTTCGTAGCTGGATGTAAGCCTTACTATACCTTTAAATCTTTGGAAATGTCTTGGTTGCATTTCACTTCCTAATCTTAAAAGAACAGACACCTACATTTACAAAATGTGTCAGTATCAGAAGGAGTTTTGTCGGAGCTCCCTTGATTTCTCAAGATTATTTTTTTTACTTTGGTTTTAAATTACCCCTTTCCACAAAGATAAGTAGGAAACATAGCAGGGGTCTTGCAAAGCTTTCCTTCGACCTGGTTTGAGAAAGTTTGTACTACAAGATTAATTATATGTTAGGACATGGGTCACCAAGATTCTCCACATATTTGTAGGTAATGTAATGCAGATGCCAATTGCATGACAGTGAAACAAAAATACTTCTTTGGGTAACTGAAACTTCAGTGTTAAAGCAATTGACAATTAATAGCATAAGTAACCTGCCTTCTTTAAACTTAGGATATTAGTTGTGATAGACTTCAATTGTAGTATTACTTACAAAACTGCTGAAATTAAATAATGGTAGAGGAAAAAGGCTGGCATGGCTTTCAGATTTCCTAACTGATAGCTCTGCTCATTACAAAGACAGCAGCACAGAAGACCAGGGCTTCAGATGATACAAAAGCTTGTTTTTATTCAAAGTGGTTCTCCTTGAATGGTAAATATCTGTCTTTTCTTACAGTTGGTATTACCATAATATCATAAAACCACACAAAACTTTTAAAATTTATTTATTTATTTGGATTTATATACTGGTGACATTTTTAGGAAAAAATCTCTTTAAGTAGCTACAAGCATCATGAAATTACAAATAGAAATCAGAAAATAATAACTAAATTATTTTTAAAAATCCATCAATTAAAAACATCACAGCCAGTAGCTGAACAGAATAACCACCTTAAACATCTCAAGAAGCCTGAGTAAGCAGATATGCTTTTAGCCGACTTAAAACATTCAGCTGATGGAGCTAAACAAATTGCATATTAACATTACATGACCTTATAGGAAACTAAGCTCAGTACATAAAATATGCCTAATTTTTAATGTAATTTTTACTTCATGATTACTTTACCTTTCACTCATTCATCCATTCTGCCCAGGGAATGTGGGATATGCTAAGAGGTTAAACGTTTCCCTTTCTTCCTCTTACTCTTTGAAAAGCTGAAGCAATTGCTGTGATTGACCAAGATCAAGAAGAATTTGAAAGGGAACACAGATTTATTCAGGTAGGAAACATCGTAAAGAGGCTATTCTGATCCTTTTGTCTATAGGTAATGATAATTCTTGACGTTTTTGTTTGCTACATTTCCAGGAAGAGAAAATGGAACTGCAAAATACCTCTGGATTAGAGGACTCTTCATGGAAATGTGTTAATAACGGCAACCCACTAAGAGGTTCACAAACTGACTTTAGCAAAGATGCTAGTTACCTACGGCTCTCTCTAGGAGAGTTCTTTGGCCAGAGGTCTGAGGCTCTTGGTTGCCTTGGAGGAGGAGGTGATGTGAAACGGGTACGTAGCTGTCTTGTCCACATACTTTTACCACCATATGTACATACTTGGTTTTTGACAAGATTCCTCTCAGACTACAAAATAGAAATAAGTAAATGAGCAGGCTCATAGCTGAGTAATAGAGCATATGCTTTGCATACAGAAAATGCAGGTTTAGTGCCTTCCAAATTCATTATAATATCTCTGATAGAAGGACTGAAAGAGATATATGCCTGAGACCCCGGAGAACTGCATTTTATGTAGCCCATTACTGACTTGTCCATGAGGTAGTCTCATGTGCCTGTAAACACCTGTTGAGTTAAACATGGGCAAAGAAGCAAATATTTGAAGGCAAGTTTGACATCTTCCAGATCTAGATGCTGTGTTGGCCAGCTTCTATTACTACAGGTTTCTCAAAGCATTTATCACGAACGTTATTTCCTCTTACAGCCATCTTTTGGTTATCACATTACTTCACCGGAAAAGAGACAACCTCTTCCTTTGTGGAGGCAATCTGATGTATCTAGAACAAACTCTGATGAACAGAATTCTCAGACATCTACTCTTCAAGGTAATTTCTTGTAAACCTAATAATTTATCGTAAACCTAAGAATTCTGTGCAAGTAGCTGTTTATCAGGCGAAGCCAACCTAGTGGCCTCCAAAGATTGTGAACTACAGTTCTCATACTTTCCACCAGCATGGCTAATGGACTGTTCACAACACCTGAAGGGCATCACGCTGGCCACGCATGATGTTAGCCAATTGTTCACTTCATTTCCAAAATCTGCTTATGTATTGGGCCGAGTCTGATAACACTATATAGCATACAGTTGCAGGTTATGCTGCTAGCCTGCCAACAGAGTTTAAGTGAGGGCAAGAAATTGGGGTCTGTGTTTTATATTGAGCATATTCCAGAATGGCATTAGAGGACTGCTCTGCCCCCTGGCAACTATGCTGCGGGGTTTCATGCTGTTTCATATTAATGTAAGGAGCAGCTCATATTTTTCATGCAGAGGGCAGGATTGACTCATGGCCAACCCCTCCAGGGGCAACATGTCAAAGTGAGTATTGCTGAAGTCTGAAAGTGAGGATAGCTAATTTTAAATTTCTTTTTTTTAAAAAAAAGACAGAGGTATCGCAAAAAACTTTTCGTATCGTAACACTGGGGGCGCATAGGAACTTTTAAAAGTCATTTTGAGCTGTGTGTCAAAAACCATGTTGGGGCTATATGCAGGCCAAGAGTTTTTTTTAACATTTTAAAATTTTTGTTTTAGTGCTTTATTATGTGTGGTATTTAATGGTACAGATATGTAAATTACCCTGGAATCTTTTCATGAAGGATGGCTTAGAAATCATATTTTTCCTTATGCAGCTAAGTATTATTCTCACACACTGTGCTTGGTATGAAAATATGCAGTTGGAGTACAGATAGAATTAAATTGCTTTCACATAGGATTTTCGTTATTCCAAATAGATCTTAGATGTGTGCTTAATTACATTTGTGTGGTGTTTACACTTAAAATGGCCATGTTCAGACAATCATTCCTAGTGTCGTAAAACACATTTCTCTCCCCTTTTCACATTGGCCAATGACTTGGATCTCCTGCCTTGCATTAATCCAGAATTCCCCATTGCATCCAAGCCAGGGAACTCTACATTAATGTGAGTTAACAAATCAGGTTAATAGAAGTATCTGTGTCAAAGCAAGGATACAACAGAAAGAGGAGGAACAGCAGCATGAAAACATGGATAATGATCTGAATATGGCTAGGCGCAACATTGACCTTTCCAATTTGTTCTTTGCAATATACATTTCTTTTATTGGCTTATTGTAAGCAGTATTCTAGCGAACACAAGCTAACTTTTCTTATCTTAGGGGATGTAGAAGAAAGCATTAAGGAAGACTCGCACTTTGCATCTGCTACATTTACCCTTTGTGAAGTGAGTGCAAAAGACAGAGAGGGAGGAAGGGTAAGTATTTAGATATCAAAAGCAAAATAGATATCTGTTAAAAAGTATTTCATTTCTTATAAGAATTCTGAAACAAATATTTCAGTGTGTCTAACATACTGTATTTTTCCATGTATAAGATGCCCCCATGTGTAAGATGACCCCTATTTTTTTAACCAGAAATTAAGTTGTTTAGCTTTTTTGGGGGTGGGGGAGGTCACTTCCACCAATTGCTCACTCGCCTGCCTGCCACTGCCGATTGCTTGCCACAGCCATTGCTAATTACATACCACGCCCCAGCCACCAATTGTCTGCCCGCTTGCTGCCACCGACAGCCCACCCACCCACCTATTTGCCGCAGCCGCCAGTCACCTGCCTGCCTTGCCATCTTCAGCCTGCCCAATTGCTGCAGCCGCAGCCAATCACCAGCAGGCCTTGCCACAGCCACCAATCACCCGCCCAATCGCTGCTGCCAATCTCCTGCTTGCTGCTGCCATTAATCACATGTCCCCCCCTCTATATTCACTATCTGTGTATAAGACGACACCCAATTTTTGCCTCTTTTTTTTTTAGCAAAAAGCATTGTCTTATACATGGAGAAATATGGTATAGTTAAACCTGAAGCTGGAAGTTAAAACACTGTCTCACGAGTGGAAAACCTGGTCGATTTTTCTGAATAAATTGTCTGAGTAGCAGAACTACTACTGGATCAGACCAAAGGTCTGTCTAGTCCCACATTCTATTCTCAGTAGCCAGCCAAAATGACAATGGGAAGGCCACAAGCAGGACATGAGCACGATGATGCAGTTCCTGTTTAAAATGCTCAATAACTGGTATTCAGAACTATACTGCCTCTGATATTGGAGGCAATATAACCGTTATGACACGAGTTCAGCTTTGCTACAAGATGTTAAAAATGTCAACTTTTCATTTTTCCAACTTCTAGGAGAAATGTGAAGACAGAAAAGTTGAATGTAAGCAGCATGAGCCATCTATATTAAGTATAAGCACAATTGCATCTGCTATTGCAAATGCTTCTGTTAGTACTGATCCAGCACAACTCGCTGCTTTAATGACGAAAGCCTCAAATAAAAATAGAGAAGTAACAAGCATCCCTGGAGGTGTCAAACCGACAGACTTTTCTGCCGCAAGTCAGTCATATGTCAACAATGTAGAAAATAGCACATTTGACATAGAGAAATATCTCAGAAAAACTGATGAAGTTGAGAATGACGGTGAACCCGAAAGCATAATTAAAGATGTAGCAACTGCCAGGGACTTGCATACAGTTTTGTACAAACGGGAATCTGAAATGCCTTCTCCAAGAGACTTGTCCAAAAGTAATTTGTCTATCAGGCATGGAGAAGAGAAGCTTAATCTAAGCATAATACATGAGGAAAACAGTTACAGAGACTCATCTTGTAAAACAAGTTTTGAGAAAAAGGAAATGGAATGTTTAAAAGCAGCATCTAACATAGGTGAAGACTTTCTTCCAAAAAACCTGACTTCTTCTGTACCAGATTCAGAAAAGAGACCATCAGAAACTACTACCATATCTTTGGAGGATAGTGGAAAAACACTTCCCAGTAAGTCTTTAACATGTCTTCTAAACTGTTTGGTAGCTGTGCAATTTTAAAAAGAACATTTACAACTGACATTCACAAAATGGCAATTATTTCAATGCAGCTTAATGAAAACTTTGGGTCAGTATGGCTTGTAATGAGAGAAATGCTCTTTTGCAGTGGAATAGATCTTTTGACCACACACATAACCCTTTGCGCTGCTCTTCACGTGGGCCTGCAAACAATCCAGGAAATCTGCACTGTGGTTTCTTATTTTTGTTTGCGTTGGGCAGCTGTGCTTAATAGTTTCAGAACAAATCAGGATACAAATCCAACTTCCAGCCATGCCATAATACCCTGGTGTGTTTGAAAGCTGCTAACCATAATTTTCCAGTTTAGATGAAATGCAAACTCTAATTAATGGAAGAGTTTGTGGTTGGTTGGTTTGTTTGTTTGTTTGTTTGTTTGCTGGCTTGCATGAAGGTACTGCATGTGCAGCCAAAAAGCTCACATATCAGCTTTTGATGCCCATATATGTTTATCTAAATTATTTCTTTTGTATACAACAAGGTTCCCAAACTCTGGTCTGTGAGCTGCATTCAGGTGGTCTACAGTGTGTCTGCATTCACACATATTACATTGCTTTATGTTGCATTACGGTTTGAATGCTATGGGATGCAAATTATGGTACAATAAAATACAATATAAGCAATTAAAGATGCAATAAGAATGCAATTAACATTCATACAGCTTCTATCACAGTGTGTTGTAAATGCTATAATAGGCAGAAAAATAATTATGTGGTCTGCCAAGATCATAAGTAATTTCCATTGGTCTGTGCGGGAGGAAGTTTGCAACACATTTATAAGAGTGGAAAACCCTGCATCTCTGGTGTAAAGTCAAAAATATATAATTGGATTGTGAACACTTTTTTCTTTATCCAGCTTACTCTGAATCAGAAGGAAGAACCAGCAAGAACACTCTGCCCCTCAGTTTAAAATCTGTTCCAATATTGCTTTCCCCTCTTCCTGTACACCCTAATAAGGAAAAAACTACATCCAATATTAAATACCAAGAGAAACAAGATGAGAAGATGATGGAAGAGAATGCTGCCAGCAACAATGAAAAACATATAGCTTTTGAAAATATATCTGCTGATAACCAGAAAGATGTTGGTGAGTAGAGTATAGGTATATTGATTTCTGCCGAAGCCTGCTTTGAAAGTAAGCTGAAATAGTTTGCTATTTATAGGTTTATAAAGTTTATTCTTCATTCCTGTGCTTGATAACTGCTCTCATCTACTTCTGGAGGCTGTTTCTTGGCCTCCATTGGAAGAGAGCTGCTTTCCTCTGAGGCATGGTTGCTTTTACAGAACATTAATTCTTCCTTAGTTTTAGTTTAGTTAGGTGGGCTTGGTTTTGGGCTTCTGGGCAGAGAACCCTAGTCTTCAGAACAAGGCAAGAAGAGGTATTATGTCTCCAAATTGTTCGCAGGAATCTAGGTCATTTGTTCTTTTTCTAGGCCTGAAACCAGGTACTAAGTGCACCCAGTTGGCATTATTTGGATTTCTGAAATGATCTCACTTACTCTAACAGACCAGGACCTTGTTCAACATTATGTTGGCTTGCCCCAAAATTTCATTAAGATCTATACCCCCTGGATTTAAATGTAATTGTAAAGGACAAAAGGAGCACACTTCTCTCCATCAACTCTTACATTGCTTGATAGCAAGATTTGAAACCATAATTTTTTCCCAATTTATTGTAGTGTTTGCATGTGATTTTCAGCAGAAGCAATTTCAATCTGGACTAAAATGTGGCAAAATACAGGTGTCTTAAGCATCTTACTGAGTCGCTCTCTAACATGTTCAAGCTCTGCAGAAATCTCACCCAAATGTTCACTGGCCCTTATTACCTGGAGTTACAGCCACTCTGAAAGTGGGAGTACTAGCCTCATGGGTATTCTGTGTGACTTTATTCTTTTCACCTAGTTCTCATAACTTGTGGCTCATGGAGCATCAATCTAATAGTGGTCATGCAGTAAAGTGGCCATGGTAGCCTTTGGTGCATAGCTGTTTTCAAGCAGCCATAGATTGATTCACACAGAATATTTTGTCCCTCTGAGTAAGACTCTCTTAAGTATTGTGGTTAAAAACGTGTTTTTTTTGATAACTAAGTCTAAGCAGAAGGGTATCAGTGTGACTAGCTTCAGGGCTAGACCTTCCATTTATAAACATTCTCATTTCCTGCAGATTTAATTGAATTGGGTTGTCCAGAATCTGGTAAGGGTATTTCGGGCATGGCCAGAAAACTCTACCAATTTCCCCTGGGATAAGGAAGTGATTGTTTCAGACAAAGGGGGACAGATTTTGAGCTGGCCACAACTTGGTTTGTTAGTAGCCAAGACACCTCTTCTATGTATTTCTCACGTTTGCCATTGTTTTGAAAGCAATGCCTGGAAAGAATCCAAGTGATTTTGGTTGCCACATTCTATAATTTATATAATAATAATAATTTATTATTTATACCCCACCCATCTGGCTGCGTCTCCCCAGCCTCTCTGGGCGGCTGCCAATCGAGTATTAAAAACAATACAGCATTAAATATTAAAAACTTCCCTAAACAGGGCTAATAATAATAATTTCTTATTTATTCTATATAAATAATTTATTATTTATATAATTTATTATTTATTATACATTCTGCCCTTTCTACTGGCACTTGAAAGGAGGCAAGCTTCAGCAACCGCTTCACTGTTGAAGAAATGCCCATCTGAAGAATTTGAGCACAACTGCAAAATATATCTTTATAGGATGTCATCTCATGACAAACATGGGACGTAAACTGCCATAGTTCTTTCTGATCATTAAGAGGTTGGCATCTGGGCTGACACCTGCATTTTATGTATAGTAAAAAGGTGGGGCTGTGCACAGTCAGAATGCTATATCTCAAGGATATCCTTCTATCATATACTTCACTGTTTTACCATTTTTTTGTCTAGGTATTTCATAGCTAAATACGAAATCCCTAAACATAGGCCTTGCAAATTTCTGTTGAGAAGTATTGCCTCCTGAGTTGGATAGTCACTGATAATCTGAAGTCATTCTTTCCATGGCTAGGAGGATTAATTTCAACATCTCTCTTTTAAAATATTCAGGTAATGCTGTTGTATTAACAGAACAGACACCTACAACTCCTATGCCTTGTATACAGATTTCAGATGATGAACAATACAGTTTCAGACCTTCAACGTCTCCACTTATTCATTCATCTCCAAATGAAGCTTCTGGAACTGCTCTTTTAGGGTAACTATTGTGTGGGAACATGAAAAGCCCAAATGTGGGTGGGAGTTAGTAGTTGAATATGGTTAGATGGTTAGATTGCATGGTCTGAGCCATACAATCCATTATTGCCTACTGTATTGGTACAGCTCCCTCAGGTCACAGTCGGTCTTCCCCATCACCTGACAGCCCTTTTTAAAATGAGATTCCTGGGATTTCCTTTGTGCAAAGCATTCGCTCTGTCTTTGAGAGATATTCTCTCAGTTGAATACACACATTAACTAATCATTGGCAAATATTACTTTTGACCTCTGTACATGAGGCCCTAATTTTTAAACACTCTTCAATCAATATAAACCTTTTCAAGACAATTGTCATAATATAAAATGGCAGTCAATTTTACATATTAAATGTGAACTAGAAACGATACTGCTGCTGCTTAGCATTCTTGCCAAGTGAACAATACTGCAGTATTCAGTGTCAAATCAAAGAGCCAGCATCATTAATTTATTCTTATAAATTATGTGACTCGCTCAAGTAGTAAGGATACTCCAGAAATTAATGTAGCTTCCTGTTAGCTACTCAGCTACATTCAGGCTTTCGTTGCTGGAATTCAAACCCTACACAACCTGGCACCAGGATCCAAACTGATCTTTAAGATCTTCCACAGAGACACTGCTGGCCGTTCCACAACCACACAGTTGTCACTTTGTGACATCACCAAGAAGGCCTGCTTCCTGCATTGTCACCCATCCTCTTGGGTAATGCCTCTTAAAACATACTTTTTCCCAAGCTTTCCTAGACTCTGGGTCTTAATTTTTAATTATCTGTTTAGTATGCTGCTCAATGTTACCTGTGGTGCATCACTTTGTGTTATTGTTTCTCTTCACTTTTAGGAATTTTGTTAAATGTTATTATCAATATTCCATTATCTATGTAAACTTTTATTAAGCGGTATACATTTGTTTATGAAATACTGTGGTGATACAGGAAAAATGAAAGGCAAGCCTCATGCAGATGTGATGCTACACAAACAAATTAACCATGGTGCTCCTAAATCCAAGTTCACCGACTGTTGAACAAGTAGCCAACATGGTGCCCTCCAGATGTTTTTAGACTACATTTCCATTAGCTTAAGCCAGCACTAACCAGTGTCATGGATGATGGGAACGTTAGTCTTACCAGCTTCAGGAGGCTACCCCCGAACTATGTTTTTTGAGATTTAGCATGGTCAGACATGACACTGAAGGACAGCTAAGGTGATAGAGTGGGGAGGCAGAGCAATTGGATAATAAAAGAAAGGTGAAAAAGCATGAGTGTTCCATCACTTGATTATTAAGCTAAGGCTGTGTCAGGGTCTATACTGTGTCTGTTACTGGCCTGTGGAGTGAAATGAGCAAAAGCAAACTCAAAAGCTGCATCTAGCCTTTACTAGATCATGTAGTTTTAGCAGTTACTATGTCATTTTGCTTCATGCAGCTGAGATCCAGAAACACTTTTTAAAGGATTGGCTCAGATGTGGCCTCTGTTAAAGGCTAGTAGCACTAAGCTGGTAACAGCGATGGATCTGCTAGGTCACACTTAAGACCAGAAGGTGGGAGGTGGAACATTGGAAACACAGTGCTGGTCTGGTGGCAACAACTACTCTTACCATGGAAACAGATGAGGGGCAAATCACATTACTGATGGAGTAAAAAGCCGGATATTATTAAATGGTTATGTAGGCAGTTTGTATGGGGGTACATTTTTTAAAGGCATTCTTTGTGTTTTAGAGCTGATGCTGACTGTCCTGCTACAACATCAAATTCTAAGGAATCATCTTGTAATGATAGCTTACCTCAGGTGCTATCTACTGATCATAGCTTGGGACGATTGACCTTTGTCTCTGCCACTGAAAAAACACTTCAGAATCTAACTCTGTCTAGTCCAGAGAGATGTCAGGTAAGTAGCTTGTTAGATGCAAAATATTTTTATACACCAAGCTTCAAGTTGTAGTTTGATCTTAGGTACATTTTATGAAGAACTACCTTCCCAGAAGTATAAAATATTAGTCAAGGATCAGTGTAGTATAGTGGATGGTGTACTAGATTTTGACTTGTATTACCCAAGCTGACATTGTTACACTTTAGCCAGGACTCTGACTTACTCTGTACAGTGGTACCTCTGGTTACGAACTTAATTTGTTCCGGAGGTCCGCTCTTAAGCTGAAACTGCTCTTATCCTGAGGTGCTCTTTCGCTAATGTTTCTTGTCCCCTTAAGTACATTGGAACATACATACAAGGGATTGGATGAGTAAGGAGAACTAATTTAATGTTCTGGTCAAAATGCACTGTAAGTGGTAGAGTTAACCTCCCCCACTGCCACATTGTAAACTTACCATGTTCATGAACCTGCTGCTCTGGAATTCAGATCAGTGATATGAAAAACAAAATGGCAAAATCATAGCAAATATTCTTAGGACACTTGCGAACATAAGCTAATATGAATTAATAACACAGTGGACTATGAAAACTCATTTGTGCAGTGCCACAGGAGAGGAGAACCTCTGGCCTGTGGAACCAAACTTGACCTGCCAGGCCTCCCCATGTGGCATGCCAGAATGTTTTTCCCAAAGGTATGCCCACCTGCCCCATAACTGGCATAGTCTGTGATGTCAGGTGTGGGGCAGGTGTAGACAAGCATGGAGGAAGCAGGATTAATCCTCCACGCATTAGCTCTAATCCTAATTTAGGCATTCCAGCAGGTTCCCACAGGGAATTGTCTAGTACATCCCAAACCTCTAGAAAGTAGGGTTGAACACTGATACACAAGGAGTTCTGTCCTGCTTGGGCTGTATTTCCCACGTCCATGGACCAATTTGGCAGGTGGGTGGGACAAGCCACCTGCCAGACACCTGACATCATTATGACATCAGGTGAGTGACAGGTAGGTGGCCCCACCTATCAAAGTTGACCTGTGGGGAGTGGAAGAAGATAAAGATCTGCTCTGCTGGGTTAAAAATGTTTCCCATCCCTGCCTTGCCTCATGCCAACTACTATGCTGTACCAGCAGGGCTAGTACTGGTGATACGGCAAATATTGCACCTAACCTTTAGTTGCACATACACACTTGCTCACTTAATACACCTTGATACTTCTTAAGAATTACTTTTTGCTTCATTCCTGGGGAAGCAGCCGCCTGGAAGCATCATGAGATTGCTGACTTTATATGAAAAGCTTGCAGTAAATACTCACCTTGTACCAGCGTTGTGTGGCTTTTAAAAATTAGCTATGATGAATTTAGTTAACATAGTCGTCTGTTTCACACATCACGTTAAGCCCATGCTATGGTGTGCTGATGAATGCTGCTCAAACTGCACCTGCCTGGAGAGAAACCACACTTTGAGCCTTGCACACCATGCTAAGCTTTCACTGTGGTTTTACCTTTGGCTCAGGAAATGGAGGAGCAGAGTAGGTGCAATTTGAGGAGCACGCTGTTCATTCACAGTGAGCTATAGTTTGTTTCTAACTGTGGTTTAGTATAACATGCGAACAGGGCCAGTAAGTATTGTTTCTGCATTTAAAAGCCTTGTTTTTTTCCATTGAAGAGGATAATCAGTTTAGGCTATAATATTAATTTATTTTGTGAATTAATTGTGGTGTTTTGTCTTCTTGATAGGCAAGCATAGTAGTCTCTCTCTCTCTCTCTCTGTAGAGGTTTTTAATATGTACTAATCATAAGCTAATTACAAATTATAAATGCTAATCAAAATTTTAATATCTTCTATTCAGAATAATCGTGCTAGTGGCTGGGGCACAACAATCGTTTGGACCAGCCCAACTTCAGCATTGGAAGAAGAAACTAAAAAAAACATTGATTTGCAAAATAACAAACATCCATCACTAAGCAGTGCAAGCACTAGTGCGAGAAACCATAATAAGAAGAGAGAAATAAACAAATCTGCAGATGCTTCCAGCCTACCAGAGCACCAGAAATCAACTGGAGAGCAACCATCAAAGAGCAAAGATCAGTCTGCACAGAAATGTTCAAACAGTAATGAACTGGGAAATGTTGAAGTACCAGTAACAGAGCATGGGTATACAACCACAGCACATGGACCAGGCTTAGACTCTCAAAAAGATGTGCCTGCTCATGATGGTTTAGGTGACTGTATTTCATTAAGTCAAAATAGAGCAAACTTTAAATCACATGTTCCTGCTTCAGAAATTCCAGCCATATCTTCTCAAGTTCCAACACTGCTAACAGGATGTTCCCTTAGAACAACACCATTTGCCCAACAATATCTGAGAAGCTTGCCATCTCAATCAAATATGGCTCTGCCTCAGTATCAAGTTGGATGTCCTCCAGTTTTTGGTCTTCCACCCGGACTGATTTATTCTACCATCCCCGTGGGTCATGTTCCAAGCTCACTCACTGCTGGAATGACACCAGGTTCAGAAGTTGGATCTGGAATGTTGGGTGCAGCTCCACAGTGCAACTTCATATCCAGCCAGAATGTCTTTAGTAACACTCCACATACAGTACAAGTAGCTGATGGTGGTGGACCTAGACAGCTGGAGGAATCTGTGCCATTTGGACTTGGTAAGTTATTTGTTTTTCTTCCAGCAACCTTATCTAATGCCCTTTGTGGTCAGGAAGACATTTACTTGGACTCTTGGTCATTCTTTTATATATTTAAAATTTAAATGAGCATCATTTACCATCTTTATTTGTTCTTCATTATATGTAAAGCAGCCAGTGAACAATTTTTTTCTCCTGCTCCCTTTGTCTGCTCCAAGAGGTTGATGAACCCTCCAGAGCAGATTTGAAGGGAGAAATCCTGTTGCATGAGCAGAACTCTGCCTGCAGGCTGTTGCATAAAATCCATTTTATCCAACAGTTGGATAAAATACATTTTAGCCCTGTTTTATGTTGTCCAAAATTTGCAGTTTAAACAATTTATTGGTTGTTTTCTCTTTCCTAGAACGTGTAAAAGTCCCAGAAGAAGTAATGTTCCCTAATGCTTGTTGTGTGGGCCTGACATCACACACAGTCCTTAGTATTCTTAACCCATCTGAACGGTGGCTACAGGTCAGCATCGGCCTTCTTAGTATTATGCTTGATGGCGAAAAGGTATGTACCAAATCTTGCTATGTATTATGCATCTTTTAATATTTTACTTTTTTTCTCTAGTGAAGTAAACCGTGTTTTAAACTAAAGATGGTGGCCTGCTTGCCAGCCCCCGCAAAAAGGGCTAGAAAATTGTTAACTTGAAATTTGGTTGAAGCTCTGTACTTTTTAATATCATTTGACCATAAACTATGATGGACTTCAACACTCTTCCTCCTATTGATAGCAAACACAAAAGTCATTGTTTTCAAAAGTTTTCAAACACAAAAGTCATTGTGATGAAACTTCCATATCTATGTTCCATTTCAAAAGTATTCACCAATGTACCATGGGGAAGGGGGGCAGCACAGCAGTAGAAAGGATTTGGATATGGTCAATGCAGGACCTTTAAATGCCATCCTAATTCTTTGCATCTATTTTACACCTCTCTATTGAAAATGCCTTGCTTTGTCCTGAACCTCTGATTGTGTGTGTGCTTCTTTTTTTGCAGATGGACCCTCTGAAGCACAGGTGCTTCCTGTTTAAAAACAAAACTGTCATAGGACCTCGTACTACAGAAGATCTAAAAATGCTGTTTCTACCCTGTCAAGCAGGAGTCTTTCAGTGTGTGCTTAGTATTGCCTCTTGGCCATTTACTGCAGATGCAGATACAATAGTCCAGGCACAGGCCTTAGCAGCTAGAGTGATTGTGAATGCAGTTGCTGAGATTCCCGATATTGAGGTAAAAATCCATATGAGTGCATAATGCATAGTTCTGATAAATACATAGTTGGGGAAGGGGTGTAGAGTGCCATTGCCAGTCATTGTGAACAGTACTGAGCTAGATAGGCTAATAGTCTGACTTGCTATAAGGTATTCTAGCTCGCTTTTATTAATGTATTTGGTACATTTATCCTGCCCTTTATCTTACAATCTCATAATAAGCTACAAATAAAGCAAAGTACAAACAATCCAAAAAAGACAGAGCAGGTTAAAAGGTACCTTAAATCAACTGAAGACAAATAATTTTATAAGTTCTTATAGAGCCAACACAGCTCCTTACAGCAGCATACAGAAACTAATGCTAGCAACCTGAAGAGGCCTGGGAAAACAGGAGTCTTAACCAAATTAGATCTGGATTGTCAACAGATTCCATGCTAGGCACACTCCCTGAGGGAGGGTAATCCATAAGTGGGGCCCCAATGCAATATCCAAAAGGTTTGTTTCCAAAAATTAAAAACACAAAATACAGAAATAAGCAGGAAATAAAAACACAGTAGAGTTGTAAATACTCAGTGCCTGATTCAATAAACGTTTTTGCCAGTCACCTACAGTATAAAGTTCGCACCAAATAAACATCCCTGCAGATGGTGTTCTGTAACTGGGGGGCCCTAACTGCCCCCCACTGCTATGTTATCGGCTGTATCATTCCACAAATCGTTTCCTGAATTCCAAAGAACAATACTGAGTCTTGAAACTTCATAATTCACTATACTATAAAAAAAATCAATAATTTTACTATACGATACTTGGTCTCTCCAAATCTACCAAAATTTGTTAGTTACCCATGTATATCAGGATGTACATGTTCATCCTGAGGGCTGCAGTCTTCCAGAGGCTGAAGTATGGATGGACCTCTGTACAGTAGGTACGTTTCTGTCCACAGTCACACACTCCTTTATATTCTCCATCCAGGCAAGCAGGAGGCATTATCAGAATTCAAGAGCACATTCCAGCCAGGGAAAAATATTTAAGAAGGGTATAAAGTTGGGCCAAAGAGGTGGTGTGACTTGGGGAGAGTCCTGAGGGCCAGACAGAGAGAGGTGGGGGCCACATTTGGCACCTAGGTCCAAGTTTTCCCCATCCCAGTATACACAATGAGTAATTTTTAATAACTTCAGATGTTGGTGAAACTTTTGTTTCTTTGTTTTGGCTAATCTGTAATAGTAACAGTAAGAGGTGGTGGTCAGAATGCTGCTCCAGGAGGGGGCACAGCTAGAATCTCTTGTCTAGTTATCTTTTAGTGACACCTGTTTGCTTCTTCATACAAATAAATAGGACTTTGTGTGCCTCAATTCTTAAAGGTATTATTTCCCTCCCCCCTTTTCTAATATTAGGTGGAAGCAGGAACGACAAACCATCTTGACTTTGGTGATATGCCATCTGGCAGCTGGAAAGCTCTTCCACTGAAACTAACAAACAAGACATGTGCTAGAGTGCCAGTCAGACTTGTTATTTATGCAGTAAGTATTCATTCATTTATTTAAACTTGTATCCAAGCTTTTATCCATAGTTTGCAACACAAAACACGAAATACATTACAAAAACAAGAACAAAAATATGCACAAACCAACAACCCCCTCCCAGTTTAGCAACTTGTATAGTGATCTCTTGAGAAGCAACAACTTGTAAGTGACTGCTACATTGGTTCCACAGTATGGGTAACCAGCAGCTTGGTTTTACTCCCAGATAAGCAGAGAGCCAATGGTAACGGATTACCCTTGTTGCAGTGTGTTGATATCACCTGAGATATTTTCTTTGCATCCTGACATGTTTCTCTACAATGGGAATGTTGGTTGTGTAGCAGGATTTCATTATGCTATTCCCACAACAGCTGTCAGAAGCAGATGTTCTAAGAAGCTGAAGCAGAGGGATTCTTTCTTTCAGTCAAAGGTTTATTTAATCTGGCTTATAAAAGGCATCTATTCTGCTCAGTGCCCCATATGCTTGGAATGCTCTTCCAGAACCCGTGTGGTACCACCTCTTGCTTGAAAATTTTATTCAGTTGGTAAAACAGCAGGGCACTATTTAGCATATCCTGACAACAGTCAGTAACCTAAAATGCTGGGTAATTTAGGGGATGGCAGTAATGTTCTGCTTTTAAAATGTAAAAAAAATCTTTATTACAGAATGCTGTAGCATGGCGGTGTTTCACATTTTCTAAGGAACCAGTTAACGCTTCTGTTAGTTTGCTCCCTACTTGTGACATTTCCCAGCGAGCAGCTCCGTCGGTGATATCCCATGTAATGAATGCAAGAACTGATGGGCAAGTAAGTCACTATAAACCAAAGGAATATAGTTGAATTAACCAAAATTGTATTTATCCCTAAATGCTTCGCTGAAAGTTTGCTTTTAGTAATAGAGTAATCGAGAGCCAGTGTGGTGTAGTGGTTAAGAGCGGTAGTCTCGTAATCTGGGGAACCAGGTTTGCATCTCCGCTCCTCCACATGCAGCCGCTGGGTGACCTTGGGCCAGTCACACTTCTCTGAAGACTCTCAGCCTCACTCACCTCACAGAGTGTTTGTTGTGGGGGAGGAAGGGAAAGGAGAATGTTAGCCGCTCTGAGACTCCTTAAAGGGAGTGAAAAGCGGGATATCAAATCCAAACTCTTCTTCTTCTATTTGGGAAGTATTTGCCTAAGATCCAGGACAAAGCACCACCTTTCAAAAATTCCCCCGTATGTCAATTCTGTCTTTAAAATCTCGGTAGTTTCTGGGAAAATCTGGATGTATGGCAGCCCTGTTATTGGGGACATCTGTCTTTCACTTAAATTGGTGGTGTGCTTTTCTTCGCCAGTCATGATCTGCTTGTGTTCAGGTGAGCACAGAACCATTCACACCACACAAGAGCCCTTCTCTCCTCTTCCTACTGTACAGTGGTACCTCAGGTTAAGTACTTAATGCGTTCCGGAGGTCCATACTTAACCTGAAACTGTTCTTAACCTGAAGCACCACTTTAGCTAATGGGGCCTCCTGCCGCCGCGCCACTGGAGCCCAATTTCTGTTCTCATCCAGAAGCAAAGTTCTTAACCTGAAGCACTATTTCTGGGTTAGCGGAGTCTGTAACCTGAAGCGTATGTAACCCGAGGTACCACTGTATCTGTAGTTTAGGATAGTAAAGACTTAAAGCCATGGTCTTTTAAAATAAGATTCTGTGTGAAGATTATAGCTGATCAATGTTTCAACCATAATCAATACTTTAAAATGTTTCATTCTACACAAATGTCTTTCTTTCCAGGATCCTGATGTTCTAGTAGTGTGGGTTCAGTTCCATGCACCGAGCAAATGCATCACTTCAGGTATAAATCTGCTATCTTAAGAAATCAATGTACAGTGGTACCTTGGTTGTCAAACTTAATCCATTCCGGGAGTCCATTCGATTCCTGGAACTGTTTGAAAACCAAGGAAGGCGTGGCTTCCAATTGGCTGTAGGAGATTCCTGCACTCAATTGGATACTCAATTGTTGATAATACTTGGTGTCAAAGCTCATTCTAGAACAAATCATAACATTTTACACTTGATCAATCTTATTCTTTGCAATTACTTTATTCAGATTCTTTGGGTCCTGCAGATGAGTATTTTGCAAGAATTGATGTGGAGGTTGATTGTCCAGAGCCTGCTAAAATTTTAAGTATACCTCTGCATGCAAGATCTGGAACTCCTAGGATATATGCTCCAAAAGGCCTTCAGGTACATTTCCCCAAACCATCTTTTGTGATACAGCTTATTTCTTTCTATATTTCACTTCTAACTTTCACTTGAAACCTATTTTTTCTAGACTTTATATATGTCTGCGAGGATGGGATTATCAACAAGGCAGCAGTTGCCATTAAAGAACGCCGGAAATATTAAAGTTGACTTGAAAATCTTGGTAGGTTACCTTACTTTTCCAAGGAATAGTTCTGAAATTACTGTCAACCAAATCAGTCTAACTTAATCAGTACATAATAGAGAGTCCAATTCACTCTTTCCTGCCAAAAATTTTAAGTGCAAATTGATATTGCAGTCTTACCAACAATTTCAGAGGGGGTCATTGTTCCCATCTTGGTTTTGTCAGCTGGACTTGGTCAACTGGACTCACCCACAGTGGAAAGTGGAGTACAGGGCCTAATCCCCTGGTGCCTGCTTCTGAGATGAGAAATAATAGACACCGTTTCTATGTTGCTGCTATGCTGGGCAGAAGGAAGACAGCTGCTCAAGTAGTTCTGGCATAGCATCATCTACTTATGTGTGTAGGGGGCTGGGTTAGTAATGTGATTTTATTTCTAAAGCCACATGGTTGGCCACTAGAAAGCTCTTGCACTTTGTGGAAGTTACATAACCCTCAGCACGTTCTGGTGAGAATCTCAGCATTCCTGCTAAGATCCTCCCTGTGAGGTACAGCTTAGGAAATCATGGCAACTATGCATGTATCTTAACTGATATCTATGAAGTGGTTTAGAGTGGGCTTTTGAATTGAGCTCAGAAACTATAACTGATCAGAACAGAATAATTACCATATAATTTGATCTAACTAAGGACTTCGGTTACACTGTAATTCACATTTCCACCACTTGGAGCTTCTAAATTTTCTTCAAAGGCAGCTCTGTGAAGGGTAGCTTATGTGTTGTAATTTGGATACAACTAGGACATTATTGTATGGGACAAAATTCAGTTTCTCTAGGAAATATCATATCTTGTGTAGCAGCCAGTGGAAACGAAGAGTATTCCTGGCTACCATTGTCACCTGAGTATCAAAGGATGACACCTTGAAGTAACACTATTTATTTCTAGGCACTTGAGCCAGATAGCGGTATTTCTGTCAATCCAGAGGACCTGGTTCTTATACCTGGGGAGGAACAAGAAGTGACAGTTGTGTTTTCTCCAAAGGACTATAGAAATGCTGAAAGGTAATGCAACTTAATTGGCCCAATGATATTAAGTAGAAATTCTTTTTACAGAACTTCTAACTTGATGCTTTATTTTAATAGTGTTTTAAAAATCTTGGTGCTGCCATCTGGGCCAGAATATAAAGTGACTGTAAAAGGCGAAGTGACCGCAGTGGAGAGCAAACCTTTGGTACAAAAATACCCCAGTTCAGAAGTTCCCCCCATCCTAGCTAACAAGCAGTTTCTGACATGGGGAGGTGTACAGCTTGGCAGAACAGTGTAAGTACCAAGAAAAAAAAATATTCAGTGCATGATTGCTGGTGGTACATAAAGCGTGAATCAATTTTTCTTTCAGGAGTATAAAAAACAGGCAACTCCCATTTTGCGTACATTGAAAGCATGCACCATTTTCAAACCCAGAAGAGAGCAGGGTGGGTTTATGCACGTTCTGCCAACATACTCAATGACCTAGAATGCAACCCCCATGCAAATCAGGGTTGCCGGCAATGCATTGTTCAAACATGGTGATGCACGGATCCAGGGAGTTCCTGCATAAGCAGAACTATCTTTGCCATGTCCACAGTCAGTCAGGTTTGCTGATATCCCTTACTATTCCAAATGACCATCAGAAGCAGCATTTAGGGATGTGTGAGAGACTACAGTGTCACTGTCTTGTCTTTACCGAGCTTCAGTATATTGGTCTTCATCCAGTACATTCCTGGATCCAGTACAGTACCACTGTAAATAGATAAAATACTTGGCAGCTGGCAACTCTTTTTAAAAGAAAGAAAAAAGCGACCCCTTAATGGCACACAAAATTTACTGTTGGATATGCCTGCCTTTTCAGCATTGTACCCTTTGCTGTACATTTAGAAGCAAGTACATGCTGTGCATAAATAGCCAAAACTTTAGACTGTTGATAAGGTTCTAAAGATGTCTTATTATGGAAAATAACACTATTATAACTCAGTAAAATCACAGGTGTACAGCTAGACCAACTAACTCTTCACTAGATCACCTTGGATTTACCATACCGTAATTCTTGGTGGATAATCAGGGCAACTGTTCATATATATATAAGCAAATTACTATGAAATGTTAAAATTTCTATATTTTTTCAGCCAGCAGAAGCTAATCCTGAGAAATAACTCTCCATCTATTACTCAGCAGTTAAGATTGCTGATAAGGGGTCAAGATCAGGACTGTTTTCAAGTAAGTAATGCAAAACTGAAACTGTTTATATAAATTCAGATTCAAATATACTTGGTATTTGAAACTGAAGCTAGGATTTATTTTAATATTCTCACTGAAATAAGCCTTCAAATGGTATATTCTTAGTCTGCCATCCTGTACACAGTTACCTCAGAGTAAATCTCATCAAATTCAGTTGGACTTTATCAGCACATACAGGAGAGTACAGTGGGCATGATTTTAAATTTTAAATTTCTGAAATGTTGGTTTTGTTATGCCAGTGTCCCTCTTACAGCAGTATTTGCTGCTAGTTTTGTTGTATCAGACTTAAGAATCTTGAATTTTCTTTAACATACTCTGCATTTCACAGAGCAATGTTATAGTAGAAAATATTCAGCAGCTTTTAAAACCACAAATTTGAAAAAAATGACCAAATTTAAGATTCTTATAACTAGGGATGGAGAACAGGATGAGGTGATCATCCTAATTTCATGTGGGTGGGTGGGGGAATCCCAAAGGGAGAGAAGGAAGTTCAAAGAAAGAGAGGGTGCCAATTTGAATGGAGCCATCAGTTTAGCCATTTACACATTCTTCCTGTATTGAGATTTATCTCTGTGCATGGAAAACGTTGCAAATTAGTAATGAATAGGAAAAAACACTTATTCTTACTATGTCAGCATTTCCATAGAGTGGCATACCTCAGAGGTCATAGAATTATGGGAGCAAACTATTTGGGTTTAAACTGTTCATTAAAATCTTAACTCTTCTAAATTAATTTTCTGAATTAAATTAATTTGCTGTGTGGATTTTCTTGCATATTTGCAGTTGAAACTTGGAGAACATGTGTACAATAATTGTGAAATCAAGATCCGTCCAAAACATGATTATTCTGTCTGTTTAATGTTTACACCAACTCGATTAACCTGTATGTATGCAAAGCTTGAAATGAAACAGCTTGGTCTTCTATCTCAGCTAGGAATTAAGTTCACTGTAAGTTACTTTTTACACTGATCCTATTTCATGGGATGTTTCTGAATTTATTACGTTCATTTTTGCAGTAAGTCCTTCAGGATGTTTTGAAGTATCTTCTGACTGTAAGCCAGACAAAAAACCGACCACTATAACCTCATTGGGTTTTATTTTTTGTACTCCAGTAGTTTTCTTGATATTAAGAGTGGTAGAGAGTCTCTCCACATCTCAGTAACTCCCTTGCCTTTCACTTTGGATATCTTTTTCTTTGTGTTCTGGGCTTTTCAGTGTCTTAAGTCAGGGGTAACCAGCCTGGTTGTCCGTCCCCCGCCCCCCCCCCGATTTTGTTGTACTCTGCGGGTGGTGCTGTGGTCTAAACCATTGAGCCTCTTGGGCTTGCCGATCAGAAGGTCAGCAGTTGGAATCCCCGTGACGGAGTGAGCTCCCATTGCTCTATCCCAGCTCCTGCCAACCTAGCATTTCAAAAGCATTCCAGTAGCTCCCAAAGAAGCTTGCTTTCCTTACTTTTCTCAGTGGTGAAGGTGAGGGACGCCTTTGTGAAGAACCATTTCAGGGCACCATGAAACAGCTGTTCCCAACACAGCCAACTTCCTTCAACTTGCATCTGCCTGCCTGTAAAGATCCTGTTACTCGTACACATCAGAAACCAGTCATTATTCTGCTTACTTAAGCTACTTTTACCCTGCTTTTCCATCATTTGGTCTTTAGGATGTGCTACATATGTACATTTTAAAGAATTTTAGAATCCTTTTTAATATTAAAGATGGAGATAATGAAACTGGGAGCAAGGTTATTTCAATTCTGGTTTTTCTAAATGTACATTTTTCTTTCTTTCAGATACCATTGTATGGATATGGAGGAAATAGCAATCTGAGATTAGAAGATGTTAAAAAACACTGTAATAGATATATAGTGGGGCTGAATGATATAGCAGGGCTGAATGGTAAAACAAGACAGGCTTCCTTTTCTGTACAAAATACAGGGAGTCGGGCTGCGTATGTGAAAGCACTGTGCTTTAAGAACTCAAGTGAAATAATTGTTATGGATCCAAATGTGATGAGAGTTTCCCCAGAAAAGTTTGTTCTTCAGGAAAGTTCACAGCAGGTAATATGAAAGCCACAATATATATATATTAAGCAAGACCTATAAAATGTGTAAGCTGTTAACATTCCCCCCACCCACCCAAAAATGTGCCATAAAGTCTTGCTTTGTGTTTGTGAATCTTACATATAATTCAAACAATTGTGCCACAAATTAATTTACCAAAATTTGACTGTTTCCTCTCAGAAAGTTACAGTAACATTTAATTCAACTGAAGATCAAAGTAATTCACCAGTGTTGTCTACAATTTGTTTTGTCTATGGAGATGAAATTTTGAGACAGCAGTATCGCAGGTAAGGCTAAATGTTTTTTGAGAAATAACAAGTATATTCATTACTATCTGTTCTTAAGAAATAAGAAGCAGATGGTTAGAATGGATATTTAAAGAATAAAAGGTTTTTTTATATTGGCTGTTAAATATTACTACAGAGCTTTTCAAACTGTGTGTCGTGAAACATTAGTGTGTCGGCTGTGTCACACAAATGCTCCCCACACTGCTCCCTGGGCTAGAAAGGGGTTAGTTTAACCTCCAGTTGCTAGTAAAACTGAATTACTGTGTTGTGAAAGGATGCATGTCTAAAATGGGTGTCACCAACATGAAAAGTTTGGAAAGCTCTAAATTAGTGGTTATTAAATAACATAGCCAACTCTGTGTTCAAAGATCAACAGTCACTGGTATCAAGAACAGGAACAAGTTCACTTTTTTGGATTATAAAATCCCTTATTGTAAAATACGTTTGCAAAAGGTTTGGAAAAGACTGGAGTATGCAGCTGTGTTCAGCACTCAGATTTGCTTCATTTTCTGGCTATGGCAGGTTAGCACTTGAGGGTGTTAGAATGTCTTTGTTTTTAGTCCTGCTCCCTCTCCCGTTGTGCATGGTAGTCAAATGCTTCGTAACAAGTTGCTAACTTCCAACAATCCCACAATGAACATGTAAGAGCAGTATATCTAGGAAACAGACATATGTAGGTGTTTCCCTCTTCCCTGCAACATAACCAAAGTAGTTCCTATTATCTGGCCTAATTTGAGCTTGCTGGGCACAATGTTTGTGGGCCCATAAACTTTCTCTGTTGTTAGTAGCAGGCCATTATATGTGGTCATTGTCAGTGCTGCTTCTCCCCTCCCCTTTGTCCTCTGTTATGTGCAGACAAATCAGTAGTAGTTGGACTCTCCACAGACCAGTGGAAGGCAAGATTCCAGAGTTCTAACTCTGTGTGGTTCTTTAACCA
This sequence comes from Podarcis melisellensis, assembly GCF_964234715.1. Lineage (NCBI taxonomy): Eukaryota > Metazoa > Chordata > Lepidosauria > Squamata > Lacertidae > Podarcis > Podarcis melisellensis. The sequence goes on from NC_138539.1 coordinate 49,506,595, forward strand.
GCATACTAGACATCTGGGGCAGATGATTGCTGGAAGGAAACTTTTGGACACATTTGTGGAAGGATGATTGAGTTATGTTTGTTATGTTTCTCATTGGGAATAAGAAGCTGATCAGATGTAGTCCCTAAGCACACTGCAGTGCATAAATGCTTTTAAAGTGGGGTAATTGGATTGAATGCTTTACAGAGTATTTTAGTGTCTTTGTTAAATGCTTCTTCATAACGTTAATGAGACCTGAAAACTCTCAATTGTCTACTCAGAGCTGTACAGCAAAATCCAGAGCAAGTGCAAAAAATGCTTCCTGCTAATAATCCTGTGATAAATGTAAAGTTTGATGAAGAATTCCTTGGGGAAGAGCTGGTGACTGAAGGTAAGCTTGACCACCCTGAGAATATCTACTTGTTTGTATATTTGATTTCTCGCCATTCTTTAGATGTATTTCAAATTTAGCTTTCACTACCACTTTCCCTGCTGATCAGAAGTTCGGCGGTTTGAATCCCCGTGACGGGGTGAGCTCCCATTGCTCGGTCCCTGTTCCTGCCAACTTAGCAGTTCGAAAGCACGTCATAGTGCAAGTACATAAATAGGTACTGCTCTGGCAGGAAGGTAAACGGCATTTCCGTGCGCTGCTCTGGTTTGCCAGAAGCAGCTTAGTCATGCTGGCCACATGACCTGGCAGCTGTACGCCGGCTCCCTTGGCCAATAAAGCGAGATGAGCACCACAACCCCAGAGTCATCTGCAACTGGACCTAATGGTCAGGGGTCCCTTTACCTTTACCTTTACCACTTTCCCTTATTCATATGATTATATTCTTGCAATCTGGTTATCATAATACAGGCGCTAGTGCAGCTCGGTTGTTTTTAACATGGTTGATAGTAGGGAATATTGTGGTGGTGCAGTGCTTCTCACCTGACCTCTAGTCCATCACGTTGCTGCCGTTTATGTCCCCAGACCTCACAGCCTCCTTACCCTCCCAGGAAGCAACACCTATGCGACCTGCCAGAAGTCAAGTGAGCAGCCCATCTCACTGTCCAATACTGGTTGAGAAATCAACCATGCAGCCATCTCTGTCTTCTCCATAGCAAATCCCTCCTCCCTCCCATCTCCCATTGTCATTCCTTCAATGCTATTTAGGATTCCCTTTTCATCTGCCTTTGGCAGCAGTAGTTGCTTGATCTTGCTCTAATTCTAGCTCTAACTTTTTAATACTTTTCTGAAGCTTGCATCATTCATGTCACCTTTACAACATTAGCTTTTATCCTAAAGGTACATATTTGGAAGTTCCATTTGAAATCAGTGGGAATTTGTGTATCCTTGTGTATCTGCTGGGAGGCTGGTGATGGACTATGTCCATTTTCTCTCTTAACTTATAAAGAATTTGAAAAGGTCCAGGAATGCAATTACTGTATGTAAAGACGGTAATAACCCAGTTGATTAGTCTGTCATCAGTCACGAATCTTCAGTAAATACTGCAGTTTGTTTCATTAATCCAGCTTTGCTTTTGATTTTTAAATGTCTTCTCTAGTATATGATCTTCCACAACATTCGTTTGATATCCAGTACTTTTTCATGAACATGAGAAGGATTATTGTTTCGGCAGTTAATGCCTTCAGTAGTTCTGCTTTCAATATCAAGCCATCTTCAGTGCATCGTGTAGCACTAGAGAGGTAATTTTATTTGTCATTTTTTAGTATTTTCTGAAATACTGGTAAGCAGTTCCTCTAACTTGGTAAACTTTGAATATTCCAACAAAAATACGAATTAAAAGACTCTGAAATTAGGTCATAATGTGTAGTTACCTGACTGGACTACTTCAGTGACTGGGGCTTGTATATAATCTTTCTTGGTGGTTTTGGGTGTTGATATGATTCCTGTGGAGTAATACATAGGGGAAAGGTTATGTTGGAACTGAAAATCATTTTCAGAATACTAAATTCATCTGCTAACTTTTAATTGCTTTTATCAGTTTTTATCTTTCAGAAACTCTGGCTAAGGCTAAGTAAGGCAAGGGTTTTTTATTTTCTTTTAGAAGGCAAGTTTTATACTCTGATATTTGCTTCTCTTGTCTCGTTTCCTAGTATTTGGTGTTGAACTGCTCTTTCTCTGTTTCATAGACCTGGTGTTCCTGAGAAATCCAATATGACTTTGGATGTACTACCTGTTAAAGGACCTCATGGTTGTGCATTGTCATCAAATGCTGATAGCATTGATGAAAATAAGCTTGTTTCTAAGGAAAACTGGACTCTTCAGCCTGAATTTCTAATTCTCACTGCTCCTTCTCAAAGTATGTTATTTCCACACGTTTCAAGAGCTGTTAAAAATATTCACCATGATATTTGTAACCTATACATTGCTTAGGATTGTTATGTGATAGATAGTATTACTGTGAGACACAATAATAAACTGAATTTGTTTGGGTTTGGGAATATTTCTCCATGTATATAGAACTCTGTTGTTAAACTAATCATGATGCATAAATTCTGGAATTAAGAGAATTTATTTCTGTAGCAGAGATGACTTCAAAAGCTTACCTAGAAACTTTCAGTGGGATTTTCTGTGTTTTACAGATCTGCTTGTTACAGTCATACCTTGGTTCTGGATTGCCTACTGACTTGAGCGTTTTGGCTCCTGAATGCCACAAACCTGGAAGTGAGTGTTTCGGTTTGTGAACATATTTTGGAAGCCAAACGTTGGACGCAGCTTCTGATTGAGTGCAGGAAGCTCCTGCAGCCAATCAGAAGCCGCGTTTTGGTTTTTGAATGTTTTTGGAAGTTGATCGGAATTTGGGAACCGATTCCGTTCAAGAACCAAGGTATGGCTGTAGTTCTAATTTGTTACAAGTAAGTAAAAGATTCCTTGTTTCAATGTTGGTAACAAATCAGTTGCTGGCAGCCTAGTCAGTGGTTGTAAAGTTTCCACTTTCCAAAGTAACTCCCAACCCACTATTTAGATATCAATAAAGTAATACATGCTCTTTTCCTATAGCTGTATTATGTAGAAGCCTTTGATTCATTACTGCATGTGTAAGTTTGGAAGTTGTTAATGCTTTGTAAATAGCACTTAAATGTATTATAAGATAACTGAGAATTCATGCAATTCTTATCTCAAAAGGTGGAGCTGCGATTACTAAACATGCACAAATAAGTAACAACTCAAACAGGTCATTGACATTTGAGCTATCGTGGCCTGCTCACTGTCTGACAGTAACACCTCAGCATGGAACTATTGAACCAGGGTAAGTACTTCCATTGTTCATTACTTTTCCACATGACTCCATATATATTTGAAAACCGTGCTTTGCAGTGAGTAAGGTTGCAATCCTATATCCACTTATGCACAACTAGTTTCTGTAGAATTCAGTGGGGCTTACATCTCAGTGCCATTGTATAGGATTGCACTGTCAGTCTGATTACATCCAGCTCTTGAGATAGCATGAAGGTGAAAGGGAAGGAATCTTTGTACAGTTGTGAAAAGAGCTTCTGGCTATGTCCATAGTGTCAAGCTTTTCTTTCCTAAAAGAATAAACAGCCTTGTTTTTATTTATGCTGAGAAAAACCTTTAATTCTTAGGGATAACCTAAAGTATTTGTGGTTAGCACAGAAAAAATTAATACTGTACGTATACAAGACATATGATTCAGATTGAGTTAGCAATGTATTTCAGTTTTTTTATGAGCTGACAATACTATGATACATTTAAATAACTTAAAGTTAGAGCCTCTCTCACATATGATTTCATAGTCTTCTATGAAAAATGCTGCAACCATATGATCTGAAGCTGATATATTGCACCTATCACAATAATAGTTATACAGTTGGCAAGGATATTGTCACCCCACTTGATATTTTGTTTCTGATAGTGTTGTATCATGGACCTAATAATCCTAGCCCCGTGTACATGGCAGGTGCACTGGTGATTGAAACATCACTCTGTGAGTTTTCCCTTGTCTTTATGAAGCTAGACTTGTAGATAGGCGTGGGTTTGCAATTCCTCAGATTAAATTAATAAAATACTAAAATTTCATCTATTGTGTACAAAAATGTCAAGAAGAACAGTAACTAGATCTAATAATGAAACATTGATTTCATTTAGCACATTAAAATTAATGCACTGGACGTCTTATTTCTAGAAGCAACATTTCAATTTATGTGAGTCCAAATCCATCACTCGCAGAAAAGAAATCCATCTTTCCATGGAGTGGCCTTATTTATGTACATTGTGATAATGGACAAAAAGTAAGTGGCTTAAATAAGTGTCTAAGGTTATGAAAATTTTGCCAAATGCCTTGGTTTTAGAAAACTAATTTCATGTTGTTGGTTAAGCTTTCATCTATTGCTTTAAAGGGAGTAGTTTGCATTTCCTAGATTAAGTTTGCAGTTATGGGAGTAAATGAACAATTGCTTGGGGTCAGTTTACCTGAGGAATAACCTGCTTCTATAGGATTGTGCCTGGCCTCAGAGGGTTTTCTCTTTGTGCCTCCCATATATGATATTAGGCAGGCATAAGTGTGTGTTCCATCTCTTTCTCTTTTGTTGATTGGTTGGTTAATTTTTATTTCTTATTTTTAAATTGCATAAAATAGCAAAATACCTTAATATAATAGTAGTCTGCTCCCTTATTGTATTTGTCCAACTATATTTGCCAGCAGAACTCAAATCCATTGGTAGTTTCTGTTGAAGGCGTGTCCAGTTAAATGTTTGTTTTATCTCTGGTCACTTTTGCTCTTTTAAATTGTGTGTGCTAATATATCTGTTTAATAATTGTAAGTTGTCTTGGAAATGTGTTGAAAAGTGGGAAATGCATTTCTTCAAGTGTTGGACAACTTATGCTCTTGTATGGAAGTTGTTTTAAAAGTTTAAGAGATGTATGTGTTACATTTTCTCTTACATTTAATATTTTCACCTTGCTTTTGAGTCCTTGGTTACAAAACAGGTTTGAGCATATGCACTGGCCAGCCAGTCTGGGAGATAACTGTAAGATTAACTTGAGACCAGTAACTGCAAAATACTATGATTTCGTTTCTTTCTTGTGCATAGCTTGTTAGGGTCCAAATTCAGGAAAATATCTCTGAGAAGCAATCTGAAACGGTTTCACCAGTTGCCAAAGCAGGTGTTCATCATCAACAGCCTGAGCTTCCTATTATGCACATAAGGCCACTTCAAAAGCCATCTTCGACAAAACTTGAAGTAAAGAATCGGACTGTGTTTTTTCCTGAAACAAAGTCTGGGGAAAGCTCAGGTAACGTCAGTCTTGCGTATGACTAGTATCTTTTTGAGTAAAATGTTTTCTAATGGTGAAAACGAAACATGTATTACTTCAGTGACACAAGCATGACTGGCCATGCATGGAAGCAAGCTACCCGCAGTCTTGAAATTCACATTCACACAGTTCACACATAACACTAAGCCAATAACAAATTGGAAAGTGTGCAGGTTTCCAAACTGAAGTTGTATTAATTTCATTATTTTCCATGTAATTCATCTCAATCTTGCAGCACTTTAAAGTCCTTTTTATAGAAGACTATAAATAAGATCACTCCTGACCAAATGTTATAAGTAATTGCTAATTAATATGTTCCTTTTGGAACAAAATAAAGTAGATTAATATGTCTTCCACTGTCTCTGAACTTAAGAAGCTCCTCAACTCACTGGACTCTCAGAAGAATGTTACTCTTGAGTAGCATGTGTTTTCCAGGTTAAAAAGTCTTTGCCTCGTCAACAGAGATCCCCTTGATCTAAGAAACCTCTAGCCTGACTACCAGTCACAGCTTCTTCCATTCCAGGCTATAGGACCTCATGGAGCCTCTCAGCCAAGAGACCTGCCACACTCCTTGTCTGTAACGAAATTCTCTCTTCCTAGCTAAGCCCCCGGGCAGTGCCAGGCTTCACAAGTTAATTCTATAACCCCCAAATGAATAGACAAGGAGGATAATCATTCCCATATACTATCTCACAGTCCGTGCAAACAAGATCCAAATCCTTCACAGGCCCTTATTAGAATAACTGTTACTTGCTATGGATGTTTGTATGTGATGCCAATAAAAGGTTTGATGATGGTGATGATGAATAACTGTTACTTACATTACTTGCCTGCACTACTTCTTCCAGAAAAGTACATAGAGATTGAAAATAATGGAGATGCAAATGTGAAGTGGCTATTGTCATCTTTTGCACCGCCTTACATCAAGGTGAGTAAAAAATCTGGAAAAACAAACACACACTGTCTTTAAAAGATCAGGTTATATATTCTGTAATCTTTGCATCTAAACAGACCTGGCCTGACATGAACATGCAAATAGAGATCGTCTGACGGAAGAAAAATATTGGAAAATAAGTTTCAAAAGCAACACTGAAAATTCAAACATTTTTTTAAAAAATCTTTCTGATCTGGTTTGCTTACCCTCAACTTGTAGTAGATAGACAAATGTGCATACTCTGGTTTTTATTCAGATCGTATAGACAGACAAGTGCTGGACACAGGTAAAATTTCTAGTGATCTCAACTGTAGATTCACAGTGGAGGTGTTGGAGAACAAACTGGAAAATCGTTTTTATGAAATCATTAGATAGTGAAATTAACAACTTCCACGTTAATGGGTGGTATTCATCTAAGTTTTTCTTGGAGTATCCTTCTGAGTTAAGAGTCCTAACTGAGTCTTGATCATTAATTCAAATGGGTCTACTCTGAGAAAAACCTAATTGAACACCACCCAGTTTCCAATTAAAACCCACTTCACTTGCACATGTTCCAAGGCTGCTTTGTAAAACTAGTGTTTCTGTTTAATAATTTCCTTTCAGGGCTTAGATGACAGTGGAGAGGTTTACAGGGCCACATATACTGCTTTTCGATGTTCATTGCTTTCTGGTATTCTTAAAGCTCATGGGGAAGAAAAGGTAAGTCACATTGACTGTGTTTTCATCTTAATACACTGCACTTCTGTTTGTCTTCCATCAAAGAAAAATCAGTTAATGCTTCAAATGTTCTAGGCTATAACAACAGCATTTTTGTGAAATGAAGTCAGGCTTCTACTCAAGAATCCATCTTGAAAAAATCTAAAGAAATTGAAAAAATAGTATCAAGATTACACAATACTGTTCAGTTCTGCTTGAAGAAACTTGCTTTTCTCAGAGTATACTGTGAAGAATTAACTTTGAGATATGGGTTGACTTCACCTACTCTGCATGTGCAGTGTCACATGACATAAATTCGTAGACCTAGTTCATTTGAATTTGTAGTCATACAAGGCAGGAGGGGGGCTTATCAGATCATTCAGGATCTCTTCCACACTCCCCTCACAATTGTGAATTACTTCCTGAGCTAGAAAGTGACACTTTTCATAGGAAAAAAGGACATACTAGTGACTCATACTGCTTGTGGGAATGGTTGTGAAAGCAGGTAAACTACAAACTCCAGTAACAAGAATGGGTGTCAGATGGATGTTGAAGGCTGCATTGTCCTAGAGCTGTAATCTCAAGGCATTGCTGAATAGAAAGTTGATCCTCTGATCAATCTAACTTTTACTTTGTGTTGCTATTCCATTGCCTTTGCTCTCCTCCCCCCCCCCCCCATTGCTGGCATGCCAAGAACATGGTGTCTCTCACATTATTTCTTGCCTTACCTGATGAACCAGTTACTAAATACAGTGAAATAAAAATAAAAAATCAGCTGCTTGTTTACAAAGCAAAAGTTAACATTCAATATTCTCTCTCTTTGTACCTTGAAAATCATTCATAAAAGACTACTAAGAATGCTTGTCTGCCTTTCCCCTCCCCACACTGATTGATGGCCTGCCATCAACAGGCAAACACCTTTTTATTTAAACAGGCAATTGGCATGCTGGGCTGAATTGTTTTGCTCAGTTGTTCTGTGTTTTAATACGTATTTCTAATTGATGTTTGTAACTAGCTGACATTTTAATCAACTTTTGTCTCTTGTGTTTATCTGATCTTATTGTAATCCTTGGTTTGGATTTTTTTAAATGGAAAGGTGAAGGATAAATTGCCCCTCGATTCTCCCCTTATATTTCGCTTGGGAAACTTCTTTTCTCTGAGTCACTGTGCTTCAGGAAATCTCGTCAGGTGAACCTAGAGGCAGGGCTGAACACTGATAGAGCTGTCTTAACGAAGGTTCATCTTCCAGCTTCCCCAGAAATTGAAGGAGGAATCTACTAGTTATTGACCATTCCTCTGAGCTCATGGGCTGGTATCTGCTGAAGGATAGTACAGTGGTACCTCAGGTTAAGTACTTAATTCGTTCTGGAGGTCTGTTCTTAACCTGAAACTGTTCTTAACCTGAAGCACCACTTAAGCTATTAGGGCCTCCTGCTGCTGCCACATGATTTCTGTTCTCATCCTGAAGCAAAGTTCTTAACCCGAGGTACTATTTCTGGGTTAGCAGAGTCTGTAACCTGAAGCGTACGTAACCTGAAGCGTATGTAACCCGAGGTACCACTGTATCTTCCTTCTGCCCTCTTTAACAGGAATTCATGCTTCTCTCTGGGAATTTTAGTAAAGACTTCCCATTTCCCAGATGTTGTGCTGCACCAGATATTACCTAAGTGGTCATACATAATCAAAAGGATTATGGTTAAATGAGTACAACCATGGGCATCCTCAGGATCTGTGGAAGGGGGCAGGGTGAGAGGGCACAAAGTGAAATATTGAAAGAGGGGTGCAGGCTAGTTTCTCACAAAAATTAGGAAAAATAGTATATCAGGCTTTACAAGTTCTAGAAACTGTATTTTTCAATATGAAAGCTGACAGTGATAGAAATCCAGGAATTATGGTTCCTCTGGAGGGGAGCAACTGCCCTCCTTCTGGAGGCCCATGGGTAGAACTAATCATTCAGGAGCATTGGGGAACCTACATAAATTGGATAAGGAACTTATACCTTGTTAATATTGGCCCCGGGGGTTGGTCTTGTATCAGCAGTCCAGGTAGTGTCAGTGACATTACATAGATTGGAATAGCACTTTCGCCAACTCTGACAGACACAAAAGAAACGGCTGTCGATTCAGTCAGATTTGGAAAAGAATTTATTCTCTAACTTACTTTCTTCATAGGTTGTAGTCACCTTTTTACCTAGAGACAGAGGACACTATTCTCAGTTCTGGGATCTCGAGTGTCACCCACTTCACGAATCTCACTTGAAAGACAAACACAGACTTCAGTTTTGTGGAATGGTGAGTATATGAATGAAATCATTATTTTATTTATTAGAGATTAAAACTCAACAAGGTTTCATTCCCTGTTGAAATGTAATGTGAAACATTGTCATTTCATCATTTGTGTAGTCTCATCATTTGGCTAGCCTCCATACAAAAGAACCCTCATAATAATAATATTCTTGTCTAATCTAAATGCTTAAAGCATACAGGAGTTAAACAACTTTTGTAGCTTTATACTAAATGCTTTGTACCTGTTTCCAGACAAAGTATCTCTGAGGAGACATACACATAGCAAAAAGGTCCCAAAGCACTAGGTGCTTTTGTCTCCAGCCACTAGATTAGATTAGATTGATTATTTAATTTCTGTATCACTTAATATATTAAAAATATATCTAAGCGGTAGACAAAAAAGAAGTAACAACAGACATCTTAAGCAAATATTGCAAAAATACATATTAAAATGTTACATTAATAGAAAGTTTTATCTATTCTGTCTATCATCTATCTATCTATGCACATTTTCCTTCTGACACACCCTCCCCTTAGCTTTTCGGTTCTCACCCAGGGTCTAAACAAACTCTCAGTTTACCTGCAAAACTCTCACGAGAAGAGTTCCTTGAAACAGCGGACAACACCCTAGTCTCTCACTCTAGACTTGCTTTTTATGGGCAGGTCCAAGAACAGGATTGGAGAATCCGTGGTCCTTCAAATGTTGTTGGATTACCTCATCTCCATCCAGTAGTTGATGATAGTTGAAATGTAACATCTGGAGGATGTCAGCTTTCTCCACCTCTGCATTAGATGATTCAGCTAGATGTTGAGTTAGAAAATACCTCCTAAAAGCCAGTCTTGCTTATGCCTAGTTAGTGAATGGTCACAGGTTCCTGTTCTTTATTCTGCTACTTCCATTCTGTTTGAGCAAGTCCTCCCTTACAAGTCAGACAGAGAAGGAAAAACAACAAGATAACAATAATAAGTGCTGAACTGTGCTACTTTGAACCTGCTTCTGCACTCATGATTCTTCAATGGTACATTTTTTCTACTCAGTACAATGGCCTGAAGAGTTTTGTAATATTGTCAGCCTACAAGTGACATATGTAGTAAGTGAAATCTTCACTTAGTAGTGTATCTGCCTCAACACTAGAATTGTTTTTGACAACAAAAGTAGTCCTTCTCAAAGTAATGAATTTAATTTTTCACTTCTGTGTGAAAATGTTCATCGTAGTTCAGGGAGCTAATACTAATTTATAACTTCAGATGTTTCTTGCATCAGGGTATCTTAGGAAATGAAGATTTAAAAAATGAAGATTCCACAGCTGCTTTAGTAAAAGTCAGCGTTCGAGATGTGACCCTAAGAAGAGATTACCCTAATAGCTCTGAACACAAAATGTGGTATGTGAAAATGATTTTTTTTAAATAAGCCATATGTCTACTCTTTCATCATCAACAAAGTAAAACTTGATCATTGTTGCTTACGTGACGTAAGGTGATTCAGCTTCAAAGGAAAAACTGAGAGTGATATTCTTTCCTATGCTGAAGTGAAATCCATTTTATTTCCTTTTTATCCCACCCTCTTCCAAGGAACTCCAGCTGGCTTAGATGGCTAGCAGATGGTTCGCTTATTTTTACAGTAAATAGCTTCAGGCAAAAAATTATAGCAACAATGAGTTATCAAAGAACCCGCACCCAACAATATTACAGAATGTTTGCAAAATGCATTTTCATAGGATTCCTAAAACTAAACAGTAAAGTGGGTTTGGTGGGACTCTCTAGGAAAGATACTATCCAGTTGCGGTTCCAACAATGTGCCAAATGTTGATTCTTTGCTTTCAAAGAAATACATTACAAGAATATTACTAACACAGATATAATAGACATGATTGTTCGACTGTACTTTTACATTTCTCTTTCAAAAACAGGAAGGGGGTACATGCCCAGGAAGACATTTATAAGTTTCCTCCGACTAGAATTGGTGAATCCAGTACACTGAAAATTACTGTGAGGAATTATTCTTCCTTTTCAAACAAGGTATATATAGAATTAATAGTATTGTTTCAAGATGTGTTTATATAATAACTCTTACTCCTTAGCATCTAATTCCTGATAGTAGATTTCGGCCTAAATTTCTTTCTACCAATGTTTGTTTTCTGGTCATTCACTTCCCATCATTCATCTCATTTTCAGCTGAACACTAATTACCTTTCATTTTAAAATTGTACACTATATTGAATGTAAATCCCAATCTTGGAACCTGTGCTGTGGATTGATCGTTGACCAAATAATAAAAGCTTAAAGACTACAAACCTTTTCTGGTCTAAATCCAGCAAAGTTGGGAGTGGGTTTTAAGCAAGCTTAACTGTTTTGGATGCAGTCCTTTTTGTTAAAAGATATACTGGGATGCAGGTTTATCTTATTGCTGAACTCTGGGGAACTATGTGCTTAGTTTTTAATGAATATAGTAACCTGAATTGTCTTAACCATTTCTTGTTAAATTGCAGCTGAAGTTCAGATGTCCCAGAGAGCCTTTTTACATCAAACATTCCCATTATACTTTGAGGTAAGTGAACTGAAATGTTCTAAAGCTTCAACTTTTACCTGGATTAGGAGGATGAGTATTGGCCGTGCTGGTGTGAATGGGAGTTGTCATTAAACAAGATCTGGGGAGCACCATGTTGACTGTCTCTAGAACAGCGGTTCTCAGCCTGTGGGTCCCCAGATATTGTTGGACTACAACTCCCATCATCCCTGAGCTCTGGCCTTGCTAGCTAGGGGTGATGGGAGTTGTAGTTCAACAACATCTGGGGACCCACAGGTTGAAAAAGGCTGCTCTAGAACATTTGTCTTGATACCCTTGCATAGCCCATGTGGTTGTGGCACTGGAGACACTCAAAGTAAATGCCTGTGTGTCCTGTACACACATTTTCTAGAATGGCTTAAGTTTCTTGGTTATGCTGATGTTAAAGATCAAAGACACAAAGAGACTTTTAAATGTTCTTACATATTCATAAAGTTTGTAAATACTTAATTTTTTTTAATTTTAGTTGTATTGTTTTGCTGCTTTGTTATTTGCTGCCCTAGCCTCCTTTGGGAGGTAAGTGGGATAGAAATGTAATAATGGTAACAGTTAATAATCCATAATGATTGATAAACCAGTTTGAACTCCACACACAATATTATGCCACTGACTGCAATATTCTGGCCAGTTAGCAAGTGAACTTTCTTCTGGCTCTTGCAGACCTACAGAGCTCCCAAAAAGATGGTAAAAAGCTACAGTACTTAACAGACGTTTCTCTAGAACTCTCAAACTGAAGCAGCCTGTTAAGGAATTGTCTAACTGTTGTAAACTTGTCTCTTGCAGATGTCACCACTACTGCAACTTACCAGTACAGTTCAAGCCAGTATCAGCAGGCACTTTCAAAGGCTTATTGATGGTAGAGACAGACAAAAGTGGCACTCTTACCATTCAGCTCATTGGTGAGGGTTTGGCGGAATAGTAGTTTAAAGAGCTACTGTTTTCAGTACGCGATGAATTCACAACTAAATTATTGAATGACAGGTTCTTTTTTGTTGTTGTACACAGACTATTTTGTAGGAAATGGAGGTGCTTGTAATTTTAAATAAAGTAATTTTGTATGTTATCATGCAACTTACACTACTGCACTTTGGCTGTTGAAAGCAGCGTTGTGTCTTATTTTTGTATTGATTATGACTTTACAAATGACACTGTGTTTTTAAACATGTTTTTTTTAAAAATAAAGTTTTCCACTAAATTCTTGTCCGCTTTACAGCACCTATCACTAAACTCCATGTGGCTTACCTGTTTCTATCCAGCTCTATATTCCAGTAGAAAAAGAGTTAAAATTTTCTGCAAATCCCTTCCTCTATTGCGTGGCTCAAAAGTGAATCCTGGTTTGCTTTAATAAATTTGCACTAGGTTTGTTATGATGAATAGTGTTTAAAGCTGCTTAGAGCTCAAAATCTACTGAGGTATAGTTTCTGGTTTGCCTACTGAGTTCAGGAAACACATTGTGACTTCAGCCTAATGGGAATTGAGCTAAGAAATACAACTCATAAACAGAGGTTAGATGGTCATCTGTCATGGATGATTTAGTTAGGATTCCTGCATTGCAGAAGGTTGGACTAGATAACCCTTGGGGTCCCTGCCAACTCTATGATTCTATGAATGGTAAGCAACCTCTTGTTAATTTGGCCAATAACTGCATGCTTGAAATGAACAGTTTTTCAAGATCCCATGAATGCTGTCAGCTATAACACCTCCTTCAGAGCAACAGAAAATAATCACTTCATAGCAAGCTATTTATTTATAATAGCTCTCAGGTCCAGGGCCATATTCTCGAGCTAGCTTTTGCTAGTAGTGTTTGCATAGGGGTCAAAAGTGCAGTAATTTACACCTCTCTGAGCATTCTATTCCCACTATCAGGCAATGCAGCTGAAACTGCTCCAAGCAACTATGACAAGCAAACCAGGAAATGATGACGGTTTAGTCACTAACCCTATTCAGGCATTCAAAAAAATGCATGAGGACCTAAACTGGGAAAGAGGAGTTGGGTGCATGTATGCTCACAACACTTCCAACTCTCACTGAACAAGAAGCTCTGAAGGAGGAAGAGATCAGAAACGCTATGTTATGAAGGAATGTTGACTGTGAGGAGACTTGTAAGTATGTTCAGTTATGTGCGTTTGCAAACACACACAGGCACAGCTCCCTTGCAGAGGCTTTTGTTAGTGGGACCCTTTGGTTGTCTCTGACCCTTACATGTTGAAGGTATCTGTTTTTTCAGTTCCTTTCATCTCTGCTGCTGCCATTTCGTTCTAAATAAATGGTCCTTTATTCACCCATTAGCGCACAGTAGCTGGGTTTAGGCTGTGGGGTGAACAGATCAGATGAAGAACTGTATAGACCACCCTACACCAGAAGGCCACCAAGTGGTGTGCGGGATAATAAACAGTGTAGCAACCATGCAACACAAATGCTTAAAAGCAATAACCTCAGTGCAGCTCATAATAAAGAAGCAGTATGGAACTGTTCACAAATTTACATGTGACAAGGAAATCACTGGGCCAAAAGAAGGACTTGATAAGAGAGAATTAAGTCAGCCATTGCCGAGTGGTTTTGCTAAACTCCACCTCCATCCACTCCCATTTTGTTACTTGTTCCACTCCTGCACCACTATTTTTTGGTTGGTGGGGCTTCAGTCATTTTCAGCCCATACAAGTAGTTATGGAGATAGACAGTTGAAGACCCCTCAGCATAGCTTGCATAAAAGGCTGGAGCAATTCTGTGCTTTATGAAGGCTGTAAGCAGGGTATACATGTCCAGGTAGACACTAGCATGCTGTTAGTATAGTTAACATATAGTAATATAGGTTGGAAATGACTGTCAGAATCTGCTTTATTATATAAAACACACAAAAAAAGATGTGCCACATAGCTTCTTGCTATTAATGTATACAGTGGTACCTCGGGTTAAGTACTTAATTTGTTCCGGAGGTCTGTACTTAACCTGAAACTGTTCTTAACCTGAAGCACCACTTTAGCTAATGGGGCCTCCTGCTGCTGCCGCACCGCCGGAGCACGATTTCTGTTCTCATCCTGAAGCAAAGTTCTTAACCTGAGGTATTATTTCTGGGTTAGCGGAGTCTGTAACCTGAAGCGTATGTAACCTGAGGTACCACTGTATATGTAACACTTTTAGGGACCCACGTTGTACTGTTTGTGTTCCAGAGATTCACAGCTAAAACAGTGGTCAGAATACTGGGCTCTTCTTGCTTTTCATCTGGAAGGGAGCCTGTTTTAATTACTGTTGTGGATGGAACTGATGGCTATTAGTGGCTTTCCTTCAGGTTACAGACCTGTGCTGTTTTCCGATGTCCCAATCCAGGGATGGGCAGAAGATAAATTGGGATCTACTGGTAGATCTTGGAGTAGTTTTCAGTAGCGACAATAAAAAAGACATGTCCTCAAAAAAGAAAGAAAAAAGATTAGGCTGCTGAAACAAAGAAAGCTTGGAGGAAAATTAAGTGTGTATTTATGTAGGCAGTGACTAAGAGATCCGTTCTGTTCCTAAAAACAAATTCCTGGTGCAAGCATCAAAGATGGTTCTTAATTCTAAGTGTACAGAAGTCCGTCCCCCCACCCCGCTGTCACAGTGCCATCATTCTATGTCTGGTTCTGGTTGGTGGGTCGCAAGGTTCAAGCCAAAAACAAAGTATAATAATTAAGCCTGAAGTTGGCCCTCTCCTCAATCAGTTCTGGAAAGGTTCTTTGCCACCTGTGTAAACCTGAGTTCCATCTGTCAAAAACTGTAAGGTGGCTGGAAAGCCAAAGAAAGGAGAAAATTATGCTTCAGAATATGCTTTTGAAAGAAGTCTTCAAACTTTATTGTGTTCGTTTTTTAAAAAATCCAAATTGAAATGCTAAGGAGCGCACTGTGTCTTCAATAAACAATTGGTTCATTAGGTAAGTAATTATAATAAAATAGCCCTCTCCAATGCAGAAAAAACAGCAGGGGGTTAAACTAGTCCCTTTCTTTTCTTACCTTCATTTCCAATTTCCACCAGACTAGCGGTAGGTAATACTCATCCTGCATAGAGTTCTGTTTCATTGTGAGCATTCTGTCACTAGTCAGAGCTGTCAGGTATGTCAGTCATGGAGTATTGTGGCTGTGTCAGAGACATAAACAGAGAGATTAGATGGCTACAAAGAGCTGTGAATGAGGGAGTAAATTGCGTTCAGGAGGGGGGGAAAAGTTAAAGAAACTGTTTTATCAAAAGGTCTGTTCAGGAGGTTACTGCTAATATATTACAGCTGGAACAAGATAATTGTGGAGATCTTTGGGTGTTCTCTGCAAAATGCTGCATACTTGCAATAAATATTCAAATGCTTATTTTGTGTTGCGAGTGCCAGATAACCCATTCAAAGTGAAATACAATTCTTTTCAGAACATTTAAAATCTACTGCCAGGAAATGTTAGGAACAGTTTTATAAGCCCACAAGGAATATTTGTGCTAAATGGAGTCGCAAAAATACGTTTTCACAAAAGTTTCCTTGGAAAATCCATTCAAGCCTTAAATGGCTCTGCAGTGAGAAATATCTAGTAGCAAATTCAGTTGGGTCAAATTCTCAGCACTGTTTCCTCTGACCAAACAGGATGCCTTGTGGGGTTAGGAACACTGCATATACAGAATGGAATTATTAAGGCCTTGTCACTGTGCAGAGCCTATCAAGTTTTCCTTTGTAGTTTAGCAGCTAATCACCCGTCACTCCATTTACCAGAAGGAAATATTCCATTTGCTTGTATGCAGTTTGATAAAGGATTTAGTTCACTACCTTTGGATTCCTAGTATTGGATGAAGGAACAACCGATGCAGACTTTTCTGTTGAAAATTCCCACGAACTTAACTGGAAAGGCATTGCAATGCATAATGCAGATGAACTCAAACCATTTTCTTTTGCCGGTACTAATAAAGCAAGCAGATGCTATACTTTCTCTATTCTAGGGAGTTTAGCAGCAGTGGATACTTTCCGCACTCCCTTCCAGGTATCCTCTTGTTTTCTTTAAACATTACTTTCAGTCATGTCAGAGCAACTTACACATAAGTGAATCACACGCAACTGGTGGTTGAATCTGAAGTCACATCCACACTGTACATTTAAAGCACAGTTAGCACACATTTAAAGCACATGGCTCCCCCCAAATAATCTTGGGAACTGTAGTTTACAATTTCCAGTACCCTTAACAAAATACAGTTACCAGGATTTGGGGTGTGTGTATGTCAAAACGTATGCTGTGGGTGTGACCATTGTTGGCATCCACTTGTCTCGAGACAATGGAGTTCGCCTCTGGGGGTGAAGTCAAACTACTGCAATAGCAACACCTAAATGACCTCCCTGGGGCTTAAGCCAGGGCAGTGTATATGGAGATTCTGGGCTGCCCAGACAACAAGTGCCCCCTCTCGGCCTCACTGATGTGGTCCAAAGGAAAGTTTGGCACCAGCTTAGCTGCAGGAGATGCCAGAAGGAGGTGTACAAGGCGCCATCCAACCATCTTAGGGACTTCTCTCTGGATTTGTGTAGGTTTACTCCTTAGCCTTTTCTTCTCCCATGATATTCTGCAAGGCAGTGGAAGTTTAAGATCAGAGTTTGCCTTCTCATAGTTGGGCTATCTTCCCAGGTTGAAAGGCCCCACTCGCCCCTCACTTCCCTCTACAGCATATGCAGAAACTGCTTTCTTGACCATTTGACCCACTATTGGTCTCATCTGAATTTGCCAGAGCTTCGCAAGCAGGGGAAGTCCCTAACTCACCAAGGATTGAAGATACATCTCACCTGGTTTAGCCTGTCAGTCAAATGTGCATGGTATACATTGCAAATGCTGATGCAGTTGACACTCTATATTAATAACAGACTCATTTAATCAGAATTTCCCACGTGGTTGGGCTCTTCAGGCCTGCCCCGACCCCCAGTATTGTGGGATAAGCATACAGGTAAGTGGCTCACAGGTTGTTGGGAAAACACTTAAAGTGCAACTATGCATACCAGACAGCTGTAAGATGGAGCGACACATAACAACTAACAGAAACTGCTAGTTCTTGTGTAACCTTAGACAAATCTATTTGTGCGGGCTATTAATGGTAAAGGCTTGGCGACAGACTCAGTACTAACTGAAACCCATATCCCTCTGCAGGCCAAAGTACGACTATATGGTTATCATATAAATATTACCTTATACAGTGGTACCTCGGGTTACATACGCTTCAGGTTACAGACTCCGTTAACCCAGAAATAGTGCTTCAGGTTAAGAACTTTGCTTCAGGATAAGAACAGAAATCGTGCTCCGGCGGCAGCAGGAGGCCCCATTAGCTAAAGTGGGGCTTAAGTTTAAGAACAGACCTCCAGAACGGATTAAGTACTTAACCCGAGGTACCACTGTACTCGGGAGTTTTTAAAGATGAGATGTGGTGCAGTCAATTGTGGGACCAGGACCAACCCACCCATGAGGCAAGCTGAGGCAACCAGGGCCTGAGAAGTATGAAACTACCTATGAAATTATGAACCAGATTCCAAGTAAATTGGACCCTCCACTGCCACTCAAGGGCAGCAGATTGGGCTTCGCAGGAATGCATCGCCTGCTGCAACTGCTGGTGGCAGCTATAGCTGTGGTGGTGTCTCCTTGGCAGGCCCTACCCCTGTTCCATTTCTACAGTGGCCTCTTGGCAAATAGAAGGTGCTGTTGGTCTTCCCCACCCCCTTGTTTCTGATATAAAGTTTCCCAGGCCCCCGCGGGGGGAGGCGGGAGACACCATTTTGTGGTTCGCTTCAAGTGCCAAAATGTATTGGGCCAGCCCTGCGTGGGATTCTTGCACCTTGTGCGATGATTGTGATTGAAACATGTGCTGTCCAGGCAGGTGGGTCCGGATCCATCTGTTAAGGCGGCACCTGGTTCTATATTATAATAATGCACCCTCCACTGCTGCCTCCTGTTTTGCTTCTCACCTCTGTTTTTTCCTCTTCTGTCGGAGCCTGTCAACACAAGACAGTGCTGCATCCTCCTGAAGGTGGGGGATTGCGAGGCAGTTAACCCCAGCGGCATATCTAAACCAAGATGATGAGGAACATTAAGGTGGTGGGTGGAAGCCTTGTTTCTGAGCTAAATGCATTGGATCACATTAGCCCAAGTGTACTACATTGTATTTGAGGCATTCAAGGAATTTCCCTTGAGTGGCAGTGGAGGATACGATTTACTTGTACAGTGGTACCTCAGGTTACATACACTTCAGGTTACAGACTCCGCTAACCCAGAAATAGTGCTTCAGGTTAAGAACTTTGCTTCAGGATGAGAACAGAAATCGCACGGCAGCAGCGAGAGGCTCCATTAGCTAAAGTGGTGCTTCAGGTTAAGAACAGTTTCAGGTTAAGAACGGACCTTCAGAACGAATTAAGTACTTAACCTGAGGTACCACTGTAATCTGGTTCATAATTTCATAGGCAGTTTCATACTTCTCAGGCCCTGGATTCACAAGCAGTATAAACTAAGTCCTCCGTTCCAGCCGACCTCTGCAGATCAGCACCTTTTCATTCTTACCCCCTCTGCCCATTAGGCTTGCCGTCATCAGAGCAAAACACAAGAGCAGAGTGTGCCAGCGATTAATGTAAAAATCAATGGCAGGATTTCACACACAGCTCTCTTTGGTTATTGTAATGATTGGCAGCCGGAATGTTGTAGAGCTGGTCCTGGTGGGCACTGCATTAGCTTTCTCAAAGGCAAAAATTGACGTCTCATTGTAAAGTCTGTGAAGGTTTCTAAGACCAGCGAGGCATCATTTCTTGGCTTGGTACCACTTGACGTGAATTAAAATTCATGCTATTTCCCCCCCAGTGGTTTTCCTCCCTTTTCTGAAGGGTATTGTGAAATATATTAGCCCGATATGATTGGAAAAACACAGATGCGGGCAAACTAGGATCCAGCATACCTTTGAGACTAAATAAAAAAATAGCAAATCCACCTCTTTTTCACTATTGATTCCGTACAGAACTTTCGGAGAAATTTCATGTGTCAGGCTTCAATTTCATATATTTTCACCACAATGCATTATTAGGCTTTTAAAGCTGCCTTTGTTGTTGTTTCAAATTGGCAACCCCCCCCCCCCCCGTTTTTAGCTCCTGGTGACGAGAGCCATTTGAACTTCAAAACCACCCACGCTTTCAATGAAGCAGTGTGAACCCGCTTCAAAATTCCTCCAAGTTTTCCAAGCTTTTATGCTCTCATATGGTTTGCAGACAAAAGCCCACAGGAGTTCCCATTTAGCCACCTAATAGCTAAAAGACAAAGGGGGGGGGGAGAAAAAAAGTTTTAAACTGAAGTGCCCTCTTACAAGTGCATTAAAACCCATTTTGTTTGCTCTCCACTTCCAAAATGCCTCAGGCCAGTCTAAGATGCCATGTTAGCAAATGACTCACATGGGAACAGGGAAGAAACAGACCCTACTGCTAATTCTTGCCTTACAGTTATAGAGCTTCACAATAGAGCTACTTTACCCAAACCAAAATCCAGCATTTTGACGACATGAATCATACGGAGAGAAATAATCCAAATCCTTCAGCCTCTCAAAGCATGTTTGACAAATGCTTGTCAGTTACACAGTAAGAAAATTCATAGGCGCCGACTCCATGGCTGGCAACCAGTAGATCAACTGCAGCCTGTAGACAAGATGGTAGTTATAGCCACACCATGCATTCAAAGCATATTTAAAACACATGGCTTCCCCCAAATAATCCTAGGAATTGAGATTTGTTAAGGGTGCTGGGAATTATAGCTCTGTGAGGATTATTTGAAGGGAGACACGTGTTTTAAAATGTGCATTAAATGTATAGTGCAGCTCTTGATTACCCTGGAAATGCTGCTGCCACACTCTGTTATTTCCTGCACAACTTCTTAAATTCAGAGAACTTAAATAGATAATTCAATTAGGTTTTAACATGTTGTGTTGAGGGCTTTTCCTCCAAAGTGCTAATTCAAGCTATTAAGATAAGGTTGCCAGATTTTTTTCAATGAATCTGGGAGCACTTTTCAACTTCAATGGATTTTGTATGGGGACTGATTTGTAAATCAGGGGACTGTCCCCAGGAAACGGGGACGTCTGGTAATCTTATATTAAGGGCCACACCCTTGACAGATTAGTTATTAAGGCAATGTTGCTATGGTTTGGGTATCCTATACAGTGGTACCTCGGGTTAAGAACTTAATTCGTTCTGGAGGTCCTTTCTTAATCTGAAACTGCTCTTAACCTGAGGTACCACTTTAGCTAATGGGGTCTCCTGTTGCTGCTGCCGCCGCGCGATTTCTGTTCTCATCCTGAAGCAAAGATCTTAACCCGAGGTACTATTTCTGGGTTAGTGGAGTCTGTAACCTGAAGCGTCTGTAACCTGAAGCGTCTGTAACCTGAAGCGTCTGTAACCCAAGGTACCACTGTACTGTGGTTAGTTTCTGCTTCAACAGATGGAATTGGATGGCTGGCAGAGGCAGAGTGGTAGATAGAAGTCCCAGATTTTCCTGTTTCCTGGAATGGACACATGGAATCTGTGCAGCTAAACCTACCATTCCATCTTACGAGTCCCCAACTGGCCAACCAGTACCAGTGAGACCACAACTTTCATCATCTCTGACCATGGGCCATGCTGGCTAGAGTTGATAGAAGCTGGAGTCCCACAACCACTGCAGAGCCACAGGTTTCCCATCCCTGCTATGCAGAACTTGAGCAACAGTAAGTAGACGATATAGTGTGCTTTTAATATGCTTGCATTTTTTCCTGAATAAATAGTTGTTTTGTTGTTCACCTGGGCTGCCAAATTTGTGCATCTTTTGCCAAATTTCAGACCTTAGTTCTTGTAGGACCTGAATCAAGAAGAAGCCTTTGTTGTGAGTAGTCTTCAGCTTTCTAAGACCCATGACCCATTTCTTCTTTTTTCTTTACCGTATATTTGTATGGTGGTAGTGCAGCTGTTGTGACCCATAATAGATTGGACCACATCCTGGTTGTAGGATCTGACCCACTAGCTGAAGACCAACTAGTGTTAGAGGACTTTGAATCACCATTGTCTTTTGGTTGGTGTTGTATAATGAAAGCAGCACTGCTCACTTCTGATGCCCAGCAACTGGGATTCAGAGGGATACTGACTCCAACAGTGGAGGAAGAATATCGTCATTGTGGGTTGCAGCTGTTGAAAGCTTTCTCCATGCATTTGTCTAATCCAGAAGTTTTCAACCTTTTTGAGTTCACTGCTCCCTTGACCAACTACATCCAAGTTGATGGCCATCACTATTTTGGGTGGGTGTGAATGCTGCTGTTTGTTTAACTATGCTCTGTATAAAGGTGTATTTTCTTTTGCCTGTCCTGAATCTTCCAACATTCAGCATCATTGGATGGCCCTAAATGCTTACATTATGAGAGAGATGGCAGGCAATTTGCCATCTGTGAAGTTTTGCTTGCTGGTACTGCAAGTGTTTGCTGTTACTAAAAACTTTTATTTTTTAAAAGGAGGAATTTATCTATGAACACTTTCCCTAACAGAGATTCATTATGTGCTTCACCAAGCCAGAAACATACCTCAGTATGGTTTGTAAAAACATTGCTACAATTTATATTCTATAACTGATGGATGGAAGGGCTGAAGACATTCTTGGTTTAATGAACCCTATGTAATTGAGACTATAACCGATGATCGATAAACTTCAGCATCCTTCTTTCATGTGTATGAATAAGACTTTCCTTTTATAGACCAATTTCATTGCTGATAACTACAGAATAAAGTTAGATTGTTTGTTAACCTCTATTTGAATAATGAATTAAGTAGTATGTCTTGAGAGTTCTTGGGAAGATGGTGTTAGAGATTGTAACAGCAATAAATTCCTGCCTTTACGGTACTTGCTTCATGGTTGGGAGGTCCAGGAAAGTTTTTTAACAGCAAATTATTCAAAAATACATGGAAGGTTTTTGTAACTGCTAGAAATCTCAATCAGGATCCAAATGTATATTATACATCTGAACCCAGTACTGGATTTTTACCTAATGTTTTTTAAAACCCTTCATATCCTGCTTCTTCTACTAGATAGCATTTTATTTGTAATCATAGTTTTAAAAAAATGTTTTGGTTGCATTCTGCTCTAACAAGATCTCCAACACATCTAATATATATTACTAACTAAAGCAGAAACTGGCATCAATGGGGAGGTCTGCAGATGTGTGGGTGTAATTGGCAAAGGAACAGTGTAGTTTAGAATGTATGTTCGATGGTGTGAATACAAACAAGGAACTTATCCCTGAGTGCAATTTCACAGAATAAATATATAGCTTTTTATTCTTTTTATTTTTCCTTTTACATCCAAACCATAATTGCACAGTTTACAAGAATACGTCGGAATATAAGTAAACTTTAAATAGCAATAATTACCATTATAATCCAGAATATTATGTCAGCAAAAAAGAAAAGAAAAGAGAACATGGTAAAAGAACCAACCTACATTAGTGAATTTCATATCATTGAAAGAGGGAAGCTATTAAATAGCTCATTTTATATATATATTAATGATCCTTTATTTAAAAAGAAGCATGATTATATTTGTTTAAAAAGAAGAAGTGATTATAAATAACCCTGTGCCCCCTCTGTTTGCTATTTCAAAATTCTTTTAACATTACTAAATAAACATGTTACATTTTCAATGCGTAAGAGCTATTAAAACACTGTACATTTTTCTATTGCCATTTGAAAAGATTTGGAAGAAGGTTTTGTGGGAAAGATTATACTTTTGCTTAGTTTATATTTAAATCAATTCTTTCTTTTTGATTTGAAGGCAATAGTGAAATCTAATTTTAAAAAGCAGAGTATTTCCTGATTCCCTGAATTAATGATTCTCATATAGCTCCACATTATCATTTTGTATAAATAATACTCTTGTGTATCCAAAACTATAAATGAAATTGAATTGATTTAGTTCTGACAAACAAGGAAAAGAATTATTAGAGACTTGAAATATATTTAATGAAAGCAGTATAATGGGACAGTAATGCTCAGATTCTGTATCTATAAAGGAATTATTATTGGCATTTTAATCCTGCTCTTCAGCAAAAAAAAAAAAAAGAGTCCCAGAACAGCATACCAATATTAATGAGACAGTCTCTGCCCTCAGGCTCACAAATGAAGAGACACAACACAAAAGGAAAAGGGACTGAGAGGGAGCAGGAAAAATCAAACTCGGGCACTAATTCATAGTTACGGAGAACTTGCAGTGAACAGCAGGAATGGAAACATTTGGAATGACATGTGCTAACAATTCAAGGTAAACATTGAACCTCCCCTACAGTATGTATTCAATAGTGTATTATTGTCAGGTGACAACCACAGTGACAAGTGTATGAGAATGTATGCAAGGATGGTAGTAATCTATGTTGTACCAGCCAACTTTTACTTTTCTCACAAGTCTTAGTTAAAGGAGTGATTTGCACTTCAGCTCTAGCTGTTGTATCATGAGATAGATAGGTAGATATAGATAGAAATATGTATATGCACACACACATGCAAATAAAAGCAAAGGGCAACTGGAATCTTGCTAATGCAGTTTTTAAATTTAAAAAATCATTTATTTTAACAGACACAGACACAGTTATGAATGTAAAAGAAGCAATGGCAATTGAATAGTATTGTAGTTCATGCTGGGTATTTTTTTTTTAAGGAGGAAGAAACTGAGAAGGCCACCTAGAACTGAAATTGGGAACTGTGGCCAAACATCCTTTTCTATATTTTATTATTATTTGAGTATAACAGTATAGCTCTAATTATACATAACTCAGCCACCCACACTTCCGGATTCTCTCAGTAGCCCCATAACCATTTTGAAACGGAGCACTGGGCAGCAATATAAAGTTGCGCCAGAAGAACCAAATTGCCAGGAGATGCAGCTTGCAATTTTAGGATGCTCCTATTCAAGCTGACTGCAGTGAATGACAACAAATGAAAGCCAGTGGTCTCAGCAACGGCAAATGTGCCCTCAGCTGGAAATGATAAGGAAAGGCAGTACTGCAAGACTCCAGACTCCAGGAGTGGCTTGCAGGGTTCATGGTCCCCCCGCCCAAGCTGGTCAAGTATAAGGGGATGATGATGATGTGGGATAAACAACAAGAAGCTATAGAAATCAGGAAAGTGGCTTCATTGACTACAATAGGAGCCAGCGTGGTGTAGTGGTTAAGAGCGGTAGTCTCATAATCTGGTGAACCGGGTTCACGTCTCCACTCCTCCACATGCAGCTGCTGGGTAACCTTGGGCCATAGCTGTCAACTTTCATATTTGAAAATAAGGGATCAGCAGCCTCACCTGTCCCGGGGACAGTCTACGGGATATCTAACAATCTGGGATAGCCGTGGGAAGTAGCAGGAAACGGTGCTGGAATAAGGGAATTTCCCGCAAAAAAAGGGAAGGTTGACAGCTATGCCTTGGGCTAGTCATACTTCTTTTAAGTCTCTCTGCCCCACTCACCTCACAGAGTGTTTGTTGTGAGGGAGGAAGGGAAAGGAGAATGTTAGCCGCTTTGAGATTCCTTGGGTAGTGATAAAGCAGGATATCAAATCCAAACTACTACTACTACTACTACTACTACTACTACTCTTCTTCTTCTTCTTCTTCTTCTTCTTCTTCTTCTTCTTCTTCTTCTTCTTCTTCTTCTTCTTCTTCAAGCCCTGAAATTTTGAATCCCTTCCAAACTGGTGCCAAGGTTTTGTAGTTGTTTTCTACGGCTTGGTAGCACAAACCCTGCATTTTATAAATTCGCTTAATATTTGAATATGCAAATTTTGCATTTAAGTTGTAAAGCAACTGGGTTGTTCTTGTTTTTATTTTGATCATGTGTTCTGTGTTTTTATATCGTGATTTTATCCTGTGATAAAGGGATGAGACCCTCGGTATAGGGCTGTATACAAATTTAATAAATAATAATAAATAATAATGTTGTGGGGGCCCCCAAACTGAGTAATTGATTTTCAAATAGGGGGGTGTCATAGGTATCACCCAGAAATCCAACATTGCACAACATTTTGTAGTCGTTTGGTATGGTTTCTAGGATGGACTATGGATGCTTGAAGATGTGCTGAGGGGTCTTAGTTTACATATATAGGTAACAAGAGCAGGCTTCTGTTATTTTCTATTTTCTGTAATATTTGACTCCTGGGAACTTGTCTGGCTTTGTTGATCTGTTTCTTCCTTTTCCCAAGTGAGTACTGTAACTTTAAGAATAACTGATGTAAGCCCTGAAAGTGTTCAAACTGTCTCAGGGATTGGAACATATTTGTTTATTTATTTCAATTTTTTATAACCTTTCTTCATCCAAGGATCCCAGGGTGGTGTATAGCAAACATTTTTAAATTGCAATAAGCAATATATAAACCCTCCCCACAAAGCCCATAAATCATATCCAACTGTCAAATCAAATGGCAGTAGGGACCAAAAAATAAAAATAAAATTACATCTCCCCAAAGACCTTGAGAAATTATATGCAATTACAAATGCAATTATGTCATTGGGATTTGCTGCATACAGTGGATTGTGCAATACTGTACACTTTGGGAGAATGGTAGAGCAAACGTGTGTAGCGGTCAGTAGTTTCTATTAATGTATAAAGTGATTCCCTGCCCTTGTATTATAAACATACACACAAACAAGCAGCAGAAGTCATATTCCAAATTATGTTCTAATGTACACTGAATAATCTCATCTAAATCATCATACATTAAAATAAACTTTAATGTAGTAAAAATAATTATGAGGTAATATTTATATGATAACCACATAGTCGTACTCTGGCATGCAGAATGTGAACATGCTTCTTAGAGGGATATGGGTTTCAGTTCGTGGTAAATGAAGACTTGGAAGAATTTTCTGAAAGTGGCGTGTTGTTGCTATGTGGAGATGGCCGATAGGTGAAAAAAGAATTCAAGCTAACCCTTGTGAAATATTTTCTCATTAACCTGCTAAACAGGACTCTCGTTATTTTATTTGGCACCCTAGTATTACTTTTGTGAATAAAAATATACCTACTCAGTCCTTTTGAGTTTGTTATTGGCTATTCCCTTACAGTTTGTTAAAAAGCTGTTTGGGAACCTTAGCGTTTTCGTTCAAGCTCTATTATGACGACACACCAGTGTAGCGTAATTGTAGAGTATTGGACTAGGAACTTGGGAGACCAGAGTTCAAATTACGACTCAGCCAAAAAGTTCACCTTGAACCAATCGTTGTCTCTCAGCCTAACCTACCTCAGAGGTAGGCCAAACCCTACGGCAAAGGAAAAATGGACATAAATCTGATATCAGGAATCACAAGACAGAGAAACCAGTAGGAGAACACTTCAGTCTCCCAGGACATCCTATACAAGATCTCAAAGTAGCTGTCTTATTACAAAAGAATTTCAGAAATAGAGTGGAAAGAGAAGTTGCTGAATTGCAACTTATTACCAAACTTAAAACCATGGAGAAACCTGGTCTGAATAGAAACATTGGACTCTTATCTCCTTATACCACTTGCTTTTTCCTGTAAGACCAATTGCAGTCGTTAACAGTCCTCAACAGGTTTACCACACCCATTCCCACCACCCTTCTGAGCAATACCCCTCCCCACCTTCTCACTATATATAGGGGTCTGGGGACTTCTGTTTCAGTGTATCTGAAGAAGTGTGCATGCACACAAAAGCTCATACCAAGAACAAACTTAATTGGTTTCTAAGCTGCTACTGGAAGGAATTTTTTTATTTTGTTTCGACTACCTCAGAGAGTTGTTGTGAGCATAATATGGGGGGGGGGGGAGAACCACCTTGGGTTCCTATATAGGATTAAGACCTATAGAGGCTCTAAGTACTGAATACTAAACCAGAAAATAAAATGTTAAAATAAAACAGATTTATTGTAGCACACGATTAAGATCACTTTATATTGATCCAGGTTAGGAGGACAGCCCCTGGTTTGGGTGAGATAAGTAATACAAAAGAGTACAGAAAAATGGAGAGACTCTAACAAAGGTCTTATTTTCCCCACGATGACTACTTGGTTGCTTTCTTTGAAATATCAAATGTCAAATCATTTTTTAAAAATCTATTTTTTTGGTGCCCCTGCTTCGCCAGTGCCTGAAGTGCTGGCTTAGCCTGCCCACTGAGTAATGCAGCACTGTCCTTGACAGAAAAGAAAGAGGCATAGAAATCCCAGTTCATTTCCATGCCCAATTCAGGGTGCTCATGTTGGTGCTGAAAGAAAAGTTTGGATTTGATATCCCGCTTTATCACTACCTGAAGGAGTCTCAAAGCGGCTCACATTCTCCTTTCCCTTCCTCCCCCACAACAAACACTCTGTGAGGTGAGTGGGGCTGAGAGACTTCAAAGAAGTGTGACTGGCCCAAGGTCACCCAGCAGCTGCATGTGGAGGAGCGGGGAAGCAAACCCGGTTCCCCAGATTACGAGACTACCGCTCTTAACCACTACACCACACTGGCTCTCCAAAATAGCTCAGGTAAACTATTTTGCTGGAAAGTCCAAAATAGCTCAGGCAACAAATATCTGACACACCGCCTCCTTCTCTATGGACTCTGGGTGGTGGCTTTGGCAGCCCAGTGGGAGATGGCCTTCTCCATGGTGAAGCCTAAGCCTTGGGACTCCATCCTGGCGCCTTCATTATACAGCTGCTGCCTCTTCCCCTTTGAGGGCCTGCCTTGCTTTTGTGGTTGTATGTTGTTTTTAATTGATATCCGTATTGCTCTTAAGGCTGTAATCTGCCCTGGGGCTTTAGGGTGAAGGGTGGGCCATAAGTAAGCCAAAAAACACACAACCCCAAATAATAAAAGCTTGAGGTCTGTAAAGATCAATAACCTGAAGGGGGCATATCCACCCACATCCTTCAGCCCTGGACCTTCTGATGGTTCCCTTGTTGCAAGAAGCTAAGTTACAGGGAACCGGGCAGAGGGCCTTCTTGGCAGTGGCACCTGCCTTGTGGAAAGCGTCAAGGAGATAAACAACTGTCTGACTCTTCTATGACATCTGAAGGTAGCCCTGTATTGGGAATTTTTTTAATGTTGGATGTTTTACTGTGGGTGGTGTTTTACTTTGTTAGAAGCCACCCAGGACTTTTGTTAAGGGAGGGGGCAGAACCTCAGATTTGTATTGATTTTGATTGATTTTTTTTGGGGGGGAGGAAGCTGCCCCCTGCCCCCCTTGGCTACGCCCATGGGGGCAACGCAGTCAGATGGGTGGCATATAAATACAACAGCCACCACCATTTATGCTAAATCAAGAAAACGGGAAACTGGTAGTGCAAACAAAAGGGGGGAGGAGAGAGAAAAACGATTTTCTCGTAGAGTTTGGGATTTCAGCTAATGCAACTTTTTGCCTAGCCTGCCGTTGACACATCCAGCCCGGCAGGTGTCAGTATAGCCTGCGAATCGCCGCGCTCGGGGCTGGGCAGGAAGCTTCTCCTTCCCCTCCCCCTCCTCTCCGGCGCCCGCGCGCGTGCTCGCGCCCGGCCGCACGCCCCCGTCTCCCTTCCTTCCCCGTCTCCCCCGTTCTTTGCCTGCTGTCACTAAGAGCCAGACTAGCTGCAGACAGGCAGCAGCCAGAGGAGGGGGAGGAGGAGGAGGAGGGGAAAGGAGGAGGAGGAGGAGGAGAGACTGGGAATGAGTTGGAAGCAGACGCAGCCTCAGCGCGCAGATCTGCCCTGCCGGAGACAGACAGAGCGGGGAGGGGGCAGGATAAAAAGGACCTCTCCTGCTCTGCATAAGGAAAGCCCCCCTGCCGGCGCCTCAGGGGCGAGATGTAGGGCTTGCAGGAAAGGTGAGTGTGCGCGGACAACCTGCCGGGCTCTCCCGTCCTTGGCTGGGCAAGCGGAGATGCCGCCGCCGCCGCCGCGCGCGCAGGGAAAGGGGGAGTCCCCGCGCTTGAAGGAGTTCCTCCAGCACCACCTAGACAGCCAGAAAGTGTCTGACAAAGTGAGGAGAGGCCCAAGTTGAAGGTCTGCGGCTCTTAAAGGGACACGGGCACTCTTCTCGGGGGTTGCCCCAGAACAGAAGGTGCTTCTCTCCTCTCTCTCTCTCCCCCTCTCCTTTGTGTCTTTGGCACGCAGGCAAAGTGCGTGCAGGAGCGGCGAGTGTGTGGCTGGATGCATGTACCGCACGCCTCATGTGAACAGAAGCACACACGTTAGACGGGGACTGCCCGCACACGCACACAGCCGAGACGTTTGGGTTGTTCATATGGCACGCGCGCACGCACACACATCCATATCCGGACTGCACATTCCAGTGGGTCCTTTCCCGGATTGGCGTAATATCCATCCAGGAGGAAGGAGGCATCTGTCTTGCCGGAGCTGAAATGAAAGTAGCAAACTGGGAACGAAATTCTATCAGGGCTTCCCTCCCATCCGTTGGTACTGTATTCCTCTTACCTTGTCAGCCAGGGGTTTGGTTACAAGCTGTGACATGTAGTTAACCACCCTGGCATCACTCTTTCTTTCTTTCTTTCTTTCTTTCTTTCTTTCTTTCTTTCTTTCTTTCTTTCTTTCTTTCTTTCTTTCTTTCTTTCTTTCTTTCTTTCTTTCTTAAATCAAGTGATTCTTTTTTGTCTTCCCTGACAGGGCTTTTTGGATGGTTCTCTGTGCATTAAGGTTTCACCTAGGTACTGTACATTGTTTTGTTGGGGAATCTTCCCAGCTGAGGATAAAGCTGGAAAGTGGTTCATATGCATTTCCTGATTTGCGCCTGTGGTTTTGAAGGAGCTGCTTTGGAAATCTAGATACAGTTTAAGCTGGTGCCGCAACGTCTCATGTCACTGCAAAGCAAAGCTTTTTATTGCGGGACCACTTAATATCTATGAAACGTAATAGAGAGATGAGGCAGGTTGAGGAATTGTTTTAAAGCTAATACTTGGAAACATTTTTTTTTTTAAACTGTGCATGTTGTTGTTGGGAATGCTTAATTTTGCATGTCAGACAGTAAAAATATGGATGCATCAAATGGTTCTGTGGTCCAGAGATGTCCCAAGAGATTGTTATAGAAGTGGCTGCCTGCTGTAAACTATCAAAGGAATTATACATGCAACTTTTTAAAAGAGAGACTCAGATGATAAGCATCCACTGAGAAGTCTGTACTTAGGGAATGTCAGTACTTGCAGAATTGGCTTGTGCTTCCCCCCACATTTCTTTTATGGGGGTTCTTACCTTGGCTTTACCTTTTGGTAGAGCATATGCTGATGGGATGAGCTGGGAAAGTGAGTTCTGTTCTTTGGTGTAGATTTTTATGTGTCTAGGTAGATGAATTTCCTATGTCAGTGGAATGATTTTAATGGAGTGTTGTGTGGGGTTATATTAATACCAAAGCCAACAGTCTTATGTGTGTTACTTTCAACTTTTGACCTTTAATTCTTGAAAGTTTTTCAGAGTGCATCTTCCAGTGTGTAAATCAGGGACAGGGGACATGGTATGTTGTTGAACTTCAACTCACACCATCCTTTGCCATTGGCTGTTCTGACTGGGGCTGGATGGAGATGAGGGACCACAAGTCCCTTGGAGTTAGTGGTGCCAGTGGTACAATTATTTACTGAGCAATTTCCAGTACAGTTCTATTCATGTCTACTCAAACTCATACATCGCTTAACTGGAGCTTAGTCACAGGTCAGTGGGTATAGGATTGCATCCTTAATGTGGTAAGGAAAGGAACTTCAGGTGTTGTGAAATGTTACTACGGTACTTTAGAATGGGTACTTTTGCTTGCTTTTAGTGTCTGCGTTTATTAATATGAATTAATAATTTAATTGCAAGTCTCCTGAAAAATAAAGGCATAGGAAGTATCTCAGGCAGTTTTTATATCTGCTGGAAGCTGCCCAGAGTGGCTGCAGCAACCCAAGCAGATGGGCAGAGTATAAGAATGATAATGTCAAAGAACTAATTTTGCATTTAAGTATCTGACAGTCCTACATATGTTTACATAACACAGCCCAGCACTGTATTAAATGGAACTTACTCCCAGGTAAGGTGCATAGGATTGCAATCTATGGGGTTACAGTCAACTAAATTCTACTCAAAGTAGACCCATTGAAATTAATAGAACACTAACATTTGTTTATTTTGAACAGGAGTAGCTTTGAGTGCAACCCTAAGAATATGATTACTTGTAACTATAGATTAATGTAGTGAAGAGACTGGCTTTTGGGAGAAGGGTTCTAAATTGGCACGGTTTCAACTTTTTCCTATTTCTGATTGCTAGGGTAACATGTCAAAGTGATTATCACAGTACAATCCTATACATGTCTACTCAGAAGTAAGTGAGCTCAGTGGGATTTATTGTCAAGGCAAGTGGTATAGAATTGCAGCCTGTCTATTTAACAGAAGGTTTATATTCCAGTTAGCGCTGCTGCTAATTATATTTGTTTGCAGATGGTACAATTGTTTTTCAGGTACTTGGAAGCATGTAAACACTGCCGTTACCCTGTTGCTTGAAATACAGTGGATAGTTTATTGGGCAGGACATTATGGGAGACAGCATATATTAAAACTAGTGAATGTCCCTACTTAGTTGCCAGATGAAATAGTGACAAAATGTTCTGCACGTCTATATCTGTACTGGTGTTTTCAGCACAAAGTATTGAGTTACTGACTGTGAGTGTGCCACAAGATTCTGTAGTATCAAAATCTCAACTGCAATGTATCCTATATGCTTGTATATATGAAGACGTATCTCTTCGCAATGTATTCTGCTGTGACTCCCAGGTCAGTAGATTTGTAGGCATTTCCTTATTCCCTCTCCCTCTCTGTCTTTTATCAGGTGCTATACGCTTCTAATAATATAGAGTTCAATATAAAGTTGGTGGGGGGCCCAGACCTCCAAGGGCAATAACATTGGCATTGATTAGATTTACAGTGTGGGTAACTTTGCTTTTAGGGGACGTGGGTGGCACTGTGGTCTAAACCACAGAGCCTAGGGCTTGCCGATCAGAAGGTCGGCGGTTTGAATCCCCGCAACGGGTAAGCTCCCGTTGCTCAGTCCCTGCTCCTGCCAACCTAGCAGTTCGAAAGCACGTCAAAGTGCAAGTAGATAAATAGGTACAGCTACGGCAGGAAGGTAAACGGCGTTTCCGTGCGCTGCTCTGGTTCGCCAGAAGCGGCTTAGTCATGCTGGCCACATGACCCGCAAGCTGTACGCCGGCTCCCTCGGCCAGTAAAGCGAGATGAGTGCCGCAACACCAGAGTCGTCCACAACTGGACCTAACGGTCAGGGGTCCCTTTACCTTTTTACCTTTGCTTTTAGCTGTTAACGTCCTTTTCCCGCGTTGTGTATTTAGTTGGCGGGTTTGTTTCTTTCCTGAGGGAGGTGGTCTAGCCTGGCTCTGTGTTCAGCTCACCTGCCCTTTCTCCGCAGGGTCAGGATTTGTGCTTCTGTGAAAACTGAGCTACCAAAACTTTAAAGAGTATGAGATGAAGCGATGTGAAAGCTAGTGCGCGTGCTGCCACAGCTGCCCTGCTGCTCTCTTGCCCTGCTGAGGAAACATGCCCAGAGCATCCCGACCCCAGCCCAGCACTTGCCTTAACTCTCTACAGCAGATCTGCTAGTCAGTTCAAGCCAATATATGGAATGCAGACACCTTCCCACTGCCTTCTGGATCTTGTTCACCCTTAGAGTTTCAGGGCCAGCATTGTGACAGGGGCTCTCTGTCATTAGTTATTGCCGAGAGGACAAATTCTATTGTAAGTTTTTTCTATCAGAGTCCCATTTCTCAGTCGTCTTCTTTTTGTTTTTCTGCTTTGCCTTTGGAAACTTTGCCCCTTAGCTTCTCTGTCTCATGAGGCTTAGCTTTCCTGTCGTTGGTCTTCTTGCAGATGTCCATTCTAGCTACTACCATCTCTAAGGCAGATGGGGACTTTTGATCCCATCCAAACCAACCACTTGATGCCTTTTAAAGGAGGGGGCATCTTTATGTCTAGGATAGGCTAGTTTTCCTTATGGTTTTTTTGAGTCATCATAGCAGCTTATCCAATTGCTGTGTGTTTTCACCACCAAGGCATATTACAGTAATGGTTTTCTTTTTTTTTTTTTAATTTTTTATTGATTTTTCCAACACATAATAAAAGACAAACACATTACAAAACAAAAACATACACCACATTAAACATATACCGACTTCCCCGTACCTCCCTTTCGCTGCATCCTTATTCCAAAGTTCTTTAGCAACCCTTTAATCAGTTTATCTATTGATTCCCTTTCATTAAATTTCTTTAAACTTAATATTTACAGCTGTATTTCTCTACTTCTTACCCCTTGACATCTCAACACTCCTCAATTTTACAACAGTTTTTAAGATATAATTTAAACTTCTTCCAGTCCTCTTCCACTGTCTCTTTCCCCTGATCTCGGATTCTGCCGGTCATCTCTGCTAGTCCCATGAAGAAGTGGTTTTCTAATATTCTCTCTTCAGACTGATTTGTAGCATTCCTGGAAAAGTTAAACTTTTGAGCATGGTGCTTGGAGGTACTTGAGGTTGTGCCTGTGCTTTATCATTTTTTTCCTACCTGATTTTTGTGCGTGCTGGTTCTTTAAAATCTACGTTCTGACTTCTGTGTAAATATTATTGGAACTGTGCACCATATGTGGAAGTATATAAAGCCATTCGTATGCTGTTGGTGGGTTCTTGTTCTCGGTTTGGATTTCTTAACATTGTTTTTATTTTAGTGTTAATTCAAGATTAAGGAAAATAATTCAAGGGGAATATTTGCACTTGACATAACGTATAACCTCTTCTATAGCATTTGCTTCTTGGTGGGTGAGTGCTATACTTGAAAGGCCTATGGTTTGGGAGTAGCATCATTCGTGTATGTTATTATCCACAAGGGAGACAACACATTTTGAAAGGTTTTCAGGCAATTATTCCAGGCTTGGTCTATATAACTGTTGAATTTGCCAGTGGCACCCAGCCAACATCAGCTGTTTATTAAATGACCTGATGCCAGTGAACTGGTGCATCCGCTGTTAAGAATCCAACCTGTCTTGTCTAAAAGTTCTTATACACATTTCCCCTCCTTTCCCCCAAATAATTGCTGTTTCTAAGAATAGCCTGTTTGCCTTGGAGATTGACCAGGTAACAGATTTCTAACATAGATGCACCTTTTTCTTGTTCGTAATAAACAACACAAGAAAGAACACAATCCTCTGTCCCTGAATGCAAGATCCTTGTAGGTTTTGTGCACTCAAGTAAGAGGAAATAATTAGGGTGATGCTAAAACATAGTTAAACCATTTTATACATATTTATGTATCTGTATTCGTGCTTTTTAAATGTAATGTTTGTATGATACTTATGTGGAATTGGCTTGCAACATTTTGTGCTATTATTAATAAAAAAGGAACATTATCAACAGATGGCACATCCAACATCTTGTGTTTCACACATTCACTGAAAAAGAGGGAAAGGATAAGAAGGTCAGATTTCACAATAGAAGGAAGAGGAGATAATGTGTACAGGCCATCTTACCTCTGATACCATCCTTGTTCCCTAGTTCTGAAATGTCCCCTAACAATTAATCAAGGCAATGATGGATGTCATTTTCTAGGCTTTCCGCAGAAGTTGGTAGTTGCGTCTGCATTATAAATCCAGCTGCATGAATATTTTGTTAAGAGATGCTTGGGATGTATGAGTTCATCTAAAGCATTAATGCCATTGATTTAATTGCACTAAAGCCAAAGAGAAGATGTTATCACGTTTATTTACAATTTTAAAAAAGAATTTAATAAAGAAAGGATTGTGTCTGTGCAGTACTTGCCTTATTGTTTATGATATCTCTTACAAATGGTGCCACTGCTTCACATACCATTTTCTTTTGGGTCTCCACTGTGCTATGAAGATAGCTGTAGTTGCGTACAGCTGAATAAAAGTTTTGATTCTATTGCTTAACAGCCTTTGATTGCCACAGGTGTACTTTATATTTTACCTCTGTTTCCTAAATTATCAATCAATCAATCAATCAATCAATCAATCTTTATTACGGTCCAGAGACCCAACCTAAATTATCCATATGTATCATGCAGTGTCGCTGTAAGGCAGG
The DNA here is from genome assembly GCF_964234715.1 of Podarcis melisellensis. Lineage (NCBI taxonomy): Eukaryota > Metazoa > Chordata > Lepidosauria > Squamata > Lacertidae > Podarcis > Podarcis melisellensis. The sequence continues at coordinate 49,542,390 of NC_138539.1, forward strand.
AGTGGGGTACATTTTTCAGCCTACAGGTCCCATCCCCTAGTGAGTACCTTGCAAGGAGCAGTGGCTAAGGCAATGGATGTGACTGCTGCTTTAGTACAGTAGCCTGACATCCAGCTTGTAATCATCTCCATCCCTTCATCCAGGCAAGCACAAGGCAGTATTGCAGTTCAAGGACTCATCTAGCTGAAGAAGAGAACTGGAGGGAGTTGTGGAGCAGGGTCAGTGAAGTTTGGCCCATGGAGGATATATGGCTTGCTGAGAGACCTGGGGGGCCAGCTAGAGATGCCTGGAGGGCTGTATATGACACCTAGGTCCAGCCCTGCTGTAAGGCTTTCAGTATTTTGGTTACTTGAGGAGCTGGTAGAGCTTAATCATGCCAAGTGCTGGAGATACCTATAGATCTGTCCAAATTCTTCTTTTCTGAGGGAAATGGTTTGGAGTGTTGCTTAACAGGCATTGTTAAATTGCTTAAAATTCTTATAGGAGTATTTGAAGTTTCTAACTGAACAAGACCTAGTAGGGCATCCTGGTCCTAAAGCTAAAATAGTTGCTTGAGATGGCATTATTCACCAGCAGCTCAATTACCAGTGTTGAGTGGGGAGTTATCTGAATGGTGGGGTGGGTGTCATGGGTAATCCATATTCTGGCCTTGGTCCAGTATATCTGAAGGAGCATCTCCACCCCCATCGTTCTACCCGGACACTGAGGTCCAGCACCGAGGGCCTTCTAGTGGTTCCCTCACTGCTAGAAGCCAAGTTACAGGGAACCAGGCAGAGGGCCTTCTCGGTAGTGGCTCCTTCCCTGTAGAACACTCTCCCACCAGATGTCAAAGAGAATAACAACTACCAGACTTTCAGAAGACATCTGAAGGCAGCCCTGTTTAGGGAAGTTTTTAATGTTTGATGTATTATAGTATTTTAATTTTTTTTGGAAGCCGCCCAGAGTGGCTGGGGAAGCCCAGCCAGATGGGTGGGGTATAAATAAATAAATAAATAAATAAATAAATAAATATAATAATAATAATAATAATAATAATAGAAGAAACTGATGTCAGTAGTAAAATTGGCTGGTTTTTAAAAGATGCATGTTATATTGTAATATATCTGCCAGCACATATATAAGAAAATGAAAACCATCCCTTTTGAGTATATGCCAGCACTTATGTCTCATTCCTTTTCTTTTGCAAAACCTATGCAACATGACATGTCCCCCATTTGAAAGTACAACTTGAGTAAATCTTTTGCTGAACTTGTTGTTCTTACAGGTTTGGAAAGGATGAAGAACTGAAGGGTAATTTCTGTGTTGATTGGCAACGGAGAGCTTTTTTAGATGAAGTATGGTTACGCTGTGCCAAATGGTTGACTTTTCTAGAAGGAAAAAACTCCAAAGGTTATGTGAAAAGTACTCTGGTTAATATATTGGCATTCCCAGAACCCACTAAAACTTGGGCAGGTTGCCAGATACCACTTAATGAGGATGCAGAATGTCTGGCACAAATCTGCATAAACACAAAAGAATTTCAGAAAAGGGAGTTTGTGAGTGTAAGTTGCATATCTCTGACTACGATTAATTTTTAATTACTATACTTTTGCACTTAAGATAGATGGAAGTCTTTCCAATTAGATTGAGCATTGCATACACAACATTTTGTGTCTTTCTGTTTTTGCCTCTCATTTATATTGTTTGTGGGGAAGTGGAATCAGAGCTGGATGTGTTCTCCAAGCCCACAACCACAGTGTGCTCACACACACACACACACAGAACAATGGGCTGGATTCAGGATTAGGCTGCACTCCTAATCCTGTTTACCTGTGAGTAAGCACCGCTGCATTCAGTAGGACTTACTGCTGCATAGACATGGTTAAGATTATGCTGTTAGACATGCTTAGAACAGACCCAATGGAATCAAATTAGTCATCATGACTAGCTTAATGCCGTATCCTGAGCTTTCCTTTAAAAACAACAGCAAGTAAGTTCTAGCCCTTAATGCCACAAATAAATAGTGTTTTTTTTTTAAAAAGGGTGGAGCCTGCTAAAATATTAGATGTGGATGTGGTAGGCTGGCTGAGCAGGGTTTCCAGTGTTCAGATATGACTTTTGTATCCTGCATACTCTCTTTGCCCTTTGAAATAAGCAGCAATTAAGTGAAATATACTCTGATTTTTTTAAATCTGCATAATGTCTCTAAGTTGCAGGAATCTCAGTCGGAAGGTCCCAGGTTCATTCCTTGGCACCGCCAGGTACGGTTGGAAGAGACACCTGCCTGAAATCCTGTCAGTCAGGGTAGACAACACTGAGCAAGGTGGACCAATGACTTGACTTGGTATAAGGCAGCTTCCTATGTTCTTAAATAATACTGGGAAAGACTTCTGATTTGAGTCACAAGTAGGGCTGAGCTGAAACTTTTCATTGTTTTGCTTCTCCCCCAACCCTTGAAAGTAGCAGTGAGGTAGTGGAGGGGCTCCCCCTGCACCCTGAAATTGCTACCTCGGAGTTGAAAAGCATAACAATGAGCTCAACCCCACCAGCAAGTCAGTACTATTTCCATTTTACGGATGCGTGGCTGAAGCTGAGAGAGAATAGCTTGCCAGGTTTTCCTTAGCGCCGACGCCCCCTCCCCTCCACCACTGCAACATCCCATGCCAAGTACACCCAGTCACAGCTATGGGTTGCAGTGAGTTTGATGAAATCTTTTTATTCACTTATGCATTTAAGAAACGGTAGGTTTTGTCAGACTGTTTATATGACAGTGCAAGTCTGTGCTTGCCAAGATCCAGACAGTCTGTTAATGTTACATGCCGGGATAAATAAATTACAGTGTCTGAGACAGAAACGCTCTCGCATTTGGTGCAAACCTGTGATGTGTCCCTACAGAGATCTGCTGGCATCTCAGATTGTAACAGGGTCAGGTAACATCAGCACCTATTTATTAATTTATGGTTTGATAACCTACCCTATCCCCAAAAGCGCTGGTGATATTTGTAAGCGATATTTTATAAAATAGATGAACACGTGTTTTTTAATGCAGCAATTTTTAGAATGATTGCTAAAGTGATCATGCTGCTTACATCTAACCAATTAAATAACCTTAAGAAATCTTACATCACTATGAGGAGATGCTTAGGTTTGAAATTTGGCAAACCTGCTGGAGAGCAGAGTCCAGAGCCAGAGTATCGTTTTTGATGAATGGAGAGTGGTGCCGTGAGGCAATCTGAGTTGTCTTTGGGAATGTGTGGAAGGACGCGGCAGGTCAGGTAGCCTTCATGGCTGTTCTTATTCTTCCAGGTTCTGCTCCCATGGTAACTTGAGCACTGTGCTCTTCTGTCACATCTGTATAGGTTGCTGGTGAGGGGCAAATGTGACAATTGCTATAGACTTTCCCAGTGGAAGTGCTAACTGTAGACCATTGCTAAAGTGCTAATGTGAATCCTCTCCCCCCACCACTGGCGGGCAAAAAAATTAAAAATCTGCAAGAGAATCAGGAGGTCTTTCTTCAAGGGTAGGAACGTAGGAAGCTGACAAATTGGATGTCCTTCTGTTTTGGGGTACTATATATGATATTACTCTTGGGATACTGCAAACTTTATTCAGTAGCTTGCAAGGCCATTGTAGTTTAATACAATAATATGTGGTTGCCGTAGAACCAAACTACTTGTATTATTAACTGTGAGAATGCATTCGTTTTATTTTATTTTTTTATTTAAACAAAAAAAAAAGCCAGATCTGGGGGCTTCGTGAGGATTGGGACCGCATCTGTGCCATACAGCATGTGTCTGTGTTGTGTGTGTGAGTTAACCCCTTACCTCTACACTGTGGTAAAATCTCCTCACCCCATCCCAAAGTTCTGACATCTTACACTGCAGAGGGAATATCAGCTTTGGAGCCCATTTTTTCCAGTACTTAATGGAATCTATAATGGGACATAGGGTTGTTTTGTCACATAGAATACATATGAATTAAAAATATAATTATCACAAGGCTTCCATGGGTGAATAGGAAGTTTCATGGTGTCCTGGTTGCCCAAATATCCATTTTATCTGTAGCATTTCTTTACTCTTTTTCAGCTTCTATCATTACTGTTTGTTGTAGCTACACCTTTTTATTTCTGTAGCAGAAATCCCACCTTAGCCTTCTCCAAAATATGTTAGAAAAGCCTATTTTTATGGTATAGTCGTGCTGACACTGTACACTTTTGGTTTCTCACTAGGGAATTGTTTGTGTTTTTCCCCTTACCCACGGGGAAGCTCTGTGACTTAGAGACAGGAAAGCTATTACAGAACAACATCTCTGACACCTTTCTTTTACCAGTGAGCTTGGGGTAAGAGGTGTTGCAGTATGTGCATTAATTGAACAAAATTTTCATTCTGACTTCTTAAATGTGAGATCTTGGGGAAAACTGCATAAGGTTTCCTTCTACTCAAGGAGATGGATAAAACCACTGTATGTGAACTTGCCCTAAAAGTAAACTCTTGTATTAGAATGAACAACTCACTGGCTCTCTTACCAATGCCTTTTACTTAAAATTTCCAGCTGAGACCTCATTTTTGGCTGAAAGCATCTTGTAACTTCTTCCAGCAGCAGTCCCCAAATATGTGTACTGATCATAGCTGATACTGAAATGGCTATTGGAATTTACAGAGTGCTTTGATCAAAGTAGTCCAGATGTGGCACAATTCTTGCCAATGAATGGTCAAGTTGGATCTTTCTCCCAATTACTTGTGTCTGAATATGCTTTTCAGGACTCCTTATTTCATGGTTGTGTCACTAGGCCTGCTGGTGTAAGTTAAGTCCGATGTAAAGTTACACCAGATACAAACCTTACTTAGTATCAGGGCTGCTGCTGGCCACATGACTGAGGTGAACAGACTTAGGATCCAGCCTGAGTCTTTCCCTCTGGTCCTGCCCCCACCATGCCCCCAGAACTCCCCTTTTTTGACCTCAGCTGAACCCCTGTTGAGTTGGGGTGCGCAGGTTATTTTGATGTATCTATGAGCCAGGAATCCGCTGGATCCTAACCTTCTCGTTCTGGCATTTCTTGCCATAAGACTGTCATCTTAATGTTACTAAGCATGATCTTTGATTACAATTTTTATTTCTGTTTTTGTTATATTGTTATAATATTGCTTTATATTCTGTACGCAAGATATTTTAAAAAACAACAACATTTAACAGAAAGGGTACGTGAAAGAAAACAACGTGAGAAATTACATAACTTTTAACATAACGTGGTCCTCCTTTATTACATTGCATCAAAGAAAGAACATGCATTTGAACCACCTAAGACACATGGGAGCATTTGGAATGATATTTTTTAAACCAGCAACTGTAGAAATAATTTGTTATTTGATTATAATTAATTTAATTAATTTAATTTTTAATTTAATTTTTTTTATTTATACTCCACCCTTCCCGGTTCAAAAACCAGGCTCAGGGCGGCTAACAACAAATTAAAAACCCTTTAATTGTAAAAGCAGTATAAAATACAGTATAAAAACATGAATAACAATAAAATTCAAAAATCAAAAATCAAAATTAGAAATTCAAAAAAGGAAAAGAAAAAAGTTTCACCTGCTACGTTTCTGATAATAATAAAAATAATGAAAGCTTTTTCATTATTATATTATATTACTAATGTAATTACCTGGACGTAGTTGGGGCTGTATTTGATTGCTTGTATTTGATTATATCTTGTTCTTATATTCAACTAATAAGATATTCAAAACAACAACAACAACATAAAAGGATCTTTCAGAGTCCATTGGTGTTACTCCCAAATGGAGTAGAAAGGCTGCTTTGTATGGAAGTAATCACCCTCCACTCGGATCAAAAGTGGGTCAGTCCCATAAATTTGTAAATGTCTCTGTATGTTTATACAAATGATAAAAAAACTGAATGAAAATGCTTTGTAGTAATGAATGGCTGCTAAAGAGTTCTGAACTTCTTAAATGTAGGGCACATAATAGAAAAATGCATGTTTAAATGAAATTATTGTCAGCGTGATTCCTCTGGAACAATTATTTCACCTTTCAAAATATCTCTTTAGAAGTCTGCTTGCTGACATTGCATAATTTTGGTTCCAAGTTTGTTTTTTTAAGAGAAAATAAAGTAAATGACATGCTACAGAATGCACTCGTTTTCTGAACACCACTTTCTGAGTTGAAACCCTAGGTAGCTGGATAAACAAGTCATGTTTTAATTAGCTATGCCTCTTTTCAGCAAGATTATGTCAGAATATAAAATCAGCAGATTAATTAGGATTTGATTAAGGCTGCACTGGTATATGCAATTGTAAAATTGCCTCTGTAATAAGTTTTGTTCTAAGGTGCCACAAACGTATTCTTCTCATACTGTTAGACTTCTTAATAGCATGTATTTAAAATGCATTTAATTGGATGGTTAACAGTATTCACTATGCTTACATTCTCTTTGTATGGAGGGAAAATGGGTACAGATGTGAAGTTTTTCTTTAAAAGAGCCTCTTTTTTAATTATGGGGACTGTAATGGTTAAAATTAAATGGTTACCCACAACGTCATCTTGAAGTATGTTTTGAAGTTTGGGAATAAACTATGCTGATTTGTTAGCATTTAATACCGTTTTCCTTGCAAGGTTGAAGCTAAGCAACAGCTTAAAATGTTTTTAGGTTCCAAACTATGTTTCCTCACCATGATAAAAGAGGCTAACAGTGGAAGCCTGTACATGTCTACTCAGAAGTAAGCCCCACTGAATTCATGGGGCTTACTCCCAGGTACATGAGTATAGGATTCCAGTCGAAAAATGTCAAGCTTATTATATATCAGAAATCTTATATACAGGTTCAGAGAGGTGCTATGACTCAATGAGTGGTCCCTGTTCAATCTTGAGTCAGCCATGAATAAGTTGGATTTCTATTAACAAATTGTTCTCTCTTAGTTGCCCGTTGTCAAAATGGAAATAGTGCTTTGTCAATTGGGATGTGTGTTTAATATCACCCTGCAACTTAATCATACTTTCTTTCTTGTGCTTTTGCGAATGTTAATAACCATGGTTCCCTTCCCTCTTTGCTGTTTTGACTGGAATCAACTATAAGGAATAAAATGAGGGAGAAGGAAATTATGCCAATCAGCACTGGACATGGTCTAGCCAATCATATTTGGCTGTGTCCTGTCTCACTCATGACAAGCAAGGGCAAGGCTTCCTAACACGGGTGATCTTAGCCAATCAGGGATTACTCTAAAAATTAAAAACTTTTGATGTCGTTTCACATCAATTGTAGAAAAATCTCAAAAAGGAGAGGGTACTTTCAACCCAGAAAAGATGTTCCCCTGTTGCACCGCAGCCCTGGTAATAGGCCTAATGTGTGGGCTATAATGGGCTTAAGGCTATAATGCACATAAAGGAACTGGTGTGTTGTAGTGGATGTGCTTTAGTGTTGGGGGTGAGTAGTAGGTGGCCAGGTTTGCTGATGATACTATATTACTCAGGGTTAAAACAAAAAGAAATTGTGAAGAGCTCTGAAAGGTCTAGGCAGTAAATGGCAAATGCAAACAACTATAAAATGACACATGTCAGGGCAAATAAATTCTTATTTTCACATATACCCTCATGGTGTCTGAATTGGCGGTAACTAACCAGGAACAAGATCTTGTGGTTATAGTGGCTAGTTTGCTGAAGATATTGCTCCAGTGTGTGGCAGCTGTGGAAAAGGCAGATTCTATGCTAGGCATCATTAGGAAAGGAATTGAACTCCCTACGCCATCCCAGATGCTGCATTCCAAATGTGGTCACAGTAGGAATATAGTGTACAGTTCTGATCACCTCATCTCAAAAAGGGTATTGTAGTTTCTGAAAATGGCAACCAAAATGATCAAGGGGATGGATCATCTCCCATATAAAGAAAGGCTACAGTGTTTGGGACTTAGAGGAAACATAAGAAAGAAGTGACATGATAGAAGTTTATAAAGTGATGCATGCCATAGAGAAAGTGGACGGGGAAAGGGTATTCTTCTCTTATAACACTAGAATGCGTGGACATCCAGTGAAGCTGAATGCTGAAAGCTTAAGAACAAATAACATGTAAGCACTTCTTTACCCAACACAGAGTTAATGTCTGGAACTCACTTCCATAGGAGGCTGTGATAGCCACTAACTTGGACGGCTTTAAAACGGGATTTGACAGATTTATGGAAGATGAGAGTATTATTGGCTACTAGCCATGATGGCTCTGCTCTTTCTCTGTGGCTGGAGGCAGTATGCTTCTGAATACTAATTGATGGAAAGAGGAGGGGAATGTGCTGTTGTGTTTGGGTCCTGGCTATGTTGAGAACAGGATGCTGAACTAGATGGGCCATTGGCCTGACCTATCAGGCTCTTCTTATGTTTTTGCACCTCCTGATATCTTGAGTTCCTTCCTCTGAGGCAGAGGATCTGTCTTGCACGCAGAAGATCCCAGGTCCAGCCGGTTGTGGGGCTTGAAAAAGCTCAAAATCCTGGAGAACCTGGGATAAAGTAGCATCTTACGTTCTGTGCTCTGACAAACGTCTCCTCGACCTCTGACCTTTTCACGCAGTTTGCCTTCCTCAATGTGGTTGGCTGGTTTTCTCTAATGTCAGCATGGATTGACATGGCTTCTGGCATCCACTGGATTAGATACTTTGATGGAACAGAGGCTCTTGCCAGCCTGGAGCAGGAGCTGAGTGCTTAGGAGAACGACTGAAAGATTTGAAAATCTAAATTCCATTCTGTGAGCAAAATTAGAGATAAAGTTACCTAAGGGTTAGCTAATCTATGATAAGTGATTCACGAATACCTTCTTATGATCTTTTGAAATACAACACTTTTATCCATCTGAGCAACTCTGATTGCTCCCAGATGGGCATTCATATAGGCAAACATAATGGGCAAACTAGACAATCATACACATAGCTTGCAGCCATTTTCATGATTATGATGGCTTGAAAAGTTACTAATATGATCCTGGAAATTACAACCAAAGCAACCATATCTCTGCCCAATTCACGTATAACATTTGTCTATATAAGCACGTCTTTGAATAAGTTAGTGTGACTGCCTCTTTGAAGAAGAAGAAGAAAAATATATACTGTGAATTGCTCACCCATTTTTGTTCAATAGTTTATTTCTCTGGCTGGTTAGGGATATCTTTGAGAGAATGCACTTTCCTCTGCTTGTGCACCTGGGGGTCTATCTGTCAGTTCCAGATCTATTTTGCCCTTAAAGCTTGGGAAATGCAATGTACTTATCCAGTGACATTGATATACTCTGCTTGAGGGTGTTAAATGGTACAAAAGGATATTGATGGTAGGGAGAGGCTCTTTAAGTTTAAGCAGAATTGGCTGTCCGCTTTCACCTCCTAACTTGTATGAGATGCTCAGTAGAACGTAAATGAAATTGTCTGAATGGGAACGGTGCTCTTTTAAATTCTAATTAGTGAATGAATTAAGTAGTAAGAATTTTTATGAGTCACAGTGAATTACAGGTATTATTGACTTGACAGTCTTGCCTACACTAAAAGCAGTGGTTACCCAAGTGGGTCTTCAGCTGCCAGATCAAGCTGAATGACATTAAATAGTCTGATCAGGACTTCATTTTACTTTTAAAAAGTGTTTCTGTACCCTTCTCAATCCTCCTCGTTCCTTTAATGAAGGGAAGCTGAAATAGGGCAGAGTTAAGGAAAGAAGTGGATTCTAGTCTTCTGGGTGGGCTGCAGAATAGGGAAAACTGCTGTTGGCAGGCTTTCAAGTTCTGGTGCCTCATGGCTAGATTCTGAAGTTCTGAATTATACATATATCTTGTGCGTGCCTCATGTAGCATGAGGTTTATTACTAGAATGCAAGCATCATGCACTCAAAAGGAGAAGGACATCTATTGTACACTAGCACTCTTTCTCACAGTACAAACCTTGACCTAATTTCTGTAAACATGTTTCTTTTTTACCCTGTTGCTACAGCATAGGATGCCAGTATTGCTGTGTGCACCCAGCTCAAAAGGCACTTAAAAATTTAAGTGTGTCTTTTCTTTCCTGTTATTTGTGCTGAATTGTAAACTAGCCTTAACTCAGACCTTGAATTCAAGAACCAGCCTTTCTTCCTCGACAGGACACAGAACTGTGCTTGTCAATTTTATCTGCTCCCACTATATTACCCTGCCGTGGGACAACAAGAATGTTGGGCTTGAGAATGTTGCTGGTCTGGGATCAACACTTACCTGAAATGATTGACCAAGGACAGGAAAGTGGGGGCTGGGAGGAAGTCATTAAGAATTTATTTCCTTGGCTCTGTTTGAACAGAGTGTCACCTCTCCAGAGGAGATCTCACCTCTTGGACACTGTTACTTGAGTCCTGCAGTTTGCAGAATGGCTCAGCAAGGGAATATGCTGTAATTGGAGCCCTATGTGGGCATTTTCCTCCATGCAATTTTAATCATGTGGAGGGAAACAGTGGGACTGTGCTAGATAGCTCCAACATCACCATACATGTATTGATGGGAAGGGGTACAGAACAGGGAGTGGGGGTGTTTGCTCTATTCCTGTAGGCTCTCTGTGATGTTAGAACCCTGTGCTGGTTTGGGACCAGATGCCACCGCCCACTCCCCCTATGCCCCATCTCTCAATGTTTTTAAGATTTCATGGACAATTATGCCCAAATAGGGGTTACAGTAATTCTGGATCCTCCCCCTTTTCACAGAATCCTGATGCACAGTGAAGTAAAGTGTCCATTGCTATTACTTCTCAGGCTTTGCCCAATAATTTCACAGGCTGTTCTGTGCTAGTGTGGCTTTTTTCATTCCAGAGGATGAAGCTACTGATTTGTTTTCTCTTGGGCACCACCAGCAGTGCAGATTGTCTGAGGGCAGTATTTGGAATAAAGAGCTAAGCAGCGGTTGGGTGACACAAGATGTCAATTAGTGTTCTACCTAGCTCTAGTCTAGTGCAAGATGAGCTGCTTTCTACTCACCTTATTTGTTGTCTTTGGGTTGCCAACCTGCCAGCACCAACACCCTGATGTGAACCCCACTTTGGACATTAATGCGCAGGTGCAAAAGGCAGGTGACCTTCTTGAACCAATTCACTACTCAAGCCATCATAAAATGCACTCTGAACACAAGAATGGGGGATCAGGTAATTCAGAGTTTTGAGGAAGAAAAAATGACAAAAACCCCCTCAAAAAACCTATTTATTATTTTTTTAAAATCTATCCTGCTCTCATCATAAATGATCTTGAGACGGGTAACAACAATTTAAAATACAGGTATACAAGAGCATAATTAGAAATTAAAACTGCTATTATCTATCACATCTGTCCAATAGCAGTGATCTAAAAAGCAGAGACATCACCTTGCTGACAAATGTCCGTATAGTTAAAGCTATGGTTTTCCCAGTAGTGATGTATGGAAGTGAAAGCTGGACCATAAAGAAGGCTGATCACCGAAGAATTGATGCTTTTGAATTATGGTGCTGGAGGAGACCCCTGAGAGTCCCATTCACTGCTAGAAGATCAAACCTCTCCATTCTTAAGGAAATCAGCTCAGAGTGCTCACTGGAAGGACAGATCCTGAAGCTGAGGCTCTAATACTTTGGCCACCTCATGAGAAGAGAAGACTCCCTGGAAAAGAACCTGATGTTGGGAAAGATTGAGGGCACAAGGAGAAGGGGACGACAGAGGATGAGATGGTTTGGACAGTGTTCTCGAAGCTACCAGCATGAGTTTGAATAAATTGCGGGAGCCAGTGGAAGACAGGAATGCCTGGCGTGCTCTGGTCCATGCAGTCACGAAGAGTCGGACATGACTAAACGACTAAACAACATTATTTCACTGCTTGAGTCACAAAATATCAGGTCACTGGGGCATAGTGGTCTTTTGTCTCAAAATATTGCTGAATGAACACTGTACAGCTGAGAAGCACATTGACTCCAAAGAGAAGTTAAAAACGAATGATGATAGAAACAAAAACCTTCCCCAAAATGTGCAGTGAGCTTGTAGAATTCACCACTTACTGCACCATTGAAAATATCTAATATGCGTTTTAGGAATTCTACATTACAGATTGAATAGCAATAAATGTGCTCTTGGATATGATTTCTTATTTTTTCCTTCGGAAGCTTAACATAGTAAGCTGTGTTCTGGGCAAATGTGGTCTCCCTCCCTGTAACAAAAGTGGAACCTTGAGCTGAAAATGTAAATTCATCTGTCATGGATGCTATAGTTGCTATTCCTTCGTTGCAAGAAGTTGGACTAGTTCGCCCCCAACGTCTCTTTCAACTCTACAATTCTATGAACTGCAAATGTGCATTGATCGTGCGAAAAGAACCAAAAACAACTTGATTGAGTGGGAAGAATTATCTCTTAATCTGAGGTGGGTTACTGGCACCACAAAAATGAATGTTGCAAGTTATTCTTCAAGGTGACTGATTGTCAGTATCCCTTTAACGTCAGAAGGTGCTATGCACAGCCAGCCCCCACCACCTTGGGACTTAATGTAGAAAATGTGGCAAGTGGCTGGCTTGTCAGAAGCACATTTCATGATACTAAGTTCCTTCCAGCTTCAGGTAGCTAAAAGGTAGCTGACAGGGTGAACAATCTTATACTTACTTTACACCAGGGGTGGGGAACCTCTGACCTGCAGGCCAAGTGGCTGTTTTTCTCAAGCTGCACCTAACTGCTCCATACCTGATATCATGCAAAGTCAGGAGTGGGGCAGTTAAGAATAAAGAAATAAATGGGCTCCTTAAAGCACTCTCCCAATTCTTCTTTGGCAATGATGCTTGCTCTCAGCTGATTGGTGGGATTGGCTGAGCTACAGAGTTCCTGAATGGAAACGCCATAGCTCTGCTGATCCCTGTCCAAAGAACGACTTATAAGTGCAATATTCCTTTGCTTTGAATTCGAGCCAGCAGTGCAAAGAATGTTTCTCTGCAGGCATAGCTTGAACTGCAGCTGCAAAAGAGGGGGGGGGACCCCAACCACCTTTGAGTCACCAAATGTCATTTTGACACCACCTGTGAAAATGAACTGTGGAGGTTGGGGGAGGTCCGGATCTGAACCACTAGCTGTTTCCTGCCTTAGACATATCTGGAGATATGTTGCTAGAATGCCTGCAGAAAGGCCACTAAGTATTATGCCTACTCAGCCTGGGAGAGGAGGGGAAAATACCCCAAAGAAAATGCCACCTAGTGGAGTAGACACAGGCTCCTGAGAAGCTCTACCATAGCCCCCCACTGTCTCTGTCAAGGTTTCAGATGTTTGGTTTAAATGTTTTCATTTCAGGAAGCCTTTTCACCATGGAAGCTGTTCTGTTGTTTTAATGGCTGATGTTTTGAATTTTGCACATTGCACGTTTCAATTTTTTGTAAGTTGCCTTAAAACCTAAATGTAAAAAAGCAGGGTAATTTCTTTAAGTAAATGCCACACCAAAGCAACAAAGAAGCAACCTATGTGGCAAAGTGAAAGCTTTTATTGAATAACTTCTGGGATGCAGGAGATCCTAAAAGGAAAAGATACATGTGGGGGTGCCATCTAGCCTTTCCAGCAGTGCTCCTGTGCCTAGGACAGTGGTGCCAGCTGCATGCTAGGAACACCTTAACCTGTTGTACGGTGGTCTGTTATGGAGTTTGCAAGGGAGTAGGAGCCTGCCTGGAACAAGTTAGCTAAGAACCCCATGGAAGAATTGCCAGGAGCGTCCTGGCCATTGCCACTGGTCATGGGGTGGGGCTCCCCATGATCTGTATGAAAGTGGGCATGGAAGAGCCGCTGGTAGAGTATTGTATTCGAAAAATACAGTATTGTTTGTCCTTGAATCTTCCCGTGACACTTGCCATCCTCTCCTGCCACACCACTGTGGCACGTCACTCCCTTTGACAACCTATACTTTCCTACTACAGTCAAACCTTGGCTGTCGAACGTAATCCGTTCCGGAAGCCTGTTTGGCTTGCAGGAGCTTCCTGCACTCAAGCAGAAGCCACATCAGATGTTTGGTTTCCAAAAAGCGTTTGAAAACCGGAGCATTTACTTCCGGGTTTTCGGCATCCGGGAGCTGAAACATTCCAAAACGGAGGTGTTCGGGAGCCGAGGTTTGACTGTGTCTGATTTGTACTTTCATTGGTGTATACCAGTTGTGGTGTGCTGCTATTTGTTCTTCAGTTACACCATATGTTATGCTAAAATCTCTGAAGCAGGATGATGGGATTGGAAACTAGTTCCACCTAGGTATGGTGTAAAGTGCTGTTGGTGGGGGCATGGCCAAGTTTTGAGTGACTGCAGGCTTTGGCATGAGCCTGTTCTTCCTTTGTGCTGCCTATGACTCCACTATATTTTTGTCTGCTTTACAATGACGTATATGGGAAGTCCTACTGACCTGTCTGTCATGCTGGCAGTGAATATAAACTTATGCCACTATAGGCAGCCTTCTGCTGCTTTCTAAAAGCAGGGATGGGGGACATGTGGCCTTCCAGATGTTGCTACCATCCCCAACCATTGGCCACGCTGGCTGGGACCGATGAGAATTGGAGTTCAGTAACATCTGGAGGGCACTAGGTTCCCCATTTCTGTCCTAAAGCATCTCAGCCAGCAGATCTTGAGTATAGGATTGCAGCCTAAAGTACTTGAACAAACCATTCTAAGATTGGCATGTAAATTTCAATCCAACTGTCTCATGTTGGGAAAATAGGTCTATAGAATATTGTAAGATGCTATTAGGCCTAAGATGCAAATAGGTAGTAGTTGCCATATAAATGCTGTGAATGCCTTGGAATACTATCTCAAGCTCAGTTGGTACTGATTTGGACAAATCAGGGCTCCTCTGAATTGTTTCAGGTAAATTTATTCTGTACACATGTTGGAAATGTTATTACATTTTTGTTTTGTGTTGATTTCAGTGAAACACAAGCTATTATTTGGTTGTAGACAAGGCCATTCTAACAAACTTTTGATATTGACTTTATGACACGTTGCTTACAGATAAAGAGGATTTTTTGAAGTGGAAGGCGTTGTCTTGACAACCAAACTCCAGCTAAGAATAGGAACTGAAATTAAAAGCCCAAATTTGCTATAAATTCATCTAAGTTGGTTCAGTCTTGTTCTGGAATTTGAGTGCAGATTTCAAAAGTCAGATCATGTTGTGTGCTTGTTCATTTGATTCCATACACTACTTATTTTAAACCTAAATTTTCACAGTATCAAATCAATTCTTGGAATTTTGTGTTTATGCTATAATTGATTCTGTGATGTTTTGTATAATGAGAAACCCCCAATTCCAACAGGATGCTTTTGGGATTAAGAACTGGAATTGAATTCACTTACATTAAAATTTAAGGGTGGAATTCAGTTTTGTGCTATGACAAACTTTCTGTCTGCGCAAGCCTTTTAGCTTACCAGATGGAATGATCCCTTCTTTTTCCACTCACCCACCCCATTTTGGGGTTCTTTGCCCCCCAAGCCAATTTTGAGAGGAGGTGATCAAGATGGCTGCCAACCTCTCAGGCAGGATGAGGCAGCTGCTCTCACTGTATTACTGTTTTATTGCCCTATTTTGTGTTCTATTTTATTGTTTTGCTTCCTTGTTATCTCGCTGGTCTAATGTATTCGCACTAACTGCAACTTACCAGATGAGAAAACCCAACTGAAAAACTGCCAAGAAAACTGCTAGGATAGGAGAAGTGCTGGGCTGAGAGAAACACAGGGCGAGTCAGTGTTTTACTGATCAGGTGAGGAGGAAAAGAAACGATATAATTAACCCCTCTCCACTTTGTTGGATATAACTCTTTGTGGGACTCTGTGCAAGCTTGGCTTAATGCTTTGCTCTGTTACCTTCCCGAGTGGTTGACCAATATGGTGTATGCAAGGAAGGCATTTAAAGCCCTGGGAATTATGCCAAACTTTGCAAGCAGTTCTCCTGAACCTCGGAGAAGACAAAGTAAAATCATAGTTTTACCTTCAGGAGAGCAAAAAAGAGTCAAGCAAGCTGATACAAGATGAAGTATCCCCTATACTTCCTGCTTTGGAGTGGTCAATAAATCTTAAAGGGGACATGCAAGAACCCAGGAATATAAGAAAGTTCCTTCAATAAATTTGGCACTAGAATTGGCCTTGGCAAAGGACATAAACAAGGCCAATTTGAGAAATAAATTGGGGCAAACCGACAAGCTTATACAGAGGTCGTCTTTTGAGCTCAGTAAAAGCCCACCCAGACAACAAGCCATTTCTAAATGCACACAAACAGAGAGACACTCAACTCCAGGATCAGCTTCATATGGTTTGCTCAGAATTATTTCTCATCAAAAACTTCCTTACAGAAAGCAATGGGCTGCTTACAACATTAGTGGAAAATTTTACAATTCAAGAGAGAGCTTTAGAGTCGAAAGATACTGAAAGGACATCTAGACAACCCCAGCTTGTAATCAATTACAGAAGCTTTACAAGTTGATACCAACGGATTCCACTCTGGACACAAATAAGCCTACATTCAAAACCCATAGGAAAAAAGGGAAAAGGAAGAAGACAGCAGCAAATGTTGCTAAACCACAACAAACGGTAGAGATGGAAAATAAAACAGATGCCTCAGTTTAGGTTGCTGCTCTGACTCCAGGAGGGAAAGCACAAGGGAAACAGGATACTATCCGCAAAATTGAACTTGATCCAATAACCCAGAGGCCCAATGTGACTTTCATCAGGAAAAAAGGTGGAATTTGGTGATGATTCCACAAAAACCAGTTATCGCAAATTATCCTAAACCGACTCCCATCACAGAGATGTCCTAGTGATATTGATTTACAAAGAGTCTGTAATAAAATATTTGTTGAGGGATGATATTCCTGAAACTACCAAGATTGTTTCAGGGTACTTAGCCGAGACCTTTAAAGCTAAATCTAAAGTTGCCTGATTTATTCATTGGTGGCTATCTAGTCTTTTATATATTGTGTATGTTTGGAGTATCAATGTATTTGGATGACTGTATGATTTTACTGTTTTAACTTATGCCAATAAAGACTACTACTACTAGTAGTAGTAGTAGTAGTAATGTATTGGCCTGAAGATAAGCCTCACTCCCCCCCCCCCAAATTCCGACCGTGAAAAGTTAAAGTGTGGCTTAAATTCACCACCTTACAAAAATTGTTGTTTACGGTATCGCTGCTGAAACAGACAGTGTAAAACGGAACGGGTGTGAGTGCCTGCGAAATTTTAAGAGAGCGGCTTATATTCGGGTATTGTCTTTTCTCCCCTTTCCTCTTGAATTTTAAAGGTGTGGCTTATATTTGGGTGCAGCTTATATTCAGGCCAATACGATAATAGAGAGGAGAAGGGGAAGCCTTGTTTTGCAAGCAGACGTCATTGTGCAGAGCTTCCACTTCCAAGGTTCATTTGGTTAATCCCGTACTAAATATCTATTGTAGTAAATACTCGTTCTTTTCTGATGGATATCTGCCGGTAATTAACTGATGAAACTTCCAGGTTTACACTGGGTGCAATCCTGAGGAGGATACCACTTTTCAATGCACCCCATGTTAGCCCTGCCACTGATAAAACCTTGCATATAGAAAACCACTACATTTAGGGGCAAATTCTAAGTAAGACTTAATCCTCTTACGCTAGTTTTCTATTTCAGGGAATTTTTATCACAGGAGAGATACAAAAGTGGTATCTTCCACCCCACCTGTAGTTTAACATTGTGCAACTGATTTTACCACTTGAGGACTCTCCCATCTTTATTTGGCGGTGAGTGAAAACAGGCATGAAGGAGACCATTGTCATCTTGTATTAATTAAAAATAGTAACCATTTTTTTTAAGTGATATTAGATAAACTGTATGTAGTCTAGTCACAATATATAAGCACACATGTTGTTGATCAAAATTTAGCTAATAGCGCAGAGAGCTAGAGAGCATGATAACAGCTGAAGAAAGCAATAGCTAAGCCTACCAAGTTCCTGGCAATTCCTTTAAAATTTTGATAAGACCTTAGAAATGGTTCTACCATACATATACGTCACATCCTGGAAGAGTGACCTCCGTTCCAGGAGGTACTCAATGAGATTGTTTTTTCCTTACTTCCTGATGATAAATCGGTTACAGTTATTGGTGGATAGAACCACCCAGCAAATTTCAGCTCACACTAGATGTCACTGTTCAGTTACACCACTATGTAGTGAAGTTTTGGATATTTCTTTCTCTTAATTTGAAAAAGAAAACCCAGAAAGAACAATGTTATTACTGTATGTGTTCAAAGTCAACATAATACTATTAAAAAACCCTGAACAGTTCTGTGTCTTTATTATTATTATTATTATTATTATTATTATTATTATTATTATTATTTAGTCCTGACAGTGGCTGTACTATACTTCAAAAATAATCATGGGTAAGTTCTGTTGCTAAGTTACATATAGTGGTGCTTCTGACTGAATGTGGTAAAACAACATATAAAATAATTGTCAAAACAAAAGATACCTGAAAAGGTAAACCATTAGAGCCTGTTAGACATTTTGGAATGAATCCTTTGTGGTGGTGGTTGTTGTTGTTTTGTTTTGCCATTGTAGCAAGATGATCAGTTTACTAAGCAACACTTAAAATAATTGACTAAAAGTCACTGTTTGAGGAACACTGTTGCTTACAGTATATGATGGCGTTTGATGCCTGGGTGCTTGTGGAGAGGGAAGCTTATAGTTGCAACCAGTGCTTGAAATGGAAGTTGGGGGAGCCGGAAATAGGATGGTTTCATTTCAAATGAGGCCAGGTTCAATTATCTCTATTGAAAACAACTTGGATGATTTTAGATCTTCTTGAAAATAGATGGGATAACATCCTATTCCACTTCAAATACTGGTTGTAATTCAGGCGTTTTGTTCAGAATAATTTTGTTAAGGCCTGTGAAAGAGACTTCTTTTTAAAAACATCCAGCGATTTATTTATTTAATACCCAGTAAGAAGGTATTGCTAAATGCTCCTAAGAAATTGTGCAGGGGATCTGCCCTGTGTTTCGCTTTGCCCAGAAGCATTTTGTCTAGCCTGCATTAATATGTAAAATAATTCTGTTATGAGCCAGCCCTCACCATTAATGAAAAATGAGTGACCCACTTATAAACCAGCCATGCCATTTTCCTTTGCATTCTGCCTCTGGAGAAGCTTTAAATAAGATTTCTGGATATGTGTAAATCTGATAAAGTTGGCATATGCTCAAGCAAACAACAAGAGAAGAAAAAAAAAATCTCTTTCAATATGGGCTGAGAATGGTCCTTAAAATAAAACACACTTATTTACACTTAAATTCTTTCTTTGTTGCACTATAGCAGTGGAAACTAATATCTTGCCATTTTGTTTGTTTGTTCAAGGTGCAGTTTGATTTGTCTCCTCAGCCAGGATAAGTGTTTCATCTTCTCCAATTAGCACTACTAGTGTTTGCTTTGAAACTTAAATAGTATGCATATGTGATCTGCAGAGAAAATGAACAATCTTTCTTGTTTCCCGTGTAACAACAAAGACCCCCCCCTTTTCAAAAACTCAGGTGAAAGGGGCTTTAAAAGCTTTAAAAGTTATTTTGGAAAACATTATGATTAATCCTGTGTGCCGTTATTACGTTGGTATTGCAGAAGTGTGCGAGGATTGAACACATTTTTTAAAAGCATACAGTGGATGATGCAGAATTGCAAATGACATGTCTGCTGTTCTATTTCCAGAAGAGCCAAACTGAGTTTTTCTGAGCACCTTGTCTCTAAAAGTATCTGTTTTGCCTGAGAAGGTAAGCTAGCACAGGGCTGGTCGAAGGACAAACAGACCCTGGTGGCATAGGGAAACTGTGGTTCTCCAGATGTTGTTGGTTCCATCTCCTACCTGCCCATTGTCAGGGATAATGAGAGATGTAGTCCTGTAACATTTGGAGGGCTGTACATGTTCCCTGTCCTTGCTATCTAGGTATGGACAAAAGAAATGCCCCCACCTTCAGTTCAGCAGGCGTGAGACATATGGAAAATAGTAACACCCTATCTCCACCTGCTTCCAATCTAACTAAAGTCTCCACAGCCTCCAAAGGCAAAGCATTGTACAGGAAAATCCCATACTCACCTACAAATTCCTCATTTCTTTTTCTTGCACCTCCCTGAACCACACCTCTTCGTCTGTAAAGTCTTCAGTGACAAAGTCTATAACTGCCTGGAACCCTTCGCTGTCTTGGTCTTTCTCTTTCTCAGCATTCCTGAGCTGCATTCGATTTCCTCTGCAGTCTCTAATTCTTCTGAGTCTCCCACTTCTCTTTCCTAAGCTCCTAAGTTGCTGACAGGTGAATCTTGCATCCTGGAAAAAAATCTCATAATTAACGCTTTCCACTGCTTTCCACTGCTCCCTGAGTACCTTTATGAGGGCTCTCCTCTATCTAGACTATGCTTGGCAGTCTTCTGATTCTCACTTCTGGTGTTAAATGCAACTGCTGGAGCCTACTGCTAGTCTCTGCTGGTACAAGCAGCATCAGACTGGAAAGGTGAGGAGATGGACCATTGGATAGTAGTAGTTAGTAGTAGTAGCAGCAGTAATAATAATAATAATAATAATAATAATAATAATAATAATATTCCACCCATCTGACAGGGTCCACCAATATCAGCACTGCATCATCTGTGACAGGGAGAAAGGTAAGAGGGAGGACTGTCCAGCTCCAAATCTCGTGATACCAGGAAATCCTGTCATTGTGAGATTCCATGTTTCAAGTATTGGGATCTCAATACTTGGAACAGAGATTGGCCTTTGTGTCTGGAGTCCTAAGGGGAGGTACCAGCACACCCACTGCCTCACCTGCAGACTTAAAGGAGAAGTAGAGCTGTGTGTCATCAGCATATTGCTGACAACATACTCCAAACATCCAGATAAACCCAGTCAATGGTTTCATTTAGTTCAGTGATAGCCAAACTTGGTCCTCCAGCTGTTTTGGGACTACAACTCCAATCATCCGTAGCTAACAGGACCAGTGGTCAGGGATGATGGGAAGGATACCATTGTCAAGGAGACTTCTGAGAGGTCATGAAAAATTAGCAGGGGCACATTTCCCATCTTCTTTCCTCACAGAGGTCATACAGGGCGAACAAAGCAGTTTCTTTGCCAAAACCGGGCCTAAACCCCAATTGAAATGAATCTAGTATATGTGCCCCCCAATCACTGTACTGCATTAGAAATTACTACATTTTATGTGACCCAAGTAGTTGAAGCATCAGGAGGGAGGTGAGGTGAGTAAGAAGGGTGGGAAAGATTACACGCCTTTGTGCCGTGGTACAAAGCTTCACCCACATTTGATCTCACCACAAAAGCGGTGGTGTGTAGCCACACACACAGCCTGATAGCCAGTATCACCAACTCCTAGGTACGTCTCTGCTCATGGTGACCACACATCTAGAGTGCTGTCAGTGAAGTGGGGCTTCTACTGTGTTTCTTATGCAATGCAAGTAAAGGATTGTTCCATAACACTATAGTTTTATGATTGGTAATTCTGAATAATATGTCACTTGAAATGGTAAAACCACAGAGGTACTTTCTTTGGCATATGTTGATATCTGAGACTCTTTCTGAAGCTTGTCGTATTATATTTAGAATTTGGTTGCTAAACTCTAAACCTGTTAGAAATCATGCATTTCATATACAAAATACTTAAAACTTGAATAGTTTCCAAATAATGTGAATAGAACCCCTCCTTAAACATGCTTCAGTGAAGTTACTACTGTGTTCCTTTCTAGTTATTATGGAAAGGATAAAGGAAATCTGAAAGCTCTACATCTTTTTTAAAAAGCAGACAATAAAACACAATTTAATGTTGCAAAGGGCACTTTTAGATGTAGCTGCAATGTGATTTTAAAAGAATTATGCCAGTGGGTAAGTGAATCACTAATCAGACACTGTAGGGAATTGTTCATAACTGCAATCACCTGGACATCTTTGACTTATGTTACTAAATATAATGACGATAATAGTTCTGAAGGCATTATATATTTCAGAATTATACACACCCTTTAGCAGCATGAAGGCTACAGCATTATTTCGCCCCCTGTTTATGTCTTATCCTTCCAGATGGTCTAGACATAGAAACTGTAGAGATGACCGTATTCTACTTTAAAAATTGTACATTAACAAAAAGAGAAATGGAGAGGCAGAAACTATTTATAATATATAGAAATTCTAGAGTGTTCTGTACACAATGTGAATAATGCATGCACAGTATCTGGAACCATCACCAATATCCTAGCTGTTGCCATTAGAAACATAGGAGCATAGAAAGCTGCCATTGGTCCATTTAGCTTAGTGTTGCCTACAGTGATTGGCAGCATTCTCCGGGATTTCAGGCAGGGTTCTTTTCCCAGACCTACTTGGAGATGTTGGGAATTGAACTGGAATTGTTTGCTTGCAAAGCAGATATTCTACCAGGGAAATGTGGCCCATTGCTACTGACATTAACACATACACCGGATAGCAGTCATTACTCAACTGTGTCCCAGCAGTAATATTGAATCTCATCTCATTACAACAAAGGCTAATTAATGCATATATTTAACTACTGATACTTGAATAGGAACTCTTCCCCTCGCTCCAATTTTCAGAGGCATAGCCACTTTGGTCTATTGCAGCTGGGAATCATTACTGGCTCACAAGCTCCCACTTGTCCATCGCCTAACCACCTTGTTTCATGCACCGACTTTGGCACTGTTCTTTTCTATCTACAGTTGCCTGTTATGCCAAAGCAGAGAACTGTGATTTAATTACAGTTTTCAGTTGGACCCTGATTTAGTAAACCACGGTTCTCTGTTTTGCATTTAACAGGGAACTGTAGCTGAAACAGACCAAATTTTGAAGTGCCGAAGTCCACACACAAAATGTGGAGGCAGGAGAAGAGTTTGTTCCTGGCTTAAACTACGGAATTTTATGTTATGTAGTGGGCCAATATCCTTTGTAATACAGGCAGGGGATTTCAGGAAGTGTTGGCCTCAACACTCAGTGTCATGTATCTAAGATAGGGGTCGGCAAAGTTTTTGTGGCTTGGGCTGGTTCACGGTCCCACAGACGCCACGGTGGGCCAGAGTGCGCGCGCATGCATGCACAAACGCTATTTCCGGCACTCCTCCCAGCACAGAGGAGGCGTGTGCAGCTTCCCATTGGCTGTAGGAGCTTCCTGCAGTCAATGGGAAGCCAGCCAGCATCGTGGAAGGCGGTCCCTGCTCTACTCCGTGCCAGTTTAGCGCAGCACACGGGAGCCGATCGAGCAGGCAGTGGGGGTTCCTGAGCAGGCTGTGGGGTTCCATGGGCCGGTTAACTTAGGTTGCCGACCCCTGATCTAAGTACTGGGTGTTGGCAGTCATCTTTAACTCTATTCAATTGCACAGCAACTGCAACAGCCAAACTGTTGTTATGTGCATGTCCACTTTTCTGGAGATTCCACAAGATATGTTGGAATCCTTTCAGTGTAAAGGTCTTCAAAACTACTCCTGCACGTGATCTGTGTTTATATAAGCACTCTTAGTTTAATATAACTATTTTGCTAAGGAAAATGCTTCTTTTTTCACTTGGCTGCATAAGCCTGTATCCTGAAAGGCTACATTAGGACATGAATAAGTCCCCTGGGAGATAGGAAGTAGGATTCTTGGTAACATAGATGTATCTAGATCACTTTGTGTTGTGCTCTCTTGGGAGATCACTGTTTGAAGTATTCCTGTGGTAGCAAACTAGGAATGTTGTTTTGGCTCTGAGCTCTGCACAGACCTATTGGCCCTGGGTTCCAAACTTAACCCTGTCCTGAGAGTGTGGTCTGGATATTTCAAACATGATTTAAAATCTAAATTAAGCATATACAAGTGTGAGTTTTGCATTGCGGCATCAGACTTGGATTTCATCTGAACTTGGCTAGTCAGTACTTAAACTCTGATTGTTAGCATTATTTTCACTGCTTTCAGTAGATTTTTTGGGTTAACCTCTGAGTAAAGAAATCAGAGCCTAAAGCAAGTTAAGGATTCATACAGCAGACTTGTAAACAAGCTCTCTGATTCCCATTGAGTCTCCTTGAATTTGTTCATTGTTTTGCATGATGCATCCAGCATCACGCAAGGGTGTGCATAACCCTCTTCAAACAGTACACATGGTCTACCAACTCCATTTGATGAGAATTTTCACATTTCCCCAGTCCTGCAAATAAATCAGTTTTATTTTTAGTCTTGCTTTTGAAGTATTTTATGAATCTATTTGCTCCAGGCTTCCTTTATTCTTGATGCAATTTTATCCATTGGCTCTGCTTGCTATGCTACCTACATTTTAAGTATATTGTTTCCAGCCTAATGCATTCAGCAGTCTAAGTTTTTCTTTTTAACAGCAGGCACTGGGACTTCCATTCATGCACAGCATTATATGACAAACTGTGTAAGACATGAATGTTTTGAGTTGCGTGGCCTGTGTGTTCGTATTGAGTGCAAGGTAGGTACTTGTCATTCTGTTTATCTCAGTGTGTTTCCATCCCTTCCCACTGTTTCTGAGCTCCCTACTGTTTTGTTCAGTGGTCTATACTAGCAATACAGTAAAATTGACTGAAATCCACATCTCCCAGTGTTTTCTGCTGGCGCTTCAGAGATTGAGGACTATTCACTGTCATTTGTATTATGCAGCAATGAAGCTAGAATTGCAAAGAAGGGTAGCACAGCACCAGGCACTGAAGACGCCTGCGAATTGGGGTGGAGGCGGGATGGAAGGAGTGAATGCATAGCATACATGAATTTAAAAAATAGAGAGTACTGAACTGAGGTAGTAAGTTCAGAAAAGCATTTGTGTAAGGTAAAACTCCAGAAATTGTATCATGCTAAAAAAAGTTGCTTACAAAAACCTTGTTGCTATGACGAGAAATAAAAGATGACTGCGATGAATGGATGCAATCTCATAAAGCATGTCCACGATACACAACAACCCTCTGCAAATGTACTTGAAGTAAAACCCCAGCGTTGTGATATGAAACGTATTTCATTCTAAGTGTGAATAGGATTGCAGCCTTAAGATGTCCTTGTGACTTTTTGCTGTCATTTCACCAGCTTGTTCTCAGGAACAACTGCTCTGTGCAACTGCTAGGGAGACTGATTTTTGGTGATAGGAAGGAAAACATGAAGGAACCTGAGAAGTAATGCACATAACATGCTGAACTTGACAGAGCTTGTAAGGAGACTGTCTCTTTGCCATCAGGGGGGAAATATCACGGACACCCACTGAAGAGTCATCTCCTGTTTTGCTCACTTCTTTGATGATAGCTCTTTGCCTCATGATACAGGGCCCTCCTTCGGGTCTGCACTAGTTCTGCAAGCTTTCATTTTGAGTCCTTCATTCAGAAAAGGGTTTCCTTTTTAAATGCAGAATCTTTTATCAGGAAACACGTTGGTTTGTACTTAGTGTTTTAGACAGGAGTAACGTGTTGTTTATTTTCCTGTAGTCTTCCTTGACATTCCAGCCCGTGATATAATTTGTTTGTGTGTGTGTGCATCTTTCTCTCACACATAGAATGCAAATTAGCTTAATAGCTTGAGTTTGAGAGTTAGGCCTGATGTAAAAATTGTATCTGACTGGCCAAATCAGTCCTTCACGCAGCAGTGCACTTTACTTCTTTCCTAAGTATTCTTTCAGTTTTCATTGATTTCAGTGGGTGAGATGAAAGCACATGGAACTCAATGGAGCTTACAATGTAATCTTATAGTGTTTACTTAGAAGTAAAGATCCCATTGATGGGACTTACACATTTACATGGAAGTGTAGAAATATAACCTTAACTGTACTCAACTTCTTGCTGGAATCTACTTCTGGTATTTTCCTACTATTCTGGATTATTGCTTCACATGTATCATAAATAAGTACATGTGCATAAATCATGAGATAAATTGACACCTATTTTTTGTGCTTTGTATTTACTTTAAATCACTTTTATATAAACAACTGTCTTGGTGTAAGTTTCCCTTTGCTTCATGTGGAATACTGTAGCTAGAATTCAAATGGCTGCTTTTAGGTAAACCATTTAGATTTTGTGCATATTTATATTTATTGTCTTTTTTTGGAGAACATATCACAAAATCACTTGTGAGACTTCAGGGACATTTCAAAAGCAGTTTGTCATGTGTTACCTCTTGGATGCAGATAAATAATTGTGCAATTATTTTAATCCTGATATTCCAAATTTGTGATGAGCTAGATCCTACATAATTCTTCAGTTTGTCTTCCCTTTATTTCTGTGCACTAGTGATCCATTTAAACAGCAGCTTGACCCTGTAAATTTAGCTGCTTCAGTGCCAAAAGTGGTTTCTGCCATGGCAGCAGATGCAAACCATCTATATTCATTTGCACCAAATTTGATGTTACTGCATAAAATACAGGTGCAAAGTAGCATGATCATTAGGTTCCAGGACTGTCCAGGGGCGTTTCGACAACTTCATTAAAAGTTGCTCTAGCATCATTTGCGGTCATACTGGAGCTTTTAACAATTTTGCCTGATCCTCTAAGCTGCTAATTCATTGCATTAGTTCGCAGGATTGGATCCTTAGCATTAAATTCTATAAATATATGTGGATACTTGTTTACAATCATTACAAATATGTGGTTTTGATTGGTGTTATGTTACTTGATAAAGTTCCTACGTTGGAAGAGCAATGCAGATAATTTGTTTTGAGACTCCCTTTTGCATAAGGCAAAAGAGCAGCTGTTGCATGTAGATCTGTGTTAAAGAGGGATGTTCAACATGAAGAATAAATTGGGTGGAAAGGATCAATACAAAAACTGTAATTCCAGAACTGCACTTTGCGGTAAATGCATAATCATGCATAGCATCTGTTAGATGAAAATATTAAGGTTGTTACATTGAAATAGCTATCTCTCTGAAGGTGCAATTATTTGGAAAACATTTATATGTTTAAAAGCCCTGAGTTGAGCAAAAGCATTCCTCTGTCAGAATGATGGGGAAATTGTACATGTAGGAATTATTTCAGTGAAAATTTCGAAACACATTTTCTGACATTAGTTTATTTTGAGTGCTGTGCTAACATATTGTCATGCAAGTCTAGTTCTTTTTGGAGATGCAGCTGTCATGAAGGGGTGCCTGGAATGTGTTTGAGAAACGACTATGCTAGGGTGATTTAGAGCTGAATCTAATGTGCAACCATGTACAAACCCAGAACTAGCAGCTTTTGTGTCACCGGAAGGCTTCAGCTTTAGCTTCCCGAACCTCTTAAAAAACATATTCCAGGCACAAAACAGTGGCACCTGAGTGAACAGGTGGCTGAGACCATTATTGGGGAGGGCCACAATGTCTGGGCTTGTGGGGGGTGGGAGTTCAGCATCATAGAGGCCGAAATCTTCCCTCCTGCATCCTCGAATAATACAGAAAGATGATTCAGGAATTTATTCTGATAAGCAGGGGCTGAGCCAGGTTAGCTCCACCTGCCCTTTGCTTACCCCATTTTCTCTTCTTCAAGGCTCTGAGCTGTGGCTTCTCCAGAGGTACTTTGCAATATATGTTGCCGCCTGTCTGGTTGCTTTCTCTGTGGCTTCCCTGGCCCAGATGCAGCTGCAGCAGCCTCTGCCCACCCAGTCTCCAGCTTTGTCCTTGGGTCCAGCTGGCTCCAACACTGGTGCAAAAAAGAAAGGGAAAGGAAAAATGGAGAATGGGCTCTGATGCTACTTGATGCAAATGCAGAGGTTCAGCACAGATGGGCAGGGAGTGAACAGAATGTTTTGCTTTACTTTGTCAAATTGGTTTTTGAGTTGGTCAGCTTTCAAGCAGGGTGCTTTTGAATTTAAGAACTTTCAAGTTTTTCAAGGTCGGGAACAGGAAGGTTTTTGTTTTACTCCAAAATGTGTTAAGCATCAGTAAAGTTTTGCATCTGTGAGCACTGAAGACTGTTCCCCTTTTTGTTTTGCTCATTTCAGGCACTTCCCTTCCTGTTTTGGTGCTTCTGTCTCACTCATGAAACCACCTCAGCTTCTTGCTCGGTTTCAAACACTTGGGGACAAACACTTCTGTTTGTCCAACAAACTTCCAGGTGTGCAACAGAACTTTTCTTTCTTCTTCTGATGCCTGTGACCCTCCTATTGTGTATCCTCAACATCTGCTTCAGAGGGTTGGGGGACCCTTTGGAGCAGATTTTGGGGTGGAGCTATATGAGGGAGGACAAGGAGAGGAATTCCCATTGCATGAGTGAAAATTGCGTTGTGCAGCAGCCGTTGGATACGTCCCTCCATCCTTTTCTTCCCTTCCCTTTATCTATGGCATCTACTGACTCCACCCACTTCTGCCAAGCACAGCTCACAGGAAGCAAGGATTTAATCTACATTTTCTTGGACTTTAATAAACTGTGACTGACATCTGGAAGAGCAAATGAGGTAGCAGGAAAATTGAGTGGAGGTGAGAAAATCTTTGCCATCCCCTGAAGTCATCTTTGGTGCACAGTGCATCTGTGAGACAGATTGCCCTCTGGCAGGATTCTGATGAGGAAACAGGATTTGTGAACCTGTCCCATACTGAGTACCTTGTGACTTCCAAGAGAACTATATAACTGTTTCCTGCACACTCTATGCCAAACTGTGGCCCTCTAGCTTCGTTCAGCTGGTCCACGGCATGTTAGAATTATACAATATAAGAAATAAAAGAAGCAGTAAAAATACAATTAAAAGTCACACATACAGCATCTAGCATAGTGCATTTCAATTGCTATAACAGGCAGAAAACCCAGCAATTTCCCAGTGGTCCATGGGAGCAAAAGTTTGGGAAACACTGCTCTATGCAGCTGCCCACTGGGTAGGAACTCAAGTTGCTTAACTCTATTGCATGGCATGTCCTTGCATGAGTCTGCATCCTCAGACCGTATGTTTGCAGACCACTTGTTTGAAAGCTCCTACTTTTATGAATATGGAATATGAGAGGCTGTCCTTAACCAATTCTGCATTCTCACTACTGCCTTTTGACCTCTAATGCTTAATGTCTTCGGATTACTGAATTTAGCTAAAATTGAGCAGAGGGGAGTTATATTCTTGATAAATATAATGTTTCCAAACTAAGCTATCTTTAATGACAAGTGTCCTTTTAAGATGACCTATGATTACAACCCACGGTTTTGCTGTCATTTAAGCTAGAGGGGACATGTGTTGCTGTCTTGCTCAATTGATGGGATTGGATAGATGACTGAGTGATGAGACCGCGGGCCGGGTCTTTAGCTTGTCATCTTGTCTGTAATTCAGTATGACAGCATGCATGCAAGGCCAGTAGATTTCTTCCATCGTCCTTATGCTTCGAGACAGAGCTCTCTGTGTGCTTTGGTGCTCTACATATTCTAGCTAGCTGAAACTTCCATGCATAGAAGTGTTTTCTCATTAACCATAAAGCCTTGGCAAGTTGTTTAGTATGGCTCATTTCTTGGTGAATTTCTCCTGTTGTGCTATGACATACAAACTAATGTTCATTTTGAACCAAGTTATCAAGCTACTGCCTGCTGTATCTTAGTGTTTAACATGTTACGTAGGCCCTTTTCCATTTCTCTCATTCAGGGGGTCTCTTTCCTCCTTTCAATCTTCCATTATCAAAACAGCTAGGAATTGCTAGGAATTATGGGATGTTTCAAGGAGCATGATATAGCTAGTTGTCAGTAAGGAATTCTAAGCACCTTTATACCTTGACTTGGTAGGTCAAGCCCTTCTGTTAGTACAATTATTTTCTCTCTCAAATTTTGGTGGATGAAAGGCTGTTGGAAAAAATGGGAGGAAATTGCCTGGTAGAGACAGAGAATAAAACAGCTGAACTAATCTTAGGTGTTAATTAGAATATTAACAATTCAAATATAATTTCTCTCTCTCTCTCTTTCTAAAAGATTAGCTGTTCTTTTCATTACTGGGTTGTTTTTTAACACAAGCAAATAAGTGTTTCATTTTTTTAAAGATGAAGCATCCTCCGTGCAGTCAGGTTTTCTAATGTACTAGTCTATTTGAATTTTTATTTCTGTTAATCTGCATGGATCATGATATATTAACACACGCATAATATTTAAAAATCTGTCCACATATATTATGCATAGGTATATTGCATGTTGAAAAATATAAAGCATTTGTTCTGAAAGTAAGCTCATGGAAAGAGCATGGAGATCGGGCAGGGGGTGGGACAAGGAGATCGGGTGGGCGGCTGGGATGGTGAGGGTGTGTGTGTCCTACTTTGCCCTCCCAAAATGTTGAAGGGTATGATGTGTAACTTAATATACAATGCCCTGCAAAGGCATCGCTCCACAGCTTCAGTAAGATCTTATAAGGACTTTCTTTCCTCATGCCACTTCAGTTGTTAGGGGTCTCTAACCGGAGTACGGGTGGAGAACATGTTGCCCTCCCAGATGTTTCTGGGCCCCTGGGATAGCTCAGTTGGCAGCGCATGAGACTCGTAATCTCAGGGTCGTGGGTTTGAGCCCCATGATGGGCAAAAGTTTCCTGCATTGCATGGGGTTGGTCTAGATGACCCTCGTGGTTCCTTTCAACTCTACAATTCTATGATCACTGTGATTGCGACTCGCAGCTCCCATCATCCCTGACCAGTGGAAATTGGAGTCCAGCAATGTATGGAGGGCCACTGGTTCCCCACCCCTACTCCAGGCAGACATTTCTCTCTGCTTCTGGCATCATCCAAAATTACTACAGAATACTTGGAGGCTGTGTCCAGCATCTGAGCAGTTTTTACTTATTAAGCAATTCAGGAGCCAAGTTTGTGGCTTGGAAGTATTTTCACGAGGACTTAAGCGAAAAGGTTACTAAAAGCAAATTAATTTTAAAAAATAACTGTGAGCTCCTGTGATTAGGAGCATTGAACCAGCAGCCAAAGTTTGACAACAGTTTCTCCACCTTAATCAGTGGGCCTTTCTTGGGGTGGCCTTAATTTTTATTTTTAACACTTGGATTTTGTTCCCAATGACTGAACTTCTTTGCTGCCAGCGTGTTACCCTTTGTTTTGAATAAGAAATTTATTGTGCAGAATGAATGTTGGAATGGGACAAGGGATTTGGTCTTTTCCTTGTATTTTTTCTTCTTCCCCTGATTGAAATTGGTTCCGCAAAACGGAAATTTGCCAAGCAAATCTGTTTACAGAACACTCTGCTTCTTAATATAATGAAAGCAACCAGAAGGAGGAAAATGCTGCAAAGCATCAAATAAAGAGCTGTTTTAATGGGGCAGTGACATTTTGCAGAATTTTCCCTTTTGTATTAGTTTCCTGCCCGTTAGCTATGTCAGCGTAAGAATTTTCTTGCTGTGTTGCTGGGAATGTGAATAAAATAACTGTGCCCAACTTGCTCCTGATATGTCATAGCCATGATTTCTGTCCTGAACCATAGAATGAAAATCACTTGCATGCATAGTTTGAATGCTTTGTCTGCCACATAAAATAAAGGCTTGTTTTCCCCCTAGAAGAATGCAACGACCTCTAGAGGGAGCCATCTGTCTAAGTCGCCTTGCTAATGGTTTTTTTCTGTCTCCCATAAGTGGCCCTGTAATGGCAAAATTTGGCAACACTGGATCTGTAGCTATACTGTTAGCTCTGATATGTGGATCTTTGTAGACTGACCTCCGGCAGAAGAAAGCGAAAGAATAGACTAACGGTAGCCGTGAATAATTTGTTGTGTGCCTGTAGCCACAGTCAGCAGATGATGTTTTATTCCATAATAAAATGCACACTTCTGGGGCATATTTGTAGTAACTACTAACCACAGTGACAGTCACTCTGTATTTATTGTTTTGATGTCACATTCTTTTGTGCTACACACCCAAATAATACTTTTCTAAAGATCATGAGTATGTTGACAAAATGTACAACATTGGGTTAAAAAATTAGACTGCAGAATAAATTATTCTGGGAACTTTGCCCATTCTCTCCCCACCCCCACTTTACAAGGTGGAATTCATTGCACTATGGTCTAAAATAATTTGCAATCAAGATATGGAGAAAATTCCTTTATAAAAATGCTGGGTTGACATTAATGTAATTTTTCCATTGGAGCCATGAAAGACTCTCAAACGAGAAAGACTTGTATAATGAAGAACTGTAACTAGCAGTATGGAGCATAATTGCAATAGTTTGTTTGTTTACATTTTGTGTATTTTTCCTTTTCTCTCTTGGAAAAAAAGTTTCCAAAAAGTAACTTCTTTTTTGTGCTGTTTATAGATTTATTTTTCCAAAACAATGCTATAGTTTTTGCTATTTAGATGTAGCAAGAGAATATTATTTCATGAATGAAAGCTTTAAAATAACATGAAACATTTCTGTGATTTTTTTTTTCTTATTGAACAGTTTTCTTTCAGTTTATGTACCCAACTGCTGCCCCACTTTTTGGGTACAGAACATTTATTCTGACTGTTCTCTACACACATTTTTTTGCATCCAAATACCTTCAAAAGGAAAGAGTCACCCACAGAGTAAAATAATTTTGAGGGGTGGGATGGGGATCCATATTTATTATTTTGCAAGGCACAAAGGCTGTCTGTTTTTAGCTGGGAGACCAAAAAATGATGCATGCCAAACCACATCCCTAATTGACCTTTTAAAAATTCATTTTACTCCAGGCACCCCCCCTGCCCAAAATCATGAGAAAAATGATTTTTTTTATAAATGATGATTATCAGTGGGATAATTCTCAGACTACTGCTGTGTATGAGCTACCTGTGAATGATGGATTAATAATTATTGAAGCATTGGCCCCCAAACTCTTATGCCTGTAACATTTATATAAGTGTGTGAAAGAAGAAAAAATCTGAAAACTACATTTTCATGTCATGAATTGCTAATAAGCTGGACATCCTTAGTAGTCTAATGAATAAATGTAATAGTTTCAAATTCATACATGCCAATTAAATAAAAATGAGTGTTCAGGATGGAGTGTGGAAGCACTCAGTCAAGCATACCTGTTTAGAGTTTCCCTTCATTCTTGGTTTCCATAACTGTGTTGCATTAAACCCAGATCTGGAATTATCCAGGGGAAGATGGAATTTTTATGTTTTCAAATTAAATCTCTTTGGGATAGAAGAAAGATAGCTTTCCCCCTCATGAAATGAGATGACAAGTTGGCATATCTATAGTATTTGCAGGGTACGAAGTGTTTTACAAATCTTATTTAATTAATGTCATAACACTCCTAACATTGTTTAGACTTGTGATTTGCCCAAGGCCATCCAGTGAGCATTAGACAGGCCTGCGTGAGAGTTTCAGATTTGGATGCTCACACTGCTAATGTTTGGTCTGATGGTTGCTGATGCAGCTATTCCTTGCAGTGGCAGCTAGTCAGAATGGGAATTAATAGCTGTATGAAGATGTGGTCAGCCAGTTGCCGTCTTTAACAAAAAGCTTGGTTTAATTGGAACTCAGCATGTGTCCCAGAAATATGTTCTCTTTTGGCTTTGCTTCAGGCAATGAACACGGCACTATCGCCAGGGAAATTGGAGAAAACAACAATGGTTTAAGCTCAGTTTGGAGCTGGAATGGTTTAAGCCAGGCATAGGTAAACTCCGGCCCTCCAGATGGTTGGGACTACAGTTCCCATCATCCCTGACAATTGGTCCTGTTAGCTAGGAATGATGGGAATTGTAGTCCCAAAAATCTGGAAGGCCAGAGTTTGCCTATGCCTGGTTTAAGCCAAACTTCCGACCATAGCAACAACCTTCATATATGGACCCCACTAAGTGCAAAAAATGATAATTCCCTGGAACTTTTACCATATCAAATGCAAGTGCACTTCCTTATTTAGCTATTCATTAACTCTGGGAAAGTAACAGTGAGGCTTCCTCCAGCAAGCGGCTTCTACCAGTAGCTGAATTAAGTCTAAATGTACTTTTCCAGGGAAATATCTGCACCTTTCCTTGGGGAGGGGGGCACCTGAATATGAGTTCTGATTGGCTAGAGTCCCCAAGTGACCTTCCTGTTCCACTTCAGCAGAAAAATTAGCTGGTTATACCTGCTGACACTTCACTAACCGTGTCCTTTGTCACATAGTGTACTTTCTGCCCAGCACTGTCCTTAATTGCAAAGTCAGTTGCAGCCTGTGGGAAAAATGATGCTCTACCTAAAAACATGGAGCAACACTGTTCTTATCCCAGCACAGGACCACCATGGTTTTATTTCCCACCAGTTGACACCCCAAACTATGGCAGATCTGGCTACCAATCCTTCCTCAGACAGTATAATAAATAAACTTGAATGTTTTGTTCTTTGAATTACACTGCCGGCTTTAAAACTTGTTAATAAATTCTTCTCCTTTGTGCACAATTAATATTACAGTAGTGGGCTTTAGACATGGGATGAACATATATATGGATTTAGAGATATAGAGATAGATATCGATAAAGCCTACTTATAATTTATATCATTAGACATTATCAGCGTTTCAGTAGTTCCTTGAATTGTGTACTGTCTCTTTAAGGAAACTGTTACATCCTCAAATAAGTTCATTTCCCTACTTAAAACTCATCATTTTCCTAACTTCACCCCTGCTCTCAATCTGGTTAAGTACCAACTCTGGTCAAGGACTCATTGGAAGTAAACAGAGTTGAATGGAGTTTCTTAGCTGTTACTCACCATAGGCTTCTTGTGATGGATCCTTTTTTCTCTGGAAAGCTTGCTTCAGCTTCCCTTGAAGTCTTCCTTTTGATTAGGGACCTGTGGACCAGGACACAGCAAGAAGGAGTCATGGTGTCCTCTTCTGATGTCTTCTTCCTTCTTAAGGCCAACTGCATAATACTGTCACACTGACCAGAAACTGGATAACCACCTCTGAAGTCTTCTCATAACTTGTGCCTCTGCCTTAAGTGGTATAAGTTAGTAATCACCTCTTCACCTCCTTCCTAGCACTAGACCATACCACCCCTGGAAAGGGCTGTGTTTTCCCTTATATACCTCTAGAGCTGCCTGCTCATTGGCCTTTCTAAACTAATGGGGGCAAATAGAACATTCTTAAATGGCCTCCAAAGCTTCACCTTTTGAATCCTCTAGTCTACTGTACTGTATAAGGTAACAGGCCTAGTTTTGATGTCTCTATAGCTTCATACAGTTATGGCCCCATTTAACCTCTTCCTGTTATTTATAAACACAACAGTATTGCCTTTTAAAACACAGTATTATTACACACAGCTATTCTAATGCATAGGAAACAGGTCCAACTTCCTGTATCTGCAAAGAGTTGGGCTAGATGAACTTCCAACTATATGGAAGTTGGCTATTAAGAATCCTTGGTTTCTGACTGTGTGGTTGCCATGTTATCCTAAATTATATTTAGATGGCTAAGTGGCTACTCGTGTGTTCCTCTCCTTGGAGGGAAAAAAAGGGAAAGGCCATGTGCAAAGGAAGTGGGAGAGAATTAGCCTGAGGATTTGGACTGGATTTGGATTGTAGTCCATAAATCTTGTTGCAGACATAAAGATCACATGAAAATAAAATACTTAAAACAGAATGTGATGTGCATATTTGTCAGGCTAAATGAGTCCACATGGGTGACTTCCATTCCATGCAACTACACAATATCCACCGTGCTTTTATTTTGTTTTTCTGTTAGAAAATAGTGCTTCAGCGGGTACTGGCAGAGGTTGATGTTGTTTTACAAAAGCCAACTACTGCCCTGTGGAAGCTGTTGCCGGTGCTCTTGCTTGGAAAGACCAAGTGCCCCCAAATCTAAACTGGTCTCCTGCATTGGTAACATGTTGTATTAACAGCAGATTCATTTATTTCCTAATTAACAAAAAGTGTTCTTTTTATTTAAGCCATCTGGCTGGAGAGCATGTTGTTTAGCTGCTTGCCATTACAGATTGGAGCTACATGGGGAGAAAGATGTCTCAGTTCTTGTTTTGGCTTGTGTCTGGTTTGATGTCGTAGGTGCACTATTGCACATGCTCGTCACTGCAGCATTCATTCCTCACTGACTGCAAAAAAGTGTGTTAAAATATTTCTTTTTACCAACAAAACAGGTATTGTTTTGACAGCCTATTTCATGGCACTCCATCAATTGCAATTCAGACTTGCAGTTCTCTTTACACAACAATGAAAGAACCTGGAGCCAAGCTCTTTAGATGACCCTCCTCTGTAGGGGCTTGCCAAGAATTTTAAAATAGCCCCATGGTGGTCTCTTGGCTCATCTTCATTAGTGATGATGTACTTGTGTGGATTCAGTGCTGTAACATGAAAGGTCTACTGCTTTTTACCGATCCATCTTCTCTGCGGTTCCCTTCTGTTTCTCACTGTGCATGTAACCTTTCCCTGGTCTTTCCTAGCTGTGCTGTCTCACATCTCCATTCTGTCTTGAAGTGGAATTCTGCCTGACCTCTAAATTTTCTCTTTCCTGTGCAGCTTCCATTGTTTTTCCACCTTTGCTATATGAGTATTAGTCCATAAATTATCATTTTCAACAGATACGCAATTCTACTTTCCCATAATATCAAAGATGTTCTAGCCTCTGCTATAATCTTCTACTGATACTACTTGTCTTGACCTCCAGGAATATCTTAATAAGAATATATTCTTGCCTTACAGGCCAGTCTTCAGCTTAGTTATTCAGGCTGATAAAAACCATGCAATTGGATAGCTTCCTCAGCTAAAACAGTAGCAAGCAAAATTGTGCTCTGTAGTATAGCACTGGTCAACATTATACTCCAGAATTGCAGAAGACAGTATTGGGCCCTGAATTGTTTCTTTGACACATTAGTACTTCACTACACATGCAGGTTGACTTGGGAGCAGTCTGACTCGAGACCACAGTGGAAAAAAACCACATGATTTGTATCCAGAAGGTCGCCGGTTCATCCCCTCCCATCTCCAGCTAGTGGTTGGAAAGACTCCTGTCTAGAACTGGAGAACCTTGGCCACTCGGTGTAGACAACACTGATGTAGGTGGATTAAGAGTCTGACCCTGTATAAGGCAGCTTCCTACCAGTAGAGAGTACTTTTTCTCAGATGACTGAATCATCAAGATAGCCTCATGCATTTGGGAATAGAGGCATAGTTATGGACCATCTGGATTCTAAGCATACCTCCCTCTGCCTTGCAATCCAAGGCCCACTGTCTAGATGTGATGGTGAAAGAAACAGGTTTCAGTGTGGAGTGTGAAATTGGAGCTGGCAAGGAAACTGGAACAACTAATTGCATGGATGCAATAGATGTTAGGGGTGCTCCGCTGAACAGAGCCTCCTCAGATATAGTTTGGGTTAAAACAGGGATGGGGAAACCATGGCACTCCTGACATTGTTGGACTCTAGTTTACCTTTGTGCCAGCCAGTATGACCAGTTGTGACTGTGGTACAGCTGGTGCCTACCCTTTTAGATCCCAGCAGAAGACCTGGTTATTAGCCCAAGATGTCGAAAATCAAGCCTTTATTGGGAGAAACTGGCAACTCTCCCAGGCACCCGGCTTGGTCTCCTGTTGACCTCCCTGGCTGCATTCCCCAGCAAGTATTTCTAGTGGAAATTTACAAAAAGACTATTTACAAAAGTCTTTATTGAAGTTCAGTTTCTATTTCAAAGCCGCGGCGCGCAGCTCTACGTCTCAAACTCTAGACCGCTGAAGCTCCGTCTGAATCTCCTCCCCCCAGACACCAGTTTAAGACTCTAGCCTTGCTCCACCTCTTCCTTTGCTCTTTCCTCCTCTGGGTCCGCCTGTCCGCTGGGGTCTCGCTCCTTCTACACTCTTCTGACGCTGATTCTCCTGAGTCTTCCCCCTGCCTCCGGCGGGCTTTAGGACCTGGTTCCCAATCCGTGTTTCCTGCTGTGCTGCGCGCCTGCACATTTGAAATTGGTGCGCGCGCCCAGCCGGCAACCTTCCTCCTAACCGTTATACTGCTCCTATCACTGCTTTCCCCTTCGGGGAGGCTAGCTGAAACTGCCTTCCCCTCCGTTCCCTCACTCTGCGATGGAGGCGTGGCCAGCTCTGACTCATCTTCTCTCCCTGCTGGGGGAGACGCTGGCCCTGATTCATGGGACCCTTCCCCCCCACTACGCTCTGGTGGGGAAGCTGGTCCTGATCTCCAGCTGCTGCTTTGGGAGTCCCCACTGGCCTCTTGTTTCTGGTGCGTACCCCCTGGCACTCCCCTTGCCCTGGCCATCGGCACCCCCTTCTGGGAATCTTCTGATTCGCTGGAGAAGCTCATGGAATCTCTCGGGTCACTGTCATACTCCCCTACGCTTCCCTCAGATTCTTCCCCTTCGCTCTCCATTCCCTCTCTCCCCTGTGCCTCTGCTCCTGAGCCCCTGACACTTACATTTTTATTTCACTGCTTTTGACTTACCTGCCTTGCTTTTTGTAACAGCATTGTGAATTTGAAGTGGTTTTAATTGTAACTCACTCTAAAATGGTTGTTCAATGAAGAGTAGGTAGGAATTTTTTTAATTTAATAAAAAACATACATTTAAAAAAATGGTGAGGGATGATGAAAGTTGTGATCCAACAACATCCAAGCTCATGAACTGATTCATGGTAGAGTGGTTCTCATGTTTAGAAATATACATTTGTAAGGTAAGCTTTGGCACAGAGAAGAAGTCTCTGCTCTCTTAACCATGCTTAAGTAGACTGGGAGTGCATCATGCATTCTTTTTAATTTTAACTCTGGTCTAGAGTTATATCTGCACAGTGGTTAACACTTTTATCAAAGTTTCCAACTCTTATTCAAACTTGGTTTGAAGCACTATTTTAAATTTCTAGGAAAGGATGTGCTCCATAGGTCATGCCTTATATTTATTAAAATGTTTATGTTATTCAAATATGCCTAACAGTTTTCCAGTTGGGCTTTGTGGAAAAGACCAGTTTTCAGGTAGGCTTACAGGTTAGCCGTGTTGTTGTCTGGTGGCCATCATATTACTCAGCAGAGATGTAGACAGGCAAGTTGACTTAGCAGGGTGTCAGGATGGGCATTTCAACATGGAATCAAATGCATAGAAAGTTCATACAACTGTACTGCAACATAATTTTTTTGCAGCAGCAAGGTCATTAACTATTCTCTAAAACTGTAATGAAAACCTTGCTGTTACAAAAAATTAGAAAAAAATACCGGTAACCCATATCACCAACTAATAGGATACCCATATGTCATATTTTTAAAATAAAAACCCCAACACAGTCTTTAAAACTTTGAACTGAATATGAATTTGTACCAGAGATGAGGGCAAGCAGAAAGAACAACATTTTTGAGGTTTGATGCTGTACTTTCAAAGCAACCAAGATGACACTCCTCTGCTGAAAAGTGTGCCTTCTCTTTTGCCTCTACTACTTTCACATCAAATCTCAGGAATGATGCCATCGCTCCAGGTCAAAGGAAAAGCAGAACCAGCTGCCTTAAGCCAAACAAAGAGCAGGTTTGCTGTCCTCCCTGCTGTTTTGGCTTGAGCTCTTCAGACTGGAAAATTCAGAAGCATGATCTCTCAAGCTTTGTAAATGCCAAAGCCATCTAAGAGGAAAATAGGACAAAGCTACCCCCAGGCAAGTTTGTACAGAAATCCGCTGGCTGCAAGGAAGATTTACGGTAAACATCGCATAGGATGGAACTGCTCCATGGAAATTATTCCACAAGAACAATCCCAAAGGAGTATATATAGGCAGATTTAAAAAAGGAACATCTGGGAAATATGGTAGAAGGCAAAGGAAGACTCAACAGATGAGGTATTGCCTTTTCAACTGGGACCACAAGATGGCCATCAACAACAAAGCTGTCTAAACAATATTGGCTCAGCCTTGGAAGGTGATTTCATGTTGACAAGGCACACCAAAGGAGAAAGCACATGGGGTGTGCTTCTGCTGTGCTTCAGGGGAATCTGGGTAGTGAGAGACTGCACCCTTCACATGCTGCTCTGTAAATGGAAAAAAGAGAAAGCCTAGCCTTCACAGACCTAGTCTTCCAGTGCTTGCTGGAAAAAGGCATCATAGCTTTAGAAGCAACTACAGCAGCTCCTAAGCAAAAAGGATTAGGTAACACAAAGTGCCAATAAGAACCCTGAGCCTGGAGAAGGATCCAGATTTGGACCAAGTGCCGCAAGAATACTTCTAAATTAGACTCACTA
Organism: Podarcis melisellensis; assembly: GCF_964234715.1. Lineage (NCBI taxonomy): Eukaryota > Metazoa > Chordata > Lepidosauria > Squamata > Lacertidae > Podarcis > Podarcis melisellensis. Next base: position 49,582,407 of record NC_138539.1, read on the forward strand.
TTCTAAAAATATACTGTCAGTATTCATCCATTTCATTTTGAGCCCAGACACTTTAGTATTATGTCTCTCTATATTCTTATAAATGCCATACTGTAAGATAGATGCTTTGATAAATGGTGAAATGCAAAATCTAGCAAAACTGACCTATAAAGGTAGGGAGCACCAGTTGACTATTATATTGATGATTATATTTGCTCCAGATTGAGCAAAATTGCCTTACTGTAAAACACTTTGGGAATACACAGTTCCCCATCTAATGTGACTATTATTATTATTATTATTATTATTATTATAGATTTGGAGAGGGTGAGGAAATCTAAAGTGTTAGCCAGGGAAGTTACCATTGAACGCCCTTTTTGGTACTGATTTTATTATCACTAGGATAAATCTTAAGAAGACTGTTCTGATTTAGAAATATGACTGCTTATCATTGAGGTGTAGAAACTTCATGCTACATGTTCAAGCAGCAATTTATGTACAACATAAATGAGGGAGTTAAAACTAAGAGCAATTATTCACGACCAGCTTTCTGTGTGTTGAGTAGTATGATGAGTCATATTTTTGTTGTTGTTGACAGATTATCCCTAAATCGTTCAGTCTAGCTGGGAAACTTCTTCCCAGGGAAAGTCTATCTTTAAAGTTTGGAGATGAGTTTTTGTATCCTTTGTTTGATTATTGTAAGAGAAGGCAACAATTCTCCAGAGAATATTTATGGTGTGTGTGTGTGTGTGTGTGTGTGTGTGTGTATGCATGAGGGACTGCAGGGTAGCGGAATTCCTAAAAATTGTGTGCTTCCCCCATTATGCTGGTTGATTCCTTCTGTTGGTGGACAGAGATCATTGGTTACAACTCACTGATTATTTGTTTGGAATTGTTTCACAATACTTTTTTTCCAATTAATTGGAGTTTCATTAGTTTTTCTTTGTTGATTTGTCAAGGCATAACAGGTTTTATACTTCATATTAATGTGGTTGGTTAGATAGGAGGATGAATAGGGCATTCTAAACTCTGTTCAGTTTTGCGTTTGCTGGATTTTGCCTTTTAAAACAGCTAAAGTTGCATGAGCTGTCGCTAGCAAATGGCGTATTGTTACATCACCCAAACAGAATGGGTTTCTGCTTTTGGACAACATATCTCTAAAGTTCCTGGCAGATGGCTATCGCAGGAGGTTAGGAAGGATTGAACAGTTTGACAAACACAGCCTCGGAGAACCTCCTCTGGAATTCTAGAGAGGGTTTTCCAGCTAGACTTAGTCATCCCCCCCCCCTCAAATGTCTTGGCATGGCTGATCACTTGAGGGTGACATATGGTAGGAACACGCTCTGAGGGACAAGCCTCCCGGATGGCAAACAGCACCATGCAAAACAGACAGATGGTGGCTTATTCAACCTTGGAAAGTCGTTTAATCCTACATACTGGCAAGGCCTGAGTGTAAAGAGAGACAGACACACAACCCTAATGGAATCTGAAGCAAAGATGTGATGAGTTCACTTACAAATTGCCTAGGACTGAGACTGCAGTAGAGTTGAACTGATATGGTTGTACACAAGGATTTGTGAACATACGAGTTCTGGTTGTTTTGAGCAACATCATAGACTAAAGAACATCGAGCAAAGTCAGCACTTGTTCTTTCAGCTAAAATTAAAATGGCATATTTGAAAAGCCACTGATGATTTGAATCGTTCACTTGGTTGAAACTTTGCTTAGGAGAAGTACCTGCTTCTCTTCAGGATTCTGATTACATTTTAAAAGTGAAGTATTCAGGTCTCATTTTCTCTGTCACAAACCATCAGATTTATAAACACCCCCCCACAACCACATTTATATTGCATTTATTTGCATAATACATACAAAGAAAATGGTGAAATACAATATTTTGCTGGCTAACAATAGAGACCAACAAACTAAACATTGGTAATCGATTAAAAATCCAGTTTGTTTTTTTAAAAATACTAATATGTTGGGGTTTTTTAATGTAAATTTTAAAGTCATAAAAACTCATATTTAGGTTCCAAATCAACTAAATCGTTGCACTGGCAGGAGCCAACACAATGACTCCTGCTAGTGCAACAGCGCTTTCCTTCCTCTCTGCCTCTCATGCCCTCCTCCAAATCGTCTCTTGGGGGTTGGGAGAAGTCCCAGAACAGCACATTGAGATGAGGCACATTGTTCCATCTGGGAAGCAGAAATGCTGATGGAACGATTGTATTAGCATGATGCTGAATTCCATCCTTAAAAACCTAACCAATAGTGAGAAAGTGTTAACCTTTTTATGATTATTGGAGCGATATTTTATAGAACAGAGTCCTCCTGTGTAGAAAGTCCTTCTAAAGGATGTCCAGCTTCTGAGTTGTCTTGAAAATGCATAATAATTACTCTTCTGATCACTGCAATAGTTGGTCAAGAGTTTGGAAATATTCGTGGCTGAGATTTCTTCTCTGTGTTTCCTTCTCAGAATATTTGCCATCACATGCTTGGTTCCAGAGTGCTCATATCCACTTGAACTGGTTTCAAAGGGATACTGTGATTCTCCAATGTCTGCCTTGGTAAGTAGAGCTGTGTGTGGTGTATCCACAGTCAACCTCCCACCTGATACAGAGACTCTTAAGTTTTGTTTTGAGTAGCTCTGTCATTCTTGATTGTTTTCCCCATCTTCTCCAACACTCTTACCCAACTTGGTGCCATCCAAATGTTTTGGACTACTATGCTGACTGGGGCTGATGGATGCAATAGCCCAAAACAGCTGTAGGGGAAGGTTGGTGGACACCAGACAGATGTCAATTCTCCCAAAACACCTCAAGATCAATAGTTTGAAAGGGTTTGCAAAGATTTTAAAATGTGGCTATTAGAATGATAATAAAGATAGTCTTTCGTACAATGAAAACTGAAATTAAAAATTAAAGTGGCCGATCAATATGCACATGCTGCCTCTTTCATTTTGTAGGCAATAGAAAAGGTTTTCATTTTGTAGACAGGCTAGACACAGCCTCCTCTTAGAGATTGTGTTTCAAAAAAGGCACATATTTCCTTGCCTGCATTCCTCTGGATATGAATAGCTAAGAGGTGCAGCACTTAGGAGAGGAGCCAGCTGTTTGCAGAAATGTCTTCTCTGCCTACAAGAGAGAGAAAGTTTCATGGCTCCTAGAAAAACTGACACAATTGTGTTTTCTCAGACATTTCTGCTGAAACAGTGAAGTCTACGTCAAACATATGTATCATCAATGATTCCTTCTCACCCCCAATATCAGCCAAGGACAATGGGAACACAAGTCAAACCACACATTTTTATATGCTAAATAAAGTCCAAAAGGTGGCCATAGGCATGTGAACTATTTGTCCTTTCAATACAAGTTCATATGCTCTTCTCTATAAAGCAGGTGTGGGAAACCTTTGGCTTTCCAGATGTTGCTGAACTGCAGCTCCCATCACCCCTGGCAATTCTCTATGCTTGCTAGGGCAGATGGGCATTGTAGTTCAACAACATCTGAATGGCCAAAGGTTCTCCACTGCTGTCATAAAGCAGGAGGTATTGTTGGGGGTATTGCCTGTCTCATGTTATTTTGACCAATGGGAGGGTCCGCTTGCCTCACATCAGGTGACCTGTCTTTACTCACACTTTCTGAAATGAAACCGTGTGGGTGAAGGCACATCCCACAAAGCAGTGACAATTGGCTGATCTTCAGCTGATTGTTTGTGCTTTGCAGATTGCTAAGCACAGCACTACCTGACCACTATCTGATGTCATAATAAGGCAGGTGAATGTGATTTGGCCTAAATGGCCGAGCAGCCTGGGTTCTCCACTGCTCCCATATTGTGTGAGGGTTGCTGGCTGACCATCTCTTTTGCGGGTTGATTCCAGGCTAATAGTCCAGAATGATCAGTTGACGTTTTATCAAAGGGAGCTAACAATGGGAAATGCTCCCCTGGTACCCATGAGTCTCTCTCTCTCTCTCTCTTGGAATGTGATGCAGTCAGAGCTTGGGGAAGGTAACATAGTGCAACACCCTCAAGCTTTGCTAGAAATTAGAGAAAAAACAGTTAAAAGGTGTTTTACCACTCAGATTTGGAGACAATGAGAGAGCCGAGAGTTTTCTACTTCAGGTTTAGCTGGAAATTAGGGTGCAAGTTTGTGGAACTGCAGAAGTTGCACTGTAGAATCTGATGCAGGTTGTGTTGTCTGCTTGCAGAAGTGTCTTTTCCTTCTTTTGCTCTGCTTTTACAAGTAAAGTAGATATGAGGAAGGCACCATAAGCCTCCAGTGCTCTTTTAATCAATGGCAGAGCCAGTATGGTATAGGGAACACAGAAGCAGCACCAAATTTGGTACTGAGCGCACAAGAATTCTGAGAACCACAGAACCACTAAAGAGGTCATCCAGGAAAAGTAAATCAAGCCCCATGTCACATTCTTGAACTAGGATCCCTGAACTGCAGAGTTGCACTGGCACTACAGGACTGAAAATAATTTCCTTATCCTGATCCCAGTCCTAATTTGGGGGAGAGAAGATTCAAGTGCAGCCCACAGACCTTTCCTGGCAAGCACATGCTGCCATTGGCTTGGATCCCAGGTTGCTCTGCTATTCATGCAGGGGCAGTGATTGCCACTCACACTGCAACCCCTCTTCATACCGAGGCTGATTCTGTCCCAAACCCAGGCCTGAATTGACTGAAATGGGTCAAGATAATGTGTTCCCTCCAGAACAGTCTTATAATCCAATATATATTCATCTTAATAATAGCAGTTTCCCAAGGATCCTGGGTGGTATTCAGTGTTAGTCCTACTCAGAGTAGATCCATTAAAGCTAATAAACATGACTAACATAGATTCATTAATTTCAGTGGGTTTACTCTGAGAAGCACTTAGCTGAATACAACCCACGGTCTCCAACTTAAAACAGAAAAACCAAATCAAATGTTTTGAGGCAAACCCCATTTTCAATAAAGCAGACAATATTCTACTCATTTCAAAGGATGGGTTGGGGAGAATAAATTCTAGGGATGTTTCCAACATATTTCTTGAAAATACATCATCTCTTCTGTCTCTGAATGTCCTTAATTTTGTTAAAAAATAACACTTTAAGCTTTTGGGCAGTTCTTCCTAAGAACCAGCATCTTACTGTTATTTTTCTTAGCATATCCTTTCATTATTAAAAGCTTGGTTCTGCAGCTGTCTTGCATACAGATCCTCCCTTTGAAGTCCCAATAGCTTCCAGCGCTGAGTGGACTGCAGAATTTGCCTCTGTGTGTTTTGGTTATGTAACAGATTAGATCACTATGAGCATAGTCGGATGATCTCAACAGAGTGGAAATGAGGGATTTGAGCAGGAGAAAGAACGAGATACAGCGTTTGTTTTAGTTTTATTTAAAAATGATTGCTACCCAAGATAGCAGCATGCCGTTGAATGCGAAAGTAACCACACCATAGCAAATGCTACCTTCCTTTCATTTTTATATTAGGAAAATGTTTCCCATGTGGCAAATAATAGGATTATTGGGAGTCAATCAAAGCAACACAAGGGACTAATGAAAGAAGAGGGGGGAAGATACATGGCTTTCTAAACATCATCAGAAATCTGTAGGTCTCTTTAGTTAAATATTTGGGAATGGGTGTCTAGTAAATTATTTGGTTAGCCACATAAATAAAACATTATCCTCATCCCTCTGAGTAAAATTCATGCTGCATCCAGTTTGGATACAAATATATAGTCTGATAATTTGTCAATAGCTAACATGTGCTGTGGAAGTTAAAGGTCAAGGCAGTGCAACATACACTCTTAAAAATGCCACTTCTACAGGAGACTAAGGGGCTGGTTAGCACAGTTGGTTAGAGCGTGGCCTGTATGGGCCATTGTACATACTTCGTACAGGAGATGAAACGAGTTTCAAGCACAACCTGCAAAGTTAAATGTGGGTAGCTTATATCCATTCCGCATCTGTCATATTTTTTCATATTCAGTATGCCTTAGTAGGCATGTACTTTTTGACTATAAAAGAATAGTGGTGTGGGTTTTTTTTTTAATAAAAAAACCCTCATTACATTTACGGTATATATGTCGACAGTGATCATTGTGCTAATTATGTTTATAAAGTTGGGGTCCAAGTCCAGTTGGCTCCTCTGCTACAGTAGGATACTTTTCCATTCTTACCCCTGCTGAGTTTTAGTATCTGGTAGCTGTTTCCATTTCACATAGCAAGCAAGTGGCATAATAGTATGCTGATTGTGCTGAATAATGGAAATGTATTCCCCATAGGATAAGTGACTTTGTGGCATACTACAGATGTAGCACTAAACTGTGACCCCCATCTGCACTCTACATTTTAAAGCAGCATCGTACCACTTTAAACAGTCAAAGCAGTGCAAGGTGGTAGCACACAAGCATGAAACTTATGTATGTATTACCAACTTAACCATAGCTTTGTATTACATCCATACCAGGCCTGTGTTTGTGCCAGCATGTGTATCTGCAAGAAATTATTGTCCTCATCAGAAAATAAAAAAGTGCAAGTTAGGAAGACAACCTTTTCTAAAGCACAGTTCAGTCCTGCTTTACCTTTTGCTACCTCTTATTGTGCTTGCGCAGAGATCTCAACAACATGCCCTTTTAAAATCTGCTTTTGGTTTTTCTTGGAGAGGTGTCATTTTTCGCTTCAAGAAGCTGAAAGTTCATCATGCGACTCAACAGATCAGTAAATGAAGTTCTCGAGTGTTACACACATGCAGTGCACACTTCAGACAAGCAGCTATCTTCTCCACTTCTGATAGCATTCAACTGAAATCTCAATTTTCATAATGTTTTAATGAAGAATGAAAAGTTGCCTTAATGTGGATGAGTAAGCCATTCCTCAAGTCATCAAAGAAGGGGAAAATAATAATTAGAAGTCATGCCTGAAAGACTATCTGGTGTAGTTTAATGGCAGGTTGGCATTTTCTTCCCGCCCCTCAAATCATGCCAGGGGAAAATTGCTGATGAGTCATGATATGCTGTAAGTGCTGCAATGAGGGGGGCATGTCAGAGTATGATTCATAAATAATTGCTGGTAGGGATGAAAAAGTCGACCAATATCCTATAAAACAGGGAGACCTGTCACAAAAGCTTAATCTACCTATAGTCAGGGGATAAATTAATGACCAGTATGGATGTCACTTTAATTTTGCTCCTGCAACGTGTTTACCACAATGCAGTTACACTGGGTACTTCCAAAACAATTTAACAGGAATTCAGTACTGAACTGTCTGGGGCTTTGTTGCTTAATAAGATGAATCTCAAACTTTTTTTGTAATTATGCTGAACAGCAGTTAGTAACTTTGCAGGCTTACTCATTTGCAACTAATGATTTGATTTAATAAAATATAGTAAATCTAGACAACAACCAGGACATTTTGCTAGCATTTCCTATGCCACAATTTGGAAGTGTGTATAAGCAAAGCAAACTTTATAGTCTGCAAACTATACAAGGCAAAGGACAATAGCGAGTCTCCACAAATCAAAATAATTTCTGTTTGAATTAAGGCTTTCAAAAAGCATTTGACAAAGTCCCTTTCATCGAAGGCTCTTGAGTAGACGTGGCAGACATGGGATGACAGCTCTTCCTATGAATCAATAACTGATTAAGAAAAGGAAGCAGAGAATAGGAATATCTGGACTGTTCTCAGTTAAGTCACAGTGTAAGTTATCCTGAACATAGGTGCAAACTCCCTTGGAACCGTGGGTGCTTGAGCACCCACAAAATCCCCCATGAAGGTGCTGGGCACCCACAAATTTTGGTGCCATGGCCATGAACGCTGCATGGCACCCATAGCCCCGGGCACCCACAGTTGTGGGGCCAAGCTGGCACTCCTGATCCTGAATATGTAGTATTGCGGGTGGTGCTGTGGTCTAAACCACTGAGCCTCTTGGGCTTGCTGATTGGAAGGTTGTTGGTTCAAATCCCCGTGACGGGGTGAGCTCCTGTTGCTCTGTCCCAGCTTCTGCCAACCTTGCATTTCAAAAGCATGCCAGTGCAAGTAGATAAATAGGTATGGTGGGAAGGTAAATGGCATTTCTGTGCGCTCTGGCACTTGTCACGGTCCTCCATACACCAGTGGCGGTTTAGTCATACTGGCCACATGACCCGGAAAGCTGTCTGTGGACAAATGCCGGCTTCCTTGGCCTGAAAGCGAGATGAGTGCTCAACCCCATAGTCACCTTTGAATGGACTTAACTGTCCAGGGGTCCTTTACCTTTTTACCTTTTTATTGTTGGAAGAACATAAAAAGTATCTTGCTATAGTAGACCAAGACTCCTCTATACCTATTCCCTTCTGATTTTGATCCACATCTCTTTCCTGCTTTCTATTAAACTGGATTCTAGGAAAGGGGTGGCCACCAAGCGATTTCAAATGGCCCTGGAAGATTTCAACAGTTTGGTGACAGTGGTGCCCTTTTTTATTTTTAATGTATCGGTCCACTTTGTGTCTGCAGTGCATTAGAGCAGCAGGTGAATAAGATCTTCCTCACCTTGCCTTGTTTCAAGGCATTCTATGGGGCTTTTCATACAGTTCCAATGGAGCTGCTGCTTCCAGATCACTAAGCAATGATCAGCAGCACTCGGGTAGCATTGGAGGTTTCTGATGTTAACCTGAGTACCAGCGATAAATTCTATGGAAGCAGAGCTTCTATTGGTAACCACAGGAGAAACCCCATGGACCACCTTGAAGCAATAAGCCAGGCAAGAAAAATTGACTTTGCTGGAAGCTGCTACTTCAAAGGGCCCTGCGGCAGCAGTTCCCAAGGCCTTCCCTCATCCCTGCCATCAAGAAAGGTAAAAGGCAAGGGAAGCTGCCTGCAGTTGAATGTGCCTGCTATATACACGATCTACACGATCGTGCAAACCTCTTTGTGTGTTGTGAAAGAAAGGGAGGGAGGGAGAGAGAGAGATTGTCCGCGGCAATTTTGGCAGCACCCATATTTTGACCATACTCACTGTACATTGTAGACTCTTGAGGTTACAGTGGGGCAATGTGGTCCTCTGGCTGAAAAGGTTTCTAGGGAATGCAGAATGCTGTCATGATTCAAGTTTTCTCTTTCACCCAGCAAGAGATTCCTGCTCATTGTCGACCCAAATATGACAAATATTGCGAATCTAGTAATCTAATAGCTTCTACCTTCATTTGGCCTTAATGTGGAGGTTTTTTTTAATGTCAGGAGGAGGCTTGATTAATTTATCTGGGTTTGATATGGGTAACATTTAAAACAGTCAAATAAGTTTGGTAGTCCGTTCATTTTTATTGCAGCTCCCTTTGCAGCAATTTACCTCATGGAGCAGAGAAATAGAGTTTGTCAGAATTATTTCCAGATACTTAATTTACTGTGGAATTACTTAATGCCTGTGTTTTTAAAAATACATTCAAACCAATTATAGGCAGATATTTAGTTATAGTCAGTATATTTATTTACATGAACACATTACCTGCGCTTTAGCTTTGTATGCAAGTTTTACCTTTTCATTTCATGTATTTTTGTATTAGGTGGTTTTAAAATTTTACTTGCAAACCACACAGATAACTTTAAAAAACAAAAACAAAACTGGGTATTGAAAGTAAATTTATAAAACATACTTCCTCCGTAAACAATTCAGAAACTCTTATCTTGGGTGGATTGATTTTAAATTGTTTTCTAAGTTACAAAGAGTTAAATATGCGTGCTGAAATTTAGCAGCACTGCAGATACTTCTGACAACAGTGGCTATAACCTACTAGATGTCCTCTGTATAAGCACCAATGTGACTTTGGGGACTGCTGAGACTCAGTCTGTTGCGACTGGCATCAGTTGCCACAGGCAAGTAATCACAAGAAACTGACCTTGGCGAAAGCACATTTTACACTTCAGTGCTGTTCGACTGTGTGTGTGTGTGTGTGTGTGTGTGAGAGAGAGAGAGAGAGAGAGAGAGAGAGAGAGAACAATATGAATAAAAAGAAGGCAAAAGCATTATCACAATTTTCAGAAATTTCAGAGGTACAGTATATGCACAAATATAGACTAAACCTCTGGATGCCCAATTTTATTTCAATTTAATTTTTATGTCAATTCTCCTGGAAATACGTATCAAAAAGTGCTATACGAAATAACTATATATTTTTAAACAGAAAAACATGAGTGGCTGCTTTTAAAATATACCTCTCAAGGAGTGTGCAAAACAACTAACCGAGCTTCTTTCTATTCCTCACTGTGCATTGTTACCAGAAATAACAAATTCAAAAACAATATGTATGATTTTAAAAAAAGACCTTTTATAACGTAATTTTAAAATGCCTTCGTTGTGGTCCCAGTTTAAACTTTTTGCTGCAACTATGAATGCTGTGCACTGTGATGGTGTCTTCTGCACTGCAACATGTGCTCAGTTGCCACTAATTAAGAACTTGATGGAGAACTTTATCACAACCCTTGATGCAAAAGGCACACATTTTCTCTGTGTTCTTTTCAACTTGCATATACAATGGCTTGAGGCCTTGAACTGCACAGTTTGTCCAGTCAGAAACAATGTTTTTCAGGGACATTGATGACCTAGGGCAGATAAGCTGACAGGCACTGTGCCGGAGGCACAACCTGCAGAATTTGGACTGCCATGTGGTAACTTATAAGATACCTTTTACAGTTTTCAACACTGGATGGCTCAAGTAAAAAACCCAGTTTAGTTTATACTTCAGATGCACATTTGTTTCTTAGAAATATTATTTAAGATTATGAACAACTTACTTATCCCAGTGTCCAAGACGCAGGCTGGTTTGCATACCCTCCAACATGTTGCCCAGAAAACTTAGACACACATCTTTTGGGACACACTCCTGCACAAGTCATGTGATGTGACCCATGAGATATTGTGCCCCCAAACATCTTTCAGGCCGTGGTGCCCAAAACACACATTTTGGGCACCGTGTACTGGAGAACACAGCCCCCCAAAATAGGATGTCCCGATTTACCATAATTGGGGCATTCAGAGATTACCTGTTTGTCTCCAGGCCCAGTTCAAAGCACTGAGGATGACCTTTATAAATAGCATCGGTCCAGGAAACCTCAGGGGCTGCCTTCTTCCTACCAGCCTTCCTGCTCCAGAAGATTTGACAGAAGCTTGTCTCTTTGTCTTCTTGATGGTGCAGGCTTGGCTGATAAGAGCTAGGGAAAAGACCTCCTTTGTGGCTTCACTCAATTTACAGCACTCTTTGATTCCCCAGTGGTGTTTTACTGTATAACAAAAACATTTTAGTTTAGGCAGATGTTTTATCAGCTAGGCAGGTTTTTATCCAATGCTTTTCTTATAGACTCACTGCTGCAGTTTATATATACCATTGTATTTTATGGTTGCTTTGAATTCTTGATAGCCACTCTGAGTGGTGCATAGGCAGGATATACCAATTCAAAATAAATAAATAATAAAATAATAAAATTATTGGGCATCTAAATGAGTGAAAATTAGCTTTTTAGCAGGGAAGAGGCAGAGACTAAACTCACTTGCCCTCCTACATGCTGATTTTAGGCATTTTAAGAAGAGCTTTTGCATATGCAACCCTGGCTGCTGGATTAGGGAAACCTGTGTGCAGTGCCTATTTACATGTACAATACCCAATTCAGCTAAGGATATACACTGGAAGCCTGCTTCCACATTCAAATTTCCCCCAGCTGGATCGAAGCAGACCAAAGCCGTGTTTCAATTCCTGAAGCTCTCCACCCATGCAAATTGGCTGATTTCAACCACATAGTTCCAAATTGTAATCACCACTGCTTGCTTCCAACTTAATGTGTTCAGGATTATGATGCAGGACAAAAAAGGTTCTGGAAGTTGGAACAATAGGTATAACCAATTAGTAAGTCAAGTTGCCTTCCTACTGGCAAAGTATTGATCCTTAAGTGGATGCCTTAGTATATGCAAACAAATCATGTTTATTTAAATTTTCTATGCTGCCTTTCTGCCTTTCTCTTCAGCTATAATGTGGTTTCACTAATTCCCATTTCTCAATCATTTGGGAGAGAGAGAATTTCTGTTAGTAACTACAAGTGCCTCACTTCTTTTTAAGACTTCATACTTTTCTCCATAGATTATAAACTTTAATGAGTGGTCTTAAGAGTGTAGGAGGATGAATCTTACAAGCAAGCTGTTCATGTATATATTGTTAATACACGATGAGAACAGATTACTGAGAAGCAATTCAGATACCAACACAATAGTCTGCCTTGTCCTCAAAAGTGGTAATTTCTACAACATTTTGATTCACCCATTCCCCCCGCCCCTTACCAGATGCATGAATTACTCTTTTCAACAATATGTAGCATCTGCTAATGTTCTGTGTTGCTTTCACACTGTGGTACAATATCGAGACAGCAACATGGACATGTCTGATTCATTATTATCACGGAGATGGAACAGGCACAGTTGCCCTGCTGTAGTCCTGGTCATTGTTCTTTGGCATACTTTGGAGAGGTGGTCCTCCACCTTGGGCTGTGCACACACCATACTTTAAAGCATATTCCCCCTCCCAAAGAATCCTGGAAACTATAGTTTGTCAAGGGTGCTGGAAATAGTAGCTCTCAAAAGTAAACTACAGTAAACTTCCAGAATTCTTTTTTGGGGGGGCGGGTGGGTTATGCTGAAAATGTGTTTTAAGTGAATGGTCTTCACTTAATCTCCAGTCTTAAATCAGTGGTGTATTTTTAAGAACTACTTAATATTTCAGCCACATAAAACCATCTCTGCCATAAATGTTTACTTTTCATTCCCCCCCCCCCCGACTCCAATGATACTGATGAAGGAATACTTTTGGATATGAATCTCCTCCTCAAGCCTCCAGGAGATTCTAGAACCATCTGTACTGGGTGCACGTTAGAGATTTTTAAAGAGCTGAGATGCGCTCTGGTAAAGGTGTTATTGCCCATAGGCAGAACTATTCCCTGGTGAAAAGTGAAAACCCTTTTTTAAAAGCTGGTATTTTTCAGTAAGCTTTTTTTAATTTTATGGTTAATTTTATCTTTTGTGTTTCTTTTGTGACATCACTGTACACTACTTAGAAATGGCAGCGTTAAGTGGTATAGTTGCCCTGGGCCTCCACCTGTGTAGTTGCAGTAGATGTAAATGTCATGGGCATCTATTAAATAGTGCCTATGAGGGTAACTTTATCTACCAAGCACAATAGATGCCAATTTCCAAAACCAAAGAACCATAGTTTTTCTCTCTTGTTGAGATTCATTTTCAAATTATTGGGACTCATCAAGACCATTACAGAATGCACATACAAATTTATCACCTGCGTAGCCTCACCTGCTTCCAGTGATGGAGAGAAGTAAAGTTGAGTGTCCTTAGCATACTAATGACACCTTCCTCTGAACCCTCAGATGATCTTGCTCAGCAATTTTACACAGATGTTAAAGAGCACGAGGGATAAGATGGAATCTTGCAGGACCTCACAGCTAAAGTGTTTCTCACAGCAATTGTAATGCATGAAACTTCACTTAGTTGTTTATCCGGCAAGGAAATACAGTAGAGGTTGGAACTTGAGTGCAAATACTGGCAGATCGGGGTGAATAACATATGAGAGCATGGAGACTCTTAAAATGAAGTGGATCATTAAAAACACCTCTGGAGGTGACCACTTGAATTTAAGTAGGACTGTACCTTTTAATTCAGACACTTTCCTTGAAGAGGGTCAAGCAAGTGTTAAGCCAGAGATTTAACAGACATTTGAAATGCAGAGGAAAATGGAAGCTGACTAAAGTTAGGGCCATTGCCCCACTGAACTGTAAAAGGAATGCTAACGATGACAGATTTTTTCTGGAAAGACCTTAAGTGAAGGAAGTTTAATTTCCGTTGTCAGTAGAAAAGCCTTTGGAAAGACAACCAGCAGTGTGCCATTTTTGTCACAACCTGAAATGTCAATGGAAAAAGTTTTGGAACAGATTGGTAGAATAAACAGCAAGAACACATGAGAGCCAAATGTTCATCTAGCTTTTTGTTTTATTGACTTCAATTATTTTGCAACATAGATCTGAGAATTTTAAAGTCATTCCCATGTCAGATTGCTGAAACTCTAGAATGTATCCTGAATGCCATGCTCAGCTACAAAAGGGTGTATATTTTGAGACTTGAAAGTACAGTGGTACCTCAGGTTAAGTACTTAATTCGTTCCGGAGGTCCGTACTTAACCTGAAACTGTTCTTAACCTGAAGCACCACTTTAGCTAATGGGGCCTCCTGCTGCTGCCGCACCGCCAGAGCACAATTTCTGTTCTCATCCTGAAGCAAAGTTCTTAACCTGAAGCACTATTTCTGGGTTAGCAGAGTCTGTAACCTGAAGCGTATGTAACCTGAAGCGTATGTAACCCGAGGTACCACTGTATATACAAAGTAAAAGACAAACAACAACACAAAAACAGTAAAGTGCCTTCAGTAGTGTGGTCAACATGGGTGGGTCACACTAAAGGGAAAGCCTGCATGAGTAAGAAAGTTTTTAACAAGTGTCTAAAGCATAGCACCATAGATGCTTGCCACGTGTCCAATGGGAAGGAATTCCATCAAATAGGTGCAATAGTGTTAAAACTTCTGCTCTGGGTGGCCATGAGGTAGGTCTCAGTGACATATGGCACAGTCAGAAGAGCATCTCCGAAAAACCACAGTGAGTAAGGGGTACAGGTGGAATAAGGCAGTTTCTCAAATAGCTTGTTCCCAGGTTGTTTATAGCTTTATATACTATCAGTTTTACCTTTAGCCTGGGCGAGTACCATAATGGGAGCCTGTGCAGTTCTTTCAACAAGGGACATAGGCTGACACTAAGATTCAGTCGGTAGTCTGGCTGCTGCACTGTGCCCTAGCTGCAGCTTCTGGACCAGTCTCAAGGGTAGCCTCACACACGGTACATTACAGTAACAAGTCTTAGGGATTGCCAGTGCCCAGATTGCTGGAATACCTGTGAATTTTATTTACCAGAATGCGTTGACTGTGCTATTTGCTCAAACTGTTACTGATATGATTATAGTTTTACTGATATAATTATATTGATTGTAATGTTAATTTTTAATGCTGCTGCTGCTAGTTGCTTTCAGCTCAGTATTCCTGTTGGAAATGTAGAATACAAATACAAATTAAAATAAAACAAGATCAGATTGGAAAAGGAAGAATTTTCTTCCAAAGATCAGTTTGTATGTCTGTTATAATAATGACAGAATACGCAATACTAAGAAAACATTCAAAAATGTCTAAATTAGAGATCCCAAAGGCATAGTATGTGAGAGGTCTGCACTGCAATCCAAGAAAAATTCATATTTTTCAATACTTCCAATGAAAGGGGGGTGGGAAGGAATGTTCCATAAAGATAAATAATAATAATAATAATAATAATAATAATAATAATACTACAGTGGTACCTCTGGTTACGTACTTAATTTGTTCCGGAGGTCCATTCTTAACCTGAAACTGTTCTTAACCTGAAACACCACTTTAGCTAAGGGGGTCTCCTGCTGCCGCCGTGCTGCCACCGCCTGATTTCTGTTCTCATCCTGAAGCAAAGTTCTTAACCCGAGGTACTATTTCTGGGTTAGGGAGTCCGTAACCTGAAGTGTATGTATGTAAGTGTATGTAAGTGTATTATTATTATTATTATTATTATTATATTTATACCCCGCCCATCTGGCTGGGTTGCCCCAGCCATTCTGGGCGGCTTCCAACAAAATATTAAAATACAATAGTCTGTTAAACATTAAAAGCTTCCCTAAACAGGGCTGCCTTCAGATGTCTTCTAAAAGTCTTTTTCTCTTTGACATCTGGTGGGAGGGCGTTCCACAGGGTGGGTGCAACTACCGAGAAGGCCCTCTACCTGGTTCCTTGTAACTTGGCTTCTCGCAGCAAGGGAACCACCAGAAGGCCCTCGGCGCTGGAATTGGTATTGAATGCAGGAACACAAAGTTGTAGGAGTGTGAGGTTGTTTAAGAACATGGTCACTTTGTCCATGCATGCTTAATCAAAATAAAGGACTATAGGAGATTGAATTGATGACACATAACATAGTGCGTTATGACCTTCCTCCAGCTTCCAAACAGCAGCAGTAAATGGCTAATGTTTATCAAAGTTGTAGAAGAACACCTGTAATTCATAAAACATACTTTATAAGACCATTAGTGACTGTAGATGGATTTTATGTAAAATAAACTTTCCTGGAAATTTTGGTGTTCAGACCACAATTCTGCACATATGTTAGCATAATAAAATTTTTGGATGGGAAGGTACTTCGGTGGTAATGTAGTCTGACCATCACCACCCTGCTCCATGTAGGAAATCCTAGACAGATAACTCTCCAGTCTTTGCATCAATTTATCCAGCGAAGAGAGAGAGAGCCATCTACTACCCAGGGCAGTCTGTTCTATGGTCAACAAGCAAATGTTCTGCTAACGTTGAGCAAAAATCTGCTTCCTTGAAATTTTTACCTATCACACATAGACACAAATATATGCAGTTTATGATAAACACTATTTTAAAATAATGAACTTCCAGCTTGGCTAAGATTAAAAGAGTCAGGAGTTTGGACATTACCCCCCCCACCCCAAATGAATGAATGAATGAATGAGATCCTTCTGCCATATCACAAACTGCTTTTGAAAGACACCCCCTTTTTTTTCTTCAAAAGGGGTTTGTGTGTGACTTTGGATGAACTGCTGTTTGAAAAACAGAATCACAAAGCTTCTTTAGACAAGTGTAACTAGTTATGTGGTTCTTTGGATCTTGGCCAAATTGCATCCTCTCATTTTAGTTCATTGGGTTGAATAACATTCATTATGTAGATTCATTATCCTTCTATATGTAACAATAGCATATCTAAATGGCCCACTTATGTTTTGCAACTTGTTCAGATATGAACATTCTAGCTTGCTTGAATTGGTATCTGGGATCATGTTCCCAGAATTGTCTTCGAACAAATTGCACAGGTAACACATTAGGACAAAATGTTTTCATTTGTGTGGGTTCTTTGTAATCATTCCAAAAGCCATCCCATGGATGCAATATGCTGTGTTGGATCTGGACCAGACTCTGACTGCCATCCTAGGCAAATTAATAGAAACTGTACTTACAAGCAGATTGGTTGAGCTTATGCAGAAATATGATATAGTGGGGAAAGGGTGCTATTAGTTTTCTTAAATGTAACTCATGCCTCGTATGGCACTGTGGTCTAAACCACTGAGCCTCTTGGGCTTGCCGGTCGGAAGGTTGATGGTTTGAATCCCCATGATGGAGTGAGCTCCCGTTGCTCTGTCCCAGCTCCTGCCAACCTAGCAGTTCGAAAGCATGCCAATGCAAGTAGATAAATAGGTACCACTGCGGCAGGAAGATAAACAGTGTTTCCGTGTGCTCTGGTTTCCATCACGGTGTCCCATTGCACCAGAAGCGGTTTAGTCATGTTGGCCACATGACCCGGAAAGCTGTCCGTGGACAAACGCCGGCCTGAAAGCGAGATGAGCGCTGCAACCACATAGTCGCCTTTGACTGGACTTAACCGTCCAGGGGTCTTTTACTTTTTTACCTTTTTATTGTTGGAAGAACATAAAAAGTACCATGCTGTATTAGACCAAGATTCATATAGTCAAACATTCCTCTATACCTGTTCCATTCTGATTTTGATCCGCATCTCTTTGCTGCTTTCTATTAGCTGGATTCTAGGAAAGGGGTGGCCACCAAGCAATTTCAAATGGCCCTGGAAAACTTCAACAGTTTTGTAATATGGCAGCTACTTTGAGATCTTGTATAGAATGTCCTGGGAGATTGAAGTGTTCACCTACTGGTTTCTCTGTCTTGTGATTCCTACACCAAAGGATAAATGGACATAAATCTGACATCAGGAATTTCAGAAATAGACTGGAAAGAGAAGTTACTGAATTGCAACTTATTACCAAATTTAAAACCATGGAGAGACCTGGTCTGAATAGAGACATTGGATTCTTATCTCATTATACGTGATAACGCTATTTTTAGCCATCTCACCCCTTGCTTTTTCCTGTAAGACCAATTGCAGTCGTTAACAGTCGTCAACAGGTTTACCACACCTATCAGCCAATCACCCATTCCCACCACCCTTCTGAGTAATAGGCCTCCCCACCGTCTCACTATATATAAGGGTCTGGTGACTTCTGTTTCAGTATATCTGAAGAAGTGTGCATGCACACGAAAGCTCATACCAATATCAAACTTAGTTAAGTCTCTAAGGTGCTACTGGAAGGAATTTTTAAATTTTGTTTTGACTACGGCAGTCCAACACGGCTACCTACCTGTAATCAGATCTTATGTCAATTGGGGTTTTTTGCAGATTGCCATTGCTCCTATTGAGCTTTAGAGAGTGGGTTTTCATAGGGAAAGCTCTGGAGCGGGGGGCGGGGGAGGGCATTCAGAGATGACGCTTTAAAGTGCAGACCGTGCCTGGAAAGAGCAGAGGAAAAGTAAGTATGAATAAACCCTAAAAGATCTCTTAGCAGAAATAAGAACCGTTTTGGAATCTCTGAAGCTGACCACCTAAAGATGCTGGAGAATGCCGATGAAAACAGAAAAAGGAGCAGAAATTGTTGGTGTTCACTTGTTCATCCCATCTCACAAACAAAAATCAATCTGCTCATATTTGCTGTCGCTGCTTCTTTCAGTCTGCAAGTGATACAAAATTGATTACATTTCCCTCCATTTGTGTTGTATTTCCTCTGCATAAAAACAAATGGGGTGGAATAACATGGCAATATAATGTAATTTGTGAAATTAATTACAGTGGTACCTCAGGTTACATATGCTTCAGGTTACAGATGCTTCAGGTTACAGACTCCGCTAACCCAGAAATAGTGCTTCAGGTTAAGAACAGTTTCAGGTTAAGAACGGACCTCCGGAACGAATTAAGTACTTAACCTGAGGTACCACTGTAGATGAATTACATAAATCTTTTGGTCTACAACTGCCATCATCATTCATCATGGTTAATTATTATTATTATTACATTTATATCCCAGCTTTACTACAAGGAGCTCAAGGTGGAAACATGGTTATCCTCACAACAACCCTGTGAGTTAGGCTAGGCTGAGAAACAGTGACTGGCTCAAGGCTACCCAGTAAACTTCATGGCTAAATAGGGATTTGAATCCTGGCCTCCCAAGTCCTTGTCCAACCTTCTAATCACTACAAGTGAATGGCTACACAATTCTGTTGACGTTGAACCCTTCAACCCAGTGGTTCCAGTATTTTTGCTTTTCAGGGGCATTCAATACGGCACTGCAGAAAGCAATGCATGCCAAAACAAGGCTGTGGCACCCAGCTATTTCTGGACCAGGCTGGTAATTAGCATGCCATTGGTAATTCCCTGCTGTCTCGAGCACTGTGCTTGGTTCCTTATTCCAATACAGAGTGTTGGGAGACGGGGTTTATCTTGTTTGGAAATGTGGCTTTGTCAAGACCTCCAAAATGTCACTGTGAGATTAATCGCTTTCCCAGCAAAAGTTCAACAGACCTGGTATTTCCATTGCAATTGTTGATTTTAAGTAGGGTGTTCTTTGGAGCAAAGCTGCAGCTTGATAGACTGGAGCTTAATGATACTTCATTTCAAAGAAGGATGTGCTATCACCTAGAGCAGGAACGACTGATATGGTGTTGGGGGAGAAGGTGATTAAGGAGCAAAGACTCTTGTTTCATTAAAGGATCTTGCACTTTTCTTATCTGTTTCTAGCTTTAGCTTCCTATTTTTGTCTCTCTAGACAGATGTTCCAGTTAATAAATCTGCCTTCACAGAGGTGATTTTTATTTTATTTATTTATTTTTTACTTAGCCCAGTAGAGTTTCTATTAACCCCAAGTATTTTCTCTTTGCTCGGTGACTGAAAGAGCTCTGGTGCAGCTAAGCGCACCACAGCTGTTTCATGTTCTATGTATTTCTCCACAAAAATGCCAGTGGGGGGTGGGGGGAATGCCAGTTCATAATTTCTAGCAATAAAACCAGGGGAAAAGTAAAGTATTTGAGTAGGAATAAAATATCTAGGTGTCTGTTTTGATATTAGCTGGTGGGGAAAATCCTCTCCTTTAACACCCAGCCTACATTTTAACTGGATATGAATGGTCACACTCCTCCACATATTTGCAGTCATGTGGAGTGGGAGACCTGGGACACCCGCCCGGGACTCCCTCAGCAGTCCCCCTGCCCCACCATCCATGGGTTTGGGAAACATCTGCAAAGGGAAGCCTGCTGCACACACATAGGCTCACCCTGTTATTTGGAGTCCTGACCAGTGACTGAGGTGGAATCCAGACACACATATAAAACAGCTTTGAAAATGCTTTTTTTTTTATAAAAAAAAAAAAACGTTTTAAAAAATACATTGAATTTTCCATAAGGCTCGCCATCTAGTGTCACATTGTATATTGCACTTAAACCACACTTAAAACTTTTTATTTGCAGCTGTATAGCTGACTCCTGAGAGAGCCTATGACAGAAGTAGCCAGCACAATGTTTCGAAGATGTTGTTGAACTATCAACCCCAGCCATTGGACATACTGGCTGGGGCACATGGCACTCAGAGTCAACAATGCATGGAGGGCACCACAGTGGCATATGTGCCTCCAGCAAGCTTCAGTGCATGGATGACCAGTGGGTGGGAGCTAGTGGGAGGTACGATTGCAGGAGCTGGCCATGCAATGACAATTTGTAACCTGTGGAAAGCCAAGTTTGGCAGCAGCTGTTAAGGTGCTGCTATGGGAACCTTGGGGTTATGGCATGGATAAATAACTCTGGTGAATCCAGAGGAAACTAACATTCACTGCTAGGGTAGCCATACGTTCGGAATTTCCTCGACATAGCTGGTATTCAGCCCTTGTAAACTGTCCGGGCCCATGTCGACCGTGTTGATTTTCACAAGTTTTATTAAAAATAGCTCATAATCTCTCTTTTTTTGGGGGGGGGGAAAGATTTTACACAAAAAGCTCTGGATTTTTACTTTTTGAAATATGGCAACCCTTTTCACTGTACCTGTGGTGATTACTGAAAGTTAGAGGGGGGGAACACATCTCTGTTATTTGTACCTTTTGTACAGTGGCAGTAAAAGCAACAGGGAATGTGAATTTTCAAGGGGTTAAGAAGTCTCTCTCCTACTTCAAATTGCAGCCTAAGTGGTTCCGTTTTGTAAAGCAAAAAGACATCTGGAATTAGAACTTAACAAGCACACTATTTCCTTATTTCTTCCCTGGGTAAACTGGGAAGCGCTATATACTCATGTCTCTACAAATACAGTTGTCATTGGTAACACAGGGAGATGACTGCCTCTTTTAAAATGGTGCCAAGGTGCATCTATGCTGGGATGCAGTGCGTTGTGATAGGCTGGATGGGAAGAATTGCTACCAATACACAGACACATACCCTGCCCAGGAACCCAGCCTCCCTTTCTGGGAAGTGGGTACAAAAGGGACAATTTATAGTAGCACCTTCACAGGCCACTAAAACCTGTTGCAGTGAAGAAAAAATAATCTCTTCTAATCACCCTGACCTCTGAGGAATGGCAGAACTGAGGAGCATTTAACCAAGAAGCTTTCCCAATGGAATTTCTCCTTAATTTCTTTCTGGTATATATAATGCACCAATTTACTAATATTGTAATTTCCCCAGTATTCTGCCCCTATAAAAATTAGTATGTAGAATTCTTAAGAGTTGTGGATGGAGGATGAGGGATAATGTATTTTATGGTGCTGTAAGCAGTGCTTTTTTCTGGAGGGATGCAGGGGGACGCAAACCCCGAAACATTTTGTGAATCTAAGTTTGGCCTCATTGAGGGGCAGTTTTTCAGTAGGAAAATGAGAGTACCCCTGAATATTTATTTCAGGGAAAAAAGCACTGGCTGTAAGTATAAGGCTCCCATCACATGTGTATAAGGTTCATATCATATTTATATATTATAATCTTTTTATTTTTTTTTAATCACTGATTCAATCACTATCAACAGAAATTTTATCTCCATGAACTCAGCCTCTGAATTAGAAATGAAATAAGCCTGTAACTTCTTATATTGTGTTGTTGTCAATACTTGCTCTTCCAGGATCATCAACAAAGAGAAAAAACTACAGGATATGTACATATTTTGTCTGAGAGAAGCCCTCTATTTCCTGCTTTTGCATACACAAACATATCCTGCAACTATTTAAAGTTGTAAAGAGGCCACACACTTAGTGAGGCTCTTGTGAACCAGATGATAGAGTTCATCAGTCAGAGGTGCAATATGGCAAGGGTTTCCTTCTGTCTTGAGTGTTGGAATGTACCATTATTTGTATTCTAAAAATGCTTATTATTTAGGTATGGTATTTGTCCCCCCCCATCTTAAGCTTTAAATTCTTTTTTGTTTCCTTTTTGCACTAGAGAAAAACTTAATAGAGAATTAATATGCCTTTGTTTAGAGGTATCCTGCCCCACCCTGCATCAGTTGTAATTGGATCAACAGATCTTCAAAATACACTAAGATCCAATGGGCAGAGAATAGTGGACAGTTTTTGAACCTAAGAGACTTGTATTTTGAATCCTTAATGGGAAACTTTGGACAAGCTTTGAACAAGCAACTATCCCTTACAGTCAATTTCCTGTCAGCAAAATGGGAAAATTTGGTCCAGAGAATTGAGTAAAGGTCTGTGATAGCATTCTGTTCCTGAAACTTAGCTGCTGCAGGGCTCGCCATGATCTGGATTAGTAACCCATATGTGCACCATTTGGTAGGAGTGTACTGTTACCATAAAGCACCAATGTAGCAGCAAGCAAAGGCTATAGCAGCCAAGTCAGCTGCTTGTGGCTGGAAAGCCAAACAGGATGTTTGTGACTGTTGCCATGGGAACAAAGGGGCAGTCCATTCTGTACTGAGCACCGGATGTTAGCTCAGTGTGTGTGTCATATGACCCGTACTGGAAGTACATGGGTGGAGTTTATTCTTACTGCTGTGGAGTGCAGACATGTTTTCTCTGTACTGATGTAAGAGACAGAAATAAAGAATGTAAATAGATTTCTGTCTGCTTCTTTCCCCTCCCTGGGGATACCAAAGGGGAGAGAGAGGAAACGGTGTGTTCTTCTCACATCTGGGAAGAATCGCCGAGACCTCGCCTGCTTATCTGCCGGGAGTAGCAGCGGGGAGGTCGACAAGGAATATCTGCCGGTGCCTCCGTTGTGGCACATTCCTCTGACCCAGGCAGAATTCCAACAACAATATAAATCATAACAACCACCAAGATCTGGCAAAAGGAAGTCAGGAGTTGAATTGTTATATTACTGGACTTTGCAAAGAAAAGCAGTGATCATCCAACACCCGCTGCCCAAAAATATGTTTAAATATGTTTTCATTAGTTCATTGTAACTCATATAGGTTGGAATTGTATGCCGCTCCATGGAAAACATGGAGGTTAATAGCAACGAAACATGCACATGCAAAGGCATCCTTCTTCTCCCATTTATCTTCTCAAAAACCTTCTTTTTTAGAATTGTGTAGTAGCATTAAGAATTACTTTCCTCACTGTCCAAAAATCTTTCAACTGTTGCAGAGTCTGATAATGCCACATATAAGGAAAGCAAGCATGAACGAGCAATTCTGTCATATGTTTCTGGTTAGCATATTATTTTGTAATGCACCTTTTAATTTTTTCCTCCTTTTCCTGGATCAGGTATTGGCTTTCAGACTGTTCTATTTCTCTTTATAGTTTTGAGTTTTCTTCAAACAGGCAAAGTTGCTGCAGTTTCTTCAATTTCTTGTAAAAGAATTCAATGGAATTGTAACTTTTACATTATGAGCTGTTGATTTCATATCTGATAACCAGAAATGTCATTTCTGCCCAGCACAGTTTGAAGTGCTGCATTTTGTTTTGACAGGAACTTTTGATTTTAACATTACAATGGCAAAAACATAAGGATAGCTAGAAGTAAGAAATATTTGAAGGGAGTTTTGTTTTGCCAATGACACATTGAAGGGAATGGCCATGGAAGTCAAGCAGCAAGAGTTTTGACATAAGGTTTGAATAATGAAGGTCTTTCAATTTGCCTAGCCTACCCCTTTGAATGGATTTTTTAAGTTTGATTGATTTTTTAAGACTTTCATGTGGATCTGTCCCAAGGCCTGCCTAACCAACTTGTATCCTTTTCCTGCTGGCTAGGAATGGAGGAGAAATTTTGTTTGGTGTGCATTTAAAGCCAAATCTATCAAACTCACAACTTCCAAAAGATTATGAATACCAAAACATATCTATCCTTTGAATTTTTCACTTTTCTGCAATTTTGCAATTCCTTTATCCAAACAATAGTTTATAAAAATGCAGATATTAGGGGATATTGTGCAAAGAAATGGAGGTATGGGTAAAAAATGGGGAGGCCCAGCCAGATGGGCGGGGTATAAATAATAAATTATTATTATTATTATTATTATTATTATTATTATTATTATTATTATTGGAGAAAACTGTATGCAAAAAAATGTGAACATTAGTCAAAACTGTATTTAAATCGTGTTTATTAAGAAAAAATCACACAAAAATGCTGATGAATTTTCAAGAGGATTTTTAAAAAAGCAGAATGCAGCAAAATGTGGAGAGCTGATTTAAGATGGAAAAAAATGAGAAACTAAGAAAGCCAGATTGACAGATACTTCCGTCTCTGCTGCTAGTCTCTGCTAGCATTCCAGCTGCTGTCACTTTGACTACCTATGTTCCAAAACACAGACCATCCTTTATTAAGGCTACATAAAATAAATAAAATATTCTTGTATTTACCCTTCAAAATCCTTGAAGATCCTTGTGTTGTCTTATAGCAGTGAGTTGAGAACCATCAGATGCATAGTTTGACATTACTATATTGCACTCAGTTGTTATGAAATCACTTAATTTATTATTTTATATGACAGTATCATTGTAGGAATAGTTAATGTCTTTTAGGGTGCAATCCTTTGCAATTAGTTGGGAGTGAGTCTGAGTAGAACACAGCAGGACTTGTTCCACAGTATCAACATTTTAAAGAGTGGGGGCATTGTTTCCAAGCTATGTATTTAAGAATGGGGCTGTTTCATCAATGACCAGCTAAAACAGCTCAGAAGACATTATTTCCCTCTGTGGAAATGAATGTCCCAAGGATGATTGATTAGAAAAGGGGTCTCAGAAACGTACGCACTACTTGAACAGAGTAGCCACATTCAACTTGGATCTACTTCCTCTTTGATTGAGGCCGGACACTAATTGGGGCAACACTCTCCCAGCACCTCACCCTTATTCTCTGAACCAAAACCCCCTTCCTTGTGGAATGGTCAAGGCAATAGAGTGGGAGTGGCTGACCTGTGGCCTTCCAGAGGTAGTTGGACCCCAAATTCTATCATACATGACCATTGGGCATGCTTGAATAAGGTAAATGGGAGTACAGCAGCATCAAGAGGTCACAGATTCTCAGCCCTGCAATAGTGTGCCTATAAAGGCCTTCACGCTAGTTAAATCTCATAATCCCTGGCACATAGATTTCACCTGGTCCTTTTGAAATGAAGCTTCTTTTTTTTTTTAAAGTTTCTCCTTTTTTGCAAGTTGAATTTACAGTTGTTTTGGCTTGTGTCCTTTCCACAGGATGCCTGTTAGCCTGGGCTGACAGTGTGGTTTGTACATGAGATGCATTCAATTTTTTGGATCAGTGACCAGTATCCCCTTTGTTGATATCTTATGTAAGAGGATATATGATTCTTACTGATGTGCCATAAAGTGTCTCACCCTTTTGCCTTTTAGAGTCTTAAGATACGAAGGAGAGAGGTTATTCTTTGATTGAAATGATGAATGTGTCTTAAAAGCATGTGCATATGTCTCACCATTCCAACCTCCACCTCTTTTGCACTGCTTTCTAGATAATTAGGAAAGGTTTTCTGAAGTTCTTTCTAGCACAGCACTGCCACTGCACATGTCTGTATACTTGTAAATGCCAGTAGGTTTGAATCACAGCAAATTCTTTATTTTGGCTTAGCTGTAGGTAGTAAATTTAAATTGCAAGTTACCTTGATGTGAAGCAGTGTGGGTGAGAATCTGTTGCACTTGTACTCCCTGGGGTTGTTTCATTGAAGTTAGCCGAGTTTACACTAGGGAGATCATCAACTTTGTGACTCAGTTCTGTTTGGGAAGTGAATCAGTGTGAGTTTATATAATATTTAATAGGACTTTGATAATATCCTGTAGGCCTTGCTGAATGAAGACGTTATCAGGAGATTCTGGAAATGTTCTTATTGTTCAGCCATTTTGATAATCTCTCTTTGAATCATCCAAATATTGCTTTGTTTTCTGTTAGTTGTGACTTCAAATTCATATAACCTTTGCTTATGAATGTAGAGAAACTCTAGCACTTTTTCTGATCTAAGTACCATGTGTATTAAGGAAGGATAAAGTGTTATAAGCTGAATTAATCCAACTCATCACATAGGAAGCTGCCATTCTCCAGGTCAGAGTATTCTCTACTCTGACTGTCAGCTGCTCTCTAGGTAAAGTTATTTCACACCACCTATTTCTTGGTTTTTTTTTTATATCTAGAGCTGCCAGCAATTGAAGCCGGGACCATCTGAATGTGGTCTACCACTGAGCTATGATTACCTGGAATCTTCGCTGTGGCAGCTGCAGACAGATGGTCCATCTTCAAGATGCATGGAAAAATGGGGCACAATAGAGGACATAGAGAGAAGGGGGAGCTGGTTAGTTTGCAACCCTGTCTACCATCTCAGGATTGAGTCTACTCTTTAGAGCACTGCAGTTGGTTGTGCAGAGAAACATACAATACGTACGCTATATACAGGAGTACCTGCAGTCTGTACTTTGCATTGGAGAGGGTTCCAGCCCCTGACTGGTTTTTAAAATCAAGTATGAAGTAAAACACATAAACACCTGTACTGTCAGCTGCCCTTTGGCCTCTGCTGTTGTGTGGTTTTAGCACTGCTGTTTAACATGGAATCCTAGAAATGTAGCATACCATTTGAACTCAGTTTTGATGACTGAAGGGTAAGGTAAAGGGACCCCTGACAGTTAGGTCCAGTTGTGGACGACTCTGGGGTTGTGGCGCTCATCTCACTTTACTGGCAGAGGGAGCCGGCGTACAGCTTCCGGTTTGTGTGGCCAGCATGACTAAGCCACTTTTGGTGAACCAAAGCAGCGCACGGAAATGCCGGTTACCTTCCTGCCGGAGTGGTACCTATTTACTTACTTGCACTGAATGCTTTCGAACTACTAGGTTGGCAGGTTGTCAAGGTTGACTGAGGGGTAGGGCTGTGTAATAAACCACCATATCATTGAATACCCAGCAAGGCCCTCTGCCACCGCAGATATATACCGTGATATATCATGATATTTAACTGGTGCTATATCGTGATGTTGAAAACCAGATACTGCCCATTCCTACTGAGGGGTCTAAACATAAAATAAACCTTCTGATACCTTCTGTAAATCTTTCAAGATCCTGTGCTCTTTAACAGTACTGGGTCTAGAGCAGGGGTCAGCAGCCTTTTACAGCCGTGGGCTGGTCCACCATCCCTCAGACCATGTGGTGGGCAGGACTATATTTTTTTTGGAGGGGGGAATGAAAGGACACATTCTACTCAAGTAAAAACACCAGGCAGGTCCCACAAATAACCCAGAGATGCATTTTAAATGAAAGGACACATTCTACTCAAGTAAAAACACCAGGCAGGTCCCACAAATAACCCAGAGATGCATTTTAAATAAAAGGACACATTCTACCCATGTAAAAACACGCTGATTCCCGGACCATCCACGGGCTAGATTGAGAAGGCGATTGGGCTGTATCCGGCCCCCAGGCCTTTGATTGCCTACCCCTGGTCTAGAGGCTCACAGCATGAAGCATCTGATAGCAAATAAATAAATGGAGTTGTGGGTCACACGGCAAACACTTCTGGATATTAGGGAGAACTTGAGTGGGACTCTTTCCCTTTTTACTTTAAGGTCGCTCCAACAATAAAAAGCCCTTTCAGACCAGAGCATTCTTTCTCTAGATATATGCTAATGCACTGTGAAAGTGCTCATCATGCCTGGATGGGCCCTGCTGATAAACTACTGCCTGGAGATCTTTCCAAGTGCTAATGTGTCAAAGTGCCTCCAAGCACAGGGTGAACATTATTAGTGCTTTCTAAAGGTCGTGTCTGCTGAAGTTAGCTTGTACACTCTGTGGGGGAGAATGATATTCTCGCTTTTAAAGAGATTTTTTTGTTTTGTTTTGCAGGGGGCGGGATATTGGAAAAGCCAGGGACTAATAGGAAAAATCAATATAGTTGAAAAAGTGTCTCTTACTTGTACATAATTGCAGAAAAGCAAACATTACAGTTTAGAGTTGGCTGATTGTGAGCATGTTTTTCAAGAGTTAGCACTGTTACTTAATTAGTAGGTTTGATGCGCCGGAGCTTTAAAAGAGCTTTAAGACTTTGAAAAGCTTAATGACCCCTAAAAGCCATTTGTACCCTTCCCCCTCCCCCTTTTTCATCATCCTTTGCCATCCTTACTATCATGTAATTGGAGAGAATAATTGAATAATTTTTAAATGTTGTTTGGATTAGATTCAGCTCTACTGAAACATAAAGATATATTGAGATGCACTATGATTCAGGTTAAAGAAACTAGTTAGAACTGTTTCAATCCTTTGTTAGGTATAACCTTTAAATTGAAAAATATTCCTTCAATAGCAGTCAAAATTACTGAATAAATATTTGTCATGAGACGCTAATAGTTGCTCACTTTGAGAGGATGGGCATGTTTAAATATTGTAAAATAAAGTATGGCATATTTTACTTTTTATCTGCTGGTGCATTTGCATCAGGCTACTACTGGTCTGTCTGGTTGCTTGCAGGGTTCCAAAGTGCATGAAGCTGTTGAGTCATCTCATTGCGTGCTTGTGGAAACATTCATTTTGACCTTAGTCTTGCAACGGAGTTGATATATTCTATAGGTGGCACTGTGGTCTAAACCACTGAGCCTCTTGGGCTTGCCGATCAGAAGGTCGGCGGTTCGAATCCCTGTGATGGAGTGAGCTCCCGTTGCTCTGTCCCAGCTCCTGCCAGCCTAGCAGTTTGAAAGCATGCCAATGCAAGTAGATAAATAGGTACCACTGCAGCAGGAAGGTAAATGGCGTTTCCATGCACACTGGCTTCTGTCACAGTGTCCCATTGCTCCAGAAGGGGTTTAGTCATGTTGGCCACATGACCCGGAAAACTATCTGTGGACAAACGTCAGCTCCCTCAGCCTGAAAGTGAGATGAGCGCCGCAACCCCATGGTTGCCTTTGACTGGACTTAACTGTTCAGGGGTCCTTTATCTTTTTTACCTTACCTTATTCTATAGGCAGATTTAAAAGACCAGACTAGACTTACTAGTGCAAGTTTTAGCAGGAGTGAATGAACCAGATGGGGAACATGGAACAGTTTTTGTTTAGTATGGTGATTTAAATATGTTTTCTAGATAAAATAGAAATAAATGTATGCTATGTTCAGAATTGCTTGGCTATCCTCACAACAACCCTGTGATGTAGTTTAGGCTGAGAGACTGGCCCTGGTAACCCAGTGAAATTCATTATGGAGTGAGAATTTGAACTGTGGTTTCTCTTACCCTAGTCTGACACCCTAACCATTACACTACACTGGCGTTCTAAAATCATGGATGCTGCTGCTGCTGTTTATTTATTGAAAATATATCCACACAAAAGGATATAAGAGCCTGAGGTTTAAGAAAGATTTACATGGAGGAAATTTTTGTCCTATTTGTCTTTCATTTTCTTTTTTATTCACAAGCGAAGCTGTATGACATTACAATTACCTTTTTTAAAAAAAAGAAATAGAATGCTTTTATGAAGCTTGGTCTTCATCATAATTATCTAATTGCTTCTTTAAATGGATGCCTCTGGTCAAAAGGTGTATTCAACCAATATTAATGGACATATTTAATTGCTGTTCACCCTCCCTTCAATGACAGTCATAATCCCTTTTATTGTTTTCGATTTAGCAAGTTGACCCTGTTTTAATGTGCACTATTATGAAATTAGGCTTTCAGACACATCATTTGATTACACTTCATAGTATGTGTTTGCCATCTTCATAGATTATGGCTTATATCAGAGAGAAATAGCTGTTGTTCTTTCCATATATGCTATATGTTAGTGGCAGTTGAATTTTTACTTTTTTGTGGATGCAATTTGTATTGAAGTCTTGATTGTTACTGTTTGTCATTGCTGCTGCTTTTTCTGATAAATGCTCAAAATGATTGTTCACACTATTTCAAAAACAACAACACATTACAATAAGAATTTAGAACAATGCTGTTCCATAGCATACAAAAGGAAGAGCTCAGATGAGTGCTTTAAGTAGTCTGTTCACGAGACTGTTTAAAAGTGTGATGAAAATAAACAAGTTTTAAGAAGCATGTTCCTTAGACATACAGTGCAGATCCCAGGAATGATTTGAAGGAACATAATGCTACTATCCTGCTGAACATAAACAGTCTGTTTAAGCATCTAGA
The DNA here is from genome assembly GCF_964234715.1 of Podarcis melisellensis. Taxonomy (NCBI): domain Eukaryota; kingdom Metazoa; phylum Chordata; class Lepidosauria; order Squamata; family Lacertidae; genus Podarcis; species Podarcis melisellensis. The sequence continues at coordinate 49,612,917 of NC_138539.1, forward strand.
TTGGATACCTCCTAAAAGCTCCTGCATAAACTCTCTTCAGCCTCTCTCACAGAAGAAATATAGGATAGATGTGTTGATAAATAATATAAATACCTTGCCAGTGTTACTTTTTCAGCTTATTCAGTTTGTTTTTATAGCCCAATCCTAAATGTAGTTACAGTAGCTGAAAGTAAATTCCACTGAATTCAATGATACTTAATTACCTAATAAGTCTGCCTTCTGATGAAGTCGTCATTTCTTCATTTTTTCACTGAATATTTCTCTTGCGATTGAGTCAGTTCCTAGAAGAAGGAAGAAAAGCAAAGTCTAGTTTTGAGTTGTGGTAGCTTTCCCTCTATGCCTAACAAGCATTTCTCCCTAAATATTATGATTTTAGTAGTAAAGGAAATGCAGTAACTATTGTGACAGTGTTCTGCTGAAAAGAATAGAAGTCAGGTATTACATTTGGAAGACAATATGCTTTTTTTAATGAATATTTATTAGCATTTTCAATAACAAACATAACAAAAATAGACAAAAAAGTAACAAAAATACAAAAAATCTTAAAAAGAACAATTAAAAACATATGAAATTTCAATTGCTTATTTTCATATAACTTCTTTCTCAGACCTCCTCACACCTCCCCTTCTTGTATTCCAATTCAATTGTTATTCCAGCAAATTCTTATTACTTATTTCTCAACCTTCAGTTAATAATTTTTACATATTGTAATTTTACCTTTCCTCTTTCTTCCATTTCCTTAAATTATTTTTGCAATTCTTATTTTCATTTTAATTTGACCATTCTAAAAACCAATTTTAACTTATCTAAACTTAAACATCAATACTTATACGTCATTTCTTATTCTTAAGCATATTTCTTAAAGTCGACCAATATTTCCCTTCCACGGCTTTCCCAACTTCCATGCAAATAATCAACACATTAAAACAAAGTAATTTATAATTATATACCCTTTGGATTACCAAACTCCACCCCCCCTTTCCCGGTTTTGGTCCCCAACAATTGTTCATCATATACTGTTTAGCCTAGAGATCTCACGTCCGAGGCTCTCAAGTCACCCTCAGTTCCTCTCTGTCGGCCTCTTTGACAGTCCTTGATGTTAAGCCCCAAGGCTCGGAGGGGCTCCAACCCCACAGGATCCATCTTTTTTCCAACTAATCCTCCATATTTAAAATTAACGCTTATGGGGTGCTCCAAACCTAGTTTCATCTTCCTCTCAAGTCCAAAAGTTCCCCAAGCTCCAACTTCCACCTTGGTCAGATTTGTGATCCTTAGGTCTGGAAGACAATATGCTTTTAAATAATTGTAGCTAAAACAAACTAGAATGTTTTCCTACTGCTATATATTTCTTTCTTTATTTCACTATTATGTTTAACTTCATGAGAATCCTAAGACTGAAATTGCATTGATCAAATGTTCATTTCAGGAAAGGAGCTATGGAACAATGAATTGATTGCCACTTAACAGTTGTGGTTACAGCAAATTTAGAAGGTCAGTGCCCAGAATAGTGGTGGTGGTGATGATAGTTGGTTTAATTTAACGTAATGGACACTTACCTATATTTGTTGAAAAATGGAGCATATAACATGTGTTGAAACTGGATTATTTAGTCTAAATAAGGGGGTTTGGCCTGGAGTGTTATGGAGTGTTGTTGCTGTTACAGTCAGTAGTTGCCTGAACATGTGAAGATGGAAACTGGATCAGAATTGTGGATTCACCAGAACAATTCACTTAAAAGCTTACCGGTATTTATGGTCATGTAAGCTCTGCCCACAGAGTTCCTTGATCCCTGGGCTGCTCTTCAATTCTTTATATTGTTAAGAATTTGACGGAGAGGAAGTAGGCTATATGTACGATCCTGCAACTGTTAAAATACAGTGGTATTACCTCGAGTTACAATACCTCGAGTTAGAAACGCCTCAGGTTACAAATGCCTCAGGTTACAAACTCTGCTAACCTGGATGAGTTACCTCGAGTTGAGAACTTTGCCCCAGGATGAGAATGGAAATGGTGTGCCTGCGGTGCAGCGGCAGCAAGAGGCCCCATTAGCGAAAGCACGCCTCTAGTTAAGAACAGTTTCAGGTTAAGAACGGTCCTCCGGAATGAATTAAGTTTGTAACTAGAGACGTGATCACCTAGGTGATGCGCCATTAAGACAACAAAGGAAAGGGGGTTCTCCCTCAACTCAGAGATATTTAGAAGGACAAAGCGTGAGTTTAGAGTTGAAAGTACTCACTGTTGTTGTCAGCATTGTGAAGTTTTCATGTTTCCTCATGCCTTCTGTTTATGGAATGTGCCGAATCAAAATTATCTGAAAGCGGCCAGACATGCTCCCAGATTACTTTCTTGGAACTGTGTCCAAGGATGACTTGTTATAGAAATTCTTGGCCATCGAAAGAAAACTAAAGTACACTTTCTGCCTCTGTTTCATAAGTTTTGGCAGAGTTTAGGAGAGTATAAAGGGGTTTTTATCATTTGTTTGTTTACTTGGTAAAGATGAGAGTTCATTGCCATTTCATGGAGGGTATTGATTTGCTTCTAGAGACTTTGAAGGTTTGCTTTTCTGCTTTGGAGAATGTTCCTGAAGTTGTGGATGTTGTGCTTTCTTATATATATATAAAATTAGACATACTGTTTTTTGCTGTTGTTTTTTGAGCATGAAAATTTTAGTGCATATTTAAAGCATTTCCCTTATTTGTATTTTGTTTAAACTGAAATTAGCAGCATTTAAACTTACAATCCTCCTGATAAACATGGTAGTAATTTTGAAAAAAGGTTTTACATGCTCATCATTACAGTGGTACCTCAGGTTAAGTACTTAATTCGTTCTGGAGGTCCGTTCTTAACCTGAAACTGTTCTTAACCTGAAGCACCAATTTAGCTAAATGGGGCCTCCTGCTGCTGCTGCGCCGCCGGAGCATGATTTATCTTCTCCTCCTGAAGCAAAGTTCTTAACCTGAGGCAATATTTCTGGGTTAGCGTGTGTAACCTGAAGCGTATGTAACCTGAGGTACCACTGTATTACGTTTTAATGCAGATGATGGAGCCATGCCTCCAAACTGATAAGAAACATTGTTCCCCAAATTTTGCATGTTAAATTTTATTTATTTTATGTTTTGTTGTTGGATCCATGCAGGCAGTTTTTTAAAGTCCATAGAAAATGCATGTAGATCCCCCCACCCCACTTCCATTAAAGAGGCCTCCACAGTCACTTACGGCCTCAGTGTTAAGACTGTGTTCATGGAAGACAATCTTACTCAGCTATGAGTGATCGTCAAAGAAGAAGATCAGGACAGCCACAGGTGGGGGAAAACCTGGTTCTTTTACAAGCAGTGAGCACAAATGTGCCAGAGGCAGAAGGTGTAGTCAAAACTAAGCTACTGGTCAGGAAGGAAGGCAAGGCATAACAATTTAGCAACGAGTCGTTCAGACTAATGACCTGGCTTGGCAACAAAGGTTTTACAGGAACTGATGTGTGCCAACTGGCTTAGGGAGTTAACTGACAGTATGAAGCTAGGAGAGATGGGAGGAGTCTTTTCAGGCTGGAACTGTAGTCCCTGTTCTACGTGGCACATGTGGTAAGTTGCTGGAGACTAGCTGTTATTTAGCTATAATTTATATGCCGTCCTTTGCACAACTCACAGGGCATTTTAGAATGTAAATAAGTGCACAAGAATACATAATATTTGTAACCCACCCCCTTCATTAGAAATGCCAAACAATAAATTGCCGAATGACAATAACTAACAGGCCTCAGGGACTTGAAAAGCTTTGGGCTAAGGTTCCTGTTTTAGTTATTTCCTTTTGAATCATGTATACCTATAAGAGCTGGGAGCCATGTGAGAGTTGGCTTCCCCTATTATACCTACAAATAGCAACCAGACTTTCAGTTAGGTGCCTGTTAGCTTGTGGAGAATAAAAGCAAAGAGGAGCAGTGTTCAACTGCCACACACACAGCTTCAGAAGGAACTTCTACAAAAATATGCAATAAAACTGGCTTCTCCCAGTGGTTACTCAGGAGAAAGTTGCTAGAGCAGGTTGGAGGTGGTGTTTAGTGCAAACCCTCCCAGAAACTGGCTTCATTTCTGTATTTCCATGTCTAAATCCTACTGTTTCCTGGAAATGTTAGTTTGGTGAAGCAGACTTGTGAATATTTTGGCATGTGTTGAGATAGTGACTCATCACAACCCAATTTTCAAATGCCTTACAAAATTATATTTGGTGACAGAGCATGGTGCTTATCCAGTGTGCCAAAATCTCCTGAAAAATCCACATGTGGTGACTTGATCACAGATAAATAAGTTGCGTGAATTCTTCACAAGTTGTTTTACAATCATTAGTTTGGAAGCAGGGCCTCAGAGATCAGCGCATTTGCCCTGATCTCTAGCCAAACGTTCATTGCCTTCTCTCTCAGCCTAATAGAACTGCCTGCATTGGTGCAGATGGCTGATATGGATCAGCAACCGAAAGCTCCTGAGTCAAACCTGAAGAAGTATCACCAATCTAGGAGTGCACGAGATTTAGAAAAAGGGACACCAGCAGGAACACAGATTTAACTAACAAGCCACTGCAGGAACCGAGAAATGAAAAAGGGCCTTTGACCCTTACTTCTTTTTTCAACATGGCCCTCCAGACAAATGACCAGGGTTCTGAGACTTGCCGATTTCAAACCTTAAGTTGTTGTGATTGTCAATAGCTGTGCTATGGAGTGATGTGATGTCAGCATTACAGAGACATTGGCACAAGCGTACAGAATCCAGGGTGTGAATCTCTGGGACTTGTTGAGAAATGTTTTTGGCTGTGTGAATGGCAGGGCTTTAACTGTGGTTGATTTGACTGGCCTGCTTCTTATGCTTATTTTTAAACCATCATTTGTCTACTGTTGCTAGTAAACAGATGAGGAAATAGTACAGTACACTTTGTTTTATATGGAGGTCAAGGTACCATGTTTCTTGTGTGCCATTTCCCTTGCTGTTGAAGCTTGACTTCCACTGTGTTTTTGTTATTATTTTATTTCTCTTTTCATAAAAGAAACATAGGGGTTTTGTTGGTTTTTTTTTTACATAACTTGTTCTCTACCTTAAGTGCATGTATTCCACACACCCACACCCGGAGCAAATCACTGTGATTGCCTCAGGTTTTCACATATTGGTACCATTTTTAATTTATTTTTTGCCTGATAGTGAATTGCAGTTGAAGTGCAAAGCCTGTGGGGGAGGTCACTTCAGCTGGGAAGGAAACAGATAATACTGTTTGAATTTACAGAAGGAACACATTGTTTTGCATTTAAAAATGATGGAGCCTGATTGCGTTTATGAACCCTTCCAGCTCTTGAGACTCTGTGTTCTAATCATGAGTTGCCAATGTTGATGGTAGTTCTGTTTCAAGCTTTTTACTGTGCTTCCATTAATGGGATGGTGTCTGCTCCTTCTGCTCTTCTGGCCATGCACATTACGGTAAGTGTTTGTCATCATTCTCTGTCTTCTGTGTTCAGTGCCAAGTAAAGTGTTTTTTTGTCTCTCCAAGTTGGTGGCCCTGGTGGAACTGAATTGTCCACCTGGGAGAGAAAAATAAAACTAGCAATCTCCAGAGGCTTTTTTGATTTGCATGATGATATCAACTGAGGCTTGTTGGTGTATGTCTCCTACCTTTCTGCATGATTAGTCAACATGACTCCGATATATTTATTAGCCTTTCTTCATTACACTGACAGATTGAGGGCCCTGTATCCCACCTCCTTGCAGCAAGTCTCTTGTGCCTTTTAACAGGGATGCTAAGTCATTGTTAATTATCAAAACCTGCTTTCATTTCATTATTTGTTAAACCCATATATGTTTTGTTACTCATTTATGAAATATCCATTTTGTTACTTAAATTTATTTTATTGTGTCCTCACAGTATGGGATAGTGGCAGGGACACTGACTTCCACAGGTCTACAAAATGTGGTTTGAATACCTTATACATTCAAATAGAAATGCCATCTTGAGGGAAGATGGAGTGAAAATTAGAAATGGCTGGTTATTTCATACCAAGAGTGGAGCAGAGAGGCCCTTATTGGTATAGATTCTGGGGAAATGTTCAGCTTCTTTCTCTCCTAGGTGAAGGTATCTTGATGCAAAGGACCACTTGGGCTCCTGTTACCCTATGCATTTTTTTTTTTAAGTCTGAAAAACTGAGCCTTGTGACTTACCACAAACTACTTTTGAAACTCTTATCAGCTTCAAAATACAGTTTGCCATGTGGCATGGTGATGGCGGGGGTGGCTGCTATTAGAGAAAAACAAGTCTAAAGTCCCCCTGGGCTCACAGAACTAGTTTCATAGCTTTTTAGATCCTGTTTCTTTTGCGGTTGTTTTTTAGTTTAGCTCCAGGATGGCAGATCTGCACTTTTTGTAGATTTTCAGATACTTATCTAGCAGCATGAATAAGGAATAGAGACAGAATGATGCATAGTCATCATTGTGCAGCTGCACCATGTTAGGACAAATGCTTATTTAAATATTTTCTGCTTGTGTTGGAAACTGTTTTATGTGTTTCTGTCTAAAATAAGTTTGGCATTAAAAATATAGATATTTTATTTTAGACTAACTGTAGGGGATGGAGGGTAGGCAGAGAACTAATTTGGGGTAAATTTGGTCCTCATCCTTCATTTCAAATAGTTTCTGGTACATATATGTTATCTTTTTCTGTAAGACCTACTGATGTTCATCAGTAGTGATGACAACAGTTGTCAGTCTTGCTTAGCAATGTTTAGGGAGCAAGTTCTCTTTGTTATCTAGATCTGATTAACCTTCTGGACCAGCATGTCTACTTACTGTAGCCCAAACATGTATGGTGTTGTTTTGCAGAGCTCACTCTGCCTTTTAATCTGATCTCCTCCTTGTTCAGCTGCCACTAAATTAAACTACACCTCCATGTTTATGCAATACGTGTTGTTCTACAGCAAAAGGTTTGTCTTCTAGTTTTTAAAGAAGGTTTTTCTTCAGCTATCTCAGTGGTGTATGTGAGGGAGTCCTTTGTGAAAGAGTTTGTTCATTATTTTAAACTCATTGGAGGAATGCACAGCCCCCCCCCCACATTCTCACTCATGCAGAAATGCAACTTGGATCGATGAAGCAATTCCAAGAGGGCTTCAGCATTGCTGGTGTGATACATCTATCTGAAGGCTCAACCAAAGTGGACTTGGCACTGGTCTGCAATAAATTTGGGTGTAGACAAATCATATCTGAAAGACTTAGTATGACAATTTTTCTAGATAAAGGTTCTACTATTAACCCTCTTTGATGGACAAGGGACAGGAAACAATAGATCTAGGATACTAAATTACAGTTTGAAAGCAACAAATGGTGACTGGAACTTTTAATTATTATTATTTTTTGCCATTTCTCAACTTGGAAAGTTTTATAAAATAACTGTGTGCATGTATGTTAAGAATCTAGCAAACATATCTTATCTTCCTGTGTCATCATCACGTCTCTCTTACATAACCACATGATAAGTTACAGTATAGAATTTATGGCAAGATTCTGTTTGGAAACATTTTTTAAAAAATGAGTGTTCCCATCCAGATCCATCATAGGTTCTGTCCAAGCAGCTAGAAACTATAATACATAAAACTGTGCCTTCTCAAGTCAAGAAATGTGTTTTGTGCCTACTTAAGCAGGAAATCACCGGAACTCAGTTCTGACACCTCTCAGTTGGGTGCCGTTGCTATTATAAGAGAACAACGAAGGCAGTCATGGTGAGTTCCAGAACCTCTTTTTCTAGAAAAGCACTGTCCATAAGTATTTATAAATTATTACCGTATTTTGGTTGAGGTGAAGAGGGAAGGAAGGAGACCTTCAGATGCTCAAAAGATAATTCAAACAGTTCTTCTTCAAAGGCACTCTTAGCAACCATTTTCAGTCCTGGTCTCTTCCCAGTTAATGTTATATTCAGTGACATTTTAGCTTTTGTACCTGAAGTAATCTTCCCTCCCGCCCCTCCGCATTTGGCACCTTTCTGCATTTTCTTTCTGGGCTAAAGAGAGTCAGCCCTCATGCACCATGGGAAACAGAGCCTTTTATATTTTTGATAACAGAAAGTAGATATGGCCCCCTCCTCTGCCTACTATGTTGGGGGAAAGAAAAGTGAATATAGTTCCCATTATTGCAGTTATGTTACAAGATTATAAGCTAAATAGAAATTGCTGTTTTACTTCAGCAACAATCAGACAGGCTAAAATAAGTACATCGCCAGTCAATGAATCAGGGAGCAAGATTTGTAAAATGGCACAATGCTAAAGCCACCCAGAGATTTATGGGTATAAGGCAGTATACAAATTTCATAAATGATGATGATGATAATAATGGTAAAGGAGGGGCGCCAAGCAAGAGACAGAAACTTGAGATTATGCTCAGTGGTGTTGTGTGCTAAGGCAAAATCCTGGGCTTGACCTGAAAGCTTTTATTTCTAGCAAAGAGTTGTATCTTTAGTAGTGCCATGGAGTTCCACTGGTAAAGCAGCACTTCTGTTTATTCTCCTCCCCCTGTTTTCCTCACTAAATCATCTCCATAGGGTCCCCCAACCCCCCAGATTTGATGTACGAGGCCTGTAAGGGGAGGGGAAAGAGGAGAAAGCTGCAGGGGAGAGAATGGGAGTTATTAATACTCAATCCTGGAAGGTCAGCAGGAGCAGGAGCAGGAGCAGGATACTGGTGTGGGGAAACAAGGGCTGGTGAGTAACAGCAAGATTGGTTGGTTGCTAGAGGTAACACTGGCAGCCTGAAAACTGCTAAAATGGTTGCTGACCAAGGTTCAAGTCAGCAGAAACCTAGGGATATAGCTACAGTGGTACCTCGGGTTACATACACTTCAGGTTACATATGCTTCAGGTTATAGACTCCGCTAACCCAGAAATAGTACCTCAGGTTAAGAACTTTGCTTCAGGATGAGAACAGAAATTGTGCTCTGGCGGCGCAGCAGCAGCAGGAGGCCCCATTAGCTAAAGTGGTGCTTCCGGTAAAGCACAGTTTCAGGCTAAGAACGGACCTCCAGAACGAATTAAGTACTTAACCCAAGTTACCACGGTATGTGAAATAAGCAATAATAAAGCATCCAATTATATAGTTTTACATGCTTGTCCCATAGAACTCAATGGAACACAGGCCCAAAGCGAGTACATATTAAAAGAATAACATGGCATGCAGGAAGGTGGCAATAAAGTCTCATGCTCTGAATATATGTGGTTACCAAGCTAAAATAATGACTGATTATAAATGTTCAGAAATCTGGCACATTGCCTTCTTCTGTGTTGAAAAAATTTTTGTGTGTTTATGAGCAGCAGTTTGGGATTTAGTAGCTAGCCAGGGAACATAAGCAGAACTAAAAAGCCGAAGAGTTTCCCCTCAAGGCACTTCTCAAAACCAGTGACAGAGAGAGGTCACATGCAGAAAAGGATTTGAAATAGTCACATAAAAGCAAAGGATTTTAAAGTCAGTTATTCAAACTGGAATTTTCAATAGAACTCATCTTCCAGCCACTCTTGATTCAGGTAGGGGGCAATTCATTTTTAATTACAATAATGTATGCCTCTGCATATTTGGATATACATGGATAAGTGCAAAAGAGAACCTTTCATTGTTGTATACCGGATATAATTTGAGGTTTTATGACCCAAGGAACTTGTGAAATTCCATGAAATAATGCTACGATGTTGGTTTTTGTTTTTTTTGATAAAGATACGGGACTTAAGGTGCAGCGTGATAGCTTCTATTATATGCCTAGTGCTCTAGCTGCTACAAATGCTTTGTTTCCCTTCCTCTTGACTGGAATCAACAAATTAATAAGCAAAACGCGATTGCTGCATTTGCTTAATGGCAGCTTCCCCATGAAAAGGTAAAAGAGCATATCAAGGAATGTACTTGAAACAGAAGTGTAGAGGAGATGGTGTTGGTCCTCTGTGCCACTATTCTAAATGTGCAGCAAAGAGAAGAGCCTAGCAAAGGTTTCAAGTAAACACTGCTATCCCACACCCTAACCCATCCCCCAAAGTCTTGAGAGACATGCCTTTATATTTTCAGTTATCTTGGTGTAATTCAAATATCTAATTGATAAATATGTCCTTCCATCATTGCAAAACTGGGATTAACACAATTATAATCCAAGTGTAAATTCTTCAGCAGTATTAAACTTGCAAATGACAGGTCTAAAATTATATACTACCTCTCTGGTTGTGCAGTAGCCAACCAAAAACATTATAATCCATGATGAATATTAACCAGTACTGTTTGATGTAGGTATATGAAATATCAATGCAAACAGGCATGGAAAATATTGGTTTTATCTTTCATTCAGAAATGGAAGATTTCTTATAAAAAAAATCACATAACATTAAAAAAAATTAAAAAAAAAGAAATGGAAGTTTTCTTTGCAGTTGCTTCTAACTAGAGATTGCTTAGTGTTCTGAAAAATAAAACTGGAAAGAGATTTAACACTTTCATTCATATCTCTCACTACTTCTTACATCCAGCTCTGAGTTTCAGCTCAGTGGAACTGAGGACTTTCATGGCAAGGAGCAGCAATTTACATCCATTGATCAGAGGCTGTTAAATAAACTTTCCTCTAGAATCAGTGATTTCCCCTTTTGACTTTTCAGAAGGGGTGTTAGGTCTTTTGCTTAGCTAGTTGGCTAGATTTGTTTGTGCTAGGTGGCAGCATTTTCCTATTTCCCTTTGGTTGTTAAATGTATTTTATTTATTCACATACCGCCTTGAACCCTGGAAAGTGAGCTAATAAACCATTTTAATAAATAATTATTTCATTTTTTCTGATGGCTGTTTTTTATTTTTATTTATTTATTGAATTTATATACCACCCTATACCCGGAGGCCTCAAGGCGGTTCACATAAAAAGATCACAATATATAAAGTAAAAATAAAAGCAATAACCCAATCATACGCCTCCCTCCAAAAGAGCCACATTTTAAAAGGGTATAGGATGTTGATCAGGTCAACCAAAGGCCTGGTTAAAAAGGAACATTTTTGCCTGCCTCCTAAAGGTGTATAATGAATAGTAAATGAATTTATTAATAGCAACTAATAAATCAGATACATTAAAAAGCAATAAAATGGTAAAAGGCACAGGGGAAGAGGATTGTTTTGGATCGGAATAACTGACCATTGGCAGTAGAAATCCGTGTTGGCTATTCCACATTCTTCCTGTTCCTCTGTCAAAGCGGGAGTCAGGAGCAGGTCAGTAATAACTCACAAAGTGTCAATGAAATTCACTGTTTATTCAAAGAAACGAAACAGCTCAAGCCTAGTGAGCACAGCAACTCTTCCCAGTAGGTGTTGCTTCAATGAGGCAGTTGCAAGGACTGAAGATCCTCTGTGGGAGACCTGGGAGGGGAGCAGATCACAGTAAGAAGATCCTGCCTCATCTCTGCCTCTTGGCCCCCCTCCTCTACAGCCTTTGCTCATGCCTTTGATTCTGGACTGCTCTCTGTCACAGCCTCTTCCTGCTCACTAAACCCTGTTGCCCTTTCAGCTTTGAACACCTCTTCCTCCCAGTCTGCTCCCTTTTTTCCATCTGACCATTCATCATCATTCCACCACATAGCCCCTGGTTCTGAGCTTTCTTCCCCTGGGGGTACCCACCACTGCCTCTCACCACTCCTCATCCTGCCTGTCCATTACATCCACTGCACCCGAAAAAAACAGTATTTTCCTAGTGGCAGAGTATTTTTCTGATGTGTACTGAGAAAATGTGTCTTCAACAACAACAAGAAAATAGTAGTAGTAGTAGTAATAATAATAATAAAGAATTTATATCCCCCATCTGGCTGGGTTTCCCCAGCCATTCTGAGTGGCTTCCAGCGAAAGATTGAAAATACATTAAAACACCAGCCATTAAAAACTTCCCTAAGCAGTTGCATTAAAAATGTTTCTGGAAAGGTTCTAAGGTTGCTTGGTACTACAGTACTGACTTGCTGTCAGTACCTCCTAAATAGCTTTTAATTTATTATCGGTCAAAGCCTTTTGGGCATTCTTTAGTAAAAATAATAGGGGAAAGTGTTTATGGAAAAGAGTGTTGGTTTTTAATGTTGATGCCACCAACTGACATTTGAGCAAATCTGTCTTGCCCAACCTTAACCTCTGTGGAAGATGGATAGCAACACCTTGTTCCATTGACAACCATTAAAGCAGTACATTTGATGTACAGTAATGCACATTAAAGGAGTAGCATAACCCAGGTGGTCTTACTCGAAGCAATTGCAGGGCAGGGGGGAAATGACAATAGTGTTCAGAAACAAGTCGAGTCCAGAAATCAGATTAGCCAGTGTGGTGTAGTGGTTAAGAGCGGTAGTCTCGTAATATGGGGAACCGGGTTCGTGTCTCCGCTCCTCCACATGCAGCTGCTGGGTGACCTTGGGCCAGTCACGCTTCTTTGAAGTCTCTCAGCCCCACTCACCTCACAGAGTGTTTGTTGTGGGGGAGGAAGGGAAAGGAGAATGTTAGCCGCTTTGAGACTCCTTAAAGGGAGTGAAAAGCGGGATATCAAATCCAAACTCTTCTTCTTCTTCTATTTAGGGAAGTGAGAAAGTCAGTGCATAGGTGCAATCTAAAGGAAAGTAAAACACTAAACCAAACTGTCATTGCAAAACTTGTAGTTACCTCTGCTGTTGGTAGTAGCCCCTGGAGTTGGTTGTAGGGTGAGAGACAAAGGGCTACAGCTACCATATCTATATTGCCTTTTGCGCCCAGGTGGCTTTGAATGACAGGTTGCTAGGCCCAGCCAATTATAGAACATACTTCAAGAAAATGAACATAACACCTTTGGGAAGTTGGGAGATGGGGCTGTCAAAGCGTTCACTACTGCCAAAATTATGTAACTTCTTTGCTAGACAGCAGACTTTGGGTTGTGTATTCAGACTTGGTTGATGGAGGGGAGACATGACCTCCATGCTTGAACATGATGCAGCCTAAGAGAATTCAGATACCTTAAAGGGATATGCAAACGCAGGGCATACTTTCGTGACAATGAAAAGATAATAAGCACATTTTACACTGATAAGTGCATGGTTTTCTTTTTTCTTTTTTTAAGTGTCAAATTTAACAAAGCAGAAAAAACATAGATTTTTTTTTTTTAAGGACAGAAAAAGACACGCAATAGCTATACACACTGTTGGCTCATATTGTGAATACAATAGCCATTATTACTTTCCTCTAAAATTAAAGAATAAAGGTCAATATAAGCCATCCAGGTGTCCAAATAGGTACCTACATGAAATTGGTGTTTATAGATACAAATGTAGCCAGGGCAGTGAGGTCTGCAGACCATTGCAAAATGGATGGTGAGTATTTACCCTTTTCAGGCTATAAGTCTCTTGGCAACCATAAGGGTTGCAATAGCCCTTTTGTTTTAACCCCCATGATACAGGAATATAATGTAAAAGTACATGAACATCTGCAAATGTATTTAATTTGGGCAGTACAAAATTTATACAGATAACAACTTCAGATCAAAAATACTCTATCACCGGACATGACCACATCTTATTTCTCAACAAGGCCTTTCAAGCATTATATCTCCAGCATCAATGTGTATTTAATACTACCTTCCTGTAGAAATGTTATCGAGTCCAATATACCCCAAAGAACATTTTTTATAGGATAAGTTTCAAATATAAAACATTCCTTATAGATTCTAAAGCAATTTTTCATTGTTTAGGTTGTATGGCACATTCTAATTCCCTGTTCTACAACTCTTTTAAGTTATTGAACATCAACTTTCCAAAAGTCCCATAGGCCTTTATAGGCAGCAGTTGTGGATTTAGCTTTCCGAGAAGATTGATTTATTCCCTCCAATAATTTAGGAAATGCCAAAGCACTCGATGCAGACAGTGCATAAACAGACTCCAACATGTGTTGTATTTGCAGATGTTGCCATTCTGCACTCACTGGTAAATGATATTTAAACCACAATATGGAAAACGACAACAAGTCTTCATCTGAACTTATCAGCTGATCTAACATCTAAATCCCACAATAGACCCATTTCTTCTGCAAAAAAACCCTCCTCTCTTATCTTGACAACCCCATAAAGTTTATTTGGCATGAGCATATGGGTCAAATTGTATATGACTATACACCACGTCTCTCTAGTTGCTAAAATTGTAAGTGTTATGGGTCCTTTCCTTTTTTTATACTTAGCTCCAAAGCTAACTATTCTAGAGTGTATAAATACGGTAAATTACACATGGTGGGGTATTATTATTAATAGCAAATTTTATTCATGTGGGATAGAATTATATGTCCATAGTCTTCTTTGTGTTAGGAAAGATATTTAGTCTCCATGCTAAGATGTCATGAAACAAAGTGAATTTTGGAAAAGTTTCAGGCTAGAGTATATTTCTTGACTGTTATCTAGAAAAATTGCAGCTGACTTATTGCTTTCTTCATTAAGCTGTTAAAGCTTTCATATTGGGAGTTATTATTTTTCCTGTGACTGAAAGTTTCCTTCAGCTCTAAATATGGTGATTTTTTGGCATTATGGAGTGTTCAGTGCATTTTTGTGGATTTTATTATACAACTAAGTCAAAATGGAAGAAGTATACTTTGTCTGAGCCTTCAGGCTACCTAGAAACTGAATTCAGTTTACTCATGCTTGCTTCAGAGCTTACTTTTTTAAAGCATCATTATCATGGAAGGATTTTTTTCCCCCCTGGTGGAGCACTTTCCAGGTTAATTTCTTTGGGCAAATGTGTTTTTGTGAAGGATATTATAGATGGATGCAGGCTTAGTTGGTTAAAGAAAATCTCAGTTGAAGTCCTTTTGTACTTAGTAGGATTTATTTCTGAATCAACATGCATAGGATTGTACAGTTGGGGAGGAAATACATACACATGTTTATAGATAGAAAGTATGCATATAATTTCTGTTATATAACAAAGATTAATGCAGTAGGTGACTGCCTGTGACAATGATTGAATGCATTTTCCATTCTCTTCAGTGGAAGAGTCTTGCACATATCAGTCTTGTTTTGGAGATTACCAATTCCAAATTGTAAAAAAAAGCATTGTCTGTCACAGTTCTGTGAGCCTTGGTGCCAGGAACGCCCTGCAGCCGATTGCGTCTACAGTTCTTTCAACTCTGTTTGCTTGTCTGGATAATGTTCTACATTTGCACTTCTTTATTTAGCGCCCAGACGGAAGATGTTGACTACTGGGACAGTGTAAATAAATCAAATTAATTCTTGCAGCCTGGTTTGATTTGCAGGAGCAAACCAGAACTCACTTTGCCCAGTAATGCATATGGCAGTGTAGGGGCTTTCTCCCTAGGTTCTTTTGGCTCCTGAGCAGCTGCTGGCCACAGCAGATGGACTTTTGCAGCACTTGCTGATCTAACCTTCCAGGAAGATGTGAATTTCTACGAGCATTTCCTCAATACATTTGCAGTCATGGTCTGCTCATTAGGCTGTTCTGTGAATGATTAAGCATTTTATAAATGAGTTCTATTTTTTTTTGCAAGAGCTCAACTGTGCTCAGATGGTAAAAATATCTTCTGGAGTGGCAGACTTTAGGAAAGCTACATGCTGATGTGCACTTGTTTCTATGATTTTGTTGACTTCATCAGTGCTTGCAGTATTCTATCGAACTAATTTGGTGTTGAACTGACATAAAAAACCAGCTTACTTCTCTGTGTCAGTATTCTGTGGCTAGAACCAGGAACCACATGGTGTGATCAAGCCTCAGAGCCCTCTAAAATATTGTTGCTGTGATGTCTTGACCTGAATATGCGAAAAGAATGCCTATTTCAGTAGGTCTGTAGGTGGCCAGTCACACCTGATTTTAGGCCCAGAGAATATAATTATTATTATATCTGACTGGGTTGCCCCTGCCATTCTGGGCTGCTTCCAGCAAAATATAAAGGGACAAAACAAAACATTGAAAGCTTCCTGAAACAGGGCTGCCTTCAGGTGTCTACGAAAGGTCTTATAATTGTTCAACTTTTTGACATCTGATGGGAGGGCATTCCATAGGTGGGTGCAGTTGGGTGGGTGCAGTTACTGAGAAGGCCCTCTGCCTGGTTTCCTGTAACTTCATTTCTCACAATGAGGGAACTGCCAGAAGGCCCTCAGCGCTGGACCTCAGTGTCCAGGCTGAATGATGGGGATGGAGAAGCTCCTGCAGGTATACAGTGCCGAAGCCATTTAGAGCTTTTAACCGTCAACAAGAACACTTAGACTTGTGTTCAGAAATGTACAGGGAGCCAATCCATGGTACCTCGGGTTACAGACGCTTCAGGTTACAGATGCTTCAGGTTACAGACTCGGCTAACCCAGAAATAGTACCTCAGGTTAAGAACTTTGCTTCAGGATGAGAACAGAAATCGCACAGTGGCGGTGTGGCAGCCAGCAGCGGGAGGCCCCATTAGTTAAAGTGGTACATCAGGTTAAGAACAGTTTCAGGTTAAGAACGGACCTCCGGAATGAATTAAGTTATTAACCTGAGGTACCACTGTATGGTCCCAGCGGCTGCTCCCAGTCACCAGTCTAGCAGCCACATTCTGGATTACTTGTTTCTGAGTCACCTTCAAAAGTAGTCCCATGTAAAACGCATTGCAGTAATTCAAATGGCAGATAACCATTCTAGTGAGACAGTGGGCAGGAAGGCAAGATCTCAGCTGGCATACCAGATGGAACTGGTAAACAGCCACCATGGATACAGAGTTGACCTGTGCCTTCATGGACGTCTGTGAATCCAGAAGCTAGAAAGTGGGAAAATGCAGGAAGTAGGATCCTGTCTGCTATACTGACCAGGAAATAACACAAAGACAGGGTCATCATATTTATATCACATATAGTCAGTCCAGGGGCTTCAGATACTGCTTGCCAGTCAAAGAGGTGATAATACCTAGTTGACAGAGCAATGCCTGCTGTGTTTGAAGCTCCTGCTTTCTGCTTCCAGTTTCTTCACATTCTTCACTATTAGAGATATGGTTGCCCCTAAGCCTGAGATGGGGAACATCTGTTGCCCCAGATGTTGTTGGGATTCCATATCTCCTCAGCCAGCACCAGATCCACCACATGTGTACACCAGGCTGGTGACAGTTCTTTGTAAACATGATAGCCCTTTCAGACTGGGGGTGAGCAAACAATGGAGTTAAAGTATAGTGCCTTGGGGAAGGTATTTGTAGTTTTCTGCACAATACATTTAAACATGTTTCTTATTTGTTACGCACAGTCTGCACATGTTCTCTCAGAGTAGTACACCTATTGTAAGGATGTCACACTTTCCCAGGACTCATAACACAATATTTTTCTACCTGGTTAAAATAAGATGCCTCCTTCAAATAGCAAATTCACTTGCTGTTGTAATTGGTGTGTGGAACATACTGATTCGCAGAAGTCCTGCCAAAGATGCTTTGGGACATTCCAGGAATCAAGAGTTGAAATCAGACTTTGGTTTTACAAATAATGAAAGGGAAATAAATAACACTCAGCCAGCAACACCCAGGAATGCCATTTAAAAAAACACAACTGAATCTGACCGGGTCATAAAAACCTTTAGACCATGAGCTCTGAAGCTGTGTCACCGTCATCAGCCTTCTAAATCAACAGCAAAAGTGGGTGGATCCAGCCCACATCCAAGAGTGCTTCTATGGCACTATGTAATACGAGACAGAACACAATTGGTAGCTTCTGGAAAAGAGGCCTGTGCAGCTTGTCTTCCGACATAGGAAGGCCTCTTGTCCTTAAGTATTTTTCCCTTTCTGGAAATAGACTATCCCTAGCTTCAGACTCAAAATGTGAGCAGAGACAATGAGGGAGGGAGGGAGGGAGATTGCTTTATGGGAATCATACTTTCCTCTTGAAAATTAAAACACTAGATAATTGTTTTCTAATACAGTAATATTTTGAAGGCAGGGAGGGTGGGGGATCAGTTTCCCCTGGCTAAACTGAAAACAAAGCACATATTCCAGAAAAGGCAAAGCAAACACTCATCACAGACCTACAGTAGGTGGAAGAAAAAAGGAAAACAGCAGAAGCAACACTGTTATTCTGAGTAGAGTATCAGAATTAAGGTGGAGACTGGTTTGGGACCCACCTCAGCTGGATCCCCATTGCAACCTGCTTACATTCTCCAAGATAAGGAGATGACTACCATTGAGTCCTAAATGGCAAAATAACTAGCTGCTTTTAAAACTATAAAGGAAAAGGGGGGGAGTGGAATACCTGTTTGTGCACACACAGTGGGGGCTGCACCACAGGAGAAAGGAGAAGACATGGAAATGGGAGTGACCCGTGTGCAAGGGGGAGAATGGTAGGGGTTGGTGAGCATGGCGAGCTGGGACACAGCCCGCGGTTAAAATATAATGTTTTAAAAACCAACACAAATGCAAGGTAATTTTTTTGCTGAACAATAATTTCAGCAACTTGGGTTTTAAGAAAAACAAAAGTTGTTCCTAGCCTGCTATGTGCGCTTTCTCTGAGGTTATACCTCAAAAGGGCAAAAAGAGGTGGTACATAGTGTCATATTTTATAAGAGAGTTTTAGAAAATGGTAATGGTGAGACCTGATTAATTTATAGAATAGGCTTGAGGGCCTTGAGTGTTTTTACTTTTCCCTTTTAACTCCAGTTTTGTTATTGTACTTCTCTTCCCCCATCCTTACTAAATATGGCTTTTGAAATGTAAATCGTATCATGTTCAGAGATGCATATTGACATCTTCAGCACTGCTTCTCTTTGCATTTCAAAGAGTTGTGTGGTCACATTTTGCATTTCAGCAAAATTGCAGTATTTTCCGTCTAAGGATCTACTTTTATGTGGGCAATCACTCCCTACTAAATGGGGTGTTTGCGTGTGCACAGACGCACATGGTCTTATTCCCTGAATGTTGTGAATCTTGCTGTAAGTCATCAGGAAACATCTTTTTCCTTTTTAATTTCTCAGCTTGCCTGAGGGGGAGGTGAAGCTCAAAGAGAACACAGAAGACAAATGAAGACCACATCTGGCTGAATCCTAAGGAAAGTAAGCAAGCAAACCCAGTGATGTTTTCTGAGCAGAGGACTAGAACTAAAGTTTGAAAGAGAATTTAAAAAAAAACAACAATGTGTGGAATGACTGCTTTCGTTTACATGGACACAGTGGCCAAAATTCTCTGGCAGGACGGTTGAGGCATGTGATCTGCACTTACCATTTGAATTTGACGCACATCCTTTTTACTGAAGGGCTCAAGGGACCTGGGAACAGGTGGGAATTGGATGATGCCAAATGCCAGCTTGAAGGGAAGAAATGGACACTGACAAGCAAAGATGGAAGTGACTTGATAGCTTCAACTCTGGAAGCTGTCTGTGGAAAGGACAGGTCAAGACTGGAATCACAAACTTTTCTGGGAGAGCAGTATGCAGGAAGCTGGCTTTCAGGCCACAAATGCTTTCACAGGTAAGGATCCCCACCCCCCATTATATCAAGACAAATTATGTTTTCCTCGAAAGCAAATGTATTTGTGTTTAGATAGAGCCACTGACATATGTGAAAAATGAGAAAACTTAAGAAAAGGGCTGCTAATCTTTTCGTCCTGATCATTTTGCAGCATAGCGATTCAGGATTTATCTGTCAGATCCTTCAAAAATGGCTGTGCAGGCACAAGCAGAAGGGGGCAAGATGTACAATCATTTATGCTATGAGACCACTGTCCTCAAGAGTCCTTAAAATTCCTGTTGATGGAGTTTAAGTAATGGTTCTTGTGATACATTTTCTACTTGAGCATAATACTGAACTATGCATCAGATATGATGGATGCATGCGCTATTTTTTTAATTTACCTGGTGTGCATGGTGTACAGGTCCAGATTTATATCCAGCTAGAATAAATATACTCTTAGAATACTTAATCTGTGTGGGCTGCACAGAGAGAATGGGATGGAGAACTTCTACTATGGTCAGTCCTGCAGCCATTTTTCACACGAGACATGGAAGAAGGTAGGAACTTGCATCCAGAATGTCCCTTGGAGAACTTCCCAAGCCCAAACTCTGAAAACTCATGCGTTTGTTTTTTGATTTTGTTTTGAAGGCTTGAAGACTACAATCCATATGTTTATTCTATAGTAATCTATACTACACAAATCAATGTGACTCCTGTGGTATAAGTGGATTGTGGAATGTGTGCCTTATTGAAGAGGCACCCAAACATTGTCTGTCAAAGCTTGCAGTCTTTGCTTTATTTTGGTTGGCTAGAAAACCCTGGGAAATTATGAGCAAAAGCATGCGGTGACCCTCTGGACGCCAACAGAGGCCACTTGGAAAAACACTGCGATTATACAATGTAACTTGTAGGCTCAGACAAAAATTCTTCATATGTGGGTGAACTTGGCAGATGGGCTTCACTTCTTTAGATGCTCAGTTTTTTAAATCAGTAGGAGAAGCTGAATGTGGTTTGCTTCTCTGTTTGTTTGGTTCTGGGCTTTTTGGGAACCCTACAATAAAAGGAAATGAATACCATCCAGGGTTACATTCTTTTCTTCACAGTGGTGAAATCCTAGTAGACCCATCTATAGTCTTTCAAAAGAAATCCGAGATTCATTGCTCTAACAAATGAAGAACAAATAGAAACTGGTTTTGAAATTCATCTAGAATTCAATTATTTTGGGGGGTTTTAATAAAAAATAACAATCCCAACAACTTTAGGACCGTAGCAACACAAATAAGTATTAGGTATCTAATCCGTCTTGGTAAAAGATGCCAGCATTTTAAAGATTGTCCATTAAGCATATCTCACTTGTAGAGACCCTTTAAAAATATTCTCTACCTTGTGGACAATGTGACACAAGTGTGCTTCAGAGTTCCCACAAAACAATTGTGTTGCATTGTCTAGGATTGCTAGCTTTCCCCCCGCTGTATGCCCTTTTCGGTGCCTGCTAAAAACATTCTTCTTTAGACAAGCCTACCTGGATGTTTACAACGTTTAGGTTATTTTAATCTGTTTTAGTGTTTTAGCTTTTGCATGTTTGAAAGTATGGTTGTGAATTCTTCTTGATTTTGTTGTTTTATCTGCTTTGAGGCTACACACACACACACACATACAATCAAGGGGTATACGTATAAATTTCATGAAACAAACAGATAAATCATGGCAGCTTGATTTGCAGACACTGCAGGTGATACTAATTGTGCTCTTATGTCTGTTACCTCCCCCTGATATTTTTCAGTTAGGGTAGACTTATCTTTGAGACTTCACCCTTGCTTTGGAGATATCTCTCCCTGCCAAAGTGTGCATGGCTGTTCGTGCCTGTCCTTGTTTTATGTTCAAAAATAGAATCCTATACTTCTGCTATTGTAAGTCGTGAAAGGGAATAAGAAAAGGAAAAGCCACTTGACTGTAGTTCAGGGATAACCAATGTGGTGCTGTCCATATGTAGGACTCCATTAGCCCCAGCCAGCACGCCTAATGGCGGTGATGGGAGATATAGTCCAATAATAGCTAGAATGCGGACTCCATATTGGCTATCCCTGCTGTAGGCTACAAGGATGTGCAGTGATGGAGAAGGCTATGGGCTTTGTGGTTGCCGCAAGTGCAAATGTTTTGCTATATATTGGGGCTTGCAAATGTTATCTCTTGCAGCGAAGGTAGTGCTGGGCCAGGAGACAGAATAAAGAAGTATTTCAAGATGAGATACTTTCCCCCTTTTACAGGGGTTTTAGAGCCTTCATCATTGTTTTGACTCAACTGTAATTGTACCACCAGGTCTGAGTCTACAGTCTGTCAGGGCTTGGCACCTTGAAATGTGAATTCTAGAAGTTTTAGCGGTCTACTCTCCTTATGGAGCATCCTGCCTCCTAAATAGAAGGCCTGATAGTTGGTAACATTCCAACCGGTTGTGAGCAAATAGTGTGATCATTTAAGGCTGTCTGCTCCTGGTATCTTTGACAAGCCTGTAGGCTTTCTCTTCCTGATGTGAGTTGCAGAGATGACAATTCAGCTGTCAGCTCTTCTACCAATCACTGAACAAAATAATGTGAGAAGTCCCACTTGCCTACCACATTGCTGTCATTTTCGCCTCCTTACAAATGATCCTTTGACATGATGTCAGTTGCGTGGTTAATTCCTTAACCTGCTTAAAATCCCCCAATATAATATAGTAAGTTAAAGTGATTTTCATGGGTAACCAACAGTATAACAATTGCACCAATTAGCATCTGTGGTGCAATTAATTCCAAGAGCACTGGCTACAGAATTTAGAGTTTGGGACATCCCCAGATTTAGTTCTGGTGTCATGCAGGCACTGGGATGGGTAATTTAGAATTAGGGGCAGCCCCAGTCTTCTGACTTGACCAGAAAATGAATAAACACAGTTGTATGTAAACACACACCAGCACTGGGCTGTAAAATATATGGGTCTCATTCTTAAATGCCTTCCACAGTGCAAGAAATTTAAGTTAATACTTGATGGTCAAGCAATTGATTATGTTTGTATTTTTGATTCATGTTAATTTTAAAAAGCTTTAAGAAGTTATCTCATGGTTCAACATTACCTTTGATTATTGTAGGTACTTGCATTTGAGATGAACAGGGTAAGACCCCAAACTGAACTTTATCTATTAAAAGCCTTGGCATGATAGCCTTTTTAGTTTATTTTTCTTTGTATCTGGTGAAATATTAACTGGGTGTATTGGATTTTAAAGTTGTTTTCTTTTACCCACAATAAAACAACTTTAAAATACAATACATATAGAATGTTTCAAGAAACCAATTTAAAATTTTTAGATAGGCCTTTTGAGAGACTGTATTCCACAGCTACAGAGCAACAACTGGAAAGGCTCTGCTCCTGACATAGAATAATTTTAGCCCCCATAAAGATACTCTTTGGAGTAGAGTCTCATCAGTAGATCTCAAAACCCTGGGGACTCGTGGAGAAAGTATTTCTCAATGGACTAGGAACTGAACTCGTGACTTCCAGCATGCAGAGCAAATACTCTGTTGTGATTTATGGAGTACAAATGTGAAAATTCAATCAAATTCTGTCCTTGGTTTCAAAAACAGGTGCCTTAGAACAATAGCTTCTGGAGGTGGCTATAAGAATGATCCAGCTTAAAAGGAAAGCTGTTTTGAAGATACAGAATACATTGAATTCTTTTGCTTTGAATTTGCTACATAGGCTGAGACAAAGGGTGATAATTTCTTTGTCTTATCCCAGTTTCTGAAGGGATTCAACATCTATGCATCCAAATGGCTAAGTAAAGGTAAAGGGACCCTGCCCTGACCATTAGGTCCAGCCGTGGCCGACTCTGGGGTTGCGGTGCTCATCTCGCTTTATTGGCCGAGGGAGCCGGCGTACAGCTTCCAGGTCATGTGGCCAGCATGACTAAGCCGCTTCTGGAGAACCAGAGCGGCGCATGGAAACGCCGTTTACCTTCCCACCAGAGTGGTACCTATTTATCTACTTGCACTTTGATGTGCTTCCGAACTGCTAGGTTGGCAGGAGCAGGGACCGAGCAGCGGGAGCTCACCCCGTCATGGAGATTCGAACCGCTGACCTTCTGATCGGCAAGTCCTAGGCTCTGTGGTTTAACCCACAGCGCCACCTGTGTCCCTGGCATCCAAATAGCTAGGGTTAAGGTTTTTGAAAAGGGTTTTTAAAGTTCTTGGGGTTAGGAACAGTTAGCCAAATGCAATGCTAGAGGCTTCACAAGATTTCTTATGCAAGGTGACCAGGGCCTCAGCAGGAAATTATTCCGAAAACCTATATTCAGTCCTGGAATATAGGAAGTAGCAGTCAAGGATAGTGTCTACAAGTGTGTTCAAATGGCCTTTTTAATGCTACTGAGCAGCCACAGCACCATATTTTGGAATAATGTGGCAAGTCCACTGAAAGAAAAAGCATAACATCCCAGTCTGCCTTACACTCTCACATTGTACTTACTTGAAAGTAAGCTCCATTGAAATCAGTAGGGCAATTCTGAGTAAATATGCATGGGATCAGACTGGAAGTGACTGTGAAAATATCACCTCGCTCAGCAGGGAGGGGGGATGTGTCTGAGCCTACTCTAATATTATTACAACAGGTAATAGTTTGCTTGAATAAATCAGAGATGGCAAAAATAATTGGCAGAGCATGGATTTATGTGAACAGATGGTATACAGGAAAGAACAGAGAAACTCCAGGGAAGTGTGAGCTGTCCACTGAGTCTTTCATTCTGTTCCTGCTCTGACTTTATTTCCTAATGCTGTGTTGTCTAATTTTGGAATATTTTGATTATTATTTTTTGAGGGAAGGAAGATGGCCAGCTTTCTGACTGCTTTGACATTTGTGTTCTCCCTTAAGCTATTCCCATTTGATTTAAGGGCGCAGTCAGAAAGGGAGCTTTGTGGGGTAAATAAGGAATTCAGCTTTTTTTTTTTTTTAAAAAAAGATGAGCACAGTCACAAAGAATGTATCTTTGGAACAAACATCTGTGCACAATCAGTGCTTCTGAGAGCTTCATTGGTGAAACAGTTTCGTACAATGACAGTTGAATGTAGATAACTTGTATATAGGTTGTGGTATGAGAGATGGGGCTATGTAAACAGGGCAAGTTTAGTGGCTCAGAAAAGCATGAAATGCTTGTTTGGGATATGAGTGATTCAGAAATTGTATGTTTATCCTGGAGGCTTAGACTATACAAACCAGTAATTTATACTGGCGGAAGATGAATATGGAGCCCGGCTGTGTATTCAATCAGTTCCTGATTTAAATGGAAAAAATGGAAATTGCAGATGACACACTATTTCCCCTCCCCTCCTCCTGAGTCTTATTATACTTGATCTGTTTATCTTGAAAGAAATGCTCTGTGTACACTGTTACAAATATTGCCCCTCAGTTGTTCCAGGCAAGACATTGGACAGACGTGAGACCTGCCAGTAAAGTGAGAAAATGGTTGGCTCAGCGAAAATTCACTGTGGCTTATTTTATAGCAGGGGTGGGGAATCTGTGACCATCCAGATGTTGTTGGAATACAGCTCATTTTTATTAATTTTTTTTTTTAACCATTGGCCATGCTGGCTGGGGTTGATGGAAGCTGGGAGTCCAACAACATCGAGGGTCACAGGTTCGCCATTTCTGTTTTAAGGAATCTGTTCTACTCGTAAAGGAATGCATATTTTCTCTCTCGTTGGAGAAATGCAGTTTGCTTGCCAGAATAATTCTGCGGTGAAAGAAACTGCTTAATGTGTTTCACATGGCATTGGAGAGAAGATACAGCAGACTGTAACACATGTAGCAAATGTGGTTTGAAAAGGTAGCACGGATGAACATTTTGTAATTGGGGGAGTTAAAAAAACACCGCCTTTTCAAAACCGCTGAGTGCTTCTCAGAGAATTTGGCTCTTAGGACTATTGGGTTAAAATACAATCCATTTTATGTGTTGTGGCAATGTGCTGGGTAGCCTCCGTTATTCTGATGACTAGCTGGAAAGACTGATTTTCTGATAAATGTTCTGATAAATGATTGTCTGGCTCTACACAGGACTCTTGTTCACAGCTGAAATGGGACCATAGCAAACTTGGACAAAGGGCAAATTATGGCAACCCAATACATATTCGAGGTCAGAAAGGAATCTTTAGCCTGCTCAGATTAGCTAAAGATCCTTAGGGTTTTGTTTTGTTTGGTTTCTGGCTTGTTTTTCTTACCTGAGTCATCTGGAGAGATTTGCCGGGCAGGCATCTGCTTGTAGTACACTGTTGCCTGGATGTTCTGGGGTAATAAGTATGTGTGTGTTGATAGGTGCTGTTTTGCGATATGGTTGCCAGCTAAAATTTCGAAAGTATGGAATGTTTGTTACACAGGAATGCACAGTTGTGATGATACTTGGGAAATTTAAATGCTACTAGCAGGGCTCCCCCCCCCCCCAATCCAGAGCTCAGCTACAGCACCTCTCAGGTGGGCGGCATTGCCATTCTAAGAGAACAAGGGAGAAGTTCATGGTGAGCTCTGCCACCTCTTTTCACAGGGTTGTGAATTTCAAATCTGGTCAGTTTCAGTCCTGGAGTTCTATATCTACAAATTAAAGGATCTGATTATTGATACATTTTAAATTAGTGTGCGTGCGCACGTGCAAATACCTCCCTCCCTTTTTGTTCCACCTCCCACTTTTTATGTCAAGTTTTAAGTGGGTCTGCTACCATCATGTGCCATTAGAGGTATGTGTGAAACATCTTGTTACTTATCTTTGTCAGCCACCCTGGGAGTCTTTTTTGGCTTTACAGCAGGGTAAATATGCTTTAAATACATAAATAAACAAAGAGGTATGATCTCCTGAGACTTGTTTTCTGGTCCCAAACATAGAATTAAGCTAACCAAATTTAATCTTGCCACCAGAAGTCCCAGTGGATCTGTCCTTTCATTATATATAGAAACCTTGGGAGGCTGACAGTCAACAACCCGACAATTTTAGATAGAACATGCCAGACCTTGACAATGTCTTTCAAGTTGGATGCTGTTATTTCATACTGCAAAACCCTAATCACAATTTATCTCACTTTGACTGATAAATTTGATCTTGACTCATTGCATGATACAGATTTTCATAATAAACCTTCCCATTTCTTATTCCCCTCTGAAAAAGAAGCAGATCATTTCCACAAATAATTCCTGATGTACTGTGACTTATGCAAGACTATCAACTTTATGTATTTTCATTGGGCCTGTAATAAAGAGTGATATAGCAGCAATTGAGATATAAATTAGAAGTAAATGCAGTCTCTTAAGTATCATCAAATGATATGTAGCAGATAAAAATTCTTTTTTTTACACTTAGTAACTGTGGAACACTATCTAGAAATACAGGCTAGTGCTAAAATATCATTCTTCTATCAAATTTCATATTTAGATCACTTTGTTGGAATGTAAAAGCATCATTTGGTGATAATTATGGAGTAATTAAAATAAATTGTCTTCTCTGGTTTAAAAACTCTATTGTTCAGAACTACTACAGCACACACCATCCATACTTTAAACTTTCAGGCTGTAGTCCTGAACACACTTATTAGAAACTAATATCCATTGCAAATAGTGGAAATTACTTCCTAGTAGTTCCATATATTACAACTGGGCAGGGTCACAAAACATGCCATCAGATTGTGCTGCCAGTTCTTGTCTTTGTCTTATAGATACTGCAAGATAATAAAATAAACGGATCTTTGCAGCCTTTCACTTGTGCATATTTGCTGAAAAGTGCTCACATGGCTTCAGAATATTCCAGCGCTTGAACCGCTTATGAAATAACAGGGCATGAAAAACTGAATCTGGAGCTATATAACTTTGTTTTGTTCATGACAAGTATGTTCAAGGGAGTCACTAAAACCTTTAGATGTTTTATTAAAGGTAAAGTACTGAAAACTAGAAATGGGACAAAGTGGTTTAACCCTCTAACTTTGACCCAATTACTATCCCTTTCTTTTCTTTTGCTGCATAAAATTCCAGAGCTCTAGAAACCCCACACAGCATACAGGCATAGATTACTGTCACAACAGTGTGTGTAACTGAAACAAGGAATGGACTCACAATGGTAGAGATCACTACCGTGAGCTGCTCTGTGTGTTAAGAGGGGGGATCATTTTGCTCTGGGAAGCCCACTTTCTATACAACGGTTCCACAAAAGCTCTTAACTCCAAATTTAAATTTGTCCTCTGATTCCTGGATCTGACAAGTAGCAAATGCTAAGTAATTTGAAAGTTATTGAAGAACCCCCATTCTGTTTTTAAGTTCACACCTGTGTTGCAAGAGAAATATGTCAAGATGCATCAGTGTGGTTCATGTAGCAAGCCTTGTGCTTTTTTGAGCATGGTTTATCAACTCCACTACGCAGTCTGGAATTCTCAACAGCACTTGGGTGGGCAGGAAAGGGTAGCATATGGGGCAAATCTCATGAAAAATAAGCTTAAATCTGGTTCCATTTTCTGGCCTGTATCCAATGTTCAGTGAGTATTTCAAAACTGTATTGACAGTTTGGAGAGATTGTCATCTTTATTCAAAGGTCTGATTGAGTCACCTTTATTGAAATTTTGAAATATGTGATTTTTTAAAAAACAATTAATTGGTTAACAGATCGATTAGCCACTTAGAGGCCAGACAGTTAATTGATTCAAATCTTTAATTGGTTGACAGCTCTAGAAATTAGAAACATGCTGTTGGGAAAGAGAGGGAGAAAGCACTGAATGCAAAATGTGTTTTAAACGTCAGCAATCCTTTGAGACATTTATAAAAGTTAAAGTCTGCAAAGGTGATTATAAATTTCATTGTGGGACAGCGTTATGTTAACGCCTCCTTGGCACATAGAAATATGCCATTGTGGATCAGTGTGTGAGGCAAAGCAGCCAGTGCATTTTGTGTGTCTGGTTTGTGATGGTGTCGGATTGATAATCACATTGACCCAATATTTAGCAACCCATTCTATCTCTGCTTGCTGTGTTGGCCTAGTTGCTTGAGATACTAAGAAGAGATTTTGTTAGTTTGAAAAAGATCAGGAAGGTAAATAAGGGGAAGCGATGTAACAACTTCATGGCAGTCTCAGTAGAGAAGAGGAAGGTCCCTGAAAAAAGTAATACCCCCCTCAAAAAATGCAATACGTATTTATATGTTTACCTTTTTCCAATACATGATTACATTTTCCAGTATATAGTTGAGCTACTGGTAAATTGGAATCACTACAGTCTTATCATCATCATTATCATAATCCATTTATTAATACCCTGCCTTTTTCCTTGACAGGGACTCAAGACGGCTTACAGATAAAAATAAGAACATCTAAAAACATAGACAAAAGCAATAATTAAAAGCAATTAAACATTGATAGAATTAAAACTATCTATTAAAATTTCAAAACCATACAGCCCTTTTGTTAAAAGCAGCCAGTTCCCCAAAGCCTGCTGGAACGAGAAAGTCCTTTGCCTGCCAGTAGAAGGACCACAAGGAGGGAGTCAGTCTAACTGCTCTAGGGAGGAATTTTCAAATTCTGAAAGCAGTCACCAAGAAGGCTGTCTCTCATGATCAGTCTTACGATCTGTTGTATCCATTTATTTTTCGTTCACATATTGCTACTTTTCTCCATATGAATGTGAGGCTGTGCAAACCAAATATGTTTGCATAGGCAATTACGTTGGTGTTGGTAACGCTACCAAACTTGTGAACCTAACGTATTGGTAAGTTAGTACATGCACTTTCATTATGTCTGCAATCTCCTGTGAAGGTTTGCATGGGTGAAATAGACTGCCATACCGGATCAAGCCATTACGGCAAGCACATTGTGTGTACCGCCAGGCAGAACTGCAACCATAATGTTACTGAATACAGGAAGTTCATGGTTTAAGCTCCATTGAGCACTGAGATGTGAAATGTGTGAGAGAAAAGCCACCCCTACTCAGCATCTCTGAGCAGACCGTCCACATGCGCTACTGTAAGCCTGTTCTGAACTTGCTGTTGGTGTTTTGATTATTGGCCTCATGTATTTCATCTGAGCAGAGTCACAAACAGAACAGAGGCAAACTCAGAGTTATCATTCATTCAGTTTAATAATTCCAATGAGAGGAAAGTATATCTTGATGTGTAGCAGTTTAGGGAACGGTTTAGAAGAGTAGTGACAAATGAGCTATCTGCAGGATAAAATAATGGATGCCAAATGCCAGTTGTGGCACTACTATGCCATTTGCCGGTTGATAACAAACAGCATTATTATTTTGCTATACTCAAGGACTGGCTTATTGTGGGACCCGGGAGATTCTTCATTGCCACTTTTTGATCAGTGATGCTGAAATTCTAAGAGATTTCCCTTATGGCTGCTCTGCATCTGCTCATGATCAACAGCTGGAGGTGCTGGAAGTAGTTAAATTCACATGATTAGAGCACAAAAATTGACGTTAACAGGTGTGTGATTATTTGGCATACCCTGAAATTGTTTTGGCTCAAAACACATATATGAACACCCAGCTTTTGTCATACAACATTGTTTCAGTCAAGAAGCTGACACTTAGGGTTAAACTAATTTTGTGTGCTAGAATGACTGGGGTGATTAATTTCTCAGTGTGATAGTAAAATAATTATAGCTCACTAAATATGTTCATGCCATTATAGGACATGAGATGGTTTATGGCTTCTCTATTTTTTAAATATTAAGCAGATATTTAGAAGTTAAGATTGCATGCACATTTTAAGTACATCTACACCGAAGAATCCTGGGAACTGTAATTTAAGGGTGCTGTTAATTGTAGCTCTGTGAGAGTTAAACTATAGTTCCCAGGATTCTTTTTTTTGGGGGGGGGTTCTTTAAAAGTATGTTGTGTACACAGCCTCAATTTCCCTTAATTTCTTTTGCTGATATTGAAGATACAAACTTTTGTCTAATGATCTCATGCACTGTGTACCATCTGTTTCCAAAAATATCTTCATTGTGAAGGGATACAGTCCAGTCTCATGCCTCTATTTATATTTGTTTTTAAGGGAATAACTGAAGATGCAAACTTTCTTCCTATAACTTTTTATTCTAGACTGTTACTTCCTTTTCAGTGATAAATTGGTTGGGGGCTATGACTTTGACTTCCTTCTAGATTTCTTCTCCCCTAGATTTTGAGGGAAGGATTATAGATCGGACTGCAGTCCTCATGTACCTAGGAGTACATGTCTACTTCTGATTGCACTGTCCAAAAAGAAGTGAAGTTAATTTCAGCTCATGGCACAAAATTATATAATTGTACTGTTTCACTGACTGCATAGTCACATTTATCCAAAGACCCTTACTTTCTCTAATAGACAGACTGTCTTTCATAAGCTATTTCTTATTTTTCAGAACTTTTTATGTGCTCCTCAGGGACATTGTGGTTTTGTGAAGATCACACTGCCAGGTTACTGGTTTTCTGAACATGTTGTAGCTGCCCAAACTGTTTACCATATGTGGGGATGTGTTTTCTGAGTACAGTCCATTTTATTCATGCTACTTGATTATTTTTCAAATTGTGTTTTTTGTGATAAAGTTCCTCCTGTGTGTGTGTGTGTGTGTGTGTGTGTGTGTCTGTCTGTCTGTCTGTCTGTCTATCTATCTATCTATCTATCTATCTATCTATCTATCTATGTGTTAAACTTCTAGCTCCCATCTGTACCACCCTGCTATTTTGATTAATATGTAGAGACTAGAAGAGCAACAAATTATTTTATTCATTGCTTCTCCCTGGCTACTGTTTTTGGCTGCTAGGTAAGAAACCTGGAGAATAAGGTCTACCTTTAATTTTTCACACAACAGCATGTGACAAATGAGGTGAAGCAGTACTAGACCATTGGTAAGAAGTGACCAGGGGAGAGAGGTGTTACTGGTGAGCTTTGTGAGTTGGCTGTGGAAACACATGGTAGCTGGTAGCTGGGATATTGCAGGCATTGCTCAGTGATTGGCATGCAGAGGCGCAGCTGCGGGGGGCACTGGGTGCCAACAGCGGAGGGCAGCACTTACTGTGGGACCTACAGTGTGCCCGAGCCATGCGTCTCTCCTGGGAATGGCATGGTGGCTCAGGTGCCTGCAGGCTCCATGCTACCCGAAATGGCAGTGTGGGGCTTGTGTCTGCCTGTTGCCTCTCCCTCAGCTGCCCTACAGGGGAGGTGGTGGCGAGGCTCCACGTAGCATACCTTGCCCCAGCTCACCCCGCCCACATGGGCAGCTCGCAACTAGGGAATTTGCACCTACAGGAGGTAGTGATGGCCACCAACTCGGATGCCTGTAAAAAAAGGATTAGTCTGATTAATGGAACTAAAAGCTATCAATGGCTACATACCTTGATGGCTAGGCACTGGAGGCAGCAATGCTTCAAAACACCGCTTACTGGAAAGTATAGGAGGGGGAGAGTGCTCTTGCACTCGGGTCCTTCTTTCAGGCTTCCCTTAGGTGTCTGACTGGTGACTGTGATGCTGGGCGAGAGGGCCACTGGCCTGATCCTGCAGGCTCTTCTTATGGTCTTAGTCCTTAGCAGACTCCCGACCACTATCTCACACCAGATCCCCAGAAAGAGATGCTAGCACCCCACTAGGTGAATTCAGTCTTGATTTTCTGTTTTGCTCCTTCTACTGCTTCCAGTCCTTCTTCCAGTCCCCCTTTCCTGGGAGAGGGGAAGATATGTCATCTTTCCTGGGCCCTGATGGGTTTCTCCTTCCAAACCGTTTCCTAACAATTAGTGTCTATAGACATTTCCCTGGACATCCTGAACCATGAATAAGTAATTTGCATGTCAGAGGGTATATGGCCAGGTCAGTATTCATGCCGTTTTGAAACAAACTAAAGGCTTATCCACACCTACCTTTCCTCTGCTCTTTCCAGGCATAGTCCATGCTTTAAAGCTTCTCCCCTCTTGACCTCTTAGTGTTTCCCCAGTCAGTTTCATTTCCTTTCTCACAAAGAAGTGTGCTTGTTTTGGGGGACAGGGAGGTTGCGGGTTTTAACTTTTGGGGGAACAAAAAAAAAAAAAACCCCAAGGGGGGAGAGCTACTTAGATGGTTGATTCCTGACCTGGCTTGACATGCCTTTTTAATGGTGCAGTCCAACCCAGGAATGTGAGAACCTTCCCTGAATCCCCGTAATTAATCTAGTTGTTTGGAGTACCCACCAAACTGATGCACACTTAGTATATGATACTATTTATATCGTCAGCCAAGAATTTCAAGGCTGTTAAGTACTGATGTCTATCAATACCCTATCCCTACCCCCCTCATAGCTGACCTTATTAAAAACAAACAAAAAAACAAACAAAAAAACTGGCAGCATTTACCTGTAAATTAAAGTGCCTTATGTGGAACTGGATGATAAAACAATGGTGGTGCTGTTTGTATTATGAAGCCTAGTGCAAAGGAAAGTCTGAAAGCACTAACCGTAATGTAATGGGATGGGATTGTATACGGGTGAGTAGACACAGCATGTGTAAAATAAGCATTGAAAATAATGATGGCATTACATTTCACAGTTCAGCATTTAATGATTACCGCCCCATCAAGGTATATATGTATCAAATTCTTTGGCCACAGTTTCTTTGGTACTTATCCAAAAGCGTACTTACTATATGTAGTTATTACATTTTTTAAAAGAGAGGGTTTTTTTAAGAACAATTTGTTTCGAAGCTGCAGCTTACACAGAATGCAATGGCTTGCTTTCTAATGAAGCTACCCTATCGGCTGAACATTGCCTTCTGGGCACTCTTTAAGGTGCCATTTTTTAATTCATAAAATGCTCTATGCTGCAGTTCTGCAGACATTTAGGCTACCTAAATCTCATGGAAGGCAATAGGTTTTAGAGAACCTACCCCTATGCTTTAGCTATTGTATCCAGGTTCATAGGGAGTTATACTTGAGTCTCCTCACTTTTATTAAACTCTCTTCTCGTGAAGGATCACCAGAGCCGGAGCATTTTTCCAAAGTTGGTACAAAGTTATTTTATTCAGTCTGTCATTGATAACCAGCATCTCCCCTTGGCAGGAAAGGTCACACCGCTGAAAAGCTGGAGTTCCTACAGGCACCTGTCTCTAATTGGTGTAGAGGGGGAAATTTATAAAAGTTGGAATTAGATGGCAATGAAATGCATGCAGTATGGTAAGTAGCAATTCAACTGGGACACAAATGTGTGCAAACTAAGCACAGTGCCCATTCACACCAGCAGTAATAATCAGTTTAATATCTGATGAAATTGTTTTGTTGTTTTTGGACTTTGTAGGGATGCAAGCCTAATGATTTTTTTTTTTAAATCCAACTAATCTTTTAATCCATAGCTGCTAATACTTCCTACCTATAGGGGTTAGGGGCTGCTCTGTAACTGACCAGCCAGGATTGCTGATTGCCACTTGAAAGTGGAAATGGAATAGCTTTGAAAAGTTATTTATAAAACACAGTCATGCTGGATTATCTTTAAAACTTAGATCACCCTCCCCCCCCCCCCCGTCTAGACAAGCTGTGTTACAACTCAATTTATTGAGATCTCTTTGGTATGTCATTAGGCACAATTATGCACCCTGGGTTGGTTTTGATTTCCTTACCAGTGCAAGTTTGAGACAACTGACGTGATTCCTAACAGCCTCTTCAATTTTTGTTAGTCACAGAATGATCCTTGGTATCCTAGCCTGCTCCCTGGATAGTGAGGAAATTGCTTCTGAATTTATCTGGATTAGCAGAACCCAAAGGAAATCTATTTGATTGCAGAGGCTTCCAGTTATATGATGAGCCCCAGGAAATTGTTACCATTGTGATGGAGTATCTACCTGGTATGGCCCAGAGTCAGATTCCAAGTTCTGGTCATAGGCTTGGATGGCCTTGGATGACCCAACTTGCCCAGAAGCCACAATGTATGAGGAGCTCATCTTGCCACCGTCTTACCAGCCTGAGAAGGTTGTGTTCTTAGAGTAATTTTTGGAAAATATGAAATAATAGCCATGGCCTGTTCATCACATCTAGTTGGGCTCATAGGCCAAGTGAATGGTGTTGCTTGGTGCTCATGAAGAGGGATAAACTGGAAACGTCATGTTCTCAGTTTTTCTCCTAGGCATATTTAATTTCTATAGTACAAAAAAAGTATGTTGCATGCTTGGTAGCATAATAGCTCTGTTTAGTTGCAACAGATATGCTTTAATTTGTTATAGCAACAAATTTGTATGTCTACTTATACAGAATCATGCAGTTGGAAAATTGACTTAAATTTTCCCTTTTTCTTGATGATTTAAATTGCCTTGATTTAAATCACTGCACCCTAACTAGGCTTGATTTCTTTAAACAAATCCTCCCTCCTGTTATTGGAGGGGGGGAGAGGGAAATTTCAGTCATTAGTACTGAAACACTACTGTGAATGGGAAAGGAAGGCTGCACTCCTGTACTACTTACCTGGGAGTAAGCACCAATGAATTTGATGGGGATTATTTTTGAGCAGACCTGTATATGATTTTAAGAGAATTGTTTGAATGTATATCTGTTTATAAAGGTTTAAAACAAGGGAGAAGTGTCGCCAAAGATTTCTTAAAAAAGCAAATAAGTAATTTCAAAGAGCTGAGAGACATTTAAGATAGTGTTTTCATAAAATAGTGTATATATGTGGAAGTCAGATGTTCTGCATTTATTAAGAGTATCTGAAACTACTGGTGCATGGAAAATACTTTGGAATAGGAGAGACTTAGCTCAAAATGTCATTTAGACCAACAGTTTTTTATTATTATTTACATTTCCTGACCCATGCTGCATATATATTCTAGTTCAAAAGAGACTAATGTGTCAGTATCAGGGGCAGGCAGAATATACCGTAGATTGGGATCTACTAAAAGTTCTATGAGTGATTTGCAATGGACTGGAAATAATTTTGTACTCTCAATTGTTTAACAATAACAATCAAAATGATTCTCTGCCCCCCACTATCCTTAATTGCATTACTGGCATGAAGAAAGCTGGCAGGGGTGGGGAATATAACTAGGAGTGGATTTTTGAGTAGCAGAACTGTGAGTTCAGTTCTGATGTTCCTAATACATTTCTGGGCTTGGCATTCCTTAATCCTAAGTGTTTGTGTTTCGTACCTGCCTTCAGTTGGCAGATCTCTGGGTTTTGGTAAAAAATGTAAGTAGCTCTCATAAGCCTGTAGTCTGTTCACCGCTCTTCTGAGTAGATGGATTTCAGTGGCATTGTCTGTCTACCTTCCTTCCTTCCTGGCCTTGGATACAAGTGAGTTTAGCTAAAAAGTAGACTTATTATAAGTGGCTTCATGAAAGAGAGAATGGTGGAGGCATGAATAGTCTGAATGGTACAAGCAAGACTTGTTAAGTTTTCAGCAGAGAGCTGTTGCAATCTCACCATTTGTGATTGGGTTCAAGCAGTGAACTGTCTTAGTATGGCACTGGGATGGGAGGCCATCTCCCAGCTTCAGTTGTGCATTTGAAACATGGTGGTAGTCATAAAAACCAACTGCTAGGGACCCCTGCCCCCAAAGTTGATGGGCATTGCCATTCAGATGGTGTGCATATGCCACATCATGTAATTGATTATACAGTGCGGGGCTTACCCCTCCAATATTTTATTCAGGTTGGAACCCCTAGTGGGAGTAACAACTGACTAAAGTGGTTGAAAGCTAGTAAAATATGGATTGCAGGGCTGTCTATGATTCTCCCTTATACCACTCTGTTGGATTGCAGGCCTTGAAGTAGTGCATATTATTACTCTTCGGTACATTTAATTAAGGCTTTTAGACCCTTGCAAATGAAAAGCAGGCTCTTTTCCTCATCAGCCTTTATTTAAGAAAACATTCCTTTAATCTGAAATAATGATAGGAAACTGAAAATCTACAACCAATTGGGCTAAGCTTTTTTTTGCCAAGCTAAGGAAGATCTCGAAATGTATTCAGCAGCTTGGCAATACTGACATTTGGGAATTGAGCACATAGGGTGAAACAGTGACTGTTCGACTGTGGCAGTCCTCCAGTTTGTTAATCTCCATCTGGCAGTTGAGAAAGGTGGGCAGAGATATAATTTTATGGGCCTGGATGGATTTGTGCATATTACAGTATCAAAGCTGAGACATTTTGCAGCTTTAAATCCTTGTTTTAATGCAGGGACAGGAACTAATGATTATTATGTCTTGTCCAAAGCTGGCAGCATTCCAAGCAGACACACAAGCAGACAGCTCTTGCCTAGTATGGATTCAAATACAGTATACATTATATATAATTTCTAAAACCACACTTCCCACTGTCCTAGATGCTGAATGTGGTTTAAAAGCAACCAGCTTTGCAAAGAACTTAATTTTTGAATGTACACCCAGTACACACTTGAAATTAAACAAAGCAATTTCACCAGTTTTCTGCATATTTTAGTAGCAAATAATCAATATATTAAATACAGTTTGTAGGGGGGCTGTACTGTTCCTGCTCTCCAACTGACACTTTCAGATGTGAAAAGCTTCAAAACATTTTTTTAAAAATAATAATCATGAAATGCAGATTTAGTCATCACAATCCTGGATTTAGTGATCCATGTCCTTGTTTCTGGGTATGGAAAGGAAAATAGCTCCTTGTGTTTACCAAGCTTCATCTACTGTACAAAGCACTTGGAGTTCCACATATGTGTCAGATTCTGGACTGGAAAAAAATGGAACAGGTGCTTAGTCTATGATTAATCTGCTCTTTTTGGCTGTTTGGTATTATATTAATTCTGTTTGTACTGCTTTGATGCATTTATTGTATCTTGTCTTTGTTATTTTATTGACAACTGCCATGGAATTACAACGTGATGAGGGACACTTTATAAATCTGTTAAATTGATATATGCACATATATAAGTAACCTCCTTTCAAACTCTTCTTTTGATAGCTGCTTTCTGCATGTTTATTTTAAATACTTGCCTTAGCCTTGGTTTTTAAAATTATTCGAGAGAATGGCTCTGATTCAGAGATGCACAAAAATTAGTAGCATCTAATCTGTCCTATTGATTTCAGTAATTCTTAAACACAACTAAATTGGGCTGTTAAAATGAAACACAGAGACTTAAGGCCAATTCCCGTGTGTGATGTATAAGCTGTAATGATCACTTCTGCATCTACTAACTCATGAAAAGCAAGATGGGACTTAACAAAAGAGAAGATTCTGCAGTTCTGATGGGTTGCACACAATCTAACAGTCGTGGATGACAGTTGTAAATTATAATATGGAAAACCTCACTGTGTGAATTGTGAATTGGTACCTGGGCTATAATTCTGTATAATTTCAAAACATAAGTGCCTAACTTGTTTA
This sequence comes from Podarcis melisellensis, assembly GCF_964234715.1. NCBI lineage: Eukaryota > Metazoa > Chordata > Lepidosauria > Squamata > Lacertidae > Podarcis > Podarcis melisellensis. The sequence goes on from NC_138539.1 coordinate 49,650,650, forward strand.
TGCTGCATATTGCCATTTTGTAATTTCTTGTGCAATTTAAATAATCAGTATTTAAGATGGTTATTAAACTGTACGGCAATACAGGACTCCAAAGGTCAAATAGGAAGAAGAAGAATCCTTTACATCATCCCCCACATGTAGAGATGAATTAATTTAAATAGTTTTAAACCTTGATAGACAATGAAAGAACAAATTAAAAAGTACTCACATCTTCCTTTTTCTTCTGCTGTACTTTTCAGAGTGCAAATTCACCTGCACCAGTGGCAAATGCTTGTATCTTGGCTCACTGGTCTGTAACCAACAAAATGATTGTGGGGATAACAGTGATGAAGAGAACTGTCTGCTTGTAACAGAGCATCCACCTCCAAGTATCTTCAGCTGTAAGTACCTCACCCCTGTGTCTATGGGCAGTTATGACGTTTGCTTTGAAGTCTGTGCTACTTCTCATGCTATTCTGCAAAAGATTTGAATGAAAGTAGCAAGGTGTTTCCCGCCCAACTCCTGTTACTACTTCTATAATTGGGTTAGACTAAAAACATAGCTGTAGTTGTGACTTGCACTTTGCATTTCTCTCTATAATGCGCTTCCTTAGAGCTTGAGTGTTTCTCACGGCAGCTGCTGTTTTATAAGTCAGCCAGATGTGCGAGAATTGTTCTTCTAAAGGCAGAATTGAGCGGTACTTCATATGGACACTATACTTCTGCCTGTTGCATGACTGGGAAACATTGCTATCAGCTCTCCAATGATGGAGTCCTCCAGAAAGATCCAGCGTGATCCTGAGGATCCACATGGCAAGTTGCTCTATACATGAGCTACAGTGAAGTCTCCTGGACCAGAAAATAATATCAGACTGGCCCTTTGTACTGTTTGCCGGGGGGAAGTAAAGCTGTTCCTTTTAAAACAGAGAAAGCAATATGCACAGTCTGCCCGTATTGAAACTCATATGTTTTTTGTTCTGTTATATATGTGCTGAAGATGCTTTAAAGTGCTTCTAGGTTGAGATAGAATTGGATGGGATGTATAAAAATGGGAAATATTCCAGCTGACAAGGTAACTGGTGTGCATTTGATATCCTCCTTAATGGACTTCCGAATTAAATATTATTTGGCTATATTTCAGAAGGATAATCTTTTTGAATCCAGCTTTTATAACCGAGAAACACATATTTCTTAATAGGGTAGTATGATAGTATGAAACTAGTATTTTTCATGTGATTCAGAGGTATTTGGTTACTATAATGCGGCCATAAAATATGTGCTTTCAGATAGAATATAAATTAGCTGCATTCAGTAGTAGTTTTAAAGGGAAGTTGTGCTTTCAACATGTGTTTTATCCTGTGGATTTTCTTCATAAATGCATTTATGAAAAAAACAACCTATGACATTCTGTGGCTTTACTTTAGTATGTGCGTCTTAAATGCTGTGCTGGCTTCATAAACACAGTTGATTTAAGTTGTTGCATTCTTTGATCTACAAATAATGCCTTTGCTCCAAGTTAAATCTGCCATGTGACTAGTTTTGTAGCATGACCTGTTATTTGGAGCAAATGATCGGTCACTATGGACATTTCAACATTTCACCAAAGATGGGCAGCCTATCAAACCGAACTGGCTTCTGACATCTTAAAAAGTGTGTGATTTCTTGAGAGAATAAATATTGGGTAGTGGGCATAGATATGCACCTGAGTCATGACAAATGGCTAAGATTTTATTGCCTTTTAGCAGAAGGCACAGGATTGGGATTTGCCAGTGACCCAGCACTGGTAAAGGGCATGTTGACCCAACCATTTTGCCATTGCCAGTTTGTATTGGGAGCTCAAAAAAGTCAGAATCAATGTGACAAAATTCCTAGTTTGAACACACTGTTTCTTCCAGGTTAAGGTAACCAATTTAACTGCCCCTAAAGGTTTGCCCATTTCAGGCCCCCTCCCCAGATTTGTCTCAAAAATGAAGGACAGGCTATTGAATGGAAAATATTTATAGAACTCATACTTACAGAACTCATACTTAACAACATGTATTGGCTATAGAAAGAAAATATTGATTGAAAAACAAACAAACAAACAAAAACAAACAAACATACCAAACCTCGGGGAGAGAGAGAGAGAGAGAGAGAGAAAGAGAGAGAGAGAGACTGCCACAAAAAGGTTTTATTGAATGCTTGTTCTGTCAGAGCACCTACACAAACTTCCCTGTTAATACAAAAAAAATTCCTTCCAGTAGCACCTTAAAGACCAACTAAGTTAGTTCTTGGTATGAGCTTTCGTGTGCATGCACACTTCTTCAGATACCTGAAGAATATCTGAAGAAGTGTGCATGCACACGAAAGCTCATACCAAGAACTAACTTAGTTGGTCTTTAAGGTGCTACTGGAAGGAATTTTTTTTGTTTTGACTATGGCAGACCAACACGGCTACCTATCTGTTCCCTGTTAATGTCCTATTTTAGTTACTTAAAATGATAGGTTGTTTGTTGGTTTCTAAGTTTAATCAGTTGTAAAAATTATGCTGTAAAGAACAACAACTAGCCTTAGGAAGGACAGACATGATGTAGTTACAAATATTAAATTTGCCAATGCTACCAAGATTTAACCATTGGGTATGACTCAAGACAACTCCACATAAGTTGCCACCAAGAGCAGAGGCAGCTTGCCTTAGAATTGCCTGTTGCGGAGGGAGCGGGCTATTACCCTTATTGGGCTTCCTGTAGGCATCTAGTTGGCCAATGTGGAAAACAGGATGCTGGATTACTTAGGCCTTTGGTCAGATCCAGCAGGGCTCTTCGCCTGTTCTCTTACCTGCAATCTTACTAAAGCTGGTCTATGTCTGTTGTTGTATAACAAAATCATATTTCTGACTGAACTTTGCAGAGCACAATAAATTGCACTTATCAACACTGAAAGTATTTTATATGAAAATTATTTAGAACCAAACTACACTTGATTGCTGCAGGGTCTTCCCAAAGCACATATAAATTTATGGTCTCATTTTTAGAGCCTGGGAGGGGCTGCTAAATCTTCCCACAGACAGTCACTCTTGGTACTTCTTACCCAAGATCTGGTACCAGGAATGGACCCAACAGGGTTTAGGGTGGAAAAATGAGTCCCTACAACAAGATTAATGTAGCAAATGAAAGAAAGATAACAGAACAAGGTTTGATTTGGTTACAAATGACCACATTTGAAGTTTTAAAGTTGGAGGTCTGTGCATTCTGATGGCTTGGTGGGTAGAGCATGAGACTCTTAATCTCAGGGTCACATTGAGCAAAAGATTCCTGGATTGCAGGCTGTTGGACTAGATGTGCCAACTCTACAATACTATGATTATATGAAATCTGTACATGTTTTAGGCATATTTTCATTGATAAGATTTCTTAAGTTTATTCAGTTGAAAGGGTTCTCTGATAAAATATTTAAGCAAGTTTTTTGGGGCCTCAGAGAAAAAAATGTGTCGGCTTACATTTCTGATAGATAGCAATACTACAGGCAATGCTATGTGTAATAATGGCAGGCCTGCTAGTTTAAGCTTCAGATCCCAAACCCCAAGGGGCCTTCTGGCAGTTCCCTCACTGTGAGAAGTGAAGGTACAGGGAACCAGGCAGAGGGCCTTCTTGATAGTGGCTCCGTTCCTGTGGAACACCCTCCAACCAGATGTCAGGGAGATAAGTAACTATAAAACCTTTAGAAGACACCTTGAAGGCATATTTTATTACAAAATGTGCATTTAATATGTGTGTTTTTTCTTATTTTATCTCATAATACACATTTTTAGTGCGTGTTGGTATGTTTTGCATCATGATTTATTTACTTTTCAAGGAACTGTATCACAAAGTTCAAAGAAATGTCAGTTCTGAAGACTGGGAGGTGCATATTAGCTCAGTTCACATCAGAATTCTCAGAAATCGAATTTATCAAGCATCTCTAGCTGCTTCCACAGAACCCTTTTAAAATAACAGAAAATTCTAATCTTGCTATCAGCTGTTCAGAAGAGGGCTGGATTGAATCTCCTCTGCTTCCCTCTTCCCACCAAACAGTGCACTGTAAGATTCCAGCTCCTTTTAAAAACAGTTACACGTATGCTCTATATTATTGGATCCTGATTGTATAGGACACTGTATTTTGTGTAGGAAGAGGCTCTTGATTTGTTATGCTCCAGATTTTTTCCCTGCTCCAAATTTTGATAGTGTTAGGCCAGGTACGGCAATCACAACTTGGGCAACAGTTTTAAATTACTAGGAAAGATAAGTGCTGGGCACTCAGCTGTACATTTAATTAATGCATTGTGTTAGTTACTTTGATTGCAACGTTCTGTACTTTTGCATTAGATCTATCCTGGGCTGGGTTGAGGAGGACATGCTTAACAACCAAATCCTCTGCTGACAGAAGTGGTAAAGATTTATCATCATATACCTCCTTATAAGTGTTGGTACATTATGCTTTTATAGTTGCCGTGCTCGGTATTTCGATATAATTGGTAAGATCTATTCATAATGCCATAGACTATTAGGGGCAAAGAGACACAGTCAATATTCTTCACAGCTTGAATGCAAAGAAAACAAATATGTCAATATAGTTTTATAGCTCCTTTTCATAATTGTCCACTGTAGGAAGCATACATTTACTTTCTATTTTAGGTCATGGCATGCAGAGTGTGGGTGAGAAGGAAAAAAGTAAAAATTTACGATGAAACTATTCTATAAGTAACTTGAAGTATATTTGCACCCTGAAAAAATATTTAATCAGAGGATTGTGAACTCTAAAGGATTGCAAACTCCATTTTAGTCAGTTTACTGTCAGATTGCATGTTTTGTTTTCGATGATATTACAGCCCGAGGCGATAATCCTGCAAGAAATCTTTGCACCTTTGCTGCACTGGGACTGCTCAGGTGTGCAAAGTTAATTTGTGTGCTTTCAGTACTGGGAGCTCATCAGTTCCTCTGCTGATTTACAGTGGGAATGCTTTGGTGAATAAGATATGTGCTCACATACATCCATAAAATGTGGCCATATGGTGTGCTGTGTGACTTTATACTAAAATAGTCTCTATGGAATATTCTGCATCCATTTGAGATAGCATGCACTGAAATTTTATTCGTCTTAGAATTAGATGAACAGGCAAACCACTTATTAAGGCCAGAGAGTTATAGCTGGATAGCTAGACTGATAATTTGTAGCATGGGTTTCCACCTTCCAAAGAGGAGATAAAGGACATTGTTGATTTAAAATGTTAACTAATTTAAATATATGCAATCCTAGAATAGTATAGTGACTTGCTGAACAATTGAAAAGAGAATGGGAGGAACCCATACCAGGATTTTAGCCTTTGTTTTACAGTACTTATTTGCCATGCAAAAGAACACAAAAAGAGATGTGCTGCATCAGATCAAAGGCTCATCTACTTCAGCATCCTGAGCTCACAGTTACTGACCAGATGCCTCTAGGAAGCCTGAAAGCAGGAGCTGACTGCAGCAGCACTTTCCCCACTTGGTTTTCAACAACTGATATCCAGAGACATATTGCCTCTGACACTGAAGGAAATATATGGCAACCTTGACTAGATGCCATTATTCCACCATCCAAGTAGGTGACAATCAGTACATCTTATGAGGGTGGATTACATAGCTTAACATTTTCTGTATTGAGAAGTATTTTTTTTCCTGTGTCCTGAATCTTCCAACATCACTGGATGGTCCTGAATTCTGAGAAAAGGGGAGAAACTTCTGCCTATTCGTTTCCCCCCACACCATGTATAAATTGTATGCACATCTATCGTTTTGTCCCCTTGCTTGCAGTTTCTCTGCACTAAAAAGCCTGAAATATTGTGACTTTCCCTCATAGCAGAGTTGCTGCAGCCGCATGATAACTTTTTTGGGGGGTGGGGTGGGGGTGGGCAGAGCTGACACAGTAACATACTTGTTCCAAACATCAGACCTGGTGTATTAAATGCTTGCAATGTTGGCATTAATCTTATTTTGTGACCCTGTTCCAATGAATCATATGGTACTCATCATATGCGATGTACAACCCTGAAATGCTTTTGATACCCATAAAGATCACACAACTCAGTTATGACTTACAGCCATGTATCTGTGGGCAGGAATACAGCTAATACATTTATTTGTAAAATTAAGAACTTGTGTCGGTCTATGGAATTCTTGTGATTAGGGGAGCTCTGATATGCACATGGATGTCTTCAGACCATGAGTAGTAGTAGTAGGTATTGCATTTATATCCTATCTTCTCTCCAAGGAACTTGAGGTAGTGTCCATAGTTTCTCCTCCTATGCATTTTATCCTCACATACCCCTGTGAAGTAAGTTAGGCTGGAAGTGAGTGATTAGTCCAAGGTCACCCAGTGAGCTTCATGGCTGAGTGGGGATTTGAACTGTGGTCTCCCAGGTCCCAGCACTCTAACACTGTAACACACTGGCTGTCATGCTCCAGCGGTTTGTTCTGTCCTGTGTGTGAATGATTAGGATGCAAAATCATAAATTAACAAAAGCCATATAGGGTAACTTACAGCTTCTGTGAGGATTTTCTGAGGAGACATGATTGAGAGTAAAGATGGTGAGACGACTTGGAGAGAATAAAATGAACCACCCAGAGAAAACAGTGGAGGAGACTCAATAGCAGCATTTGGCATAGCAACAACAACAACAACAACAACGTTGGAGAGACTAACTGTTCACCTGTGGACAGCTGATTTATTGGACTCCATCCAGTCCTACTGTTTTGTTTAGATACTAAATGGTATACTTGTTTGAGAAACAACCATATTATCTGTTTCAAATATTGAAAGGTTAACAGCAGTTAGAAAATTGGTGTGTTACTATTGTCTTGTGGAGAACCTCAGGCTCAGAGGCCAAATACGACCCTGTAGGCCTCTCTGTTTGGGCCTCAGGCCACACTCCTTAACACAGGAACACATTCCTCACTGGCCTTGCTCCACTTGCTTTTGCCAGGCTGGAATGTGATCCTCTCTCTTGGTTACCTGGATGGAGAATTTATCACAGAGATGTGTGTGCAGGTGTAGGTGTAGGAGGCGTAAAAACCTCCTGCTTTTGTGTGGCTTGAATGTAGCCTACTGCACAAAAGTAAGGATTACATATGTTGTTTGGCACACTTTTGCCCCTGGCCACCAATGTCTTCCATCACACACCCTGCTTGGAAGAGTGGCTCATGAGATAATGCAGTCTGCAGGTTGAAAAAGGTTTCTCACCCCAGTGTACACTGTGTAGCTGGAAACTTGTGTAATATGGGGGCCCAGAATTTAAGGAATACTTTTTTATTCTTCAATAGGTGGGACAATTAGAGTTTGTTAAGGTGAGGGTTTGTTTTGCTACAAATCCATGAATTACACAGCCTCCGCATGCCCCAGCTGCCCAGTGGAGATCCTTATATCGCATCACAATAGACTTGTATATGTTTACAATCCTCTCAAGATTATTTCTGTATAGGTAAATGGTAGAATGTGAGGCTGATCTCAAGAACTGATTTTCATTCTTATTTTTGAAATTTATTTACTTTATTTCTTCTTCCAGGTGTGCTGGGGCTGTCCCACATCAGGAGTGGCTCGTCCATTTATTTAAATATTTAGTAGTCTAGAATAGATGTTAATGAAAGTCTGGCACTGCTATTTTGAGAATTGCAACAATGATAGTAATTTTCAGTGTCAGATTACTGCTTCACAAAGGGAAAGAATCTGGGGAGGAGGAGAGAGAGAAGAGAGAGAGAGAGAGCAGAGAGAGAGAAATATTCCAGTTCTAATAGAGTTTGCCATCAGCCTGGCTGTGCCAGACAGATGGATCATGAATACTGTCTAGACACTCTCTGCCTGAGTGAAGCTGTGGTCTCTAAGGACGAACAGTGAGATGTTGGTTTAAGTAACTGGGGGGAAGTAGGACTGCATTCTCCTCTAATCAGATAACAATCAATGCAGATTATGCTTCACCAGGCCTGAGAAAAGGCCCCCTGTTACTGATAACAGGTCAATCGTGATTTCAATTGAAACTTGTCTATTACTAGGCTTTAGAGAGAAAGAATAAAGGCTAAGGCGGTGTTGTATGCTTTTATAACCCTTGATTTCAACTGATTCATCTCAAAGGATTTAGAATGATTGGATTCATGGGTGCAAAAGAGGTAGCAGCAGAGAGAAAAATGACATAATTTGACCACAAAATTCATGCACATTCCTCTTTGGTTACCTTTGTTACCTTAGCAACCACGTACGAGATGTTAGCCAAAAGGTAAAGTAATTTTGTCGCGTGATGTAAATCTTAAGGGCTTTAACAATGGCTAGTATTTGGCCACCCTTGCAGCACTCCAGCACCATTCCATGCCGTCTGCACCTGCTAATTATTCAGCAAATATGTATGATAAATGGGTCTGGGTAATTCATGCTAACAATCTGAACGGATTTGCCAGTTGTTATGAGGCTTGTGGCCTATATAAAGGCTTTGAGAGATTCTTGATTGAAACCAATCGCAAATCACCTGCCTCTTTTATGTTTTGGCAAGTGGCAATCTGGTTTGGGACTGTTGCAGTGTCAGGATTTGGAAAGTTGATCCTTACAACCTGCACTCAGGTTTTCTCAGTGAAAATCGCTATCCTGTTAGGCCAAACTTTGCTCTCATTCTTCTAACAGCAAATAGAAATGGGGGCAGAAGGGAAGGCTTTTGCTGAGAAAATGATACAGGGAGGAAGGGTTAACTCTCCTGTCCATCAGTGCTTTGGTCTACCTTCCTGCTGCCCTGCCCTGTGACTGCTTTTTGCCAAAGCAGAAAGACACACTACCAGTCACAGCTCCCTGTTTTCACACTTAGGGCGTGAGTAACTGAGCTATAAACGGAAAGGTGCAGCGCATGTGTGTATACGGATATCGTAACTGAGACAGATCAGGCCCAGTGTAAAATGAAGCAACTCAAGTAGCTTTCTCCAAATAGGAAATCTAAATAGGAGCAAAGGCAGAGCTTGACCAAACAGAAGGCATTTCTGTTACAAATTTGCAATAAGAGAATTATCCCTCCCCCACTTAGAGATGCTAGTGGCTTCTGCTCTTCGGCATATGCAATTCATTTTAATATAGGACAGTTCTATATTTCTCACTGAGTAGCACTGAGGCAGCCAGATGGCAACCTTCTTTCCAATGGAGCAGCTATTGTATTTCTGTACAAAAACAAGTTGGAGGAGTAGAACTTGGTTAATTAAACAGCAGAGATGTGTGCTTTATCTGCTGATGATGCAGAAGTGGCAAAGTTTCGAACTGTATTTTCCCCATAGTCAGATGTAAGAGAAATTGCTTCTGCAGCTTTGTGGCAATTTCTGCATACTTCCCTGGTGTTCCATGTATATCAATATATCCTGTGCAATGTATCATGTGCTCTTAATCAATGCATGACAGACAGTAGAAGTTCAAAAGGTGAACCCTTCTCCTGCCATGGAGTTGGCAGGCAATGTCACCTGTAGAATTTCTGCCTGTTTTACAGAGTTTAAAGGCACCAGAGTCTTACTTCAAAACAGTGGCATTGTTGCTTATGGCACAATTACACAACTGATATAGCTTTTTCCTCTGTTTTGGTGGCAAAAGTGCTCTGTCCCTTGATCATTTTGGTTGTTTTCCAGAATTGTAATATTCTTTTGGAAAATGAGTCATCGGAACTACACACAGCATCACAGAGTCATGCTATAAATTTATATAAAGACATCATGATGCATCATTTGTTGATTCATTTTTTTTAATTCTGAAGATATATTTGTGATACTCCCCCATAATACATGGCTTGTGTTTTTAATTAAAAAACCCCAAACCTTTTTCTGACGCAGAATATGTTTCCAGATGACTGTTCTAGAATACATATTTTAAACTACCTCCCTCTGTGTGTGTGTTTATCTAAGTACGTATGCATGCAATTTTTACTCAGTGTACACTTGAGGTTGCCAGATACAAAATACAAAAGACCCATGAGGCATTTGTAGAAGAGAAAGACGACAAAGAGAAGTGAATCTTGCCTTCCACTACAAATTCCTTGACTGGGCAGATGCAGACTGATGCTGCACCCCAACAGCTGCTCAAAATTCCTAAACCCTCTCTGAAAGATGGGTTCAAGGCTGGAGTGTGACTGAGCTTGCTCCTTATGAGAACTTGTTTAGTTTTAGACAGTGCTTTTTTCTAAATTAAAATGCTTAGGGATACTCTCATTTTCCTACTCATATTGAAATACTGTCCCTCAATGAAGCCAAACTTAGATTCACAAAATGTCTAGGGGTATGCGCCCCCCTGCGTGCCCCCAGAAAAAAGCACTGGTTTTAGGACTCAGAAAATGTAGGCAAGCTGCCTACATTCAACCCTGAAGTCCCAAGTGTTTTAGCTGTTGTGATTTCTGTGGGACTAAAGTGTGGAACAGAGTGAACAAGTTGCCCCATTGCTTCTCCCCTTAACCCATTGGGGTGGACAGGTGCTGGACTGAAGAGAAGCAAGTGGCTGATAGCTAGCTTCCTTCAGCCACCCAAACTTTGAGCCCCAGCAGTCAAAGGGCTTGTGCCTATATTCTGTGGAGATTTTCTGTGGAAGCATGTTATTGGTGTGCATGTGCAATTATTATTTTGGACTGCGCCAGTTTGGGCAGTTTTGTGTGGCAGTGGTGATCTTCTTTCAATCCTTTTATTTTCACTGTTCAATATTATATAACATTTCTGGGTTTCTGAACTGCACATCTTCACATCTAGCAAAGGCACGTGTACTGCACACATCCACATGAGGAGTGTGTACTAATTCAGCCACACCTTATGCTTGTAGTTTTCACCAAAATGTGGTCTTCCTTGCTGGTGATGGTCTACCAAGCTTTAAAAATTCTGTGAATTGTCAGATACCCGCAGTTCACAATTTAAGCTGTACATTAAAGAGGACTAGTGAAATTTACAATTGTTGGTGATTTCTTGTGCCTTGTTTCTTTATTTTTTGGTAATCATTCACCACTCCCTTCTCCAAAGTACTTAAAAGCAGCAAAGCAGAAGCAGTTAGGTTTCCACATTTATAGCAATAACTTATATAGTACTGAACACAATCTATTTATTTCTAAACTCCTTTCTGAGTATATGGATGAGGAAGAAGCAAAAAGTTTGAGGAACCTTCAAATTTATGATCACCTCTACCAAAGGCCATGTGCAGAAAAATAGCAGGAAGTAAAATGAGAACAAGTGGAAGAGGAAATGGAACAAGAGCTCACTTTTATGTGGATTCTTAAGATAAGATAAGCAAGCAGACTTTGCTATATATGTATTTAATTCTTTTAGAATTGCCCCTTCTTGATGTGGTTGGGTTATATAGACTCATCTTAAACTTTGCTACATGTAACTGCCGGGACGCGGGTGGCGCTGTGGGTTAAACCACAGAGCCTAAGACTTGCTGATCAGAAGGTCGACGGTTCGAATCCCCGCGACGGGGTGAGCTCCCGTTGCTTGGTCCTGCTCCTGCCAACCTAGCAGTTCTAAAGCACGTCAAAGTGCAAGTAGATAAATAGGTACCGCTCTGGCAGGAAGGTAAACGGCGTTTCCATGTGCTGCTCTGGTTAACCAGAAGCAGCTTAGTCATGCTGGCCACATGACCCGGAAGCTGTACGCCAGCTCCCTTGGCCAATAAAGCGAGATGAGCACCACAACCCCAGAGTCGGTCATGACTGGACCTAATGGTCAGGGGTCCCTTTACCTTTACATGTAACTGCATCTCTGTAATTGTTACAAAATTCAAAAATAATTACAAAAATGAGAGCGAGAACTGTTGTTGTTATTTATTTTTTTCCTTCTCATTAGACATCATAACAAGGACAAAATACATCATCTTATCAAATGTTCATATCAGTGAATCCCAAAAGCCTTTGAGGCTCATGATGAGCTCTCTCCCTCTTACCTACTTCCAGGAATGAGTCTTTTATTGGGAATGCAAAGAGGATCTATAGCTCTTCATGCATAGAAACTGAGCTTCAGTGCCAGCATTGCCAGGTAGGCTTTGGAAAGAGCTGCAGTTATAGTGCCTATTGAGATAATCTTGCAATATTAAGGGATATGTCATTAATCCATAGCTTCCCTTCCTACACCTATGAAGATTTGCCTATCTCCCCTTAAGTTTGTAGACCAAAACTTGGAGAATATGGTTCTTTTTTCCATGTTCCCACTTAAGAAAGCATTTTTATAAAATCACATAGCAGATGCTAGAACATACTGTGTTCTTTTGTTAAGCATCTTTTTTTAAATGACATTTTGAAAGTGGGACACACAGAAACCAATAACTAGCAAAGTTAGTGTATTGTGCACAACTCCCCAAGCCATGCTGCTGCACATCGCTCATTCAGTTCAAGGGGCAAAGCATGACAGGCAGCACTCCTTCTTTTGCTGCCTTAGACACGTTTTCATTTGTGAAAAGTTAGGGTGGATTGTTAGCATATTTGTGCAAAATCCAAATATAAAATCAGGAATTATAAACCCTTATAAACCTCTGCTGCTTTAATCCTTTTTTCCTAAATTTCTGTTTTGTGAAATATTAAGCAATGATATTTGTTTTAAATAATGAGCCAATTTAATTCTTGGGATGTGAAAATGCTGATTTTCTAATATTTCTAATATTCTAATATTTGGTCATAACTATTCAAACTCAGTTTAACTCAAGATTAAAAAATTCTGATGTGGTCCTGAAATATGGGACCCATTGGTTAATATGTGGTAACATGGCAGTTAGGTAGAGGATGTATTTACTCTTTCTTAAAATATAGTCACCTTAGCCATCTAATTTTCATTTTGTTACTTGTATTCTAAATTCACATATGCTAAATTGGCCCTTGACACCCACTTTTAAGCTTATTGGAGACTGCCTCTGTAATGTGATTTTTTTTTTAAAAAAAGATCCACTTAAGCCCAGCCAAGGTTAGGAGTGCAAATATGTGTATAACTGCATACCAGACCTAAAACCTTATGTTATTCATAGCCATACATCTGAGAACACCTAGTTATGAGTTAACTGTTTCCTAGCACTTTACATTTTATATCAGTGGCCCACAAGATTCCTGTGAGAAACCCACAAGCAGGACCCGAGCACAAGAGCCCTCTTCTCGTCTGTGGTTTCCACCAGCTGGAGTGAATAACCTAATGAGATGCACACAGCAAAGGTGTAGAATTGAAATCTTCACTAGAAGTTGGTGTCTGCTTCTTTATATTGCTGACAGTGTGTGCCGTTTCCTGTGACACCCTTTGCTTCTCCTCCACCAACCACCAACCTCTTTGTCACCTGCTGTGTGCAGAACAAGACTTTTGCCTGCTGCAAAAGAAGACAGAAAAACTAGAATCAAAGGACTGGTACCATAGATCAGTGAACATGTTCACAAAGCACCCAACATCTCCTTTTTATGTTCTTCTTGGCCACATACAAACTAGTTCTGAGATGCACTGGCAGCTAGTTCTGGACAGCTTGCTTGAGAGATGTGAAAAATTCATTTTGCATGTGACAGAGCAGCACAGAAGCAAAAAGCACAAGGCATGTGTGCTTCCTGTCCCTTTCATTCCCATATCTGCTAATACCTGTTGCCTGTTCTTTTCTGCCTTCTGGATTGCCTTTTTCACCCTCCCCCCCCCCATAGCTGTCAACTTACAGATTTGAAAATAAGGGACCGGCAGCCTTGAAAATAAGGGACCAGCAGCCAAAATAAGGGACCTGCAGTGTCACCTGTTCCAGGCACTCCAGTCTTCCTGTCCTCCTGCAGTCTGGTCAAACTCATGCTGGTAGCTTCGAGAACACTGTCCAACCAACTTTGTAACCAGAGGTTCAACTGAATAGAATCTGAATCACATGCACCACAAGGCCTATGCAGCCTCAACTTAAGATCGCTCCCCGGCTTGGCTTTGTACTGCAAAGTTTGCAGCAGCATGTGCAACAAAATGGCGTCCAGCATTCAAAACCCCCCTCAGCTTGCATTAACTAGCCACACACAAGGCATGCAAGCTCCACCCCCCAGTCGTTCTTAGACTTCTTATTGGGTGAGCAACACAGCCAAGCAACACAGTTGGAGCTTCCCTCCTCCCTGGCCGACAGAGAGGGAGGGAGAGGAGCTGCTTCCTTTGAAATTTAAGGGACATCATTTAAGGGACATTTAAGGGACATCCATCAATAAGGGACAGTAGCGGGACATGGCGCTGGAATAAGGGACTGTCCCTTCAAATAAGGGACACTTGACAGCTATTGGCCCCCCCCATCAGATCCAGAATAAAAGGACACAGGGATAGTATCCGTAGAGTTTGTGAATACAGAGTCTGGCACCTAGTAACACCTTGATGGAAATAGAAAGCTGTGAACGCAGTATTAAAATATGCTAACAAGCTGCAGGAACTAATGGGCTGAATTTTTACACTGCAGATGTTCATTCCGGCACTTGTGCTGAGAATGCAGTAACAAATGTGTGGGGCGGCTGTCGACATGATTGTGTTCTTGGCATTGCCAGTCTCTGAAGCACTCTCTTCCTCTCCCCTCCTTCCTTTTTTTTTTTTTTTTGCTACAGTTTGGAAGACATTCTATTATGAAATAAAATAGAGAGGATAAAGCACAACAAAAAATTGCGCTTTAGCCTTTGCCAATTCGTACATGGTTGATCTTGTACATGGTTGATTTGCTTACTCTGTGAGTGCCCCTTTTGCCTTTGTTCCCAGCATTTGACTTGACTAGCTTGCTGGAGTCAACTGAAGGTGATTCCCCAGCAGACACCTTCTTGTAATGCTCCTGTGCTCTGCTTAGAGATATGGTATTCTTCAACTGTCTGGTTTTATGCAGTATGTATTTGTATATGTGTGTAAGAGTGAATGTAGAAAGACATTTGGACCCATGCACCTGTGCCTACATACATATTGTGCTGGTAGTAAAGGTAAAGGGACCCCTAACCTTTAGGTCCAGTCGTGACCGACTCTGGGGTTGCGGCGCTCATCTCGCTTTGTACAGCTTCCAGGTCATGTGGCCAGCATGACTAAGCCGCTTCTGGTGAACCAGAGCAGCGCACGGAAACGCCGTTTACCTTTGCGCCGGAGCAGTACCTATTTATCTACTTGCACTTTGACGTGCTTTTGAACTGCTAGGTTGGCAGGAGCAGGGACCGAGCAACGGGAGCTCACCCTGTCGCGGGGATTCAAACCGCCAACCTTCTGATCGGCAAGTCCTAGGCTCTGTGGTTTAACCCACAGCGCCACCCGTGTCCCTTTTGTGCTGGTACTGTCTTTCAAATCTCTACTCTTGGGAGTCATGACTGGGAAGCTCTTCCACTGCTGCCACTACTTTTGTCTGCCAGTTTCCATCCTCTCTATGCCCTTTCCCCACACTTTCTCGGCCAATGAATCATTATCAGTAAAGAACACATACACACACAATGCATTATACTTCACAGTTCATGTTGGCATGCTCAGAAGTCCTCTTTCCAGAGAGTTACTGACTTCTGCTGCTTCCCCTCCTGTCCACCTCCTAACTTGTACAGCTAAGAAAGTGTGTGGAAGAAAACTCTCTGATGAGAGGGCTGGTGCCAAGCCATCATTAACCAAACTGAAATTCAAAAAAGCAAGAGAGCAGGGTTGGAGTTCTTCACTACTTTTCTGTCCTTGTCTATCCAGAACCTTCACTTGATGGAGTATTTATTTATAGCTGCAACCACTAAAGCATTATTTATTAGCTTCCCTTGGTACCTAAAAACAAGCACATGGGAAGAAATATTTGAAGCAGTGGGCTTTGCTTGGTTTAAATGAGAAGAATATTTCTTTGCAAGTGCATACACACCATTGAAATCAATAAGTGCAGTCAGGATAACCGTCTCCATGTTACCAACGCAAAAGGCTGCATAGGGCTGGAAACTAATTGTGACATCAGGCACTTGAGGTAGGTAACCACACCTCCTTCAAGCGATAGTGGTCATTGACATTTTGATAGGGAAAGGGAAGGGGCTATTTGAACTGCTATCTTTCTCTGCAGGAATGTCTGTACCCTAGACAACAAACCAATTTACTGGTTAGGAAATTCAGTAAGGCAGAGGAAGGAGAGGAAGGTGTTAAATTCAGATTGATTGCAGGGTGGCAAGTCTTGCAAGCTGGTAGACCTTCTGGGCTTCAAAATGGAATTTTGTACTTTTAAACAGTCTGGCAGCTGAATTCTGGATTAGTTGTAGTTTCCAAGTCACCTGGCACAGTCCTGGGTGTTGTTGCTGGTGCTGGGGAAACGAATTCCCCTGCTTCCAATCATGCAGCTTGAACGGATATGTAACTTCTCATCAGACAGTTCCTGGACCACGGCGGTAGTGTTTCTGGACTCCAGCTTCCATTATTCCTCACCATTTGCCATGCTAGCTGGGGCTGATGGGAATTGGAGTTGAGCAACATCTGGAAAGCACTGTGCTGGCTACCCCTGATTGATCATGTTAGGAAACCAAAGCAAACTTCCGCTTTTCATAAGCTTTGACTAAGAATGGAAGGATCTAGCCATTTTGGTTTCTCTCATTTGCTCCTTTTTCCAATCTTAAATTCAGTTCCCCACACTTTGCAGCGATTTGATTTTTTAACAAATACTTACATCCCCCCCCATTATTTTAGTACAATTTTCTCTTAATAAGCACATCTTTATATGCAGATTTGACTAATGTACACATTTTGGCAAATAATTTCTCCTAAAATTATGCATTTCTGTATGTTATTTTTAAATATTACATATTAATATTACATATTAATATTTTTATGCACACTTTCCCCTAATATATTTTTGTAGTTTTGTAAACATTGCTTGGGGGGAGAGCTACATTGAAAAATTTGGATGAATGTGAATTTAGAAGGACGGTTGTGGTTTAGTTTTCACATTGTTTTGGAAAGTGCTAATTTGATATATTCTGTTTTAAATATAAACTGAATTCTCCCCATCCCTAGTTTTGATTCTGTGTCCTTCCTCCCTTGGTAACCTGAATGCAGCCCTGTAGGCCACCACTGGTTCTTGTTAAACCAGTATGAGTGGTAGGTAAACCAATACAAAATAAATAAGTAATTCTGTTTTTTTAAAAAACAAACAAAAGAAAATGCAAAGCTGTTTGCTGAGTTAGTGAATCAGCATGCCACTTTCAAAACATTTCTGTGACAAGTTTCTGGGTGTTGTTGCAGTGCCCAGGAAGGCAGCTAATCTTCCAGGACCATATCCACAGTCCAGAATTCCCTTGCACAATAAATAGCTTCTCTCTTATCCATCTTCCGACAGCTTTAGCAACTTGACTTATTTCCAGCAGGCTCCGGTGTTCTTGACAAAATCTGCATTGATGCCAGTGAAATATTTGCCAGATGCTTCTTGGAATCATTTTACCTTTTCAGTCTTTTGTGTCCCTCCGCCCCCTTTAACAAAGAAGTGCTTGTGAATTGTACAGGATTCTGCATTTCTTTTGTTTGTCATCCCATGTACCTTTTACACTGAACACCTGTTGTTTGCACTGGGATACCTGCAGTACTGCTGGTCAGCCAACTGCCCTATGACATTTACAGTAGATGTTACCATTCAATAACTGCTCTCGGAATATGAAACTGCCAGATATTCTTATGCTACAATTTTTATACAATGCATTGTTTGCATACAATGCACTGCATTGACTGTATTGTTTATTCTGAATCAACTGCCTGTTAAGACCCTCACCCTGCCTTCCTTTCCTATGAATTTAAAATATGTCAATAACAGGCATACATTCTGGGTGAGATCATGCCCACATGAAGACTTGACTGGCCTCAGGTGTGCTCATACAGCACGCCCAGTCCTTGCCAGTCCCTGATCATCTTCCACACCTGAACACAGATTATGTAGACCATATTGGTGGAACACTCCACAAAGGGATAGGGCCTTTGTGCCACATTGCAACTGCTTGTCTAGGTAGCACTTTCTGTAGTTTTCTTTTATTAGTACTGTTTCTCCAATGCCAATGCAACTGCTAAATGGAATCATGGGCCAGAAGGGCTGTATGCAAGGCTTAGATATTTGCCAAATAGGGTTTTTAGAGAGGAATACTGGATTGACAGACTTTGTCAGACCCAGTAAGATGTGCTGTAGCAGGGAGGGGGGACGGAATTAATTCTTCCAGACAGGGGATACAGAGAACTTTTGGCTTATTTGCTGAAGGTAGAAGCAGCAGGGTCCAGAAAGAAAAAAGGAAGAACTTGCCAGACTCAGAATCTATAAGGGAAAGTGGAGGGGATTGCTGAACATGGGGAGCTGTCCAGCTCCAGTGCTCTAGTAAGTAAGGATGTTGCACCATTTATATTATATTAGAGTGTTATATCTCTCTGACCTCACTTCCTGCTGCAGCTGGAGCATTCTATAGGCTTACTTCTGTAGATATTTTGGCCTCTCTGCTAGACTCATGCTTCCTGGGAAATGTGTGAGAGGCCAGAAGTACATTGTATCTCATGAAGTTTGCTTGACCTTTAATATCTGTTTCATCTGTTGCTCATGTGTAAGGGATATGTTTCAGAAGCAATAGTAATGGAAATAGGGTCTTATGGGTTTCTCATTATTGACAAACAAGGACATGTTTTCTGCATTTTGGTTGTTGGAGACCCTGGGTGGAGGCCCTTATTCTCATCTGAGAATAAGTGAGTGACATAGTCTTGTGATGGGAGTTCATGACATTGACAGACACGCCAAACACCCAAGATTTGTTGAAAGTTTATTGAAATGTCATCTGTCAACAGCAAAAATCTTTGATATCTTTGGTGATTTGCACAGAATTGTATGAAAGGAAGAAGTGGTTTTAGCACCCTTTCCCACAAGAGTGTTTCTTCTGACATTGGAATTGAGAGCTATGAAATTTGGATAATTGCAGGTGTAAAATTGCAATTGGAGCTGGCATCAACACAGCAGGGGTTACTCTCCTGGGTAGTATGAGCTAAGTTTGGATGCTAACTTAGCTTAGTGTGTGGCTCTGGCAGTACTCCATTACACTCGCTTTCTAACCTTTATCCCTCTCTGGTCTGGACTGGGTAGCAGATTGCTAGGTAGCCACACTTGTCTTTTTGTTGTATGATATACCTGCATCCAAAACTCCAAGAGTTATGCAAAAATAATTTGTTTATTTTGAAAATGAATTGAGCATGTGTGTGGGGTTTTTTGGAAGCTAAATTTCTGGTTTCTCCCTTTATTTTTTATATAAAAGTCCAGCTTCAGCAAATTGATTTTTGTGTGACTGAAGTGCTACATCTACTGTGTGTATGGAAAAGAGGAAGAAGGCAACTTGTTAGATCAGTGCTGATCTCTATTCATTGAAATCAGGACCAAAATCGCAATGAACTGTGGCAGCCTTTTTTCACTGCTTGCCATCTTTCGATCAATTCACTTCCTGCTGCATGAAGGAATTATTTGAAAAGTCCATTGTAACCTTGAAATTATATAGCTTTGAGCCCCTCCACTTTCATTCAGGTCCTGGATGAGGGGAATGGCCAACAAACAAGGAGGTTAGGCTTGAGTTTCAGATAAAAGATTTGAGGTTGATGAAAATGTTCCAGCAATAACGGTGTGGCTTCAGGTTTTTGCTGTAGAATGCATTAGAATAAGAACAAAGAAATTACTCAGTGTTCAGACTTCTCAATCTCTGACCTATGACATGCATTGAGAAACCAAATATGAGGATATGGCTTTTGCAGAAATTTAATGAAAAGATCACCTGGCATTTTCCTGCAGCTACTTGTTAGAATTCTCCACTCTTACTATTGAAGGCTTATTGAGGAAAACTTCTGGATAAAGGACTTGGAATTGAGAAGAACTCTCAATCAAATCAAAAGTTATTAAACTTCTCTGGGATTTCACCTTGACATTACTTAACCATCTGTATCATCCAGTCAAGTAGTAAAGAGAATTTTCACATGTCAGAGCCAGATGTGTGGTAAAATGTGTGGACCTAAGAAGAGCCTGCTGGATCAGGCAAGTTGCCCATTTAGTCCAGCATCCTGTTCTCACAGTGGCCAACCAAATGCCTGTGTGATGAATGGGTCATCACTCAGTGTTAATTTTCCCATATTTTGTACTGAACTGATTTTATTTGTAAACCAAGGTTAAGGCATTTATCAATGTTTTCCTTGAAAGAATGTGATAAAATAGTATGGAAAACCCATTGATCTATTAAAACAAAAAACAAAAAAACCTGAAGGTTTTAACGCACAGATGGGGAAACTGTGCCCTCTAAATGTTGGCTTACAACTCCCAGCATCCCTGACTATTGACTGGTGGGAGTTAAGAATCCAACAATGTCTGGAAGGCCTAATGTTTCACACACCTGTTTCACAGGACCATTTCTATGAAATGATGCTCACTTCAAGCTCTTAAATTTCTCTGGATTTAAACAAATTAATAAAACATACAATATATGTTGAAAATGTATGGTAGGATATAATAATGTGGGGGATTTATTGCTGTTTCTTTCTAGGCAAAACTACCCTACCCCAAAAAATGAAGGCGCTCTGTGTTCTGTCTAAAAGGAACTTTCCGGGACAAGTTTTGAATGTGCTGTTTTTTTCTGAGAAGCTTAATACTCTGCTTGGAAATCCAGCAGCTTTCTTCAGAATTAGTATTTTTGTGCAGATATTGTATATTAATTAAGCAGCTCAATCGAAAGAGAGGAAAGAGAGAGACTTTTTAAATGCCCAGGAAACTGCATTCTTTTAGGACAGAGAGAACCACAAATGCTAGATTAATACAGTGATTGCTCACAGCTTCACCATTAAACTTCAACTTTTTCAGACTCCTGAATGCAGACTCTGAAATTAATGGTGGACTTCCTATTTCTTCACATGCGTGCATCTCTGTGTGTGCACTTTTGTGCATGTACACTGTTTCATTGGTGATGACATTGTAGGGAGCACACAATGGACTGAATTTTGATAAGGTATTTCTAGCCATGGCCTGTGGTGCAGAGGGCATGATGCTGCAGGGTGGCAAGCAAAGGCCAAAGGCAAGTAGAAGAGGCAGGCCAAGTGTTCATAGGCAGATGTGATGTATGAGTGGGTTAGTGTAGTTACCTGTTTTGAGATGCAGGCGGAGATCCTTAGAAGTGCTAAGGTGGAGGGAAGCTGCAGAAATGCAGGCTCCATACATAGGCTTTCATTTGTGCTTGCTAAAATGCCTGCCATAAGGAAACTTGGGAGGATGCCTTCAAAGACTCATGGAAGAGTGCTTTCATAAAGACAGAGTTGAAGCAACCAAGAGGGCCATTTAGAGAAAGCAGGAGGTCAGCTACTTGTGTGCAGTCCCTGCCAAGGTCAGGATAAAGCTTTTGCCTTCCTTAATGTGCTACAAAGCTACATTGGAGTTGGCAGTAGCATGCAAAAGGCTGGCCTTTTGGGTGGGTGACAGAGGCTTATGCAAACAACTTCTTCCCATTCCAGTTTCCTTAAATTAAACAAATATGATCAAAATCATTGCATTTTCCAGTAAGGAAGGGGGTACCAAGCTAGCAAAAGTGTCTGCATGCTTCGTTGTAAAGAGTGGGATGCAAACTAGAGGGGTGATGAGCTATCT
This sequence comes from Podarcis melisellensis, assembly GCF_964234715.1. Taxonomy (NCBI): domain Eukaryota; kingdom Metazoa; phylum Chordata; class Lepidosauria; order Squamata; family Lacertidae; genus Podarcis; species Podarcis melisellensis. The sequence continues at coordinate 49,672,189 of NC_138539.1, forward strand.
CTCTCGCAAACTCCTTTCCCCCTCTTCTCCTTCCCATATAGAAGTGGGTGGGGGTGCAGTTGGATTAAGCAGAACCCTTTCTCATCCACCAAGCTTTTAACAATTTACTTTAGGGTCCATTCTTAATGTGCATTTTTTAAATGTTGAAGACTTCATTCAGTAATGTGTGAAAGTGTTTGTTTGAAATTGCTCTATATGAATATTGTTCAACTGAAGGTGGTGGCAAGTCCTGCAGCTTTCATGAAGGGGCAACTTGAAGCAGAAACCACTTCACGTGAAACAGAAGGAATTGCTCACGATGACATCAGTCACCTAAGAAGTGTACATATGAGCGAGCCTTCTGATAAACCACTGTAAATGGTTCATAATAAAGATAAGGGAGTTTACCCTCTCTGGGGGCGTAGAAAAAACTTCAGAAATTGTTATGCACACAGTGTTACTGAAAGAGGGGGGATCCTGAATCTGTGCCAACAGTTAATTCTGCAGTCATGGAGGACTTTTTAAGTAAGTATGTTGGCTCTGTTTGAATATCCTGCACCTGGTCATGAAACAATAGACAATACCACTGGAACTGTGTATTGAAGTGTGTTATAAATAACTCACTTGTGAGCCAGCTTGTGAGGATTAATGCGTTCTTCCTATTAACATTTCTCTCATGCTAGAAAGTTTCACAACCTTAAAAGTTTGAGAAATGAAAAGGTATTTTTTAATAGATTGGTTATGGCTGCTATCTTGTTCAAATGGTTTGCCCCGCAGGACCCATGAGAGAAAAGGGGCATTTTAAAGCTGGGGTGGATGCCAGCTTTAAATGCCCCTTTTCTCTCATGGGTCCTGTGGGGGCAAACCAGGGAAGGGCAGGGCTGGCAAGATTGGACAGAATAGGATCCTGAGATTGGAGGTGGGGAGAGCTCAAGCACTCCACCTGCAAGAGGCACCTGCCTCTTTCTTGCAGGACATCACAGAAAGGGAGGCGGAGCTGTCCGAGTCAGGCTCTTGAGGGCAAAGTTTCCATGGTAGCCAAGGAGGCAGTTGACCAATCAGCAGGGCTGGCTGAATCAGAGGTGGAAGGAGAGTCAAGATCCTCCATCAAGAAAGTGCCACTCTCTGCACTGACACAAACAGACCTGGCCCATTCCTTGGAGTGCACACTTGCAAGCACAGTCTTCTCACTTGGGATGAGAAGACCCTGCTCCTGCCAGGGTAGGAGGGATGCCTCAAGCATTTGGACAATGTCTTAGCTACTGCCAAGTCATGAATCTTGGAGCTGTGCTTATAGACTTATGAATTGTGTATCCTCTATCTTTAATTAATGCTGAGACCATGAATTGATTTACTGAATACAGCTTTCAGGTTTCCTAGAGCAGAGAATTCAAATACCGTATTGGCCTCAATATAAGCCTTGCACCCCCCCCCCCATTCTGACCATGAAAGGTTAAAGTGTGGCTTAAATTCGCGACTTTACAGCATGCAGCCAGGAGCATTGGGCAAACAGCACCAGGAGCGTGGTCAAGCTGCGCCCGCCCCATGCATAGTCCCCATCCTCTCCCCAAAGGCCAGGAAGGGAGACAGAGCAAGGAAGGGGAAAGGCCGTCAGCAACACAGCTCCCCCCGCCCCCCCAGTATGCAGCCAGGATCAGTGAGGTAGGGAGTGTATTATATTCAGGTATTTTTTCTTTTTTTCTTTCCCCCCCTCCAATTTTTAAGGTGCGACTTATATTCAGGCTAATAGGGTACTCTGTCTGAGGGTGAGAGCCAGGAAAGTTTTCTAGCATTTGAAACACAGGCAGAATTTACAGTAACAGGCAGAAATGGCTGGTCGGGAGTGTTATATATGTATCTGTGTTGAATTGCTGAAAAAATGTATGTGTGAACTAGATTCCATGGATTTTTGCCCATTTTTTCCACTGGATACGCCTCCCCCCATGCAGTGTAGATTGATCTTGCCCACTGATCTTGGTTTACCATTGATGCATGTTTTTCTTTCAAAATGCATTCATCTACCTCATAGTTTGCTGCTGCTACTTTCAATAACAGCCTAACTATTGAAGACTTCAGCTAGACCTCCTGTAATTCAGTGCTTATGAGTTTCTATGTACCTGGATACAATTAAGCCACTTCAAGTGCCCTGAAGTCTAGGAATTCAGGATACAAATTGTGGAAATAAATGAATAAAGTACAAAGCATGTGCTCTGATTCAAATTTGAAGGCAGGTATGTATTTTTATCTCAATTCTTCCTTTAAAATACATATACACAACTCAAATTTGGCCTCTACCCTTCTGCATTTTAATGAGGAATATGGCACTCTTTGCAGAACTACTTCTTACAAGATTTTTTTGTACTTGGATATAAATAGTCAAGTACAAGTACAGGTGCTGTGTGTCAAATATGAAGAATATACAAGTGTTCGCTCTGTTCCTAATTAAAATTCACTCAGTCATGAGGGCCTGCTTGCTTCTCATATGTATTTTAAGGATGAACAAGGCTAAAAATGATTAATCTTCAGTTCAATTGGGATGCTATCTATGTGCCTGTTTACAGATTTCAGTGAGAAATAAAGGATAGGAATAGGCATGGATCACATAAGGTAATATCCAACTATATCATCTTTAAGAGCAGACCCTTTTCAATCCATGGACTTAGGTTAGTAATGGCTAACCCTACTGACTTTAATCAGTCTACCGTAAGTATGTCTGAATCAGATATCTCCCCATAGTACACAAGTTATGTTAATTAAATACACTGTATGTCCTCATAAAAACCAGCATTGTGACTTCCAAGCTAGCATTGGTGTGTCAAACAGGGCGGGTTACAGGACAAGGACAAAACACTCCCCAACTCAAAAGACTTATTTGAACTTAAAATGGTTCAAGAACCCTCTTTAATGGGAATGTTGAGTTTAGGGGCTATATTTCCCAGCAGTAGTTCCTGCTGTGACTTGCATCTCTGACCAAGAAAGGGGGAGCTGCTTTTCCTGAGTTAGAAGAGAGAGAGAGAGGGATGCCTGCAAAAGGAGGGAAAACAGAGCTAAAGAAACTGGGATTTTTTTACTAGAACACCATGGCCTACCAATCAGAGCCAAGTGTCAAATAGTGGCTGGAGCACAGGGGTGGAGCCAATGCAAAGAAAGTGGCATAGGCTGAGCAAATTGCTTCCTGCTTTCCATGTGCCACACACTGGAATGGGTTGCATACACAAGTCTGAATCTCCATCTGACTTACTACAGGTCAGGGAATGATATTCAACTAACTTTTATTCAGTTTAGACCCAATGAAATGGATGAACATGACTTAGTTAGGTCCATTAATTTCAGTGGGTCTCCTCTGAGTAAAACCTAGTTGAATATGACCTCTGGGATCTAAGTTAAGATGCTTTTGAGGAGTCCTCCCAATTCCATGTGCAACATTCTACTGTAAAGAAGCAGAGGTCAGTACAGCATTTATAATCTATAAAGCAAAATTAACAGTGTTAACAAAAAAGCAACCAAAATATAAACTAAGACCTGTTACCGTAAGTTCATGACTCAGAATCTTTCATTCTGTTCAGCTCATTAAAATACACATACACCTAATGTTTCTGCAGCAGTCCCCTTCTGAAGGTTCCTTGGGCTGGAGGTGGGACAGCACAGGTGAAACCAACCATTGAAGGCAAACTAGAGTCTCACTTCCCTCACACACAAGATAAACTATGCATTTATTCATAACTGAAGCATTATTTTATGAAGCATAAAATAGTACTCCAGTCACAATTTAGTACAGTGGTACCTCGGTTTTCGAACGTCTCCATTGACGAACATTACGGTTTTCGAACACTGTAAAGCTGGAAGTAAATGCTTCGTTTTTCGAACACGCCTCAGAAGTCAACTGTGCAACGCGGCTTCCGGTGAGTGCAAGATCCTGAGGCCTAGCTGTCAACTATTGAGTTTTTGATTTCCTAAATTTTCAGAACTCAAACAGTCTTCCGGAACAGATTACATTCGAAAACTGAGGTACCACTGTACTTCTAAACAGCACTTCTGCTACAAAAATCGTCTCTTCTGATTTCCCCCACAGTGCCCTATACTTGTGCCAAAGGCCCTTTTGATTGAAGGCCTGGTTCCTTACCTTGTCATCATTGTATCCGTGTATGCACCTGCTCCAGGGTTATAAGGTCACTTGGACCCAATTTCGTATTCTCTTGTGGCTGCCATCCAGAGGAGCATAATTTCATCCTTATTGTCAAATATATTAACAACAACTAGATCCCCCACTATTGTGGTCCTTGCAATTTACACGCAGAGGTGGAACTAGATGGGAATATTTTATACACAAAGATAGCCACCACTGTCTTTTTTTTATTCTCTGGCAAAGAGAGCTTGGCTTTACATACATACACATACACGCAGCAGTTTGTTAGGAATGATTCATGTCTGTTCATAGCATCCTCTTTCCCCTTTTATTTATGCCTCTGCAACAGTTGCATGCCATCCTGTAACATCAAGGTATCTGGATGACTTATAAGCATAAAACTAATTTAAACACAAGAGAAAGCATAAACCCTAAAATCAAAATCAAAACAAACAAACCAACAAATAGCCCATCACAACGTCAAAATCAAAACACAGATTTAAAGACTTAGAGGAGCAGACTGAGTTATTTAAAGGGCCTGGATGAACAGACCTGTGATAGTGCCAAGTGAACTACTCTCGGAAGGTTGTTTCACAATCTGGTGCCACTACCAAAAAGGCCCTTTCTGAGGTGGTTATGCACCTTGCTTCATGCGTGAGTGGCCACTTACATATCACCAGAAAAAAAGGTGAAAAGAGGACAAAGATTTGCATATATTTATCTATACATACAGGTACAAATTTAGTAATAATTGCTTTACTATATATAGAAATACAGTACATCTCACCATAGTGGCAAAGAATGTGACCTGGTGACTTGTGTGCCCGCCCAGTTTCCTGTTCTAGTGCCAAGAGTTAATGAGCAAGTTCAAGACCCCTGCTCTCCCTTCTTATTTTTCTTTATATTTGAACCAGACTTGGACCAGACATCTCTCCAAATAGAGGCCTGCCCTCTGTAAAGTAGGACACAAGGCCACCCTAGACCACTAGCTGCTGACTACTCACATAAGGATGTGGTTGTCAGTTACAGTTTGAGCGTGGAAGACAGGGCACGTCAGAATTTTATAACAAATCTGGGCAGCATTTGATGAGATACTTTAGTCTGCTCTGCTCTTCCTCCTCCTCTTCCTATCTATTACTGTGTCCCAGGGCACCAAATATTGAGTGCTTTTCTTATTTTTTTCCTTTGATAACCCTTTCCCACATATTTAGCTTTGTGCTTTTTTGATACCTTGCATGCTCTGCTAAAATGAAGTGACTTTCATGTTCAAAGATCTTGCTACTTACCTGTCTGCCTAATTGTGAAAATGAATGGTGCCTCTTTGATTTAAAACTAACTCGAAAGGTTGCTGATGGTGTTTGGTGAGTGCATATGCAGTACACAAATCACAAGAGACAGTGCAGAGGAGGATGCATAAAATGAAATGTTCAGTCTAAAAGCTTTGCTTTACGGCTCTGTCTTCAAAACACGGTGACATTGCAGCTTCCTTTCATCGAAGCTCTTCTTAGCAATCCTCCTCAGGCTTCCTTGTGCTGATGCATTTGTGTTGTGCTTAAAGGACTATTTGACTTTCTTCAAGCTGTTTGTAAGCTCTGTAGAAAGGCATTTCATTATTTTTCTTAGATCCTAGTTGAATAATGTAAACCATTTAAGCTTTGCATCAGCTGCTGCCAGTTTGGGCTTACATACGTTGACCTGGATCCAAACTTGTGAACTGAAGTTGCTGAGCAAAAATTCAAAAGAATGAAAGAAGATTTTAAAGATGTACAGACATGAAAGCTAGGCATATTTAGGTAGTTTCTTAACTATGGGTTGTATCCAGTCATACTCAAAGTAGATCTACTGAAATCAGTAGACGTAAGTTTGTCATGCTCATTGATTTCATTGGGTCCTCATATTGTTTTGTACTCTGATAAAATATCTGAATGTTCTGGGACAGTGGTTCCCAATTAGCTAATTACTGAGGACCCCCTATTTTTTATGCAAATTGATTTTCTCTGGAGTTAAAGATCTGACTGGGACAAACCTTGTTATGTTGAGCTCGTATTTTGCACAATTTGTATACGGTGTCTGTTTGATAATGTGTGGTTTGCTATGTCTAATAAAGGATAACTATTTAATACCCTCTATTTTTCTAAAGCCAAGCCATGGATTCCCTACTTTTGAAAATTTTCATAACTCTATGGTGGGTTACCTGTGCAAAGCAATTTTTTGAAGAAAATGTGGGGTAGTCCCTAAAAAGCAAATGATTTTAGGTGTTATTAGCGTGCAAAAATGACAGAGATTTAGTTGGGGGGGAATACAAATTATTTTATTAATGTATAGTACAAGTGAACAAATTAGGACTTGTCTAGCAGCTAATAAACAACAACAACAATAACATTTATTTATATGCCACTCATCTGACGGGGTTGCCCCAGCCACTCTGGGTGGCTGCCAACAAAATGTTACACCATCTAAACCTAAATGTGATGGGAGAAATCATGCCTCCTTTTGTCCCTTCCACATCTGGTTCAATATTTCCTACTTTTATTCTCCAATCTGGTTCAACATCGAGCTGATTTCTATGCTTGTTCTTTATATAACGAAACATTGAAAATATTTGTTCACAAAGTTATGTGAAACAAAAGGAAACTAGATGTTTCAAAGCTTTTTCATCTAACTTCTTATAATCAGCAAAAACCGTCACCCAAAATTGGTCCAGTCTACATTGTTTGAAAAATGATTTCAATGAATCATCACAAGTCACATCAACAAGTGCATTTTGCTCTTCCGCAGATAGAGTTGTTAGTTGTACATAGGTACTTGTCCAGGGTTATTGTTTTTGTATGTTAGTGGGTTATGTATTTTTGTTTTTTTTTATATTGTAAACATCCCTGTGATCCTTGGGTGGAAGGTTGTATAGAAATTTAACAAACAAGCAAGCAAATAATTTTTATTTCGACAGTGCGTGTATGTGTGTGTTCTCTCTCTCTCTATTTAAAAACTTCTCCAGGAGGAACACTGCTATTAGTAGTGATTCTTTACATGTGTGAAAGGAGTGTTCTTTTAGTTAACTCATCCTTAAAATGTGCAATGAAGTGCAATTAGTTTAATTTTAGGGGCATCTGTTTTGCATGAAATAATGAGAATGTATGGTAAAATATTTACACTTCATTGTGTATTTTTTAAGAATTGGGATATCTAAAAGACAACTCCTTTCACACATGTAAAGAATTGCTATAAACAGCACTACTTAATACAAGCTTGTATTCATCACAATTATAGGCTCCTGACTACGACGAGTCTGCAAGTGAGCATATTATAGCCTTAAAGAAGGTCCAGAGCTCAGTGGGAGATCCAAGGATCTGAGGGCCACAGTCTAAGATTGCAGATAATTGCTTCCCACTGGGCTACATGGACTGATGATCTGACTTAGCATGGGCAGCTTCATATGTTCATTTGCCTCATATGTAAACAGAAGTAGGCCTCTGTGGTGGGTGGAACTAATAGACAAAATGGAAAGCAAGGTGGGCCAGGTGGATCTGTGACAGACAAGTAGGCTCGCATTCATTTATGTGAGCCCCACCTGCAGTCTCTCAAGTCGTACAGACCAGACAGCGGTTACTTCCTTAGTGACAACTAGGCCTGAGGCACATACCTTATGTATTGCTAATTAATATCCTTTTTCTGTTCTCTTGGGGCATGTATGTGTGAGATCATGCCCTTGAACATTTTTATTTTGCCTCCTTCTTTATAGCTACTGTGACAGCAGATACTCAAACTAAAAATGTTTGTCATAAGTCAGGGTACTTTTGATCCCAGAATAGATGAGATTGCATGTGGCCTCCATTACACAGTATTCATAACATAAACAAACTTATGATTATGTCATAGCAACAGGCAGTGCGGTTACACATGTAAATTTGATTGAGGTCTCCAGGAACGGAGACCTCTGCGTCCCAAAATAACACAGCAACCTACTTCTCAGTAAGGGGGCCCTAAATAATTTCAGAAATTAGATACGCCACCAATAATATGATGCCTTTTGCAGGCCTTCTGTAGGATTAGCAGGGGGTAGACTTGAGTCCACACAGATGTCTCTTTCCTAGGTAGGTGAAAACAGCTCATCATCTGAGCTTGGTGTGAGACACGATAACTTAGATTCTGACAACGTGAATAACGTAGAGAAGACTGATGCTTTGGCAACACCCCATGGAAGAAGACTCAAGAGACAGAGTAATGCTGGAAAGGTCATATTTATTCAAAGATAGCAATAACAATAATCAAATTATCTAAGTATGGGCAGGTAGGTTTGAATTGACATACATGAGGGAATCTTCCCTCCACTGCATTGGGCAAGTAAACAGCCACATTCTGTGGCTCCTCAGACAGGGGGTTGGGATAAAATCCTGCCTTCTCGCTATGTGAACCATGGGTATGCGAACCCAATATGCTCACTTGGGCCCTCACCAAGGTGTACACAAGAGCTCTAAAGGGAAGCCCCAAGAAGCATCCTCTCTCAGCCTAAGCCAATAACAGTGGAATTTAGAGTGACCTTTAACCTGATATTGCCTCGGGGTTAAGCCAATTAAGTTTCCTTACCTGCCGACACTGAATGCCAAACAGACCAAATAAGCACATACATCAAGGGCAAATCAAAAAACCCTGCAGTTTGGAACAGGCAAAAAGGAATCCCAAGGGACTTTCCCCTCAACACTCCACGGGCTAAATAAAAGTGTGAGGTCCATTTCCCATATCCTTTAAGTTTTTGTTTCCCTCCTCAGATTTAACACAAAGTTGCCACAATATCTGTATATATTGATTGTCCAACTCAAATATAACAGTCATAGTAACATTACCAGAAGAAAGAGACTTGCAACACTTATTTTGCTGCAAAAACAAACGGATACTTTGATCTTGTTTGGATTTGAAGGTAAAAATCTACAAAGACTAGCAAAATTTTATATAACCCATAACTCATGGTAATTTAATAAATTTGCTTTAGAATCTTCAGCTATTAGAAGAATACTGGGTAGTATTGTGATTGTTGTCAGTATCCCATTGGGCTAATAGGAAATAAAAGAAACCGAAACAAGGGAGAAAAGAAAAGTTCTCATTGCGCTCAAGGTTACTATAACAAAATGCTAATTTCAATATTGCCATTTCATCTGTGGCATTAAGCTTTATTTAATTGTTTATTATATAGTCAACTTATAGATTGCTTACTATATATAAAATACCTCAAAGTGGTATAAGTTTATGGCCTTCTCATTGCCATAGTATAGGGCATTACTCTCTTGTAAATTGTCTGCTTTCTTTTCTGACAATACTGTGTGTGTGTGTGTGTGTGTGTGTGTGTGTGTGTGCCTGCCTGTATGTGTTTGTAGTGTCTCTTCAATAAAGGCTTGGCATGAACATAGTACAGCCTGTTCAACCTTCTGCCTTTACTCGATACCAGGTGTCTTAAACTATTACAGTGACCACTTACAAGTTAGTACCCATGCTTTCTGTATTTGGGGGATGGAATTGCTAAAGATAATCTGGTTTGACGTTTCACTTAAAAGGTAAATATTAACCTCTCACAAGAATATATTATCCCAGAGGTTTGGAGGTTGATATTGTTTCAGACTGTGGGCTCGTGCCACATACTGCTAAACCATAGTTTATTGTTATAGTTAGTGGACCTAGCCTTCCTCTCCTCCTTCAGTGTGGCAGCAAGGTGGAGTCTGGAAATTTTTGAATCCATTTTATGCTTACCATGTCAACTGAATACAGACAAACTGATGTTCATCTTCATTATGGCAAGTTAACATCAAACTATAGTTTACAAAGCTAGCTTATTTTCACTAACCATAGTTAAGGCTAATCAAAGTTTAGGGTTCATGTTAACTGGGTTCATGTTAACTGCAACTTGAATTGTCCTTGAATTTTCCTATGTCTTATGTCACAGATAGGCATGGCTCACCCATAATACCCTGGCGGGCCAACCTTTGAGATCTTGTGTCCCTAGTTAGACCTGCAGTCCAGAAGTTCCCTAATATGGTTTAGCTTTATGCGCAAACTGGGCCAAAGTGACAACATTTTCTTTTCTTTTCTTGAAGCGTCAATTGTTGATGAAGGGATTATTTTCAGTTACTTCATTTGTGAAGCACCTGCTGCTTAGAAATTTGTGTGCATTTCAGTGTTTTATTAGCTTGTGAGTTTTTCTTTTAAAGGTACAGAATTTTAATCTTAGGTGCAAATTAAATAATTCTGCTAAACAGATTACACTTGTTTCATGTGTTAATATAAGTGGCTGTAACCCACTTCCAACAACAGAGGAACACTAAGTCACGTGATGGTGTTGGACTTTTTTTAAATTAAGGAAATTTCAATTTAATATTTCTTTGCCCACACTGATTGTTCTAAGTCTCCCATCCAAAATTGATATGTTTTTTTCTCCCTGAGACATAAGTACAGCTATTTTCAAAATGTAATAATGGAATCCTTTGTCAAACCAATTATTTCATAAATTGAATAACTTCTAGTAGTAGTCTTCAAACTTTTCAGATCTAGGATCCAACTTTAATGCAAACATGCTTCCAGATTTTTGTCACATCTATTCTGCATGTTTGTAGTTGTAGCCCAGTTACGTTTAACTTATTTATAAGCCGCTTTTCTCCCAGTGCAGGACGCAAGGAAGCTCACAGCATGAATTTAAGCAAATAAAGCTCAAAAAACACAATCAATATAAATATTTTCTTTAAAAAAAAAAGTAACCCTATTAAAAAGAAGTGCTGAAAACACTTTAAACTGTTTAAAAGAACACACACATGCACAAAGAGAACATATCCATAGAAGGCCATTCTGAAACAGCCAAATAGTGACCAAAGGCCAAATGAAAGCAGAGAGGGGACTACCTAATGGTGGTTCCTGTCTCACCAGCTTGAGCTCCCTGTCACCAAACAGGAATTTGCTTCAATTAGCCATGGCGGCTATCCCCAGTTGCAGGCAGCAATGCTTCTGAATACTACCAGTTGCTGGAAACCATGGAAGGTGAGAACGCTGTTGTGCTCATGTTTTGCTCACTGGTTTCCCACAGGTATTTGGTTAGCCACCGCGAGAACAGAATGCTGAACTAGATGGGCCACTGGCCTGATCCAGCAGGCTTATTCTTAGGTTCCCACCTTCACGCAGCCTTTCTTGCCTGAGGTTAGCTTACCTCTTGAGTTAATTCAGAATAACTCAGTTAAATTGCTTTTTCCTCTCTGGCTGCTATGATCCCGCCATTCATTGTTCTACCTGAGTCTATGTGGCACTCTCTCCCTCTTCATTTTAAGAACCCAGTTCTTAATTTTAAAGTTCTCTGATTTATTTTTTTTATGCTTCCTATCTCCAAGTACAATTTCTCCACATTCCCAGCTCTCTCTCATTCTTTTCTACAAATGCATATATGACACCTGGTCCCTTTGTTTTATCTGACTCTATTTTACTCATAACTCTCCCCTCTACAATGGACCTAGTACTCCTATGTATGTAAATATCTTTTGAGGCAAGTGGGAGTTTTGTAGAGGCAATTTTTTTTTTTTGGCTGTAGGGTAGGATAGCTTTGCTGTTCTCAGACCTTCTATTTTCAGGACCCACTTGAGATGGCTGTCAATTACTGAGGCCCCCCAGTCACAAAATGGCAGTACTACTGAGTCATTTACAAAATGGTGGTGGTTTAAGGAAGAGTTTGGCATACTAAGCTTATATTTGCTAACACCATTTCTTTTGCAGGGGACTTGCTAAATTATTTGCCACAGTAGGTTCCTTCTTGCAAGCAGTCCCACAGCTAAGTAGATTATACATTGGCTCTTGAGGCTTCTTGACTCTCCCTCCTTATTTTCGGCACAATTTGCTGATCCAGAGGTTCTAAACCTGTAACTGTTTTATTTAACACATTTGCCTCCCTTAACTAGCTTTTAAAAGTATTTTTACTCTTCACCTGTCATTTCCTTTCCACTTCTCCTTTCACACTTGATTCCCCACAAAACTTCTAGTTTCTTTCATCCCTATTCCTTTTCCATCCACTTCTTCATCCTACAACAACTTCTGTCACTTATTCCCTTTCTATTACCAGTTTGTTTATTATTTAAAATATTAAGCCTTATCTCTCTTTCTGATTTATTTTGATGCCTGCTCTGGCCCTTTCCACCCAGACAAGAGAGAAGTTACCTGACTTAGCAAAAGACTGAATGGGAAAGAAAGGGGACTGGGGAAGGGTGTGTGTGAGAAGACAAAAGGTCAAAAGACACACCAGGTCCCTTTTCGTTCTCTCTCCCTCAGGACGTCCATCGCTTTTGCCTCTCTCTCTTTCCCAGTTTTTCTCTTCCTTCCCTCACTTGGCCAGCTACTTTTCCCATCCATCACCCACTTCCTCTTCTTTCTTTCTTTCTTGCCCTCCAAGTTTCCTTTGCAAGAGATCTGTTGTTGCCAGTGTTGGGCCAAACAAAAGAGTGTGGTGCTACTGAGGACTGCAGTGCTGAGGCCCACCTGAAGCTGGTCTGAGACTCACCCACATTTTGAGTAAGAGATGTTGACTATTTGCTTCTTTTTTGGTAAAGCCTCTTGCTGAATACCTTCCCTGTGTCAATTTTGAAAGCCATGATAAAAGTGCTATTGTTAATAGATTGCCGCTGAGATCTAAACATATCCCCTTGAAGGAGCAGCCCCAATGCTGGCAAATAATTTCCCCCACAGCATTTAAAATACAGTAACTCATTGCCAGGAAAATGCTTTTCTTTCCTTAGTTCACCCATTGCTCTAATGCTGTTTGAGATACTGTTAGGAATGTGATCACTGGAATCTTTTGGATATTGCCTGTGACGAGTAGTGATGAATCACAGAACTGCTCTACATACCCAGGTTCCCTCTAGATGATCTATAGCCCTATACAGGACTTAACTGCTTTCAGGAGGATTTCTCCATTGCAAACATTTCCTAGCAACAAAATAATTTGAGCCACTTGCTAGGAAATGGGAGTGGGGAATCGCTGTGGCTGAAGAATGGGGAGAGAAAGGCCAGAGTTTAAATATTGACATTTAGTATAGTCAAATGATCCAGCTTTCTGTTTATCTGACACATAATGCTATGTTCAATGAGCCCATGAAATAAAGTATATAAAAAGTGTAACATTCAATAAATTATATAAAGGCTTACACTTCATTTCAAAAACAAGGGATACACAAGACACTACACAGCAAAATGAATAAATTGCTTATTTATACATTTGGGCAGCCTAGAATCGGCTTCATAAATACAGGTGGAATGCAAAATACATTCCCAGTTCTCAGTTTTCTTACAAATTGCTGAGCAGATTGATGTTGGTGCATTTAGCTCTGTCCTTTTTAGATAAAGATCTGCTTCTCACATGATTTCCTTCCTCTCATCTAATGTGCTCTTCTTTGATTCTACTGTACTTCCATCTCCAATATTCATCTTTCCCCAGCAAAGCTTCATTAAATGTCTCTGGTGAAATACAGCAGATTTTATAGCACATTTGAATGTTGGACATTGACACTGAATGTTGAACATTGACATCCAGAGACTTATTTCCCAACAAAATTCACAGCAGTTTTTTTGGGGAGGGGGGGGGTTGTGAAGTTCATCTCCAGCTCCCCCCCCCCATTCTATATCCTCTGCATGCTCTTGTCATACTAAGTATTTGACTTATCCCTGAATGTAGGCCTCTTTAGGATGAGGCATGTAGCATTAGACTAGGACCCGTTGTTTCAAATTCTGTTGAGCTATATGACTTTGCTCATGTGCAAAATAGCAGTTGCGGTTGCAAACGAGTTACTTTGCGTGCACACACATAAAAAACCCACCACCTGTCTTTTCCTTCCCACTTTCCTTACCATCATTCCTCTTTCTTTGTGGCTCATCGTCTTTTGCTTTCTGTTCCTCTTTCTTTTATTCCATTTTAGTATCTCCATCTTCTCCTTTTCAGAATACCAGAAGGTGTTTTCACCTATGGCTCCTCTTTTAAAGGAAGATCTCTCACTTTCTCCCTTAATCTGCTGCATTTTCAGAAGTGTCAGTTCCGTGGAATCGATGCAGCAGCTGTAGTTCCACAGGTGGTGCAACAATAATACATTTTAACATTTAGCATGCAGGATTCGGAACTGAGAGTGCTTGAGTATTGTAATATTAGCGTTTTGCCTCGGACAAGCCCTTCCACTTTTTCAGGCTTGGAAGCAACCTTTTGGAAGTGGGATAGGGACTAGAAGGGCAACGTGAGGGAGGGCACAGCAGGGCAGCAAGCCCTTCCAAGCAGTCTGATTAGGCGGAATGGAAGGGCGCATGCCTGTTGCACCTCCTGTCACCCTGCCAACCCCACTGTGCTTTGCGAGGCTGGGATGTCGGATTGGACTCGCAAAGCAGTGCGGGACTGGCAAGGTGGCGTGAGGAGCAAAATGCCCTCAAAAAAGGGGGGCCAAGACAATGACACCCCTTTCTGCATATATGAAGGAGCGTCTCCACCCCCATCGCTCAGCCTGGACACTGAGATCCAGCGCCGAGGGCCTTCTGGCGGTTCCCTCATTGCGAGAAGTGAGGTTACAGGGAACCAGACAGAGAGCCTTCTTGGGAGTGACACCCACCCTGTGGAACACCCTCCCTTCAGGTGTGAAGGAAATAAGCAGCTATCCTATCTTTAAAAGACATCTGAAGGCAGCCCTGTTTAGGGAAGTTTTTAATATTTAATGCTGTATTGTTTTTAACACTTGATTGGCAGCCACCCAGAGTGGCTGGGGAAACTCAGCCAGATGGGCAGGGTATAAATAAATTATTATTATTATTATTATTATTATTATTATTATTATTATTATTATCTGTACTACACCTCTGGATTGGCCGGTTGTTATACTACTAGATCTACTGTTGCAGCTAGAATTTCGAGTTCAGTTACATATCTCAAGTCCAATTAAGGGGTATAGGAAGCTATCTTCCACTGAGTCAGATCTATGACCTGTCTATGTCGGTATTGTCTATACTCACAGGCATCAGTTCTCCAGGGTTTCAGACTGGGGTCTTTCCTAGCACGGGGAATGAAACCTCGAACTTCCACATGCACTTCTTTTGATCAGCAAGTGGTCAGATCACTACCCTTCCCCATACTGTGTGCTACATCCAGCAGCTTATTCTTTCTCTATACCGTTTGAAATTATAGCTCACAAGTACACCTTTAACTTCACTCTACTCTCAGAATTGCGTGGTGTTTGTAGCATATTTATTCTGTAAAATAATTGAATGCTAAGCAGTATTGTAAAGCCATTAGTAAACCGTTCAGCATGAGCCCTTAGGATGATTTTGTTTCTTACTTAGGATATCATAATGTGAAGATTGCTCTTTCTTATTTAAAAAACAAATAACCAAGGTGGAAATCCACAGTAAATTTACCCAGAATTAATCCCATTGAAATGATGTCTACTCTGTAGTCTTACTGAATTCAGTGGTGCTTACTTCCAGGCTGCAATCCTATGTTTGGAATTGAGCTATAGGACTGCAGACTTAAGGACATTTACTATGCAGGTGTAAGTCCCATTGAATTTAGTGTGACTTCTGAGTAATATGTTTGGAATTGGACTGTAAAATTAGATCAGAGTACAATGAATGTGGATAAAGAGCCTGTGATAAATTCTAGTTTGGCAAATCTGCTTCAGCACTGAAAGCTTCTCAGTCTTACCAGCAATCCTCCCCCAATTTATTTAAATAATAGTCTACATTTTAGGATGATGGGAAGCCAGTCTATGGTTGCCAGAACTGTGGAGAGAACTGATATATATTTAACAGGTACTTTCCGTGCATTTGCAGTGATTTACAGCAGTTAAAAGCTGTGAAAGAGGTTTATTTGTATTTAGAATAGTGTAATGAGAGACTATAATTTGACTCCTTTGCCTTGTTAAATTTAACATTTCTGGTAACAAGTTTTTCCAATGTGAATTCCATAGTGTGAGGAAGAGAGGATGATAATGACAGTGATAGCATGACCTAGCACTGAAAATATAAATAGCTTGGGTATGTGAGAGAGAGGATTGAGGTGAAAGATGCGGAGAAATGGAGCTGGGTTTTTCTGTAATACTTCAGCATGAATAAGAGATGATTCCTGAAAGTCAGTGAATTTTCTACTCTGGCACTATAAAACATAAATTGTCTCCCATTTTGGCTTTGTAGTGTATTTATTATAGATTTAGTTTTCCAGTAACAATGGTGAGCTTCGCATTCTCCATCATTCTCACCTTGTTAACTAGTTTTCTTGTTCAGTGTGTGAAACAAGATGCTGCCTATGAAATATCAGGACTAGGTAGGCCTATCCTAAAGTACAACTTGAAATGGCAACTCCCCCCCTCCCCCGTAACTAGCAACATATGCAAGGGAAATTTTATGGCCATCACACAATTCCTTTAAAAATAACAACAGGGGATGAACTTAAGAGAGCCCTCTTTTGTTCCTCCTCAGCCAGCCTGACTGAGGCTTCCTGTGTGAATACTACCATAGTGCACCAACTATTACTACAGGAGACTTGTAGACACTTCCCATATATCCATACAACCACCATTCTCTTCCCAAGAGCCCCGTCTTATAAATTAGGCACACACTAGTGGTGGGGAGATGTAGAGGGCAAGAAGGATCAATTGAAATGGCTTCGGGGTGTGAACAAATTATGAATATGTTAAGGTTTATTTTTCTAGCTAGTATAGAATATATCATGTATTTGAGAAACAGATTGTCCCCCCCCATCTCTCACACATGAATAGTTTCTCCCACAAGAGAAGCTTACATTGTCCTATCCTCCAATCACATGCCTAGCGTTTATTCAATTACGCAGTATCCTGTTGCTGCTTGTTTCCCAGCTCTCCCAACACATGTCCATCTCCTCTTCTGCTGCAGGTAGGGCAGGACTTGTTGGTGCTGTTTTCAGGTTTGGTGGCTGCTGCTTTGTGATTCTACTGGGTCCAGTTGCATGAAGAGGAAGCTGTTGGTGAAGGAGGAAATTGCTTTGGAGCCATTGGGAGCCTTTTGGTGGTTTCAGAATTGCATCTTTAGAAGAATGCAGTCACACGGCTTTTCTTCTTATGGATCATTGATAATCTTCTATTTCATTAGGTGGAAGAATCTAACAAGAAAGGGGGGAAAGGAAACATGATTCCTTGTGAGAATCGTGCCAACAGCTTGTTTGCTCTTTGTCTGCTCTTAAATTTGCCCCTGTTGCCACCGTTTGCTGCAAAAGATCTTGGAAGGAAATAGTGTTTTGTACTTTATATACCTATTTATTATACACATGGCCAATATTTTGTGTTTTATCTGATTTTGCACCTTGCAGCTTGTATTGTGTCTTGTTTAAGCACCTGCTTCCTGCTTCTGGATCCTAACTTTGACTAAGATGCTAACTTCACAGTTCAAATCCAGCCAAAGAGGCTCTAAACACATTTACTTGGATGTTAAGCTTACAGTCATACCTCCATTTACGTAACCCTCTGTTTACATAAACTTTGGGATGTGTGCGCGGCAAACCCAGAAGTATTTTACCAGGTTTTGCCGCATGCGCAGACGCGCTCCTCAGGTTGTGGAAACCTCGGGATCTGACCGGACCTCCGGAATGGATCCCGTCTGCAACCAGAGGTACCACTGTATCTGATTTTGAGGGAACTTGTTTCCTAGTTATCTCCTTGCATGTAAAATTTCTCAAACTGATCTTTTATTAATGCAGATACATATGAGCAGCTAACAAGGATTAATATATTTTAACACAGCTTGACTGTTCTTTTTCTTCTGCTGCCAGTACTGTTAAGAATAAATGAAGAGTGAGTGTGAATCTAAATGGTATTAGTAGCTGTGAAGGAATGTTAGTTTGTCTGGATGAGTTATACCAAATAGTATGATCTTAAGAATTCAGTCTTGAAGAGTTCCAGCATCTGGGAAGCATGAAAGAGAGAAGGTCACATCAATAAGAAGCGAAAGGAAATCACCTTTAGGGCTTGTTGCGTAGCCTCTGTGACCATTGTGCTCTGTATAGTCAGTTGCTGAAATCTGCTTCCCAGTTGTCAAGATCTTGCTTGTTTCTTTGGTGTTCCAAATTCTAAAATATTCTTTTGTTACGGAGCAGCTGCTGCAGAACCTCTAGCGATCTGACTTCAGTCTCTTGTCCTAATGGTAGGTGATGGCAGAACTAGCTCAGTAGCCCCAAAGGCTTGGTACTTTCGTTGTCTACACTGGAAGGGCTGTAAAGTCTTTTTAGGGTATAAGGGCCTTGCATAACTATTATTTGCCCTTTTCTTTATTCCTCTTCACTGCTGCAGCTGGACACTTTAAAGGCAGCATTTAGCCTCAGGACTGAGTTGCTGGCCCCTTTCCAAAGCATGGTATCAACACGCTATTGCATTATGTCAGGGCTATATTGCACTTTAATGTATTAGTGTTGTAGAGTTGATGCTTTATAAACTTACCATAATAATAATAATAATAATAATAATAATAATAATAATAATAGCCATTTGGACACAGATTAAATTAAATTCATGTGGCTGAATTAGTGTCATCATGTCACAGACATGTCACAAGGAAGCAGATGTTCCTGGTTAGCAAACAGTAGCCTTATACAGTTTCAAAGTGGTAATGGCTGGAAGCAATTCTACCAGAAAGTTGGGAGTAAGTACTTTTATCTGCAAATGTTTTATTTTAGAGAACTTACTCTTGATGAATGAATGTGGAACAGCACAAGATGTAGAAAACCTTTAAGGAAGGCACAGTTTTGCAGGAAGGCAAATAAGGAAGGACAGAAGTTCAAGGAAGGAAATAATTAATAGTCTGCTTCAAAAGCAGATGTTCTGTTGCTTAGAAGAATCTACTTATAGAGTCGTGACTTATATTTCTGAAAGTGCTGTTTGCTCTTTCAGGATCACTTGCTTCTGTCAAAGGGCCCATAGGAAATAAGCATTTGCTTTGGGGTCTGCTGAACACTCTGAGCCAATGGTCTGATCACAGCTTCTTCCTGCTAACACTTTTACGCAGTGGAAATTTGTGTACCTACTGGTTTGAAAGAAGGTCGGAATGCATCATGCAGATTCCTGCATTGCAGGGGGTTGGACTAGATGACTCTCCAACTCTACAATTCTATGATTTTGCCATGGCTTTGCTCAAATAAACCCCATTCATATGGAGTATGATAGTAAAGCTCCCTAACCATTGGTAAGGTGCTCTCTTTATGCTGCAATTCTATTGACAGGAGAGAGAAAGAACCTAAAGTGGTTGAACTGTAACGTCCATTGCCCTGGACAGGGTGGAAGTAAGGAAAGAGCAGCATTCTGTCACTCTTCCACTTTAACTTTTCTTTAACAATTTCCCTACTGTTGGGGAACAATGGGAGGAAAGTTCATTAAGCCACTAAAGCAGCTCTAGAGTTGTCACCATTTCATCCCTGGATTAGGAGCATTTTGGAGGACTGGGAAGGCTAACCCTAACCCTTTGAATCAACGTATTCCCCTGTTGCACCCCAGCATGCCTTCAATTTGGCCCTGGCATGCTCTCTTTTTGCCTCTAGTGATGTCAGAGCTCTGGCGACGTTAGGACAAGGACCAGTGATGTTTCTGTGTCGGTATGGAGGAGGCATCTAAAGTTGGGTCTTCTTCTCCAAGGTTGGAGTTCTCTCACTGTCCTTGCAGAAGGAGATACAACACTTCATGAGGCCCTTGGGATGCTCTCCCAGGGACCATAGAATTGCAGAATTGGTGACGCAATTAGAATTGTTTCCATTTTGATTGGTGCATCATTGTGAGCTGCTCTGGCGCTTTGTGGGCAAGTTGTGGGGACCGCTCTATACATTGATTATATAGGGAGAAGATGGTATTTGAAATGGCTACATTAGGTCAAATCAGGGACCCATCAAACTCCCTCTCAACGGTGGCTACATCAGAATTCAGTTGTTTTAAAAACAGGCAGCTTATTCCCTGATGTCTATACCCAGTCATTAGCAGTTAAATTAATCCATGCACCATATATAGGAAACTCTGAAATGGGCTTATTTTCCATTCATATCATTTGTTCAACCTCTTGGCATGTTAGCCTGATACCCATTTTTATTCCAAGTAGATCTTGTGTTTGTTCATCTTAACCATTGTGTATTAATTGCACTTGTTTCCTTCAGTTATGTGCATTGCATGAAAAGGTAAATAGCTGTTCATTGTTCTGTAATCAGCTTATGATTTTAGGAATACCCATAATGCCTCTTTTAAGAATACTTCTTTTCAGTGCCGGAGCAACTTTTCATGTAGAAAGCATGTTATTGTCTGGTGACTTAAATATTTATAAAAAATATTTAAACCACATTAAATTGGCCCACCTTGTTGTGATTTTTATAGAGGACATTGCCTTGAAACCAGAGCTCTTACCTGCCACCTTTCTTAGGTTTATGTCGGTAAAATGCAGTCATATGGTTCCACTCGTATTACCTCTCCTTTGGTAGCCATTTCATCAGGAAAAAGCTGTATGAGTCACTATTTGCCCAGTGGATATGTTGCCTTAATTCCTTTTCCTCTTTGTTATCTCTTGTTGCACAGAACAAAAGTGCAGTGTAGTTTCTTATTGAGCTCTTGTGCGAGGGAGACCACAAAGAAGAGGATTAACAGAGGTATTTACAAGTCGTGAGTAAACATTGCCAGGTGGAAAGAATTTTATAATGTCTGCACCAAACTGTTCTTGGCTGAACACAGTGTAACCAGTACTTTGTTTTTAATTAGCATGCTATTGTCACAGTATTTTTTTAAAAGGTAAAATGAAAATCTGGATGACACATTATATGCATGTGCTAATCTCTGTTGTTTTTTTAATGGTGGATACAAATGAAGTAAAGGAGATTGCTTGAAAACTATGAGAAAATGCTCTCATTGAGTTTATTGCTCTCTGAGGCTGCGACTGTATTCTTCCACACCACCCCAATCTCTGAGCAGTCTGGTGTTGAGTTAAAAGTGTAATTGTGTTTTATTATCTATTTATGATTATGTGTGTTCTAATGTGTTTGCTAACTTGCCTGTTATTTTTCTACAGGGAATCTGTACTTTGATGTTTGTTTGCACATCTGGGGGCAGATGCCTGATTTTGGGAGGGTTAGTGCTATGAGTTTGTTGGTAGCAGACCCCTCTAATTAATTCCTGGATCCAACAAGGGTTAGAATTTAGTCTTTTGGCAAGTGCCAAAAGCGAATCAAGCCAGGCTGTCTTCCCCTCCCTCAACATATAAAACCAGAATTTAGAGGAGGGAGTTAGGAGTCCTGTGACCTAGGCTCAGGTTGTGTATATGTGTAAATAAATCATATATTATAAAGATACCTCAATTTCCGAGTGGTATAAGATTCCAGAGGTTCCAGGTGTTTACCAAGAGTTAGTGTTTCCTTTTGGAAAGTAAGCACATCTCAAAAAGACCTCTTTCTTTTTGCTGCTTTCTTTCCAAGGTCACATCATTCCTAACTCTCTAAACTCTGGCTTTATCTTTTGAGGGAGGGGTCCTTCACCCATTAGCCATCTTGCACCAAACCCAAGCCTTGTAACACCCCAAGCCTTGATTAAATTCCAACACTTGCTGGATCCAGAGATTAATTAGAAGGGTCTGGCGCCCCAAAACCTATAACAGTATGCATAATTATTTGTGAGTAAGACCCACTGAATAGAGGGACTTCTTAGTAAAAATACATAGGGTTGTGTTGTTGCATATTAGTGGGCTAGGGATGTCTAGCCCTCAGTCAGACTTCTTGTACCTCTAGCAGCTGTGGGCCAGGAAGATGTGCAACTGGTAGAGTCTCTTATGTGGCAATGAAAGCCTTCTCTTGTTGAACCTTTGTCTGCTATGCAACTAGTAAGAGCAGAGGAGGCCAGCTTAAAAAGCCTCATTGAGCACATACATTGCAAGCAACCATCTACTATTTGTTGGTGCAACACTGAACTATGGTTTAGATTTTTGTTTGATATGGGCCTGTGTGTGTGTGTGTGTGTGTGCGCGCGCGCGCGCGCGTGTACAGGCACAGGCAGAGGGGAAAGAATAGGTAAGCAGGTCATGCTAATAACAAAAGAGGAGTGGGGAGAGAGTTGTGGAAAACTGACCTGTTTTTATGAAGATTTGCTGGACAGGGGAAGGAAAACAGGAAGTGTATTGTGTGTAAGAAGAGAGAAAATGGGTATGTTCTGTGGCTGTGATTTATTTACTGGCAATGGGGTTGGTGCTTTCTTTTGAAATTAAACTCTAACCCCATTGCCAGTAAGTTACAGCCAGGGATAAATTACTGCACAGAGAGGTGCAGGGACATTGAATTGTATGAGTGATATACTATCACACTGTTAGCACTGCTTCTTCCAAGTACATGGGGAAGGAGGAAGCTGTAGTTGCTTAATAGGAAGGGGAAAGGATTCTGCATATGCGCAAATCATTTATTCATACTACTGTGTTATGAATTCACCATCTGATCTTGGGCTTCTTATTTATTGGTCTATCACAGTTTTTGAGCTGTATTAGTATTCCACTGAATTAGGGACAGTCAGCAAATGGATCCAGATCTATTACTGCTAGATCTCTGGACAATTTGTAGTAGATTAGCAAGGGATTCTACTTTCCAATTGCTGAACAGTATCAACTGGGAAAATACATTTTTTACCAATTAATTTTTACCATATTTCCACACAAAAAATTAACAAGAAAAAAAAGACAATTTCTGCTCTAAATTAGTTGACTGAAGTAAAGAGAGCTTGGGAAAATGCTATATATTTTTTGGTGTGTGTGTAGAAGGACTGTAAAACATAGGGGCACTGGAAGATGTTTCATCCTTAATCAGACCACTAGCCCATCCTTAAAGGGACATGGGTGGCGCTGTGGGTTAAATCACAGAGCCTAGGACTTGCTGATCAGAAGGCTGGCGGTTCGAATCCCCGCGATGGGGTGAGCTCCTGTTGCTTGGTTCTGCTCCTGCCAACCTAGCAGTTTGAAAGCACGTCAAAGTGCAAGTAGATAAATAGGTACCGCTCTGGCGGGAAGATAAACGGTGTTTTCGTGTGCTGCTCTGGTTCGCCAGAAGCGGCTTAGTCATGCTGGCCACATGACCCGGAAGCTGTACACCGGCTTCCTCAGCCAATAAAGCGAGATGAGCGTCGCAACCCCAGAGTTGGTCATGACTGGACCTAATGGTCAGGGGTCCCTTTACCTTTACCTTTAGCCCATCCTTGCTCAGTGACTGGGAACAGTTCTCCAGGACTTCAGATGGCCTACCTGGAGATGCCAGGGATTGAACCTGGGACCTTTTGCTTGCAAAGCTCTGCCACAGAGCTATACAGTCCTTGCACAACTATGAACACAGTTCTGTTACTGAAAAAAACACCTCATAGGCCTGCCTTATAGCAGGGGTAGGGGACCTGTGGTCTCCCACTTGTTACTTACCTGCAGCTCCCATCATCCATGGCCATTAGCCATGCTGGCTGGGGCTGATGGAAACAGGAGTCCAACAACACCAGGAGACCACAGGTTCCCCACCCTGCCTCAGAGGAATTTAGCCCCCTAATACTTAGTGTTTGCTCCCCTGAACTATTATTTTGCACCTTGCTCTGGTTGTTGGATCTTGAGTTTCATTTGAACCTGCCTACTCCTGCTCTAAACATTATGAATGTATATAGTGCATATATGTGTATATGTATTTGACTTTCTATGTAGTTTGTGGCTTTCCGTATTGCTTTTGTCATTTGCTTGTATGCAATTTTAGTTTCCAATTTCTGCTTATGCACATTTGAGTCTTCTTTATGTTAGAACCACCAACTTGCCCCAGGCTGCATTTCTGGCCTTTGCTCCTAGCTGTATACATTCATATGGATGAATATCGCTATTTTCATCTATGAAATGTTGGAATGTATGTAACCAGTATCTGGGATATCATTTTTATCCAACAATATATCTTCCTTGAAACCATATTTTCTTTTTTTAAAAAAAGAAAAGTACAGGAAATTGCCAGTTGTCAGAAGAAGCTTTGCATTTCAGATTGCTAATGGCAAACAGTTTGCATAACCATACAACAGATGAACAAAAAACAGACCCTGGAACAAAGTTGGCTGTAGCTAGGTTTTATTTGGAGGAGAGAGAGGCTGGTTGTCACTAGAAGCTTGCATATTTTTATGCAATAATGGCTCAACAGCAATGTCACTTTTGGAAGACTTTCCAGCTTCCTTCTGTCATGAGCAAAATGTGCCCCCACCCTTTGGTTTATATCTTTCTATTGCATTAAATGTGAAAATATTCAGTCTTGTCTTATCTCTATAGGACAGCTTTTCAGGGAAGAAAAACTTAGGCAGCTGAATGCAATTTACTCAGTACTCAGGACATGCTTTTGAGATAATTTGATATTCATTTTAAGTCGAGCCACTCGTATAATCATCCCTCATCAATCAGATTTTATCAATTAAGTTACTTAAGGTAGTTGTGTGCATGGTTGTAACCTTGCCTTGTTTTTAAGCAGCCCCCATGACTCCCTTTTCTAGTTATTAACGCCCAGCTGGATTCTCCATAAGCTTAGCCTTTATATAAGGCTTGAAGTAAGGTGGGGGGGGGAGTGGACTTCAGCCGTGTTCAGAACAAGGAATGGAATGATGAAAGCCAACGCTATGATTTTCATCCAACAGGGTGCTGCTCTGTGTGGCCTACCTGGCTCCATAATATAGCACAGTTATCTTCTTATCTCCAGTCACTTTGTCCTTAGCAGGTATGCCTATTAGACATGGTAATGCTTCAAGAGGTATGCATACTTAAGTATTAATATTGATGACAGTAATAACAATAATCAGATTGGTAGCAGAATCAAATTAATGTGGTCTCCCGCAGCAGAAATATTTACCCGATGTGTCCTGCCAGTTAGAGAGATTGGCATTAAAGCTAGACATTACCTCATCTTCCTGGGCAGACAGCCTATTTCTATGCTAAGCAAGTCTACAGGAGTGAACAACTGAATACCTGCCTGATTAGCTCTGCAGTGGCAGATCTTGGTTGGAAGTGATTTCCCTTAGTGCTTTCCCTCTTTTGCTTGCTCTCCATCTCTGCAAGCTTTGTCACTATGCATTATCAAACCATGTTTTTCATCTTGAAGGGCACGTTGCGGGTAAGATTTGCCAGACAGGTGGGCAAGTATAAATGCTGATCCAAATCGGAAAGGTCACGATGAACAGAAGGAAGAAAAGTAAATGTGTGTGTGTGTGTGTGGAATGAGTGTCCCCCTTCTCACCCTCTGTATATATCTGTGCCAGGCAGGTGAAACTAGATTAATGAGGAAATGCAAGATAAAGACCAGAAGGATTCTGCTATGAAAAGGAGATTTTGTTTTTAGCACAGGAGACAGTTCCAGTCTCAGGGAAGGTAGAAATTAATTGGCTGACAGCGATAAAGCTTTGTTCTTAGGATGCAAATCTTTTCTTATTGGAAATAAAATCCCATAAGATCTCTCCCACCTGGTACTTCTGTAGCTGTCTATTTTTGTGGATTTCAAAACACTTCACAAACTCTGTAGGATTAGACCAGTCCTCCACATGTGCTTCACATAAGACAAAAAGCAGCAAGGGATGCTGGGTATTTGGTTCTGCCAGCAGTCTTCCTCTCCTTCCTAGAGTTAGTCTCTTCTGCTAATGATCTTTCATCCTTAGTGTGACTCAGAAGGCTGGTAGCTAAACTGTCCCCAAGGTCACTCTGTTAACAACTTTTGGAAATGTCAATGATTATTACTAGAGTCCTGACTCCTGTCGCTAAACCACTGCAGCTCTCTAGATTTGTGTTTTGTAGGAAAAAAACCCAGTCACATATGAATAATATGCTTAAGTAACTTTTAAAAAAAGAAATAAAAGAGATCATAGTATTAATTCTGTTTTCCTTATTTGACTTGATAGAATGAAGAAGTGGCAAATCATGTGAGTTCCATGGAAAGCATTCACAGTAAGAAAGATAAGAGTTACACATGTATCAGAGTTTGGAAGCTTCTAATGTTCTAACAGAATTTGAAGCTTTTTCTGTCTCTCCCCTTTGCTGTATGAGTGTGTATGCTATGGTGGGATGAGCATCTTTAGCTTAGTATTGCGACAGAAGGCAGATCAAGATTCTGACAGGATTCTGCAGCTTTCATTTCTCTTGTATGTGCATGTGTTCACTTATTAAGGTTTAGTAATTTCAGTGCAATATTCAGTGCTATTTTTCTAGAAAAAGAGGTGCCGGAACTCACAATGAACACCTCTATTGTATTCTTAGAATGACAATGGCGCCCACCTGAGAGGTGCCAGGACTAAGAGGTGCTGGAACTGAGTTCCGGTGAGTTCCAGCTGACAAAAACCCTGGCAATAAACATTGTATTGGATGGTGTCTGACCTTGTTGCTTTTCAGATGTATTTCCTTCAAGGCTTGCACATCTATGATATGAAGGCCAAACATCTAAAAGCACCAAGTGTGTAAATATTTTTTTTGGGGGGGGAGGAAAAAGGAAATAACCCTGCAACAAAGAGTTGTATACTTCGTCACAAATTCACTAGAAAAGCTAATCAAGATTGTTCTCTATACTTAGGTCTCCCAGCTGTGTAAAAACTGCTTACTGGTGGTTAGTTTACAAGGCTGCATTGTGGGCAGGATTGTATGGGGTCTTTCCCATGAAACTGTCATCCTTGATTACATAGGAAAGACCCATGACATTGTGGCTAGCTTATTTAATTGCAGGCCTGGGTGGGACCTGCTAACCAATAAGAAACTTCTGTTCAACTGGAAGAATGTTTAAAGGGCACCTACACTAGCCTGGAAACCACC
Source organism: Podarcis melisellensis (assembly GCF_964234715.1). NCBI lineage: Eukaryota > Metazoa > Chordata > Lepidosauria > Squamata > Lacertidae > Podarcis > Podarcis melisellensis. The sequence continues at coordinate 49,699,094 of NC_138539.1, forward strand.
CATAAATTCAGGGCTTGCCCTACCATTTGGTTGAATGAGGCAGCTGTCTCAGGTGGCAGATGCTAAGTGGTGGGGAGTTGTTGGAAGAGAGAACTATGTATTCTGTGCGACCTGCACTACACTATCAAAGCTAGCTTACTGCTATTGAGTATGATGTCCCATTACCTAGTATTAAGGTCTTCCCCTCACCTTTTACATAGAATGGCAGAGATGCATCATTTTTCCTTTGTCTCGGGCAGAAAAATGGCATGACCCATCACTGTGTGGATCTACAGTGCAAGACCTTGATTCCTGATGTATTTGCAGGGGATCCTGTTGAATCTTGGCAAAGGTCTACCGGTAATTCACAGGAGAGCAGGACCATGGCCAGCTCACTGTGGAGACACCCAAGAGCAACAAGCTTGCAATGTTGTTCCAGCAACTGTCTGGAGCCAATGGAGAGCTAATCCTAGCCTTCACCAACCTAGTACCCTTCAGATATTTTGGCTACAGCTCTCAAGTCATAGTCCAAAACATCTGGAAGGCACTAGATTGGCGAATGCTGTTTAAGTAGTCCCACTGTTAAGTTGATGTTTCAAGCTGTGCCCCATATGAGGAACCTGTTTGGGCTGTTCATATTCCTCAAGTGAAGGTTCCAGATGAATTGGGAGACTTCTTGCTACCCCAGGATATAGTGCAGTAGTGCTCAAAGCTCTGAGGAGGAGCCACATGAAGCAGGCAGGGTGCCTCCTCAGTCCATATAGATGAATACATTGCTGGCTTCTGAGATTTCCCTCCCATGAGGGTCTCTGGAAATGGGAATTCTGAGAATTTTATTTTTTATTTCCATGTAGACATTGCTTACTGTCTAGAGATCTCAAAGCAGTTTACAATAGATAAGCTCAATAAAAAATTGTTTTTCATAAAAAAACCTGATAAACTATCTTTATCCATAAACGCAATATAAATCCTGTTGTCACAGAAGCCACTTGAGACTCCAATGACAGGTTGGAATCAAGAACTACTCCCAGCCTGTTTTTTTTAAAGTAGAGTGCAACCCTTGCCAGAACAGGTTGTACACGTAATTCCTCAACACAGAAGCCACCCACCTATAGCATTTCTGTCTTATCAGAATTCAGCTTCACATTATTGGCCCGCATCCAATCCATCATTGCTTCCAGACACTGGACCAACACCTCCACAGTTTCTCCTGATTCCAGCTGATGGGGACATAGAGCTCGATCTCTCTTGGGTGTGACGCCTTGTTTTGTTTTCAAGCTAACACTATGGAGGTCACAGTACAAGCAATCCACATCTTCTTGATTTCTGAACCTCCTAGGACTGAATCCAGGCATACATTCTGTCTGTCAAGCTAGCAAATGCCAAAGATAATTTGGACTTTTGTTAAGATATTTTCTCTTTAGTCAACTGAAGGATCAGTTACCACTGAACAAATCTGAGGTCTACTTTATGTGTTTTTGTTATTTCTGTGCATAGATGAATGATAACATTTTAAGGCAGGAAGTGTGTGTGGTGTAAATATGTCACAGAGATGCATCTGGGACAGAGTTAATTTTGGTTGCTTGGCATATGTCCATTGTGTGCCTTCAGAAATGTGTGATTCCCCCCTCAAGCTGTTCACCCCATGACATCCGGTAGACATGCTGAAAACATACTTGCTATGTAAAGTGTGAAGTTGCCCCAAATTTGGTTCTAAGGGTAAAGATCTTAAGACTGAAGAATAAGGCAAGAAAAATACCAGAAAACTGAGCTGTTGAGGATGTACTGGGTTTCTTTAGGAAATAGTACAGTTTGACATATTAGAAAACACTTTTTTAGAAAATAAATAAATTTATATATTTTTTAAAAACTACTAAATATTCATGTGTTTTGGATCTTTGTTTGTGTGTACTTGGAGTATTTTTTTAAAAATTCAAGAGAGTTAAAGTTCAGTTGCAGAAAGACAGGCTACATAAAAAGAATATTCCATGCAAGTCAGTTTAATGAAGAAAAAATATTTAGGGGTATTTGTTTTCTGTGCATTGTATTTAAAGCAGGTACCCCCAAACTCAGCCCTCCAGCTGCTTTGGGACTACAGTACCCATCATCCTTGACCACTCGTCCTGTTAGCTAGGGATGATGGGAGTTGTAGTACCAAAACATCTGGAGGGCCGAGTTTGGGGATGCCTGATTTAAAGGATTCATATGAAAGAGGTCTTTCACAATGACAGTAATTAGGTTAAGCTAATAATAACACTGCTAGTGGTAAAACATTGTACCCCATGTGTTATGTATTCAGTGATCTGTGTTTGCCTGAGCTTGAGTCTGGATTAAGGATTCTGAGCTCTTGTGTTTTGATTCGATATATGATGTGCAGTCACAGAGCATTTCAGGATTTGGGCCTCTGCCATTGGCCCTTGAACTCTGAGTTGTGATTTGCAGCTTGGAAGTTTAGACAGCCAATCACGTTGAGAATAGGAGTGGCCCAGGCTTTCAGGAATGTATATAAGCAGTTGCTTTGCCCCTGTTTCCCAGTTATGTAGTTCAATAAAGGTTCTTGCTATTACCACTGTCTCTTGCCTCATGGAAACCCACCTACACTCCACCATGCGTGCAGCCTGTCAGAAACACCCAAACATTGTAGATCCACTTGTGTCCTGTATATACTTTTGGTCATGCAATCATTCATTCACTACAGAAATAATAAGTACTGTTCATGCAGGATGTGTTTTTTTAATGTCATGTACTACCTATTTATGTATAAATGTATTAAAGAATGGATCCTGTAAGGCTAGTCTTCAAACACTGCAGTAAAATCCGTTGAGAAATTATGGTGTTCACATTCTTATTAGGTGGTTAGGCACCCAATTAACCACTGCGTGCATGGAAATTTCTGTTTGCTTGGGAATAATTTCATGTTTGATCAACATGGCCCTGAAAGTTCTTTCTGCTTAGTGGGATGATAAAATATTTATGGATAGCAGATCTTTACAAATGTCCAAGGGGATTTAGCAATTCAAACATAATTAAAAGAAATATCAAACAGGTACCTCTTCAGTTTCTGCCTCTGAAAGGAAAGAGTGAAATTATACTTCATGGAGCAGAACTATTAAATGTTCTGCCCTTTAGCATCTCTTGAGATCATAAAAGTGTTGTGCAGTATTTTATAGTCTGATTAAGAATATGTTACCATGATTCAGATGGTGAATGCTAAATTGAACATTCAGATTACAGTGGTACATGTGGAATATTCTGGAATCAGGCACTACCCTCCTGGGATCCTGTCCATGTTTGTGTTGCTGCTTCTGCTGCAGTACTTTCTTATCTTTAGGGAAGAGGAGAGAAAAGGGGAAATACTTCATGTTTCAGGGCGAAAACTGTTGTTATTGTTCAACGTGCAGTGATATTTCAGGAAGTACAAGCAGTCCCTCCTGTCTTAAGGAGGTAAAAACCTGAGTGTGGATGTCATACTAGAATAGAGTAAATGCTATAGCTTGCATTTCTTTTGTGTGGTTCAGGCTTTTCCTAATTTCCCTTGGATTCCCTTCCAAAAAAGTCTGAACAGGGGAAACTTAACAGTGTTTAATTTACACTTGGCTGTGAAAAGCTGCGGAGGGGGGAAAATCTAAATCACCCAGTGCTGAAGTGTCAGAGAGTGAAGCAGTTACACTATCATTGGTGCAATAAGATTTGATGTTTAAAGCAGTCTGAGGAGTAAAAATGCAGGTTACCTTTATAATGGATTTTCGAGACTGGGTATGAGATTTTGTTTAGGTTATGATTTAAGACTTTATAAGAAAGAGCTCACACAGTGGAACAAAACCGGAGCAAAGGGAATGTTGCATTACCACTTAAAGCACTTAAAGATGGGACCACCATTGTGTTCTCTTTGGTTCAAAAGTGGCACACAAGGTGAGCTGGAGTCACTCAGTTAACTTCCTGAAAGCTGGGACACTGATGCTTACCAAGAGGGAGAGGGACAAGGCGGTAGGGTGGTTGGCATGGTGCGATCCACTGGCTGGAGTGCTGGATTGACTCACAGGCAAGTTTACACCACACCAACCTCTCCACTACTTTGCCCTTCCCCATCTTCCCTTCTGGTGGCTCACCTGCTGGTGAACTAGCATAGCAGCTCCACTCCACCCAGCGAGGCATTTCTGCCATGCCACTGAGCATGTGGAACATGCGCAGCCCATTATGGAGTGATTGCCATTGAATTCATAGGATTGCAGCCTTACAGTGCGTAGGATTGTGCTGTTAGAGAAAGGTTTGACAGGCTTTAAAGAAAAGTTAGCACTGTTTCTATTAAGGCTGCTAAGATTGTTGGCAAATAAGTTGAATATCATACCTGACAACATCAGATTGCTTTTATCCAAGGACAACAGTTGGGGGATAATTACTTGGACAACCTCAATTATGAATAAATGCAGTCTCGCCAAAGGAGAATTGATGTCACAGTTGTCACTGATGTTGAATGGTTATTTCTGCTTTAAACTTTACGGCACTTAAGTAAGGTCCTTTAAAAATGGTACAAAAGCTGTCAACACTAAAGTAGGTAGAATGAATGATGCAGATTAATGAACAGGTTTCAGAGAAAATTGGGCTTCAGAGAAACACCTAGCAAGAATTTTTCTCTCATCTCAGGTATAGAACTTCTAGCCATGTTTTGATAACACCAGTACAAGAGATTAGCTGTGCATTCTAATGTAAGTCTCATTTTTCAGGTTAAGTTTGACCAACAATAATTTTAAAACAGTCTTTGCTCCAATTACATAATATTAATCTCCTCCCATCATAACATTATTTTTCATTATGTAAAACAGTCTTTGTAAATGATTAAACTGCATTAAACTGAGTTATTGGGACATAAGTTATTTGTTAAAGAACAGCTCAGGGTTGGAGATGGGTGAAAATGCTGACTGCTCTTTGATTGTAAAAGTCAGCATTTCTCTCTGTGGGACCACTGTGCTAATATCAGAGATAAGCCTCTGCCTGCTGCCTTTTACTGTCAAAGGGCAGACAGAAGCTTATCTACAGTCTTAGCACAGCGGTGCTTAGTGGTGAGATCCGAGATCCCTTAGCTCCAGCTAAACTATTAAATATGGTTTATCATAACATGGGAATGCTACCAGTGTTTTCTCATAAGGCCAGACCACTCTTTAACATTATATCCGAATGCAGCCTTTGAATTTGAACAGTCTTTTGTAAGAGTTAAATGGCTAAACTATCAGCACTTTATCAGTGTAGTGTAATGAAAGAAGCGATCATTTCTGGAAATGATTTTAGATTGATTGTTTCTTTCTTGGCTGTTTTTGTTATGAGTATTAGTCACTGTGGGTGTCTCATTTTGGGAATGAATGCTGGGAAACCTTTTTTCCAAATGAATCAAGGGAGCAATTCTAAAGATGGCCAAAAGTTGGCTGAGGGTCCATCGGAAGCAGTGTAACCTTCACTCTGCCAGTAGGAGGCCTGCTGGCCAAATGTCACTTACACCTCAGGATGTAAACTCTGTTAATATAGATGTCCCTTTGATGGTGTTCCATTGGCAATGGAGGCCAAAACAGGGCACATCAGGGGTAGTCAAAAATCCCCATAGTCCTCCTTGTTCCTGTACATCCCAAAAGGTGAGAATTGGGTATAGTTCATTCCTTCCATTGACTTTTGTTCTAGCCAAGGTAGAAAGAGGAATGGTCTTCTTCTCCTGCCCTGGTCACAGCAAACTGGCAGGGATCCTGCTCAGCAACAGAATTATACCACTAACGCTTGAGGATTTATCTGTTTATACAAATTGAGATAAATATTCAATAATATGATTTCTCCATATGAAAACTTTTGAGGAGGTGGGGAGGATGCCACCAATTCCACTTGTATCAGGGAGGGTCATCGTGTGTAACTGGTATTTGACATCTGAAAAATGGACAAGGCTATAAAAGGTAAAGGTAAAGACCCTTGGATAAAGTCCAGTCAAAGGCGACTGTGGGGTGCGGCACTCATCTCGCTTTTCAGGACTACTGGTTCAAGCACTGGTGTTAGTCATGTGTAGCCATTTTTCTTTGTATTTGGTCAACGTGCTCAAAATCAGTGTGATCTAGTATTCAGATGGTTTGATTAGGACCTTGAAAAATCAGGATTCAAATCCTCACTCAGCCATGAAGCCCACTGGGGGGCCTTGGACAGTCTTTGAGCCTAACTTACTACATAGGCTTGTTGTGAAGATAAAATGGAGAGGGCGGAAGTTATGCACACCACATTGAACCCCATGGGGGAAAGATAGTATGTAAGTAGTAATAATGAAAAATAAAATTATATCAGGGATACTGTCTTAAAATAGTAAAAAAGAGATTAACAGCTTAAATCTATGCATGTCTACTCAGAAGCAAGTCCCATGGGACTTATTTCCAAATAAATGGGTCTAGGTTTGAAGCATAAAATAATTACTAAGGATGGTGTACCCTTAGACCCCTAAAATAGTGGTAAACCAAGAACAAATGGTTACAGCTTGTGGTTTGTTTGGAGTGAGACAAACCATAAATTCAGGTTTGGGTGTAGTGCTAAGCCAAGCCATGGCTTAGTTCCTGGTAGCATAACAGCTGCAGCAGCGGATGAGGAACCATGGCCCATGGTTTTCTCACTACACACCAGCATGCTTGCTTGAGCTGAATCACAACTTCCTTAACAATAGCTAAGATCATTAAGGTTCTGAGAAACAAAGTCTGGTATGTTGCCCAGATTATCAAATTGAGAGGTATTGTTTATCTGGTGGATGAAAGAGAGAATGATGCTCTCTCCCCTTCCACTAAGCTAGAGGCATTTATTTGGTTTGTTTAAAATGAAATCGCAATATTGATTGACATATATAATTGTTTTTCAATACTACAGTTGAAAACAATTTAGTTCAAAACAAATGTTTGATATGCTTCATATTGATGTAGGCTGCAATCTTATACCTCTTATCTAGGAGTAAGCCTCAGTGAACTCAGCTTGCCTTACTTTGAGTAGACATGTATAGGATTGCACAATGAATTGCATACTTTTGGAAGCAACTTTCCATTTGATTTCCCATGCAGAGAATCAAGGACTGCTTTCAAAATACAGTGCACATTTTTTTTTGGCTGCCCTGTTTTCATCTATAATTCTGAATATAAATCAATCAACAACTTGCTACTTTTATTTTTCTAATGATTGTTTTTCTCTTCGCTTAGTCTGTTCTTAGCAGCTGAATTAGGAAGAAATGTGAAGGTTGCTGAATGTTATTTAGTCACCCAAGCATTCTGTGAAATTCAGTGTTACTGAAAAATGAGTGCGTTTGTGTTCGTCTCTCACCTTGTAGTATGTGCGATATCTAATCCTTGGTTTTCTCCCCCCCCCTCCCCCTTTGAAGTGGAAAGTCTTTAGCCAAGGAAAGTCTGTTCTTATATTATGCACTGCAAGTGACGTTGGTTTGTTTTTTTTAATACCCTCAAAAATTGCATGTCAAGATGAACCTTTCATGAGTAGCTTTGGCATTTGACAGGCTCCCTTCGTGTTCTGTATCCCCTGATGCAGAACAGAGTTTAGTAATTTACAAGGTTGAAAGTCCTTGTACAGAAATTGCATACCAAATAGTAAAATACGCAGGGAATAGACTGTTGTTAACGTATGCATAAGGGCAGATCCAAACAGGCACCTTCTTCTTTATGAGATGGACGTCCTATTACTTTCCATAACGTTTGGCTCTTCCGTCATATTTTGGGATCCATGTATTGAATGAAGCAGAGGGGCTGTTCTGCTGACCCTTCTCCTGATGTTACAAGGCTGCCCCAGGCCCCAATGCTGCCTCCACACACTAGGCATTTGCACACTTCCTCCCTTCACAGCAGACAGCCACAGCTCATGCACAGACTTCAGAGGAGAAGTTGGGAGAAGATCTGCAACATCAAGGATGGGTGTCAGGATACACCTCTGGGGGTCCACGCAGCCCCCGGGATGAGATGAAACCTCTCCGGGCATCCTCCTGATGCTGCGTAGCTCCGGGACGTCTATAACTCACCAGTCCCACATGCTCCAGTGACACGCAACAGATGTCTAAGTGCACACTCACTCAGCAGAAACGAAGTGGAGAATTGTCTGCTCATTCTAAGCTTTTATTCAGCAATATATACAGGACAAATGATCATGGCATTCTCTTACTCTAGCTCCATGAGAGAACAGAAAGTAAAAAATACAAAAACACAAAAAGCGGAAGAGATAAGGCTAACTTCCGCTCTCAGGCTTTTCCAAGCCTAGAAAGTAAACATGGACATGTGATGTGACAACCACACACTCAGCAATGGAGGACAGATATACTAACAGTAGTATGGCCCCTCTGCCCATTTAATAGCACAAATCCCTTTGTAAGGAGAAGGAGCCTCCCATGATGACACTACCATGTATTAAATAAGACCAGTCTATGAACACTACAGATTACTTTTCCTACCCTTACAGTACAGCTGTGTTTCATACAGGACTCCCTGTGGTTATGTCCTGATTATTAATTTTGCCTGTCTAGCTGCATGCCTGTGGAGATTAGACAGGCACCTTCACCATACTGTTTTAGGTGCCTGCTGAGAACTTTTCTGTTTCAGCAAGCCTATTCAGACACATGATTTAGTTACATCTATTTTAAGTTTTACAATGATTTTATCTTTGCCTTTAATGTCCGGTCTATATGTATTTGTTTTCAATTGGTTTGTGTATTTTAATCGTGGTTTTATATGTAATTGGACTCGTACGCCGCTTGGAATTTTTTTTTAAGCAAGCAGTTTATACATTTTCTTTAAAAAAATTCTTGTGATGTGAAGTAATGGGAATGATTACCCACTTACAGCTGCCATGCCACTAATCCTGACCTAGCATCAGTAGCCTGAGACCTATCCAGATGCAATGGATAAATCTGGAGAAGCCTTACTGCAAAGGGAAGAGTCAGTTCGGTTTCTCTTGGTTCCCTGACTGCAGCTGCTTCATCTAGCCCAGGTGTCGGGAACCTGTGGTTCTCCAGATGTGGCTGCAGTTATTCAACTCCCATCATTCCTGACTATTGGCTATATGATCTACTGTAAGTTTGATGGAGGTTAGAAACAACATATGAAGGGCCACAGGTTCACTACATTTGCTCAAGGAAAAAGCTTTAGAAAGGGATGGGGGGCTTCTGTGAGTGTTTATTTGATACACTCCAGTTATTTACAGAAGAGGTTCAAGACTTAATATTGTTGATTTGCTAGAAATCTATTTTTTGGTGGAGTCTCAAATGTGGAGAAGCGAGAGTGTTTTGATACACTTTGCTGTGTGTTTCTGAACTTTCGAAAGTTTGGCTTTCTCTATATCTAACATTAACTCATTGCCATGATTTTGCAAATTGGATTCCAAATAATTAAGCCTGTATTCTATAATAAATTCTTCCTGAGGTACAAGCTTTCTCCCTCAACTCCTATTTAATATATATATTGTGTGTTTTATATATATATTATGTTGTAAAAATACTAATGACAGTGATGTAAGTTAAGGAAAGAATTTTACCATTGGCTTTCAAGTTTTTTGCTTTTGCAAGCTGCTGTCATGACCTAAATGTTGATCTAGTATAGAATTTGGTGATTTAATTTCCTGTGGGTTTTTAATGGTAGTATTAAAAGTGAATCGAATGGAACTATGTAAAATATCTTTGTGGGTGTATTTCTGTATTTACTTTAATGGCTGCTTTGCAACTTTTAAGATTTTAGTAGCTCTCCAAGGCATTCATGTGAGCCAGTGCTAGGAACTTGTATTATATATTTGAGAAATAAAGTCTTCCCAAATAAAGGTGCGTTGGTGTTAAATATTTTGAGCCAAGTGCAAAAGGTTACAAAGAGCTAGGAAATTACCATAACTCACATGTAATCCTCATTCTTGCATATGTGCTTATGCAGTAAATTAGCTGTTTGTTTTGAAATCTGTATTTTGAGGACAGGAAATTTAACATATTAATAATCATATTCAGTTATCCATTTGTTATATTTATACCCCTCCATTTCTCAGGCCAGGGCATGAGTTCCATTAGTCTATCAAACAGGTTATGATCAAGTATAACTCTATGATCAAACATAACCCTAATCTACCACTGGACCCAAGCAATATTATATATAGAAGCTACATACCAATAAAGGACCATTGGAACCAAAGCCTCTCCCAAACTACTCTCAGCACATTTACATACTGTTTGCTTTTTCTATCCTAAGCACTTATTTTGAAGAAAAGTGGAGAATTCCTCTTCCACATCATCGTTGTATAATCTGACTGAGATGTTATAATGCTGGTCAACGTCCCAACTGCTAAACTGTGATGCTCTAATTTGGAATATGACAAACATGGCTTTTTAGAGGCTAACCTTGCCTCTAACCTCATAACCTTCCAATTGTTTCAGTTGACATGTGGTATCCTGCTATTGTAGGAATCTAACCCTGGGCCTGGAAGATGTCCTGATCTCCTAAATCCTACTCTGGCCTTAATAAGCAAAGCCATCTTGTTTACTGTCAGGTAGCAACTGCGATACTGTATAGCAATTTTATTACGAGTGCCTGAAATTTATCACATTGCTAAAGTGATAGAAAAGATTTGATTCAGAAAAGAAGAGTAACTTCATAGACATAGGAAATATCACAGAATCATAGAGTTGGAGGCCATCTAGTCCTTGTAAGTCATCTGGTCCAATGCTTTGCTCGATGGCATAAAATTGAAGCAGGGCTACAGCATCCTTGACAAATGGCAGTGCACTCTCTGCTTGAAGACCTCCAGTAAGAGAAAGCCCCTGCTCCTGGTTATTAGTTTCGTTGTCAAACTGCTCTTAACTATTAAGAGGTTTCTACTGGTGTTCCACTGAAATCCCCCCTCCTGTAACTTAAGCCCATAAGATCTAGTCCTGCCCTCTGGGGCAACAGAGAAGTGCCTGCCCTCCTCTTGTCAATATGCCAAGAACATTTTGCCTCTCTTCACAAGTCTCCTGTAGTGACATCTGGCCAGCTGCCTGCACTGCAGCTGCAGTGACCTTTCAGGAAGAATTGCCCGCAGTTTTTAATTATTTCATGTTCCTTCCTTTTATACACTTCAGGGAGACTTTTGCCCGATAATGAAAAAGCAGCGGTTGCATTTAAAAACAAATGGACAATCAAAATAGCTGCACAATCTACCTGGTTGTGCTGCTGTATTTCAAGCGGGTGGGTGAGTTGTCCATTCAAATGTGAAAAATGACACCGTACACATTGAAAAACTGACAGTCAAAAAGACAAGTTCTACATGGTACAGTACTTCCGAAAAACCCTCTAGGAAGTTTGGCTCCTTCAAAGTCGAGATCACAAAGCTGAAGTAAATAATGCATGCTTTTATGAGGAAATCTCTCGTGTTGCCTTGGGAAGAACCATTCTTTATATTAATGAGTCAAGCAGAGAGAACAGAGTTGAAAGCCAGAACTATAGAGTGAAAGGCAGTAGGCCATAGCTGTCAACTTACAGATTTGAAAATAAGGACCAGCAGCCAAAATAAGGGACCGGCGGCCTCACCTGTTCCAGGCACTCCAGTCTTCCTGTTCTCCTGCAGTCTGGTCATACTCATGCTGGTAGCTTTGAGAACACTGTCCAGCCAACTTTGTAACCAGAGGTTCAACTGAATAGAATCTGATTCACATGCACCACAAGGCCTATGCAGCCTCAACTTAAGATGGCTCCCTGGCCTGGCTTTGCACTGCAAAGTTTGCAGCAGCAAGTGCAACAAAATGGCGTCCAGCATTCAAAAACCCCCTCAGCTTGCATTAACTAGCCACACACAAGGCATGCAAGCTCCACCCCCAGTCGTTCTTAGACTTCTTATTGGGTGAGCAACACAGCCAAGCAACACAGTTGGAGCCTCCCTCTCCCTGGCTGGCAGGGAGGGAGGGAGAGGAGCTGCTTCCTTTGAAATTTAAGGGACATCATTTAAGGGACATTTAAGGGACATCCATCAATAAGGGACAGCAGCAGGACATGGCACTGGAATAAGGGACTGTCCCTTCAAATAAGGGACACTTGACAGCTATGCAGTAGGCTGAGGGGTTTCTCCCCACTTACCCTCTTTCAAATGTCAGTGAAATACATGGAAATGCAGGTTCAATGCATAATCTATACTGGAAGTGGGGGACTATAGACATTATTGGCAAAATGAAGCATGATTTTAATAGCCATTAAGGAACAAGAATGGAAATCAGAACAGAGAAAATTTAACAAAAAACTAAAATGCCATGCCAGTTGTCAGGCTTCTAAGTATTTCCTGTTTGTTCTGTCTTTTAAACTGCTTCTTCTTCAATATATGTGGATAGATATATTTATAGTTTTACAGAATGTATAGCAAAACAAACAAAAGTGAATAAAAAATAGTTAAGCTCAAAGAAGAAACACTGATATATTCATTACTTCCGTAAATCACTGTACAGCAATCACAAGGTAATTACTTACCTATCTAGATGCATAGCTAAGAAGTCCAAAAAGGCGATTTCACAGTAGGAAACATATTTATAAAGAGATGCCGCAGTAAGAGGACCAATTTCCGCGTAAGAAGTGAAGGGATGCTATTTGCTATAGGCATCAGGCTTGGCTAATCCCTAGGAAGGAGTTGGTGGGCTGATTTCTCTATAATTGCCTTGTCACAAGCTCTGTAATGGCACGCTGCTAAAGTTGTGGATTTTCATTCTTTTGCCAATTCCAGCTCTGTAGCTCCTAATAAGGATATCATTAATTTTTTATGCAGCATCATCTGGGAAAGTACTCAAAAGAGCTAACCTAGGGTAGTATTCAGTTAAGTTTTACCCAGAGTAGAGCCACTGAAATTAATGGACCTAATTTAGCTGTTCTCATTAATTTCAGTTGGGCTACTCTGAGTAAAATGTAGTTGACTACCACACTGAGGATCTAGGTTAAGCTGATGAGGATTCTTCCCAATTTTGTAGGTAACATTCAGAATTTATATGCCTTCTACTTACAATACAGGGTGTCTGAAGGATCCTGGCTTTTCCAGGACTTACTTGGGAATGTTGTGATGGTGATGACATCAGTGGGTTGTACCAGTTGCTGCTACCAACTCAACAGCTCTGCACCCACACATCTGGGCACCTGGGTTCCCATCTGTATTCAGCAACACTGTGCAGAGGAAGCTAGTAGTCCTAGAGCCAGGGCTTTTTCGGCTGTGGCTCCGATCTGGTGGAACGCTCTGTCACTAGAGACTAGGGCCCTGCAGGACTTGACATCTTTCCGCAGGGCCTGCAAGACAGAGCTGTTCCACCAGGCCTTTGGCCAGGGCACAGCCTGACTCCCTCCCTCGGCAATCTTCGTGGAGCTCTGGCACAATGGTTGCCAGTGGCCTGATTTGAATCAATTTTACAATGAATGATTTTAGAGTGTTGTTTGTACTGTACTTTTGTACTGTTTTATTTTTGTTAGCCGCCCTGAGCCCGGCTTTGGCTGGGGAGGGTGGGATATAAATAAAATTTATTATTATTATTATTATTATTATTATTATTATTATTATTATTATTATTATTCTCCATACTTACACATGGGTCATTACATGAGTTTTGTGAATTATTTTGTTTTGACTGTCTTGGCTCTACTGCCAGTCCATTTTGTTGGATGTTCACAGGCTCTAATACTCTCTATCCGTTTAGTGTTAAACACTTATGCCACATTCTTTTTCTTTGCCCTTTTCTGAATATTCTTGAGCTCCACTGTATCCTTTCTGAGGGAGGCCATCCAAAATGACATAGTTTTGCAAATTTACCTGCACCATAGATTTATTCAGAGGCATTTTGATACTGCCACCCCCTCCCCCAGTTCCTTTCCCAATGATTCCTCACATAGATTTCACCCTTTTCACTGCCACTACATATTAAGTTGACATGTAGCTGATCTACCAGCTAAACTAGTACCCTCTTTGCATCTCCTCTTGCTCCTTACAGGTCCCTTCACCTTTTTAGGAGTTTCCTCCAACTTTTCTTGTCACTAGACTATTGTTTTAAATCAGGCCTTAGCACTTTCACTAGACCACCAGAACTCTGTCCCTCTCTTACTGTGAGACTTATCTTTGCTTCATGCAGCCATGCCCAGAACAGTCACCATTCTTATTTGAACATAGCGAAAGTGCATCATACATCAGTTACAATTGATAGTGGAAACTTCTCTCTTGGATAACAGGAAGAATGCATGTTTTGTCCCAGCTCTTACTAACGTTGGAATCCAATTTACACTGAGTTAAACCATTGGTCCATCTAGTTCAGTGCTGTGTACACTGATTGGCAGTGGTAATTTAGAGTTTCAGAAACAATTCTTTCCCAGAACTTCCTGGAAATGCCAGGGATCAAATCTGGAATCTTTTGCTTGTAAACCACGTGCTTCTAATTTTCAGAGCTCTTATTTTTCTGCACATTTGCAGAGTATTTGCTTTGATTTTCATGTTTTTATCAAGATTCTGGGAGCTCAAGAATGATCATAACAATATGTCTACATGGAATCTGGCAATTCCATATTAGAACTTATAGCTTTGATAACCCCAGGTGCTTCTTCAACCACACTGCTAATTCCAACACTCAGCTATTGTGGTTTGTGTCTTATTGGTGCTGAATATGCCTGCATTTTCCACTGAAGTACTTACATTTGTGCTCAATTTTAAGCTATGCATTTAAACAGAATTTGTGCTGCTTGGTTTGAAACCAGTCTCCAGTAAGGTATTCTTGATGTGATAATATTAACTTTTGTAGCTGAGTGATTGGTTGGTTTTAAGATTCATTGTATTCAATAAGGTTTGGCTGTGATACATAATGGAAAATGAAAGACAGTCCTAACAGTTTTCTGTTATATAGAAACCTACCGTCTGTTTCATACCGAGAGGCCAATTGGGTATCAATCATTAATTTTTGTCGGTTCATCTTTCATTTCATGCTGTGTCTAGCAAGACTTGATTTAAACGTTTCAGTAATTTGCATTCTTCCTTCCCACTTCCAGCACTTCATAATTGCTTTTTATGCAGACATACCTTTATTCACAGATTTTGCAATATGTTTCTTCAAGAGATAGTTCGCAAGAAATTCCAGCTTGCCTTCTTTTTTGACCCGCCTCATTCCTTTAAATAGACACAGAGAGATTTCTGGGAAATGGTTACAATAACTCAAACTCTTTTAATGACAAATGTGATTTGTACATGTTTCAGTTGCTTAAATAACAGCAAGTTTGTGAATATGCACCATGGCCAGCTGTCATGTACATTAATTGTTCAACTTACATCCACTTTTAACATATCTGATTAGGGCTGTTGAAGGTTAGGATTCAATTGAAGGTTAGACACTTAATTAGCCAATTTAACTGATTATATGAGGGTTTGGCTTTTAATTCACCAACTGAAAGCTACAAATCTATTTTGTGGGATATTAATGAAGGTTACAAAACTTTCTGATTTTAACTAATAGGTGTGTTTTTTAAACAAAACCAGGGTTGGGAACCTTTGGCCCTCCAGGTTGGACTTCAACCCCATCCAGCCTGATCAGTATCAGGGATGATGGGAGTTAAGAGTCTATCCACATCTGGAGGACCACAGGTTCCCCATCCTCGTTTTAGAAAATACAAATTTCCAGAGTTTAAGAGCTATTCATAGGGTATGTGCAAACATGGCACCAGGCCTGCAAATCTGGCACCATTTTTGAAGCCCCTTCACAGGTGGCATTCTGCTTAGAAACGGACTAAACTTCAATATTTTCAATTTGTGTTTAATGTTGTGTCTAATTAATACCTTCAGCCTTGTTAACTACCAGACTGCTTTATTTTTCCATGTTGTTTTTAAAGCATGGGATTTTGAAATTAAATTTAAAAATGCAAGAAACAAAAAGGAAGTGCACATAACAATGCAACAAGATCACTAATTAAGGAAAAAAGAAAACCCACTGATTATAGTACTTGTATATCACGGGTAAGCTTCTGGGACAATTAGAAATAAAACAGCTTGAGGAGAGGCTCACTAACTGTTAAGAGAGTTTGGATGCGAAAGTTATGTGGCTGAATAATAGTCAGGAAAAAATACACCTCTTCTTGATTGAAATTTGATCAGAAGCGAGAATGATTTTCACATAGGAGAGAAGCGGAAACCATGGCACCATAACATCTTTTTAAAAAATGTGATTCTTTGCCTATTGCATTTACTGAATAAGTTTGTACACAATAATGGTCTTCTGAATTACATATATCCCCTGCTTTTTAGAAGATTGCTTGAGTGGCTTCTAGTTTCATGGTAGACATGACTTGGTTGCTGTATGTGTATGTAGTCCAGCTGCACAACTCTTAGATTATTTGATCCTGCCAAAAATTCTAAGATTATCTGGTCCTGCCTTGAATCTGGTCCAGCGCCGAGGGCCTTCTGGCGGTTCCCTCATTGCAAGAAGCAAAGCTACAGGGAACCAGGCAGAGGACCTTCTTAGTGGCGCCCGCCCTGTGGAACGCCCTCCCATCAGATGTCAAAGAGATAAACAATTACCTATCATTTAGAAGACACCTGAAGGCAGCCCTGTTCAGGGAAGTTTTTAATGTGTGACATTCTAATGATTTTTTAATCTTTGTTGGAAGCCGCCCAGAGTGGCTGGGGAAACCCAGTCAGATGGGCAGGGTAAAAATAAATTATTATTATTATTATTATTATTATTATTATTATTATTATTATTATTATTGCATTTGGATAGCTGAAGGAGAATGAGCTGATAGCAATGTGGCGTAGGTGTGAGAAAGAGAGAGAGAGAGAGAAACAGAAAGTTGCAAGGGACGTGGTGAATTGTTTAACCCCGCATTCAGTTAACTGCTAACTTGTATGCTAGTTCAATGGTAAAACTGCTCATTCCACAGCTGTGCTATAAGTTCTGATTTTATATCATATATGTCATCACCCCTGAGAGAGTTGCATACACAGCCCGCATGGTGTTTCTCCTGTGTCTCCAGATCTTTCTGACCTGGTCTGTAGAAGCAATTGGAACTATTCACTGGGAGCCAGTTTTCAATTGCCCCAAACATCACAGCCTCTGAGGATGAGCAGATGGCCTTTATTTAAGACTATTCCAATTTCAAGTGCCATAGGTTTTGTTCTTTTATTTTTCAGTTTTGCATTTCTACAGGTAAGCCACCTAGTTTTTATTCTAGTGTATTTATTTGTTTTCAAAGTGGCCTCATCCTTTTTGGTCTCAGACATTTATTCTCTGGTTCAATGAAAGCTGCAAATTTACCCACCCTGTGCATGTTTGACATCATCCTGGCACTTCAGGGGGCACTTCAGAAGACTTACAGTCCAGACAGAAGCAATTGTTTTGTGACTGAGTGCTTTACTATTGGTCTTACATATGCCAGACTCTAGAGGTGGCTTATTTAAAAATAAATGAATGTTGCATGAATCAGACTCATTAGTCTGTTGTTTTAAAGAACGATTAGGTATTTAAGAGCTGCTATTTGTAGAAAAGTAGATTGGTCTGTGAGCTGTAATAAGCAGTGCACCTATTTTTTCCCCTTTTCCCAGAGAGAAAGAGGCACTTCAAATCCATCTTCTGAAACCTTTTCTCTTCTCAGTTACATTCATAACTAACACACTTTCTGAAAGGCATTCAATCCTGGTTGAAAGCTGGTTATGTTTATGCAGCAGGTTGTTAAATATATTTACAGTCTTTTCTAGAAGTTCAATAGGGGACTTGGCTGTGGTTATTTATTAGTCTGCTTCAAACAGCTGCCGGTTGAAATTAAAGCAAATCTATGTGTGCTATTTGCAGAAACACTAGGAATACTCTTGTATTTGCAATGAACAGTAGAAAAGGCAATTTGAGTGATGGTCAGGACATATTGTTAGCCACAATTTATATAGGTTTAATGACTTGTGTGAAGTACAGATAACCAAGGGTGTTTCCAGATGGGAGCATATTGTGAATAATGCTCCTCGTGCATGCAATATTTTTTGGAGCATCCACATTATGTCAAAATGTGACACCATATATGAGTGTGCGCGCATATTTAATCTAGATTTTTTCCTATGGCAGAAAATTAGATAAGTAAAAAATACATTATACATTTGCCGTCACTGTTGAATGTGGAAGCTTATTAACTTTTTTTTGGGGGGGGGGGGAGTTGAGTTGGTCACATGTGTGTGGTGACATTTCAGTTGGTGGCCTCTAATGCCACACTCCTACTTTTGTTTTGATTTTCACCTGAGCAAATCCACCCACTTTCTTTTTGGCAACCTGAACAGTAAGAGCACACCTATTTCCACCAACTGCTGCATGCTGAAAGTATGTTTGGATTTCAGCAACCCAGGTTAGGAAGAGCTGGTTCCTCAGTCTCTACACAGTACATGTAGGGGATTGATTACCTTGGATGAAGTAATATTAGTATATACATTGGACTTAAAAACATTAATGCAGAAATTGTGCACAAGACCTCTTTATCACTCTTGCGCAAGCCCTTGTCAGCTCAATATCAGTCTTGCACAAGACCTCAGTATTACTATTTTTTTTAAAAAAAGAAAGAGACCTGCTCTTTTTTAGAAGCCATTGGCTATGATGGCAGGGGGTGCGTACTGCTGTGTTCTCCAAGGTGGAGTTCCCAGAGTCTGACAAAGACTAAGGGACCTCTTCAGGCTGGAGAGGTGCTGGCATCACAGGCTCCTCTGATTCTGGAACTCCTTAGAAAGCTGTGGATGTCAAAGGCTGGTTCTGAGAGCAAATTTTCTTCCCTGTCTGACATGTCCATGGACCCTTTCCTTGAGGATAGGAGTCAGGGCCCTGGGTCTTGACAGGAACATAGGAATCTGCCTGAAGCAGACCAGTTATGACATCTGGCTCAGAATTGCCTACATTGGCTGGAAGGGTGTCTCCGGGATTCGGGCAGGGAGTTGACCAGGGATTGAACCTGAGGCCTTCAGCACTGATCTACAGACACTCCTCCTTACTGACGTCACAAGAATGATTCAATTACACATGACAGTTGTACAACCACTAAACATACTTCAGTCAAGATAGTGATTGCTTCTGTTATGTCATGAAAGAGCTGTTTTCCCCCAGTAATCATTTGTGGTTGAATATTGAGAAGAGGCAGTTTCTTGGAATGAGGGCACACCATTGCGAGGAATCATTTGCATACCTGCAAGTAAAGGATTACAAATGGATAGCAGTTTTTCCTCCTAGATGTATTATGTGGTATTAACATTTAGTGGATGAATCATGCGCTGGAAACATCACTTTCTTTTGGGAATGGTCAGATATTTACCTCTCTTCCTGCTATAATGTGGTTGCAACAGTAAACGAAACCATGAAATACAACTGGCATGAAATAAGACACCTGCCCAAAATATGAGATCTGTTCATAAGAGGAAACATAAAGTGTTTAGTAAATTACAGCTGACGTTTTGTTTGATCACATACTCTCAAATGCATCTTTGGTTTGGGAGGTCAATGGGCCTGGTTTTTAATGTTTGTTATAACTGTGGATTATTAAATACATTCATGCCAACTCATACATTCATTTATAGTTTTCAATAAAAATATTAAATGATACATACAGAATGTTAGACAAATGAGCATTGATTAATCATGTAGTTGAATCTCCTTAATGTTCATCTAGTCTTATTAATTCATTATGGCTGTGGGTTAAACCACAGAGCCTAGGACTTGCCAATCAGAAGGTCGGCGGTTCGAATCCCCATGACGGGGTGAGCTCCCGTTGCTCAGTCTCTGCTCCTGTCAACCTAGCAGTTTGAAAGCATGTCAAAGTGCAAGTAGATAAAGAGGTACCACTCCGGTGGGAAGGTAAACAGTGTTTCCATGCACTGCTCTGATTCACCAGAAGCAGCTTAGTCACGCTGGCCACGTGACCTGGAAGCTGTACGCGGGCTCCCTCAGCCAATAAAGCGAGATGAGCACCGCAACCCCAGAGTCAGTCACGACTGGAAGCTGAGCTGGTGTAGTGCAGTGACTAAGCAACTGAGCTATGTGTTAGGATATCTGTGAATCTCACCACTGCCACTCTGTGGCCTTTGACAAGTTGCCATTTCTATGCCCCTGCCCCATGGGGATAATAGGAGTGGCCTATCAACAGGGTTGTTTGTAAGGATTACAAAACAATAATATATGTGGAGTGTTCTGCATAAATGCTAAATGTCATCATGATGAATATCAGGTGAAATTAATTGGAAAAATATGATTCACTAAATGGCCTTGAAAATATAGGAAATGATGCCCTGTCCTGAGTTCAGAGTGTCAAGTTTGTCTTGTTCTGGTCCTTTGGGGATAGACAAGTTGCAGCACCATGGAGAGCTCCTAGTGAGAAAATTGCTTCTTGGGGGTTTGGCATTGCTCCAACAAGGGTTTGCAGCCTCTGCCTCCAGTCCTCCTCTCCTAGGCTCCACTCCCTTTTAAAGAACTAGGATTTCTTAAAGGGCCGACCCTCCTGCCTGAAGACAAGCAGCTCTCCTGCATTCTATGGTCTCCAGTTAGGGCTAGCTATGTCACCTGTCTGAAATTCTTGGGAGCCGCAGCCAATCAGCGTAGACAATACTGAGCTAGATAGTCCAATGAGCTGGCTCAGGATAAGGCAGCTTCCTATTTTTAAAATAGCCATAATACTAATAATACAAGAGAAACTGTCGCCCTGTAGTGTTGGTCTCAGAGAAATGAAAGATTTGGTCGTTTTATTGCCTGAGAATAGCACTCTTTTGATATTTCAGAAATGTCAATTAATATAGCTACAGATACTTCAGAGGACATAGTTACACACTCATAATGCATTCTATCTATCTATCATCTATCTATCATCTATCTATCTAATCATCTATCTATCTATATCTCTATCTATCTATCGATCTATCTATCATCTATCATCTCTCTATCTGATAACTCTGAAGCAAAAGAAACTCTCAATTAAGTATCAGCTGAGCATTGTTTCAGGTATTACATTGGGAATCTAGAGGAACAATGTTCCTTTCCACTCTCTGTGACACTGATGGATTGTTGACTTGTAGAATGGCCTTGTATACATTACTGATGAACTTGTAGGCCTTCTCTCCACCTGATTTATATACACATGTACCCCAAACTGCCCGCAAGAACTATTACTGTGAAATTTTAATTCCTGAAAGTGCAAGAGGAATCTGCAGCTGAGTTCAAATTAGCCTCACAGCATGTATATTGTCTTTATTAATCTTATTCTGATTTTGTATATTGCATATTACATTGTTGTATTTTTATGAAAAGCACAATAAATAAATTAATATTTAAATAAATAAATAATGTATTATTGTGTTTTTGCCAAGTTTTATGAGAGCTGATTTTGACATTTATAAATGCATAAATAGTGCAAATCATTTTTCTCTCTTAATTTTAGTTGAGGGTCTCTTTTGCTTCATGAATTGTTGTCATTCATTTATTTATTTGGAAAGCAAATGCATTATGAGTGTGTAACTATCTCCCTTGAAATATCTGTAGTTGTATTAAGTGAAATTTCAGAGATATCAGAAGAGTGCTATTTTCAGGGTATAAGAACCGTATCTGATCCTTTGAAAATAAAATCAGACTAAGATGAAATAGCAGCAGCAAACCTCATTATGCAGTCTGACTTTTATTGATAATGTCTTTAGGGCTCTTCAGTATTTCTCTGTCCTCATTGGGGACCATATTGAATAGCTTTAGTAAATGTAATTCTGATGCTACCCTTTCTCCATTTTAGTTCATTAGTTAGCAATAACAAATCTAACAGTAACCTGCCAGTTCCACAGCATGTTTTTCTTACCTCCACAGATTCTCCAGGAAAGCCATCAGTTCTTGCCTAACTAATCTTCTTGTTGGCAACTTTGCATCTGTTGGTAGCTTTTCAAAATCCTCATTGTCACAACTCTTTCAGCAGAAACAAGCCTGAAGTTGGCAACAGAATATAATTGCAAATCTTCTTTTCCAGTATTTAGGTTAGCATATAGTAGGCATGGCTAGGACTTTACTCACTCACATATTACGTACTACAAAGTTCAGTTTCCCATTCTCCACAGTCCAGTGGTAGCATATCTTTGTCCACCTGGCCAGTGCCTCTCCTCATAGGCAGGGCCGCCTCTACCATTAGTGAGAGAACTGCCTCAGCCAGCAGATATTGGGGGGGCAGGAAGTGACCGCAAGATGCTGAAGGATAGTGCTGTATGTGGCACACGGTGTGCCGTACATTTGCCAAACTTGACTCCTGCCCTCAAGTGCAGTGGAGTTCTGTAGCTGAAGTAGGATTCAGCTACCATTGTGGTTTACTTCTGTGCATGGAATTGAAGGGCGGTGTGTTTTTCAATGTTGGCAGCAAAATTCAGCTAAGTCCTGGTATACCTAGGAGCCAGGATTCAAGGACAATGGATCAACCACCAGAAAGGCATTACAGGCTTCTTGTTTCTTGTTGAGAAATGTAGTCCACTCACAGATAGTATAGGTGGAAGGTTCACTGCTTTTGTTCCGTTCAGTATTCCAGCTTTCAGGTATGCCCCAGTTATGTGTATGTGATTGTGAGCCTAGCAAGGCAACAGTGTACTTGTGAAAGACACAGTAAAGATTTGCTTGTATCATTTATCCCATCTTGTGAACTGATGGTGCACCATTGTCCATAGGAAGCATCCCTTAATACAAAGAACAGAACAAAGCAACCCTTCTTCCTTCAGAGTCTCCTCAGGTGCGGTAGAGTTACTACAGTCGTACCTTGGGGAAGTTGAACGGAATCCGTTCCGGAAGTCCTTTCGACTTTCAAAACGTTCGGAAACCAAAGCACTGCTTCTGATTGACTGCAGGAAGCTCCTGCAGCCAGTCAGAAGCTGTGGACGCCCCATTGGATGTTTGGCTTCTAAAAATAGTTCGCAAACTGGAACAGTCACTTTCGAGTTTACGGCGTTTGGGAGCCAAAATGTTTGAGAACTAAACTGTCTGAAAACCAAAGTACGAGTGTATTGTAGAACTATTTTAGGATTTCACTGTAGTAGCCAAGTATCCTAAATTTAGGGATCTTATATCAAAATCCCCATATGGATATATAGCTAAAGGCACATATTGTTAGTCTGTGTGGAGTAGCTGTTGGTCTGTAGCTAACTTGGTACTGTGGCCTAAGTCTGTCAGATTCCATTGTGAACCCCAAACACCATCTTGGAGGACACCAATAATTGCCTCCCTGACACTGCTCTGATACATCTTCAATTTACTTTAATACCCAGAAGCATTCTCTGCCTTAAGCATGTCTCTTCCCAACAGGAAATATCTCTCAGTTCCTGGCGCAGAACAGGCTTCTCCCTTAGATATGAACACTTAAAGGATTTCTTCAAGTGTTCTACAACACTCATATTTCTTTGAATCGGTTAGTACAGAATGTTTTATTGGTTCAGGATGGAACTATAATAAACAAGGCTTTATACTGGTTTTGACCTATAAAGCTCACTATGACTCAGGAGCCCACTATCTTCTGGAATGCCTCTCCCAATATGAGCCTGTTTGGATCCTTAGATCCTCCTTTCCCATGTCTTCTGTCTGAAAAAAGGCTCAGAGGGTGGTGACCATGGCACACTTTTCAGTTTTGGCTCCCTCTCTGTTGACTGCTCTCCTAGTCTTCATTGACATCCTTTGGGCACCAGCTAAATACTTATTATTTCCACCAGGCATTTGATAGACTGAGATGGTAGTATTATTAGTGTGTTGCTCCGCTTTCTATGGCTCTTAAGGGTGTGGTTTGTTCTGTAGTTATGTTTTCAATGTAAGTTGCTTGGAGACCTTCTGAAGTAGGTGGCGTGTTTTGTGAACTACATAATGAGTTCAGTCTGTAACTTTTAGTCTAATTGACTATATATTTCGGAAGGTGGCTTGTCTGTCTGCCCATTTGTTTGTTTATTCTCTACATGATTGGATGCCTCTTGAGATATCATTGCTAAACTTGGCATCAGGATTCCCGAGGTGGGGGTGGCATGCTCTGTCAAAGTTTAGATGCTGGACACCATTTTGAATCAAGATGGCAGACTAAAACATCACTTTGGTGTGACTTCACCTGATTTTGGACGTGATGAGTCCAAATGCAGAAATCACACTATCCATTTAAAAAACACAATATTGTTCGTTTCTAAAAAATCCCAGACAGCTCTAGTCATTCTCCCCTAGTGTGTCTCTACCTATCAAACAATTTTATTTTTAGGCCAGTGTAAAAATCGTAGAAGAACTTAGGTAAAAATGTGAGCTGTTTCTTAACAACTTCCAAAATTTGACTGCCAGTGAATTGACAACTTAATTTTCTGAAAGAAGACAAGACTATTTTTTGACAGCATTGCCTTGGTAATACTTTATTTAATATTCTTCCCTAGATTAACTCTCTCTGTGCCTTTTGCAAATGAATATGATATTTAAGGTGTGCAAACCTATAGGAACTTAGGTATATTAATCAGTTAGGAAAATAGGAGCCTGCTTTGTACAGAGTCAGGTCATTGATCCATCTAACTCAGTGTTATCTACATTGATTGACAGCCAGCTCTCCAGAGATTCAGAGAGAGTCTTTCCCAGCTCTACCTGCAGATGCTGGAGATGGAATGTGAAACCTTCTGCATGCAAACCATACGCTCTGCCACTGCGCTACAGCTCGTTTTCATATACTTTTTCTTTTAATTCTGCGCTTTTAGTGGGACATATATAAAAGTAGGATATGTATTAAAATGAAAGTTATTTCCTAAGCACACCACATTCAATAGGCAATAACATTTTATGGATATATAAAGTTTCCATAGTGCTCATAGCACTATGTCATGGGCTGTAATGCTGATCCATTAAAATAAATGGGAGTCTTGCCATTGATTTCTATTAGATTAAGGCAAGCATACACAATGACATTTTTCTGCCATTAGTTACATATGGGATTTATGCTTCAGTAGCAAGGTACAGAGCAGTGTTTTCCAACCTTTTTCTAACTGTAGTTCCTTTCCTACCTTGTTTCCTTCCTGTGCGCCCCCCATGGGCATAGGAAGGGTGGCAGCTCCCCCCAATAAGTAAAAATACAAATCAATACAAATCTGAGGTTCTGCCCCCCCCCCAACAAAAATCCTGGCTACACCCATGCCCCCCCATCCTACCGGTAGAAATGTAGCTACAGTGGTACCTTGGTTTAAGAACAGCTTAGTTTATGAACAACGTGGATTAAAAATGCTGCAAACCCGGAAGTAGGTGTTTTGGTTTGTGAACTTTACCTTGGAAGCAGTAGATATTTTGCTTCCTGTTGAGTGTGTTCCATTTGTAAATTGAGTCCCCCACAGCATTCATAACTCTTGGGACATTTGTCTAGAAGTGGAGTGCATTCACAAAGTACTTGGAGGAGAATAATGAGAAATGATATTAGAGCTTTTCCGATTGAAATAATAAAGAGTTATGAATGCTGTAGAGTATTCTACTTTGGTCAACTTGTTAGTTTCTGGCCCAGCTCTTCTGGACCAACATGAGCTTGTTCTTCATTAGAGTAGAGACAGGGTCTCAGAGGCAAATTTTTGCATCACCCCACAGGATACATTTTTGCACCTTTGACACTTGCTGGAATCCTTATAATCCCACTCGTCTAAACTTTATGGATGAGACAAACATGCAAATTATAACACCCCCCCCCCAGTATGTATTTCCTAGAAGCAAAGAAGATAGAATCAGCATTACTGTTTTATATAGTTTTGCTATATTTTTACAGGACTTGTGGAATAAGGAGGTAAATTTAATGTTAAATGACACTTCAAGTCAATGCTCAGGAATACATGTTTTAGAGATGTCGAAACTAAAGGCTGAAGTGGAGCAGAAAAGAAGATTCAGACAAGGGCAGCAGATGATAATTGCCTGGGAGCAGATTTGAAGTGAGACAGAACAGTACAAAAGTGAATTATACTTAAAGGTCAATGAATAAGGTGACTATCTGAATTTCCTACTAATTGTTTTTAAAGTCCCAAATAGACAGTGGGGTTGCTGAGACAGTAGTCAGCCAATGAGTGAATAGGGTTGCTGGTTGGAACTTAACAATTAATACTGGTCCTTTAAATTTCTGTAGCACCTTGTAAACATTGCTTGATCAGGGTTTAGTGTTTTGGGAGTTCTTATTTTTTCTATTTTGTAGGAATGAAATTTGACACGAGTTCTGAGCTGGCTTATTTTCATTTCTTCCTTTTGGAAAATCATCATAGGAATAAAGTTTCTCAAATATTCTAAATAATTTGACTGCACCAATTACCTTCAGTTTAGTGGACTTTTTTTTTTTAAGCTACCATATTACAAAATGTCCATATGGTATAAAGTTAGGTGTAAAAATCTACATCAAGAATGTGTTTACTTTACTGCAGGAGCTCTATAAAATATAATTAGAACTCCTTCTGAGACAGAAACTTATAAATAAATACATGATCGGCTTGTAATGAGGTGGGAATATTCTGACGGGGTGCTGCTGGTTACAGTGATTAGTTCTCATTAGATTTGGAGATATACACTTATTTGTAGAACTTAGTCGTTTTTGTCATGTTTCCTTCCTGCATGGCTCATTTGGACTTAATTCTAGCCCCACGTATTAGCAAATGTATTGGTAAATGTCTGCTTAAAGCTAGATGGAATTCACTAAAATATTACCCCATTCACCCTGACCCCAATGTCCCACCTTTTGCTTCAGTAACAAATGTGTGGTGTGAGTGGAAAGTCCAATGTGTGTGCTGCTGCTCATGAGGACGCACACCATGCAGTTGGGACAACTGAATAACTGGAGTCATCATCATCATCATCATCAATGGAGCCCCTACTTATGAGCAGAAGCTTGTCTCTAGGGGCTCTCTGTTAACACAACCAGACACAGCACATGGTTATTGCATTAAATTAAACCAGCCTTGTTGGAATGCTATAGCAGTATTATGCAACAATATGGTGACACAAATGTTTAGATCTGAACTACAAATGTCAACAGTCTTCCAATTGTTAGATTTTTAAAAAACAGATTGTTGGGTATCTTGCCACTGTTGTACTATTATAACTTTTGACACACACTGAACTATCTTTTATTTCTTTTAATAAAACTGTTTCCTGGAATTGCCTTCTAGGAAATGAATGCTGCATTTCTTACCTTTTTGTGGCTTCCCCCGCCCCCCTTGGTGGACAAAAAAGGGTTGACCCTAGTAGGCTACCACGCTGTGTTTGTTTAGTGTTTGCATTTATATGCTGCCTGTCTTCATTTCATGATCTTAGGACAGGTTACAAAATAGTAAAACACCGCAAGAAAATTAAGCTAATAAGAACACAGAGAACACAGCAGATTCAAAACAGTTTACAAGCAACATCAGATCAGCTCCCAGCAAGTCTAAGTGAATAAAAAAAAATGTTTAGTTGGTTCCAGAGGCCAAACATCAATGACACACATTGTATCTCATAAAGGAAACTGTTCCACAGCCAAGGACACCACCACCAGGAAGTCTCTTATTACCACTCACTCACTTACTTACTTATTTATTTATTTATTTATTTATTTATTTGAAAGCCTTTTATATACTGCTTAATATTTCAGTGAGTTTCACCTGTTGACAGGACTGCACAGAGATCCTCCCCTACAGATTTTAATACATGGACTGGTTGCTATTGGGAAAGGCACTCCTTCAAGTATCTAGATTCCAAGCCATTTAAGACTTTATAATGCATTGAGTTGGCTTGGTAACATATGGAACTGTGGATGTATTTTGTTCAAACAATTTCAAGTGCTTAGGGTAGGATGGGTTAATAAATGGACAAATACCTGACTAAAACTTAGCTTTTCCCATTCAAAAGGGGCCATATTTGTAGGCCTTGAAGTCTCACTGTCTAGCAGGTGTTGTTGTACTGTGCCATTGGGTGGAGAGGGGGGAGATTCGGCATGAGATTATGGAACCACAGAAGAATGTTTCGAAGAAAATATAGGAGACACAAATCTGTCCAATTATTATGTCACCTTTGACATACAATTTCTGTTTTATTGAGAATTCTTGTAGTTAAGTCCTGACATCACAAAGAAATTGTGGGTTTCTGTGGATGATGGATAGAACATATAGATCAAACAAAAATGCTAGGTAAACCCTCTGTAAAATCCTTTGTGTTTAAGTATTGCTTTATCTTACCATCTGTTTACCTAAATGATGTATTAATTCTGATTGACCTGTAGCCTTTGGAAAATGCACACTTCATATTTATTGTGGTGGTATTCATATTTTTTAATGATGGGTCAGCTAATTTATTCAGTGTGGATTTCCCCTCCATCTCCAATCCCCATTGTTCATACTCTTTGTAGATCTGTAAATTTTACACAGTATAGATTGTGTAAACAGAATTGGTGCAATCTCAGCATCTGATCTACACAAGGAGCTTGCTGCCAGGTAGGCTTCCAATTCACCATTAAGAAGGGGTTCACCATGCAGCAGGATTGTGCATACAGATGTTGATGGATATCGTTATAAAGGAGCTGACTTGATACATGGATATCGGCAATCTCCTTTTGGCTTTGTCTGAGTCAGCCAGGGACTATATCATTCCGTTTGCCTGTATCTGTAATAAAATTGTTTGTTGCTTATATGAAATGCCTTAATTTTGAAGTTAACGTTTTAGATATAAATTACAGTATTGTGAACCACCTTGGGGACCCGTCCCAGTCAAAATAAATAAACGCCACTGATTTTTGCTAACTTGAAACTAACTCATCACTAGACAAGAAAGCAGCTGTCATGTTCCTAGATGTCAGGAAATGTGGAGTGGTGCTGTGAGTGACAAGCATGAAGTATAAAATACTCTCTGGACCACAACAGATTAGAATGGAAAGGACGGGATGTGACTATGTGGGCGCTTCTTGATTTCACTGCTCTTTGCACACTCTTTGCAACATGATGCTTGATGGAGTGTGGATCATGGGCAAAATACTTAGGGGGTTCAGAATAGGATCCTCTGGCCCTTCCCCCTGGCTTCGGCTGCAGAGGTGTGCAGTGTTGGGATTAAGGTTGTCCCTGTATCTTCCTAAAGCTTGAGAGCCAGGTGCAACTTTTTCCCATTGCTACATTTCAGTGCTAGAAGAGATGCCTTTGTTAAATCTCTTGTGCTTTGCTTTGTACCTACAAGAACCCTATACGATAGATCAGTGCCCTTGCATTCAAAATTCAAGGCTAAAGCTGGCTGTCAGTCCATTTCTGAACCTTTCAATTTGATTTGTATCTGATGCTAGTATCTTTTCAAATATTTTAATGTAGAAATGGGCCTGAGGACTCCAATAAAGCTCCCTGGGGCTTTATATCTGGCCTTCAGGACTCTCTCCAGGCCATAGCCTCTCTCCTCAGGCTGCATCCCTCACCAGCCCTGCATTGCATCCTCCATAAGTGTTTGTGCCTGGCTGGAATGTGGTCATGAACTCTGTCGATGCTTTTCCCTTCTTCATATGCAGAGGGGGGTTCATCTAGAAGGTACAAATCACATTTGTTGCTCTGGGCCCACCCACTACTGACATGAGGCTGCTTGAAGCTTGCCCCAAAGCTAATGTAGCCCTCAGGCTGAGAAAGGTTCCCCATCTTTGTTTTAAGGCTTTCATATGTCAGGTAGGGTAGACCCTTGTATTTGAGAAAGACCCATCTTGAGAGCCACTGCCAGTCGGGGTCAACAATGCGGAGATATGTCCCTACCTGCTGATAATTTTTTTATTGTGTTATTATTATTCTATTGGCCTTTCTTAAGCTATCCCACATTTATTTTTATTTGTTTACTTACTGGAAAGGTACTACATGAATCTCTAAGATAAACAATGAAACAGTGCTTTTCTTACCGTCACCAAATCAATCCAAAGCACTTGAAAGGTAGCATCCCTGCTTTGTAGCTCTGGATACAGCCTACTTTAAATACATGCGTTCTCATATGACCAAGTCTTCAGACAGGCTCAAATATCCATGCAGTGCAGTCCTATCCATGTCTACTCAGAGGTTCATTGGGACTTACTCCTCAGTTATTGTGTGGGCTATTGTGTGCATAGGCCTTAATATGTATTTCCTCATTTAGTAAATTCTGGAAGAAATGTGCAATAAGATAATAGCGTGCAAAATTATTAAATGGGGAGCTGTGTCTAGTTCACCTTAAAACACTTCCTGCTGCCTTGCAACACGGTTGCATTGTTTATGTGGGGGAGACGAGGCAGAATAAACAAACAAGTACAAAGACTTTCTGCTAGCGACCCGACTGCATATCACTTAGCAACATCAATATTTTTGTGCACAAATAAATGTCTCAAGCTTTAGTGTAGGTTCAGTGTGTGTGTGTGTGTGTGTGTGTGTGTGTGTAATGCTGACCTTGTATGCAGAGAGATCAGTTTGTTCAGTTGATTATTGGTCAGTCCTTAATTTGGATGTCTAGACATTTCAGTCAGCGAGAATGAAAGGCAGACATCTAAAGACGTGAGGAGAGGTTTCAAGGCACTCTGGAACAGTAAAAAGAAAAAAACCTACCCAAGGTCCCTACTATTTCAGTTTTAAAACACACATTATTATTATTACTTTCCAGAATACTTAATGCCTTATTTTTGTTGCTTAAGACATACATGATTAAGATTCAGTTAGGACTGCCATCTAATAAAAATACAGTAAATCCAATGAAGTCTTGTTTTCTGTCAACAGAACAGAAATTCTAAATGATTAAAATTATTAACGCTATAAGAAGCAGGAAATATTATAAAGAGTGGCATTTTACAATACATGCAGCTGACTTTACATTGTCTGTTAGTGTGAATAGGATAGAGAGAAGGAATTCTGCTCTGTTCTTTTTTAAAATTGTATATCCATTTGCCACCCTGGGTTGCTTGGGGAGATAGGGCAGGATATAAATTCAATCAATCAATCAATCAATCAATCAATCACTATTTTTAAAACAAATTGTCTAGGAAAGGAGAAACAGTATTATGCAGATTATATTAAAACTGCAGCTATGAATACCTAAATTTATTATATTTCGAGAGCTATAATTTTACAACTCCCCCCCACTTTGTATCCCCCTCCCCCAGGTTGACTGGAATAAATGAAACTTGAGCTGTGATGTACTCTGGTATATGCCCCAATGAATCCAGTTGACACTTGGCTTGGAAGCAGTTGGGGCATTGTCGAGGGCTGGCCCAAGGATGAAGTACCCCAAATATTTTTTCTAAGTGTCACAAGTTTTCCCAAGTGGGATATTAATTTGGAGAAATAAATTAATTTGACTGTCTAGAGATTATTTGGGAATAATGAGTCAGGAGGACTGAAGGGGAATTGAATTGATTTGGAGGAAGATCTGTTGGGCAATTTATTGAGGCAAATGAAGTGAAGAGGAACTGATTTGGAATGGAGTACAAATTGATTGAAGAGTTTATCTGAGGTCATCTGGGTGGGAAATCAGTTGCCTTGCTTTTTGTGACATTTACATTCTAAATTTGCATTCATACATCTATACCAGCATATGCAAATTTCTGTCTAAGGGCCCTTGCCTCACCTCTCTGAAATTCCTAGCAATCCTTGACTATAAGGTTATACGTCATTTGCATGGAGAATTTCAGCAAAGGTTTTACTGCTGCCTGAAGTGGAATCTAGCATCTCTCAACTTAATTTCCTTGTATTGAATTAACAGTTTGATCCTAAGACTTGCTGCACCAGCAATGAAATACCTAGGATGGAGGGCATACTCTCAGCTATGCCAGGGCACAGTTACAAAACATGTCATGTTATAAAATATGACAGACTTGCAGGGATGCTATGCCAGTGTTTCAGGCAGATATGCCAGTGCAAATATTTAGGATTGAGTGGC
This sequence comes from Podarcis melisellensis, assembly GCF_964234715.1. NCBI lineage: Eukaryota > Metazoa > Chordata > Lepidosauria > Squamata > Lacertidae > Podarcis > Podarcis melisellensis. The sequence goes on from NC_138539.1 coordinate 49,730,916, forward strand.
AAATGTCACATGACGATCCAGCACAGGAATCACAAGCTTGAAAGCATGAAAGGCTAAGGACTGTAAACCCAGAATAAATCTATATATTTGTAGTAGCAATATTTGCTTTCTTCAAAGTGTTTCTATTACCTGTCATCACTTAGAGTGGCAAATTTATATTGTTAACCTCTTAGTGACATTGAATATATATTCTGGAATGTTCAAGCTTTAGGGAATGTTTTAAATATCTTCCAGTGACATCTGAGTAAAAACTAGATAACAGGAAAGTGATTCAGACTGCTCTGCAGTCTTTAGAAGGACATACTGACCCCAGTCCAGATCCAGTGGTTCCATCAGGGTATGAATTTAGGGCAGAAGTCCAGAGCCCTAAGCAACAGAAAAAGCTTTATGAACCAACCCCTAAAAAATAAAAATAAAAAAATTCCACAGCAGGGCTGTTTTACCAGATTTTGAAGTGAGTAAATGGCTTAATAAATGTTACCAGGCCCGGTGTACCTATGAGGCAAGGTGAGGCGACTGCCTCAGGCGGCAGGATCCACTGGAGCAGCAAATCTCCACACTTTCCCCATCTCCCTCTCAAGATCTGCCTTTGTACTCAGTGTCCTGATCTTCCTTACATCACCCTCCCCCAAACTATCCGCTCTCAGAATGGCCTGGTTCACTCTGACTTACACGAAGTGGGCTAGCTCCATGTTTCTTTTCGATTCTGCACTGTGCCAACTGAACCAAACCAAGGTTTTCTACAGTCTTATCTGATTAATGATGAGCAGGTCAGAGGAGTTGAATTAGAAATAACAGACCTTCTCTTCTTCTTTAGCTACTTTATCACTCTGCATCTGGACCTGCCTCCTGCTTGGGCCTAGCCTCCTAAGCTAGATATGGGAGGTGCCCTTAAAGATTTAGTTAGCTTTATCCTTACAGCATGGTATTTGAACCGGGATCGTGGTGAAACTTTCTCCTTACTAACTTTGAGCTGCAATCAATGAAAACCAGCATGTGGTACAAAGTATAACATCACAGCAGCGTGATGTATATTTGTTTATAATCCTGTTCCAGCTCTTTTTTCAGATGTACACATCATGAACACACATTATGGGGTGGGGGCATCATCCTGGCAGCATACGCCCTCCCTATGCATGAGCATTAGCACCTTCAAGTGTACGTTCTAACATGTTCCAATGATTCATGTGCACCTGTTGGAAGAGCAGGCTTGCCAGGGCAATGTCACTCCCCATTCCCCCTGAGTTCATTTAACCTGATAATATCTGAAAAGGAATCACCATCATCTAAATAAATGGAAAAATGTATTTTTCAGAGTTAGTTGGCTGACATCACCCTACGGGAATGTGAAAACATAATTTTGAATGTGTATGAGATTTGTCAGTGTGACATCATTGCAAAGAAGCAGGAAATTCAGATAGCTAATTATTTCCTTTGAGGGGATATAATTTTGTTTTTCAAACATGTTGTTCCTTCTCTTTCTCAGCTTTCTTTTTAAAAGAACGTATTTCTTGATTGTCCTTTTTTTAATTTTAAAAAAGCTTTCCTAGAACTGTTTTACACCACTGTACTTTTTAGTTGGTCTTTGTTTTTCTGTTTATTTGAAAGTTGTCTTCTCTTTCCAGCCCTTTGACAAGGTATTCTGTTCAATGAGCTCTAAAGAAACAATTTAATTCCCTTTCCCTCTGCTTTATTTCTTCTTCTTCTTGTCTTTAGTTTTCCCAGAAGTGCAGTAACCAGGATTTGATTTCTGTCAGAAACTATTCTCCTTCCGTCTTGTCTTTCCTTGTCTCCGCAGGGAGGTTAGGGGGCAGTTATCCTCAGGCTAGTCTAGACTCAGTTCAGCATTTGATGAGAATGCAAATCCCCTTGAAAGCAGATACTTTTGCTGGAGTCATGTTGCCCTTATGATGGATATGTGCATCAAAAACATGTATTTACCCAGCTCCTGAAATATTCCTTCACAGGAAGAAAATAAAATCTTGAGTTAAGGAAGTGGTTGGACTGTTCAGAGTGTGATATTTATTGTGTAATTTTACCATACTGGACCTGAGTAACTAGTAGGGCATAGGGGTAACTCCTATGCCCTTTTAAAATGTTGTGGTTGGGGTTTTTTTTGGGGGGGGGAGGTTATTGGGTTGTTGTTATTTTTTATTATTATGTATTTTGTGGTTTTATATTTTGATTTTATTCTGTGAACTGCCCTTAGACCTCAGAATATAGGGCGGTATATAAATTCAATAAATAATATTTTTTATTGCCATATTTTCTTAGTTCAGTGCATATAGGAGAGGGGTAGGGAATCTTTTTCAGTCTGTGAACTGCATTTGCTCATGGTGAGCAATACAGGAGCAAGCTGTCACATACCAGTTGGGGTCGGTGCCAGAAGCAAACATGGGTCAATCAATGCATGTGTCTCTTCTTACCTTTGTAAGAAGGAATGCTGCATTCCAATGACACCAAAGTCAGAGGTGTCTACTGTCAACACAAACAAAGGAAACTGCCTTACCGTGTCAGACCATTGGTTCTTCTTGCTCAGGACTGTTGACACAGACTGTCAGTGGCTGCCCAGGGTTTCAGACAGGAGTCTTTTCCAACCCTACTTGGAGATACCAGGGACTGAACCTGGTTCCTCTGCCTCTGAGTAACCTCCTTCCCCTATGGAAGCACATGTCTCCAATCTCCATCTCTGGAAGAAGGGTGCTTTGTCACAATTAAGAACGTATTCCAGCCAGAGGAAAGCACTTGAGAAGGGTGTGCCACAGGGCCTGTAAAGGAGTTGGATGCAGCTTGGTGAAAAGGTTGTGGCCTAGCAAGAGTCCCAAGGGCCACAGAGAGCCTGAGGTCCTTCAGGGTTATAAGAGCTGGTCAACCTCCTTCCAACCTGGGCTACAAGGTACATGCGAAAATGCATGTGAAAATGTTAAAGACCCATGGAAGAGAATTGCCATCTCCATGTTGAATAGAAAATGTTTTGTCATAAGATTGATATTAATCCTCCTCAGGATATGATGATTATAATAATAATGATGGTGGTGGTGGTGGTAGTAGTAGTGCCCTGGTATTATGTGGCAACTCTTGTCTTCTGTTATGGCTCAACAGACTGATGAAAAATGAAGTTGGCTCTTCCTACTTGTGGCCTTTAGTAGAACATTTTTCTCATTGCTGGTTCAATTGAAATGAGAAGCACTGTTTTGTCTCAAACCAGCCAAGGAGGGAAAAAATGATTATGTGGAAGGGGAGGAGGGAATGTGTGAACCCACAGCTCTTTGAAATTTTATAGTGCCAGACTATATTCAGTAAATCAGCCTCAGACTAGGTTCAGTGAATCAGCCTCAGAAAAACAGTAGAGGATTTGAATCTTTAACAAATGAATTTATTCTATCTATCTATCTATCTATCTATCTATCTATCTATCTATCATCTATATCTAGTATCTATATCTAGTATCTATATCTATCTATCATCTATCTATCTATCATCTATCTATCATCTATCTATCTATCATCTATCTATCTATCTATCTATCTATCTATCTATCTATCTATCTATCTATCATCTATCTATCTATCTATCATCTATCTATCTATCTATCTATCTATCTATCTATCTGTCTATCTATCTATATCATCTATCTATCTATCCTCTATCTATCTATCATCTATCTATCTATCTATCTATCTATCTATCTATCTATCATCTATCTATCTATCTATCTATCTATCTATCTATCTATCTACCTATCTATCTATCTATCTATCTATCTATCTATCTATCTATCTATCTATCCATCCATCATCTATCTATATCTATCTATCTATCTATCTATCTATCTATCTATCTATCTATCTATATCTATCTATCTATCTATCTATCTATCTATCTATCATCTATCTATCTATCATCTATATCTATCTATCATCTATCTATCTATCTATCTATCATCTATCATCTATCTATCTATCTTACCACATTTTTGTGCCCTACCTTTCAGGACAAAGTCCTCAGAAGATGGGCTTTCAATAATCAATTTAATACTTTCTGGTTTCTAACAAGATCTCTAGATATGATTCTCCCTCTTCCCTACCCCCTGCAAAAGTGTAAATGCCTTAACTAGCATATCTTATGGTTTCCCATCAGACCTTGATTTCAGCCTAAAGCCACAGTGAATTCCTATCCTGGACCTCTAGAAGGCTGGGCAGGGTGAAGCCCCTTTGCTTTTTATTTTAACACACACACACAGAGAGCGAGCTTTAAAACAGTTGTAATGCCAGGGGATTATTGTGTATAGGGATCTAAATTCAAGCTGTTCCAAAAGCTCTGTAACCTATTGGCCATCTGTATATTTACTGTGCTCTGGCAGTGCCAGTGTTTTGTTGCTAGCATTGATTGCTGACATAATAGGGCATCTAAAAAAAATCAGCTGAATCAAACTTCCCTGTACATCAGTTGGTCTGTTGATTGCACTGTTGTCATTCCCTTAACAACCATCACTAAGTTTTGGTTTCGCGTCACAAAGTTTCTATCTTTATTCAGGCCAGATGTAATGCTTGCAGAAAAAGTAACAGAGCTTATCCCAGGGCAATCCAGACCTCCTCTTGCCTGAGGGTGTCACTGTGTTAGCTCTTCTTTTGCCGGCAGGTGTCATTATGGCGGAAGTCAAAGGAGAGTCTTAAAACATTTATTTAACATGGCAAAGACTGAAGGGTGTTGCATTATTATATGGTTAAAATGTACACTGCTTTCATATAACCCAGCCTAACTTGGCAATTAAACTATGGTTGAAGCATCATTTCCTTTACCACAGATATATCTGAAATTTAAAAAGAAGAGATACTAAATTAAATATCACCAGAATTTTATTTAGGCCTTGTGGATGTTATTCTGGTAATATTTAGGGGGTTGGGTGTGGGACTACTGAAAACAGACCCAAATTGTGTCCTCAGAACCACCTGTTGTACAAAACAAGATGGCAGAGGTGCCATTGAAACATTCTATCCACCAACTATGGGGGAACCCCTTGAAGCTGTGAGTCAGTGTTTAAATGACCCAGTCATGTGGGTGTGAGCTATTGCACAGAAATGGCATATTTTCATTTTGGGGTGCCAGTTCCATGTTAAAGACCCACAAGCTTGGCACTGCCCACATAGTTGTATTACTTAGGGAGCAATTCTACACACATTTGCCTGGAAGTAAGTGTTGCTGAAAATGAGACTTTATTCCAAGCAGATCTGCGTAGGGTTTGTATTTTTATGCATGCTACACAATAGATTTAGTTCTCAATGTGTTTCAAAGAAACTCTTCATCAAAGAGAATGTTTAATGCTTCTTTTCTACTACAGCTTACCTAAGTAGTTGCCTTAAGCAGTTTTTCATTAAGAGGCAATAAGCATTTCCCTTAATAAAGAGGTGCCCAAAATGCATTAGGCATCATTGCTGCTGTGAGCCAGTGTGGTGTAGTGGTTAAGAGCGGTAGACTCGTAATGTGGTGAACCGGGTTCGCGTCTCCGCTCCTCCACATGCAGCTGCTGGGTGACCTTGGGCTAGTCACACTTCTTTGAAGTCTCTCAGCCTCACTCACCTCACAGAGTGTTTGTTATGGGGGAGGAAGGGAAAGGAGAATATTAGCCGTTTTGAGACTCCTTCAGGTAGTGATAAAGCGGGATATCAAATCCAAACTCCTCCTCCTCTTTTGTGTTCATTGATTTTTCTGCATCTGTCATTGATCCTATCTATTGCATCACATTGTCCCATCTGCATGGGATAGCCTCATTCCAAGTCCCAAGCACTAGGTATGAGTGTGGTGTAATGCATACAGTATTGGAGTTGTATTAGGGATACTTAAGTTTGAATTCTCATTCAGCTGTATATTTCACTTGGGTGGTCTTGGGACAACCATGAAGTTGATATGGGGGGGTGAGTGGCTGCTGCATTGAACTCTTTGAAAGAAGGGCAGGAAAAGAATACAGTTATTGGTGTTATTTTTCGTTATATTTTCTTCTTGTTGATTCTGTTTTGCCCCTTTCCCACCAACACTTGACCATTCCCTGGGCAGTTTTCCTCCCTCTCTGTTGTAAGCAAAAGGCAATTGTTCATCCACACCATATATCTAAAGCATCATGTTGCTCTTTCAAATTCTAGCTTCTCCAACCCAACTGCTAAATTGATTCCTATTCTAGACGCAAGCAGAGAGCTGGTAAACGTAGTCATCTTGCTACATCAAAAAACATATTGGCAGGGTTCCTCCAAACTCAGTCACTTAGGGGTTGCTGGTTGAAAATGTGAGAAGGTGCAGGGGGAAGAGGTGAAGGGAAGCCCCAAATTACAAGCAGAACATTGAGCACAGTCCCTTGCATCCTAGTTTTATTTTGGCTTCTGTAAAATTTGTTTAAATTGCATCATATTTCAGCCTAGCACAATTAAGCCTAGCTCATGAACCATTTGGATGGCTTATTTTCATTCTGTTCCTTAGCCTTGTACAAAGCGTCATACACTGGCTCAGTTAGCACATAACCCTATGCCAAACCATAGCTTAGCACTAATGAGCTAATGTGTAATTTCTTGGCAAAAAGATTGTGGCTGCTTTGCTCGTCTTGCAGATGTGAGCTAAGCCAAGGTTTGGCTTAGCATAACGTCAGTACCCAGGCTTGACATTTGCCTCACTCCAGACAAACCAATGTTTGTTTTCCTTTTCCAGACAAGCTCCTTGTCTGAAGGAAAGAAGGTCAAACCATGGCTCCCATGGAGGAGGGGCAAAGTGGCTGCAGTTGTCTTTCCAGGAAATACATGTTTGCTTGGTTGTGCTAAACCAGTGTTTGACTTAGCATTTTGTCTGAATTGGTTCGCTGTGTTCCAGTGTCATTTCATTCAACTCATACTGTTTCTTTCTGTGATTCAAGGCCTCATTATTTGTCCTTTTGTTCACTTTTTTCTCTTGGTTTCAAAACATTAACCTGCAGTGCTTAGAACCACAACCTTGAGGAATTATTTATATTTTAATGCTGTGTGAGTCACGGAAAAGTATACTCGACTGCATATCCTGGCCATCGTGCCAATTTATCCCACCATCATCAAGAAGTTATCTGGATCATTGATGTTGAAGAGAATATTTGGAGGCTAACTAAAATCTCCATAACTGTTTGAAGTAAGATGCAGCCACATATAAAAAGACTATGCCTAAACCCATCAAAATTACAATGTTGGCATGGCTGTTGTCCCTGAGGGGTACCGTTTCAAAAATCTGGCTCCAGAACAATGGAGATAGAAATTGTACAGTCAGCACTCATGTAATCTTTGTTCCTTAGTTACAGGAAGCTACAGCATTAATTCCCTGCTACTTAAATGATAGATTTTTTACCATAAGCTGAGAAGAAATAATGTATTTTACTAGGGGAGAATAAGGTGCCCCTTCCATTTGCTTAGCAAGAACACAGAGCTTGGAGTTGCCATGTGAAAGCTGTTGGGAGAAAAGATAATTGAGAAATTGTGTGTCGTACTACCATTAAGCATTCTTAGCTGTGCATATTTACGGGGGGCCAAAGTGGTGGGCTGTACTTCTGCAACCCTAGTTTTGTCACTTTCTGACATTTAAGAACTGAACTGTGCAATCTTGATGTTTTATTCACGTAGGTTTCTTTTTTTTTTAAAAAAGTGTTCTTTAGCTATTCTGACAGCAGCATATTTGCACAAAAACATTTTCTGTAGCTAGATTCCCCACACCTTTTGTGAGGTGTGTAGGACAAACTGCTTCTCTCAATTTCACATTCAACTTCAGACTGACAACGCTGCTGACTAATGACTGCCTTATGTAAGCCTTGCTTCTTATACACAAGCAAAATGCACATTTAGAATGGAGTGTGGTCCTTGTTTCATAGGGGAAAAAATACCTTATTGGATTATGCTGTGATGTGTAAGGTGAATTTTATTGACTAATATGACAAAGCAAGGGAGAGAGAAAATGAGGGGGGGAGTCTTTCCTTGTATTTATTTATTTCTTAATTAATACTCCTGTTGATTTATTAAATGTCCCAGGGCCTTTATCAAGGTACAAATAATCATTTGCCTTATGGTATTTAAATGTCTGCTCAAGTGATCAGATAACTTTGTCAGCAAGGAACTTCCTTCCCACCTTCTTGGCCATCCACTGCTGCCTTGCGGCCCCTGGAAGGTCCTGCAGTCCTCAGGCTCAAAAAGGTTCCTTACTCCTGGGATGGTTGTTCATATGACGACTCCATTTCACAGTGATAGAGATATTCTTTGAAAGATTCACTCTTCTGCAGCACACACACATGCATGCACAGATAGCATTGTGGTGACAGTAAAACCCAAGAATACCCCGTATTAGCTAACCAAATATGAGCTAATAAAGGTATGGCCTCATCATTACTTTTAGTTCTTGACAGAAATTGCGGGCAACATGTCACAGACGGTCTAATGCTTCTGAAACGTTGTTATTAAAGTACCTTCTCACCTCTGACCCCCTCAAAACGGTTAGTGCTGCGAGATGTGCCCTTAAAAACTATTTGAATTTGTGGAAGTGACGGGGGCAACTTTCGGAAACATTTGCTGCCAAGTTTCCTCTGCTGCAATCTTAAAATAGACCAGACTGGGAGAAGAGGGGAGGACTCTTACCAATTGCTGCACTCGGTGTCAGGGCTGTTTTTGCTTGATCTGTATCGGCTGGCGAAGTTCTTTGTAAGTAGAAAGGAACTCACCCCACCCGCTTCCTCTTTTCAGTCTATTTTGGGATGGCTGTGAAGTTCAAAGTGTACTTTCTCATCCACAGCAGTGCTTTTGTGTGTGTGTGTGTGTGTGTGTGTGTGTGTGAGAGAGAGAGAGAGAGAGAGAGAGAGATGCTTTCTGGTAAATTGCGTTTTTATCTTTGTAGGAGACAAAAATGAAAAGAGGACTAACCCTACAGTATTTATGTGGGTTTAACATTTTAGTGATAAAAGTGGTTGGTTGGTACAATGGTACCTCGGGTTACATACGCTTCAGGTTACAGACTCCGCTAACCCAGAAATCGTGCTTCAGGTTAAGAACTTTGCTTCAGGATAAGAACAGAAATCGTGCTCCAGCGGTGCGGCGGCAGCTGGAGGCCCCATTAGCTAAAGTGGTGCTTCAGGTTAAGAACAGTTTCAGGTTAAGAACAGACCTCCGGAACGAATTAAGTACTTAACTCGAGTTACCACTGTATTGATTTACCAGGTGATGTTAACTGATTTCTGGTCATTGCCTGGATGGGCGACCACCTGGAAAGCACATGTCTGCCAACCTGGGTTCCAAGACAGAGGGAAGGCAGGAGAGAAATGGAATAAACGAAAGTTAATCCTCTACTTGAAAGATTTCATTTGAGACTTCCACTCGGACCAGGTTTCACAGTGTGAAGAGGGCCACTTTAAGAAAACACGGGAGGCAAAATGTCACCTATGCTTTACCCAGTTCAGGTTGTATGTTACATCAAATCCAGATGGCAACTTCCTGTGCATCCTGTTGTGCTTTGAATCACTGAGCTGTAGGAGGAGAAAGTATCCTGGACAATTCTGCACTCATTCTGTCTCAGTTCATAGCAACCTTGTGGCTTGGAAGAGACCACTACAGACCAAAGCATCCTGTGGATCTAGGCGAGGGATTTTTCCACACAGAGCTTTTTCCGAACAATGCCCAAAGGTGTCCTGCAGCTGCACCAGTTTCACATAAAACCAATGGCCATCAAATGTTTGAATAATTAAGTGATGAGAAATTAAGGTGAAGCAGATGCATGCCTGAACCAGTCCTAACTTGGGTATATCTTCCTTAATACGCCCCACAAATGCACTACAACATTTTAATGAAAGGCAAAAAGCTGAGTTGTTAGAGAGAGCTATTATGACTTTACAGAACTAGTCCAAGACAGTTTGCTGCCCGAGGCAAAAGACAAGTTGGCAGCCCACCTCGATTACTTGCACAGAATCCAAGCGGTCTGGCAGTTAAATCTTATTTCAGTGCTGGTGATGGGACAGTGTCCTCCGCTCTAGCTAAACTGGTCAACAGACTAGCTTAGAGGGGGACCAGGTATGTAACATGCACAGCTCTGTCCTCCAACAGAGCAGAATGGTTGGTGGGTTTAGGAGCAGCAGCCAGATGCTGTTCCTGCCCATCAGCATCTGCTGCCTGAGGCAACTGACTCGCTTTTCCTAATGGCAGGGCCGGCCCTGCGACTGCAAAGGAAAACCATTGAATCACTGACACGCATTCCTGACACGCATTCCTGACACGCATTCTTGAACTTACCAGTCCACAGGACACCCTCTCCCCCACTTTCTTTTTAAGCATGAGGATGCAGTGCAAGCTAAACTATCCTGCCTCTTAGCACTTCCCTTCGCTGCCCTCCATCTTCCAATCTCAGACAAATGTCAGTGTTTGAATGTTTTAAACACAAGGGAATATTTTGCAGCTGTAGCGACTTGGAATCTATCCTGATAGCACATTCATCACATCTGTGTCCTTCTGGTTCTTTTATCTAATCCCTTCCCAAGCAGAGGCACACTGCCTAGAACATCTTATTACTTTCATTACTGTGGCAGCCCTCCAAGCCTCTCTCAGCAGTCGCCCTGAAACAACAGGGGGCTAACATAGTTCAGATTTTCTTTTACAGTATCCTAGCTTGGTTTACCACCTCAAATACATTGCTTGTTTTATCAGTCCTTTCCTCTCTTTCTCTCCCCCCCCCCCTCTTTTGCTAATATCTCGTTTTCTCTTCCCCTTTCCTTTTTGTCTCAGTGCATGCTAAGGAAGTGGAGAAGTGTTAGAAAGCGGGGTGGGGGTGGGGTGGGGAGTCGCCTCAGGAAGAGAGCCAAAAAGCATGCTGATTGGCTTAAACCTGACATTCCCCTGTATATCTTGATTATTTGGGCAATGAAAAGCAGGAGAGGAGCCAAAGAAATCATATTGCACTGAGCCAGTTTGAAATAAAATGTCGCATTTTTGTTGCACAAGCCCTGCTGTTTTTGTTCACTATTCCAAAAAGTGCGTAGGAATAAGATTTAACTTCCTATTAGGCTGCTGTGGGCCTTTTTTGGTTGTTGAAAAGCTATTATTCTGGAACATGGCAGCACCAACAGAAAGAAAACACAATTTGCTTCCTTCTTAGTAGAGAGTGCTTCACTTCAGCCATCCATATTTTTGAATTTGTTTTTGGTTTGGCAATCCGGTTTCCCAACCCACACTACCCTCAAGGAGCCAAATTATTTTAATATTGAGTTTTCTGTTGATGTGACTAGTTTACTTCTGAGATCATCCTTGTCAGACTGCCAGCGAGCATTAAAACCACATTTAACCAGCAGGTTTCCAAAAACCTTAAATTGGAGGGTTAAAAAAAGGGGGGCATCTTGGTTTTTTTAGGACAGAGAAGGAAGAAAGAATCATAAGGACTCGGATGGTGAGGAGGAGGCAGGATGGGGGGAACTGCAGCAGCTGTCCTCTCCTCTGATGCTGTAATCTTCCCTATAAGGAAGCCTGTTTTGAATGCCACGGCTCATTTCTGAAGTGTGAAGTAAGTGGTGCCCCTGAGCATGTACAAAGTACACAAGCCCTCCCTCTAGAATGAACCGCGATCCTGGAAGGGCTTTAGTCCACTACGTTTTAGAAATTAAGCTATTTACATCTGATGCTGAACTCTGGACCGATTCCAAGGGAAGAGAGTACGTATTCAAGGTTAAGGGTTTTGTGTAACCCCCATCCACTCACCCCCTGAGAGATAGGGAACCGGGCCTTGTGGCTGCGCCAGCTGGTTGATGCCTGTGGAGTGTGTGCCGGTCTCTGGGTTTGTGAGCAAGTGTAGGCTGAAAGTGACTGTACCTGAATGAGTAGAACGCTGCAGGATGAAGCAAGGCGTCACACCCACCCTGCCATCAAAAAGGGCTTGCATTGGGATCAGCAAAAAGAGTTTGCAGTCTGTAGCCCTGGCCAATCGTATATTCAGATAAACAGGATAATCCTTATTCATGTGGGGTTGCATGGAATTTGAACTACAAAGGGGCAGGGGCTGGCGGCACAGAGTCAATCCGGATTACAAAGTGTTTCAGATAATCTCAGGATCGGAAAACAGAGGATAATTGTATTTGCGCAAGGTTGTTTTTTTAAAAAAAATTGTTATTTTTTTAAAAAATGCAGAGATAAAGGCGGCAGAGTTTGTATGTCAATTACTAGGTGGGAAGTGGGGGAACGCAGAGGCCAATAACCACTGCATTCATAAAAGAAGGATGCATTTCTAAGAGGGGAATACGTCAGCGGTGATGATCTCAGGCACAGACAGTTCATGCCATGTGATGCCCTGTTCTGAGAGAGGTTATTGTAAGCAGCTGAAGTTGAACAGTCATAAATTCTGGGATGCATCAGTCACTCAGCTGGTGCCAGTTTGAGAGCAGGAACTCTTCTAATTCCAGCGCTTGTCCAGGTGGTGTGGCACAAAGTCGGATTGCACATTTGCAGTCACAACAGCCTGTTGCTGTAATTTACTATGCATTGGAAAATAACCCCTTGCATATAGAAGCTGGGTCATAACATTGGCATGGGAGGGAGGCTCCAGTTGGGTGTTTGCTTTCCTTTTTTTCGTGCACAGCTGGTCCATGCCCATGCCAGAGATGAGGTCCATGATATAGGCTGACCTAGCTGCAATGAGAGGCTTATTCTTCTCGCTCTGCTTTTGTTAATGGAACAAAATGGACCTACAGTTCATATGGAGGCTCGCTCATTCCCAGGTGCCCTCTTACTGAAAGGACAGTCCCTTGAGAGCAGGGGGTGGGCGGGCACAAAAAAATATGTTTGAATGGAAAGAAAAATAATTATGCAGATTTCTTGTTAAACATTTGCTGTTGCCCAAATGGCATATTTTGTGATTCTCCAGGGAAGGGAACAGCAGCAGCAGCAAAACCTTTCAGCGTTTCCCATTCAGTTCCCCTCTCTGGCTAGAACTGTTTCGTGCCTTAAGACTATGAATGCTGAATGTTTTCCCACTGGGTATCATTTTGATTTAGCTGGAAACACTGAAAGTGTACAGATTTCAGAGGTCAGCAAGTGGAACGCTGTTGCGTATTTGCCTTTGACATTTCCACATGGAAATATCGGCAGTTCTGCTTTCTTTTAAGTCTTAAAGTTGCGGTAGATGTGGGAGATTCATTCACACATCATGTATGCAATTTCAAGATACATAGCAACTTAAACTAGCTGCCAGCTTGCAAGGAATTTTGTTTTAGAAGTGTAAGGCTTCCAGATTAGGATGGTTTTCAGCAACTACCAGTCTGACTTTTGCTTTTCCTCTCTTTGATAGATGAGATTTTCCATATGCAAGAAAGCTTTCATAGTGCACACATTTGATTATTTCATTCTGGGAATTATAGAAGCAGTTTATACAAAATATGCATGGCAAAGCAGGCAGACAGATTTGGATATTAAGTTAATAATATCATGTATGTAGGCACATGTGTGGGGAAACAAATAGTGATTGTGAGTATTAGATGAGATAGATTGGAAGATGCATTGGAGAAATTATATTGTATGTGTTAACATTTGCTGTGTTAATTGAATTCATACTTAAGAGCAATCATAATGAGCTCTGCTTATAAATAAATTAACAACACTTAATAATAGTAAGATATTTATCAGTTAAAAGCCCATCTCACAGAGCCACAGATGATATAATCAATTATATAGCATAATACAACAATGCTTAATTTGATATTGACTTCAACATTGTTTGGAGAGGAACTTCTTTTAGCTCAAAAAAGCAAGTTCTTCCTTGCAGTAGTTTTTGGAAATAGTTTTATTTGTCGTCCCCCCCCCCCACTGTAAAACAAAAATAAAACACTATTGTACCATATTTTCCCATCTATAAGACACCCCCATGTATAAGACGTCCCCTATTTTGGGGGACTCAGATTTAAGAAAATGGGGGGAGATGGCCCCGTGTATAAGACGCTGCCTAATTTTTGACATTATTTTTAGGGAAAAAACCTAGTCTTATACACGGGAAAATATGGTAATTTGAATCTCTTCCCTCCCCAGTAATCTAAAATGTGCTCTTTGGTCAGTGGAAACAGAATTATTTCTTGATATCTTAAGAAAAAGACCTGAAAACAGAGGTTTCAAAGATGCTCTTCAGTTAATAATAATTTATAATAATAATAACTTATTACCGGTATTTATACCCCGCCCATCTGGCTGGGTTCCCCCAGCTAGTTAAGCAAATAGGCCCACAATCTTTCTTGTAAGGGAAGGCTTCTGTTTTTAACAGACACAGTGTTTCATTTATCATATGTATGCAGAATAACTTCCCCTCTTAGTCATATTGATGCATGCGATGCGTGCCAAAATACTGTGTGACTGAGGGGCAGTGCAGCCGCTGTCTGTTCCAGTGGCTTTCTGGTTTGGCCTTTTCCTACTGAAAGTTGCGGTGTAAAGGGTCAAGTTCCCAGACCTGCTACTGTTGTCTTAGACAGTAGAGATGCATCTCAGTGAGATGAGAGTTGGGTTAATGCATGCCCATCAACATCTGCTCTCCTCTGCACTGCACTAAGTGCTGTGCAATAAATGGTTGAATACCAGTTACTGGTATTGAAATAACATTGTGATAAGTGTTTCAACAATGTAGAGATTTAACAGCTTCCCAGTGGGTAGCTCAGCTGAGCCATACTTTACAGATACTTTGCTGAACATTTGCAGGCACGGAGTCTCCAGCTTTGTTTGCTCTCTCCTCACACAAACCAGCAAACCCTTTCAGCTTCATTGGTATCTTTCCACTTAAGGTAAAGGTACCCCTGGCCATTAGGTCCAGTTGCGGACGACTCTGGGGTTGTGCGCTCATCTCACTCTATAGGCCGAGGGAGCCGGTGTTTGTCTGCAGACAGCTTCCGGGTCATGTGGCCAGCATGACAAAGCAGCTTCTGGCGAACCAGAGCAGTAAACACCGTTTACCTTCCCGCCGGAGCGGTACCTATTTATCTACTTACACTTTGACGTGCTTTCGAACTGCTAGGTGGGCAGGAGCTGGGACCGAGCAACGGGAGCTCACCCCGTCGTAGGGATTCGAACCACCAACCTTCTGATCAGCAAGCCCTAGGCTCTGTGGTTTAGACCAGAGCACCACCCACGTTCCACCATCTTTCCATTTAGAGCTCAGCTAATTTTGCAGAGCCTTCTAACAATCCAGAAGGAACCCCCCCCCCCATGGCTATATAATCAAAGATCTCACCCCCACCAGTGAAAAAAAGAGGGGGAAGAGTTTTTATTTTTATTTTCTGGTGGTGGCTATGTTATTGGTTTCCCTTAAATAGCTTTCCACCATATTAAAAAGGAAGGGTTTCTTATTATTATTTAAAGGAGACTGTCTTTTTGTTTGCTTTGTGTGCTGTTTATGAGAAAGGACTATATTGAATCTTATTATCTCCTGGTGCACCTTGTCCCAGGATATAGCAGGACTACTGGTTCTGGAATAGCAACAATGCCACCACACCCCAGCTAAACATAGGAGCCACAGAAAGTACTTGCATTGCTACTTTCCATTTGGCATGGGTCTCATATAGTAGTTGGTGGTCATGCTGCCAATGTCCACCCTAGATCTGGGCCAAGAACTGTTGTTTTGACACTGAATAATTCATACTTGCACAGGTCTGCTTCTAGTGGCTTTTAAATATAGAATACATAATGGCTCCTAATTGAAAGCTGTCTCAAAATATTAATAGTTTTATGGTACCGTTAACTACTGTGAGTTATTGGGAATGACAAGCTACAAATCAAAATAACACCTGCATGTGCTTCCTAATTTGTTAAGCAAGTTCAGAGTTGCACAACTTCGCTGATTTAATTTGCCCAGAAATGTTAGCTAGATGAGTTGCTGCTGCTTAGGTGGATTTTATTAGGTGTGGTCTTATTTCCAAGGCTTATGACTTCCATATCAAGACCATCTTGGTAGCTGTGTTGATTCAACAGAACAAGACTTGGTAGCTATGCTGATTAAATAGAACAAGAGTGTTGATAAGGCTGCAATCCTGGGCTGTTCTTGAAGTACCGTATTTTTTGCACCATAACACTCATTTTTTCCTCCTAGTAAGTAAGGGGAAATGTCTGTGCGTGTTATGGAGCGAATGCCTATGGATGGCGGGAGGATCTGCTGCAGTCGTGAGCAGAGGATCCATGGTTCCCCTTCCTTTCCTCCTCCGTGGCTTGCTTTGAAACAGACGGCGGGAGAAGAGCCGCTGAATGGGGAGGAGAGAGGGACAGAGAGCCTGCTTGCTTTAAAGGAGCAAAGCGGGAGAGGAGAGGAGCCTTCTCCTCTTATACCCCTCTTCTGCATTATTAACAGCATCCTTCTCCACCCACCCCACGCGTGTTCCTTGTCCCTTGAGTGCTTTTCCTTCCCTCCCCAATTAAAACGTGGTTACAAAGCACGGATCTACATGGATCCTCAGGTTTTTTGCAGTGGGTCACCCAAAATTCACCATCAGATCACATAGCATGTCCATGACTACAGCTTGCACCAAAAAAATCACACACCCACTGTTGCCTGGGGCCGCAGTGGTGCAAAAACGTGGTTACAAAGCATGGATCCACATGGATCCTCAGGATTTTTGCATTGGGCTACCCCAAACTCACCGTCAGATCACATGTTTGTGGCCACAGCATGAACCACAAAAATCATACATCCGCTGTTTCGTTTAGAATATTTTTTTTCTTGTTTTCCTCCTCTAAAAACTATGTGCGTGTTATGGTCGGGTGCGTGTTATAGAGCGAAAAATACGGGTAAGTCCCATTCAGGCAAAGTTCTGAGTACAAATTATACTGTTAGACCAGTATTTTATGAGTCATAAAATTGGCACAGACAGGTGTTTGACATTTGTGTTTAATTTGTAGTGTGTGCATTGAGTGGCCTATAGTTTGTTTGTTTATTAGTCATTTTCATATCCTGTTCTTCCTCACAAAAGGGAGCATAGGCAGCAAATAACAACAACAAAAAGAATTTTCATATATAAAGTGGATTATTTATGGCTAGATAGCTAACTAACAGAGGACCTTAGGAAGCATCTGTTTCTTATTGGCAAACAGTTTGAGGTCTTTGCTCTGAACATGAAGAAACTCAGCTTAAAAACCCCCTTGAAATAGTAGCTTGTTCCCATCAATTCCTATTTTTTAAAATATTGTTTGAAACAATATAAACATGCTGTTTACCAATAACAATTCATCATAAGGAAAAACCCATGCGCAAAATACTCCTTACCTTTGTCTTTGTGAAGAACTGAAGGGCATTTATATTAATACAGCACTAGCCTTCATAATCTGTCTCTCCATTTGTCTGTTTCTCAGACATATATCACCTTGGTATCTCCAGTAAGTACTGATTTATTTAAAACTCATAAATCAGATTATTATCGATTTCCTTTTTGGTGGTTTACTTTTGTTACCCACAGTACATCATGTATTCATGATACTAGAGAAAAGATGAACTTGTAGATAAGTCACACAGCTGTAAATCTGCAAACTTGGTTCCCTCAGGAATGTGGTCATGGGAAAATCACTTACGCTTTCTCTGCCATAGTTTCACCGTCCTATTCCATCGACTCCCCTCTCACCCTGCCTCTATGATATTTATAGAGAGGGGTGGGTGAGGACAGAGGGGAGAATATTTGGATCATGTATTAATTAGGATTCTTGCATATCAAGAGTGCTATGTAGAGGGGGCATATAATTCTGAGCTAATCACAATTACCTGCCTAATTCTTATTCAGTGTTCTCCCTTTAATGCTGCTTTTAAAAAACATTATTAATGAAGCTGTGCGCTTAAGAAGAATGGTTGCAAAACATTTTTATTATTTCGTATAAAATTTATGCTTCCTTCATTTTTACTCACCCTCCTCCCCAAATAAATGAATAAACAAATGAATAGTAGGCAATAGCTGTTACATGTGATCTACAGTTTCTGTCAGGCTTTGGTAGTAAGCCACTGTCTGTGTTTACCACTGACACTCCTTCGGTCAAGGAAGGGGCAGCTGAAGGTGTAGCCTTGTTTCTCTGCTCTGGAAGCACCCGGAAGTTGCGAGAAGTAACTCTGAAATTCAACAAAACTGTAGGGACCCCCTCCAACCAGTCTCCTGCCTCAGGGCTCCCTCACACTCCAGTACAGAGGAAGAGATGAGCCTTGTCCATACCAACTTCCACGCTGGGGCTGCAAGTGCCACAGATGTGCTCATCAGAATACTGGTGACCATTTTGCTAGCCCTCTGTCGGGGATGTCCTAAGACACTTGGCTATTCTCAGAGGTTTTTAGGTCCTACAGTGGATGCTGTGCTGTAATTCACAAAATCGCATACAACCTATGGCTGTGATAAACAAAATATCAAGTCAGAATAGTATGGCAATGGATCAAAGCACATAATCTTCAAGGTGGAGCAATGGGATATTTCAATCATTTGTAGTAAAAAGAAAAGAAAAATAGGGCTTGGCCTATGTTTTCTAAGTTGTGTTGCTTGTATGCATCTACATATTATTCATCAGTGGAATTGAGGAAAACAATTAGCACAGACTTCGTACCTTGTTTTAGTCCTTTGCTATATATTGCTTTTATCATTAGCTACAGTCTTGTCGGCTTTTTATACCGATATCATTGTGCTTTTTCTTTCTCACAATCTGTCAGGTCTTTTCCCTGGGTTTCCCCTACACCAAAAGTGATAGCTTAAAGTCACCCAAATATGATACATTTGGACCACATAAGAAAGATTGCCTGTGCTCTCTGCTTATCTTTGGCCTCTTTCCCTTTCATCTCTTCCTCCTCCTCCAAGTTGCGTCACTTTAAATGAGATTAAAGCTATTTGCATTTTAGGTGTTCAGAGCATTAGCTGCTGGTCTGTCTGAGCTGCTCACCTCCTGTAAAGGTTGGAGAGTTCAAGAATGTCTTGCCTTGCACAATTGACGTCTAGACATGTCTGGAGTAGGCTTTAATTTTTCAGGGTTTGTCTGAGATTTCCTGTCAATAAGAGAGTGATGGCGAGGGAAAGTGACAGGAGAAAAGAACGAGGATGCAATAAACCAATCCTTTGTGTAATATGTGGCTGAGGATATGTGTGTGCATATATACTTTATATTACAGTATGATGTTAAGTAAGAATGTTTTCCTAGGGGCTGTAGCCCTGCTCGGTTTGCTCACCAACCCCTGGCAGTTTCCCCATATTAATCCCCTTTGGCAGCGTGCCATGGCACCCTGGGGTGCCTTGAATGATGTTTGGGGGTGCCATGGGCAACATTGGCTTCTGTGCCTCTCTCCTTCCCTCCCTCCTCTGATGCCCTCTTGTGTCTCTACCTCCCAAAGCCTTGCACACCTGTTTGTTCCAGCAGCCCTAGCTACAAGCTCCCCAGGCGAACGATGCCTCTGGGGCTGGCCAGGAGATGGTTCACAGGCCCCTGTGGGGCAGTGTGAGGAGGCACCTCTCTTTGGGGTAGGGGGCAGTACAGAGACCAGGGGCTAGTTCCTGGGATTATCTCTTTTAAAAAATTGAACAGGAACACAGTCTGAGACAGTACTGTCATATGTATGCATTGTTCAATTTATATCTATTTTATTTTAAAGAATTCCATGGATACCAAATGTTAGATCAGGCACTGCTGTAAGTTATGCGGCCAGATGGAATGACTAAGAAAACCTGGTTCCAATAAATCCTAATGTTCAAAATCAGCCTGTCGATGTCATAAGATTGGATTGAATATAATGCAGTTTAAAAACATAATAAATGCATGGATGTTTTTTTCTTCCTATTTCTAATGACTGGATACCACATTGCCCTTACATGTTCAAATGCTGTTATGTTGTCATACTCTACCCCAGCCCCACCTACTCAGAGCAGACTGCCCTATTTTCACACTGTCAAGTGTGGTGGTGCAATTTTTAAAAATCTTTTTATATAAATCTTATGGCAGACCTGTAATCTGGCATTCTTTGCTCGTTATATGCAAGCACATAGAAAAATAGGTTCATTTTGGAATTGGGATAGACTTTTAATTAAGCTCTGTTTTTATTTATGTTCTGATACAAATGTATAACTCTATATCTGTAACCAGTGACATCCATAAAAAGTTGTCCGTAGAAACAATAAAGAAGTGTTTCTACAAGTACAGTGAGACAGTGAAGTACGTTCAGTGGCTTCTTCTGGCTAGTTCACAGTCTACAAATTACAGGTAAATCCGGAAGGGATAATAGGATATCATCTTGTTGCATTCATCTCACTTTTCCATATAATGAGAAGTTCCAGGGGGTGCAGCACTTAGGTTTGGTTTCCTTTGGAAGGATGTCTCCAGATGCTAGTCTTGGCCAGTGTTGGGGCAGAGCCGCACTCCCTATGGTGGAGTCACTGCAGCTTTCATGGAAGGTGCAAGGTAAGGGCTGTGAATCTGGTCCACTTGTGCATACACTCAACCTGAGCACTGTCCAGGTAAGTTGCAACAGCACTCCTGTTGGGTGGGGAGTGCATCTCTGTAGCTCTGCCCTACCACACCAACTACTACTTCTAGAGGCTTATGAGGTTTTTTAAAAAATATTGGAGCTCTTTTGCAGAGATATACAGCTGGGCATAGGTAGAAGCTTAAACTCTCTAACAGACAGCCGACTCCACAGCCTCACATCAGATTTCCTGCTAGCTTCCAGAGCCCAAATTCACCTGTTAGTCTGTGCTAGTCCGCCTTGAAAACTACAGTCTATTGTTCTTTTCACAGACAGGGCACATAGTCTGAAAGCTCATCACATTCAGTTGTGGGGAGGAAGGTCTGCTTCTCCCCGCTTTCAGTTCTCTCTAAGCCATCCAGAAGTCTTAAAGAAGATTGACTAGCAATTTGTTCCAACAGAGATGCATCACCTGTAGTTTTCCCAACAAAAGATAATGGCCGTAAAACATCACTATTTCAATTGGCTTTCCCAGAAGAATGAGTTGACTTGTGGAAAGTATTGGATTTCTCTTTGAAGAACTGTGTTTCTCTGTGTTTATTCGTTGTGTTTTTGCTTTTGTTTTTGTAAAATCACCCAGCATTTTATGTAAATATTCCAAGCTCAGTTTGTAGATCATGACACTCTTAATCTCATGGTTGTGGGTTCGAGTCTCGCATTGGGCAAAAAGGTACCTGTGTTGCAGGAGGTTAGGCTAAATGATCCTCAAGGTCCCTTCCAACTCTGTAATTCTGTGAAATAAAAAATAGATTAATAATTTCTTCTTCAGCATCCCTGGCTTATTGAACTACTCCTGCTCAAACTCCCAATCTCACGGTACTACCTTCCGAGAAGACTGACATTCTCATCAACCTGAATTGTCCGAGTGAGTTTCCAAGCCAGCGTTGAAAATAATCTATTGGCAAATAGAAGAGCAAATGAAAACAGGTCTCCAAGTGAGAAATACTGAGACTGTAGTGCTTCATGACATCACTTCATGCAGTGTGGGAGCTGCTGATTATACCAGAAGTAGATGTGACTAACTCAGAATTAGAATTTTATTTTAGATCTTTCTTAGTTAAGGGATGATTGAGTGGGGTGGAAGCGCTTCTTCAGTCAGTGGGTTGTAGGTGGTTACCATCATAAGTTTCAGGACGGTCTTCAGGCAGACAGGCTTTTATGGTATTTAGTGCTGTCACAGTTAAGTGTGTTCAAGCGATTAAGTTTAGGATTCAGGGGAAGTGATTCATAAGTTTTAAAAAATGACCGTAACAACAGTTTTTATACTCACTACTGTTAATATTGTGGTTTAGAATAAATGTCCCAATCTGCAGATATTTGGAAGAGGTGTGTGTGAATTTTCATTGTACTCCCATTATTAGGTAATGCAAAGGAAAACTGTCATCTCTCTATTCAGGGCTTATTTACATTTTATTTTATTATTTTTTCTAATATCCATTTTAACTAGTTTATGTAAAGGGCTACAGAGTACTTTCTAAATTAAGAAATATTCGTAAGAACTATTCTTGCCGTAACAAATAAAACTATTTATAAAATAGTTTAAAATAAATGCAACCAGTTAAGACTCTTTCTTAACCAAATGCTTGAGCAGGTGCCAAACTGGATTAATTAAGAGTAGATTATAGAAACAGAATGAAAGAAAATGCATTAATTTGCTATTTGTGGGAAATCGTCCGCTTATGTGGTCTTTAATACAGAATACATTTTAAAATTTGAATGGACGGAATTAAATGAAATAGCTGATCAGAATCCTTATCACTATTTTGCTTCTAGGACTGGAGGAATGGTGAGACAGGTGCTTAAGACAATTATGATTTGAAATATATGTAAAATTAAACAAAAAAGGGGGAGAGAAGACAAGCATTTTGCTTGTTGTTTACAGAAGCAAATTTTGTTGGGGAAAATGAGTGCCAAGAAGTATTGCTTTCCTTTTTATTGGTAGTTGAGAAGACTGCATTTAAGGCAAGCGATTTCATTTTGTTTTATTTCTTAAGTCTTTACCTATGCTGAAATTGGGCTTGCACAATACAACGTATGATTTGTATTTACAAATAGACAATGATTTGCATTTACAAATAGACTTTTGTGATATTAAAAAGAAAGGCAAAACCAGAGTTTTGCTGTCGAGGGGCCTGTTCTCAGAGCTGTGTATCTTTTGCAGTTGCACTCAGAATCTTGATAGTCTCTGCTTCTCTTTAAGCTCTCCACTGAACCACCCACATTTCTGGCCTGCTAAGATAATTTAAAAATGTGCAATGAGCTGAACGGGCCTTCTCTGCAGTGGCACCATGAACTCAGCTACATAAGTAAAGAATAAGCATTTTAAATGTGTTATATCACTGTGACACCAGATGGTGCTGTGGAGTTCTGTTTTTCAGCAATGTGATTTCCCATTATGAGGTTTACAACGTGTTTTCCTGAAAAGTTATTTTGATGTGTCTAGATCCAAATCCCTGTCTATGGAATTCTCTCCCCTTGGAGTTCTGCTTGGAACCAACACTTTTTTCATACTGGTTTGTCCTGGCTTTTTCATTGTTTTATAGATGTAGAATAACTTGGTAGGTAGGCTGCTCTGTGATTTTAGTTGCTTTTGTTATGAAATGTTTACTATTTATGGAATTTTATGGAATCTGTATTTTATACCCCAGCCTAGAATTCATGTAGATGAAAAGTGAATCATAAATAAATGTTTAAATTGCATCACATATTCAGACAATATTATTAGGCACAGAACTTTGGTTTCTTGACAGACAATTTCACTTTTCTGAGCTTGTGTGAAACAGCCAGCTAGTATGAGCCTGAATTTGACTTTCATGCTGAGCTTCTTGGAAATGGAGCATTAATTCCAGATTGGTTACACTGTGAAGCTTGGGCTGTGCAAGCCATTTGCCGTCTTTCTAGATACAAATAGCACTCATTTCTAGTGAGTGTGGTCTTGGAGGCTACTCTAGAAATATGAAATGGAGGCTGGAGTAATTTCTCTGTGTTTTGCCTCTAGCAGCTTTAAACAACATTGTAAATGCACATTTTTAATGACTGAAATATAGCATTAGCAGAGAGGCATTCTGCTCCAGTTCTTTCATTAGGGAATGGAATGCTTGGAAACTGCTCTCAGGGAGACGTTTCTGTGGTTGACATCATGTCCCCTACCAAATAAATAGCATAAAGCCGATTTCTTTGTCCAAACTGTTGTGGCGAAAAAAGTACACACTCAAATGAAAGGCCATGCCATGTATAGCCACTTTGAGGTTTGCTTTGAGGTTTTGTTTTCTGAAAGTAAGCAGTATATACATTTTATGAAATAAATAAATAAATAATATGCAACATTTATATGTTGCCCTTCTTAAAATGTCTGTCAGAGGTGTGCATGGAAGCTTTTGCTTTAGATGACAAATATCTTGGGCCTAGATTTGGATATATGAAATGTTGCTACCCTGTTACAGTTTAAATTTCATTTTGAGCACAAACTGTGGGCAGTACTATACTAGTTTCCCATATTTTAACAAACACTTAAATTGGAATTCGAATAACAGTAGAGAACTATTTTGGCAACCCACCTTCCTCCTAGGCAGGAATATGAATTGATGCAGGTCCCTAGATAACACTTGTTGTTGTTGTTTAGTCGTTTAGTCGTGTCCGACTCTTCGTGACCCCATGGACCAGAGAACGCCAGGCACCTCTGTCCTCCACTGCCTCCCGCAGTTTGGTCAAACTCATGCTGGTAACCTTGAAAACACTATCCAACCATCTCGTCCTCTGCCGTCCCCTTCTCCTTGTGCCCTCCATCTTTCCCAACATCAGGGTCTTCTCCAGGGAGTCTTCTCTTCTCATGAGGTGGCCAAAGTACTGGAGCCTCAGCTTCACAATCTGTCCTTCCAGTGAGCACTCAGGGTTGATTTCCTTCAGTATGGAGAGGTTTGATCTTCTTGCAGTCCATGGGACTCTCAAGAGTCTCCTCCAGCACCATAATTCAAAAAGATAACACTACCATTGCTTTAGTTTAGCTGAAAATGCACTTCTTCTGCATCATGTTCCCCATTTTTATCTGCGAGTTTCCACAGATACCATTTTGCAGTAATACACCGGTGATCCAGCTATGATGTCTACCATACCAGATGCCTATGAGAAGCCCACAAGCAGGACATGAACCCTTGATTAGCAGTGGCTACATGCACCAGGGGATACGGAACTAGTGATTCTCCAGGTGTTGGACTACAACTCTCATCATCGCAACACTCAGCCATGCTGTCTGGGGCTGATGGAAGTTGGAGTCCAAACATTTACAGTCAGAGCTTTTTTTCCGGGGGAAATCACACGAACTCAGTTCCGGCACCTCTCTGGTGGGCTCCATTGCCTTCCTAAGAGAACGAGGAAGGTGTTCATGGTGAGTTCCAGCACCTCTTTATCTAGAAAAATACCCCTCAGTTACAGTCATATTACTGTGCCTTTAGTAGAGTGTTTCTCCTTTGAAAGCACGTACCAGACAACCCGTGCCACTTGCCTGTTTATTTCAGACCAAAGTCTGCAGCAGATGAAATTGGCTGCTGATGTTCATTTATTCACCAGAGAGTTTGGGTTGTCCACCACAGTTTGCATTCTAGTCATCGGAGGATGTCTGAGGGCTGTGGCACTTTTTGTCTCCCAATATAATTTACCACTGACAATGCTTCTTAATTGTTCTTATTGCAGAAACATTTTCCCCCAATATCTAATCATGCAAGCTCTTCTAATTCATTAGGAGCTTTAGAAATAGGGAAGAAATCCCAATACATAACCGAAATAGAAAGCTTTCACATGAGCATCAGGAATCATGAAGGCTATACAGTGGTGCCTCGCAAGACGAAAATAACTCGTTCCGTGAGTCTTTTCATCTTGTGATGTTTTTTGTCTTGCGAAGCATGGTCCGTCGCAACTGCGCCTCTTCAAGCGGCTTTAGGAAAAAAGCGAACAAACTCGCAAGACATTTTCGTCTTGCGAAGCAAGCCCATAGGGAAATTTGTCTTGCAAAGCGATGCAAAAACCGAAAAACCCTTTCGTCTTGCGGGTTTTTCGTTTTGCGAGGCATTCGTCTTGCGGGGCACCACTGTATGGGAAAAGCTTGCCTATATTGAGCTCAGTCTATGCCAAACAAGTTATGCGCCCCCATTGCCATGTGCAGGCCCTGGTTTCAGCATGTTTTGAGAAACACTGATTTCTGTTGCATCCCAGACACAAGCTGAACGTGTGGTGATGGGTATATGCAACTGCCTTGATTTAGTTCACGAGTGCACACACAGTGAGAAACTTTTCAAACAGTTTTTTTCATAACCACTGCTCAAGTGTTGGCTGTGTGGACAAACTGTTTAACCCAACATCCTCATTTGTTATACTAGTGTGGGCTCTAGTCCGTCTCAGAACTGGCTGTGCTAACATGACTTCTTTAAAGGCTATTGAACTTGTATAAATGAAGATTGGGTGAATGCCTGCATTCTTGTACATTTAAGAGAGCTCAGAGTAGGCCAAGAACCTTCTGTAGAGCTGCTCTTCTGCTGCACTCGAGGCTCTTTGGGGATTTAGGAGGTTCATTATGCAATGAAATGGGAGGGTTCTTCCATTTTTCAGAGCCAAGCAAAACACTGAAAGGATTTTGTTTTGTATTTTGTTCCATGATCTAATTGGTTCGTGCCATTGCCTGCAGGGAAGAAATAAGCAGTGCAGTTAATTATTTCATACTAATATATAGTCTGTCTATTAATTGATGCAAGGGAAGAAAGGGCAAAGTTGTATGGAAATATGAGTTTGGCCTAAAGGAAAAAGTGTTATGATATTAAAAAGTAAATAAGGCCCTGATACAGCATGTATCCCGGGGAGCTGAAAACTATAGCCTTTGGTTTCTTTGACTTTGTGATCTATTAATGTGTGAATGTTATGGCGTATGAGGAGTGGAAGAAGACTGCTACCCTTTCAATATGGCCCAAAAAAGAGAAAAGGCAAGGGTTAATGTGTGTAATGAACGATTCCTGAATTCTGTTAACTGACTCCCTGCTGAAAAATCAGCATGCAGATAAATCAGTAATTGAGGCAACAGTTACGGGCTTTTTGCCCTGTGATGAAGGACATACACCCAGATTTCTTGACATTTGCAAGTCCTTGGGGTCCTGCGTTGTACCATGCCTTAGTACAGTGTGACCCAGGCAGCAAGCTGACTTCACTATTTGGAATAGGGTGTTCTTGGGCCTGATCACACAAAATATCTTGCTCAACATGTAAGCTGTCCCTGGATCCACATTTCTACATATATTGTATGAATCTGAGATCTGCAGTTAAAGATGAGAAAGTGACTGCCTCATGGACCATGGGAATTTCATGGTAGCTGTTTTCATGATTGTCCTGTTCACATCATGGGAATGCATGTCCAAATACTTCTCTTTTTTTCTTATATTTATTTATAATTTTAGATTATAACACAAAAGAAAACATTTCACAAGTTATTCAACAATAATTGTAACATTTTAAAATTCGACTTCCCCTTCTTTCTGCGTTATTTTCATATTTCCCTGCATATCCAAAATTATTTTGTCACATTCTTTTTATTCTGTGTGTGTGTGTGTGTGTGTGTAAGTTTTTACAGGAGTCCTGCTAATGTCTTGATCTGTTTGTAAATATTCAAGAAACCATTTCCATTCCTTGATAAAGAGCTTGTGGTCTTGATTTCTAATTCTGCCAGTAAGTTTTGCCATTTATGCATATTCCATTAATTTCTGCAACCATTCTTCTTTCTTTGGAACTTCTTCTTTCCAACATGCCCAAACACTCTCAGGACTGCTGACTAATACAGCAAAACACATTTTTGAACCAGATTTGTATCTGCAGAGGCTTGTACTAAATGAATGAAGTGGATCTGCTGAAAGTGATTTGGCTACTTCTTTTTTCATTGTTAAGTCCTGACAGTATGGCTACCGAATTTTTCACTCCATAAGAAACACTTTTTTCCTCCTAAAAAGTAAGGGGAAATGTTTGTGCGTCTTATGGAGCGAATGTGTGGTCCCGGCAGTGGCGGAGCTGGGGACTTTGGTTCCCGGAACAGTGGGGGCGTGGGATACCGCCCGTGCAAGCGTCCCCTGCCCGCGCGAGGGGGTGGGGAAAGAGGGCTTTAGAACACTCTTTAGAGTTCCCTCCTGTCTGAGGGGCTCTGTGACTTGCATGAGAGCAGCCAGGAGCCAGCACGGAAGGGGATCTTTCTCAGAATATTTTTTTCTTGCTTTCCTCCTCTAAAAACTAGGTGCATCTTATGGTCATGTGTGTCTTATGGAGCAAAAAATTCGGTGTGTGTGTGTGTGTGTGTGTGTGTGTGTGTACCTATACCTGTACCTTTATCTATCTATTCCAAGCTATATATTTATATGCAAGCAGCTTCATTTAATTTTTCCCTCAAAAATTACACGGAACAGCATTCCCTTTAATGCCTTGATTTCTCTTGCTTTTCAGGCACTCTTTCAGTTTTAGAGAGTCACCTCTTTTTAGCCACCTTTAATTTCTGGCTGCTGCCTTTCGTACTAAATGGCAGGAGTGTGTGAGTGCAATAGCTTTGCAGTAAAAAGAGCCTCATATATATATTTCTCTCCTGGTTTGTTGTATGGCTTGTAACTTTTTGTTCCGATCCCTAGAAAGCTTTTTACCTGAAATGAAGTGATTAATTTAACTTTTTCCTGCTTCAAAATGAAATGAATGCCTGCTGCGAACTTTTCCTTGTCTAGGGCATTTTGAGCTTTTATGCTGAGCTTGACAGCACTGAAGATTTCCTGCCCACATAGGTTATTAGGTGCTGCTTATCCTTTGGTTCCACTGCCTGGTGAAATATTAGATAACGGGAAAAGAGCTTATCTTAACATACGTCTGAACTGACAAATATGGCAGCTTTTCAGCAAAAAGGCTAATGCACATGAAGTCCTCTTCCTGGCTTAGAATAAGAATGAGCTTGGTACTTGTCTTGTCCCATTGACAATGGTCAAATGCATACAATGTGATTTCCATAGCATCCAGACAGCCTGAGCACCTAATATCTACCTGTCTAGCCAGTGCATCAGCTTTCCTGGAGTTTGTCATTGAGACTAATTTCCAATGCATCGCAAACACGCCTTTTACCAGCTTGCTTTATCCCAGAGCATACAATGTAAGCTGCATAAATTTGTTTACCTTCAGTGACAAATAACTGTCAGTCACCTTTTGTTTTGTCTTTTAAATAAGATAGCCCTCTAAAATGCTTTTTAGGATTACATTTTCATTGCTTCCGACAGAGGAGAAGGAAATGCTGACAAGATAGGGTTATATGTTCCTGACTGAACAGTACGGATGGGTTTGTGTCCCTTTTTTTTTTTGCTTTACCTTTTTTTTTTTGCCTTCCCTGATAATAATTAGGAAGGCTGTATTTTCGTATTGGACAATGTTCGCTCAGTAACACGGCTCACATTCAGCAGCTACTGGGGCTGCTCCTTTTTAAATTTGTAAGTTTAAACAGATGAAAGGCAGGGCAAAATGGATGCTAAGCACGGGAGACTTAGGGTGGAAAAGAAACTGTTTCTACACAGGTGGGAGCTGCCCACACATTACAGAACAGAGAGGTGTCACCCATTTCCACACTGTGCTAGCTACTGTAGTCAAATAGGTTTTAATCCAGGGGTGACCTGTTGAAATGAATGGACCTAACTTAGTCATGCTCATTAATTTCAGTGCGTCTGCTCTGAGTAAAACATACCTGAATGCCACCCATATTTTCTGTAACATTTGAAGGGGAGACATATGAATGAAAACATCCTAGAAACATACTCCTTGGTGCCCGAGTATCCCCTGCAGCCATTATAGGAAAAGACATGAGTGATTCTACAAGAATATGTAAGAGTATATATTAAGAGCTGTTCGACATTGGAATGGTCTGCCTCAGGAGGCTGTAGACTCTCCTTCCTTGGAGGTCTTTGAGCAGAGTTTGGATGGCCATCTGTCATGGATGTTTTAGCTGAGATTCCTGCATTGCAGGGGGTTAGACTAGATGACCCTCGGGATCCCTTCCAACTCTAAAGTTCTATGATTCTATTTGGACCTTCCACATTCCCATTAATTTCACAGATAGCTTAGCAACCGGTCAGTGCTGCTTATCCCACGTATAATATTTTATTTATTTATTTACTTATTTATAGCATTTATTTTTTAAAAAATCCCCGTCTGCCTAGTTTTTCAGTTAGAATGATCCTTCCAGTGGCTCCCAAGACCAGTCCCTGCCCTCTGGCTTGCCATCTAAAAGACATGATGCATAAGGATAAAGGGGCGTGCAAAGATGTGTGGGGGAGAAAAAGCAAATTCAGGTATGAAATCTTAACAGTTACAATTCTTATAACAATCATTTGGGATGGAAACTGTTCAGGTATCCTGGCAGAATGGCTGCTGCTTGGTGACAGTTGAGGGAGGGCCAGAGGCGGCTGGTCTGCCAGCAGATACAGATGACAAAGAAATAACCATGTACTGACACCTCCTTGCCCCAATCATTTCTATAGCATAGCATTGTTTACTCCAGGGAAGAGGATCTGTGGCCTTCCAGATCTTCCTGGACTAAAGCTCCCATCTGTCCTGACCATTTGCTATGCTGGTGGGAGTTGCGAATCCAACCAGGAGGACCAGGGCTGTTGGGCGTTGGAGTCCAGCAACATCTCAAGGAGCACAAGAGAACCTGCTCTGCACTGTCTGGCAGCAGCCCTCCAGCATTTCAAACAGGAATCTTTCTTGGTCTCATTGGAAGAAATCAAAGATTGAACCTAGGACCTTTTTGTATGCAAGATCTGTGATCCACCAGCTGCAGCTACAGCTTCTCACCAAATCACATGGTGATCATGGGTGGGAGCTGTTGTTTGAGGTGCACAAAGCAAGTCCCCCTTGAGTGTACAGAACCAGCTCTTTGGATTCCAAGCCAAGGTTTCCTTGGGTTCTTAGAGTGTTGTGAAAATAACCAACTATTCAATTCAAACAGAACACCATTATTTACATGCCTAATAGCATCATTTTTATCTTAGCAGAGCCTCAACATGAAAGTGATTGGATGCTTTACAGATGCCTGGATATAGAGCGTAATTTGTGACAAATTGCACCCATCTCTGCTTCATTCTGCCTCTGACATTAGCAGTGTAATTCTTGGGAGGTGTTTGAAATATTGGAAGAAAAGGGAGATGGATTACTGCCTACTTCACATCGTATCACTCATGCAGTGGGAAATGAGAGAGAAGGAGAATAGATGTGCCTACACTCCAGCAGTGATACAAAGCTTGAACAGAAATTAGACCTCTGTTAAGTTTCTCAACCCAAGAAAATACAACAGTGTGCGGGTATATAGTTCTCTGACTGACATGCTTCCTTGTTTGGAAGTATGACTCCTTGAATAATTTTATTTTCAGCGTATTTCTCTGCTTTTCTTTGGACCTCATCAGCGAGGTTAAGAGTGGGGTCCTATCGTCTGGGCAGCCCAGGACCTCCACACGCACTGCCCAGGTTTGTGTCCTGGGGAGGTCCCTTCAGTGCTGCTAACACAGCAGTTTGACTTCACCCCTGGAGGCACACTCCATTTTCTCTCAAGCCAATAACAGACCTACTGAAACTAATGGGCCTAACTTAGTCTATATTCATTAATTTCAGTGGAACTACTCTGACTAAATACTTAGGTAGTTGAATACTACCCAAGGCATCCCCCAAAGATCAAGAGTGCAGGAAGTTGCCTTATAGTGATTCAAATCATTGGTGCATCTAGCTCAACATTGTCTACACTGACCGGAGGCCACTCTCAAGGATTTCAGAAAGAGTTTTTCCCCAGCCTGACCTGGAGATGCCAGGGATTGAATATGGCACTTGTGCATGCAGAGCAGATACAGAGATTATATACTCAGGAGTTACATTCCAGGCCCCCCTGCGCATAAGTGAAATGCATGTAAGTGGGAAGTCCATTGCAGTACAAACATGCAGCTTTCAGGCCAGGTAGTGCGACAGTAGAAGAGCCACCGCATGCCATTTTGGAGCCCTGTGAGTCTTTTCCCCCCTGGACTTGTGGTTCACTGGTGTCCTCTTCAGACTCTGGGGAGGGTCTCCTTATGTCCCACAAGGACATTCCAGCTTTCTCCTGCCATTTCAGGTTAGAATTGATTGATTTCCTGGCACCTCGCAAATACGAGGTTGCACACAAGTGAGGGGACGCCTGTACTCTACTACCAAACTATGGCCCTTCCACCTCCTAGGAACAGTATTTTATTAAGCTTCTCCTGTTCTGATGAAGAAAAACCATATGTGAATATGATGGGATAATTAACAGTGATATATATATATGCATGCTATGTTATGCTGGTCTCAAAGAACTGAGGGAAAAGGATATCTCTAATTGGATCAATAGGGAAATGTGAATGTATGCGTTACACCTAGCAGCTCTTCATCAGAGAGACTGCTTCCCATACATTATTGCTTAAATATTTCCTTACTGATTTCTCCCTATTTCTTTTTTAAAACAATAGTTAAAAGTTACCACCCAGATAAATTGAAAGATTCATCTTACTGTATAATGCCAATCAGATCTAAAAGTCTGGAAATGTGCAAATATTAAGGCTGTAGATGCAGCAGCAAACAACATTAAAGCTATATATGTATCTAGTCTGGCTCTGAATTCTTATGTTATTTGTTTAGAAATATATAGTCCCTGTCTTGTAAACATATATCCACGTGGTGTACAAGGCATTGTGGGCATTGAGGAGATCCCCTAACACCTTATCACAAGGGAGGGTGACTGGTACCACCTCAATGCATGACTCCTCACCTCTGTTGATCTCATTTCCAGCCATTGCTATAGCATACATCTTCAGCTGCCTGGAGCTGAAAGCAGGGCTAGCACCAGGAGTTGGCATTGTTGGACAATTTGTGAGGCCCCCAATTTAGCAAGTGGGGATATTGCTGACCCCAGAGCCCCCTAGTTTGTCGATAGGAATAGCTTGAGCCTGCAGACTGTCTTCAGTTTACGTCAATTGTCTTTAAGTTTACATCAGCAACCACCTTACGCATGACAAGTTCTTTTGTTTAGATTGAACAAACCTCCTGATCATTTGAAACAAATAAGTGAGGCCCAGTGGATGGTATGGGAATATCAGCTGCTGGAACATTCCTGAAGCTAAGCTGGTCTGGTTCTGATCAGCAATCTGGCTGGGAGACCATTGGGAATCCCATTTAAGAGCCAGGTATTCATATAGTAAATTAAGAACTCATGAGGCAGCTCCCCTTCTCTGCCTCCCTCTCTACCCTCCAAGTCCCTACATTAAAATCAGGGTGGTCTTCCATCCATATTGTTGTTCATTTTGCTGAAAATTTACATTCCAATGTTCCGTTCTAGCCACGTTGCATGCCTTTTGCAGATTTGATTCAATTTGTATATGTGCTCAGTCCTTTTGTAAAAACTGTTAAATAGGGTGGCCATGTGTCTTGCTTTACAGAGGACAGCCATCTGTTTGAAGGGCTTGTCCTCTGATAGCCCTGTCTTTGAAGGGCTGCCTCATCCAAGTCCAGTTTAAAGATCAAGGACTCTAAGAATGGAGAGCAGGAATCTTGCAGTTGCTCATCAACAGTGAGCACTTAGACAACAAACTGAGGAGGTACGCATGTAACAGGTCTCAGCCTTCCCCAGTATGTTGAGGTGTATTATTTCTATTTAAATTATAGTAATCATTTCTAACTTTGCATTTATGTATATACATTAGCATATGCAAATCTTATACCAATCTATGTCATCTTTCTTTGGTGAGACATTTCCTTTTGGGGGGGTCATGCAGAAGAGGCCTCTCTAGTGCAGGAAGCCCCAGTGATAGGAAGCTCTGGCCTCCCATTGTATGTTTTTGAAAAAAGAGGAAGGTATTGCTATTGTTGTGCTCTCATTTTGACAGCCTTTCCTATGCAGTGAGTTGTGGTTGTAGCGACGTTTGGAGCCAAAAAGAAAATTTTTCTTGAAGATTTATTAACCCTGGCAAAAACTCTACTCCTTACTAAGGACTATAGGTTTGCCAAGTTTAAATTCTTTCAAGTTTAGTCATGTGATTAGAATAGATCATTTTAAGGAGGAGATTGTATTTTTCACTCTCTCAGTAAGTGGAAAATCTTTCTCATAAAGCTTTCCAAAATGTTGTTTTTACATAGAAGTCAAGCTTGGGAAAATGAATTCTTAAATGTTATGAGTGTTAGAACAGGGTAATAATGAGATCTGTGTGTGACCTTAACAAGAGATGGTTCCAAGAGATTTTTGGACCATTATTGCTCTTTGCGAACAGAACTGAAAGTCACAGGGCAGTATTAGAAAATATAACGTGTCATCTTAATGTATCAGCTATCCAATTTTAATAAACATGTGTTTTCAATTTCCAGTATGTCTGATGAGGTTTCAAACCAAATTTCATTCATGCTTCTGAAACAGAAAATGGCAGTGCTATTGTTGCTGCCCTGGGGCCTCCTCCCACTCTTATAGAAAGCAGCTGTAGTTTTGCCATTTACTGTAAATGGCATCCAGATCAGGTTTTTAGCATGCTATTTCCCTCACCTTGGCTATTTACAACCTCCACATCTCATCTCACTTCTCCTCCCTGCAGGCTTTCAAAAATGCCACTGTTAAAATCATCTTGAGCTGTTCTAAGTGCGGAACTCTCTGCTTGAATCTTCTTGATTCATGGGTCAAATTCATCACCTTCATTTCTACCACAGGATTTGCATGAACTTTTAAATATTTGCATCATGTTTCCCCCCCCCCCCCCTGTTCTGCTTACATGCTTCCACCTTCTTCTCACGGCTGTCTTATTTTAGAACGAGTCCCATATATTTAATCACAATCCTAATTCTTGAAGTGCTGGTTCTTATGCAGTCAAATGGTCTGCATATCAGGGAGCTTTCAGCAGGCTTAGTGATGGGGTGGAATTAAGTTTGACTAGCATTTAAAATTTGAGGTTTTCAAAACAATGTGTGAACTGAAACAGTTATCCCTAGAAATGGGCACTTCAGAACAGATCTTTTACCACCTGTGCTGTAGTGGTTAGGTTTGCTAAATAGACTGAAGTTCCCCAGAATGCCAAGAAGCCAATGGAGCTCCACAACGCTGGAAAGGATGCTCAGGAATGATATAACTCCCTGTTTTATCTCACCATTCCATAGAGAAACCATAACTTTGATAGGATTTTCAGCTTTCTCTTGGAAGCTTCTCCAGAACATTCAGGAGCCCCTTGGGTTCCATCAGTCTCTGAGGGCAGGCCATTCAAATGGTCCCATTACCCTTACAGTGGGAAATTACTACTGGTAGTCCAAACAGGTTTGACCATGACAGTGTATTGCACTGTACCCCTTCCATCCCTCATATCACTCAGAGTAAAGATTGAATCAAAGGTGTGCCCTGCCAGATACGTTGGGCCAGTGACCATTTGAGCCAGTCCTCCAATACCACATCTAATGCTACTTCACCAAGGATGCTGCTAGGCAGTACGTGGTAGATAGACCAGCAGCACCCCCAGTTTGTCTCTCTGGCTCTACACCAGGTGCAAGATCAATAGGTTTTCTAGTAAAAGAGATGGTGCCTCTATGGACAATAGCAACTCTACCCCTCAAAACTCCTTAATCTAGCCTAGTGCTGTACTGAGTACACAGAAGGGCACATTTGAGTTAAGTCACCCAGCCCATCCATCCATCCATGTCTTGGTCACACTGTATTAAGGAACTTGTCTAATGTCAAATGGAACACTGAGAGGAGGTATCCTTATAACCCACTAAGCAGGATGATGACTGTAACTGGGTCCTCTTTGCATATGGGTTTCAGATGGCTGTTTACCATTTGAATAATGTTTATGCGTGCCTTGCCTAGATAACTGCATAGTTTCAACACACTTCTTTTAATACTTTGAAGCTTTGTTAGCAGTCCTGCCAATAGGTGCAATGTGTTTTGTCTCTCACGCAGTCAGACACACACTCAGAAACCAAAAGCAAGATTATGAAGGTATTGCATACACAGACATGTCGCGTTCTCGCTTCCCCTTTGTGGTGAGAACCAATACTCAGGAGTGGCTCAGTACTGTCTGCAAGAACCATACATGCTTTGTGCATTTGAGTGAGTCAGGAAGTGTTCGTTGTGGTGTGGTTTTTAGCTGGCACACAATGTGATAAAATGTCTAGTCTGTAACTGTGTTAAAAAGTTCAGGGAAGTGTTTTGTTTTTTTAAAAAAGACAGGTGTTTCCTACTTTCCTCACAAGATAGGCTCATTCCAGTGTGAGATAAAATAGAACAAGTCAGCTTTGTTTATATATATATATATATATATATATATATATATATATATATATATATATAATGAATGAGAGAGAGAAGGTCCTTAAAACCTCTTTTATGTAACTCATGCACTCTTAACATTAGACAGGGTGTTTCAGTATCTAGTGCACTGGACAAGCATGTCCCAAGGAAAAGTCGTACATCAAGTCAACTTTGCCAAATCTCCATGGTCTGGATTGAAGCAACTCTTGGTCTAGTGGATATCACTTTTATAGGAAACTTACAAGAAAGAACACTGTATACTTGAATGTAGAAAAAGTAGAACTGTACTGTTATGATAGATAGACGATAGATAGCCAGTGTGGGATGGTGGCTAGAGTTTTGTATTTAGACTGGAAAAGCCATGTCTCAAATCTGTGGTCTGCAGTGAAGATCAGTGAGTGATTTTGGACCAGCCTTTATTTCTCAACCTAATATACCCTCAAGGCTTGGTATGAAGACAAAAGGCCATCCTGAGCTCTCCATATAAGAAAGGAGGGATAACAACAGAGTAAGTATTAAGCATTTGTTTTCATGATGTATATTTTAAAATACAGGTGGTAGTGAAACCATCTTTAAAAATGGTTTCTAAACTGCTGTGACGTAGGGATGGGATGTAGCAGTGTTTGTGTGTTCAGTAGGTGTCCAGGGACAAGCATACCAAATGTATGCACATCTATAGTAGTAGCAGTAGTGCTGGTAACTACTTTGGCTTGTCCCAGGTGCTGTTTAAAGGCTACAAAACTTGAAAAAGCGGGTTTATCAGAGACTATGGTGGGACAGGAAGCATTAAATACCCCAGGCATTTAATACCTCTAGGTATACAACACTGCATCCAACACTTTGAAAAGTTATTGTCTATACAAAGCCTTAGACAGGGGTTTATGAGCTACTGTTTGCAGGAAGATTGCAAAATCCTGTTATGCTGGCATTGCAGAGTCATTAGGAAAATAACAGAAGACTTTCTCTACCCGAATCATCTTATTCACACATAGCATCTCAGTTTAAGGTTTGCTTGTCAGTGCCTGTCTCTTTCACCTTGACTGCCAGATGGCTTGCTTGCAATTCAGTTTAGGCAAGTGAATAATCTACCTGGCATGAGTCACACTGTGGCCCCAAAGGGACTCATTTTAGTGAAAGAGCGAATACTCCCTTTTGTGTGTAAAATGCTGTTAATGGCTTGTTTAGCGACATATATCTCAACAACATGGCTTTTAGTTTCTGTGTCAGGGAGGAATAAGATGCTTCCATATGCAGAGCTGCTGGCACCCCTGCTAATTCTGTCTCTGGCTCCCTCACTCTCAGCTGTGATATTTCTGTGCAAATATAATAAATGAGGTGTGGTCTCAAGTTTTTAATGCACCTTTTTTTAGCTCCTGTTTGAATGGGATGAAGGGAAACATAAGGTCGAATCCTTCCTTTGGTAGACATTGTAGGGAAAGCCTAAACAGTGTCATACCTTTGTGAACAGGAATAAAAGATTTAACACTCGATCTTGGGTGACAATCAACGATGGGTCGAAATGGGAAACAACATGTAACTGGTGGTGAATATGTTTACATAAAACATATTGACAATGGTAATCTTCAACACTTTGTTTCATAGGCGTTTTGTTGAGGCCATGAAGCTGTATCTTGAGCACATAATGAGTGAATGTTCCTCCATATAACACGTGTGCGCACACCCACCCACACCCACTAGGGCTGCTTTGAGGCTGTCACTATTTTTGGGTGGGATTCTATCACATACCAGCAAATTCAGGTTGTATAATTAAAACTGATTTGGAGGTCTGTTACAACAAATCCCTTCCTCAAAATATTGGACATATTGCCCTTAAGGAAAGTGATGAGAAAACATACTGGAAACCATAGGATAACATTTGACACAATGTTGTTTAACCTTTCCATAAACAAATCAGAATGAATATGCAATAAATAGCCAATGTTTTCTATGCTGCCTGCAAACAATTCAGGTTGAATGCTCAATAAGCAGGTTGTTTGGAAGTGACCTAGAGGGAGGGGAGAAGGCTTGCCTGATCTAAATTTGTGTGGATGAATTGGATGATTGTGATCCACCACTTGAAACCTTAAGTGGTACAGCTCAGGCTCATAAGGCACAGCTTGATAGTCAGTCCCCTTCACCTAAGACGTGCTCCTCCACATCTTTATGTGCACCCATTCCCCAAATGAACCCATATCTCAGAAATTATGGTTGGTGGGCATTGTCAGCTCTCACAGAGGTTATAGTCTGCCAGAAACAGAGAAAAGGAGTGCTATACGCTGGAGACACCTATCTGACTAACCAATGGCTTTGTTTCCACATTGTTGCTGTTGCTGCATAGTGTGTGTGTGGCTTTCGCTGTTGCTTTAGTGGCAAGTCTTCTAATCTATAGATTAGATCATCTCACCAAGTAGCTCAAATGTAAAGAAATGCTATCATTGTAAAGGAGGGGGGGGGGAGAAACTGTGCCCTTTTCAGTAAGGATTATTTAATTCCTGAGGAATCAAATGGAGGATTGTATTAGCCAGTAATTGAATTAATAGGAAGTTATTCTATTCCTGTATTTAACATTACAGCTGCCTGTATCAAATTTTGATTCTTAGCCGCCTAGAGACTTTCTCTCTTTAGGGATGTTCTCCTCACATGAATAGACGTGAACCAATTATCATGTGCCAATTTAGAAACCTTTTCTAAATGTCCCCTTTCCCCATGTTCAAGTGAAAATTTTTTTTACTTATAGTTCTTTCTCTGTTTGGTGCATTTCTGTCCTACCCTTCTCTAAAAGAACTCAGGGTAGTTTTCCCTTGATCCTTTTTATTCTCAACACAATCTTGAGTGATAGGTTAGGCTGACAGATATTGACTAGACCTGAGTCATCTAGTTAGCTTAATAGCTCAGTGTGGATTTGCACCCTGTACCCTGTTATTTAACTCACTTGTGAGAACAGAATACTTCTTCACGTAGTCATGTTCCACAATATAAGGACTCTGGCAAAGAATGCATATGTAATATGAGGAATGACAGGTTGTTGTTTTTTACCTTAAAAAAGGTTACTAACTCTCATAGTTGTGAAGAAGTATGAAAATGGAGGCGTAGTGTCTGCTTATTATTCTAATTTACACAGCTAGAACTTTTAATATCCCAACTCCTTTGCAGTTTAAATTCACCCTTAGAGTTTGCAAGTCACAATTTTATTTCCATGTTTATAATGTAAATGGCCGATAAAGTAATACTGAAGCCACTCAGTGGCCGAAGTGAGATTTGAACCTGATCTTTGAAGTCCAAATTCAGCAATATGCACTGAACCACACTAGTTCTCTGATGCATGTAATACGTTGACTGTGCCAAGATGATAACATTGTCAGCAGCCTTGTACCTCAAAATGACTATTTAGGAACTGCTGGCTTACAAGGCATGTTTGGCTAGATTCAACCCTGAATCTTTGCTTGCTTTTCAAGTGGTAGTGCTCTGTGTCTCAGGATAATTCATTCCTGCATAGCACAAAACAAACTCAGCCACAAAAATGAGGCATTTTAAATGGATGGATATGGCCTGTGGGTGGACCACATGGACTGTGGATGAAGCACAGCTGTGTTTATCTATGAAACAAGATTCTAGAAGAGATTTAGTCAAGGCTTTGGAATTTTTTTTTTTTAAATTCAGGTTAGTTTTCAAAGTACTTACTAATAATGTCAAATGAAGCAAGCTTTAAGAGTGATTTAATATAGAAGCCTAAACACTCTACTTTTGTTTTAAATCCTTCCTCCAAACTTATTTCTTCTGGCTTCTGTTTCTAATCTCCAAGCTGGTGCCATCTGTTTACTTGCTCACACCTAATCACATTAAAACCAAAATAAAATACAATTTGAAATGTTAAAAAAAGGTGGAGGTGCCACACACTTTACTTCTTATTTTCAGCAAATGAGAAAATGTTTCCCCTCTTTCTTTGTCCGCCTTGCCCACATACCATCAACAGGTTTACCATCAACAGGTAAATGGCGTTTCCATGCGCTTTGACTTCCATCACAGTGTCTCATTGCGCCAGAAGCCGTTTAGACATGTTGGCCATATGACTTGTAAAGCTGTCTGCAGACAAATGCCGGCTCCCTCGGCCTGAAAGCGGAGATGAGCGCTGTACCTCATAGTCAAAT
Source organism: Podarcis melisellensis (assembly GCF_964234715.1). Classification (NCBI taxonomy): domain Eukaryota; kingdom Metazoa; phylum Chordata; class Lepidosauria; order Squamata; family Lacertidae; genus Podarcis; species Podarcis melisellensis. Next base: position 49,770,852 of record NC_138539.1, read on the forward strand.
TTGACTGGACTTAACCATCCAGGGGTCCATTACCTTTTACCTTTACCTTCAGCTGTTGGGCTCCTGAGAGGGAGAGGTCTTTATTTCCACAGCAGTATATTAAACATAAGCTTAGGCCTTCAGACATGTAAAGCACACTCATCTCCACATTCATAAGCAAACAATCCATAACTTTTTATTCTAAGTCCTCAATGAAAACTCTTGAGACAGATGTTGTAGTAAACCCCCTTCTGTCAGGCTTTTGAATGAGGGAAGAATCTGTGTTCATCCCATGATAGGGAAAAGGAGCAGTTATGTATGTTTCTGCTGTTTTAATGTTTTAGTAAGTGTTTCAAAGTGCTATTTTATATGACGCTACCCTGGGTTTCATTACTTGTTAATGAGGGATGGGGTAGAAAGGAGCAATAGATGCATAGCAGTAAAACTGCCACTACATGGAAAGTGAAGTCCAAAATGGAATGGATTGTTAAAACCAAACACTATCAGAATTTCTGCTATAATGGCCAGAATGGATTCAAGAATTATAAGATTCCACAGGAGTTGCTGTATTTGTCTGTTGTAGCAAGAATTAACGAAGTATCCTATACCAGACTGAAACTTTGTTCCAGTGTTGTCTGGTATAGAATAGTGTACAATGGTATCATTGCTTGCATCGCCTGCCAATTTTCAGTGGATCCCCCTCCTCCTAATTTATTTTATCCTATAGGATCTATGCTGTCACCCTGCTCATCACAAGTCTAGTGCAGCCCAATTCCATGCTGTGATGGTGATGGACTTCATGCCTTCCAAGAATGGGGTGGTGGGGATACAAGTCCTTCCCATCCATCCAAGCCACTTCCACTACACTTTCTCTCCCAAGGGTGTCCTCAGAATTTTTCCCCCAGAGGGGGCAAGGTCTATAATTTGTGACTACACATTGTTGACTTGTGATAAATCCCACAAATCATTACACGGTGCTGAAGAGAAGTAACAAGAAACAATGGCGGTTTACTGAGCAGGCATAGGCAAATTCAGCCCTCCAGATGTTTTGAGACTACAATTCCCATCACCCCTGACCACTGGTCCTGTTAGCAAGGGATGATGGGAGTTGTAGTCCCAAAAACATCTGGAGGGCTGAGTTTGCCTATGCCTGTAATAGAGTAAGGCAATAGAAAGGCATACAGCTTTAATTTGTCAACTGAACAGTACCATAACACCAAATTTTAAAAAATCATAATACTGAATTACACACTATTTGCACATTTGTGAATGCCAGACATAAGGTCTGAAAAAGTCAAACTTTTTTTGTTAATGTTTGTCCATCCATAATATAATGCAAAGTGGATCACTCTTTAAACAAAAACTGGAGTATTGGAGGGTCTTCACCAAAATGGTCAATATAAATTTCTCCTTGGGATAATTCAACTTTTCTCTTATGGACACCCAACAAGCCAGACAATTGATCTTCACTCATGGTGGAATGTAGCTGTGTCAGCACTTTGCCCCAAGTGCTAAAGAATTGTTCAGCTGTGCATGTTGTAACTGGTAGGGAAAGTGCTGTGGGGATGGCCATTTTAATAGCAGAGCAAGTTGGGTGTGGTCCAATGGTTCAGTAAGGCTCATATTGCATAAGTCACAAGATGATGGGTGTATTTCCTTCTCCCTATAATTCATACCAAGTGACGGATTCATCCCTAAAGCTTTCAAATTTGTACAGTTCCTGAATGACATTGACATGGACTTGCAAGTTTTTAAGTTTTCCTTCAGTGTGGTACTTCTGAGATGGATGTAGTTTCAGTAAACTGTAAGCAGGCTAGTTTTCATGACTAAAACAATCCCTTGGTGAGGTAATAAATGAATCCAGGTTGGGAATGTAGATGGACCACTGGTATAACTCTTCTGTGGATTGGTTGGGGGACTGACTTGTCTTGTTTAGGTGCTTTGAACTGGCCACTTCATCTGCCAGTTTCTTGTTCTCTATTATGCTTCCCTGTGCTATTAAATTATCCCCAGCAACTTTTGTATATGTTCTTTCATTTCAATTGCACCTAACTTTACAGATTCCAGTGCTTGGTTGACTGGTTCTGACATTGAAGAATCTTTGCTTACAATCGCAAGACAAACAGTAAAAGTGGATGTCTATGATAAAAGTTTATATTATGAACTACCCTGTTATCTTCGGATGAAGGGCAGGTATATAAATTAGATAAATACATACATACTGGCCTGAAATTTGTTTTTTTCTTGGTGTTGCTCGATCCTGCAAATTGCTTGAGTTGTGATATTTGAGTAACTATCTGCATGTGAAGAGATACTCTTGATTTCTGGCTCCATGTTTCACAAAGCATTGGTAGTTTGGGTACTAGATGTCATCTGTGGATGCTCCCATGGAAATATTTCATAATGGTTTTAATTATGCCAACAGCATTGCACACATCACTTACACTGTTTAGTTCATTTACAGTAAGATGATGTCTATGGGATGAGCAGTGGACAAAGGCTGCCTGAGGATAGTTTTGTGCTAGAACCCCATTTTATTTTCCTGCCATGGTTGAATGTCTGTTGTATCCTTGTCCAACTACCTTATTGAGATCTATTCCAAAATCAGCAGGTAAAACTGTGTTGGTTATGCCTACTGCAGTTTGGTCTTATATTGAAATAAACCCCAGGAATTCCTCATGTACAGATGCATTCCTATCACTTTCTTTCACAACACCTATAGACAGTTGTTCTATTTCAGAAATTTCTGTTCTTTCATCTACTAAAATTAAAAATGTCATGGAAGTATTAGCCTTCACAACTGCGTCTTCCCTCAAAATTTGGCCACACAACTTTATTAATTCATTCTGCATTCTTGCAGGTGTGTACTTGTCTGACCCAATTTCCATTAAAAAAAAAATCCCTGCCTTAACACAAAACTACCAAAGGCCTACCATGTTACCCGTAGTACCAGTCTTACAACAAAAAGCAAGGCCGTGTCACCCACAGTACACATTGGCTGATATTATAGAGTTCAGATTTTGTTTATTTTTCTCTAGCTCTTGCATATGACTTATGAAGTTGCCATTCAAACAAAACCCTTTGTCTTTTCATGGCAGAAAGAAACCTAGAAGCCTAGAAACCTAGTCTTCATAGGAAACACTGTACCCTCTACTTTGTGAGCTATCTCTTGCAGGTTCACCAAAGTCTTTGTACTTGGAACAAATTTGCCGATGAATATGTCCTGTCCGCCTCATACTACTGGCTGGGAAATAAAATGTCATAATGCTATGTAGGTCCTTTCAAAACAGCACAGTATGCTAACCAAGGATAATATATAGAAAACCATGCATGGTGAAATGTTCTTGGTACTGTCCTGTCCTGCCTAGAAGTCATAACTTTCTGTCATCATCCAGCACTGTGTAAGCAGCTCAGCTTTAATACGTCTGGTAGAGGATTTGCTTTTGATATGTTGTTTCCTATATCCAGTTTTTTTCTGTCACTCAAGTTGTACAGTACCTGGTTCTGCTTCAGGATTTTCATTTTGGATATTCCCATGCCCTGCCTGTGCATGGATTTTTTCTGTCTCTTTTGAGGCAGACACATTGGGTGCTACTTGCATGGTGTCCAGGGCTCACTAACCGTCTTCTGCTTTTTGAAGTAGATGTTTTGTGTTCCTGACTCAGAGCAAGAATGCAACTAGACTCCTTTGGCAGGGAAGGAGGGGTATGAATAAATTCTGTACATAAAATATTTGCCTAGGATGGTCTGTTTTATAGAGGAGACCCCTCTCTTAGAAGAGCTGTCTGGTACCATTCTGATGCAAAGATGAATAATACTAAGAAAGAAGAAGATGGGCCTTGAAGTTGCCCATCATCAATTAGCACCTGGCCAGCAGACTGAGCAGCCACCTGGCACAGGTTTTTCCGCTATGCTAAGATTATACATCTATTTAAATCAATACTAATTGTTTCTAAATTTGCATTTACAGTACACACAAGCCCCAAATTGTGGGGCGGGGTTTGCGTTCTGGGTCATCGCGTGTGACGGCAGTGTGCCTAAGCCCCTCCATCCCCTTTTCTGGCCATATTACCGTGATGCACATGTGCGGAGTTGCTTGTCAGTTGGATGCATGTAAATCAGTTGTTGCCTGTATATGCAGAAATGAGGCTAGCATGTGTAAGTTTCATGTACATATTTTCCCCTTTTGGGTGATGCATTTCCTCTGTTTCAGCAATGTACCCTCTAAAAAGCACGAAGGGCTTTGGCTTCCACCGTGGAAGTACTCGTGTACCAATAACCTGGAGCTTAAACTTGCCATCTTAAGTAAGAGCATTTCTAAAAAGCCACTACCACCAGTTCCCTAAATGTTTCTTCTTAATGTGGCATTTTGGCATACAGTACTTCTGAATATAGGGACACAGGTGGCGCTGTGGGTTAAAGCCTCAGCGCCTAGGACTTGCTGATCGAAAGGTCGGCGGTTCGAATCCCTGCTGCGGGGTGCGCTCCCGCTGCTCGGTCCCAGCGCCTGCCAACCTAGCAGTTCGAAAGCACCTCCGGGTGCAAGTAGATAAATAGGGACCGCTTACCAGCGGGAAGGTAAACGGTGTTTCCGTGTGCAGCTCTGGCTCGCCAGAGCAGCGATGTCACACTGGCCATGTGACCCGGAAGTGTCTCCGGACAGCGCTGGCCCCTGGCCTCTTAAGTGAGATGGGCGCACAACCCCAGAGTCTGTCAAGACTGGCCCGTATGGGCAGGGGTACCTTTACCTTTTTTACTTCTGAATATTGTCTGGCTTTACTGGCTTTGTCTGCTAGTAAAAAGGTAACAAACAAATGGTAGCTCTATCAGGTTGAGGTTTAGAACGGCCCTAAGAATGCCTTTCAGGCTGCAGGCAGTACAGTTTACTTGAGAGCAAGTGTCACTGAACCTAATGGGTCTTTCTTCTGAGTAGATGTTAGGCACCTCTAGATTATCTCTTCATTCAACATTCATCCTGATGTGCTTGCACAAAACTTATGCCAAGATTATATGGTATTCACTATTTATTGAGCATTTGTTCTGATTTATTTGCAGAGATTAAATAACAATGAACATTTATCCCAATTTGTTTGTGAGCAGATTATACACCTTCCCATCTATCATTATCCCACAGTTTTTAGTGTATTTCCTTGTCACTTTTTAACTGCATAAAGTCCTTTTTTAAAAAAGGATTTGTTTTTGTCAGAGCACTTTAATCCCCAATTTAGTTGCATCTACATTTCTGATATGCAAGTATTCTGATACAGTATGCAACTATGTCCTGCAAAATACTTAAAGCCTGGAGGTGACTATACACAGGGGTTGTATTGTTATTTTTTCACTTGTCAATGTTTGCTCATCACTTTGCATCCTGTCCTTTCTGCTAGGAGCTCAAGACCATGTAGACATCACCAGCTTCTTAAAAAATAAATAAATCACACAACTCCTGTGTAGCTACTGGGTTTGAGCGGTGATTTGAATCCAGGGCTATCATGGTTCCAACCCATTCTGGAACAATGCAAAACAGGATGTGGAAGAAAGCTATTTGAAAAAATGTATGTCAGTATACATTTTTTCAGTGTTGGTTTTTCATTTGGATTAGAGATGTGGGAAAGGGAAAGGAGAAGAATCTTAGCTACATGTGGAAAGAGCTTAATTGTGACCAGAATTTACAAACCGAGCGCCATGTGTTAAAACACCCACATCCCTGCAATCACCTCCTTTTCTAGAGGAGAATCAGCTGGAACATTTTTACCGCGGTGTAGACCCATTAAGCCTAATCCCGTTGATAACACACAGGCACGCTCCCCCCCTTCCCTCGCCGCCCCACTAAGTATTTCACTTGACAGAGCCTTGGAGGCAGATGCCTGCGTCAAGAGTTGGCAGTGCGCGTACCACACCGAGGGAAGATTAGCCTCCAGGCCCTGCTCATCTCCATACCGGCGTTTCCTATAGATCAGGGTGGGGACTGAGGCGGGAGGGCGGCATACTGTAACCTTCATGTACTCAAAGTACGGTGTTGCTGGCGGGCGGAGGGGAAACCGAGACAAGGAGGCTCTTGTGACACGGGACGGCACTGGCAGCGCCGTGTGTGTGTGTGTGTGTGTGTGGTGCCGCCGCCGCCGCCGAGAGCAGAGCTCAGCTGGAGAGAGCACGTGTGCGCCGTTTCCAATAGTAGCCGGAGCCTGGGCTGGGCGGGGGAGGGAGCCCAGCGGAGCCTCCTGAGTCAAGCGGCGGCCGCGGCGGCGAGGGCCGCGTTTTGGGCACGGAGTGACGCACGTCGCGCTGGAGCAGAAATGCGGAAGAATTAGAAGCCTCCACAGTGTCCATGGGGCTTGGTTTAAAGAGCGCAGCAGCCGCGGCGGAGGAGCAGTTGGGTGCGGGAAGTTGGTAAGAGCGGCGTCTTCCTTGGCTTTCTCCCCACCCTTCGCCCTCATCCTCCCCTTCTTCCTCCTCAAGCTTTTTAATTAGGCCATATTAATTTTTTTTCATGGGTAATATGGAGCTCCGTATATATATGGAATTAGGACACCCAGTCGGGATTAATAGATTGACGTTTTCTTTTTCTATGATTTTCCTTCCTTTTTAAACTTTTTAAAAAATAAAATAAACAGCTTTCGAAATCCCCGAGCGCGCTGCGCCATGCGCCTTTACGCAGGGTCGCCCCCTTCCGCGTTTTTCCCTGCGGGTGCTTCGGTGCCCCAGCCGGTGGCGTGGAGCGAGGCCCGGAGGAGCCTCTCCAGGGGCTTCGCCTCGGGCCGGGAAGCATGAGAGGCCTCGGAGAAGAGTCCCCCGCTTCGCGGCGCTCGTGCGCTCTCTTCGGCGGGCCCTTGTCGGGCGGCGCGCGCCTCCGCTTGCGGTTTGAGCCGCCCCGACGGAGTTGTGTCTAGGAGCGCCGGCCGCTTTCGCCTGCCTGCCGAGGGAGAGACGCGGCCAGCCCAACCCCCCCCCCCACCCGCCTGGACGACTCGCGACGACGCTGCCTGGCTGCTGCAGGGAGCCCAAGGCGATGCCCGACGCGCTCCTTTCCCAGCGGAGGAGGACACGATTATGTCCACTGACCAGCTTAACAGTACAACACTGAAGGATGCTCAGTTGAAAGACCTGGTTTTGGAAGGAGGTATTCTAGACTCCCCCCCCCCCCAAGCTCATAGTTTAATTTTGTCTCCAAGTTATTTTTCTTTCTCTTCGCCTTAAACCCTTAATCATCTTCCTGCCTACCCACTTTCTGTTTTACTTTCTCTAGTATACTCTGTGTAATGGGTCTAGGATTTTTGCTGTTGTTACTATTTCTCTCAGGGAGATTTTATGACTATCCATACTCAAGCACCTAACATAGAAAGCCCCCCCCCCCCCAAAAAAAACCCCCGGTTAATTTACAGCCAATCCAGTTCATGTCTAGCTCAGATAGACATTCCATTTAGTTCAAGTATGTATGTATGGATGATAGTCATGGTCAGGGCAATTGAAATGCTTTTGTTTTAAATACATGCTTGCAGGTGGAGATCATATCTGTATAGAACTGGGGCGGTGAGGTAGACTGAGGTGTACAAGACTGTGGCACAAGTCAGCATTAGATACTGAAGAGTGGGGGATATGCCTCTTATTTTGGTTTCCACTTTATAGTGATAGAAGTGTTTCACATGTGTGACTATTATATGTACAAAGGTTGGAGGCTTGTGCTTTTAATTTTGCCTTTTCATGCTGGTTTTATATGACCCCAGAGACATCAAAATAAGTAGGATAAATACTACCAGGCATACTTTTATATCCTATGTAAATAGCAATAAATGTGTCTTCACTAGTACTATTGATCTATTCTCTTGCAGTAGCACTTGCCATTATATAAACTGAAGACTCTTAAGATGTTTTGCTTTCATTAAGAGTTAAAAATTATTGGGGGGGATATTATAATTATGTATGCAAATAAGTGTGTTAGCCAAGATGAAGCCTTTGTATTAAAATTGTTTTCCTTCACCTTGTGGAAATAATCCCCAGTGCTGGGTTTTGGAATGCAGACACAACTGATCTGATGTGATATGGATGTGGGGAGAGAGCCCAGACTTTGAAGCTACACTGCTGTTAAAGTTGTGAAACTATGCTGCAATTAAAGATGTGTCTTTGGAAATCAACCCACATCCTGTTGATCAAAAGGGTCTGATTATGGCTCACTTGGGCTGCAATGCTATACATGCTTACTTGGAAGCAAATCCCACTGAACACAGTAGGACGCACTTCTGAGCTCTCCTTTTCTGCACATGCACATATTTAACATACTTTTATTTATCTCATTTTTGCCTCTTAAAATGTTCTTGTTTATCAGATTTTGCTTGCATATTTTCAGACTTTTTGTTTTCAAAATAACCATTCATAGGAAAAGAGGAACTGGCCTTCTGTAAAAATGTTCAGGGCCCTTGATTAAATTTAGAAGTCTCTGCTTTTGGCAGATGCAGAAATAACGTCATTCCAGCCATCACCGCATTCTAGGAAAGCCTAAATCAACATTACTTATTTTGCACATTGCTCTTTCACAACTGCTGCTCAATTGACACAGTAATAAAATATCTTTGGGCCAATTAAGTACTTGGGTTATTGGCCTCTCAAGTAATCGGCCTGCAGGGGTCCTGTGGTTGAGAAATAGTTAGGCTGCTGCTTTTGAAGCCTAAAACTTGTGCCCTCTTACTAGGTCGGGGAGGCATGGTGGACGAGGACACAGGGCACAGAAATCAAGGATTTTTTTGTACCCTGTTGTCAATAACAGCTGCAGCAGTGACCTGAGTATAAACTAACATATTGACTGATGCATGTGAAGTTTGAGGTAGCAGCAGTGGGAAACTCACTGGTTGAATTAAAAATATTTGTACTTTGCCTTATTTATAGCCATAATGAGGGAGCAACTAGGGAAGCAGAAAAGGAAATTTTCTGTTTTCTTCAGTTGCATAGTGAGGTCCTTTTAATCCTCCCTTAGACTGTGAATAATTCTCACGGCATGCAGAAAAATGGTAAGATTTTGTGCACAGTCTTGGAATGCATGTCCTTGTATGGCAGGTGTCGTTAGATTCTACCACTAATCCACTTTCTACATTCTCTATTCTTGTGGAGGTGAGACATCTTGATTATTTCAAAATCTTGATTGTTAATCTTAAAACCCTCTCCCAATGATTGGAAAAGGGAGTTTGGAGGGAGAAAAAAATAACTACATTTTCCACCTTCTGCCTAGCCAAAGCTTTAAGAATAGGAATTGTGGTGTACTCTTATTCATCTTTTTGTGCACTTAGCTTTAGAAATGGCTGAATTATCATCTTGCCTTTTCTTTGAATTTCTGCCATGCTAAAGATACCCAAGTGTCAACCATTATGCTTGTGGATGACATAATCTCATATGCGTGAGAGATTCTGGATCATTAAAATGTTAGTTAATACATACTTTTAAAATACATTTCTGGCTTTGTTTTGCCATTGCTGTGCCAGTACAGTGGTACCTCTACTTATGGACGCGATCTGTTCCGGGGTGCCGTTCGAACCCCGAAAATTCAGTAAGTAGAGTGCTGCTTCTGTGTGTGTGTGTGTGTGTGTGTGACACAACAGAGTGCTTCTGCGTGTGCACAAAGCGCGCAGAATACTCCGCATGCGCGAAGCACACAGAACAGTTTTATGCGTGTGCGCACAGTGAAACCCGGAAGGATACATTTCCGGGTTTGCCGCGTTCGCAGCCCGAAAATCCACAACATGAACCTAACGCAACTAGAGGTATGACTGTATAGCCAATGAAAATAACCAAAGGCATGCTTTAGCTGAAATATGACTTAATCTTTATATTCAATTCAAGATGTGAATTGTAAATATTATTAATTTCATTAATATCCCACCATTCCTGCAAGGAGCTCAAGTGGTGTATATGGTTCCCCCCTCCTCATTTTATCTGCACAACAACCCTGTGAGGTAGGTTAGGCTGAGAAACTGTGATTGGCCCAAGGGTACCAGTGAGCTTCATGGCTGAGTAGGGATTCGAACCCTGGTCTCCCAGGTCTTAGTCCAGCACTGTAGTTTGCCATGCATATTTGAAGTTTGATTTGTATTTGCTGTAAACAGGAAACTGAATGGAAGGAAAACCTTTTCATTCTTGCACGTACAAACAAGTACATTATTCTGTCATTGATGTGTTTTTCCTGTTAATTTGAATGGCTAAAGGTGTGAACCTTCAAGATTAATGATGTGACAAGTTTGTCCCAAAGTGCCATAATTTTAATTGATGCATTAATTGAATCTGAGGCGTGTAAAGCAATTATCATGTCTTCCAAAAGGAAAACATTTGTAATACCCTGGGGCGTTTTCTTTAATCTTTAAGACATTTTATGGGCATTGCGACTTTGTAAAACTACAGTGACTTTCTAGGTTAATCTCTCATCACCATGGTTTCACTGCACACACGCGCGCGCACACACACACACACACAATCAATCCTGTATGAGCCAAGGAAAGTCAGTCCTTGTTCCTTTTTTCTTTAATGAAAGCTTTACATATTCAGGGTGTTCTTCTTCTTCAAAGGAATCCTTCTGGTTATTTAAGCTTCCCCTTACATTTTTCATTTATTGAACTGTTACTGTGGTGGTGTTGATGGTGGTAATATTAATGGGAGACTAGATATAGATAAACGATTACTTATTTCAGGATTCTGGTAAGTGGGCAGTGGCACAGCCGTCCTTATAATTCTGGAGCGTCCTGTGCTTGTAACTTCTGGATTCTTAAAGGACCTTTAAGTTATTATGTTGCTCATCATTAAGGTTGGAGAAATCAGTGTGTTATGTACAGATGGGGACCATTTTGTGCTCATCCAATTGACGGATGACCGCTGATGCTTGGGGCTTTCTGGTCCAAAACGAAGGCGTAACAGGATTGAACAGGCTTTTGCTTGCTCCGCCGATGTGCGTGAGGGCAAGGAATGGAACCCCTGCACAAAATGGTCACCATCTGTATGTAGGAATGGAAAACCATTTCTCTACAAAGGGGTTTTTGGCCAGGACTAGCTAATTTAGGGCCAGAACCAAAAGTGGGTGGACTTTTATCATTATTTCTCTGCAAGCTTAATGAAAATAGACTCTGGGCACATGTCAAACTTCCAGCTGGATAGGAATCCCTACTGTGAATGCCTTCTAGTACCTGTCTTTGGTCTATATGTGAACCTTCTATAGAAAGCTTTATGTAGCAGGATGGTAGGACAGCACAGCAGTGCTTCATTTATCAATTTTGTTCAGGTTTCTTCCTATCCCCCTGGATGACGAGTTACTTGAATTGATTGCAATAATAGGAAGGATGTTGTTACTTAAACACTTCTTTTTCTTGAAGGATGTTTTCACCCAGGATATTAGCTTACCTTGCAATCGGTTCACTGTGTACTTCCAAATATGACATACTGAAAGTGAAAGAAGATTTGTATTTCTAGATTATGCAAGAAGTTTTTTAAAAAGCATCTCAACTTGATTTGTTGCTGCATTTTTTTATGTAGAGCTCTCCTTCATCAATTAACTTGGAGGCTTAAAAATGATGTTTAAGGTGGCGGCGGGGATGATTTATATTGAATTTTTTTGCTGTGCTGTGTCACTCATGAAAATCAGAAGAGAATCTTTTTTTTTAGACATTGAGGGAAGAGGGAATCCTCAGATAGGGAAAAGGCATAATTATTTAGCCTTTCCAGTTTGCAGATTTTGTTATTCTGAAATGTGTTTTCCAGAGAGGAAAAATAAAGCTATTTCAACCCTGAAATAGTGTGTTGGGATCAGTTTTTTTTGCTGTAGAAAAAACTTTATTGAGCAATATACGTGCATCAACAAATAGATTATTTTGGGTATCAGCTTGCAGTTTCACCTTCCTCTTTTTTTAACACTCCTTATCTATCCTAGAGTGACACTTTCTTTCTCTTTCTTTTCCCACAGCTGAACTAGAGTTTGTTCAGATCATCATCATAATCGTGGTTATAACTGTTATGATAGTGGTGATCATCTGCTTGTTGAACCATTATAAAGTGTCAACACGGTCATTCATCAGTCGGCAGAGCCAAAGCAGGAGGCAAGAAGAATCTTTACAACCGGTGAGTTGAAACTTCCATGCTACCCATATTGGTTTAATATATGTTTTGTGGCAGACCTTTTATTTATTTGCCATATTAATATGCTGCTCAATAATGACATTCTCTGGGCAGCCTCCAGTATTGCTAAACTATTGGAAACCAAGCAATCCCATCTAGGAAGAACATTCACATATAGGATCCCAGCAACAAAAGTCTTTCTCCCTTGTAGCCACCAGCCACACCTCACTTGGCAGGGCCACCTGGAGTTTACAGGCAAACAACTGGTCACCAGGAAAAAGACAAAAAAAGGAAATTGTGTTCAGATATTTCTTAACCGCCTTGCATGAGAACATTCCAGGGCAATATACAAAAGTGTGAGAACCATTTACACAACAAATACATATAACATATGTGAAGAAACATTGATAGTAGAAGAAAAGAATAACATTTATGACCATCTAACATTCCTGGGCAAATAGGAATGTAATAGTCTTAATCTGGCATTAAAAATGTTGGCATCAGATGTGTCTCCTTTGAGAAAGCATTTCACAGTTGGGGCACCACCACAAAAAGTGTCCTCTGCTTTGTTACTACATAACATATCTCTGTTTAAAAAGGTTACAAACCAGCACCTTAAATTGTGCTCTTGAGAATATGCTAGTCTTTGTAATACAGTCATACCTCTTCATACATTTGCTTCAGGTTAAATCCTTTCAGGTTGCGTCCCGCGGCGACCCAGAAGTACCGGAAAGGGTTACTTCCGGGTTTCGCCGCATGTGCAGATGCTCAAAATGACGTCACGTGCATGCGCAGAAGCGATGAATCGCGACCTGCGCCCGCACAGAGGTGGGTTGCATTCTGCTCATGTTGCAAACGGGGCTCCGGAACAGATCCCGTTCGCAACCAGAGGTACCACTGTACTTTCAGAAGATATGAGTGCTGTGGTTGTAACCGTAAGAATTCTGATGGCCAAATTCTACACTAACCAAAACTTCCAGGTGGTTGACTGGTGTGGTCCCACATATAACACATATTAATCCAACCAAGAGTTACTAGAGCATGAATCGCCCTGGCATGGCCGACCTATCCAGGCCACCAAATCATTGGAAGATGGTAAAATGGCCTCTGTATTCTATCTCTAATAACTTCTGTGCTTGCTGATTTACTACAGAAAAGTTAGCAGAATTTTAAAATCCTTATGCATTTTAAAGGCTGTGCTTGGCTTTGTTTCATTCAAGTGTGAAGGCCCTTGCTTTTGTATCATATTTTTGTAGCTCATCCATCTCCACTGCCACCGAGGGTCATTCATTGGGCTCCTCCTTATATCCTCACAAGGTAGATTAGGGTGAGAAAGAATTTACGGCCACTTAGGGAGCTCCATGACTAACTGGGGATTTGGATCTGGGTCTTTCTGATCCAGCACTACCTATGACTCTTCAAATGGTGGAGGCCATTCGCAGAGGAAGGTATGACTGGTGCTCCCCCATTGTTAATATTGCCAAGTACTTTTTTGTTTTGTTTTTAATCTTAGTCATGTTTAGCAATCCTGAGGCACTTAGCCATATCTTTACTGAACTAAGGCTATTTTTTAAAGGATGCTCAGGTTTTTGGAGGTCTGTCTTTCTGCATGCCAAACTGGCAGCCTTGCCTCATGGCAAATGTGTTGTATGACCTGTTCTCTACATATAAGGGAACTTCTGTCAGCTGAATGAAATAAGTTGTTGACTCAAGTCTGGCCAGCGTGAATTGGGCTTCAGAACAGCAATGCAAATTCCATGGCCACTACACTATATATGTATGTATGTATGGGGTGGGGTGGGGGGGAGAGAAACCTGCAGTTTCTTCTTGGGTGATTGTTTTCTACCCCTGGCATTACTGCTATGCAAAAAAAAAAACCCCAAATGCAACTGTAATAAATGCAACTTTTCTTAATCAACAAGCTCATATAAGGGCTAAAGAACTGACTAGAATACACCTACAGGAAAAGAAAGTATGAATGGGTGTGTAATGTTACGTACCTGTAATCATGCCTAGAAGTCCTGGTTAGACTGGGCTATCCAGATGTGCACTTATTGGCATGATAGTGCACATGTATGTTCCACACCCTTAATGTGTTTCCAGGAAGCGTCAGTGTGTTTGTAGCAAATGTATTGCTGCATGGAGTGCACAGCTGTTCTCTGTAGTAGACATTTGGGTTGTAGTAATCAGGTTGGGTTGAAGTAATCAGGTGTGATCTGGGCTCTCAGTCTGGCATTTCTTTCTCTGGTTGTATTCAGAATCTAAAAGGAAGTTTTAACTGTGGCCATCCTTAGTGACTGAGAGGTATCAAGTATCCAACGAATTAGATATTATCTGCCTCTCTGCTTAGATCTTGAACAACCACCATGAACTGGAAGCCTCCAGTGACTAGGCCTTTATGTTATCTGATTAAGATGGCTGAATTGGAAAAAGCAGTTACAGAGATGTATTGTAAAATCGTGCTTAAAAACAACAGCAAAAAACAAACAACCCTTTAAAATTCTATTAAATTGTCAATCTTTTTATTTTATTTAAAGAATTTTGAAGGCCTTATTTCTTTTTAATTGGTGATAATGACTGGGTAGATGATTGTGGGGAAAGTAATTATGTGTGTGCATATCCTGATTCCGGATTTAGAATGTTTGCTGACTAATAATGCCTGAAAGCCGCTGCAGCTTTCCTTAACAGACGAAGCCTCAGAGTCTTGGGTGAGGGGGAGCAAGATTTAAAAATATGACATATATGAAAGAAAACAGTCATTTTTTTCTTGGCAGAGTTGAGAGAATTTAGCAAAAGTCTTTCTGGCTAGCTCTAGTGTAGTTGTACGGTTAGGGCTAGGCAGTCTTTTCTTTCCCTCCTCCCCTTACCTCCAAATTCTGAATATTCCCTTTCTGGTTCCACGTTTAATATTCCTTAGAAAAATGCAAGATTTGTTCCTTTTTTCTCTTGCTACTTTGAACTGCTCCACCAGTTCTGCCTCTAATAACTGCAGCTCTTTCTTGTACAATTCCAAGATGCCCCACTGTCTAGGGGTGGTGGAGAGAAACATGCTGCTTGAGCAGTTTTGAACAGAATCACTATATGAACATGGAAACCATGCCTCCTATGAAGTCAGACTATTCATCCATCTAGCTTAGCATTGTCTACTTTGGCTGGCAGCAGCTCTTTGGTGGAGGTTTTTCCCAAGCTCTGATATCTGGGATCTACATGCTCTATACAGTGAACTAATGCCTACTGCTAAAACAGAATAGGTGAAATGGTATAACGGGGTCAGTACTTTTTCTTGCTTATATATTTATCTCCTTGGCAAAAAACTAACCCAAAGAGAAATTCATTTTGTTTGAATTCTGTCCTTTGTATCTTCAGGTGCTGTTTCTAGCCTTGCTCCCTGACGACTGAATGCTTTTTTAGGAAGGAAGTCTTTGCACATTCAGCCATATGTGCAAAGGCTTCCTGCTTGCAGAAGTTTCTGTTGTTGTGGCCATTAGAACCCTCTCTTCTGATCTTAGTACCTGAGAGGTAGTTCCCATGCCCTCTCAAGCTCAATGGGGGGGGGAGGAGTGCCCCTGGAAAGGGCATGCTCTGTGGTGGCCCCAAAGTTGTAGAATTCCCTCCTTGAAGAGATTTGCCTGACACCTTCATTTATACAGCTTTCAGTGAATGCTGAAGACTCACGTCTTTACTTTGGCTTTTGACACTTGAGATGTATATTTTTGAGGGCCCAGCTTTTTCTGTGATTATATGTTGTTTTGTACTGCTTTAATATTGTGTTTTAACTGTAACCTGCCCTGAGTGAAGTGAGGGATGATGATGATGATGAAATAATGTGTTTAGAGAAACTTGCCAGGGTTTAGTTCAATGATGCCAGAATTGAAGTTCAGGTAAAACATCTGTGACAGCTTTGTAATCAATGATCTACTTTACAGTGGTAATAAATAATGGGATTGCCCAACAGGCAAGAAGAAACATGCATCTTTTGTTCCAAGCTGCATACTCTTGCTGTAAGCCATTGTATAGTGACGCATATTGTGTCATTTAAGAGAACTAGCAGGTGTCTTGCTGTTTGTGTATTGCCAAAATACATTCTTTCCATAATATTCTTTTCCCCAAAACGGTTTCATAAAAATGTTTCCTAGGTTTTTATAGAACTAGAACTTCACAATAATTGTGCAGTAACATTTCCCTTTGGAAGTTTCCTTGACTGCTGGGAGCAGGACAGGAAGGGTATTTTCTGAAGCTCCAGTGACACAGGTGGGCCTCTAAAACCAAAGGGAGTTGGAAAAGTATTATTCTTTGCTACTGCGGCTACAACTTCAGCCACAAGCCTAGTTGCTTGTGGTAAGTCAGCATCTCTTCCTAACAGGCAAAGCTTTTGTAAACTTGGAAGACTCTGTGCATGGCTTAGTATCTTTTCAAGGATTTGTTTCTGAAGCTGAATTACTGTATCTAATCAACCAATCAAATCGGTCAGTTGCATACATACAGTAATCAATAAAACGGAAATAAAAAATCTAAATGCGCCTGCTTAAAGTTGCTGGGCACAACATGCATGGGGGGGGGGGAGTTCGGTCAGGATTTAAGGTGTGCTATGATACAGGCTAAGTGTTTCTTTATGGACGTAGCCCAGTCTGGAAAGCCTGGTTTGTCATGGTAACCCTGGGCAATTTCATAGATGTTTCTGATCATCTTTCTTACTTACTTTATGCTGTATAGCAAATATTTGTCCTGTGTCTGCTCAGTAAAAAGAAGTGAGGATGATTTGAGTATGCAAAAGTTGTAAAACTTAGTGGTCCTAACTTAGTTGTTTTTCTGCTTATTTTGAACTGTCAGGACATTTCCCCACTGGTTGGCACCCCCCCCCAAAAAAGTGTGTTTCTTGCATTAGTTACTATTTTATTCGTTGGTTTGCTTTTTTAAAAGTCTATTTTCTCTCTCTCTGAATTTGTCATGTGTGGCTTTTAATGGAATCCTGCATGTACTTGCCTGTCTCTTTCTAGTGTAGGATGCACTGTGGCATTGCTTATGCTCTGCTTTGAAGAGGAAGTGTTTGGTGTCATTAAGAAATATATTGGTCTGCCTTGTTCTCTTTTCTTTGTCCCAAAGGACAGCTAGGCTATAACCAGGTAAAAAGTGCAGACCTTGTGTGCAGGGACCACGTTCAGCATCGTCCTGAGATCAGACATATCTGGCCTCTTGCTGCCACCTAGAGAAAAAATGGAAAAATGACACAGAAACCCCATTACTTGCGAGTGCAGTGGGAAAGTTATTGTTATACGCATCCTTTTGCTTATTGTATTTCTAATGTAATTATAGCAATGCACCATTATCACACTTTTTATTCAGTAAGAGGAACACGTGTGTTGTGTCATCTTTTGAGAGACGTGACAACTTTTGCATCTTGGTCTTCATGGCTTCTGCTTGCTTTGCCTGATCTTGAGCCCAGGGGTGTGGGTGTGTGGCTGAATATCTACTTTGACCTTACTCCTGACACTAAAGGCACGATATGCGTAGAATATAAAGTTATGTAAATATCTCCCCTTTGAGCAAGGTGATAGACTAATTTCACACTTGCCACTTTTGAGCTTCTTTCCTGCTATTGGTATATGTGTGTGCATTACAGAAATGAGGTTTTAAATGTGCTTTGCCCCCCCCCCCAAATGGAATCTTTTTTTGAAATAGAGTTAAAAGTTAATAATTGGAGACCAGGATCCAAGTGTGTAAAAAGCACCTCTGATAAATCACCTTTCAGTAGCTCAATCGGTAGAACATGAGACGACAGAACGAAAATCTTTTCCTTTTTTATTATGTAATAGGGAAGTGGTGTTTCGAAGCACAGTCGGTCTCTTAAGTGGTACACCTTGACTTTCTGCTGCTGTTCCTCTTACAAGTTCCTTTAACTAGCAGACATAAGCTTTGTAAAATCGCGTAGCTTCCAATCCCAAAGGCATGACTCAGTGCACAGGCCCTTGATACAAATTGCATATGTTAATTTATATTTATAGATGCAAATTTAGGTCAGCTTCCAGAGGAGAATTTGCCTTGTAAAGCAATGCAATTTTAAAAGTTTTTTTTTAAGGCTAAGAAGAGACTGGAGATTCAGGGCCAGGTGCAAAAGACCTTGGATTCAAGCCCCCTGAGTCACACCCTAACAGTGTCCCTCCCCAAAATGTTTTGCCCATAAAACTGTCAGTTTGGAAAACTCCCAATGGCCTAGTTGAGACATAACTACCCCAGCCCAACAAATGATGCTTTATGAACCTGGGAACTCGCACAACACCCCTTGCTCCTAACATGCCCTGCTTCACCACAGAGTTCCTTGTTTCTTCAACCAGTTTCCCTTGACATTCAGACAGACACAGACAAATTATGGATTACAGTGCAATCAGAGCCTGGATAGCTAGTAGGTTAGAGCATGGTGCTGATAACACCAGGGTTGCAGGTTTGATCCCCGGATGGGACAGCTGGATTTTCCTGCATTGCAGGCAGTTGGACTAGATGATCCTCAGAGTCTCTTCCTACTATAGGATTCTATGAGTCTATGAATCACATACTTATCTTCTTAGAAGCAAGTCCCATTGAATCAACGAGGTTTATTCCTAGGTACATGGGTGCAGGATTGTATCCTTAAAAACTAAGATAGCTTCACTGGAGCCAGTAAGGGAATGTGAGCTTGCAGGCTCCTGGGCCAGTAAACCATGGTTTATGTAATCCACTGCATCTGTATGAGGCCAATAAGTATTAAGAATTACAGGTTTTGAGACAGTTGATTTGAATTACTCTTGTGTCTTGAAAGAGGACAGTTACAAGTATTTGCACCTAATTTGGGGCCTTGCCGTGACATTAATTTTCTGGTTTGAGCATCTTAGACCTGGACTGCCTCTTTTGTGAGCAGCACCTGCTTCTCTTTGACCTTTTTGGAAGGCGCTTGGTTGTTTTAGCCTTTGGGCTTACTTCTGAATTTTCCTTAATTTCATTAGCAGAGGATCCTTTATGGGTACAGTTCTTCAAGCAGAAATCTCTGGCCAGACACTAGGACTAAGGGGAAAAGGGAATAAGAGTTGTAGGGACAAGTGGTAGGAAACTGCTACAGCAGCAGCAACCACAATCACAGCAGGCACTGTAAATGCAACAGAGACCTGAAGAAATTAAGATGGAACCCATTTTAAGGTAGTTTTGCAAATATGAACTAGGGTGTCTCCCTCTCACTTGCCACCCACCCTCTGCTCAGCTCACCTGCTCTTTTTCTTAATATACTACTGCAATTGCGTGTCACAACTCTTTCTCTGGGGGAAGGAGATGTTCACAGAAACCACTTCTCAGCTGCTGTGATGTTGGGTTTGGGGGGGGGGGAATTGTCCCATGGAAATTAGAGTAGTTTGGATTTTCGCATTGTGGAATTTTCTGCCACCCTAGAGGGTGATCAAATTTTGCATGTTTATTCTACTTGTATTTAGTAAATGAAGCTAATTTTGAAGCTGCGATTGTATTTGCAATTGGCATCCATGCATTGAACTGAAGAAACTGAAAAGTTTCCATGGAAAATCCACCCCACTTCGCCACCCAGCTGATAGGGTCTTCCCATCCAGGAAATGGGAGGCACTAGGAATGCCGTGAGCCTGCTTTCCTCTGCCAAGAAATGAAGAAAGCTGAGGAGTCCCTGAGCTGCTCTTCTGGGCCTTCTACATTGGGGAAATGCATTGGAATGCTATGCGTGCTGTATGTGTCTTTCATTTCTCAGGAGTGTGGATGGGCAAGATTCCTCTCAGGCTTTTTGTTTTTTTGGGGTGGGGAGAAATTGGTTTATTGCCATGGAGGCCAAGCAAGTACCTTTTTAAACGTTGATTTCTACGGTGAAGTGGGTGAGGGATGCACATAAGACTGTTCAAATACTAAGGAGAAATCCTAAACTGTGTCGACTTGGTCTATTCATGCCATCTTTAGCATCAAAGCAGTGTGTTAAAAAACCACCCACAGCATTCTTAACGACAGATGGACCACAGCCTGTTTGGTGCAATTAGCATTGTACTTTGCTCCCACTGGTGAGCGCAAAGAGCTGGATCCAGATCGAGGACAAAGAGACAGTCCTGGCAAATTTCTATTTCTGAGCAGATTTAAATGAGCTTGTTTTCATGATAACAAACCATTACCTCACTTCAGTAATGGGTTTATTTACACAAAGAGTACATTTCACCTTGGGATAATTAACTTCGTTAGGAGTGTCAAGATTGGACCTTAGCTAGAAACAGTGAAGTTTGTAGCGTAGCAGTGACCTTTATGTGCTCTCTCCTTCCTGACCAGTTAGGGTTCTTGGCCCTAGGGGCCCTAGCCATGTAAACACAAAATGAAGATTCTGACTTGGGATAATCCTAAATGCACATTTTCATATCCATAGCTTGGATGGGAACAAATCTGAAGATGGAAGCTCTTTCTCTTTCTCTCTAGTTGGCTTAAAGTTTGTGCCTGTTTTCCTGATGGGTTGATCAGTAAAAATAAAAAAATGGAATATTGTAACAAGGAAATCCACAGAAATATTGGAGTCAGGCATAAAGAAGGGGCAGAGATTAGAGAGAACCTACAAATATAGTGCTATAAAATCTTTACCGTAGTTTATTTTCATTGATGCAGTTGAGTTTCCACGGAAACCGGATCAAAAAGCCCCATTGCATGTCAACTAGCATATTTGAGTGCGATTTTCATGCGCTCTGTTGTCAGATGAAATCTGCAACTACTGGTTTTACAAGCCACCTTCTACTTCTTTTAGATGGTTTTGAGTTTTTATGTATGGTACTTTTAGAAACTGGTAAGACAAAATAAGTATCTTCTAAATGTTCCCTTTGGCAAGTAGCAGGCTTGCTGAAAAAGAGAGAATACTTTTATTCAAAGTGTATATTCACTGGATTGTGTTACAAGACCAGTTTAATTAAACTGGAGTGTAAACTGACATAGACTGGAATGTTGTGCACTTACTGGGAAGTAAGTTCTGTAGAACTAAGTTGGACTTGCTTCGGAGGAAATGCACACAAGGTCAGGCTCTTAGGCTTCATTTACTAGTAGGCTAGGCCCATTGGCTTAATTGGAACTGAATCACTGTATCTGCCGTTGGAGAAAATAAATATAACCTAATTCTTTGAGTATGTAAATATTAGAGCAAATCATGAATGATGTGAAGTTGACTGGGATGTTGAGCATTAATATCATAAAAGTATAATAAAGAACCTTGTTCAGAAGCTAAGTGTTCTCTCGTTTTCTCTCTTGTGCTAGGAGGGGTGTTTGTGGCCTTCCGACAGCTCATCTTCACGTCGGGGAACTTCCGAGGTAAGATCTCATTCACACTTCAGATCTTCCAGAAACTACATTTTTGTTAATAGCACATATTTCCCCCTTGTGCTGTGACTGCAGTTTTGCAGTCAATTTCTGTCAGTTCAACTTAACTTCAAGTCTTAAGCATATGTGGTGCTGGGGTGCAAAGATCTGGCCCCCCCCAGGTTGTCCAGTCCCAGGTGAGCAGGAGGGCAGAGCCGGCTGCCTCAGTGTCTCCGAACTCACAGCGCAGAGCCGCCCGTAGCAGAAGAGCCCACCGTGGCGCTCCGACCGACGGACAGGCTCTTCTCTGGACTCAACTCTTGGGCCCCGGACTCTCGGTCTGGCGCCCCTGAGAACCCAGCACCCGGGCACCCCACACCTCTAGCGCCTATGCTTCCAGTGTGTAGATTTCCACACAGTTTTCCTAAAATAAGTGGGATCTTTGAGAGAGGAAGTGGTTTGTACAGTGTTACCTTGGTCTACGAACAGCCTAGTTCACAATTTGGAATACAAACACTTCAAAACTGGAAGGTGTTCTGGTTAACAAACTCTTTTTGGGAGTGCACTTCCATTTTGAGTGCCACACTTCCATTGTCCGACAGTGGAGAAAGCAGTCATCATGGTGTTTCCCGCAGCCACGAGGGAGGGAAGCTGCTTGCCCGCCAGCCAGCTGATTTGCAGGTGCGCAGCTCCGCCCCCCCATGCCGCTGCTCTAGGGAGCATTTCCCACAGCAGCATTGGGGGGTGGGGATCTGTGGGGATCCCAGTTCAGCTACTGTTTGATTGGTTGTGTGACTGTGGAAATGGATAAAAGCCCCCCCCCCATCCAAACAATGACTATCAGTGCAGGTAATAAATTTTTTTAGTTTTCATTTTTATCATCCACAATACTGTTTTATTTTATAGTACAGTACATTGATTATTGCTTTCATTTTATGGATCAATGGTCTTGTTAGATAGTAAAATTCATGTTAAATTGCTGATTTAGGGGTTGTTTTTAAAAGTCTGGAACGGATTAATGCATTTTGCATTACTTTCTTTGGGAAAGCAAGCCTTGGTTTAAGAACAGACTTCCGGAACAGATTCAGTTCGTAAACCAAGGTACCACTGTGTAGAGCTCCTTGGGCCACGGGTCCTCCTCAGGTGTTGTACACTGGCTAGGGTTCAAGGAATCAAATCAAAGACCCAGTGGAGAATATAATTTTGGATCAGAAGTTTCCTAATTTTTAGAATTCATTCAATTTGTCTGATTGGTTAAATCTAATTTGTTTGCAGAAGTCTTGTCCTATGACTGAAACTCATCCGTGCCCTTTTCCTTGGCCCAGATGCTTGGGTTATATAAGACTTCTTGGAGAATATCATCCAGGAAAATAACCCTTTATGATGATGCTTCCACATTATTCTACCCCACACCTGTTATGTGTTCTGTACTGAGTATGTCTAATACATGTGTGAACTAGGTTTTAACTTGATTGATTAGTTGATGCCTCCTCCTTCACACTGCAGATCATGTATGCCCCACGGTCCAGAGACAGGTTTACTGCTCCATCCTTTATGCAGAGGGAACATTTCAGCCGCTTCCAGCCAACCTACCCATACATGCAGCACGAGATTGACCTCCCTCCTACTATCTCCCTCTCCGATGGTGAAGAGCCGCCACCATACCAAGGGCCATGCACTCTGCAGCTTCGGGACCCAGAACAACAGATGGAACTCAACAGAGAATCTGTGAGGGCACCACCCAACAGAACTATATTTGACAGCGACTTGATAGACATTTCAATGTACAATGGGGGCCCGTGCCCACCAAGCAGCAATTCGGGCATAAGTGCAACCAATTATAGCAGTAATGGAAGGATGGAAGGACCACCCCCGACTTACAGTGAGGTCATGGGGCATTACCCAGGTTCCTCTTTTTTCCATCACCAGCAAAGCAACGCCCCTCCTTCGTCACATAGGGGGAGCAGACTTCAGTTTCAACAGAACAATTCGGAGAGCACAATAGTCCCAATTAAAGGCAAAGACAGGAAACCAGGAAACCTTGTCTAGTTTCCTTTTCCATATGCACTTGAAGAGAGATGGAAGCATCAAGCAGGAGCATGGTAGAAGTTTCTATGCCCCTGTGCACAATATTGTTTTAAGTTTCATGTGATGCGGTTTCGTAAAACCAAACGTGCAAAGCTGTTGTTTCTGATTCCTTTCAGGGGAATTGCATGAAAAGTGGTTTGAAACAACTACAACCTTCCATTCAGTTTGGCCATGAGCAGTGTTCTACTTTTCTTTTCTTTTGGGGGGTGGGTGGGGGAATATATTATTATTATTTTAAATAAACTATTTGAATTTATTTAATTATAAGAGGTAACTTAGCACAGAAATATGGCTTACACAGCCAGTTTTATATTGAGTGAATGGCTAAAAGAAGAGGACAAGAAAGGGTTACTAGTTAAATGGGGGCAAAATTGGCCAGTTTGCTATCCTTACCCCGCCCTCCCAGAAGTGTGAATTTTTTATCTGACTCAGCATTTCTGTTTTGTGTGCCAAGGTATAAAGTTAGGGAAAAACCTAGATGAATACGAGGAGTTAATTTGTGTTGTGATACAAGTGTATTAAATTTGCACTATATGAGAACTGTTTTACATGAAGTTCTTCTATATGTTGTCTTTTCACCTGTGGAATAATGATTAGCCCCTAGGAACCCTCTTCAGAAATTTGTCTAGGCTTCTGTTGATTGATCATTGAAAGGGGACTTTGATTTAATCAGATCTTTTACCATTTTCCATAAATAAATAAACAGCAAAAGACATCTTAACATGCTACCCTTTGCAATAATTTTTGCATTCAAACGGGACATTGGCAAGTTGTCTTAGAAATTTATGAGTGGAAGAAAGCAAATGTGAAATTACAGACGTTTCCTTTAGGTGGTTTTTGCTATAAGCCATTTGTTTAACTAGAAGCAGATAAAAATGCCAGATGCATTTACCTTTTTGTGTGTGATTATTACTAAATCTTATTGCTTGTCCCCCTCTCTTAAAAAAATAATAACGCAGTGTCCTTGTTACCTAAAGCTTCTGCAGATTTTTATCTTCACTGGAGCCCATAATCAGTTGCATAGCCTGACATCCTACAATAAATGGTTTAAACATACATTATGAGTTTTTGCTGTTAAATTGCACTTTTGTTGTGCTTTTCCTATTATCTTTTGTGTGCTAGATCAGACCTCTCCCTAGTAGCTTCCATTTCTTCTGCTAGTTTGACAATGCTAAAGTGGTTGTTTGCAGAGCTTGCACCATTAGAATGCTAAGGGGAATTGTTTGGGAATCTGAGTTAATCAGTTTTGTAATTGGTTAATCATGTCTTCATGCACTGATCTGAACTGAGTGTGCAAACAGTTGTGTAAACTTGTTTTTAGGATCATGCTGTGTCATGTTTTTGAAAATCATTTAGAACTGTACCATATATATTATTTTTTTTAAAGAAAATGCAGCCTAAGGCATCCCAGTGAATTTGTATTTCATTCTGTGATTGATCACCTGTGTTGCAAATGAAATTGGAAGGTATTCCAAAGGGGACTGGTTGTGAAAACAAAGCACACACAAAGCACAAATAGGTACTTCAAATGCAGTTAACAAATGAACTTTAAAAGAAAGCGTCTTAAATTTTGATATTCCTGAGAGAGTTTTAGCTGCATGGCAAAGATTTCCCTTGGAAGTCTCCCTTTTATATAGTCGTTAAGGGCACCATTTTGCAAACTCGAACAGCTGACAGGTGCACCAACTATTGTAATGACCTGCACTGTAGCCCTTGCTCAGCTTGATGAAGTTTGGATTTCTGTTGAACTTCACAAACTAAAGGAATTTAAGATTGAAACCTGATTGCCGAACGGAGTCTCTGATCTATGCAGGGTTTTTATGCCAAATCAGCATGTGTGGTGTATCTGTGATTTAGATGTTTTCTCTGTATAAATATGCTTTCATTAATCTAAGGTGGCTTGTGAACTTGATGACTATCTTGAGGGACAGTCTAGCTAATAATCTAAAACCACAGCAGCTTTTTGTGAGCTGACCAGAGCCCACTTCCTCATTGTCCTAAAGTAGCCATGATTTAAAAGCTCTTTTTCTCATCTAAGTAAGCGGGGCTGACTTGCATACCTCTGTCTGTCACATGTTAACTAAATATCTCGTGATAGCTTAGTTGTGTGAACAGCCACTACAAGTCAGCTATATTGAAGTTCTTGCTTTTTGTGAATGCTGTTCCTTTCAAGGGAGATAAGCTTATAAGGTGATTTAGTAGTATCCATTTAATAATATCCACTGGACTCTGTTCAGTGAGACTAAATGACCAGCTGTTCTTCAGCTCCTGCCTAATGTGATTTCCAAGTGAGACGTTTCTGAACTTAATATTACAGAATTAAATGGTTAGAGATGGGGCATACCTTTATATTATAATTTGGATTTAAAGTTTGCACATGTGTTAAATTAGTTTGCATCTGTAGAAAGTTTCTCCTGTTGTATGATCTGATAATTTATTCAAACCTCTAAGGTCTTTGCATTTCAGCAGTCGTTAATTGGAACTCAGCTGACAAACTGGTACTTATTGGATCAACCGATGGGCAAGTAGGTGTTGGCATTAGATCACCTGGACTCCAAATTTCCTCCCTTCTTTGCCAAGAATGTATTCCATAAAAGGTAATGCTGTTGGATTTGGTCTGGTGTTAAGTTTAAGCACTGATCTGCAGAGGGTTAGGATTATTTCTAGGTGGCTGCCACAAGTTCCTGAGCTCTCCCAATTTCCTGTGTTTATTCAAAGGTTTTATTATTTCAGAAAGCTCTACATCGTTCATGCAGTTGGCGTGAGGGCTTAAACATAGATGCATATTCATGAGCAGATGCTTACCCATGAGATGGCCCATCGTTATGTGTCTAAGCAGCATCAAGGCTGAAACATCTTTCTCCTTTATACTTACATAATCTCCAACTTAAATATATGAGACCACATTAATGCCATCCTGAGCTGGGACAATCTCTATTTGGCTGGCTGTTGGGTTCTTTCTTTCTTTTTCCTTTGCTGCATCTATGAGTATTGAGACATTTCTCCTTTGTTGCTGTCCTTTTTCGCACCTGCAAGGGCATTCCTGACATAATTAATTTGATCCCAGGTTCATTAATGAGAACAAAGTTTGTTTAGCATCTTGGATGAGAATTGCTAGTGAGCTTAGAAGTGTGTAAATTCTAATGTGCTTCTTTGTGCATCCTTTGTACTTGCTTCAGGACAAGACTTAATGTGGCATGGATTCTTTTTTTGGGGGGGCAGATATTCTTGAATGAGGTGGGAAGGGATGTCAAGGGGTGGGTCGCTATGTTTAAAATGCAAGATAATTTCTTAAATCAAAACAAATCCTGACTTGGTGCAGGATGACTTTAAAAAATCAGTTCTAAGCGGAAAATCTCATCAACTGTACATCTAAAAACAAGTGCCCTCCCAAGCAGGCCCATGTAGTGGGGAGGGGGGGGGCAAGATACATTTGCCCCAGACCTCGGGTGGGGGGGGGCTCACCAGCAGCCTGCTGGACCTACACTGTTTGAGTTTATAACTTGATTCCAACAAGACTCCCACCCCCGGCCTCAGACAAGCACTAGAGGCCTGCTCCCAAATATTGTACCCAAGTCTTGGCAAATAATAGCAAAAGCTGGTCAAGATTATTTTGATATCTGAGGTAGTCTCTCTCCTTAACATTAAAAGCACACAAACAGATTGTTGCCCTTTCAGTTCATCCAAAATCAGCTGCTTGAAGTGGCTGTCTCTGTGTCGGCGTAGGGCTTGTCTTGCCGGAAGGCTAGCAATATGAAACATGCAAAGTGTGTATAGACCACAAAATCAAGGTCCCAAACCTTTTCATGTTTAGCATCATTCAAAAGGGAGCATCTTCTCTTTATAGAGACACACACAATGCTAAAACCAACCTATGACAGAAGGGATGTGTGGAAACTGGCTGCTCCATTTTTTTGTAGACTATATGCAAGAGGGGATTTAAACCCAACTTTGAGGATTATCCCTTGTCATTTTTCTGTTAGTGTGTTGCAGTCCCCCCAACATCAGATGTTATGCAGGAGAATAATGCAAAAAATAGTTTCCTTTTTCACCTCTCAAGCTTCTTTCAACTAGGGCTTGAGACCATGTACAATCAAAGAACTTTTTAAATTGCTTTTAATTTGGTACAGATTAAACTATTTTGCAGCATTCTTCGATTGGTTTTGAAAATCAATTGTATCTAAATCTAGTTCTTTCAGAATTTGCAGTGTTATCTTCCCTTTTTCCTGTGGAGGAGAGAGAAATTCACTAGTATTAACAGACTTTATTCAAGGCCTGCATATATGGGATCCCTATTTAAAATGTTATAAATGCCTCTTCCTAGGAAGGAAAGGATAAAGGTTTATGTGGCGATTCCTATTGAGAACTCTAGAAGAATTCTAGCTCAGAACTAGCTCACAAGTTCTTCACTTGTGAAAATGGTGAACTGAGGGGCTTAAGGTGGTAAGATAATTTAGCCTAAATTTAAGTTGTTGTTTTAGGACTTTTAATTGTGCAGTTTAAAAGTGAAAGTTGTTATAATAAAGTACCAATGGGAGCTACTTTTTTCATTGCACTCCATGTACATTTTCAGGGCTTCATTCCTACTTCTTTGGTGTTGGGCATGAAATTAAGTTACATCTGTTATGTCTTCCAATTCCTTTACACAAAATACTGATTGGATATGTTTATGAAATAGGGGCATTCCTTGTATACCATAACCTCACACCACTTTGCACAATGAGTTGTATGTAGAGCATTTAAAGATCCATCTAGATTTGCGGGTTTGGAGTGATACTAAGATATGCAAACCACACAGGAGCTTTACCAGTCTTCACATTTATTCTTGCTAATCAAAATGGCAGTCTTGAGCATCAGCTCAGTGGACACATTCCAGAACAGGGACTTATAATGTGCAACAAACAGATACTGTTTCTGGTTGGTACCACTTTTCTTGTTTTGGCATGATAATGCTAAATCAACAGGGGCAGGTGGTGTCATCAGGATGCAGTAAGTCTTTGGTCCACTGAAGCTGCACCATAGCATGACTGCTAGAAATTCTGTTTTCTTGTTTTGAAACATCATGGATGCAGAAACTCAAAACTGCCCTTGCAGTTTCATATGTCCAAGAGATATCATACTGTTCAGTTAACTGCATGCTCCTTGGCCAAGAAAAAACCCAGATCACTTTGCTGTTCTGAAAATATTGTGTTATCACACTATAATTTATTTTTGTTCTTGTGCCTGTGTAATGTATGACACAGAATCATACTATCTAGGCATTTAATGTTTTTCCAGCTACAGACTAAACTAGGGAGGCAGAGGTGTTTCCTCCCCCCATACAAATCAAACCCCTTGCTACAACATCTCTCATATTCCAACTTTTGAATAGCTTTAGTAAAAAAATAACCTTAATTTATATATCTTTTTAATTTGGAGGAAAACTCCGTTGTGAAACAATGCTACCTTTGCTTTATAGGCATGGAGGTGGTAGTGGTGGCGGAACCCCTTGAAAATATTAGAACACTTAACTCAGTAAAAAAGTCTCTAAAATGATGTGCAATGCACACAATTGTTCAAGGTGTTATCTTGACATAACTTCCAAATGGCAGTTTAGTGAAGCCAATGGAATTTCTATATATCACTTCAATTTTGTAGATTCATTGAATATCTTGTCTATTCAGATTTTAGAAACTTTTTCAGTACTATTCCAGAGATTTGGTATCGATTTTTTGAATGGTATAAATCAACTAATTAAGCCTTTTTGCCTTTAGAGCTACACATTTGAGAGGAGCTGGTAAAAGGCAGAAGTGTTTGTCACGAGAATGCAACAAGTATTTGGTCAGGTGATTACATCTAGTTATTTCTTCTTTTCATATGTTCTTCTTGTTCATATATTTCTTGCTGGGACACGAGTAACGTTGTGGTCTAAACAACTGGGTCTCTTGGGCTTCCTGATCGGAAGGTCAGTGGTTTGAATCCGCTTGATGGTGGTGAGCTCCCATTGCTTTGTCCCAGCTTCTGTCAACCTAGCAGTTTGAAAGCACGCCAGTGCCAAGTAGATAATGAGGCACTTCTGCTGCGGGAAGGTAAATGGCGTTTCTGTGCACTCTGGTTTCTGTCACGGTGTTCATTTGTGCCAGAAGCAGTTTAGTCATGTGGCCACACGACCTGGAAGCTGTCTGTGGACAAACGCCGGCTCCCTCGGCCTGAAAGTGAGATGAGCACTGCAACCCCATAGTCGCCTTTGACTGGACTTAACCGTCCAGGGGTCCTTTGTTATATTTCTTGCTACCCCACCCAGGCGTATGTGCGAGAACGTTCATTTCATCCAAGATCTCTCTTCTTTGCAAGTGTCCTGTTCAGGACTACTTTTGGATTGATGCAAGTAGAAAAGCATCCTTTTGAACCTGTGGAAGCAGAATCAGCAACACCACACAAGCACTACCTTGTCTGTGGGTGTAGTTTGGTCAATACTTGCTTTTTAATTTGGATCGTTACCTTCCTAAAGAAAAATGAGCAAAGGTTTTTCTTTTTTAAAAATCCACTCTTTGCCTTCATTTCACTGTTTGCTTGTCAGCAAATATTACTAAAAAATTCTGTTAAATCCAGTATTTTCTTTCTCAAAAGTCTGCCTCCCCCTACCTGTATGTGCACCTTTGTGTATGTGTCTGTCTAGATTTGGCTAGGAAGAATGCAGTTTTCCTCCCATTCTTTGAATGGAGACATGGCAAAAGTAATTTCTTCTTGTACTCTGGTATGATCCTTGGGGGAAGTCTGTGGCTGCCATGTAGTTTCTGCTGCTACTAGTGCTTAGAATTGGATTTGAAAATATATATGGTAAGGCCATCAAGCAAGGTTTACTTTTTCTTGTTTTGTAGAACTCCATGGAAGATTTCTCTTCCTAAATTAACGCTAATTAATAGAATGCTATTGTTGTTGTTCCAAGTCATCCTAGAGACAGGGCTCATTCATATACATTTTCCTTGATGGATAGGCTACTTAGTATATATTAGAAAAATGCTTGCTACAGGCTTTGGGGACTATGTCAAACAAGTGTTCCTTAAAAATAAAGAGGCCCCTATATGGAGACTGATGCTTGCAATTTGGATGACCCAATGGCTTAAAACAAGTGAGTTTTCTGTGACAAGGTATAAGAAGACAATGACAGTTATATTCTTCAGTTATGTTGACAAAGGAACCACCAATCATTTGCCAAAATAAGATTATTTATTTTTTTTACACTGAATTGTACCCTCCATCCCTGGCACCTGAGGGGCATACTATTACAAGCACTCTGAAGGTAATCGGATTATCCAAGTATTGACTTGTAGTGAAAAGATATACTTTATAGCCAAACTAGCCATTTCACTTACGGACTTTCCATAATAGACAGGCTTACTCACTACTTTATTTGAACATACTCCTGCTGAAGTCAGTGGTGTGTATGGTAAATTGCCTTTTGGATGCCAGTTTTGAAAGTGGCTTTACTTTTTTAGGTGATTCATTTGCCTGGTTTAATTTTTTTCTGATAATATTACAGAGATGACAACTACCAGTGTCAAATCTTAGAACTACAAATATATTGGTGAAAGCTCTCATACTGTCTTTTATTGCTTCTTTCTGTTCTGTTCCCCAGTTTACATGAATTTTGGTGGTTCGGAATCCAGTGCACTGAATGATCCTTTTGTCATTCTCTAGCTCCCTTTTAATGCTAGAAAACTGTCCATTGGGCTAGGGGAAAATCTTTTATTCCAGTCTCACCAAACGTGTGTGTTGACAGTGATGGCTGATGAGTAATCCATTTGTATTCATGTAAAGTCTGTTCCATTGAAATGGGTATGGGTTTAATTTCATGTAATTCTGGTTGTTGCGGTATTGCTGCTGCTGCTTTAAGTAGAGTTGGTATGTGAGGTTCTTTGTTTGGATACAACATGGTATGTGCTAGGATCTCATTTCCATTTCCCTCCCCACCCCATCTCTTTGCCCTTCAAATAAATAAATATTTTGTCTGTGTTTGACGTTACGAAAGGGATATGACTGTGTATAAAATATATCATTTGGAGGTATGCACGATTATAGTTCATAAGCAACTAAGGTGCCTCAAGTTCAGGAACATCCCCCTTGCACTCTCTAGGCTTGAAACTTCAAAGGCCATTGAAATCAGTAGAAACATTCCCAGTGACTTGAATGATCCTTTGATTCGAGCCTGTTCTCCCAGCTTTGTTGTGCCTCACTGAAAATGGTGCTTTTTTTGGTCATCCGTCTCTTCAATTTTGATTTTTAAGGGTGCTGTATATAACATGAATATATTATGCACATATCCTACCCAATGGGTAGAAAAACAAAACAAAACGAAACCCATTGTTAATATTGTAACATAATGTATAGAAGATAACTGTTTAAACACAAAAAGGCATAGAACTTGTGAATGCCTACTTATGTGCTTCGTCCTTTTTTGTAAGAATTTGCAAAAGAATGCATACAAAGGACGGGAAGTCCCATGTATTTTTATTTTCCTATTAAATATCAAAGTACTATAAGGGAAAAAAAGTTTGAACAAACCACTTTTGATTATTAGCCTGTTGATGATAATTGGTTGCTTGATGCATCTCTGCTGTAAGGAGTCACTTGTGAGTGGTGTTTGCGTGTGTCACTTTAAATGCATAAATACTTAACGTTGTAGCTAGCTGCTGATTTTTCCTTGTTGCTTTACTTGTTATGAGATTAGACCAGCCTTGGCTTCTTTTTGTTATTTATGACACGATCAACCTAGAGATGGGCTGAATCCTAAGAACACCTATATTTGAAATGCCAACATTTTAAAATAAGATTTGGTTAAAGTAGGAACTTAATTCCAAACCACCCTTCCAAATGTAAAATGGACAAGCATTTTTGTTTCACAGGAGCAGGATTTTTTTTTTAATGCCATTTTAAATTTAGTGTGTGGTCCAGGCAGTGATCTTAAGGGGGGTGAATTGGTGTTCCCTGCACATCTTTCCTTTGCAGTAGGAATGTGCTCGTCACTGTGATACAAGACTTGCTATCCAGTCCTTATAACCCAAGTGATATAAGGAATAACATATACTGCTGCTACCCTCCCACAAAAATAACAGAATTTTGCAGGTTCTTCACTGCACAAACTTTCATGCACTTTTCATTTTAGTGAACACAAGCACTGCCATCTTGATGTGTCTTCCCAACTTGTCCATCCAGTGTGTGTATGTGTGAGACAGACAAGATTTTAAAAGGTTCTGGTTGCCCATTGCAGGTTGAACTTGGGAATGCTTGAGGTTATGGTGACTTTTGAAGGATGCAAGCTACTTTCCTTGCAAGACCTCTTTTTCTGGCCAATGGATTTTTTTGTTTCTTTTCTTATGAAAGAGTCTATTGCATTATTATTATTATTTTGCTTTTGCGACTTTGTTTTTAATTTGGATAATGAGACAGGACTTAGACCCTTGATGAGAACAAGGAAAATATTGTTTGGTGTGGCAGGTGCTGTGCTCAGCAAGGTTGCCTTGGCAGTACAAGTTCACCATCTGTCTGCACTGTATCCTGCTTCTGGAGCTTAGGCTTATTAGGCAAAGCAAATACCTCAGAAAAAACTAAGGCAGGTTTTTAGTGTTGAAGACAGCAGAATACTGTAATTATTTTTTTCTCTTTTTTAAAGGAACCCTTTTCAATATCCTTGTTGGTTCATAGGTTCAGAATGACCTTGTTACTCAAGAGTGTGAAATTTGTTCCTCTAACAATTCTATGTTTTCCTCCTCTTGAGTGACACGGTGATGACGTGGATGCCTTTCAGGTTAAACTCAACAGAACTATCCTAGTCGGTCTCTTCTAGCCCACCCCCAGCAAAACTGGATCACAAATTGATGCTTGACCACACCTGTGTTGACTTAACTTACAGGAATGAAGAGAAGTCCTCCATGTCTCGTGGTGGCTGTGTTCTCAGGAGACATTGTGGCTTTCAAAGGCTGTGCTTAAAAAGTTTTTTTTTTTTTTTTTTGGCTGTCCTTGTCAGCAATCATTATCTAGGTCATTGCTGGAGGACTGATCCAAATCTGAGAAGCAGTCTGCATTGTCTTTCACAGTGGAGGTGAACAAGGCCAAACAAGTTCAGAAATGTGTTCTTCGCTAAGCTCTTACTAGCATATCGTTATTTCTGTACCAGGCCTGCAGTTTTGCTTGTTGATATCCTTCTAGGAAATATATACTTCTATCCTGTACCAGGATACTAATTGCTATCCCCATCCTCAAGTACTGTGGTGTTTGTGGCGCTTTCATATTTTTGCCATCTGTTCTGTTCTTCCACCTCCACACCCACACCAGAGATTTTTAAGTAGCCTCCCAAAAACTTGTGTGCACGGTTTAAATATTGTTTGTTCATTTGGTTGGGAGATGGAGTGCTAACCTTTTAAACTTTCGTTGTGCTGACCATTTCCTTGCTTGCTCTGCGCTATTGTGATGTTCTCCAGAGTAGATGAAACCTTGCATGTTAGTGAACTGTGTGCAGGGTGGTATTTAGCATGCAGGTTGAAAATTGCAATAACAAAATGTTTTATACCCATTGGACCAAAAAAACCCAACACCCCCAAACCCTCAAAACCCTTCTCTTTAAAAATAATCAACCTGCTTTGAATCTGCAGTGAGGAAAGATATGATAAAAACCTGTCAAGTAGACCTGGAGCTCCGTTCAGACTTTGCCACTTATTAGATATCTATCATTTTAAATCAAACTTTAGCCCCCCACCCCACCCCACAACAACCTGCATACAACCAAACACTTTCCCTCTGGAACAAGAGCTCAAAGGCATGTTGTTAAGACGGCAAAAATTAAAACAGACTTTATCAGAGTAACTATTTTCTTTACGTGCAGTACTAAAGCAATTTACACATTACCAGAGACCTTGGTCTTCAAATAGCAAATAATGTTTCTATTGTTTGCACACTAACTTGGCTATTAGATACTGAATTTACTGCTGCATTCATGCCTGCTTTCAGTACATTTTATTATTATTTTAGTGTTAATTTTCCAGCCTATAATCTGTGTTACACAATAAGGTGCATATGATTTGTTGCTTTCCAAACTGGGTCATATGTTCTGCTCTTATGTCTGCCTCGGTTGTTTGTGTGTGTTCATTTTCTTTGAAGTTATTCCAAAAATACAAATAATACAGCACTATCTACAATATTTAGTCTTTCATTTAAACTTTTTAAAAGGTATCTGGGGGGGAAATAAAAAAAAACACGTGGTTTTTATTCAAACTTATTGGTAGTGGTTCATGTGAAACTACAAGGAATCTTAACTTGCTTTAAGCTTCTGTTGTTCTCTTTAACCTCAATTTGCTGCTTAATTTCTAATGTAACTTCCAGTTATATGCAGAAAAAGATTTCAGCAGTTGTGTACCTGCCTCCTTTTAACTGAGCAAATGGTGATGTTCTAGTTTTTAGACCTAAGGTCTGTTATTGCAATACTTTTAAAGGAAAATGTTGCTCTAAGTGCTGTTGTTAGTTTTAAATACAGATTTTATGCTTGTTCTTAAGGAGCTGTGGTCAAACCACAGAACAAAGCTATTAAAAAATCAAGATGTTAATTGGTCTCTTGTTCAGTTTTTTCTTTTCTCAAACAGATGATGCTCTAAAATGAGGGGGCGGGAAGCCTAACAATGTTACAGATGCTTGAATATATTCTGGAAATGCAACATACATTTAAAACCCATGACATCCCCCAAAGATGGGGAAGTTTTGTTAAGTGTGCTGGGAACTGTGTAGCTCTATGAAAAGGAAACTACAGGTCTCGGGATTCTAGGCTGTAAATTTGTTTTGGATGCAGTGTGAATTTGCTTCCTGCTATAGCTCATATTGAGTTCATGTATGTTGGGAGGGGGAGGAGCCTGTGAAAATTGTTGAACTGTAGCAAAAAGTGATAACTACAGCAAAATGGGTTAATATCAGGGCATGCCCAGATAGGCTGATTGGAAAAAACGTAAGAAGAGCATTTCCTTGGGCAATAAACTGCTTGTTCCAACAGCATAATCTTCTTCCCCTCCCACACTGTGTGGTGTTTTGGGGCTTCTCTCCACCCTCCAGAGCAGATCTGGGGGGGGGGGGAGGTATAACTGTGCTAGTTCTGCTGGTTTCTGCTAGTGCAACAATTTAGTCATATAGGACGCATTGGTTTTAAACTTAACTTTTTAAAAATTTACTATAAAAATTAAATAAATCCAAAACTACTTTTACTGAATCCTCTGGGTGTATCTTCCAACAACACTTTTGAGAGAGTTGATTTCTTCTCCCTGTCCCCCAAAGCTTCATTTTATAGATTCCGCTAAAGAAGATAAAAGCTAAGTTTGTTTTTTTAACCCTGGTCCCAAATCCCCAATGCACCAGTCAAATGTACACAGTTTCATTTCTGAGACTGCTTTGATCTTTCTCCTAATCTGCTTTTCACTGTAATTATATTTGTTTGAAAATATGGCTTCCATTTGATTGTGCCTCCTGAAATCATTGCCTGTCAACCAGCTATAGACAGGGTCACTCTCATCTCCATAGGTGGTTTCCTGCTGGAAGTTGAATCCAGTATCTGTCTGCTATTATGTGGTAGAATGTTCAGGGTTCGCTTTCAGCCTCCCAAACGTATTGATTTTTAAAAATAATAATAATAATCCCTTTTCTAACTAATGCTCTCTTTCTGAGACTTTGCTGCTTAGACAAAAAATTAATTAGGCTTCTTTTTCATTATCACATTTTTTTTTGATCTGCTGTGCTTTGAATGAGTTCTAATTAAAATGTGCAGTTAAAAAGAAACCCTGCTTCCTGTATCATCTCCTGAAATGACCTCATTTACACTCCATTAAGAGGCCAGGACATATTTTGTTTGATGCTTTTTCTGCTTTATAAATTCAAGGATTATGGTTATTAGTTTAAGTTAGCCCAATTGGTCTTGGCCAGCAATGGGGATTACAGTGGTATCTCGGTTTAAGAATACAGTGGTGCCCCGCAAGACGAACGCCTCGCAAGACGGAAAACCCGCTAGACGAAAGGGTTTTCCGTTTTGGAGGCACTTCGCAAAACGAATTTCCCTATGGGCTTCCTTCACAAGACAAAAGCCCATAGGGAAATCTCCGGGACAGCGGGGAAGCGCAGCGCATCTTCCCCACTGTCCTCGGACCTCCTCCGAAGGCTGGCGATGGGGCAGAGAGCCCTTCTCCCCGCGCCAGGCTTCGGAAGGCTCCTCCGAAGGCTGGCGGCGGGAGGAGGTCACTCCGCCCCACCAGCAGCCTTCGGAAGGCTGCTCCGAAGGCTGGCGGCGGGAGGAGGGTTTTCCTTCCCACCGCCAACATTCAGAATGCTGTTCTGAATGTTGGCGGTGGGGAGGAAAAACCCTCCTCCCACCGCAAGCCTCGGGAACAGAGGAGAAGCGCTGTGCGCCTTCCCCTCTGTTCCCGTACCTGTGCTGAAGGCTTGCGGTGGGGAGAAAAGCCCTTCTCTGCACCGCCAGCCTGGCAAGCGGTCTCCATAGGAACGCATTAATTGATTTTTAATGCATTCCTATGGGAAACCGTGCTTCGCAAGACGAAAAACTCGCAAGAAGAAAAAACTTGCGGAACGAATTAATTTCGTCTTGCGAGGCACCACTGTAGCCCTGTTTATGAACTATTCAGTTTACGAACTCTGCAAAACCGGAAGTAGTGTCCTGGTTTGCGAACTTTTCCTCGTTCTAAGAATGGAAGCCAAATGGTGGAAGGGCAGTGGCGGTGGGAGGCCTCATTAAGGAAAGCGCGCCTCAGTTTAAGAACAGACTTCCGGAACGGATTAAGTTCGTAAACCGAGGTACCACTGTATAGTGCATCTGTATAATATTCAACAGTATACAATCTTAGATACCTAAATGTTTCTATAACTTCAGCATAGACTTTTTACTTATTACATTTATATCCCACCCTTTCCTCCAAGAAACTCAAGGTGACATACATGGCATCCTCACTCCCCATTTTATCCTCACAACTCTGTGACGGAGCTTGGGCTAAGAGACAAAATCAGCCATGAAGCTCACTAGGGTCTGTCTCCCAGCTCCCAGTCCAACACTTTAACCAGTATCCCACACTGGCTCTTTGAACCTCTTCCACTTTCAGATGGGAAGAGGGAAGGACATATTTCCAGCAGAGTTTAATCCACAGCCTGGCACAATATTTTCTGCATGGCATTGAACTCATCCTCATTGTATGTTATACAAAAATGGCTTAGAGCAGCTCATTACCAGAGGGAGACAGTATATTTGGCAGCGGAGTGGATTGAGCTGAGCTGCACTCAGTACCTCAAGGAAACCCCATACCTCAAAATTAACCTTACTCTGTGGGTCCACATATCAGAGTATTTCAGAATTTCCTCTGAAATATACCATCCCTGCAAACAACAGCAGAAAGCAAATCTAGTCTTATGCTAGGTGCTTTAAAAGGTCTCCGCAAACCTAAACAGGATATCTGACATGTGGTGACATAAGAAAAGTCAGGTTCTGAGCTGCTGTCAGTTGCAAAGGAGCAGAGGAAGCCCCCTCATAATACATCAGGGAGTTCCCTGATGCTTTTCAAGGCCCTTGTGCAAAGGAATAGAAGAGGAATGAATAGAGGTATAATTACTTGTAATGGGTGAATCTCCTTCCCCAGCTCAGTTTGCCATTGGGCTTGGTAAATAAGCTGTTTTGGGAATAAAGATAATAGCAATACTGAAGTAGATGGACCAATGGTCTTAATTCTGCATAAGACAGGTTCTTACATTATTGTGTTTAGAGATGTCAACACAAACAAAGCAAACTTAAGAAAGCAGTGCAACCTGATTTATCCAGAGAACACAAATGGGCATTTTTTTTGTGGGTCTCTTATGCAAATTGTGTGGCATTGGTGCTTAGAAAGAAAAACCAACAGCTCTGCTGATCTGTGTTAACAACGGCACATTTTTTTCTTTCTCTCTGAGATTCTGAAGCTTCTAGGCAAACAGCCAGAACACAGCAGTATCTTAGTGACAGAAACCATATCTTTCCCCCTCCCTGCAACAAGCCTAAGCAACACCCCGGAGCTCAAGAAGCCCCCTTGAGAGCCAGGCCCTGCTCACTCCTGATTAATTTAACTTTTACCGATATTACGGAGATTGACAGTTGAGTAAGTGGAAAATCCCAATTTAATCTAGTGTTGAGTGTGCTGCAGATCGCAGACAGAAGCTCAGACAGCTTGACCTACATTTAACCCTACACAGCAGGAATCTCTTAGCAAGGAAAAAAGAGAAAAGAAACCAGTTTTATTCTTCTCACTACGGAAAAGATTCTTTCCCCCTACCCTGTTTGTGTGTGTGTACATCCTTCCCCTATCCGTTCATGGTAAATGTGACATTCCCAGGCTTGAATGCTTCAGAGACTGAGGATCAGGGCACACTGTGCCACTGCTCAGCATGGATAACAATGTGATTCCAAAAGTCTTAAAAAATAAATATATCTCTCTTTAACAAGTCATCCTCAAAGTGCCCAGGGAATGGTCATTCTGTTGTTCTCTTGTTGGAGAACCAGAAAACGAGTCCAGCAAAATAAGTGTCTCTCATGGGATTCCCAAGCTAATTAAATCAAAGTACTCAGATTTAAGGCTATTTAGTTGTCACTGAAGTAGCTAGGACCAATCGACACTTCAGTTAAGGCAGAGGATTTGGATTTAATGTGATTTGAGCTCATTGGCATGAATGGGATTACATAATTTTTAAAATCAAGCCCTTTAGTTGCCAACTGGGATATGTGCTCTTTTCAAAGTCAAAATCTTATTGCAGCCCATTTACCAATTGGAAAGTAAACCTCACTTATTGTGGCAGCTTTAATGCTCTGGCTGATGCACATTGTAGGAGCAGCAGCAACAAGGCTTCAAATCTGCTAAGTCCTCCTCAAAAGCATGATGCACTTGAGCATGGTCTTCTACTTGCACCTTCTTCTCCACACCCCTTACTGCATTGTCATGGGATACCCACTTCTAGCTGTTAGTGCTTTTCTTAAGACACAGTCTGTGGAGCAGGTCTCATCGCTGGCGCCTACAAGTTCCTATGCTTGAGGCTAGCAATTCTTAAGGTTGGGCTGATTTATCTTTATTTATTCATGTTTGAAATTTATAGCCCACACGTGGCCCCAAAATGTGCCCTTATGGTAGCAAACATGGCATTACAATAATCAATAAACCAGCCAGTTAAACACATCAATAAAACCAGAAGCCAAACAACAACCATAGCAGTCTAATTGTTAGAACACCACGGCAGGCTAAAAAACCACCACGACCTATTGCGAGACAATGATCAATATCCAAGTGCACACCCATACAAAAGGTTTATTTGTTCACAAATTTTCTGAAAGCCAGTATGGAGTGAAATGCTCTGGGGAGAGAATTTCTAAATGTGAGTGACATGGCTAAAAATTCTCCAGCCTCCTTGCTAGCTAAACTAATATCAGATAGCACTAGCACAGGCATACCCAACTTGCGACACTCCAGATGTTTTGGCCTACAACTCCCATGATCCCTAGCTAACAGGACCAGTGGTCAGGGATGATGGGAATTGTAGT
Source organism: Podarcis melisellensis (assembly GCF_964234715.1). NCBI lineage: Eukaryota > Metazoa > Chordata > Lepidosauria > Squamata > Lacertidae > Podarcis > Podarcis melisellensis. The sequence goes on from NC_138539.1 coordinate 49,810,879, forward strand.
CCAAAACATCTGGAGGGCCGAAGGTTGGGGATGTCTGCACTAGCACCTAAGACCACAGCATCGACCCACTGCCAGATTACAAAAGAGCAAGGTATTCAAAGGATCTTCCAACAAACACCTAACAGGATACATAACATATAAGAGCCGCTGGCTCGAGCCAGCTAGTCCAGCATCCTGTTCTCAATGTGACCAACCAGATGCCTGTAGGGAATCCCCAAGTAATATCAGAGCATGCTTTCCAGCAACTGGCTTTCAGCATGACTTACTCCAACTGTGGAAGCGGAGCATAGCCAACATGCCTAGTATCCGCCACCACCTCCAGCAACCTGTGTTGTCTAGTCTGACTAGTAGTGGCTCTCCAGGAGATGTTTCAGCCCTACCCGTAGAAGCCTGGGACTGAAGCTGCAACCTTCTGCATGTAAAGTTGATGCTCTACGGCCCTTTCCGGGCAGGGAAGGGGCATCTGTAACTAGGGATGTCATGAAGCTGTTCCTCCATGGAATCTCAAGATGTTCCATGTGGAAAGACGTTCAAACATCTGAAAATTTATGGCCTGCATAACAGAGGTTGGGGATGGGATGTTGTCCCAATGGTGATTGGAGTTAATCAACAACTCTAATCAATTCCAAATTTACTACGTCAAATTAATGTACTCCGTCAATTTCCGCTTTAAGTTGTGATGGGTAAAAACTTGTAAATTTATTCTTAAAAATGGAAATATAGTTGATAAGCACCATTATAATCTATCTGTACAATGCCTTCTGGTCCACCACTGACGTTTGGCCTCCTATTTATTTAGTTTCTTTCCTTTTGAATGTATAACAGATTTGTTATTCTTTCTTATCTATATCCTATCTATATCCTCTGCTCTCCAGACCTTAATATATGAAAGCAGGAATGGCTAATGTGGGCAACCCATCAGTTAATGTTGGACTACAAGTCTCAACGTGGCAATTCCTGCTCTAATGCTACCCCTACCCCAAGGTACTGCTTGATATAACCAAAACATCACCTTAAAACACACACACACACACACTCAATGTTAACCCTGGCTATAGTCAATCCTAGAGTCATTAGAGAATAGTTATCAGTAATGAAAAGCTGTTGACTTCTCCTTTTGTCTACCTTGCATTACTTACATTGTGGTGGACAAGTTCTCCATTATCTATTATTATTCTAGTCACATTTGCGTGTCCAAATACATCCCCTTAATAAAAATCTACCACCACACTGTATGTTTTCTTTTTTTAAAAAGCTGACAATTCTCTTTAAAAACAACAAACCAAGTTTATATTAATGCACAGAGTCGCCTGTGATTGTCTCATCAATTAATCAGGCTAGGAAACAAACTCAATGTTACAGGCTTGCTTGCAGGCTTATACAATCAAGATGTGTTCTTTCTACTTACAGAATTGTCCTCATCAGACTAGCCACATAATTGCTAGAGGTAATTAAGATTCTGTAATTATTATTATGGGTGACAGTAAACGATTTATGCAGAAGGATAGAGCTTGATTTTTATTAAGCAAACCACCCAAAGCGATCACACATAACCAGAAGACCAGAACATTAAACAAACCTGACAGAAAAGTCATAGAAAGGAGGAAAAAACACAAAGGCTATGCCTATATGAAATCAGGTTACCTGGGAGTCTGTTGCATGCAGATTCTGTGCACACATTATCTAGCATCTTGTTTCAGCGAGACAGGCAGCAAGTTCATGAGATGTAGCTTCCAAGCTAAAATAAAATCAGATGCCAAGTAAGCATGGCTGTTGAATTCCCAGGTACTCTAGGGACACAGGGAGTGACCTGGATAGGCTATGATGGATGAATAAATTATTGACTTTGTGGGCCTTGTTCAGGTTCCAGTTCTAAGCAGATGTTGTACTGCAAAGCACGCAAGCTTCGATTTTAAACCCAAACTAGTCCTGGATTTATGAAAATGCTAATTCACATACGAAGTGCAGTAATAGAAAGTTGACTGGATCTCCATCAGGCTGAAACAACATGGGAGATACAATCATGCATCTCATAAGGCTTGGTTTCCAGACCCTTGATCATATGGCAGAGGAAGCATTTATGCAATTGCTATCATGTGATGTTTAAGCCTCAGACCAGTATACTTATGAAAACTTGCCCAGAGAGATCTTTACATCTCACCATTTCCAAAGTCTGAAATCTTCTCAGTAAAATACTCCTGTTACAAAGCTTGTTTGTTCATAACAGTTATGTTAAGACAGAAACTTGACAACCTAGTAGTGCTGAAATACCAAAGTGTCTCATGCTGTTTTAATACTTATTCTAAAAATGGTGACAAAAACTTTTGTGCATCTAAAAAGTGCTTTCTTTATAGTATTTTGTTTAAGAAATTAAAGGAACAAGACTAGGCTCCAATAAAAGATGGCTGAAGAACTGTTTGATCCTGCAGGTGTCCTACTCTCTGCATGGAAAAGGAGGTCTGCTACTACACCAGCCCCTATCACCTTAGGATTGCTCTGCTGGTTGAACTAGTATTGATCACTTTGGTATATGCCAGGAAACACTTCATTATATTTGTACAAAGCAAGTCTTGATAATGCTCTCTTCAGTTGAATCACTGCTGGCACCAGCAGCTGAGAAATTTATTTCACTAAAGATGCCTTCACATAACGTTTTACACAGAATGTTTTGATTCAGGTGAGAAGATAACATAGGCACAGTCTGATCCATACTTTTCTGGAGAAATTTGTTGGAATTAGTACCAGTTATTTGGAGGGAAATATTATGGATTTGTGCTTAACTGAAGTATTAAAACAGAACCCTTTCACCAAAGAATGAATGAAAAGCCATGATGTTTGGCGCTCTTGCTATGAAGCAAGTTCCCTCCCCCCATATTGAATTATGTAATTCATATAGAATACATGAGGCCACAAGGTGTTTGAAGCAAATGGCTTGGGTCCAGTGGAGCTTTCTCCATTTGTCTGTTTTCTCTTTTGGATGGGAGTCACAAAGATAATTACAGTGGTAAAGAAAACAATTCAAAAGAAAATTTGTAACAGCAAACTAGTTATTAGGGACCAAGTGGAGAATGGTTGTGATGCAATTTAATATTACAACCATTTCACAAGCAAAAGTTTATTTTTCAGAAGAGTATCGTTAGCGCTTAGGGAAAATTAGAATAACATTTCTGCAAACTCCAAGCAAAAGTCTCAGCACAATTATTTCCACAGTAAGGATACAAAAGTTATGAAAAAAAATCATTTAAAAGATAATTGCTTTTCAAAAACATACACTACACACAACTTATATCTATATCAGCATAATGTTTAAAGCATATTGGAGGACGGTGAAAGGGAGTTATAACTTACAGATCCTCTCAGCCAGTGACACAAGAAGAACCCACAGACAGTAATGATGTGCCATGAGTACTTTAATAATGGTACTTTGCAAAATTTATTCCAGCAAGATCCATCTACAGTGGATATAAGAAAAAGGCAAACTTGTCAAGGAATAAATTGGATAGCGGATGAAACAGAACATTTCACCAAATATTGTGGTTTTGCCATCTTCCTTCAGTGTGGCTGGCACAGAGAGCCAGGGAAAGTCACACTGAAATGAATGATCAAGCACAGCAGCAGCATGCAGATACTGCTTCCATTTACACCAGTGTGACATCCCACCCCAATATTATTTTTAAGTCCTAGGTGTTATCACTACAACAAAACACAAATTTTATTTCAAGAAAGAGGATGGAATTGTTTCGTTTAAATAGACTGACATTAAACCAGAATATATTCTTTTAAACTTGGCTTAAAAGTACAGAGACAAGGAAGGGAAAGTCGATTCAGAAATAGAGGACTGCAGCCTAGAAATCTATTTCCCCCCTGTACTATTTTATGCGTATTATATATGCAAAGGTAAAAGTGGCCAGCTCTGTACTAGGGTGAAAGCTAACATCCATGCAATTGACACCTGACAGCATAACTCTCCAACATGCTCTTTGTGGAAAAATAAAATAAATATTGCACTTAAGGCCATGGTGGTACTTCACTTCCACCATGGCTCTTATTTTTGACTATGCTGTCCTTGCACGTTGTGATGACCTCATGACCTCAGTGCTGCTTTCTGAAGTATGCTTGTCTAAGTATCAACCTTTGGGGCTTTCCTCTAGCAAGATCCACACATCTACCTAGGAAAAAGCAAGCCAATACATATCAGGGTACAAGGCCAGGTAAACCATATCTCATTAATAAGCAGGTGCCCACTTTGAATTCAGACTTACATTAGGGCTGCTTATTTTAGGGCTGCTTATTTTTGACCCAAATATATGGGGGCACAACCTTGGTCACAGTTCCCTGCGTCTCCCGATGCTGGCCACGTGCCTTGCTTTCATGTTGCTTTTGTTATTTTCAGCTTTATTACAAATGCTAATAAACTTTGTGAAAATGGCTGCTGATTCAAATCTCTGCCACAGGGGAGGTCCCAGTTTGACACCTGCAGTTAAAGCAATTTAAAATTGGTGTGGCGAATGTTCATGCTGTATTGACCTCCACCTTTTTGAATATTTTATCCATAGCCATTTTCTCCCAGAATCCTTTCTCTCAATTAAAAGATCCAAGAAAGACAAAGGGAAGACAAAAAGCCAACTGCCAATGTCTTCTCTCTCGTGCATCCAGTCCCATTCACAAAGCATGCTTATAAAAGCATTACACCTGGTGGTGGATACAACTACCTATTTTATCACATATTTTTCTTCCTGCTGTACACAGAAAATCCTCATTGCCAGCTGCCAGAATGACACTGGCAATTCATCTTCCATGTGATGAGAGAAAGGAGAAAAATTCATATCAGGGGTATTTTGGATAGTTCAGTTGAACTAATACAGTAATGCCAGGATGAACATGCAGTGTTGAGTGGTGCTCATCCTGCACAATTGGAACCAAAGGAAACACACTGCCTTGGAAGAAAAAAGGCATGGTGAACACTTGGAAGATTGATTCAACAAACTCAGTCTGGGACACACAAGTGGCAGTAAGTTCAGCCTCACCATTGAAAACTGACCATGTAAAGAGGGGAGCAATTTATACCATTGTACAATACTGTCTTTGAACTCTTATACAGGGTGAGTCTTTTAAAAGAGGTCCCGTGGAACATGGGTACTCTGTATCCACGGGGCCTCTTTTAAAGGACTCACCCTGTAATAGTGTAACTCTCAAAAGTCTTAATTGCTCTGCACAATTATACTTGAAAGCATTAAAGAAAACAATTCCTTAAATCAGTAGCATGAAAAAGTCAGAGCACATTTTGGCAATGAACTTTGCAGATGCCTCCTGGACTGCCATCAATCTCGCAACATCTCTCACAATGTCCCTGAAAGAGGGACTTTATGAAATTAACTCTACAGATGCTTTCTGGTAACTGGACAGAAATAAAAGAAGCAAGTATAGAAATAGACTGACAAATACATATCTTCCTTCATATACTTTAAAGGTAACCAGATTGCAAAAATGTTTGCTGCTTTGGGTGCAATCCTATCACTGGATCCCTTTTCCACCAGTCACAGCACAAGCAGTGGTATACATACACAAGAGGTTAAAAGGGTGCACCATGAGTTTCTGGATCTCCCACTCCAATGCAGTACTCCTTTATATTCCAGCTTATAAGCACTTTAAAAAACAAAATCATAGAAAACTGAAATGCCATGTTATGCTTCAGACAGAACAGGTAACTTTGGAGTAAATGAAGATTTACTCAGAGATGACCCACTTAAACTAATGAACAAGGCTAAGCCAGGGCCATTAATTTCAATGGGTCTACTCTGAGTAAAACTTAACTGACCGCCACCCACAGAAAATGACAATAACATGGGAATCATAAGAATCACACCTGTAAAATTTAGATTACTCTATAGTACTCAACAGTATAGTGATGCTGAAGTTTTGTGGAAATTTTCTAGGATTCTTCAATGTAAAAGGCAGCAGCACCTATCAGTCTTCAAACACAATGATGAAAATGTAAATTACTATTCATATGCAGAGGTAGGTTTATCTTCTCCATTTTCAAAACTTTTAATGATGGCATGACATTTTTAGTCTAACAGTGGAATAATCAATCCAATTGCACATTTGAAATATACAATTAAGTTTAGTATCATTTTACAGTCTCTCTCATACACCATTCAGTAAACTGTTTATAAGAATATAGCAGTAATATATATTTTATAATTACCTGATCTTTTAAGAATATTATGATTAAATGGTTTACAAATATTGACACCATCTCCAAAATACATTTGTGTACATGACCCAAACATTCTCATACGTTGCTTCCAAGACACTTAACAGTGACAAAGAGGTCAGCTCAAATCAGATGTGTCGATAACTTTGTTTTTCCTCCACAAAGATCCAGACAAGACTGTTGGTCATAATTAGGCAGACCACAGAACCCCACTTTGGGACCTAGCTATGGTCCCAAATCCTAACATATATTGCAAGAATTTTCTAAAGTTGTGTGTGAGCCTTAGATGTTATTGTTTTAGTTTTCAAATCTCTGGCACTTTCTAATCAGCCCAAAACATCTAAAACAAGCAGGAACAAAAAGCAGCAAGTGTATACATTCCACATTTGCTAAAGAGTTATGAATGCTTTGGTTTTGCCGCCAATTTTCCTATTCTTTCTTTTTTATAAATGAAACCTTATCTTTTGTTTCTTGTATCTTTTCTGTTATCCTCTCTTTTGTTTCTTCCATCTTCCCAGTCAGCCTCTCTTTTGTTTCTTCCATTTTGCCACTAATCATGTCTCTGGTTTCCTCCATTTTCCCCGATAGTCGCTCTTTCGTTTCTTCCATTCGATCCTGAATGTAGTCCTTGACTAGAGGTGGTGTGGACATGTAGCCTTGCTTACGAAGGTACTTTACAGTGATAGATGTCCCTCCTAAAGTCACTGTGTATCTGGCCGGAGTTGCAATCTTGTCAGTAAGAGGGAGGGAAATACACATACATGTATAACTTCAACGGCAAATTCCTCTTACCAGGCAAAATTCCTGACACGTCTATCATTGTTAGCTGCAGCAGCACAAAAACTACTTGTACTTCTTAAGCTAAAGCACCATCCTTACCCTGGCAGGAAAACTCTCCCTCCCATCCCAGTTTCCTACTTTCTGAAAAGATATGTGCGAGTTTTCCCAAGCTTCAGTATACCTTCCAGTTGCTAAATGAACACGGGATATGGGGCAGTCTTTTTAGATCTTCCCTTGTATAAGTAAGTATTGCTGCCTGACAGGAGCTGACAAATACTGCAGCAGCAGCAGCAGTGAGGATGCTGCTGAACTAGCAATGGTTGCTAGCAACAATATAGTTAGATCATGCCCCCTCCAGACCCTTAAACCTGATCCTTTAGAAGTGAAGCACTAGGAAATAGGATTAGTGTGCAAGTCACAACAAGCTTTACATGGCAAGGCAGCAGCTATTCTATATCAAAGAAACTGACAATTAGGTTGAAGTATCTTTAGGATAACATGAGCATATGAAGGCTAGACAGTGGTCAGGGTACCTTTTCATTCCTTATTGAAACAATGCTGCATTACTCTGTTATGGTAGGTATTTTAAGGAGAGGGCAATAAATCAGACATATATTGTGGGCTTATTAACCTTCTGCCACATCCTCTAGACGTTACTAACTGAAGTTATTTAGGGATTGATCAGTCTATTTCTGCCTCACTTCAATTTTGCACGTGCTCACTGAGAAGTCTATCCTGTCCTGTTTCAGCATACATCTGCAACTTTAAAAACCTGCATGAAAATTCATATTTAAATACTTATTCTGATCAAAAATATATATGTAAACATGCTTTTATTTCAGTGTGCTTATTTCCTAAACTTATTTCATCCTAAAATATGCATTTAAATTATTTTCTCACCTGAGAACCATATTACAATATTTAGAGACATGTAAAATCCAAAGGTTAATTTCCCATCTGCACATCAGGCCAGATATTGTTGAACAGGTCAGCCTGCATCAGAATTTGCAGAAATAAACTTTCCTAGTTCTGTTCAAAGTTATTTAGTGTCCAATCATATGTCTGCTTGAAGGACTTATGACTGCAGCCTTCTACAGAAAAAGGATGAATTCTCCAGCATTATATACTTGAGATGATGGACAATAAATGACTGCTAATATCCAGAAGGTATGTCACAAAAGTTACTAAGCTCATTAAGTTCTGTCTGCATTACTGTGCTTTTCTTAAAGTTTCTGAAGGTTGACAGTTCTAAAGCCCTGCTTAAGTAAGAAAAAAATGGAATCTTGCTTTGAAAGTTAGTTATGCTATAGTGTGGCAATGCAATACAGTCATACCTTGGAAGTTGAATAGAATCCGTTCCAGAAGTCCGTTCAATTTCCAAAATGCGGTTTCTGATTGGCTGCAGGAATCTCCTGCAGCCAATATGAAGCCACGGAAGCACCATCAGATGTTTGGCTTCCAAAAGAATGTTCAAAACCGGAACAATCACTTATGGTTTTTGATTGTTTGGGAGCCGAAATGTTCAACTCCCAAGGCATTTGGGAGCTGAGGTACAACTGTACAGGTTTAATCTTGAAGAGTGACTTCAGTGGAGTGTGAAGCTTTTTCAAAGAATACATTTTCAAAGCATGAAGATGATGTTATCTATGTAAGGACTAAACAAGACCTTTATATGCTTTTGATTGTCCTTTCTAATCTTGTACCCTGTGTGCTCGCTCTTTACTCCCACCCAAATCTTTGTTCCCAGTTTTGAGTTCCACATAATGACATATCATCAGGAAATAAGTGGGAGGACATATACTAATTCCTACTTCAATGAAAGCTGATGGTTTGGCAGTTTTGTATCTACTTATAAATGCTTTCTGCCTCTTGCATCAGAAAAAGCTTTCACTTTACTTGATAGTGTCTTATTGGAAAATATTTAGCACCTGGCAGTAGAATTAAAGCTCAGAGATCTTAATAAAAGGCTAGCCAGTGGCACGACGTGAGAAATGCAGGTGAAAGAAAAATAAAAAGCATTAAGACAGAGCACAGCAAATTCTATTGAGAGAGGAAAGCAATTAAAGCAATTCAGTATCCATGCAGCAAAACAAAGCTGCTGTTAAAATTCAAATTCAGAGAACAAAAACTAAAAGACAAAAAATCCCACATTTATTCGAGAAGGTAAAATAATTTCCAATATTGTTCTTCAATTCTGAAAAAAGTGGCAATTCCTGCCTTAGTCCTACGTATGGGAAGCGAGATCCATTCAGGAGCAAGGCTACTGCTGGTTAAACCAGCCTAAGACCAGCAGAGGGGAAACAAGCATAAATTCCGCCACGTTGCCAGGTTACATGAGCAAACAGAATAGAGTTAGGATCCCGCATTAAGTTCACTCTCCCTGGTCTCACCTCCCTGCCCATTTTCCAAGGTTTATGTCAGTCTGGGCTCGGCACTAAGCCATGATTAATGATTGGGGACTTATGCTGGAATAACCAGGCTGAGCACAGAGCCTGCAGGCTAAACCAGCGATCTGCCACATCTCTCATGTCAACAGATCTAGGGTTAGATCTTCACCCTTTGTATTGTATCCTTAGATGCATCTTAAAATCACTGTATGAAAAACAGCAACAAAATAGATTAAAACCTAACCTCTTGGGTGTGAAAGAAGTAGTGGGATTTTTAGATCTCATTCTTACTGGACTTGGTCATATTCATTTTAATAGCAGTAGGGCTTCCAATAGAAAGAAAAAAAAATCTAATCAATTATAGTCTCCTTAGCAACTGAGAACACAAGTCAGACTCTCACTGAACAGACAAGAGAAATATCTAAGACATGTGAATCAGTGGGAGAACAACTCCCTACTTAATACTGATACCATGTATCTAGCACTTTCATCTTGCTCATTCTCAGAACAAATCGGCCAAGGTACGACATTATTATTCCCATTTCACATATGGGAAATGGAGAAAGTGTCTTGCCATTCAAAAGTTCACCAATATCATGGTTTAAGCTAGTGTCTCATTGGTTCACAAGTACTCCTCTTAATGCATTCAACTGGTCTTACAGATAAATGCAAAAAGGACAAACCAACACCATTAGTGCTGCATTGTATTTTCATGGTGACACACTAATGGAAGGACTGATCTTCTATTGCCTCCAGAACTTACAGGATCTAATTCTGAGGAGAGGAAGGAAGAACACACATGGCCTTACTCAGAAAGGAAAATATGTGGCCCTCCTGAACTACTACAACTCCCATCAGCCCAAACCAACATGGCCAATGGTCAGGAAAGACGCAACTTAGAGAGTTGAGCATCTGGAAGTTCCTTATCCCTGGCTGCACTTTCATGCAGGGACACACAGAGATAAATAAGCACATGTAAAATCAGCCAAGCAACTTTGCTGTTCGACAGGCTTTCTTCATTATAACAAGGTGATAGGAAATGAAAAAGCAGAGCCAAGAGTGGGGAAATAGCTAGCAGCTTAAAGGACAACAAAATGACTGGCTTTTTTGCAAGTCTGGAATTACAAGTTAGTGTAAATAAGGTTCCTGGAGCAACACAGCAAAGCAGAGAATATCCCATAATTGCCTAAACCCACATGCGTCAACAACTGAGAGGTCTTTCGTTCCTTACTGTGACACAAGTGTTTGACAATGGTGAAGAGTCAAATTTTACACCACGTTTTGCTAGAGAGGATGGACTTAGAGAGAAAATAGCAGGTAAAGTAAGGTGTTATTCAGCTACATTACGTACAGTTTACAGAAAACTGTTAAAAATACCCACTTATTTCATACGTACAACTCTTAAAATGCTTTATGTCCACATTTAAATCTCTCATGATGCCCTGTAAATAGTATTTCCAATTGTTCCCTTCCTTTGCCAAAACGTTGACTTGGAATCTGTCTTCTTCATAACCACAGGATTGTTACCTACCCTGAGCTCTTGTGGCAAGATCTACTTTGAATAAATTTATTCACAGCTGTAACTTTTATTTCAGAAGTTCACAGCCTTGGTCATAACAGACTGCAGGGTTAATCAGTGGGCTGTAGCCCCTTCATTATATGATTACATGATCAATATTTTTATGGACAACGTTGCAGATGAAATTAAGAAATCTTTGCAAGTACTTACCTTATACATTGCATAGGCAGTTAATGCGTTACCACTCTGAGAATGCTTTAGAATATTTACAATGCTTTCAGGCAACCCTATGAATTCGAGGAAAGGAACAACATTTATTCCTCTGTGAAAGAAAGAGATTAAAATGAATAAACTGCTAACAACCTTATAAACATTTATTCTGACAAGACTGCAGAATAAAAGATTTTTATATTTAACAATAAATACAGCACACTTGAAACCTATGCACATTTAACTGAACACTCATGCAGATTTATGCACTTGAACAATAAAAAATAAAAGGGGGCAGACATGTTGGGGGCAATCTCACCCACTATTGCACTCTATGGGTTTTGACTGTAACCAATTTTGGCTTCAGGTGCAATGCTCGGAAAGTAACTCCTGGATAAGTTGAGGGCTTACTGTATTGCAATCAATCAAACTTTTATTGCACCAGTATAAAGTGCAAATTCAAGCATTAATGGCCAATGAAGAGGAAAATGTCAAGAGAGATAATTCAGAAGATATTCCCAGTTGTAATACTTTAAACCAGAGGATCAAGATCAACTGTCAGATTTCTGGTTGATTTTCAATAGAATATTCAAGGGTTTAGACTTAGTTGTTTAACAATAGCAATATCAAAATGACTTCTGTCACCTAAATTATGTTGTTGAAATGAAGAAAGCAAACCAGGAGTGGACTTCTGTATGAATGATCTATAAGCTCAGTTCATCTCTGATATTGAAATCAAAGTGCAAGGTACAGAGCTCTATAACCAGGTACCAGATAACAAGAGTGGCAATGTACATGACTTCAGAATGAACAGAAAATGTAGAAAAAGAAAAATACTTCAAAAATATGAGACAGAGAAAACTTCTAGAGTACTTTCCCAGGTAGTCCCATCATTTTGGAAGGAAAATTGTGCACCTGCAGTAAAAGCAATAGTGATCTACACATACATACTCTTTAAAATATTGGAATGTTATGTGCAACAGAATATCTTGTCCTCAACTGGTGATATGGGACACATACCTGAGTTGCAGCCTAATCCAAGTTGGGTGACCACCATACAAAATGCATGATAAAAATTAAGAAATTGGATGGAAGATTACTGGAATAGACCATTACATTCTACATATGCTTTTAGAACTTGGGGTTTTAATAATATCTGTAATGGAAGGTTGCGTGCGCATATGTGTGTGTATATCTCACACACTGCATAAGTGATTGGGCACATTACTGTAAAGATTTGCCTAAGACTAATAAATAAAGTGATTATGAGTTCATCACTTACTTTAAAGCTGCATAGTAAAAAATTCCAAACCATATGCTGGACGTCAAAAGATGCACTGGAATCATAACTTTGCCATACTGTTTAAAAGTTTTCTTGAATCTCTGCACGAGACTAATAGATTTGTCTTGTAAGGGATCAAGCTCTACAGAGTTTGGTTCTACAGAGTCTTTCTGGGCTAAGTTACCAGATGGTTTGGTATGAATTTCTCTTTCCAGTTCTTTATTGCGATGGTCTTCTAGCTGGGATGATGCCATGGCCAAGAATTGCCTTTCTTTGGAAACACAAACAGCAGCAGATGCATGTAGACACTGGTGCTGGGAGCTCAACGCCAAGGAAACCATTTTCTGTCTAGTATTAAGCAAGGAGGCTTTTCCTTTTAAGAATGGAAAGATACAGCTGCGATAAGGCATCCAATATGTCCTGTACACCAGCTGAAATGGTTTCTGCATTTTGGTTGATGGCAACAGCATATTGAAGATACTGTTATATACAGCTCCTAGGAAACGTTGACAGGAAAACTGTTAAAATTAATAACAAATACATTGTAGGCTACTGTAATACATTGAAATCAACTGTTACATTGTTATACCACAATGGTAAAAACTTTGCTCAAAAGAGGAGAATTAATATTAGTACAATTATTCATCAGCCTGCAAATTTTGGCTGTGTTTACAAGCGAAGCCCATTGCCACCATGTGTTTCTGCAAAAGGTACAAACAGCACTTTGTGATGCTAACATTCTACACAGTCCAACTATTCCTCCCTTCCAATTGGGTGGATAGGTGAAAGGAAGGTTGTTGCTCTCCTGACAGTAGGGCATTTGCAGAAATCAAAAGCAATGCTTTGCTGCTGGCTCCCGCAAAAACCTGTCAGGAAAGGAAAGAAACTACACCTTTGTCCCCTTGGTTCTCTCCCTGTTGGGTTTTTACAAGAAGCTGTAGATAGACATTGAAGGAGTTTTCTGTAAAAAGCTCAGCTTGCAGGATAGAAGCCACCTCTCTTTCCCTCTACAGAGTACAGGAAGGACATTGCCTGTAGGAAGATTTTTGGGGAACGTGCCAGGACCACCTCATGCTAAAACTAAACAGGAAGAGAAACGTCTACTGCTTCTTTCCTCCACAGAGGAAAAAGACGAGTTATTCTTTTCCTGTTGGGTTTTTGTATGAAATGATACAAAGGGGGGGGGGGGGAATGAAGTATTATTGAACACCATTCAAAACTGCATTCAAAAAAACATGAAGTCTTTGCTTGATTGATTCCTTGTTTATTTGCAGGTGCGGGGTCCGTTACTTCACGACTTCCCCTTGCTCTGCGACAAGTTCCCCGGGCTTATAACTTGTTTCAAACCTTCTTCACAAGCAGAATTTAAACTTCATTTAACAAGCTATAAGCCTGGGGAACTTGTCACGGAGCAAGAATTTGTAACGTAATGAACCCCGCACCTGTAAATAAAAAAGGAATAAAACAAGCAAATACTCCACCATTGTTTTTTGAATGCAGTTTTGAATTGTGCTATATAGGGTTTCTGTATGAAGCAGAATTGAGATACTGAAGTGCTTTTTGCAAAAGTCAAAGTAAATTCTGATTCTCTCCTAGAGCATGGAGAATGAAATAACTAGAATGGGGTATGAAAAAACTACCACAGGCAGGGCTGTGGGTGGAAAGACAGGGGGTGTTTGCTATTGGCGGGGTGGTGCATGGGTTTATGGCAAGGAAACACAGCTGGAAATTAGGTTGTCACTCATTCTGTAATGTAAAGAACTTAAAAACTGAACTGAGATTTTAGAAAACTAAGTCCTAAGTTGTTGACAGAATTTTCCATTCTAGACACCCAGTTGCCTGAATGCACTTTTAGTTTACCACAAGCAAGTGGCTAATTTGCAAGTGTGGTCCAAGGCCACTCTATCTTCACAACCCATTCATTTAATCGTCAAGAATATGGCTGCTCCAGAAATCCAATTTTCCAGGTCAACTTTAACTGCCTGCCTCTTTAATCAGACTTGATTTCACTAACATGCAGCTAACCTTGTGGTGCCATTCTTTTCTGGGTTCACAATGTTCATGCTTCTTGATGATTTCATGTGTGTGCATGCATGTAACATAAATGTACAAACATGTAATGTGACATGGCTTTGGTTCAGAGGAACACACCTTTGATAATCATAAAAGCAGCAACTGCCTACTAAATCTTGAACATTTTAAGAACTAAAGATCCCAGAATATATGCCTAAACTTTTCTATGCATATACCATGGCTTTCACAATAATTTTTCTAACTACATGAGACACAGTTCTGGAATGTCTTTTAGTTTTCAGCTGTGACTTACATATGTATGTATGTATACATGCATGCAAGAGTCACAAAAGGCCAAGTATTTGTTTCTATTTATTATTTTATTGGGGTTGAAGATCAGCGCTTTAGTAATGTTGTCTCAGATGAGGAATTAGATAAGACTGATTTGAAGTTACGGTCTGCCCTCTACTGCACCTTCCTTAGATTACAACTAGTGTGGCAAACTTACTGTAATTGACCAGTAAGCCTTTGTTACCCTTTATTCCCTGCTCCTAAAAATATCTCTTAGAATATCTATGGATCAAACAGCAAAGCAATTCCAATAAAAAGAAATTTTAGATCCTCATCCCACACATTTTCTAAGCATATTTTTAAAATGTTGGTTACTTTCATACCATTCACTGTAGCTAAGTTGCCTTAATTTTTTTTTACTTCCTGTTCCCTATAAAACCAAGCTAAATATAAAGTGCTCTCTTACTCACTCGCTGGAGCTCTCTGTTTCACAATGTGACACAAACACAAATTAGGCCTAAGAGCTAATGTACTGGCTAAATTTAAGAGCGGCTCTCGTTAGCTGAATGTATTTCAGCCATCTGCCAGAGATGCTGTAGTAGTTGCATCCTGCATTGCAGGTACTGTACTGAGCATGAATTGAACTAGAATATGATTTATTCCAACTATGATTTTATTAGTGCTGTATGTGTATACAATAATGCCACTAGTGGTCAGGTATCAATTTATGCTAAATCAAAACTGAGTAAACTTTCATCTTGAACAGGTTAATAACTTCTCTCAAAACTAGTTTAATTTGTTCTGCAGAGCTTTGAGTCATATTATGAATACAAATTCCATAGGGAATTCACGTTATCTATAAATATTGTGACTAAATCCTTAGTTTACTACTGAATTAGTAGCAACCACTTTCTAGCACCCCTTCATGGATCACTGCCTTGCTGTGGCAAAGGGGCTTGAATAACTCATAGAAGCTATGAGCTATGCCGTGCAGGGCCACCCAAGATGGACAGGTCATAGTGGAGTGTTTTGACCAAACGTGATCCACCTGGAGCAGGAACCGGCAAGCCACTCCAGTATCCCTGCCAAGAAAAACTCCATGGACAAAGACAACAGGCATATAGAAGTTATGACGCCAGAAGATGAGCCCCTCAGGTCAGAAGGCGTCCAACATGCTACTGAGGAAGAGCAGAGGACAAGTATAAGTAGATTCAGAGCTGATGAAGCGGCTGGGCCAAAGCCGAAAGGTCACTCAGTTGTGGATATGCCTGGAAGTGAAAGGAAAGTCCAATGCTGTAAAGAAAAATATTGCATAGGAACCTGGAATGTAAGAACCATGAACCTTGGTAAGTTGGATGTGGTCAAAAATGAGATGGCAAGAATAAATATTGACATCCTGGACATCAGTGAACTAAAATGGACGGGAATGCATGAATTCAGTTCAGATGACCATCATATCTACTACTGTGGACAAGAATCCCGTAAAAGAAATGGAGTGGCCTTGACAGTCAACAAAAGAGGGGCGAAAGCTGTACTGGGATGCAATCTCAAAAATGATAGAATGATCTTGATACGAATCCAAGGCAGACCTTTTAACATCACAGTAATCCAAGTTTATGCACCAACTACTGGTGCTGAAGAAACTGAAATTGACCAATTCTATGAAGACTTACAACACCTTATAGAAATGACACCAAAGAAGGATGTTCTTCTCATTATAGGGGATTGGAATGCTAAAGTAGGGAATCAAGAGATAAAAGGAACAACTGGCAAGTTTGGCCTTGGAGTTCAAAACGAAGCAGGGCAAAGGCTGATAGAGTTCTGTCAAGAAAACAAGCTGGTGATCACAAACACTCTTTTCCAACAACACAAAAGATGACTCTACACATGGACATCACCCGATGGGCAGCATCGAAATCAGATTGATTATATTCTCTGCAGCCAAAGATGGAGAAGCTCTATACAGTCAGCAAAACAAGACCTGGAGCTGACTGTGGCTCAGATCATCAGCTTCTTATAGCAAAATTCAAGCTTAAACTGAAGAAAGTAGGAAAAACCACTGGACCAGTAAGATACAATCGAAATCAAATCCTTTATGAATACACAGTGGAAGAGTTAGGAACAGGTTTAAGGATTTAGATTTGGTGGACAGAGTGCCTGAAAAACTATGGATGGAGGCTCATAACATTATACAGGAGGCAGCAACGAAAACCATCCCAATGAAAAGGAAATGCAAGAAAGCAAAGTGGCTGTCCAACGAGGCCTTACAAATAGTGGGAGGGAGAAGGCAAGCAAAATGTGAGGGAGATAGAGAAAGATACAGGAAATTGAATGCAGATTTCCAAAAAATAGCAAGGAGAGACAAGAAGTCCTTCTTAAACGAGCAATGCAAAGAAATAGAGGAGAACAATAGAATGGGAAAAACCAGAGATCTGTTCAATAAAATTGGAGATATGAAAGGAACATTTCGTACAAAGATTACCATAATAAAGGACAAAAGTAGTAAGGACCTGACAGAAGCAGAAGACATTAAGAAGAGGTGGCAAGAATACACAGAGGAATTATACCAGAAAGATATGGATGTCTCGTACACCCCAGGTAGTGCGGTTGCTGACCTTGAGCCAGACATCCTGGAGAGTGAAGTCAAATGGGCCTTAGAAAGCACTGCTAATAACAAGGCCAGTGGAAGTGATGATATTCCAGCTGAACTATTTAAAATTTTAAAAGATGATGCTGTTAAGGTGCTACACTCAATATTGCCAGCAAATTTGGAAAACTCAGCAGTGGCCAGAGGATTGGAGAAGATCAGTCTACACTCCAATTCCAAAGAAGGGCAGTGCCAAAGAATGCTCCAACTACCGCACAATTGCACTCATTTCATACGCTAGCAAGGTTATGCAGTATACTGCTTAAGCAGTATGTGGACCGAGAACTCCCAGAAGTGCAAGCTGGATTTCAAAGGGGCAGAGGGACCAGAGACCAAATTGCAAACATGCGCTGGATTATGGAGAAAGCTAGAGAGTTCCAGAAAGACATCTACTTCTGCTTCATTGACTATGCAAAAGCCTTTGACTGTGTCGACCACAACAAACTATGGCAAGTTCTTAAAGAAGTGGGAGTGCCTGATCACCTCATCTGTCCCCTGAGAAATCTCTATGTGGGACAAGAAGCTACAGTTAGAACTGGATATGGAACAACTGATTGGTTCAAAATAGGGAAAGGAATACGACAAGGCTGTATATTGTCTCCCTGCTTATTTAACTTATATGCAGAATTCATCATGCAAAAGGCTGGGCTGAATGAATCCCAAGCCGGAATTAAGATTGCCGGAAGAAATATCAGCAACCTCAGATATGCAGATGACACAACCTTGATGGCAGAAAGTGAGGAGGAATTAAAGAACCCTTTAATGAGGGTGAAAGAGGAGAGCGCAAAATATGGTCTGAAGCTCAACACCAAAAAAACGAAGATCATGGCCACTGGCCCATCACCTCCTGGCAAATAGAAGGGGAAGAAATGGAGGCAGTGAGAGATTTTACTTTCTTGGGCTCCATGATCATTGCAGATGGTGACAGCAGTCACAAAATTAAAAGACACCTGCTTCTTGGGAGAAAAGCAATGACAACCTAGACAGCATCTTAAAAAGCAGAGACATCACCTTGCCAACAAAGGTCCGTATAGTTAAAGCTATCATGTATGGAAGTGAGAGCTGGACCATAAAGAAGGCTGATCGCCAAAGAATTGATGCTTTCGAATTATGGTGCTGGAGGAGACTCTTAAGAGTCCCATGGACTGCAAAAAGATCAAACCTATCCATTCTTAAGGAAATCAGCCCTGAGTGCTCACTGGAAGGACAGATTGTGAAGCTGAGGCTCCAATACTTTGGCCACCTCATGAGAAGAGAAGACTCCCTGGAAAAGACCCTGATGTTGGGAAAGATGGAGGGCACAAGGAGAAAGGGACGACAGAGGACGAGATGGTTGGACAGTGTTCTCGAAGCTACAAACACAAGTCTGACCAAACTGCAGGAGTCAGTGGAAGACAGGAGTGCCTGGCGTGCTCTGGTCCATGGGGTCATGAGGAGTCGGACACGACTAAACAACAACAACTTTCTAGAATAACATCTCAAAATATCTGGTCACTTCTTAGCCAAAAAAATTTCAGTCCCAATACCATATTGCTAGGTTATTCACACACAGAAAAAGGAATTGCTTACCTTTTCCCAATACTCTTAAAAACAGAAAGTCTATCACAGGGACAATGCCTTTATCCTTAAAAGTTTATCACTTGTTTGATTAGGCTCCTGATCAAGTCATTGTACTTCTGATGCTTCAAAGGCCAAAGCCGCTGGACCAGACCACTGATTCGGTGTAAGGATTCTTCAGCTTCCAGCTAGAGTAAATCCTACATAAAAGTGAGGACATATTTCAAAACCAAGGAAGCAAGGATCAGTAGAACAAATTTTTCATCTGGCATATGATGGTACCATTACCTTTGACTAGAGATAACTAGTTAGGAAAAGCCTCCAGGCCAGAGCTATCCCACTTTGTTCCAGCTGATTATTTGACATAGTATAGCAACCAGCTAATCATTAACGGACAGGTTGGAGATGGGATGGTGATCTACACAGACAGCTTACCCTATTGAAGGCATCCAATACCTAAACTGTAGAAAAAATGCTAACTGTATTTATTGAAGGGTACACAGTATTTATAAAATTGATTTGGGGATAGGCTGGATATAGCTCACCCATACAAGGCTCCCTAGCCAACTAGATCTCAGAAACAGTGTTGAAGCTTCCCAGACTCCCAGAATGAAGTTGGTGCTCAAGGCTGCCTTGAAATTTCATAAACTTCAAGGCAAACATGGATTAATTCCATACACCTACTTCACTGAGCACAGATATAGAAATATTCAGCATTTGAGGTTTCAGATGGTTCATAATAATCCATAATACAGTACATGAATTCATGTCAGGTCTCTCGCTTGCAAAAGAAAAAGGTATGCACAGGGACATGAGAATGACCACTTGTAAACCTGGTTGGGAAGAGCTGGACTCTAGGAAAATTTCCCCCTCTGATTTCACTTACTTATTCTACACACCAGATAGACGAAGAGGTGTTTTGGTGAATTGAGTACTACGCTGTCTTACTGAAGAATAATTGTTTTGATTGACAGTCACAAGCCTACCTCTGCAGCTGTGTTACTTTTGTTACTTCTACACACTCAAGGTCAATCTTCGGGTGATATCAGATGGCAGAGCCACAGGCTGACAAGTACTGTATACTAGGTTAATAAGGCCTAATTATTTTCCAGTCTACATAAAACCCCCTGAAGAGCTACCACAAGCATTTTAAACAATTCACTAGAAATGCAACACTCATTTTTGAAGTGATCACAACAGTATGCAAAAGAAAACAAACTGCTAGATGACATATACAGCAGAGCTATGAGAGCTAGGGGGGTGGATGGGATTCCGTTAGTCTGAATCTATGAACATTTGTTTGGAAGCCTGTCATTTAGTGCCATTTGCTTCCTAGAGTGTCTGACATTATCTCCTTGGTCTTCTTCGGGCCTTTTTGTTGTTGTTTTGTTTAACATACAGCCTGAAAAAAGAGTTCTGATAAATTCAAAAGCTCCTTTGCTTCACGATGACTTTTTTTGTTTTATCACTGAAGAGGCATACCACAAACACTTTCATAGGCTGCATAATGTGGTGTGTTCAGTGGCCTGGAGCTTCTGACTCCATTTGGAGGAAACGTGCAGCAATCATGACCACCGGCCTTTAAAAACAACAACAACAACAAAAAACCAAACCCACCCCACAAATTGGTCACAAAACATTTCTTTCAGTTAATTTCAGCTCGGGGTCCCCATCACACCTTTGTGGCGCCAAAGTCTACATTTTAACTATGCGCTCAGTGAGGAAGCCCTTTCTTGCGCCTGGCCTGAACCTCTCAACCCCTGGCTTCATTCAATGAACCTGGGTCCCTGTATTATGAGGGGAAGCATAGGAGCCAACTCCTGGGGGCCGAAATCCCTACGGCACCCCCCCTCCATTAAAATGTTGCCGTTCAAATAGTAAGCGTGCACCACGTTTTGTGTTTGATTATGTGGGGCAGGTCTTACCTACCCCCCCCCCCCGCAGTACAGTGGTACCTCGGGTTACATACGCTTCAGGTTACATACGCTTCAGGTTACACACTACACTAACCCAGAAATAGTGCTTCAGGTTAAGAACTTTGCTTCAGGATAAGAAGCGGTGGCAGCAGGAAGCCCCATTAGCTAAAGTGGTGCTTCAGGTTAAGAACACTTTCATGTTAAGAACGGACCTCCGGAACGAATTAAGTACTTAACCCGAGGTACCACTGTATTTTATTCAAGTTGGCACCCCTGAGGGGAAGGAAAAACCTGTCCCTTCCTTGCTTTCTCTTCGCCCTGCGTGGTTTTATACACTCCTTACTGCCCCCCCCCCCGCCCGCCGGCAATCCAAACGCGGCGGCCTTTCACCCACAGTCTTAAGGGCTGCGGTCGTTGCCCGACCATTGAGCGAAGCCACTGAGGTATTAGCCATTGCCTCGGTCGATACCGAGCGGGATTTAGCCTTGCACCTGGTGGGTGTGGCGACCTGGGAGACGCAGCTTTCCCTCAGCTAGCCGAACAACGCCGGCCGCCCCGATCCCTGCAGCTTTCCCTTCATGGAGAGAGCGCGTGAGGAAGGGAGTTGCCTTCTCTGGAAAAACCAGCGCAGGACTTTCGAAGAAATAAGAGGAACGAGGAGCCCGCGCACCAAACTGGGCCCACAAGACGCCACAAAACGCGGGAAGAAGAGAAATAAGAAGCTGCAGCAACTCCTCTCCCTCATACGTCCTCCGCCCGCCCCGGAATAATACTAATAAAAACAATTCGCTACCTTTCGAAGAGAGCAACATCCCACCACAGGCGCGAAGCAGCGGGCGGTCGCTCTAGGCTCACTTCTCTCCTCCCCTCCACTGACCCCCATACGAGCAACGTGCCATTTGCAGTCCCAGCTGCTCCGCGAGGGGAGCGCGCTGCTGCGCATGCTCCTCGCGGGGTACCTCTGGGGCTTGTAGTCCTTCCCGGCCAGCCGCATTTCTTGCCGCGTCTTGGTGGAAAGCGAAGGGAGGCACGCTTGGCACGTACGCCCAAGTAGGCGTGCCCGCCCACTTCTTACGGAGGAGGAGGAGGAGGAAGGCGCGCGTGGGTGACCCGGATGCAAAACTGCGCCTCGTTTCCTGAGAGCGGGACGGTAGAAAAACTCAACTTTGGCGGGTGAGGAAGGTGGCTGCGCAGCGGGGCCGCTCGCAGGGTCTGAGGTTCGGGGCGGAGAGGCGTCGGCGGCGTCCTCGTGGCCGGGCAGAGTTAGGCGCGCTGTGCCGGGCGTAAGTTTGGGCCTACGCCGTCGCCGCCTCCTCGCACCGCTTCGTTTTTCTGAGGCCTTATAGGAGAAACGGTCGGTGGTGGGGGAGGGGAAGAGTTGTGTCTATTTGAATAATAATAACGGGCCTCTTTCTCGCCTCTCCCTTCATCTTGGTGTATGAGAGGCCTCTGGAATCGGGGGCGGGAGGTTTCCACGCAATGGGACCCGCGAAGGGAGCGCCTGTAGCTGTTGGGCCCGACAGCCCTGCGTTGCGGGGCCCGTAGTTATTGCTCGCGCTCACAATGCGCTCCGGAGCTGCGGTTTCAAACCCTCGGTTCAGAGCGAAGTGAAGGGCTGCTTACTTCTGCTTTGGCCTGGTTCCCAGGAAACTTAGGCAGTCTTTAGTCTGAACGTGATTTTTGCTGGGAGTTATCTCCTTGAGCACAGCGGGCCTTCCCCGCCCTTTTCGAGTAGGCGTGCATGGCATTGTTTGGGGTGTGGAGGTGGTCGTTCCCTTTAATGGCAAACTCAACTGAGGGGCGCTCGCGGGATTGTAGACAAAACGGACCACCGAAACAAAAAGAGATGAGCAGCCTCAGGGACCCCCCAAGTTTGCAGGCATACAAAAATTAATAAATAGGAGTTTGTATGGAAGTTATGGTCAACCTCCCCCAGCTGCCCAGTGGTCACAATAATACTAGGTGGGGGACACAGTAATGGAATAGACCATATTGGAAGATAGCAAAATACACAAGAGAGCATAATAATACATATTGCTAAACAGCGTGTTTGTCTTGGCCAAGGGCTTTGTGGGAAGAAGTTTGGATTGCTGAGATAGATGCTTTAAGTACAGTAGATATTTCCATGAACTATTTTAGTTTTCTCATGGAAAATGTAAATGCCACCTTGAGTCTTTGTTTTTCGACTTTGCCTTTGTCTTTGTCTTGAGTCTTTGTCTTTCGACAAAGAGGCTCAATACACAAATGTTTTTTATATATAAAAAAAGATTTAAACATCTTGGGATTCAAAATAAAGTTAGGCACAAATGAGCACATTTTAGCATTCCGATTTTAAACATAACAAGAACTCCATTTAACATGCAGTGTAAAACCATGACCACATCCAGTTTATCATGTTAATATTATCAATTATAACAGAGTGGGGGGTCTGAAGACTTGTCTTACAACAGAAAAAATATAACTTCCTGTTTGCAGATATTTATAACACAATAATATTTATTGGAAGCATGGCTGAGTTACTAGACAGCGGAAAGAAAAAAAGAAAGAAATTTGAAGAAGCTGATAGCGCAACTGATAAGGACTCACAGGCTGATTCCCCTATCATAGCAAATGATGGTAAAACTTCTAGTACATGTGATGAAGATAAGGGAGATGGGAGTGCTCTTGATGACAAAAGACTGAAAAAGATGAAATTTGAATCTGAATCTGAAGAGGTTCCTGCAGATAAAATGGTGAGTGTTTCAAACAGCAATTTTGAAGCCTTTTTCTCTTTTAAGCATTTGTGCACTGTAGGCAGAAAATGTCTGTTTAGTTGTAACACACATTGATCAAGGTCATCAACTTTATATACAGATTGAGCTAAGGAATTTTTCTTCAATACCAACATGACTCTCTTTCCACAGGCTAGTGTTACTGACACAGCCAGTTTGGGGGTTCCAGAAGCTGGAAAGAACTTGGTTGAAGAAGCAAAGAGAGATGCTTCCCCAGACCTAGAGATAAAGCCTGCTGTCACGGTGGAAGAAAATAAAGCAGCAATAAATAAAGAATATTGTGACACAACTGAAAAGGGAGATGTCAGTGCTGTGGACAGCAGGAGAGCAAGAAAAAGAAGAGGGGATCCTGATCTTGACCAAAGCCCAACAAAGAAAAGAGTAAGTGTTTCCATAGCAGTTCAGTCTTTATTCTTGAACTGTAGCAGCACTAATAGGGGAAAAAATAGCTACTCTTTATTTCCTTAATCCAGGGATGTGTTTCCTTATTCCTCTGGATGTTTTTGGACTACAGTTTCCATAGTCCCTTATTGGCTATGCTTGGGGCTGAAGGGAGTTGGAGTCCAACATCATCTAACAGGTCACAGGCTTCCTACAGACTTCGTCTTTGTTTGCATTCATGTGTCATGACAAAACATAGTCAAATGGCTCCTGCTTGGCTCTTCCTGGTACAAGAAACAAATTGTGACTCCCGACTTAGCATTACATCTGAGCTGACTATCTTATTCTTGCTGTATGGATTGCATGTGAAGCTAAGGTTTGATAGGTTGCAATGCTAAACAAGGATTTATAATTCTTTGATCACATGGATGGAGAGTAAAGCAGGAGCAATCTTTATGTTCACAATAAATGATTAAATTTGTCTTAATGGCATGCAGACTTAACATATGGATGATCTCCTGTTAAGACTGCTTGCTTGCATGATTGGACTTGCAGTTTCTCTTCTTGGTTCTCCAGCTGGGTATCTACAAGTTCTAAAACAGATTTTGGCAAGGTTCCTCCAACCCTTGGGAGCAGATTTTGGGAGCGCACCCAGCAGGAAGTGGGTGAAAGGAAAAGTCTCACTGCATAGGTCAACTCCTGCTTGTGCTACATTGGATCTCGCCCTATGTGCTGTTTAATCTTAGGAATTTTGTATGAAACAGTACTTTTATATGTTTATTCCTAAAAAAATTCCTTCTGGGTGGGGTAGGAAGCTGGAAAAAGCTGGACAGAGTTCAAGGTAATCTAATTAGTTGGATGAGACATGCTATTATTTTTATAGTACCATTAACTTTCCAAGGTTATTTAAGTTACAGTATTTCTAAGGTTTTTTAAGTACAATAATTTGTTGATCATCTAGTAATGTTCTTATTTACCAAGTGATTTCATTCTAGATTTCTTCATCAAAACCAGATACTCTACAAATCAGTGGTGTTTTTTTAAATGTTTGTATAAAGCTTATTTTTTTGTACTGTTCAAAGTGCATAATGTGCTGTTCATAGCACATAATGCTACCACTAAGTAGCAAATGAATGCATATAAAGCCTCATATTTTTCACTTTATCTTTTATTTGATGTTCTTGTGCAGCATACTGAAACTGTAGCAGCGCATTATAATAAGCTTGAAGAAGTTGGATTGGAACAGCGTAGTATGAGTCGCATTTTCTATCTTCGGAATTTTAACAACTGGATAAAGAGTGTGCTCATTGGTATGGCTATATTTTTTGAAATATATATATTTCTAGTGTATTCATATTTTCAGATGCTACTTTGTTGGGATTGAAGAAAAAGCTACTGTATTTTTCGCTCTATAGGACGCACTTTTTCCCCTTCAAAAATGAAGGGGAAATGTGTGTGCGTCCTATGGAGCGAAGACTCCATAGCCCCGCACGCGCTCTCCCGGCTGGAGAGGTGACGCGTGGCTATGGCAGGAGCCTCTATAGCCGCACGTCACCTCTCCAGCCAGGAGAGCGCGTGCGGGGCTAAAGAAGCCCCCCGCGTCACCTCTCCAGCCGGGAGAGCGCGCCCGGGGCTAAAGCAGCCCCCCGCGACCCGCTCCCAGCTGGAGAGGTGACGTGCGACTATGGCAGCAGCCTCTTCACTGCACCTTTCCGCTGCTCCCTGACCTGCTCTTTGGGGCTGTTGGTGGGATTCCCCCCACCAGCCCCAAAGAGCAGGTTGAAAGGAACCTGAAGCCTGGAGAGCGAGAGGGGTCAGTGCACACCGACCCCTCTCGCTCTCCAGGCTTCCAAGGTAGCCGCCTGAACGCACTTTAAACAGCACCTTGTTTTAGAGCGGGAAAACAAGAGGGGGAAAATTCTCCCCCTCTCTGTGCAGTGCCTCCTGCTGCTTCGCTGAAGGGGTGCTGGGCAGAGAGGGGGAGAATTTTTTTTCTTGTTCTCCCCGCTCTAAAACAAGGTGCGTCCTATTGTCCGGTGCGTCCTATGGTGCGAAAAATACGGTATATTAGTAGTACAGTTAGGTATGGTGGGTCAGATCTTGCACTTGATTTTTGAATCCCAAATATGAAACCTAATATCTAAAGCAAAAGAACCATTATAATGTTAACACGTTTACTCTGTACAGTGCTTCTTAATGTAATACTAATTTATTGTTTGAGTGATTTGAGTGAATTCTATGAGTGTTGGACTAGGGCCTGGAGTTTACTGGATGATATTGAGCTAGCCACTTTCTCTAAGCTTAACCGGCCTCACAGTGTTGTTAGGATAAAATGAAGAAAACAATGGCTGTCACCTTGAGAAGGCATATGAATGTAGTAATAAATAAAATAATTACACTATATTTAGATATGTATTTCCTACATCTATTGGGGTCTCTGGCTCTCTGGTTTTAAGTGCTATGAACTTGTAATTGCAAAACAAAAAAAATTCCTTCCAGTAGCACCTTAAAGACCAACTAAGTTAGTTCTTGGTATCCCAGTGTATCTGAAGAAGTGTGCATGCACACGAAAGCTCATACAAAGAACTAACTTAGTTGGTCTTTAAGGTGCTACTGGAAGGAATTTTTTTTTGTTTTGACTATGGCAGACCAACACGGCTACCTATCTGTAATTGTAATTGCAAAATTATTGTGAGCTAAACTACAATATTTTTTCTTTAAGAGATAACAAAAAATAGATGCCAAACCTATACATTTACCTGGGAATAAGTTCCAGTGAATTCAGCAGGACTTATTTCTGAATAGGCATGCATAGGATAGTATTGTAAATGCCTTTTCCATGCTTACATTTTAAATTTATCTCAGACAAATGAATTTTCTTTGCTTTTAGTGGAGTGCAACTTTTTGTTTAAGTTACTCATGAGATGGTAAAACTCCCAGAATTACAAAGGGAAATGCACAATAGATGTATTTTTTTATTTATGCTAAAGATTTTATGTGTCTTTTCTTTCCTAGGTGAATTCCTTGAGAGGGTGCGGCAAAGAAAGCAAAACATTGCAGTTTTAGACTTGGGATGTGGCAAAGGTGGGGACTTGCTAAAATGGAGAAAAGGCAGAATTAGTAGGCTTGTGTGTACAGGTAAGAAGGCAAATTTGATATGGGTTTATTATTCATAAAACTCAATTTTTTAGCAACTAAAAATTCACATTGGAAGCCAAGTTTCTTCCGGTATATGGGTACCTCCATAGAAGAGTCCTGCTGCTTGCCTGAACCTACCAGCCTTGCCATGGTAAGGATACATGGACCAGAGACTTCGTGGATTATCTTAAGAGTTTGGCAGTTTCATTTTGTTCTGTATCTTCTTCGCAAGGAACTTGATTTAAACACTGAATCACTTAATATTTGGAAATGCATAAACTGTTATTTCAGTTCCAACTATTTAGCAGAACTGGCCTGCAATGCCATTAGCCAGGCTTTGCCAACCTGTTGCCCTAAGAATATTAGATATGGAAATTGTAGTTCAATAGCATATGGAGGGCCACAGGTTCAGCATTGATGCCATGTATGGTATATGATATATCATATGTCATCTGCTTACGTTGAAAAACTCTGCAATTGTCTTTAATTGTCTTTAATTTAGCTGTTAGCATTCCAGTACTGTATTTCCATAGCAAGTTACAAAAAGTTATACAGAAACAATAACAAACAGAATGTCCCCTCCATCCCTTACCAATTTGCTCTGTCTCTATGCTAGATACGCATTCCAGGGCTTGACCTTTGGAAGTTGCTATTTCATTTAATGTGATTGCAGCTTGAATTCTTCGTTGTTTTGGCTTGAGCTGCTTGTCCTTTTTAAGTTCAGGTATTTTACAATTATTATATCCTGTGGTATGGCAAGCGCTATTTTTAGTAAAAATTCACTCTGCAAATTACTTAATTGAGATGGCTCCTGGGGTTGTCTTCAGATTTAATGTAAAACTTTATCTGTGAAGGCATCTACTCAAATAGCTTGCTGAGAGTTCTTTAATTCTGAAAGACGAGGTTGCAGTGTTAAGAGTGGTTTTCAAGTCTTTTGTTCAGATATGGTTGTTTATTGCTTTCAGGAATACTTTTCTGCAGCTATTCAAAAGTCTAAATTAGGGTTTTCCAAGGCTGTCACCCCTTATACTGTATTTGTATTCACTGCCTGCATAGTATAGCTGACATGATTATTTCCTTTAGCTCTCTAACAATAAATGGTAAAAAGCAATCCCAGTATTGACCTAGAGATGGCAGCACAGCCTCCTTTTTGTTTTCAAAAACGTGTAAATAGTTGTGTTAGGTAAGCATTCTTAAAAAGTTTTTTATGGTCAGAATAAAATTACTGATAGTCATTTTCTTCACAGCATTAAGAATTCAAATTGAAAGTTGTCATGTTACAAAAAAGTAGTGTACTAAATCATTTTTTTAAAAAATTAAAAACTTTTGAGTTAAGCCAAGAATGTGACACAGCTCTAGTTTTAAGAAAAATACACATCTCTTCCTCATGTAAATATTTAATATTAAATTATGAAATCTTTTTGCACATAAGGTGCATATGCTTTTCTTTGTTTCCTAAGTGTTTTGGTTATGTACAGTGATTTTTTAGCATACCCTATGCAGATCTCTGAGTAGTTGTGATAAGCAGTTGCCAAATAAAATACTTTTAGCCTTCAATTATATACTTGCCTTCTCCTGCTTTACAGCTTTCTGAAGATTTTTTTGATTATGCGTTTTTTAAAAATAGATATTGCTGATGTTTCCGTACAACAGTGTGAATCGCGGTACTATGATATGAAAAACCGTGGTCGTCAAAATGAGAGAATATTTAGTGCAGAATTTATAACTGCTGACAGCACAAAGGTATAGTTATTCCATGTTTTTAAAAATTAATGGTGGGTGTCTAAAATGTAAATGAAGGCAAAGGTTAGAAAACAAATGTGTTGAAGTAATCCAGCCATTGTATTATTTTCTACATGATTGCATAGTTAAAAGACAAGGTCTGCATGAAAGTATTACTTCTTTGATAGGGTCACTTTATCAGGAACTCTAAATAAGTTAGTGTAACTATTCTTTTATGTGCTGTAGTGCAGATTTTTGCCTAAAAATAATTTATCTCCGATATTGGTGTTTTCTTTCCAGCAAGAAATATTTTTAGTTTTAGTTTTTAGTTGCTAATATTGGAGATAGGAAAATATAATGGGTTGCGGTGATTTAACTTGCAGGTTGTCAGTTGAAAAGAGCAGAAAAATAATCAGACGACTTTAGGTTTGTGCCTCCTAGATTAAAAAACTGTGTTTTTGTGGTAAGCATACTGGAACAATGCAATTGTTTTCCCGTCCCAATTTTTTCCTAACAGCAAAAATAAACAATTCTCTTCTGTTTGTCTTAGGAACTTCTCTCCAAAAAGTACAATGATCGAAACATCCACTTTGACATTTGCAGTTGTCAATTTGTGTATCATTATTCTTTTGAGACATATGAACAAGCTGATATGATGCTTAAAAATGCCTGTGAAAGACTTTGCCATGGAGGATATTTTATTGGCACAACTCCAGATAGCTATGAACTTGTGTAAGTATGTATGAATGATGTTTTTAGAAAATAATTGGGGGTGGATACTTTTTAGACTTCGTGTAGCATATTTACACATGTAAGCTTGTTGAGGAATCTTGGAAGAACTAATGTTGTACTTATACATTAGAATAGCACAGTCACCCACCTTATACACCTGCAAGTGTTTGTTAGGTCTCTTGTCTGCAATTTTTCCACACTTTCCATCCCACACCTGCCTCAAAATACAACAGTTAGGACATGAAAAGGAATAAACTTTCTCCATAGGTTTTGCCAGACTGTAGCCACAAAGAAAGTCTGGCATCCTCAAGAAAATTCCAGGCCCTCTCCTTGAATTTCCATCTTTTGTCTGCAATAAGTCTGGAGATTTGATTCTACTATCTAATAATTCACTTGCCAGCAAATGCAAAGGTCCCTGACTACCTAGTCCAAATAGATGCAATTTAGCTAGATGTGCATTCTGGCAGGCAGGACAGAGTATCTTTGTCTGCCATAAATATTGGAAGTACAGTTGTACCTCTGGTTACGTACTTAATTCGTTCTGGAGGTCCGTTCTTAACCTTGAAACTGTTCTTAACCTGAAGCATCACTTTAGCTAATGGGGCCTCCTGCTGCTGCGCCGCTGGAGGAGCATGATTTCTGTTCTCATCCTGAAGTAAAGTTCTTAACCCAAGGTATTATTCCTGGGTTAGCGGAGTCTGTAACCTGAAGCGTATGTAACCCAAGGTACCACTGCATTATCATAAGTCAGCTGAAGAAGGCCAGCAACCTCACTGGTGCAGTTAAAAGCAAGATTATCTGACTGGCCCAAATATTTGGTTAATCTTTTTTCCAGTTATTTAAATTCATAAAAATGAATCAGGGAGATACATATTACTGAAGTTACATTATATACAGGAAGTTAATATATTGCTCTAAATAGTCCTGGGATAGGATTTTATTATTGTTTTACTGTATCTGACTTCATTAGTGAGGTTAGAGATATGTAAACAGGCCCATGCTGTTGTGTTATGTTTCAGCAAAAGAGTTAGACTGTTTTGTGGGTTTTTAATTCCATGTCGATTTTTATTATGCTGTCATAGAAAGCGCCTTGAAGCTTCAGAAACAGACTCTTTTGGGAATGAAATATACACAGTGAAGTTTCAGAAGAAAGGAGATTACCCCTTGTTTGGCTGCAAGTATGATTTTAACCTGGAAGGAGTGGTTAATGTGCCAGAGTTCCTGGTCTATTTTCCATTGCTGGTAGAGTAAGTTTTTATGTTTTACCTTTTATTTTGTGTGTGTGTGTGTGTGTGTGTGTGTGTGTGTAAAAATGAAAAATGGTTGCTAGAGGAGTGCTATGTCAGCTTTTAGCCACTTGAGCTAAAATGTGGTAATTTGGAGGTTCGTCCATCATATCTTAGATATTTGAACAAAATCTGACATGCCCTCCCTTTTAACCGCCTTCCTTTTTCTTGGCATCTTGTTAAAGCCATGATACTTGGTTCTACAGGGCCATGGTATCCAGTTTTGTCTTCTATACTGCATAGTTGTTTTGCTTCCTTTCTGTGCCAGGTTCCCTCTTCTCCCCTCCTTATTATTTCCACTATAATGGTTGTTTTCTGGTCTGTGTTTACTAAGGCACACCTGAACCTATTAAAAGTGTATCCATAGCTTGGATACATTGCCACAGTCCACATTGTACTTCAAGGACATGATCTATATAAGTATGCATTGGTGCCAATGCCTAAGCATTTCATAACTAACTTATAATATTGAATATCTAACCCCCTGAGCTGCACTTTCAGGGTGTGGTTGCTGTTATAGTTGGGCATCAGCAGGTGTATGCATGCTGTACTGTGTATGTATATGATAATACATACGTAATTTAAATGTACAGTACTGTTACTAGGTTTTTTTAAAAAAAACACATGTTCACATTAAGTAGTGGTGAATTTAGATGAGTTGCAATGTTTCTTATGATCTTGTATTGTGACACAGAAGTAGTTTTTGGAAATTTGAATGATGCTTTGATGATCACTCATAATTTGTGTTTTGTGCTAATTAAGCATTTATATTTCTAACAAAATTTATTTTTCCTAGAATGGCCAAGAAGTATGGCATGAAACTAGTCTACAAAAAGACTTTCCGGGAGTTTTACGAAGAAAAGGTTAAGAATGAAGAACATAAAATTCTTTTGCAGCAAATGCTGGCATTGGAGGTTAGTTTTCAAATGCATATAGACAGATTTGTTCTAATTGTCAGCCTTGTCAATTGTTGCATTGCTTTTTGATAAACACTGTGCAGTAATTCTAAGAAAAGTTAATTTATATGTTTACTTAGGCTATACTAGTTATCCATCTTACATTGCATTTGAATGGGATTGTGTTAGGTATGCTTTATTTCATGTACCCTGATATCTTGGTGTGTTCTGTCAATGTACAATCAGTGTGCAGACAATTACACTGCAGTTACATTTCTCATTTATTATAAACATGCTCACTTGGAAGTGTCTTTTTGACAATCTGTAGAACATAATTCTAATTTGATGTACTGTACTTTGAATTCCTCCATTTCAAAACTTTCGGCTCATTGTAGTGCTAATGGCCTACTTCTGCAATAAATAACAATAATTAAAATCATGATCATTAGAAATCTAAAGGATCTTGTATTGCTACAAGTGTTGGGCATGTTACTAAGAGATTATATGATAGCTATCTTCAAATTCAGTGGTACTTCAGTTTTCGAACGTCTTGGAAATCGAATGGTTCAGTTTTTGGAACGCCAAAAACCCGGAAGTAAATGCTTCTGTTTTCAAACGCACGTTGGAAGTTGAGCAGCTTCCACTGAGGTACCACTGTATTTTACTCAATTTTCTCTTTAAATTTGCAGACTGCCCTTTGTGCCTTGGTTTTCGAATGTTTCGGAAGTTGAACGGTCTTCCGGAATGGATTACATTCGAAAACCGAGGTTTCACTGTATCTAAATGGAAGATAGAGAAAGCTTGTTTTCTACTGCTCCAGTGGGTAGGACCAGAACCAATGGATTAAAATTACAAGAAAGAAAATTTCTGACTAAACATTAGGAAGAACACTCTAGTAGAATGAGCTGCTGAGGTTTTTAAACAGATGTTGGATGGCCATCCATCAGTGATTCTTCCGCTGTGAACTAGATGATTTGTATGAATCTGTGTCTTACACATCCCAGGCTGTGGTCTGAGGACACTCCTTTCAGAAGCTAAGCAGGTTTGGATCAGGCCATTGCATAGAGCATGCTTAGGAGCACAAGGTGAACCCCTATGAGTTTCATCATACAATAAATCAGAGCTATAAATGTGGAATGCAAGGTGACAGTGTTGGTGACACAGAATACATCTTTCATTGGGTCAACTACTAAATAGTATTTGGGGGCTTACAGTTGGAGCTATTATGACTGGGTATAAATACCTCATTTCGTTGTCATTGTTAGCTCAAGGGCAAAGTAGGCATCAGTACAGACAATTTGTGTCTGAATTTTCATTTGGGCATGTACACAACAGTATTTTTTAGTTTGCCAACCCTTGGCTATATTTGCAGTAATTCTGTATAATCTGTTTTTTTCAGAAATACCCTGCTGATGAAAGTTCCAGGCTGGTCTCAAATAAAAAAGAGGACTATGAGCATGCAGAAATGCTTAAGAATGGTGGGAAAGCCAAGTTACCCCTTGTAAGTATCAAGTATCCAGTCTCTGGAGCAGATCAGGCTGCTTTGCAGCCCACTCTTTGCCTTCTGTGTCTCAACACTTGGCAAAGCTTATGTATGTTGGGTTGGGTCCATGGAACTGAAAAACTCAGGATAGTGCCCTGAAAATCATTGATGGCCATGTGCTAAGTGGAAAAGAGCATACCTTCCTGATAGCGCCATTGTGAAGCAAGAAGTAGTGACAAATGCTGACCACCAATGGTGCTGCTGGATTTCTGTTCGTTTGTTTCTGCAGAATTATGAAACTTCTATTGCCATTCTAATGCGCTTGAGTACTAGTCTCTCTGGGCATTAGAGCAGCTGCAGGGAGGCCTGTGCAGGAAGTGTCCTCTCATTGTTGCTTTGAAAGTTTTCAGCCTTGAAAGGAGAAGGAAATGTGCTATATTCCCTTTTGTTTGGCATCTGAACTTTGGCAATTACAGCAGACTTATTTCTGAAGAGATAGTCCATAGTCATAATCTGTGGTGCTCAAAATTGTATAGTATCAGCTTTGCAAATTAATCTATAAAAGCTATTAACATATAACTTTACTAGACAGCCTGCCCACCACATACTAATGCAAGTCATTTGCATCCTTAAAATAAAAGAGAAACTGCTTGATTACAAAAACTCATGTGTCTCCTTCCCTGAATGTGCAATCAGGCATAGCTAAGTACATAATAAACCCGCCCCTTTACAGTGAGATACTTCAACTCACTGGTTGATCACCTTCTAAATGTGCTAACAGATCTTTCCCTTTTATTGAGAATACTGAAGTATAGTGGCGCATGTTTTGGCTTTCTGAAATCTGAAACAATTATTGATATCTGAAGCATTAAAATATTGCAGCAGGAAGGAACAGTTTGTCCCTGGAGAGAGAGAGAGAGAGAGAGAGAGAGAGAGAGAGAGAGAGAGATTCCTGCTAATTGCTTAAAATGTATACAATAATTTGCTGTCTGTAAATGTGACATTTTCTTTCTTTCAAGGGAACCCTGAGTAAATCTGAATGGGAGGCAACAAGTACGTACTATAACTGATGTTTAAATATTACTATAATAGTTCAGTATTGTATTTTATTCCCCCAAACCTGTTCTATAGCTGTCAGGCTAGTTTGTTTTTAAAATGTAAGAATTTCTCCAGCAGGAACTTTTTATGAGGGTATCTGCTAAGTACAGAGTTTTCAGGAAAAACAGGCGATACATAGCTGCTATGTAAAAATGCCTCTAGATCACACCTTCATTCAGCTCAAGTACATCACAAAGTAAATTTAGTAGCAAAATTGTTAGCTAACCAAGATTTGTTCTTGGCTGTAGAGCTTGTGGTAAGCGAGGCTAGAGTTTAACCACAAGCCCCAGTTCAGATGACATGGTAAGCCAAATGTTGGTTTAGCTGCTATGGGAGCACAAAGGACCAGACAGGTGTTGGAGTGACTACAACTTCCTCTCTGGGAATCTGCAGTTTGGTGATTTGGCTTACCATGGTGTGTGAACCAGGCCAGTATTTTTTCTTTTCGGTATAGCCAGACAGCTTTGGTGCTATAATTTTTTTGCTTGCCTTTTGGTTTTGGATGCTCATAATAGCTGCCAGAGCTCTTATAAACAGAGCCGTGCCCTGTGTCTGGCCAAATACCGAACCAAATTGGGTTGACCCAGAATTTGGCTGGATCACGTTTGGGGCAGCCCCAAATCACTCTGAGTTGGATCAGGTCCACCTAAAGTGAAGTGGTCTTGGCAGTAAGGAGAGAGACGGGAGAAGAACTGCAGGCATCCTGCATGTGTCTTCTTTCCCCCTGCCAACTGAATGTTTAATTAGGATTTAAACCCCCGCCCAACCACCTGAATGTGCAAGGCCCTTGCATCAGTTGATAGGCTGTATCTGAGTGAGGTTGGTGGAATGGGTCAGATTGGGAGCAATCCAAAGCCCAGGAGCACCACTGGAACTCTTCAAGGCCCTATCACCAGTGGCCTCAGATTGGCAACCCTTGCTCTAAGCTCTATTAGATGGTTATATGTTGTCAGATTTGGTTGTTTATGAACAGAAATCTTTGAAACAGGAGAAGGTTAATGCTTTCTTTTTCAATTTTTCCAGGTATATATTTGATTTTTGCCTTTGAAAAGCAGCAGTAAAAGAAGACCACAAAAACACTAGAAGTGATCTAGCATCCAAAGTGACAGCTATTTTATATTTTTATGTTTAAACGTGTGCAGGACACAACCAAATTGGGCAAGCTTACCTATGGTTTATGGTTGACTGTCTGTGACAGATGGAATTTTGTTTTGTGTGTCTGTCTATACACACATACACACACAATATGATTTTTTGTTGGGGGGATGATTGGGTTCTTACTTTTAACAAAGGATACATTTCCTGAAATACTTAGTTTGCGTTCAGATGCATTGGTTCATTACTGACTGCTTATAAATTTACAGCATGACAGTGATCACGGGATGAAGAAATTATAATGTAGCTTCCATCCAGATGGTAATCCAGCTATTGCCACTCTTTCAATACCTTGACTAGCCAAGGTAGTAAGGGTCTTGGTAATTTATTGCAGATAGTAAGCTCTACATGCTGTTTAAGCTGCCCCCAAGTTTTGAAGTGTTCATCATGCAACAAGTGTTTATTTGAAATCGCCTGTTGTTCTGCTTCACAAAGTTGCAGACAAGCAAATTAGTAAATATCAGCTGAATTCAGAACCACTGCACTCCATGGAAAAATAGCTGCCCCCATTCCAGAGCTATGTAACTGGGTGTCTCCTTTTAGAGGAGAAACCTTTGTCAACCAGTTTAAGTGAATGACGATGTGCTTGCATGCATGTGAGCTCTGTGCATCAGAATGCCAGACATCATTCATTGGTTGGGCTTTTTATCGCCACTCCACAGTGCAGTATTTTCAGTGTTAAATAATTGTGGTTGATGTGTCAGATGGGGAAGTATTTGGAGGAACATGAATTTTGTTGTTTGTGCTCATTGGTGTGTAATTTTTCATAGTCTGTGATCAAGATTAAATAGAATTCTGTTCTGTACAAGTGATATGTGTCTGAGTTTTGTTTCCTTATTACATGACTGTTTATGCAGAATGGTCCAAAGAACTGAATGTGCAAGTAGCAAAACAGTCACTAAAATAACCCTTAAGAATTTTTGTCACCGAGAACTTTTGCAAACTAGCTGAGCTTTGGAAAGCAGCATAGAAACACAGTAGAATAAAGTTAATTACATAGGGTGAAATTAAACATTACTGTGAGGCATTTTAGTGAATCTTTGAACAAGAGATCCTTCAAATATTTAGAGGAAGTAAACTGCACATCAGAACTGCTTTGCATGTCATGATTGTCCTTTGTGCATGTTTGTATCTTGCTGTGTGTGACACAATACATAACTACATATATATGGTAAAACACATGTTTGTGTTCATCGAACATGAGGGATATTTGTAAGGAATTGTTAATTGAATATTGCCTATAAGATTTAGGCTATATAAACTCAAGTCGAGACATATCCTAAGGAAGCCTAATCAGAGCCCTGCAAAAGCATCCAGTCTTTTCATTGAAAGCAAAAATCTTTTGTTAAACAAGAGCATAAAAGACTAAAGGAAATATGGTAGGAAGCACTTTGCGAAGGCAGAAATCAAGAGAGCCTAGAAGGTAACAGACCTCTATCAGATTGAGTGAGGACTGCTAGAAGCAGCCACAGTCCTGTAGATCACAGGAATACGCCTTTTATACCACCTGATTGTTTTAGATATAGATGTTAGGGATTGAACCTGGACAACTCTGTGGCCTCTGAACTTTGATTAAACTTCACTGTTGGAGGTTAGCCCTAACATCACTTGGTTACAATGTGTATTTTCACCAATCGCTGGTGTTTTCTAGAGATCCCTCCTGAGCACATGAAATAAAGGAGACACAGCTGTAACATGTAATTTCAATTATTCTCTGGTAGTTATTGAAAATTGCTCTGAAAATATCCTGAAAACAGTGAAGGGGAAGCTACTCTCCAAGAAAGTTTCAGCTTTTAAAATGGGCAATTGTTAAATGATTTTTCAAATATTTCCACAGCTTTATCCAAAATAACACATGTTGGAGAATAACCTTTAGCCAGGAATAATAACACATTTGATATACTTCTCACCAGAGGTCTTCCTTGTACCCTTGGCAAGGAGCTGTATCTGCTCCCCTTCTCCGCCCAGAAAAAATCGCTTTGCTGCAATAGCCACATTAGAAATTACTACATTTTACGTGACCCAAGTACAATGGTACTTCTAGTTGCATTCCGCTCTTGTTACAGACTTTCAGCTTATGAACACAGCAAACCTGGAAGTGTTTACTTCCAGGTTCACCACGCACAGAAGTGATCTGCACGCTTTGTGCATGCGCAACAGCGCTTGATTGCACCGCACACATGCGTGGAAGAGGCGCTTTAGTCGCGGACTTTTCGGGGTGCGAACGGCACCCTGAAACGGATTAAGTCTGTAGCTAAAGGTACCACTACTTGAAGCATCTGGAGTGAGGGCAAGAAGGAAGGGCAAACGTGCACACCTTTGTGCCACAGGGCAAGGACAGGAAGCTTCTGTGTTTGATCTTGCCACAACAACAGCACCACGTTACACACATATACCTTTCTTAATTTTTTCCCACTCCATTTGATCTGCACAGGCTAATTATACACATGCAGCTATAGTAACCATTGATTTGTGGGAATGAGAGAACTTTTGGGTGGGGGATGGCTGTCTTGCTGTTAGAAATACTGACACCAGCCTTTTTCTTCAGTGTTGGCCCAGGGCAGAAATCGGTGCCTCTATCTCTCACACACACCTTGTTTCCACATTTATTTTTCATGCCTTTAGATGCATATGAAAATATTTCTATGCCTGTAGCATCTCTGTTGCTTAAAGAACAGAAATCTTACACTCCCTGCAACCTTGTTTGAGCACTCATCTTTAAATTCACACTTTTATGTAGCCAAAATTTATTGGGCCATTTTGGATCATTAAAGGTCATATCCCATATGTTTGTGTGAAGCTGGTATATTGGTACCACCTCTGTTGTCTGCTTGGATAAAGCTTGTCTGAGTGGCTGGTAGGATTTCAGTTTTCTTTCTGTCTGCCACCCCCTGCCTTTATTCCCCATTGATTACTTAAGTTATGTAGTCTTGAGAGGGCCAAGTTAAGATGGCTGAATACTGCTGAGGCCCACCAGTCACTAAATGGTGGTGCAGTGAAATAGCACAAAATGGTAGCAGGTGGAAGCAGAGTTTGGCATAATCAGCTGGCAATGACTGAAATAATGTTCCCCTGTCATCTAATCCATCTTTGGAAATCGTTAAATTCTTGCCAAAACACTTTCCTTGTGTCAAGGAGTGCCATAGTTTTTCTTCATAGGCTGCAGGCATTTGTTCTGGACATACTGTGATAATCTCCCAATTTTAATCAAAATTTGAGCCTGATTCTTATTTTTCTCCATCTACTTTATATGAAGTGAAAATGGAGTAAGGTACTGTGAATATTGTCCCTGGAAGAAAAGGACATGGGGGAAGGGGATATCTTGGCCTAGCAACTATACTCTAATAACTTCATTGTCTTTATGGTTTCATGGTTTATAACAGGAGGCACAATTGAGGAAATTTTGGGGTATTTGCAGTCAAAAGACCAAGCCTTGAGTCTTTAGGAGCTACTTTTTCCCCCAAGCAAAATTTAGAAGGAAAGGGAAAATCTTTCCATGCATGTTCTGCACATTTTGCAATATTTTGTATTTCTTCCTTGATGCTCTTGGAAATTATTTCAAAATGTGGCTTTTTTTCCAGGCAGAAATTGAAAGTTAGAGCCCCAAACGCTTATGCCAGCTGGGTACAAAATGTGATTTTGGGGCTATCCTTTAAATGTTTCTTCCAAAATACTTGAGCATATTTTGGAAAGAACCTTTAACCCAAGGTCTGGGGGTTATTTGTCTATGAATATAAATAAATAAATGCAGAGATACTGTTATCCTCAAAAGTTTGCCATGACATATCCAATCACAGAGACCTTACCTCATGGCCTATATATCAAAAGTGTCACGCTTTCAAGCAGCAGAGCCCTTTTATGTATGACTTCTGAATCATTCCAGACAAAGCAAAAGAACATAAACATTAGATTTCTATAGAACTATTCAGGCCTATAGACGAAAAAAGCATTAAATAGCACTCTTACATTTTGACACCCAATATGATATACCCATTGATTTCTTCCTAAAGAAAGAAGTCTCTTAACAGGTATTGGCTGATTACTAATGAGCATTCACGGTTATGCTGCTTTTCAGGTAAAAGGCACTCAAAGTGAACAACTTATTAAAATACAATAAAAGCAATAGTAAGGCTAATATGAACAATCAAAATAAATAAATGAACAATATGAATACAACCGAAAGCAGAACAAAAACAACTGCCATGTTGTTGTTGCCATGACTTATCAGCAAAGGGAGGGAGATACTGTTTTACTACCACCAGCTGTTTGGACCTCCATTCTCCTCCTCCTGCTTGGCTTTTGTGGGTGATGTTACTGCCAAGCCAACCTCCATTGCGTGTAAAGAAGGAGGGTGCCTTGATGGGCTTCAGTATGTCCTGCCATAAACCTTATTTAGAACAGAGTCGGGTCAATGCTACCATCGTCATAGAAGAGCATGTGGCATTGTTAACATCTAGACTGGTAATGTCTACTTTCATGTTAAGATTTATTTATTTTTTAAGCTTATAACTTAAGTCCCATTCACAAATTCCTCACCATGTATTCTTCTGGCCCCACCCCAAACACTGCTGTGCCTGTAAGTTCTTGGCCCTCCTTGCCTCAGCATCTTTGATGACGGGTCTCAAGGGCAGCCTGCACATGTTCAGCTGAATATGTATAGACTCCTCTTTCAGAGGAGAAGAAGCAGAGGTCAGGAGGGAGGAGCCTGTGGATGTGGACATAACCCCCCCCCCCGCATGTTTTGTGAAGGAAGTCTAGAGTGGTACTCTGTCACACAAGATTCTTTTCCTGTATTATTACCTCACATATGACTTCACAATGGCTATGTTCTATACCCACTGGAGGAGGCACTCAGCATTCTTTGGTTACTTATTAAACTGGTGGGGGGGTTGTTGGGGGGGAGCTGCGCTCTTAGATCCTCTCCCCCCCCCATTTTAATTTTGGAAACCTTCTGCAAACTTTGGTATTTCCTGAGCAAGTTGATACTTCCCTCTTCTTTCTCAGTGCCCCCATTTGGGTTACGTAGCTGTTGCCACTCAGCACCTGAGTTTGGTACTAGAGGGGGTGGTTTAATCATCAGAACAAGCGAGAGGATCGTCTCACACATTTGTAACATACCCTTTTGCCTATTGCGACAGTCTGTTTTCCTTGTCACACAGGAGAAACTAAAAATTAGGGAATCATGGTGTTATGTACTGAGTTGAATAGGATCCAAAATGCAGCAGTCTGATTGGTCCTAGAACAATAGGATCCAAAATGCAGCAGTCTGATTGGTCCTAAAACAATAGGATTCAGAATGCAGCAGTCTGATTGGTCCTAGAACAATGCAGCAGTATGATTGGTCCGCAGGAGCCACCCAATCCAGCTCCAGATGGAAGTGAATCCACAACCTGATTGGCCTACAGGAGAATTCTGGAATTAGCCAATCACGTGCAGCCCATTGTGTAAATAATGTATATAAAGCAGATACTGTGGGGGAACTTTCATCCCTCCTCACCACTATGAGCTGAATAAAGAGCATGAAATCCACTCTCGACTCTGAGTATATTTCACATGGTTTGATTTCAGTTTGTAACTGCCAAAGTAGACTCGTGAGAACAAAAAGGAGCTCTTCCCCTGGCCCTCCATGATTCTTCCAACTTCTGTATTCAAATTAATTGAAGAATACATGTAAAGCCATGTACTGCCACAGGAGCATAGCCATTAGCCTGCAAGATAGGCCCGTAACATGCTTTGCTGAGCACTCAGGGAGAAATGGCAGATATATATATGGTCAATGAAGAATATCATTGCATTGCTATTTCCCTCCATGTTTCTATAGAATTTCCCAGGAGCCTTCCAAAAAACAAACAAAGGAAAATAAGCTAATTTAGTTCACCCTGAACTAGGGACCTGGGATATTGTATAGGCCAGGGGTGGCTCTTTTGGTGCTCTCCAGATGTTGTTTAACTATAGTTCCCATCATCCCTGACCATTAGCCATTCTGTCTGGGAGTGATGGGAGTTGTAGTGCAACAACATCTGGAGGGCAGCCCATTGGCAGAGGAGAGGCAAAGGGTTTCAGAAAAAAAAGTGCTGTCCTGGTCCACTCTTGTGCTCCTGTTCAATTTCTTTGTCTTTTAAAAATCCTAGATGTGGATTACAGTTTGTCTGGATGCCATTTTTAACCCCTTGACAGAGTGAGCAAGCGTGTGAGGAATGACAATATAGTATGCTTGGATTATCTGAAGGCTTTGTGTTGATGAAAATCAATCATCCCTGGCTTAGGAGAATGAAATAATCATTTGGCAGCACATCAGCCGTTTGTGATGACATCCAGTGTGTACAAGATGTGAAATCAAAGTCTAGGGATAAATGGTCCATTTCGACTGTGGGGAAGGTTAAATAGTGAGCTCCCAAAGGACTTTCACATTTTTTAAAGAAGTGAAAAAAGTCTTTAGTGTAGTGCCAAGATTTGCACACATGAATTATTCAATCCAATCAATTCCTCTTCCTATTGTGAAGTGTTACAAAAGAATCTTGCAAAATTAGGTGAACAGATTAGGGGGGGGAATCATACTTATATATGCCAAATAATATAAGTGCAGTTGATACTGAGCAGCAGACACAGTTAGTTGCTTTTAATTTTCTTTTTAAAAAATCAATCCCATTCACTGCTATAGTAGAGTGCTGAGAGTTTTTAGGAGAGCCCTATTCTCACAGAGCTACAGTTGCCAGAATTGTTTAATAATTAGTCCCTCTTCCCAGAATTGGAGTTGGAATAAACTGGAAATGGAATAAAATGCCATGATAATACAGCCACATTTTTGCATTTTTCCATACTTCCACATCAGTTTACACTGAAACCAGGAATAATAATAATAATAATAATAATAATAATAATAATAATAATAATAATAATTTATTTATACCCTGCCCATCTGGCTGGGCTTCCCCAGCCACTCTGGGCGGCTTCCAACAAAATATTAAAATACAGTAATCCACCAAACATTAAAAGCTTCCCTAAACAGGGCTGCCTTCAGATGTCTTCTAAAAGTCTGGTAGTTGTTGTTCTCTTTGACATCTGGTAGGAGGGTTTCCACAGGGCAGGTGCCACCACCAAGAAGGCCCTCTGCCTGATTCCCTGTAACTTGGCTTCTCGCAGTGAGGGAACTGCCAGAAGGCCCTTAGCGTTGGACCTCAGTGTCAGGCTAAACGATGGGGGTGGAGACGCTCCTTCAGGTATACTGGACCGAGGCCATTTAGGGCTTTAAAGGTTAGCACCAACACGTTGAATTGCACTTTGAAACGTACTGGGAGCCAATGTAGGTCTTTCAAGACTGGTGTTATATGGTCTTGGCAGCTGCTCCCAGTCACCAGTCTAGCTGCCTCATTCTGGATTAGTTGTAGTTTCTGGGCCACCTTCAAAGGTAGCCCCACATAGAATGAATTGCAGTAGTCCAAGAGAGAGATAACTAGAGCATGCACCACTCTGGCAAGACAGTCTGCAGGCAGGTAGGGTCTCAGCCTGCATACCAGATGGAGCTGGTAAACAGCTGCGCTGGACACAAAATTGACCTGTGCCTCCATGGACAGCTGCGAGTCCAAAATGACTCCCATGCTGTGCACCTGGTCCTTCAGGGGCACAGTTACCCCATTCAGGACCAGGGAGTCCTCCACACCTGTTCACCTCCTGTCCCCCCAAAACAATACTTCTGTCTTGTCAGGATTCAACCTCAATCTGTTAGCCGCCATCCATGCTCCACCTGCCTCCAAACACTCACACAGGACTTCACCACCATCACTGGTTCTGATTTGAAAGAGAGGTAGAGCTGGGTATCATCCGCATATTGATGAACACCCAGCCCAAACCCCCTGATGATCTCTCCCAGCGACTGCATATAGATGTTGAAAAGCATGGGGGAGAGGACAGAACCCTGAGGCACCCCACAAGTGAGAGCCCAGGGGTATGAACACTCATCCCTCACCACCACTTTCTGAACATGGTCCAGGAGGAAGGAGCAGAACCACTGTATTACAGTGCCCCCAGCTCCCAGCCCCCTAGACGGTCCAGAAGGATGTTATGGTCAATGGTGTGAAAGACCTCTGAGAGATCCAGCAGAACTAGGAAACAGCTCTCACTTTTGTCCTTAGCCCGCCGGAGATCATCGACCAGTGTGACCAAGGCAGATTCAGTCCCATGATGAGGCCTGAATCCCGATTGGAAGGGATCCAAATAGAAGAAAAATGCTTTTCATTTTCCCTGTATTAATGTGACTTCCATTAGCAATGGATCACTTTGAGAGCTGGTGTTAAACTG
The DNA here is from genome assembly GCF_964234715.1 of Podarcis melisellensis. Classification (NCBI taxonomy): domain Eukaryota; kingdom Metazoa; phylum Chordata; class Lepidosauria; order Squamata; family Lacertidae; genus Podarcis; species Podarcis melisellensis. The sequence continues at coordinate 49,854,658 of NC_138539.1, forward strand.
CAGAAGGTGATAAGACAAAATTAGCTTGACATCCTTTGGGAGAAAAATGATTCCTTCAACTTAGGTTCTTATTAAGCTTATTCTTCTCTATTTGGCAGAAATGAAAAAGAATGCCTAATTTTCATCTCATTCTTTGACGGAAGGTTTATTATTCTGTTCTAATAGAGAATGTGTTCTCTGAAGTGCAAATGACTTAATACTTTTCCTATTGATGAGAAACGTCTGGATACTTTTGCATATGAGCTGTGTGGCACTATTATACTGAAATCAAGATTTTATTGTATCATTCTTCTAGGTTTGCTATCACATACTCAAGTTTGTCAGCCAATCTGGTTTTTCTTTTTTTCTTCTTAGTTCCCCAGAAAATTTGAGTATTTGATGACACAGCATACACATTAAAATGATTTCACTTGCCACTTTGAGATGTGAATTGAGACCAAGTTCTCTGCTGGTATAATACATACTAAGGGACAATTATTTAATCTTATAGCAAACTGCTGTTCAATTCTATTTTTTTTTAAAGCACTCTATAAAGTGCTGTAATTCATGTACTTAGCTTAAAGAGTTCAAATAGCACTGCAGACTTGACTGGTATTGCTGCTGTGCTTGTCATGAACTGTTTTCATAAGTGTTCAGGACACGAGGGCCTTTGTTTAAACTGATTGTTGAAGATTACCCTGAAGAATCGAACTGCAGGTCAACCTTTTATTATTACTGTTCTATATTTACGACCTAGGAGTGAAATCTGTAGTATCTCCTCTAATTTATTTTAAGAACTTCACTCTGCTTCTCTGCAAGAAGCGAGGTTTATGCTGCAATCCTATGTCCATTTAATTGGGACTTCTGAGTAGAGACTTATAGGCAGGGCTTTCTTTCAGCTGGAACTTGGTGGAACTCAGTTCCGGCACCTTTCAGGTGGGTGCCATTGCCATTCTAAGAGAATGAGGGAGATGCTAACAGTGAGTTCCGGCACCTCTTTTTCTAAAATTGCACCTCTGCATAAAAGAAGGAATTTCAGCAAGTGTAGTTCCCATGTCACCAACTGAAATTCTGCTCCTCTATACAACAGGGACATATTGCAGTCTCCTATGCACACCCATCTGTGAGTATGTCCCATTGAGCCCATATGGGGCTTACTTCTATTTATAGGATTGTGCAGTTACACATTAAAATTGTGTGTGCTTGTGCATTCATCAACCTTTGTTATTGACTCAAAAATGACAAATATATGCACTGTTATTATTCTGTACCTAGATATTATTCTTGAACACACACACACAGAGCAGGTGGTGAAACTGTAAGTCCCCAGTTGTTGTTGGGCTACAGTTTATATCATCCCTGATATTTTGTTATGTTGACTGGAGCTGATGGGAGTTTAAGCCTGACAACATCTGGAGAGCAGCAAGTTCCCTACTCTGATTAGAAATACACCAAAATAGAACTATGTTAAAACACAGTTGTAACAAATGGTGCCAGCAAAATATATATATATATATATATATATATATATATATATATATATATATATATGCTTTCGTAGATTTTCACGGGTACAGGAATGCAGGTTTTGGTGTCCTCGGGTGTCTTCCCGTGTAAAAGTTGGGGTGTCTAGGCGACGTTTCGACGAGGTCTCACTCGTCATCTTCAGGCTGGTGCTTTCGGCTTCTTGTTACTGGAACAGAGCAGGATCTCAGTGTTTGAGTTCCTATAAATACTGTTGAGGGGGTGTGGTGTATAGCCTCCAATGTTCTGGGCAGAGAGGAAGTTCCCAGGCTAGTGTGCCTTTTCTTCTTTTGTTCCTTAATTACTTGAGGGATATCTTGGGTGATTTCTTGAGTGATATCCTGAGTACCACTTAGGTGGGTCATTAGGTGTGGATTAGTTGCTAAAGTCTTTGTGTCTTGACCTCTTGAACTTTGTGAAGAGTTTTTCTGAGAAGATGGCTGTGCTGCACTTAGTTGTGCTTTGGCTTGGCTTCGTGTATATACAGACAGCAGCATGAAGCTAAAGGTTAGCAACAATAGTTTTGAAACAGTATAGGGCAGTCCAATGCAAAAGAGGACAGAGCTCATGAACTTTTAATAATTGTGTATAAAAGGGACCCTGAGCAGTACTGGGAGTGCATAGGTCAAATAATTTATAATTTATGGTCAAATAATGTTGAACGGAATGTCCACCAAATGAGCAATTACATAATGACTTTTTGAATCTTCCTGCCTCATACATACAGAAAATTGAACTGAAATCTTGCATAATGCCCCCTTACATTTGGCAGATTGCCAACCAAAGCTGCATACAGTGGCTTATACACCAAACTGTTGGCATTTTAGGATGAGATTCAATCACATATCAGTAAATTCAGGTTGTGCAATTATAGCTGATTGGGAGGTCTTACACCACAAACTTCACTTCCCAAAAAGTTAGTCTTTTTTGCAATAAGGAAACTGATGGGGCGATATACAGGAAAATGTGGGATAACACTTGCTTTGACACAACCTCTTCTAATGAATGTGCAATAAACAATGGAACTGGAAGCAAGCTTTGTAAACATCCTGGATAGAAGGCTGCCTGGGTTCATGTATAAGTCATTCTTAGGAAGAGTGAGAAAGAAATGTTATCAGTCAATAGGCATGCCATATGTCAGGAAAATTCCTTACACATCCCAGTTTTCGCGTGTAAAAATGGCGTTGGGGGAATTTTGCCGAATTGGCAAAATGTCATGGAAAACCTGGATGTATGGCAGCGCAATGGAAAAAGCAGCGGAAACAGCTCAAAAAGCTTAAAATCACTACTCAACAATTTGGTGGCTCTTCCTCAAAAATGCTCAACCTGCAGTGTCAGGAATTTTACTTTTTGAAATATGGCAACTCAATATCAGTCAATCAACAATCCATCCGTCAGTCAGATAATATAAGAGGCAGATGTGAAGGGACCCCATTCCACCCCTACATGTGTCAGAGCACTGCCAGGTCTAAACTGCAACAGGATGGGTTGTTCCCTCATGGCAGGCCTTGAACCCTTACATTAGATCTTAAGTGGCAATTCAAAATGCCTTTTAAGGTGTCTCATATAGTATCATAGAACTGTGCAATTGGAAAGGACACAATGTTCATCTAGTCCAAACCTGCTGCAGTGCAGAAATCTCAACTAAAGCATCCATGACAGATGGCCATCCAACCTCTGCTGAAAAACCTCCAATATGTAGGAACAATATTTGAATGGATTATTTAAAAAAAGAAAGGTGCCAAAGATTTAGCAAAGTTAATCAAATGAGTCAGTCTGGTTTTTTTTTTTTTAAAAAAAACAACAACTATGCACACATAACCCAAGGATCTATATTTTCATCCATGAAAGTCAATGGCCCATTTCCAAATTATTTCTCTGAAGCTGATTGGGCCCTTCAGCATTACTCAGTTGCCTGTCTGCCTTTAATGGAAAAAATAACCTCCTGTTGCTAGATCCAGAAGCTGATTTCCCTTAATCTGTCTGTTTTTGTGGGGTCGTGCTGACTGCATGGTAATAGCCAATCTTCAGCCTTCACATCTGGCTGTGGCTGGTATAGAAAACTAATGACTCCGAGCAGTAAAACTTGTCTGAGTTTCAAAACAGGTTTGTCATGGGGGGCTGATATTTGGAAAACAAGAGCTCCAATGCTACCTCCTGAGCACTGGAACTAATTGTGTGGTTCTTTGGTTCAGGGGCTTTATTCTTCTATGCTTTTGGATAGTAAAGGTGATTTCTTTGTTGTAAAAAAGGGTTCTTTTAAATGCCCTGTAGGAATCCTATTATTCACAGCCAGCCCTTGCCAGAGTTCACTCCTTGCCTATTAGCTGAGCTCTACCCCTGAAATGTAGTGTGTATTCGGGGTGGCAGTTTAACATTCGTATATTGCTTTCAAAGGAGAAATGACTCCTGTGGAAGCACTTTTTACCAAAAGATGACACATTCCATGCTAGGAGTTGTTTGCCAATGATGCTTCTGCAGTGGTGACGTGTCCTGAGCTTAGTCAAAAGTAAAGTTGTCTAAATATATGCTAAGACACCCAAATACATGGCATTTGAAAATTAGATAATTACCCATGCTTTAGGCTATGAACCCATACAAAGCGGGTGGGGAAACTGAGGGAAAGGCAGAACATCACAGCACCTTCCTCAAAGTATAAATGGAAATATTTGCCATAGCAAGTGGCTCTGGCCCTTCAAAGATTATAATCAGTCACAGCTGGGGTTGCCCATAGCCAGGGCTAGTGGGAGATGTCAGAGACAAGCTGAGTCACCTCTGATTTACTTTCATACATTTTTCACTGCCCAGTCCTATATAATCTATGCTTAGAGGGCCTATTGTGAACTCCTCAATTGTTGCTAAGTAACGGCAGAGTTTGTGCCCCCCCTTTTTTGCACAGCAGCAACCAACAGCAAACAGAACAGGATAATGAACTGTTTCAATGATATTTCTTCATCAGCTGGCAGTAGTATAAAGGAATAAAAATGAAATACCTTACATTAGATACAGTACAATAATTGAAAGGACATGCCTGCATATTCACTACCAAATTATGATACATTAATTATTACATTACCAAGTTAATAGTCCCCAAAGGTACATAAAGTGATCGTGAATCAATTCTCACTCAAAAGTGTAGTAGGCTGATCCTGTTAACAGAAACCTGGTAGTATCATAAAGGCTGCCAGCAGGTGCAATGAATAAGGTAAAACCACAAGGAATTTTAAAGGTACAAATCCGGAACGTACAAACAGCAGCCATCTTCCCAAGAAGCTTAAACAAAATGAAGGCTATCCACAGGTAATAGAATTGTACAATATCCAGAGAATACAAACAACAGCCATCTTACCAGAAAAAATAATGAACAATTTTTAAACAAAACAGTTATAATCTAGTTCGGTATTCAAATGCCCAGGGTGCAGTGATTTAAACAGGTAAATTAATCTGGTTTCTTGTTGGTGCAATAATTTGATATAATTTTTCCTCCTCCCAGGTGTTCCCAGACTCACCCATAGGACTGTGTAGAGAAGATCTGTGTCCGAGTGATGATGTTTTACAAAGTGCTCAACCAAAGGAGCCTCCATAAATCGATTCCTAATGTGGGATCGATGCTCCCCTATACGGTGGTACCTCTGGATGCGAACGGGATCTGTTCCGGAGCCCTGTTTGCATCCTCAGTAGAACGTAACACGAGACTGTGCGTGTTACCATTTCTGCGCATGCGCGTGATGTCATTTTGAGCGTTTGCGCATGCATGAGTGGCGAAACCCGGAAGTAACGCACACTGTTACTTCCGGGTTGCCATGGAGCATAACCTGAAAACGCTCAACTGAAGCACATTTATCCCGAGGTATGACTGTACAGCCCATGTGGTGGATCCAATGTAAAATAAATTACAAGGGCATCTTATTAAGTACACCACACCTTTGGTCTGACATTACTAAAATTATGGATGGTGAATCTGAAGTTAGAATGAGCATCATAGATCTCTTTCATCTGTAACATGAAAGGACAGGAAACACATCTGCTTACAGCACCACCCAGCTCCAGTTCATTCTCAACCAAACTTTGATATAGATATGAACTGTGGAAAGGCTTTCTGCCTCAACTTCAGTGTTTCTTTGTGGTTACATACCATTCTAAGTGTTCCTGTTGATGGAATATTTATTTGACTTCTATTAGTTCGTGACTTCTTGCACGTATTATATGGCTTTTGTTTATGAATTAAGAAGCAATTGATAGTGTTTCATAAATATTGCCAATACAGTGGTACCTTAAGTTACAAACACCTTGGGTTACAAACACTTTGGGTTACAGACTTCGCTAACCTGGAAGTAGTACCTTGGGTTAAGAACTTTGCCCCAAGATGAGAACAGAAATCGTGCGCTGGTGGTGCAGCAGCAGCGGGAGGCCCCATTAGCTAAAATGGTTCCTCAGGTTAAGAACAGTTTCAGGTTAAGAACGGACCTCCAGAACAAATTAAGTTCGTAACCAGAGGTACCACTGTATATTATTAGCCCACGTGTTGCCTTTTATTCATCAAAGTAACAACAGAGGTCAAGAATACTGGTAGCTGGACCTGATCCAGGCCTGGCCATCGAGACACCCACCCCACTGTTTCTCATTTACATTCTGCAGTTACACTGTGGAAGGGCCTTTAAAATGCCTTAGGGGCAACCAATATAAAATCTTCAATTTTTGAAATATTTCAGAAAGGGAGGCAATATAATCTATTATTCACCTGCGGGTTCACTAGAACTTGATAAAAAGCATATCTTGCTGAAGTCTACATTGTAGTAGACTTGGAACAAGGATTGAACAGTTAGCTGCTGGGTGTTCTGCTGCTGTTGGTACATGAAACAATATTCCCATATGTCTTAAGATACTTGAAAAGTATGGCTGTGTTTCTGGCTGACTAGTTGGTGGACAGTTTGATATATAGATGTAACAGCTGAGCTATAGATCACCTTCCACCAGATCATTCCTTCTTTCCCCACCTGAGTCATTATTAGTTAGAGTTGTAGTTTTCTCTAGTTTGGGAATGGGGAACCTATAGCCCTCCAGATGAACCCAGCGGTACTTATGTCTGAGTAAATATGCATAGGATTGCACTGTTACGCACTGAAACAGAAATGGTGAAAGTGTGAGCCTCCAGATCTTGTTTTACTGCAGTTCCCATAATCCCTTGCCATTGGTCATACAGGTTGGGGTTGATGGGAGTTGGAACCAACAACATCAGGAAAGCTACAAGTTCCCTATCGCTGCTCTAGTTTTCCCATGGAGGCCTAATGACATAGCACTGTTGGTTGTGGTTCGAGGACCCGACCCCCGCAATGTGAAATGAATACACAAGGACACGTGATATAAGGTTAATGGGCAAGGAAAGGCCACAACTTTATTGATTACAGCAGTGAAAAGGTATTGGCTTAGGCATTGGATCTCTAAAACAAGTGGGTTTATTCACCAGTAGGTGGAGCCTGTTGATGCCGATCCAACTATAGGCTCACCCCTGATGTCACCGAGGGTCGTGCCATGGCCTCCCGCCAAGCAGGCATCGGACGGAATACACGACCGCCAGATTCCTTTAACAGAATACCCAAAAATTGAAGGCATAGGCGATGGCCACACCTAGCCCTTCGACACACCACAACACATTATTCCAATGCCTAACCTACCCACCAATACCACAAAAGTTGTGACGATTGCTACGAGGTAGGCGAAAAAACCAAAAAGCCTAATGCCAAATGGAAAAACTCCTACTAGGCCCTCCGGACAACCAGGGCGACCAACCTAAGGTCCATAGCAAGGCCAATGCCCTAAGCCCTAACTCAAAGGGAGTGGAGGGTGGGTGACTCGCGACGAGACGACGGCGAAGAATGAGGCAGGGGAAAGGCTGGCGCTGCAGCAAAAAGCTGCTGAGCACGCCCCATCGGAGGCACCTGGTTGGGTGCCTGCCGAGGGGCGTGGGCACCAGCCAGGAGAGGTGGAGGCAGGGGGCTAACACCCCCTGCTAGGGGCGGTGCTCGGGCTCCCGCCCACAACCACTCCCCTCTCTTCCAGGGAGGAGAGTCTTTACATAATACAGAGAATTGTTTTATTCATTCATCATTATCACTCTTTCTAAAATGGGTCTTGTGTGCATGGAAGGGTCTCTAAGATGGTTTTCTAGGTGACCAGTTTAGAAATGACATAATGTTAGTTGTGATGCCCTTATTGTCAGGATTACTCTGTTTTCTACTGCTCACGTTGCCTTTCTCTATTAAGATACGGACAGAATATAATCTTGTTTTCAGCTTTTATTGTACCATGACTAGGTCTATACAAAAATAAAGCACCGCAGTGTCTCTGGATACAGCAAAAGGGATACTGAAGTTATTAATTAAGCTAAGCTGAGCTGTAAGGGAATAAACAAATTGTGGAGAAGAATTTATAAATGGGTAAGATTATGGGAGTTAAACAAGAAAAAGTAAAAAAAAACAATTAGAGAACCACCCCAACCCTCCTGATCTGTGCTTAAAAGAATACATTGTCTACTGTGCTAAAAGACTTTGTGCATAATGGGAAACAGTGTTTCCTGTAGGGGGCTTATTTCTAGGCTGCAGATAAGAAAATATGGAGAAACACAGAACAAACAAAGTACCTGCATTGTACATGAAGAGTTCGAAGGAAACTTCAGGTAGTGCTTTGTAATTCTCTGCAGGTGAGAGAATGTGAACTGAAAGTACTGCCCAGTGAAACAAATAATGCTTTCAAAAATCCTTGTTATGGAGCAGTGAAGCTGTGCTAGGTGTATAAGACCATGAGAACTGTACTTCATTGTGGCTGCAACCAAGAGGGGCTAGGAGCACAGCTGGATGGATTGCTATTTTGCTTCAGTGCACTTTTCATAATACCAGTTACATCTAAAAAGATGTATAAAGAAAGGATTCCCATTGTGCTATGTCCTCATCTACCAGGCATGAATGACATATGTGCTGAGGGATATGTTCTGCCTGCCTGTTAGCTACTAAGCTAGCTTTAAGGTCTTGTTAATTATGTATTAATGTAGGCTTGGGGAGTCAGGCTGCATGATGCCCTGAGCCCTGTCAAATTCTTGGGTTCCTGTATCTGTGGCGGGTAGAAGGTATGAGAGTAAGCTTGCTAAATCAGTCCCTTTGTCTAGCTAATGGTTGTGGCCAGCACCATGATAAACATCAGAATGAACTCGACTGCAAGAGCTACAACTAAGTGATGGTGCTGTCTGGGCAAATGAGTGTGTCTTCCCCGCTCCTCATCTGGCTGGTAGGTGAAGAACAATAGGAGTGCCATTGTGTATGAGCTGAGCTGGAAAAACAAGTTGAAGCTAGAGAGCCACACACATGTTTGCTCTATGCTGGGCCCTGGGGTTCCTAACGGGGAAGCAAGATCTGTTGAGCTAGTAATGCCGTGAGCCCCTCCACCTTCGGCTCAGGTTGCATATATGTGTAAATAAACCATATAGCCTAACACACCACAGTCTCCACATAGGAAACTGAACCCTGGGCAAGTGCCTGGAACCCCTGGAGTCTCTCACCACTCTGAGATTGGGCTAGCGTGTAACAATGCAAAGCCTGAAACAAATTTGGAACAGGTTATCTGAAAGACTGATCAACAAATGGAACGCAGTGAGTTTTTCCACAAACCAGGTGATTATCAGTTTATGGTCACATGGATGGGGCTTTTTCATTGGTGGTACTGGTGTGATGGAATGCACTCCTTGCTGAAATATGATCTCATTTGTTTTGGCATCTCACTGGCTTTTGATGATGCAACTATTTGCATAGGCCTTCTACTGTAATCCTAATCTCCTCTTTTAACTGCTGTGTTTTAATGGGATTGTTTTATTGTATATTCTAATTGTGGGTGTTTATTTCAATGTTTGCTTTTTATATTATGTAAACCTCTTAGAAGCCTATTTTGGCATTAAGTGGCAATAGAACAAACAAACAAACAAACAAACAAACAACAAACAAAAGGTGGAGGCAATTTGTTCTCAGTCAGTCAGTTTATTAATGCTTGGGCCATAAGCCATTCACGTATAAGATAAATAAATACAATACAAAACCCAGTACTGCATAAAATCACATTGCTGCCTAGAGTCATATATAAAATCTACATCTCTGAAATACTACATAAATTTGTTCTGCTCCCAAAGCTGTGGGCGTAACTATTGCCATTCTACAAAGACACTCCAAGGAGCAGAGATTTTCTTTTTTGGCCATTGTATGTGGAAGTGGTTACATTTTTCATAGGAAGGATCCCAATGGCTGGTGAAGGCAAAGAGCATGGCATTTCTAAAACTGGTAATTAAATCCACTCTTTCTTTAAACTTCAGGCTATATAGTTCATGCTCTCTGGAACCACTTTTAATATAATGGCAGGGCCATTTTCCTCTCTAAATTGCTTCTGATTAGCAAGTCATTTTTATATTTCTTAACCTTTAATGTCTTGATATTAATATTCTCCTTTAATAGTTCTTATTTTAAAGAAAGAGAACTTGCTAGGAAATTGAGAGTGTTCACAGCATCCCCACCTTTAAGAGAGACAGCTGGCCTGCATGACCCTTGATATGGTGTTTTACCATGTGGCCTTTTCTACCTCCATCAATGATTCCGCATATGTACAAAAGTAAGACGTATTTCTGTCTTTAAGCGAAAGTCAAAGTGCATCAGGACAATAACTGGGGAACCTAGGTGGGGCTATAGTGCAGACTCAGTAGCTGAAGATAGGAGACTTACAGTCCACAGTCTATTAAAGAAACAGGAGGATTACAGGAAAAGATCATCTCATCCCCTGCATAGCCAACCAATCGCTGTGCTCTGTGGGAGAGGGCATCCTGCAGACGCCATCCTGTCAGGAGGTCCATTCTGCACATTGCCAGAATCAGGTCTTTAGTGTGACAGCACTATCAGACAGGTGGTTTATTGATTGTCCTTTGCCTGTCGAGTATGTTCCTCTTTCAACAAGCTTTCTCAGTGGAGACTTTTATTCCAGCTGGTAACTCTCTCTCTCTCTCTCTCTCTCTCTCTCTCTCTCTCTCTCTCTCTCTCTCTCTCTCTCTCTCTCTCTCTCTCTCATTGTGTGTGTATGCGTGTGTTGCTTTTATATACAGTATGCAGTTGTTCTGTGCATGCTTTTATTGTATTGTAAAACACTTTGGGATGCCTCATGGGAAGTGATTCATTCATGAAATAAATAAGAATAAAATAACATTCGAATGAGATATCCAGTAACTTGGGTTAATCTTTAGAGGAGGTTTAGGATGGAGGAAAATGCTAAATGAGAGGGTATGATGTACATAGGTTTTGGATTGATGGAAGAGGAGGAGGAGGACTGATATCTTAAAAGGACATGGGAGAGTGGTAGTTTGTTAAGAGTTCTGACCCACAGAGCTACAATCCCCAGCACCCTTAACAAACTACAGTTCCCAGGATTTTCCATGACTGGAGAATCACCACAGAGAGTGATAAAGTAGTGCTTCAAATGTATGGTGTGGACGTGACCTTAGTTCTGTGGCGTCCCACTCACTCCCACATGTAAACAGTTACAGAACAAGATAGCTTCTTTTCAGCAGATGGCAATACCCAGCCAGCTTTTTTATAGTGTGCTGTCCAAGGTCCTGATAGACTCTACCATGTCTAAGCCAGGCTCTAGCATACCTGCTTTGGGGTTGGGGTTCAGTCCCCAGTTATGCCTTCTGTGGATGGAGGAAGAATTGAAAAGAGAAGAAACTTTTGTGAGAAGAAACTGTGACTTTTGAAAGATACTTTGTGAACCCCTATTGGCATTTCAACAGCTTATTTGTTTCTTTATTATAAAGTAGTCACCTAGCAGGGATAAGTGATGTTGCATGTATCCCTATAAGTGGTGTGTGGTCATGATATTTATTCCTTTCCCCTCCCACCATGAGTTTCTTATTTTCAGTTTCAAGTTTGCTGGATTAGAGTGTTGTGGGCTTAGTCCTTCTCACCATCTTGGAGCTGGTTGGCTGTCATTGGTGGAGGGGTGGACCCAAGTCCCAGGTTTATCTGTTGACTGGAATAGACACATGGCAACCATTCTTGTTGCAAGTATCCAACTGGAAACCAACACCATCTACATAGGGTTAGTCAATGTGGTGCCCTCCAGCAGTTGGTGGGTTACAGCTCACACCATCCCAAGCCACTTTGACTGGGGTTGATGGCAGCTGAAGTCCAGCAACATCTGGAGCGCATTGCAATGGCTGTTCCTAACACAGAACACAAAGAGTTGGTTTCTTACACTTAGGAATAATATAATAAAAAAAATCAAGATGCTACACATGCATTCCCCTTAAAAAAATTCACTGAGAACAGGTGCAGAGGCTAATGAGCTCTGGTTCAAATTAAGCCTTGTACAGTAAGTCCATATCTCCCCCTCAGAGGAAATCAGTGATAGTCTTTTGCTGCAAAAAAAGGAACCTCGCTGCTTCTAAAGAATTTTCAGTAAAATGCCAGGTCATATTTCAGTCCGTTTAATATTTGGAAGATTAAATGGAGGCAAAATATTAAAAATAGCATGGGAATTATATCATACAAATAATGTGTAAAGCAGGAAAAAATTGCAGTTTATAAAGATGGGGTGCATCACAAATATCAGCCACTAGGTGTTGCTAAAAATTCAAGTCTTTGCATCTTATTGAAGTCTATGAGAAATTGGGTGGTAAGAAGGCGGGGGTGGGGGTGGGCAGAGGAGGAGCTGGAAGCCGAACATTGAAGTCATTAACTCTGAGACTATAAAAAGACAGCTCCACAGTAAGTAATTTATAACAGCCTTGTCTCTTTGGATGTGAATAGTGCTTTTCTACTGTTATGGCACTGGTTGCTGTCAAAAGTGCACAAACACTTGATGCTGAATGGACAGGTGATCAGAAACTTCTGACAGCCGGAAGAACATATGCAGGACCTGAAGAGAAATAGGAAGGAACAGCACTGGGTAAATAGCTACATTTTTTCTTTAATTGTAAATGGAGGCTATTAGGATCCTTCGAAAAATGTGTTGTATTCATGAAGGGTTTTGACTGCTTGCAACATCTTTCATAATGCAAACATTCAGAAACATCTCATTATTCAAATAGAACAGAAAACCATACAGCACTTTAACCTTGAAGTAACAGTGATCAACTTAAAAAAAAATAGCAGCACCAAACCTGCTGTTATAGCAAACCCTTGAATATCAGTATATCTTTGGGGATGTGAGATTTTGCTGCAAGACGGCTGGCTAATGCTACAGTCATTTGCTGTTTGTGTCACAGTACTTGCAAACTTGAGAAGTGCAAAGATGAAGGAGAAGCTTTGAAAGCTTAGCTTGTAATTCTTGCAGGAATTCAAACTTTTATGTAAATCTGATTGGCTGAGCTAATGAAATCTGGTCTTATAGCTGTTCTGTTCAGTGGGGTTCTCAAGACTTGTTCAGACTGAACATACTAATTTTCTGCGGTAGTTTGCTCAGTGTATTTATCTTCTCTGGGATATATAGAAATGTGTCAATCGTGAGAAAAATAGGTGGTATAGGAAGAGAGATTTTGTATGGGTATTAGATACGGGGTGGGGGAGTTCATCACCCTATCTCCTTCCCGTTCCTATGTTTTAAATTGCTCCTGTGCTCCTTGTTTTATTTGACTTTGGAAGCAACCCACATTGCAACTCTTGGGTCTGCCATTTACATATCTAGTTTCCCCTTTGCATTTCATTCCTTTTGTCACCATCAGCTCTGCTTTATGTCATGCTTTGTGATCGTTTGGCAGGATCTTCCGCCTTTCCGAAGAATGCATCTGCAGGACTGTTTTACAATAAGTCTCCCAGACTGAAATCAGCACCTTCTTCAGCCAAGATGAACTCATCTAATCAACCCAGCATTCCAGACCTTAACTTGAGCGCTCTTGGGAGCAACCTGACTGTGCCCACCATCAAGACCAAGGCATCAACATGTGAGCAAGTGGTCATAGCAACGGAGGTGTTTCTCATACTTGGCATTGTAAGCCTTCTTGAAAACATCCTAGTTATCTGTGCCATAGTTAAGAACAAGAACTTGCACTCTCCTATGTATTTCTTTGTGTGCAGCTTAGCTGTTGCTGACATGCTGGTCAGCGTGTCAAATGCCTGGGAGACCATGACAATATATTTATTAAACAATAGGCATCTAATTATTGAAGATGTTTTTGTACGTCACATAGACAATGTTTTTGATTCGCTGATATGTATATCTGTTGTGGCTTCCATGTGCAGTTTGCTAGCTATTGCAGTAGACAGGTATATCACTATCTTTTATGCCCTCCGTTATCACAACATAATGACGGTGAAAAGATCAGGGCTCATAATTGCATGCATTTGGACCTTTTGTACTGGCTGTGGGATCATCTTCATCCTTTATTATGAATCAAAGTACGTCGTCATGTGTCTCATCACAATGTTCTTCACTATGTTGTTCCTCATGGTCTCGCTGTACATACACATGTTCCTTTTGGCTCGTACTCATGTCAAGAGGATAGCAGCCTTGCCAGGATATAATTCTGTTCACCAGAGGACCAGCATGAAAGGTGCCATCACCCTGACTATGCTGCTGGGCATCTTCATTGTCTGCTGGGCTCCATTTTTCCTCCATCTCATCCTGATGATATCCTGCCCTCAGAATCTCTACTGCATTTGCTTCATGTCACACTTCAACATGTACCTCATCCTCATCATGTGCAATTCAGTTATCGATCCCTTGATCTACGCCTTCCGAAGCCAGGAAATGCGAAAGACTTTCAAGGAGATCATCTGCTGCTACAGCATAAGAATGGTCTGCGGACTGCCCAGCAAGTATTAGGGGAAATGTGAATTTGGGTTAAAAGAACAAAACTTCTTAAGAGGCTCTCTAGATGTTGTTGGATTTGAACCTCCCAGCTGAATGGTTAATGGGCTGATGGAAACTGTCGTCCAACAACATTTGGATGGTCACATGTTCCGCATCCCTCTTCTAAACATTTTATTGTTCCATATGGAATGCTATGTCCGGCTTGTGATAGTGATCATTTCAGTGCGGGAACCTGAAATTTCTCTCACTGAAATTACTCATTTTGAACAGTTTTCCATGGGCTCCCATAAACATGAGTGGCATCTGTTTACTATATGAAAGCACTTAGGGTGGAGGAGATAACCCAGCACTGATACCGACACACACACACACACACACACACACACACTGACTAAATAACTGTGCAAGTGGAACTACTTCTACCCCATTCTCCTTACCCCTAATTTTTTTCGGAGGGTTCCCCCAACATCCTGGAGCAGATTTGAGGGTGTCACAGGGCACACGGGGTGGAAGGGAGAGAGAGGGAGGGATAGTCCTGTTGTGCAAGTGGAAGTCATTTCACTCACACAATTATTTAGTTAAGTATTGACATCTACCTATCTATCTATGGCATGTGTGTGTGTATACACACCAGTGTGCAAAGGAGCAGAATCTATATTTTTTATTTTCCTAACTAGTGACTGTAAATATATTTGTTTCATTCCCTTTGCACTGCATGAAACCCTGGTGAGTTTTAAATCAAACAATGCATTTGTTGGCATTCTTTAGTTCTGATAGGATCTGTCAGGTACAGAGTGAAGAGTTTCCTTCACAGGCTCTGATTAATACTAGGTGACAAATACAATTTGCAAATGCCAGGCTCCACGTGCCTCAGCCTCTATGAGGATGGCCAAGAGATATCAAGACAGACCCACACAGCTCTTCATGATTTTAAAAACAAGAACAGCACAACAGATGAATGTAACCAAAATATTTTCTTGCGTGGAATGCAAATTCTGAAGACGTCCATTTTGTTGTGTCTGTTACTTGTCGATAGAAACGTGGCTAAAAAGCCTGCTGTAGAACTGTGATAGAAATAACTAGTCAGAGTAGACCACAGGTGGGTGAAGGAGAATGGATGGTCCAACTCTGTGGCCCAGTCATTTTGGTTTACACAGCCAGCACTGCTGTTGTGTGGCACAGGGAAGCAGGATGGGATAGAAGAAAGTCCAGGAGCAGCTCCGCAAATGGCATCTCAGTGCTGATCATTGGCTTGCAAATAGCAGCGGCTGTGCCTCTTGTGTTGCTGTATCATTAAAAAAGAAAAGTGGGTGGAGCAAGACCTCTGTCTCCAACTTGTCAAGCATAGGAAACAGCTCTAGCTTCTGCAATGCAAATGTATTTTGGTATTATGACAGCTAAATTTCATTTACAGATCAGCTGCTCATCAGGTGCCCACTGACCTGTGCATAGCCCACTTGTTTTGATGAGATAACCTGTGCCCATGTTTACAAAGGCACTTGAAGATACGCAAGGACACTTTTCAGTGAGGAAAAATGGTGGACTTTATGAGCCTTTCATATTAAAGTTGCTTTAGAAACAGGGATGGTTAGAAACATTGTGGAATTGTAGAGTTGGAAGGGAGCGTGAGGATCATCTAGCCCAACCCCTTGCCATGCAGGAAAATTTCATCCAACATGGGGCTCAAACCCACAACCTTAGATTAAGAGTCTCATGCTCTACCAACTGAGCTATCCCATTTGAAAGCCCAAATCAGAAAGAAGACCTGCAAACATGGGGCTCATCATAGGCATATACAGTACCGCAAGTCTCTGGTTGCAAAAGAGCTCCAATTTTCTTTTTTGGGAGGATGACAAAGGTCCTATGATGTAGAGACCCTATTTGCCCAAGCCTATTATTTCCTATTGAGAGTATCAACAATCAGTGTCATTAAAAACTCCTGCCATGCTCAGAGTAAATGGGGCATGAATTAAGCACCTTTAAATTTCCGCTGATTTCAGCGGGAGAGTTAAGCATATGATGAAATCTCTTTTGAATTAAATAGGATTTAATGTTGCCTAGATTAATGTCCTAGGTATTTTTTTTAGCACTGCAGGAACTGAATTCCAGAATCTATAGAACACATCCATTTCTTCACCCTGAGTGTGTATTTCAATGTCAAATCAAGAGGATTATTACCTTTGTGATTGTTCCAAGGTCAATACTGAGAAGCATTAAAGCACATTCTCATCTACACAGCAACTACGCAGTCAACCTTGGGAAGTCATTTTAGAAAAATGCGGAGGAACAGACATACCTGTAGGCTCCATCATTCTCAAGGAACAATTGCTTTTGGAAATTATGCTTTCGGGGAATTGCAGTGTTTAGGAAGGTGAGAGGTGGGTTGATTTCAAGGCATTAGTCTTCCAGAAAATATAGTGGATCTGCAAGATACCTTTAAAAAAATTTTTTGTGTGTGCATTCATACATAAAATGCAGTAACGTGCAATTAATAGTTTTCTAACATATACTTGAAATCCTCTTGAGCTTTCAGTACAAAGTATAAATCTCAAAGTTTCAGCAGTGAACTTGTTTTAGGGCAAAGTTTTTTCAGGGCCAAATTTAGTCTTCAGACTGCTTGTAGGTCTTGGAACCTGGAAGCAGTATAGTGTGGTGCTTGATGTATTGGAAAGAGATAATTCTTTTGGTAGGCCTTTTATCTTTGGTTAAAAACTAAGTGATGGAAACTGTGGAAGAAACATGTGCATTATTGAATTGTGCATAAGCAGATTTGCCTTTCTGTTGAATAATATTTTCATGTTTTCCTAAATATCTGACTATGCTTTCCATCACTGTGACTTTGGGAAAATGATAACATTTTCTTATTTTCATCACTGCAACATCTATATGAATCAGGGTGCTATCTCATTCTGCTGAGGCCAGGGAATTGCGACAGCATAATGTGACAATAACATACTTACTGAACCCATAACAGCATAATGAGGTAATAACTGAAGTAGAATTTGAACTTATATGGATTTCCTTATGCTCAGGTTCAACTACACTAGAATTGTGTACTGAATTTGAATTTAGATGAATGACTTTCCATGTTTTTTTTTTTTAATGACTGGACTTAGTTAATTCTTACCATACAGTCGTAAGGGTGACTAAGGGGTCAAAAGTCAGTTAAACCACGTCCTCCTTTGTCCCTTTCCCAAATCTTTCTTTTTTCTACATTTCCCTCCCATGTTTCCAATGGAAGGGAAATAAAAGGGTGATATTTACATTATCTCCTGAGCTGGTATAAAATTCTTCTAGGTCTAATACTAGATCTTCCTCTCTCTTTCTTCAGCCCTGGTCATAGGATTGTAGCCTAAAACCTACACGAATGCATTGTGGTAGAGCCCAAAACTGATGGTATTAGCAGTCTGAACTGCTGTGCCATGGTGAATTTTGTTTGTAGCATTAAGAATGGAGAGTTCATATTATTTATTGTTATATTGTAAAAAGCACAAGATGCATCCTATTTGTTCCATAAGGAAATCACAGTCTTCAGTGGGCATTCCATTTAAACATGATATAGATAATATTGAAAATTGAAAATTTCAGCTGGATAGTTTAAAAGATTTTGTTGAAATGTACATATTCTCATTTTCTCTGGAATTTTACTTGAAATAAAAATACATGTCTCTGATGTAGTTTTGAAATGGGTTGAAATGGAATTATAGAACTTTCCTGTGCTTGCCTGTGAATGATAGCACATCTCTGTCATTTTTAACAGTACAGTGGTACCTCTGGTTGAGAACGGGATCCATTCCAGAGGCCCGTTTACAACGTGAAAGGCCCGCAACCTGAAGCATCGTATCTGTGCAGGTGTGCGGTGTGATTTGGTGCTTGTGCGCATGCGCAAAGCGTGATTTAGCGCTTCTGTGCATGCATGAGCAGCAAAACACAGAAGTAACCCTTTCCGGTACTTCCGGGTTGCCACGGGACGCAACCTGAAAAAATGTAACATGAAGCAAACGTAAAATGAGGTATGACCGTATCAGTAAGACTGCAACTGGCCTATTTTAGTACGCTTGTCATCTAGAGTAAAATCACACATTTTAATTTCTCAGTTTAAATGCATGTATTAACTGCATTTTAAAAGTCAATTTTATTCTTGATTGCAAAAGAAACAGGATTGTCTCCAAATTTGTGTGAGTAGAAGGCAGTTCACGCAGAAGGCTTTCCCTTCTGCCCTTCTCCCACGCAGACCCAAAAAGTCACTCGCTGAGGCAGGGAGCATCTACCAAACAGTGCAGGATATTGTCAGGGACTGGCTGGATGACAAGGAGTGGTGCAAGGCACCTGATGGCGAACCCCTAGGAAAGCCTCAGAGGAGGAAGGTTCAGAGCATGAGGAATGGTAGTGGAACACTGAGGACAGGTCAGAAGATGAAGGAGGGAGGAGAATGGTGGGCCACTGAAGAAGCAACAGGCTTGGGCGAGAGGGAAGAGCCAAGGGCAGAAAGCTGTTCAGACTAAAAACATGAAGCAAGAGTCCTGTCCCACTGTGTTTATGGCTACGTGAGCAATCTCCAGAAGAGGAGGGGTCTTGGGGGCAAGTGTGAAGCAGGAACCATCAGTCCTGGAAACTGTGCTATGGAAGCTGGTCTTGCCTTGAGACTTCTTTGTGTTGTCTGCTGTTTTCTTGAATAAAGAATTAAACTTCCTGCTCGTCTGTATGTTTGAGTGCTGACCTATGTCTGAGCCAGCCCTGACTGATATGTTGTGTCATATAGGGCTGAAGTGGGAGGGTAGCCTAAATTGCCCCAAATCAAGCAGAGAAGTCTCATCCTCAGTGTCTCTTTTCCCGATGTCATTCAGGAAGGTTAAATGTACACTGATGGTGTAGAATAAATGCTAAAAATAAAGAAGGGAAGCCATTGTATGCACAGATATCCATGTATGGATGCAGGACAACGTACTTCGGACCATGTTCATTGTGATTTGAGAAGCACAAGTCACTTAACATTAGAAAACATATTGTGAATAAAATTATTGAACAAGTCCCTGTACGGACAGTGCACAGAATATTTATTTCATAAACTTTATACACCACGAGATTATGAAAACCCACAAAGTGGTATACAAAAAGATAAAACAAAAGAATCAAGAAAAATTAACCATATGCATATTCCTGTACGCAGTGGCGTAGCGTGGGGGGTGCAGGGGGGCGCGGCCGCACCGGGTGCAACATCTGGGGGTTAGGGTTAGTGGGCGCAAATCCACGGGTTAGGGGGCACAAATCCACGGGTTAGGGGGTGCAAATTACTTGCCTTGCCCCGGGTGCTGACAACCCACGCTACGCCACTGCCTGTACATATTTGTCTAGACTGTATTTACTAGTTATGTGGATATTCCTGTAATGGAAAATTAATGTTCATAAAGCAGAAGAGTGAAAATGCACAAACCGTACCTCTGCATTATTTGTAGTATATAACTTGTAGTTTTAGATTGTATGCACACACATTCTATTTATATGAGCACAAAATCCAATTCAAGGTTCTGCACCCTAAAGCCCACTGAATTCAGTAGGTATAAACTAACAACTGTGTGACTCGTTATCTGTGTCCATGTGTGTGTTATATGCTCAAACTCCATGGTGTGCAAATATAATTGGAAATTATATTCCTATTTAATGAGGAGGAATATGAAAGGACTGAGCTACAGGTGCCAGGAATAACTTCTCACCTGAAGTGAGGGTTGAAAGTGCCATATGTGAGCTAATGAGCAAACACATGGCAGGTGCCATTCTCTCTCTCTCTCTTTTAAAAATATTTTTTACTGGAATTTTATTTACAACATTACATAACCCCCCCACCCCCCAATACACAATCCACCCTCATTAAACATGAACATAACATACAGTGAGCATAACATACAACAATGCAAACAATGAAATAAAAGACTTCCTTTATCCCGTATCTGGCCTCCTTATTTACTTCTCATAAACTGTTTTCTTTATGAATAATTATTAAGATTTTTCTAATTATAACTTAAATATCCACAAAGTCTCCTGCAGACATTAATCGAAACAAGTCCAGGTATGTATTTTAGGGCACTGTTTTGTGAAGTATTCTCTGCATTTTCCCCATGCTTTTTGAAACTCTTGTCTAGTGTGATCTCTAACTACCTCTGTTAATCTAGCCAGTTCAGTTTAATCTAACGGTTTGTCTTGCCATTCCTTTTTTGCTGGCACAGTTTCTTTTTTCCAGTTTTTAGCAACTAGGATCCTTGCCGCTCCTGTGGCATAGAGGAATATTTTCTGATCTTCTCTTGCTATACCTGTGTCCATTATCCCTAGTAGAAAAGCGTCTGTGTTTTTCATAAAGTTACCGTATACTTAAACATTTTTTAAAGCTCGCCATATACTGTGTTCCAGAAGCTTTTGATTTTTTCACAGGTCCACCAAACACGTATAAGTGTCCCCTCTGTTTTACCACACCTCCAGCACAGATTTGTTTTTGTCTTATACATTTTAGCCATTTTGGTGGGTGTTAAGTACCATCTATAAAACATCTTGATTAGGTTTCCCCTCAATACTTCACAGGCTGTAAATTTCCAGTTCTTTTGCCATAGTTCTTCCCATGCTGTTAAGTGAATGGTTTTCCCAATATCTAAAGCCCACTTGACCATCACCTCCTTGACCTGTTCATCTTTGACCTCCCATTCCAATAATGTATCATACATTTTTGATATTACCTTGGTTTTGTTTTGTAATAGCACTTTTTCTAATAATGAAGGTTTGTTTGAGAAATCTTTTTTCTTATCTGTCCTGAACACTTCATGCAATTGATGGCATTGGATCCAACCCATAAGGTGTTTAATTTCCTCATAATTTTTAACTACCAATTTATTGTCTTTTTCCTTAATCAGATCTTTATATGTGGCCCATTCTAATTGCATAATTTTCTTTTTTATTGTAATTGCTTCTAGAGGTGATGCCCACCATGGTGTTTTCGCTTCTAGGAGATCCTTATATTTTGTCCATGGTTTATATAATGATTTCCTTATGACATGGTTCATGCCATTCTCATCCCCCGGAGTTTTTGCACCACAAACCTTTCATGAAAGATGTGCAACGCCTCTTCAGTGACCTTTATCTGAAAATGTCAGTCAGAAAAGAGGGCTGAATGCATAATGAGGATAACAACAACAACAAGAAGCAACCAGAGAGAGCAACGAAAGGCAATGGAGTAAGAAAGGAGGCAGAACTGAAGAGAGAATTTGATACTGCAAGGCATAGAAGCTGGGCTGATATAGACTACACCTTCAATCATAAAATAAGACACATTGCTGTGCAGGGTGGGGGAATCAAATAACCTAGTCCCCCCCTCAATGTGTGCACTGACATTAGTCTAAAAATCCCGGTGGTGTGGTAAATTGCAAAGAGACCTGGCCTTACAATGGACCATATGGGCTTCAAAGTGCTGTATTTGATCATGAAAGAGCATGTAAAAGTCAGTGCACAGACTAGGAACACTTTGTACTTGCTTTACTTTGTTTATCCCTCCTAGGTATTTTCAGAAGCAGATGTTTCCATGGGTAACTGATTAAAAAGTAAACAGATCTCAAGGTTGCGTGCTGAGGACCCCCCAAAACTCCCCCCTAAATAACTCAGACATCACACATAATTTTTGTTTAAGGTTTTTGGCATAATTTTGGCCACAACTTTATTTATATACAAATTGAGAGTGGTTGCTTAGGCATTGGTTATGACTACCTGTCCCCCCCCGCCTTGGGGGACAGCACTGACTCCTTAGCCAGTCCCGGAGGAATCAAGGTCAGAGTCAGAAGGAGCTGCGACACAGGCCCTCAACTGCTCCGCGCTTGTTCCTTGAAGCTTACGCGGCCCGCACCCTGCCGTCAGGGTTTGGACGAAGGGGATGGTAAGCTTCAGAATTCCTTTAACGGAATACCCGTCAGCAGCAGCATTGGAGGGGCAGGCACAGCCAATCCATACCCCTCCACCAACCAATTTTAACCAATGCCTAACCGCCAATCGAGCTCTTATGCTCGCCGCCAACCACTCATAAATTAAACCACACCCTCAGCCTGGACACTAAAGCATCCAACCACACATCATTCCCAACCGGCGAGAGATGAACCCCGTCATTCCTATAAAATTCAGTCGCCTTGAATGAAATCAGAGGGTGAGGGATCACGAAACCACCCAAATTCGCCACCAGCTTGCCCGCTGCAGAATTAATCCGCTTCCTTACACGTTCAGTGGCCACTGGGCAGGGGCTACCATGCCAAATGCGGCGTTGCAGTAGCTGTGACCAGATAAGCTTAGTTGACGGCACCAATGCCGCCAGCTCACCAAGGTCCTGTAAAATGGTTGCACGCAACCCATAGCAGGAGGATGAAGCCATATCATTCTCCCCGAGCTGCACCACGATTGCTGAAGGAGGACCATACTGGAGGACACGCCTTCGTATGAGAGGTAATAATTCCCACCACAGCATCCCCCTTCTGGAGATCCAGGACACCTGTACATGCTGCGGGAATCCCAGGCCGTCACCCCGTCCGGACTGGCGAGCTCTGTCCGCGGCCCAGTGCACAATACTGTGCCCTACTATCCAGATACGGATAGTAACCCGACCTAAGGTTAAAACACACACATGTAAGTAAACAACGCATCATTTCCGCAAATAAACTTTGAATGCATCCGATCGCCACCGACCCAGGTTTTTTATCCGTTTTGCTGACAAACCCCAGTGGGCAGCAGTTGTAGCCGCTCCAATCCTAAATGAATGAGGGGCAAATTCGGAAGGCGGCAAGCCGCAAGCCCCCACCGCCTTACGCAACACACCAGTGAACTGTTGACGCAACAGCGGGCGGCCATCTTCGTGAATGAACAGGGGCCCCTCACCACCAGGACGCAATGCTAAATACTTCGTAAGGTCCTTCACGGGGCAAGGGCCACCTTCGCCAGTAGCAGGGAGTGTAAGAACAGCGCCCCTACCTAGTTGGTCCGTCTTTGAGTTTCGTACATTAACCTGCAGGTCCATTGACGACACACTAACATCCTGGACTAGCAAACCCCTAGAACCCCCATCCCGTTTGGGCTCGAGGACCACCTCTCCCACTCTCAGGGCGCCAAAGAAGGTTAACGAAAAGGCAGCCGAAAATAGCCGAGCCTCAAATCTCGACCAACAGATGCTCCGCAGCTTAGACCGCATCTGCGCCAGCAATTCAAATGTAATGGGCCGTCTGGGAATAGATCTGGAAGGGGTGAGTCGCCCCCATCCCTCCAGGGCCCTGCGCACCACAAACTTACCACACGGATCTTTGTCGAAATAAGCCTTATTAAAGAAAGAAATTGCTGCAGAGTGCAGACGTAGGGTCCTAGCTGCCCTACGCATCTGGAACAGATGTGCCAGATAGCGAAGCACCTGAGAGGTGGAGTGGGAGGTGGTAACATCCCCCGCTGACTGCTCATTGAATAACAAAAAGTCTGCCCAGGCCTTTGTATAGGACCTCAAGGTAGAAGGTGCAACGGATGCAGCTACTCCCTGTAATACTAAGTCCCGCCAAGGTTCCAGAGATGATCCGGGAAAATCTCCGGACGGTCTCGAGCCACTGGCGCCAGGGACCTGAATCGCTCCATCTGAAAACGGGACAGAGCATCAGCAATTTCATTAGAAATTCCTGGGACAAAACGGGCAGAAAAGACAATGTTAAAGCGCAAGCAATGCAAAACAAAAGCCCGAAGAAGGGCAGATACCCTAGGGGATCGTGAAGACTGCTTGGCCAGTACATTCACCACCGCCTGGTTATCAGTCCAGAAACAAACACGATGATCCCTGAAATGCTCGACCCATAAGTGCACTGCCACTACAATGGGGAAAAACTCAAGAAAGGTTAGGTCCCGAGTTATAGCCTGCCCACACCAGGCCGTAGGCCAACGTTCGGCACACCACCTGCCATCCCAATACAGGCCAAACCCCAGAGACCCCGCGGCATCAGAATGCACCTGGAAATCGTTGTGCAGGTTCAAAGTGTCCTGCCACAAGGATACTCCATTGAACTCCTCCAAGAATTCCAACCATATGGCAAGGTCAGCCCTTACCTGAGAAGGAAGGCGGACCCTGTGATGCGGGGCACTCAAACCCGAGGTAAGGCTGGCCAAGCGAGAACAAAATGGTCTACCAGGGGAGACTACCCTGCAAGCGAAATTCAGATGGCCCAGCAAAGACTGAAGCTGCCGCAGGGAAACCTTTTTTAAAGGAAACATATCCTCAATAACCTTTCTCAAATTGGTTATTTTATCCAGCGGCAGACTAGAGGTCTGGGCCACGGTATCCAGCAAGATACCCAGGTAAGTCAGCTGCGTAGAAGGACCCTCGGTCTTCCCCGCCGCCAAGGGGACGCCCAGATCTTCCGTTAAGGAAGCAAAGGCCTGCAGCAAGACCACGCAGTCCCCCGTATCGCTCGCCGAGGCGACCAAAAAATCATCGAGATAATGCGTGACACCGCTCAAACCTGTTTTTTCACGCAAAGCCCACTCCAGGAAAGAACTGAAACACTCAAAAGCTGCACAGGCCACGGAGCAGCCCATGGGCATGGCCTTATCAAAGTAATAACTACCTTCAAACTGAAATCCCAGCAACCAAAAATCATCAGGATGAATTGGCAGCAGCCGAAACGCTGACTCAATGTCGCATTTAGCTAGTAAGGCACCCGGACCAAATTTCCTAATCATCCGGATTGCGTGGTCCAGGGAAGCATACCTCACTGAACAAAGCTCCGGGGGAATCACATCATTTACTGATGTGCCTCTGGGATGTGAAAGATTATGGATCAGGCGAAATTCCCCCGGGGCTTTTTTGGGAACTATACCCAAAGGTGAAATGTGCAAATTGGGAAAAGGAGGGGCGGCGAAAGGGCCGGCCATGCGCCGTAAGGCTAGTTCTTTCCCAATTTTCTTACGCGCCACCTCTGGCATATCCCTGATCGACTTTTGATTCGCTGGGTTCCTGGCAACCGGATTGGAGACTACCGGGATTCTAAAACCTAAGGAAAAACCATCACGCAAATAGGCCGCCGATTTGGCGTCAGGGTACCGTTCCAAGACAGAAAGCAGGGGCTGAAGCCTCACCGGGGTGTAAGCTAAAGAAGAAATCCAACTACTTTGCTCCTCCAGCGGCAGGGGCTTGGGCGGCGGTTTTGGGGGGCTGCTGAGAGCCCCCCCTTTTCGAAAGGAGCGGCGACCTGCCTGACACGTGGACCCAGAATGGTTCCCAGAACACCTATCGCACACGTGAGCGTATTTACACGATTGCCGTGTGCAACCGCCCTTATTAAAATCCCAACAAAATGGCTTACGTCCCAACCTTGTAGGGGCAAGCTTCAATTTCTGGGTATCGGGTGCCCTCTTGTCTATACGGGGGGCCACATAAGTGGTCCAGACATCCAAGTCCTTCCGGTCCCAGCGGGCCGTCGGAATTTTAGCTGCTCTACGTCTAAAATTCTGATCATAAGCTAGCGCAGCAGTTTCGCCGGCCATTGTAAAGGCGGAACGGACTATAGATAGATACACCCAAAGATGTAGGGATCTCCTGGGATAAGCCGCGGCCACAATTCCAGCAAAAACTTGGAAACTATCTAGCCACCGCTCGAAAGTCCTTTCTGCCTTTGCTAAGACTGTCCGTTTTTTTGAAACAGGCGTGCCCCTATCAAGGGGCTCTTGGCCTTCTAACGGAGGGGCTAGGCTAAATATATCAATGTAGCGGCCGTCTAATATCCTAGAACGCAATTTAGCTGACAAGTGAGCCCCCGGAATAATGTCCCTGGCTGAATTGGTGGAGACCTTTACGTCAGGCACCAAGACCCCATCAAGGCAGTCTTGCACTGCGCCATACCTGGCTCTATGGGAGTTCGCCCTCCGCTCCCAAACCCATTTAGGAAGCCCCGAGGTCTCACCAAAACCCCAGTATAGTTTAAGGGGCGCTTCCTCATCACTACTGGAACTCTGGGAAGACGTACCTGATGAAGAGGAGGAAGTGTCTCTACGTCTCTTCTTGGCACGCCTCCTAGAGTTCTTTTTGCGGCGACGATGACCACCCGAAGAGGTCTTTGGAGGAAGGGGGAGGCTGTCCTCGACCGACGACTCGGATGCATCACCCTGCTGCGGAGTGGCTGAAAGTGACTGAAAAGACACAACCTGTGAATGAACAGGGATCGAACTCCCCACGGCTGGGGGTTGCGCAGGAGAACCCCGCACAACATGACCCCGGGCAGGTGCCCTCTTTCTGGCCCCAACCCTGGAAGGAGCCCGCCCCCGTGGTACAGCCCCCCGCGACGCGGGCAGAACCTGGGACCGAGTCTGTTGGACATCAGGTAGGTGGCCACTGGCTGGCAAAGGCTCTCCCTCCTCATCACTAGATGATGACAGAGGAAATGAGGCGTCCGCCAGGGGAGCCAGCGTCGCAGAAGAGGTCGACGGGGTTGAGTGGCGACTCATCAAACCATCAAGCTCCGCCTCCATTCTCGCCAGGGCCACCGGATCACCAGCCAAACTCGACACCATGGATTGAAGGCGTTCCACTGATTGGCCAGGAACAGGAGAACGTAATGCCTGAGATGGGCCTCTTATAGGCCGCTTTGCCGCGCAGGCCGGACCAGACTTCTCTGTTGCCTTCTTTGGGGCCATTCCTACTACTGGTGGGAAAACGGACAAAGAAAATTATAAAGAAATCTAAAAGATTAAAATAAAATGAAAATCGTCAGATTAAAGGAAAGTAAAAGATTATTAAATTAATGAGAAAGCAGCACCCAGTAGAGGAAGCAATTCAAAGCCCGCAAATCGCACTGCGGCCACAAGAGGCCCCCACCAGATCCAGGCTCACAATTTACTGAAAGTCCTGCACTTACAGGGTCGGCCTCAAGAGGCCTCCACTATTACTAGGCCCACGACTGCTGAAAATCTGCAATTATGGGACTGGCCACAAGAGGCCGCCAGTTGAAGGAACAAAGGCAAAATGGCGCTCCCGCCACTCTAGCCCTGGAATAGAGGAAGGAAGGGTGCCTCAGCAGTCGTGAGGGCGCCGACGGGGCTCGAATAGGGCCCAAGGCCCACCCCAGCACTCAGCAAGGGCCCACCAGGCAAAGCGGGAGGGGGGGTCGATCCCGAACCGCCCCCTACACCCCGACGGGAGGGGGCTGCCAGCCGCGGGAGCCCTCCCTCCCGCCCCAGACCAGCAGGCCGCAACGGCTCCGGCGCCCCGCGGCCACGAAAGGTAAGGCCGCTGCGCAGGCACCCAGCCGGGTTGCCCCAGCCGGAGGACGGCTCCGGCGCCGCCGCGCCGGAGCTTCAACCGCCCCCGAGGGGTGGGGGGGGTCGGGGGGCGGCCCCGACCGCCGCCGCCCAGCGCCCCAGGCGGACCCCCGGCCGGGAAGGCGGTCGAAGGCGGGGAAGGCCCCCCGCCAAGCCAAGCCGAGCCGCGAGGCCCTCAAGCTCCCGCTGGGTCGGGCCGGCAAGGCGGCCGAGGCCGCGGAGGCCCGCAGCCGGGCCTAGCGGGCCGCGAAATGGTCCCCGATGTGCGGGGAACGTAGGCGCCGCAGGCCGGACGGCCCAGCACCGCCACAGGCGATCGCGGCGCCCACCGGGGAGGCGCGAGCCAGCTGAATAAAGTTGGGGGGGTGCTAAACAGGAGGACTGGAATCGGGCCCTAAACTAGGCCAATCCCCGGGCCCGGTCCAAATGGCTCGGCCGAGGACGGGCCGTAAGCCTGCCGGGACCGGGAGGCCCTGCCCTCCCCCCCTTTAAGGCGCTAGAAAAGGAGTAGGGGAAAAATAAACGCTAAGGAATTAACTCAAATGAACAGGAATAAATTAACTAGACACAATAGGTGAGAAAACAAACAAACAAAAAAAAAAAGGATTATACAACCAAGTTCTCTCGCTGAATCGGTCCGGTACTCGAGATCCGATGTCCACAGCGAAAGAGAAAGAGAAACTGTGGACCCTGCTTATATATGGGCTTTAAACCCACCCCTAAATTGGCAACATCAAATCTGCCCCAGTAACAGCTGCGTCCAATCTGCTCCAGCCCATTGCCTTCAATGGCCTGGACCCTAACTGGGTGTTTTGTCAGGTCCCAACCGCAACACGTGCTCTCCTTTTATGAGAACACGCTTTATGGTGGGGCAAAGTACACAAGCCCCCATTTTCCCACAAAAAAGGCTTATTTATAGATGGTTGAATCCAGTGCTGCTGTTCCACTCATGTACGTTTTTCACTTGCACAGTGGAACTTCCCCTGCAGTGCCCCTTTCACCTTCTAAATTTGGTCCAGAGGTTTGGAGAACCACCAACCCTAATCTCAAATGCTGATTCACCACACTACTGCAAATTATTCCAGCAAGTTATATTGT
Organism: Podarcis melisellensis; assembly: GCF_964234715.1. Classification (NCBI taxonomy): domain Eukaryota; kingdom Metazoa; phylum Chordata; class Lepidosauria; order Squamata; family Lacertidae; genus Podarcis; species Podarcis melisellensis. Next base: position 49,883,398 of record NC_138539.1, read on the forward strand.
GTCCCAGATCAGGTTTTTCTTGTCAGGTTGCAGGAGATGATGGGGTGGTGGAGGCAAAGGATCAGGCCCCTTTCTTCCCAGGCTATAGCCCTGATCCCATTGCTGCCTTTTTGAGAAATGAAAAGATGCCGGGAACTCCAAACACAGGAACTCCTATGGCATGTCTAGTTTGACCCTAGAGGTAAAGTTTAATACTGTCACTCAGCAGCCATAATGGGACAGCTTATCCATGCACAGTTAAAAAAAACAACAACCAATAGACACTAACAAAGCAGATACCCATAGGAAAGAAACAATGGATGTGCACATGAGGCTCAGGAGCCCATCAGAGATAATAAATGGGGCAGCACTTGGAGCAGCCCTCTATCTTGCCCTTCTCAATGCTCCCATTCTACTGTTCCTGGTGATTCGTTAGTACTAGGTGAAAACTTGTGAAAATTATGTTAGAGACTTAAATGTCTGTAGGATTTGGGCTGCTCCTTAGTCAAAGCCATACTTCAACGCTGTACTTACGTTTGGTGTTCTGCCTCCAAACATTTTCTGGCATCTTTCTGTAATAGCTGATCTCTGATTTCATTTTTTTCAAAATTTATTTTTTAGAATAAAGGTTAGATGTTTTTTATTGTCTAGTTTTACGTATGATTGTTGCAAACTGCTCTGATTTTTTTTTAATGAAGGGTATTTTAATGTAAATACTCTCATAATAAATAAATGAAGCATACTGCTAGAAAACAGCAAAAGACTGAGCCTCACATCTCTTTATGTACATGTTGGTACAACGGTCTTTTTTTTAAGAAGCTTGGTATCCTAATGAATAATTTCACAGAGCATCTGAAGACATGTTGGGTTGCTTATTGATTGGATAATTATTCTAGTTTCTTTTTTCCTCTGAGAACCTAATTAGCAGATGGATCTCGGGAGACAACAGCGAGCTGCAAGCAAACAAGAGGAGAAGAAGCAGAGGGATTGGCTTAAACTGAAAGATGAAAAGAGTTAATTAAGTCTGGTTCATCTAAATGACAACGTGGGAAGAATGGAAGAAAACTGATTTGGCTAGAATCTGATTTAATAGTTAGTTTTTAATTGATTTTATTTTTATTGTATTTGCTAAGCTTATTGCACACATAAGCTTGTTTCACATAAGCAGTGTAAAAAGTGTTGAAATAATTAAGTATATGATAAAAGTTATGATGAAATCTGGAAAGTGCAGAAATCAGACCTGGGTCTTGCTACCATCATCCATGGCTTGGAAACTTCCCCAGTTGGATCACTGTTACAGTGGTACCTCAGGTTACATAGGCTTCAGGTTACATATGCTTCAGGTTACAGACTCCGCTAACCCAGAAATAGTGCTTCAGGTTAAGAACTTTGCTTCAGGATGAGAACAGAAATCAGGCTCCCGCGGCATGGCAGCAGCGGGAGGCTCCATTAGCTAAAGTGGTGCTTCAGGTTAAGAACAGTTTCAGGTTAAGTACGGACCTCCGGAACGAATTAAGTACTTAACCTGAGGTACCACTGTAATGTATGTAACAAAGAGCTGCCTCTCATCCCAAAGTTGCCCCTGTTTTGAAGTGACAGCACTGGTTTCCATCTCTAGGGCTGCTTGTTACCTTTTGTCATGAACTGGTAGGACAATGGGAAGGAGGAAGAAGATCCCAGCGAGGGGTTTAGCTGGGACTGGGACACACCGGGGCAAGCATGGGATGGGAAAGGAAGTACTCACAGGGTGACGGAGGATGGTGAGGGGATGGGGTTCAGTGCACAGGAACCAGAACAGCAGGACCCATCACCAGAGCCTGGAGGGCCCCTGTCCTCATGAACATGGTGGGCTCTGAGGTTTAGAGACTAGTAGGAGACACACTCTAGGAGACTGAGACAGGCAAGGGCCCACAGCCCAGCTCCCTAGCTTGCCAGGTGGGGCTCGCTAGCTCTGGGTGGAGGGGTATTATTCCTCAGCAGGAGTAGGCTTAGAACAAATGAGAGTCTCATGCCTCATCAAGCCCAGATGCTGAAATCCGCAAAGTACAAAAGGGAAGCAGAACTGAGGGGCTGTGTCTGCTCAGCTGCCCATGTTGGTGGCCCTTGGCTTGGATGGTCCTGGATCTCTAGGGGACTGTGCTTCAGGTTAACTCTGGACTGTATCATGACAGCTGGATTTCAGTGTTGGCTACTTGGATTAACCCTGGACTGTGTTTCCTGGACTTTGGCTGTATGGATTGACCCCTGGACTTCAAACTTTGGACTTGACATACTGACTTGCTGCCATGTAGGCCAGGGGTTCAGGACAACTTTAAAATGTATATGTATTATACATGGAAATTTAGGAATAAATTTCCAATTACTATAATTGGAATGAAACTATAACTTTCCATGCTGGGGAGGACTGTGACCCAATGCTCAATGTTCTTGCTCAGTCTGCTGTCCATGCTGTTCTCCTGTCTTATGGTTCTTTACTAAACTGGACTTGGACCACCCTTTAAATTAACCAAAGACTCCTTCAAATGGAGGGCTGCCCTCTGAAAGCCGTGCAAATGGAGAGCTGTCCTCTGTACAGCAGGACACATGGCCACTCTAGCTCAAGAGTCCATATTACTTTGGCTGCATACACACCATACTTTTATTCCTGGGAACTGCAGTTTATCCCCCACAGAACTACTATTCTCAGCACCCATAACAAACTACAGCTTCAAGTAATCTTTTGGGGGTGTTGTGTGCTTTAAATTTGTGGTGTGTATGCGGTCAAGTCAGCTCAGTGAGTGAAGCTTTTCTTGTGATGGTGCCTTGTTGTGGCTTGCTTTGAAAATGCACAGGTTTAAGAGCTTAAGGTAATAGCATGCTTAATAGCTGCTTTGGGTTGTATGGGAGAGGCTGGCAAAGTTGGCATGACAATTAACCACATTGTTAGTGCCATTATGTGGTATCCTGGAGTGATGTGAGATGGAATCCTTCACAGTAACCATGGTAGTCCTGCCATTTCGAATGGAACACGTCACCTTAGAGATCCACTCAGCTAAGAATGAAGACTGTTTAGATTTGTAGCACTGAGCTGTTCGAATTTAAAAAAGGGTGCTGGATGATACCAGCAACCTCACAACTTTCACCTAGCCTGACCACCACCACCTTTATTGTATGTAGCATACAATTTTTGTTATCAAACAGAAATGGCAAACTTTGCTTCAGCGTCGAGAAAATAGCTTACAAAAGCACACAAAGCTCAAGTGACAGCTCAGTCGGTCCCAACAATTCACAAGTAAGCCACTGTTGCCAAGGATGCAGGACTGAGGGCTTTTGTCTGTGGCTGAGGGCGTGTTTAGGGCTGAACGTATGTTGAGAATAGCTGAAAATCCTACAGCACGGTGAATGCTAAAGCTAAGGAGATAAATACAGGCATTTGTATTCTACAGGTAGGATCGCAAACAAAGGCCTCAAATGGCAGTGAGGGCTTCAATCTTATTTGTGGAGGCGTAAGTTCTCCATCACTGCTTCTTATAAAACCAACAAAGAAAAGAAAGAAAAAGAAAGAAAGCAATTTTGTGCCATCATTTTTGAACAGCTTCCCCCCCCCCCCATGTTTCAGTGTTGCTCAGGCAGTTATACAAACAGATGAAGGGGATGGAGGTGTGTGTGTGCAGGCCCAGGCCCAGGCCCCAACATCCCCTACGTACATGGCCTGGCTCCACTTCAGACCTTTATTCTCTCAGTGTAGAGATCCAAAGTGGAACCAGTGTGTGTATGTGTGGACTTAGAGGGGAGGGCTGTGTCCCTCACCAGTTTAAGTCTTCATGCCATTGCCCAGATGTTACAAAATGCATATATTAACCCATGTATGAAAGTAAAAAAATAAATGTGGAAAATCTGACCACATTCACGCTATACTTTTAAAGCACTATGATATCACTTTAATCTGGCATGGTCTCCCTTCCCCCTCAAAGAAATCTGGGAGCTGTAGTTTAAGAGTTCTGAGAACTGTTAGGAGGACCCTGATGCTCAGAAGTCTTCCTTTGGATGTAAACAATTACAACATTTTGCTATAAGGAATAATTGGAAGTCTGTTGGGTGTTTAGGGACATACTGCCTCCATTCAGATGTAAGAGAGAACTGGCATGATTTGTTTATCCAGTCTTCATTCTTAGATGGTAACCTATCCAAGGATGAACTTAAAGCAGTCAGTTTATAGAGCAGGCTCCTATGGAGTTATGGAAAGTGATAGACTTTATTAGCAAGGACTAAATAGACAAAGTTCCTTTAGGCTCAGCCAACAGAGTTCTGTCGCCTGGATGCTCTATGGATGTCATGATGGCAATAGGATATAGTGATGGCCACTGACTTGGAAGACCTTAGGATAGGACAAGTTCATGGAAGATAAGGCTGTCGTGGTTACCAGTCAAGATGGCTATGTTCAGCCTTCACTGCCAGCGGCCTCTGAATGCCAGTTGCTGAGGAACACAAGTGGGGAGAGTACTATTGCATCATGTCCTACTTGTGGGCTTTCCATTGACATCTGGTTGGCCACTAGGAGAATGGGATGCTAGGCTAGAAGGAACTTTGGCTAGGTCAGCAGGGCTTTTCTTATGTCTTTACACAGGAGGATGGCAAGACTAGTCGGAGGAACCTAAGTGTACCTGCCACAGAAATTAATGGAGTGCTGATAGCCACACTTGGTTGCACAATTTGGATGCACAGCGCCTACGTGAACAGGTCCACAAGTCTATAGTTTCATTTTATCTAATTGCAATTCTTTGTCTGTCACTTAATTACTTTGATTGGTGTACTCCTGCTTGAAGCCAGGCAGAGGTTAATTACTTTGAGTCGTCCATAATGAATTTCCAGAACTGAGTGTAAAGACAATTTAATTATGCAATCCATGAGGCACAGTCAATAATTACTGAAAGACTCACAAAATTATGGTCATGGTACATAAAACTCACACAGCCTGAACCTTCAGGTATAACCTGGATGCTTTCATAATTAATTGCTATCAACATTCGGTGCAAAATTCCTTCTTTATGGAGCTGAGAAGTGGTTTCTGTGGTGCACTAGAATAAAGTGGAGGATTTGATATTTGGTAAATAAGGCCATCATTCATAACCTTCAGTAAAGGTTGCTGTCAAAGTCATCAAGCAGCAGCTTGTTCACCTTTTTCATTTCCACCCTTAGAATGCAACAGAAGTTTTCATTTAGATATTAAAAGGTTCTCTTCATCACAGCAAGGAATGAATTGGGGAACCCATAGCTGCCTGAGTTTTTACATTTGCCATGAGGATCAGCATACCTATGGGCAAGTTATTCCAACCCCTACCCAGAGTCTTGTCTATTAGGAATCATCTGAGAGTGTTCACTCTCACATAGCTTGATGTCACTATGTGACGGTCCTGATTTCGCAAGGTTAGTTATAGACAGAGGTGAGAAATTTGCTTAAAGTATGCAGTTTGCTAAAGTGAATGAAATGCCTCAACTTGCTTTTACTTTGCGATCTACAGCAAATTCTTTCTCTCTCTTTTTGCTCTGACTCATCAGTGACTTCTAATTTTCCAAGTCAATTATATTGATCTCTCCTCATGAGCCATTTCAGATTTCTACACTCTTTTCTTTCTTTCGTTCTTCTTTTCTGATTTCTAACAAAACCTTAACTAGTTCACATCTCTTTCTGCATAAGAGGAGCAGCATGACATGGAAAGATAATAGGAGCTGGCTTATTTTGAACAAACATTGTCTCTTTCATCCTTTCAGTGTCATGTAATCCTCCTACTCTGTGCAGAAAGTATTTACTGCAGCCATTTGTGGATTCATTGAACTATGGTGTGCTTTTTAATTACTTGTTTTGTTAATCATCCTCTGTAATGACTTATGACGAATTGTTCCAAAGCAGTCAACATGATCAGTGGGAATGGTGTGGAAGCACCTTCCATACTGAGAATGGCAAAGTTACTAAAGGTTGCATTTAACTAATTTTAACCCAGAAATTAATGGGTGTAAGCAATGGGCATTACTTTCAATGGGTCTGCTCTGAGCAAAAGTTCTTTGAAAACAACACTAGAAGTCTTTTATTTTTAGAAATGAGATGACTATCAGGCTGCACAGAGGTTTTATTATGCATTGTGTGTGGAAGAAGGTGCCTGGAGAAGTTCTTCACTGATTCTCATAAAAGCAGAATTTGAGGTCAGTCAACAAAACAGATTAGCAGTAGCAGATTGAGGGCTGGCCAACGAAGCACTTATTTCCACAAGGCTTAACAGATGTATGGGATTCATTGCCAGAAGATGTGAGGAATGATTACTGGCTTAGATTATTGTAAAGGTTTATTAGGTGAATTCCTGCTTGTGGGCTTCTCAGATGCATGTGGTTGGCCTCTCTGGGAAAGAGGGTTCTGAAATGGATTGATCCAGCAAAGCTGTTTTATGTTTTTAATTGAAACAATAATTACACGTATTCCAAGTAGGCATTAAAAAGAAAGATAATTACAAGGATCCAAATAAACCTGGGCATACATTAAAGCAAGGGCAGTCAACATGGTTGCTTTCAGATGCTGTTGGACTCTAACTCTGATCCTCCTTGACTCTTGACCATGCTGACTGGGCTGATGGACTCCAACAACATCTGGAGGCTACACCTCCATTAAAGTGTATGAGGTGAGAGAAGCCTTGCAAGAGGTAAGCACAGAACATTCTGGAACAGAAAAACACAGTATGCGTTATTCACATTCATAGCAGGAGAATGCCTCAGCCTGCAAACATGGGATATGAGTTCAGTGGTTGGCACTGACTTCTCTTCCCAGGCACCTTTGCTGGGATCAGCTACTGGGATATGTGGTTACCAGGGCATCAGGTCTGAAAACATCAACAAGGACCTGACTAAGCTAAACGTGTCAGATTAGAAGTAATCTTTCAGGAGAACAGAAGAACAACACAGGAGATTTGACATTACATACAGTAGACCTTAGGATAGGTACCCATGTTAGTCTGTTGCAGCAAGAGTCACGCGGCACCTTAAAGACTAGTCAATGTATATTGGCGTAAACTCTTTCTTGGAGCAGAGCCCACATTATCTGATGTACGAAATGTTGTCCTCAGTTGGTAGCTATCTATAACTATACGGATATTGAGGGAAATTATACAAACAGTGGGGTTAAAAAAATATTACAGCGACCATTCACAACAGTAGTAGTTGGTGGCAAGTACTGTGCCTATTTCCCTAAGTTGAATGTTGCTAGACAAAATGTTAAGTTCACAGTGGATGTTCCTGCGTACACTGTCAGAAGTAGAACTTTCATACAAGTTTAGAATACGGAGTTCAATATTCAAATGTCTGACATTACAGATGATTTCAGAAATGCCTAAAATTAACCATGTTTTTAGATCCTGCTGTTGAAGTAGTGTAACTAATTGTAATTAATAGAAATCACATCAATGTGTTTTATAACAAGACAGAGCTTTTGATGACTAACAGCTGTCTTCAACTATAAAACATTTGTTCCCTGGATGATTAAGTCTAAATTCATTTCTATCTTTTCCACTGAAGCTTTTCAATCAATGAACTTCCACCATTTTCTCATTGTTGCCTATTTTAGTTTAAAACTTAACTAAAATGTCTTTATATCTATGTGCTCACTTCAGTAGCACACACACTAAAATTGAAACAATACAGATCTATCTAACATTAGAGTATGCAGTGTATGTGTGTATATGTGAAATCTATGGTCTGGACTAAGGACTCAGCCATGTATAGATGCACACATTCCCTCCTTCTCTCCTTCCCTCAGTCCACACACGTGACTTAACACTTCCTGGTTTGTCAAGCCATACTTTGCCGTGATGAATAAACTGGCATACTGTGGTTTGAACAATCCCTCCAAATCAAGTTTGCAAATCAGAATCCAATCGTGCGCACACATGACTAATTTCTCATCCCCCACAAACTGTATCCAAGCTAGCCTCTCCTGAACATGGTGCCCTCTGAACATCTTGAAATGCAGCCCCATCCAGTATGACTAAGGGTCAGAGATGGTGAGAGCTGTAGTTCAAAACATCTGGAGGCAACAAGGTTAGGGAAACATGATCTAAGTCATGTCTGTCACCACTTTATTCACCCTCTTCCTAAACTGAATCTCCTATGAAAATATCCCCCCCCCCAGTTGCTGTGTTAGCCTAGCAGCAAAAAGATAATGGTGGTGCTTTGGAGACTAATTGATTCATTATGACCTGAGATTCTGTAGGCAGCAGTGTATTCCAGCAAGGCTGATTCACATGTGGTCTAGAAGCATAATTCAGCCACCTGGCAGGGAACTGAAGAGAAACTGTGGTTCACATGCTGTGCATATAGCCTCTAATAAAAACCAGTGTCTATGTGAGAGAGAATGCATAAGTCCAAGGTTCACTGCTGTACCCCACTGTGTGGAAAAGTAGCCCTCAGATGTCAACATCACATTATTTTTGAGATACAGTGATACCTTGGTTCTCAAACTTAATCCATTCCGGGAATCCTTTTCATTCCCGAAACGGTGTGAAAACCAAGTTGCAGCTTCTGATTGGCTGCAGGAGCTTCCTGCCTTCAATCAGAAGTCGTGGAAGCTGTGTCGGATGTTCGGCTTCCAAAAAACGTTCGCAAACCGGAGCACTCACTTCCGGGTTTGTGGCGTTCAGGAGCTGATTTGTTTGGGAGTCAAGCTGTTTGAATACCAAGGTACCACTGTACTACAAGACAAAGCAAATGGTTCTATGGCAGTGCAGCTCTGGTTGCTCTGCATGCTGTTTTTGAAGTTCCAGTGGCTAAGTCCAGCTTGGCTTCCGGCAGCAGAACAATCTCTTAAATGTACTTCTCAGCTCTGGACTTCGAAATGCATAAATCATGGGGTCAATCACAGCATTGCACATGATCAGTATACCATTCACGTGAAAAATGGACCCATAGCAAATGCAATAAGGGTTTTGTGGGCAAAATGCCATCAGAAGCATATGAAGGACAAAAGGGGCCCAGCAGCAGAGAAAAACCCCAAGTAAGACAGTTAAAGTAATGACTCCTTTCATGTTAGCTCTCTGGTGAACCGAGCTGGTAGGCTGCAAAGCAATCTTCTTGGCATGAGAGCGTGCAAGCAGGAACATATGAATATAGAGGCTGAGGATAAAAATGAGCATGAAACACAGGAAGACAGAGAAGGACACAACAGTAGCTGTTTCATGGGAGAAAATGACCACTGCGATGCCACTCCCAGCACAGAATGCCCAAATGACCACCAAGATCACTAAAGTACGCTTCATTGTCATGATGTTATGGTACCGCAGTGCGTAGAAGATGGTTATATATCTATCAGCTGCAATGGCTGACAGACTGAAAATGGATCCCAGTAAAGATAGAATAAACATGAAATCTAAAATATCATCCATTGTTTTTTCCAAGGCTCCCTGACATGTTAGGTATCTCATCTTGCAGAAGATGATGAAGAGGATATTCTCCAGAGTCTTGTACAAACTTCCTAGCATGTCTGAAACAGCTAAGCTGCAAATGAAAATATACATGGGTGAATGCAGATTCTTATTCCTCCCCACTGCTATGAGCACTAGCAGGTTTTCCAGTACTCCTAGAGCGGCAATGGTGAAGAAGATTTCTTCTGGCACAATGACTTGTGCACAGTCGGAGGTGTTCATTGAGAGCTCACTGTTGTTTTCTGATGGAGGAGCATTTGTCTGTCCCAGAAGCCTTGTTGTTTCAGAACCTCGGTCGATCTTCATGGTTGCAACCTTTGGTGAGGGAAGATGCATGAGGTTGAACCCACATAGATTTCAGTACTCACTGTGGCTTGACCTTCTGCAACAGCCAAAGTGTCCAGCTGAGCATCTTGTTATGGCGATATCATTCGAAGTAAACCTGGAAAAATGGTTAACCAATAAGGAATGAGAAACACCAAATTGAAATATACAGAAAACTTAGACTGAGTTCACATATATTGACTAGAAAATGTAAGCATTCTGCAAGTATTGTTCTTGGCTGCTACTGGGAGTTGCCTGGTCCCTAATCCATGTATGACTCAAGCTTGAGAAGAAGCAACAGAACCCACATAGCTCAGAGCAATATGGTTGGTTTGACTCACTCTGCTGAAATGCTAGCTGTTGCTGTGAGGTGTACAGTGCCCTGATCAGATATTCATCTGGGACGTGTGAGAGCAAAACTGTGTAAAGGAATAAATATAGAGGAGTAACAATATTTTCCAAGTAATTGAGGCATTGTGCTCTAGCCCATGTCAGTTAGATGGAAAAAGCCACAAAGGCTGTGCATGCATTACTGTCTTAAACCACAGCAAGGTTATCCTTTTCTCAATTCGGATGAAAGCTGGTCTGGGGGAAACTGCATCAAAACACAGCATTTAATAAGATATGGTAAGATTGATACAGGATATATGTGGATTGTGGGACGCAGGTGGCGCTGTGGGTTAAAGCCTCAGCGCCTAGGACTTGCCGATCAAAAGGTCGGCGGTTCGAATCCCTGCGGTGGGGTGCGCTCCCGTTGCTCGGTCCCAGCGCCTGCCAACCTAGCAGTTCGAAAGCACCTCCGGGTGCAAGTAGATAAATAGGGACTGCTTACCAGCGGGAAGGTAAATGGCGTTTCCGTGTGCGGCTCTGGCTCGCCAGATGCAGCTTTGTCACACTGGCCACGTGACCCGGAAGTGTCTCCGGACAGCGCTGGCCCCTGGCCTCTTAAGTGAGATGGGCGCACAACCCCAGAGTCTGTCAAGACTGGCCCGTACGGGCAGGGGTACCTTTACCTTTATATGTGGATTGTGGCTAACGTCATGTGTTCATTGCTTCCTAAACTAGCAGGAGGAAGCACAGAGGATACAGAGCAAACTATCTGGCTACACCAGGCATAGCCAAAGTGTGCATTCCAGATGTTGCTGGAGTGCAATTCCCATCAGCACATGACCATTGTTCAGGGATTGTGGGAGTTGTAGTCCAGCAACTTCTGGAAGGCACCTTACATACGTACATAATATATTGTTACAACCAGCCAACTCTTCCTTTGTTAGGGAGATGGTTAATAATTCAGAATAGCCAGTCAATGTCTCTTTAGGTAAGGGATGGTGAACCTGTTTTCTTCCAGATGTTGTGAGACTCTAACTCCCATCAGCAAGCATGCCTAATGGTTAGGGATGATAAGAGTTGAAGTCCAGCAACATTTGGTGGGCCAGAGGATTCCCATACCTGGGGACGAATTGTTTGGAGATGATCCAATAAGCTGGAGATCATATCTTCACTTTCCACTGTCTACACATTGTGAAGAAACATTCATAGAGAAGAACCTGCTATCTGTGTTGAACCTGATAAATCCTAGGAGAAGCCTAGGCAGGTTCCCCTCTAGGACATGGCATGGCCATTGGCTCTCCCAACATGTAGACAATGGGCTAGTAGGGATGCAATGTTGGGAGGACAGGACCGGGGACCATGGCCCTACTCTGCCTTCATGCTGTTAGTTGATTGTGTGCGAATCTCTCTCTCTCTCTCTTAGTCTCTATGTACACATGTGTATGTATACATTATTAGTAAATTGCATATGTGTGAATATCTATCACCTCAATATTATGGTGATCATTTACTGGAGAAAGTTATCATAAAGCAAATTTATTATTTTCTTTCTTTAATAATGAAGCTTTCTCAGCTTGATCAGATGCTGCAATTTGAAAAAACGCCAGAAATTAGCCTGCTAATATAAACCTCACCCCATCACAGAGCAGTTACAAGAAACACCATGGAAGATTGACAGGCAAATGTCATTTCTCACATGATCTTACTAACCTAATTTCAGGGATAAAAAAAATCCTTATGCAAATGTGTTAAAACTTCATATCCTGAGACTTATGATATTAATTTAATGAAAAGAATAAAATATTTGCATTAGGCATAAGTAAACTGCACAGGAAGAAATGGCCAATTCTGCACGTAGGTGGAAGCAGATTTTAAACCCATGCAGAGCCTGATTATGTTCATGTTCAGTCAGAAATAAGTTTTACTGATCTTGATGGTGCTACCTACAATGAAACTCTAGGGCAAGTTTATATGATCATAAGTCTGCAGTCTGAGGCTGAAAAAGGTTGGATGAAAATGTTTTCCCTTTCCCTTCCTGGCAAGCTTCAGCATCTTTTTATAATCCTGGCACTTCTTACATGGCTGATGATATTATTAGAAGCAAATTATATGAACAAACATTGGAACTGCTACAGAAATTAATACAATATTTATTGCTACACAAACCTCCAGTGTTCCTTGTTTACATTTGCTGGATATCAAATCTGTAAATATTGATGTCTGCAATTTAACGATGCCATCTGGCTGATCACTTGCAAAACCTTCATTAGGAGCAAATTGCACATTACATGCAAACTTGTGTAACAAAGTCTATGGCCAATTTTAGGGATTTTGTTGTTTGTTTCAAAAGCAACTTTGAGAGAAAATGTGCTTCCCCCTTTTCATGGAGAAATGGCACGGGAGAAGGTGTTGAACCCATTTCCTGCCACCATTTGTCTGGGCAAAACTCGAATTGTTCAATACTGGAATCCTAGGGGGCAGGGAGACAGTGGAGACGGGATTAAGGTGGAAAAGAGCAGCCAGGGAAAAGATAATGTATCATTCTCCCTGCTGCTTCCACCTGCGAAAAGTGTCCCTCCCTTAGGTAATAGAATAATTGATTTACGTATAGTATTTCTTAGTTTCACAACAACTACTGTTCTCTGGCTAATGCACAGCATACGGTAACGAAAACAGCAGGAAAACCATAACATTTAAAATGCAATTTTAAAAAGCGGTAGGAAAACAAATCAATATAAAACAGAGAAAACAGAAACCATGTCAGCAGCAAATAATCACAGGAATAAAACAGGGGTAGAAAAGATGAGATTTAAAGGGACGCAGGTGGCTCTGCGGGTTAACCACAGAGCCTAGGACTTGTCAATTAGAAGGTCAGCGGTTCGAATCTCCACGACGGGGTGAGCTCTCATTGCTCGGTCCCAGCTCCTGCCAACCTAACAGTTTGAAAGCACTTCAAAGTGCAAGTAGATAAACAGCGGGAAGGTAAACAGCGTTTCCATGCGCTGCTCTGGTTCGCCAGAAGCGGCTTAATCATGCTGGCCACCTGACCCGTAAGCTGTACGCTGGCTCCCTCGGCCAATAAAGCGAGATGAGCGCCGCAACCCCAGAGTCGGCCACGACTGGACCTAATGGTCAGGGGTCCCTTTACCTTTACCTTTTAAGAATAAAGGGACTTCACCTTGCGGCAAAATCACATGAAAGAAGCCTCTTTGGCAGCGGCGGAGCATATGCCTGCGTTGCTCAGGGAGGGTGTGCTCCCAAGGGGCGCAGGGCATGGAGGGTGCCCTCCCAGGTGCAGGATAGCTGCTCGGGTGCACAGAGCAGCGCACGCGCCCTGCAGCCGGGGCCAGAGCCACCCTAACCCTTCACAGGGCCTCTGAGGAGTCTGCCTGCCTCCTCCCAGTCAGCCGCCCTACAGCTGAGGGGGAGGTGGCGGCTGGACCGTTTGGGACAGTGTGGAGCCTTCGGGCACCGAAGCCACCACGTCACTCCCAGAAGGCCCCATGGTGAGTGCTACCCGGCATTTTGTCACCTGCCTCCTCCAGCCGGGAGCACCGGGCAATGGCACACTACTTGCCCGTGACTCCCGAGCCTCCCCTGACTCCCGACTTGGGAGTCGGGGGAGGCTTGGGAATCCCATCCCAAGCTGTCAAAACGAAGGGGGAAGACTGCCGGCAAAGTGGTGCAGCTCCCCCCTTCCCCGATGGCTTGAGGACAGTAGGCCTGGGAGTTGCAGGTGGGCGGTGCGCTGAATGTCATCCCCCTCCCCGGGATGACACCCAGGGCAGGCCCCCTTCCTCCACCACTGCTCTGCTCTCCACCATATAAGAAGAATGCCAAGGTGGGGAGCTGGGAAGGAGGAGCAGAACTTTGTTTGCTGGGAGCTCCAGCTTCCACTCCAGGGCTAGAATCTTACCCAGCACTGTGCAATCACATTGCTTGAAGATGTGCTGGAGGAGAGAGGAGTAGACAGCTGTGTGCTGCTTTCTGTGTCTCTCTTTACCAGCAGTTTGTCTTGCGTATGCCAGTAAGTCATGTGGGGCAAATGTATCATATCAAAAACTTGGGGCACTTACCCTGCTACTGCAGAAACCAGCCCCAGACAAGCAGGCAGATGTTGGCAGGCAGACAAGGGGGAAACAGATCACTGAATCAGGCCTAAATCAGATTGTGGGAAGGGGGTGGTGGTGGTTTGTACAACACTAGAAACGATGCCTCTTACTTGCCAGGATGGAAGACAGAGAAATGTGTGTTTGTGTAGAAATCCCTGGGTCTTGCATGTCTGGAATGTGCTCTTATATGAAGGTACATAAGAGCCGCATTTGTTGCTCTGCCCACTTTTCCTCTGTTCAACTCTGCATTTTGCCTCCAGCACCAACCACTACTGGAATACAGTCCCCAGAAGATTGTTTATAAGATAATCTGATAATGGCACCTCACTCCTCTTTAATAGGCTATTTTGCCTTAGGGCACATGGAGACACGTACTGCTCATGTACTAGTTTATTGGGCTCCATGATCTCATGAATTTAAAAAGCTAACAGGCAAAGAAATACAAGAGGCAGAGCTGTCACTTTTGAGACACTTAATATAAGTATCCCATGAGATTTCCTATCTATCGCTCGGTTTTAATACAGACTAGAAATGAGGTTCAATAAGTTAAGAGGTCAATAAATCCTGAAAATAAGACACTGGGCTATGTGTGAAAATGGAAAGGCACTTGTCCCCTGAGGCCATGTCAGTTCAAGTGACTCAGAAAAGGTTTAGGACTATAAAGGCAGCAATGTACTTTAAATCACATTACTCTGAAAGCTGTTTATTTGAATGAAACCAGCTAAAGCTGCTGTTCAACAAGGTTAAAAAAGCATACCCACAGGCAAACAAATTAATAAAGCATTGCTCTCTTCCCCTCCAACACTACTGGGGCTCTGTCAGTCAGAATCAGCATAGCCAATGGTCAGAGATGTCGGGGGAGATATATAGTCCAACAACACCTGGAGGACCAGATATTTCCCCATCCCTGATCTACATATTTGAGTGAATAACACCTTACTACTGATACATTACCCACCACAAACATCAGAACTGGGGTAGGATTCTGGGACTGTGGTAGGAGTCACTCTTATGGCCTTGATCTGGCTTGGTTTACTCCCTATTTACATTTTTTAAATGAGCACATCCATTGCTTTCACATCATTAATGCCATGCTTCGCTCATATAGTTCTATCCCAAAAATGTATTCAGAAAGTAGAACTTACGGAAAACTCTGAGAACATTTTAAACAGTTTATTCCCCCTACCAGCTTCATGTTTTAATTTTCCTAAGTCCTTGCAATTTACTTCTAGATAATGTGTCATTTCATTGATCTTTTAGTCTCTTCTCATGGTTGGTGGTGCCTGTTGTCAGTTTTTTGTTCTTTAGACCTCTAGGCACAGGCTAGATAATGTACGGCTATAATTATGATCTGCACAGTTAGGTGTGAATGATATATTGCAAAATGACTACCTATTGATTACTTTCTCTGCCTTTTCTAGGTATTGCAAAATAACTACAGTAACTCTACAATGCCAAGGGGATAGATTTACATTGTGAAACATTTCACAAAGATCATATTCTATCTTAATCTAGTAATATAGTTATAATTATGCTGCATTTAAGAATTGCTTCTTCCTCCATTAGTACTGTATCATTCAGAACATCACCAGAAACACTTGTCCCCATTGACACTGGAGTAAATTGCTCAGCTTGAAAATTTCAGACATGAACCTTCTTCTCACACTTGAATCATCACCAAAACAGCTGGATGCCTGCATCTGAGAAGGTTCAGGACTTTTGTCATTAGATTTCAGTGGAATTTTGATCACTTCCTATTCTGTTATGAATATAACAGGGCTGGAATAATAACTCAGCTTGGAGGTGACTTGCAGAAGTTGCTTCTGATTGCTCCCATGCAGTGCTGCTTAAAGCACAAGTCAGGCTTTTGAAAATGGCAGCTGAACTTCCTTTGTCCTAGATTGCAGAGTTAATAGCAGCCATAGATACCTGCATTGCTTTAATTTAATTTCCCCAATATTTCCCATGTAGAATTTGAGACATGCATCTTAAAAGCCTTATTTGAACACCCCACACCAATTTTCCAGTGTTCATAATAAAGTAGCTTTTGTACTGATGTGCTCATTGATGACACAATGCTCCTAAAAAATCTCCTTCCCCAGCCCAAATGAGTTATACTTTAATGCATACTTAATCTCATGAGTCCATCCCACTACCCATAGATTAGTAGCTGATTCAGAAACATATAATAGAAAGCAAATCTGAGTCACTAATTACCATTTCAGCCTTGGACCTAGTATCTGGCATATCTGAACTTGCTAGCATCACATTGTTTGAATGGCAGAGACATTATCCTGGCAGGACCCAGTTATTCTAATAGGAGCCAGAAAAAGTCTGGAACTGTGACAAAGTGGCAGTAATTTGCCCCAGGTAATCAATAAAGATCCTTTGGTCAAAATAATGAATTGAATTCAATGCAACTATCCTTTGAAATGGAGTCAAGATGAACCTCTGGTATATGCATTACATTGTGCTATGGAAGTTGGAGCAGTAGCATATTGAAACACTTCAGAGCCATCCATTATGTTCCACAAACAGCTGTATTCATGAATAAGGGGCATGATGTGAAAACAAGAGGGATTGCTGGGGGAAAAAAGGAATAGCTGGCAAGCCTGTTACTTATGTGTGGAAATATCAAGTGGGTTTCACACAGATTCTCATGAAGAACAGTTTGTGAACAGTATGGGACACTAGCCTTGCATGAAAGGGAGGGAGGCTCATTTTTGATGGTGATATACTACCTGACAATGTTTATTCCAAGGACATATATTTGCCAGCAAAGGATTTTGGGGGCCCTTGGGCACAGACCATTAGCAACAAAATGGTGGGTTGTGCAAACTGAAAGTACTCTGAAGTGCATTTGATCTATATGGGTGAATCATATGAAGTGAGAAATGATGCTGCTGTTTGGATAGTGGGGCCTTTGTAAAGCTCAAGTCAGCAACTACTCAACGTCACTACTCTTTGGAGCCAGCCCTGAAAGGAATGCAAATAGTGTTTCAGGAAAGGGGAGGAGTTAACTACTTCCCATCTTAGCCAGGACTTCCAGAAACATCTGTGTCTGTCATGTCCCCTCACTGCATTGAGCTTTATCTCAGATCAGCACAGTGCCTAGAAACTGGAGGCAGCAGGATCCACATGCCTGCTAAACTTTCATCATTTCATGTTAGGAATATCCTTCAACCCTCTGGCTGTAATAAATTAGAACAGTGTGTCCTTGATATTGAGCCATGAGTTCATGTGGAACATTCTCTGCTGTACATAAATAATAATCACAGGGAAATCAGTATAGTAAATTAGCTCCTTGTTTGAACACCACACAGATTTGCTGTTTGAGAGAGAATTCATTCAGTGAATCTAAGTTGCTGGGAGGTATTTGAAGGGTTCTTATTGCTGATTAGTTTCATGCTGTGGTTCGACAGCTATCACAAATGCTTTGTTTAGTTAGCTTGCTGTTCTTTCAAGGAAAGAATATGCTGAAAATATATTCTTAATCATTTTTTTTAAATCAAGTTATCTATTCTTAAGGCTGCTTTGAATGTACTCTGCTTGCCACCCTCTGTTAAAATAACATGGAATGCCTTCCTAAAATGCCACATGCTAGTCAGCCATTCAGACAACCATTCCCCTTAAAATATGTAATCAAATCTTTTCTTTTTTAAAAACCAGACTGCTAAGCATTTCAAAAAGGCAAATTAGAAGTTTAGAACTTTCATTGCTATTCACACACAGCTACAATTCTTAGCACCCTAACAAGCTACAGTTCCCAGGATTTTTTTTTGAGGGAAGTAATATGCCTTCAAATAGTGTGTTATGCAGCCATGGTAGCTATTAAGTCTCCATGAAAAGCCACAGACATCTTTGCAGTGTTTAACAAAATCTTCCCATCACAAATATATCATCAGTGAGAAAGCATTTCCGCCTTGGAAGTTGTAAGAAGACTGAATTTTGGCTTTTTAAATGTCACTTAATGTCTGTGTGTGCATAGCCGGCCCAAGTGGAATTACTGGAATCACATCTTTAACCTTTTCCTAGAGAGAGCAATAAGAATGCTTAGAGTTGAGTATTTTAAAATGCCAAGCTGTGAGATATATATATATATATATATATATATATATATATATATATGAGAGAGAGATGTTTACTGGTGGAAATAGAATATAAATGTAACATCAAAAATTGCAGTTCCAGAGCTGAGGAAACCCAAATTCTTAGTAAAGAATAAATTATGCAAGCACAACAAGTGTATACTACTTTCCTGCATTCATAGTTAGCATGATTGCCACTTATCTGAATCTGACAGTAAATAGCTTAAGAAGCAGGACTTGTTAATAGTTTGTATTATAAGTAGCACAGAAGAGGAATGAGCATGAAGTGGGGACATCTAATATTTCTGGAAATAGTTAACCGGGTAATAATATGCATACAACAACTGTGTAAATCATTAGTGTATGTGGGAGGGTAGTAACATGTCTTGCTTCACTATCTTGGTCCTCTGCAGCCTTCTTCCCACCTCCCCAAAGTTCACCAGGACATTGGCAACTGGCAACGCTAGAATTCCCACAGCAGCTATCTCTTAAATCTGGAAAGCGGAGAGGACATTGTGAGGAGCAGCTGTCAGAGCTCTGCACCAGGAAACACACATCCTGTTTAGTTGCTGTCTCCACTAAGTGGTTTTACGCCACATGGGGAGCCTGCTTGAGCAAAACGGATTCCTCCCTGCAGACATTCAACCCCCAAAACTTGAGGGGCTGCAGGAATGGGGGCAGGAACGAGCAATAGGGATTGGGCCAACCAACAAATTCATCCCTACATTCTGCTTTGCATGATGGCAATTGTGTATGTGTGTGATAGAGAGAGGGAGAGGCAGAATGAATGACTAAATAGGGCTACAGCAGATGATGTGAGGACCTTTGGCTCTCTGTATATTGCTGAACTGCAACTAGGTTATGACCAACTCCTTGATAAAGGCCTGTTAATGCAGGCCTTTAGCAATGTCTCCTAGTCCAAAGAAAGAGGAGAAGAAAGTTACATAAGAACCTAAGACGAGACAGCTGGTTGAGACTAATGGCCCATCTGGTCCAGTATCCTGTTCTCACAGTGGTCAACCAGATGCCAGCGAGAAACCTGCAAGCAGGACATGAGTAGAAGGGCATTCTCCTTTCCTGTGGTTTCCAGCAGTTGGTATTCAGAATCATTTTGCATCCTCTGACTTGGGAAGCAGAGCAGAGCATAGCTAGCAGCCACTAAAAGCTTTATCTTCCATGAATTTGTCCAATCCTCTTTTAAAGCCATCCTTGTCTCCCGTGGGAACGACTTCTATAGTTTCACTATGCACTGTATGAATAAGTGCTTTCTTTTATCTGTCTCGAGTCTTCCAACATTTCGCTTTGTTGGATGTCCACATGTTCTATTATTCTCTGTTTCTCCATGCTGTGCATAATTTTATAAACTTCTATCATGTCATCTTTTACTTGACTTTAAATTAGAAGGTCCTAATTGTTGCAACTTTTCCTCAAAGGGAAGTCATTCCATCCCCTTGATCATTTTGGCTGCCTTTCCCAAACCTTTTCCAACCCTACAATATCCTTTCTGAGGTGAGCCAACCAGAACTGCATACAGTATTCCAAATGTGGTTGCAATATAGATTTGTATAATGGTGTTGTGATATTAGCAGTTTTATTTTCCATTCCTTTCCTAATGATTCCTCACATGGAATTTCCTTTTTTTGGGGGGGGTAGCTGTCACACACCTGGGACGTAGGTGGCGCTGTGGGTTAAAGCCTCAGCGCCTAGGACTTGCCGATCGAAAGGTCGGCGGTTCGAATCCCTGCTGCGGGGTGCGCTCCCGCTGCTCGGTCCCAGCGCCTGCCAACCTAGCAGTTCGAAAGCACCTCCGGGTGCAAGTAGATAAATAGGGACCGCTTACCAGCGGGAAGGTAAACGGCGTTTCCGTGTGCGGCTCTGGCTCGCCAGATGCAGCTTTGTCACGCTGGCCACGTGACCCGGAAGTGTCTCTGGACAGCGCTGGCCCCCTGGCCTCTTAAGTGAGATGGGCGCACAACCCCAGAGTCTGTCAAGACTGGCCCGTACGGGCAGGGGTACCTTTACCTTTACCTTTAGCTGTCACACAATGGGTCAAAATCTTCTTCAAGTTATCTGTTGTGACCCCAAGGTCTTGTTAGTCATTTAATTCCAGTGAAATTAAGATTTTTTGTGTGTTCCAATGTGCACCATGTCACACATGTTTACAAGCTGAACCTATAGTTTACGGGAGGCGTTAGTTTTATATGTGTAATTTTCTTATATCTTGTGAAACCAAGTGGACTCTGGTTCACAAAAGCTTATGTATGCTATAATAAATCTATTAGATGTTAAGTTGCCACAAGGCTATTCGTCATTTGGACTCAACAGGCTAACTGAGCTACCTCTGTGGATGCTATTTATGAGGAAACAATCAAATATTCAACCCTGAAACTGTAGCCTTAAATGGTAGAATCCAGGGGGTAAATTATATCTTTTGATTTATTGAATGCATTAACTAACTGCCTCTAAGTTCACAGTCACAAAGTAGAATAAAAGAGAAAAATAAAATACTTAGTAGTGAGGCTACTGGAGTTGGTTTTCTGCCTCACCGTGTAATATCAGGTGCCTTATTAGAAGGCTGGTACAAGTCATTCTCATTTTCATCTAAAAGAGGATTTCACTGTTCTGATACAGATTTTTTTCTCTCTCCTCAAAACCTACTACTGAACAAGAAGTCAAAGCAGTGAGTATCTCTGCTCACCAGAGAACAAAGTTTCTGACTTCAGATCATGGGGGAATCAATCATATAACTTCATAGAGTAGTGGCCACACATTCCAGTCTGCCTGCCCTCTCTTTCAAAATTGTTTGATCTGCAACTTTTAAGTACTTGAAGGTGATGTGAAGAACTCTCTGCACATTCCCAAGGGGATTGTAGCTTCCAAGGTATTATGCCACCTCATTTCCAGTCTGCCTTCTGCCCGTACATAAATCATTGGCATTTAGGAGATCCACAAGGAACAAGGGGAGCAGAGTTGTGGGGTTAGGAAGTAGGGAGATTGGAGCAATGAGCAGCTCAAGGAAATAAATGTAAAAGAGTTTCAATAATGTTGCCATTTTCTGGTGGAGTTCAATCACGTACTGTAAAGTTAAGGTTGTGCAATGAAAATTGGTTTGCAGTTCTTGTGCCGTAATCCCACTACCCTGTCCTCCCCAAATTGGACTTTCTGTGATAAGGAAAGTGATGGGGAAAATGTGCGATAATGTTGTTTGATGCAGCATCAGCTAACCTCATCGCAAACAGAATGAATACTCCACAAATAGCTGTTAAAGCTTTTGTCTAATCTCCCTGCAGGGAGATTAGAATGAATGCTCTGTAAACAGGTTATCTGGAAGCAACTCAGTAGAGTTGGGTCGATGGTTCAGTACTGTCTCTGTTGCACTGCAGAAATAATCACGTAATATAATTCTCCAGAAATCTTAGGAATCATTTTGTAAATGAAGGCAGGCTTAGCTCCTACATGTAGAGCAATGCCAATTGTACACTTCATGTGATACCAGTTTCACATGGAGGAAGTGAGCTGGCTAGCCAGAAGGTCTGCAAAAAGATTCAGATGCCCACTCCATGTGGACCCAATTGCAGAAAGGCCAAGAAAGTAAATGGAGAGATGAAACAATCATTTCAAAGAGAAGCGTGAGGAGAAACGCAATAAATATTTCAATTGAGATTTATACATACCTTCCAGTGATCGCAGCACAGATTTCACAAAGGACGGGAAAATGTCTGTAACAAGTCTTGCTGGAAAAAGGAATTTGTGAAACGTTCACAGAGGTGAAGAGTTCTTTTCTCAAACTCTTCTTCTACAATTCAGTACTTTTTCTCCCAAGCAAAAGAAGCAACACATAGGTCAGCATGATGGCAACTGCTAGGAGGGAAATTGTTTGTAAAAAGTGAACAGTTCCCTTGCGTAAGAAATAGATGAGAACATCTAAATCAGAGAGAAAGGCAATGGTTGTGTTATTGCAGCCTTGAAGAAACGTCATTTAAAAATAATTCATCTGCTTTGTGCCAAACAACTCTATGGAGTCAAAGAAAATAGAAATCTAATTAAGACCAACCTGGCATGGAGATAAAGAAGGGGCAAAGTTTAACTTGCTTTGTGTCAGTGTGTATGCCTGTTGTTAAAAGCCCATGAGGAAGACAAGTCCCAGGCGCCTTTCAATGTCACACAGCAGCTGGGGCTCCACACGGCTCGCTGCCATTGCTGGGGCTCTTCTTGTCCAGTATCCCAATGGCCAGTGGGAGACATCATGTTCTCTCCCACCAGCCATGGGATTTGAATCAGGCCCACATGCAAATTTGACCAATTGTGGGGGGCCCTGGGGGTGGAGCTGATTAGAGACTCCTGTTGCCCCCTCAAGTGGCAGTGCAGTTGGTTTCGGATCACCCAGCCTCCCTCGTTTGCATGTTTAGACCACCCAGAGGAAATTGTGTGGGTCTGCGGTCTGGAAGTATCAGTTGCTGTATTCAGGGCCAGGGAGGAATTTTTCCTCCACACAAATTGAGCTTGTCTGGTTTTTTTTTTTGGGGGGTGTTGTTTTTTTGTTTGCTATTTCATAGCAATTGTAACAACTTTTGGCGGACAAGGAATTGGGTATGAGACTTAGTCATGGGTGGAGGGGGTGGGTTTGTAAGCCACTGCTTTTCCACCTCTAAGGAAATGGAATATCCCATTTAAGGGGTCCTAGGGGAGGTGCTTCTGTCTGAGAGTGGATCTAGACACAGGTTAAGAACACTGTAAGTCAGAAATTAAATCATTACAACAAAAGAAAAGAAAAAACCCTATGTAAAAATCCATATACCGTAAACTCCTTTTTGCTCTCTGGCACGATCTGGTGTTGGATGTCTATAACACATTCAAAATGTATTATTGTGACGAATGTAGCTGAGTCCCAGATGCACAGACAGGGGCTGAGGGGCACAGCACTCCACAAGCTGGCAATCCTGATGGTTGTTCCCATTTGATGTATGTCATAGGGCAATCCTAACTGAAGATCGACCCCAATGCTAATCAGCCAGCAGATGAGCTGGTCATTCCAGGATAAACTCAATGCCTAAGCCCACTTATATCTGTAATCAATAAAAATTGTGGCCTGTTAGGTTCCAAGAACATTGTACAGTAGCTATTTTGCTTCCACACCCCCAGCTTCATGGGCGGCAGGCTCCCTGGGCCTGGGCATGCAAGCAGAAAAGGTAACAACTCAAAGTTTAATCCAACTACAAAGTAAAATCCTTTTAGCTGGTTCATGTGATGTTCTAAGCCAGTCCTTATGTGGAGGCTCACATACTTGTTGTGAAGCTTGCTGGAGTGGATTGGGGTGGTGGTGGGCTAAAAAGGCCCACCGTTGTTATCTCTCCATTTGAAAAGTGATTTCATCTTACAGATTAAAGTGCTTTGCCTCTAATGCTTTTGCACAAAGCCTCCCACGTTTTTGTTCACCCAGCAAATATTTTAATTCATTTCTGTTCAGCTCTTCAATAATCATGCTTCTGTTAAAAAGCTTCCAAAGATAGCTTTCTCCTCTGATAGCAACATTATTTTCAGCTTCTTATTTATTTTATTCACAGCTCACTCCGTTCCCAAGGAGCCTCTGTTCAACTTCCAGGAGTTTCTTATCCAGCCACTAACAGGGCCAAATTGGCTTTGGCAGTAGAACTGTAGCATACGTACCTTCAGACCAGAAATGGAGGGATATGTAAATGTCTGTTTTTCAGTTTTCCAATCTTAAATTCAGTTCTCCTCATTTCTGCAACAGTTTGCAAATTGCCTTAAAAATCATTTTTTTAAAAAAAGCACATTTTTGCAATGATTTTCTTATAATGTGCAGTTTTGTATGATATTTTCACCAGTATGGTCATTTTTATGCCTATTTCAGCATAATGGTAAACACTGCTTGATTATAGAACTGAATCACAAAATTCAGAGAACTGTGAATTTTGAAAGATGTCTGTGTTTTGGTTTTCATATTTTGAAAAATGTGGATTTGATTGCTTCGGCTTTGAATGAGAATTGAATAAATTTTCTTCTTCATCCCTACTTCAGACTCATCTCTTGACACAAGAGTTAAAACAATGTTAAACCAGACTTGGTAAGGAAGTGTTGGAAGTCTGAGAGGGTGTTTAACCTTTTCCCATAATGAATGTCTTTTCTAGATCTATCCAACTATAGCTTTATTTTTATTATTTTTACCTGCAGCAAACAGCATCTTCTGGGAAAAGGTTGAATATCCCCCTCCCTGCAGCATGGTTGATCTGGGTTAAAAAAGAACATGCTTTGTGATAAACACACAAGAAGTAAAATTCTTTAATGTAGTTTGATCGAAAGATATTTTTCATGAACATCTCCTTCACATTTAAAAAAGTGGTCCATAATTTATTTTTCAATATTGGTGGGTGAGGTAGGAATTATGTGCACCATTACCACCATCTTCTTATGTATCCCTCAATCTTTCAGGTATTGTTTTCCTATTTACTTGTTAATTTAGTCAGCTGTGCCTTATATAGTTTGGACATCCCAGCAACTGATTCTTACTTCAACTACACCTAAGGTCAGCAGGCAGCAGGCTGCCTTAGGGCAGGCCACGTGGAATATACACAGCTCTACCCCCTAGCATCTTGCTGCTGCTCTCCACCCCACCAGTGGTTGTCATCAGAGGCAGACAGCTCACTTTGCCTAATGGTAGAACTAGGCCTGGATGCTGGGCACAGGTTGGTTGTTGTCCTCTCTATGGGCTACCTCTACCAATCTCTTTCTCTCATTCTGTGGCCTTCATTTGCATAGTTTACACGAGTTGACCACAGATATCGAGCAGTAATTCCCTACCACACAGACCACATTTAGATCGCACTCTTGGAAGAAGAGAAGACTATATTTGAGGGTTTGGACTTTTTGATGCTCAGATGAAAGAAAGGCATGCAAAGTTAGGTTGTGTATGATGTTTGATGTGCCATGACACTTGGGGATCTTAGCTGATTTACTGCAACCAGGGAGTAAGTCAAAGCAGATACATACTCATATGAAAGGAGAAAGGGTGGCAAATAGGGAGGGGAAAAGAAACCTTACCAAGATGAATAAGTCCCCCACAGTGGCAAATATCAAAGTGCTGAAGATTGGTTTATTTGGGGGTTGGGGAAGTTTTCCAGTAAATGTTTGCAGTGCCTGGTGTGATTTGAGTAACTGCTCTCTATCAGATGCAAAGATACCTTTTTAAAAATTATTATATTAGAGCACTGTAGTTGCTTTGAGGATGAAAGAATTGCTCAGATCAAACTTAGAAAAGATCATTGTCTCTGATGAAGAGCAATTGCTTGAAATGTACCAAATAGGGTGTGCTTCAAAGAAACCAGTCTTTAGCAGTTGGGATCACTACCTCTCTTTCTTCCCCTCCCTTCTTTTTGGCACTGTTTAGTAAAATAAGAGCAACCATGACATATCTACAGATCACGCTGAGTGTAATTTACCACTAGGAAAATACACAGTTCAGAGAGTGTCATTTTAGCTCCATTAACAACAGCTTGAGAGAGATGTTAAACCAAGACTGATAGTGGACTGACAACCCTGTGACCTTCATAAGTGAGCAGAGATTTGAACCATGAAATGTGAAGAGAAATTTATCACCATTTTTTAAAAAAAAGTTTGATCATTTTTGTTTTTAAAAATGATGCCTCAGGCACAGATATGTACAGCATCAATGGGCTTTATTTGGATATGAAGTTCCACCTTTATTCCTGTTTACAGGAGTCAAGCCAATTTAGAAAGGAATATGCAAGAAACCCATACTTGCTATTGTCCTGGTGAAGCGATGAGAAAGTGGTCTTTGGGGGAGTGTGGTGAACACAGATAACAAGTTTTATTGTTCACCATTTGGTGCCACAAATAATATAATAAAATCCAAGAGTAGTGAGATAGTGCTAACAAGGTCTTACAAGTTGAACAGTAACAGTATAAAAGTGCCTCTTTGTAGATTTTAGTGTGGGCCTTTGTTGTTGGCGTCCACCTGTCTCAAGACACAATGGAAGAGTGTGCCTTTGTGGGTGAAATCAAACCATTGGAGAGTTACAGTGCCTGTTGTGGCTGTACAGACCAATACAGGAGAGACATGTTTTGTGGTGGCTGGGGCAGATGAAGGCGTCTGTTTGTGCTATTGCAGATGCTCCACACATTTCTTTTTTTCTGCACTTCTCCCAGCAGTCATTCCTTCTCTGGTCACTGTTTTGGCGTATGATTTCTTCTAGCAATTAGCAGAGCAATTGCACATGGCTATTAAGAAATAGGCCCCATTGAGTTCAATGGAATGCGCTTCCAGCTACATTGTGTACAGAACTGTAGCCTTAACTGTCTGTTCTTGGGTATCATTGGATGAAGAAAACATTGATGTTTGATTAATCAGGCAACCTAAAAGTGGAATTTTGTTAAAACTTTTGGAGCTGGGATCAAAAGGTTTATATGGACAGCTCTGCATGCACAATGGGATTTCTGAGGTCCTATTTAAAAAGTCACTTTCTCTGGTCAACAGGCCATTTTAAAAACTTGAGGATACTTTTTGAAGGCTATCTGATACAAGGAGTAGCAGTAGCCTAAAGGTGTCAGGGTTTTGCCAGTCTGAGGGCTGCACAATTTCTTGGAGACCGCACAACAGTGGGACAAGAGTGGGCAGAGCAATGAATACATATTTCATCAAGGGCCTATTCCAGCTATTGAAAACACTCTAGGACGACATAAGGGGTGTGGCCTGGGGGAAGAAAGTGTGACTGAAGAAGCTGTATGGCTTGTGGAGAGTCCCAAATGACTGGCAGAGGCCTGGAGGACTGCATTTGGCTTAAGGGTCTGAGGTTGCCCACCACTGCCTAAAGTTAATTTAGTAAACAGAGCTGCAACAGCTAAACAAGGCTGATTGGTTAAAATACAAATGGACTTTGTAAACTCACTGGCCTGCGTTTGCCAATCAAACAGCAGGGATGTTTGCTTCCTATCTTTGAAAGAAAGAGGGTTTTTTGGTTCCACAACTGCCAACCTCTTGGAAAGTTCTGGACATTTAGCCTCTGTGGTATACTTAGTATACTTAAATTGGTTACAGAAAAACCAAACAGAAAACTGCCACATCTCCTAAGCAGATAATATTCATGCAGCTCAAAAGGCATGTGGGCTGCATAATTAAAGATTTTGGATTATTTATGATCCTGGGTTGTATAAAGGCTCTATTTAGTTGCAAACCAATTTTAATTGCTTTTGTTAGTGACCTGCAGGGACCTGCAAAGAACCTTGTTAATAAGCTGATTTATCAACACATATACGGAGCCTGAATTCAGTAATCATCGCTCAACAGACACAATTATAATAACCAATTATGATTCATGTTTGCTCTAAAAATGGTAATAAAAAAGATGAATTTCAAAAAGAGCATGATTTAAATCAATTATTTAAATTGGTCTTTTTTCGTGTGACTTTAATGATTAAGTCAGTGATTTAAATTGTCTTGTTTTAAATCAACTCACACTGCAAGTACCTTTTGACCTAATACAAATATGGAAAGACTGAAGGCTGTCATTTCCCCAAACAATCTGTGTCCCTCTGTTAGAAGTACTTGTAGAAAGTGCTGTTGTAGGATGTGGCTGAGTTGTGTGTTGGAAGTTAAAGAATAGTTTTATATAAATCATGAACTCTTTTGCATAATAGCAGTAATAATGTGCACTCCTGACTCCCAACAGGGATAATATTCAAGAATTATTCCAGTTTCCCTCCTTGTTCATGGACCACCCATGACTTATGTGGTTGGAAGGATCAAACAGCTCTTTGCACTAGACCTGCCTCTCCATTTAATGCTGCTATCTGAAACTGAAGTACTTTAGAAAGTTTACTTGGAAAGAGAAAATTTTAATAAGCAACGTGATATTGAAGTGCAATGTAATATTTTAGAGCTCATCATTATTAATTGTCAGGGTGTTACTGTGTATTACTCTTCTAAAGCTCTGCAAAATTATAGCCTTGCTTTGTGACTGATTAGTTAATCTCTTTCTGTGAGTCATATTTGACGTGGGGAAGGATTATACAACCGTATATACAAAGCTGATGTCAAGCACAGACCTCTCCCCAAGTTGCTTTCTTCAATTGCCTGACTCGGTGGTAAGCATCGTTGAAATGAGAGGCGTTTTACTTGGGGTAACGGTATATGGAATGAAAAAGAACCCACAAGTCTTTGATATTCTAACCTAAACGCTCCCATGTGATCCCCAGAGAAGAAATGCTGTGAAGTGTCTTCACTTCAAAGTACGCGGTCAGGGTTGGTTTCTTTTACTGGGCAGTTGTTATGCTAGGATGCCCACATTTCCACAGGAACATGTTACAAACCATACCACAGTCTGAGGCACCAAAGTGTGAATCTCATTACTGACACGCATTGTAGCTATACATTCAAGGGACTGTAAGCATGTCCCCTAAAATAGGCAGAGGAGGAGAATATGCCAAGATGCTGGCTCACTATTCTAGCTAAATTTGCCTAAGCTTAGGGACACGGGTGGCGGTGTGGGTTAAACCACAAAGCTTTGGACTTGCGGATCAGAAGGTTGGTGGTTCGAATCCCTGCGACGGGGTGAGCTCCCGTTGCTCGGTCCCAGCTCCTGCCAACCTAGCAGTTCGAAAGCACATAAAAGTGCAATTAGATAAATAGGTACTGCTCCGGCGGGAAGGTAAACGGCGTTTCTGTGCACTGCTCTGGTTAACCAGAAGCAGCTTAGTCACGCTGGCCACATGACCCGGAAGCTGTACACTGGCTCCCTCGGCCAATAAAGCGAGATGAGTGCCGCAACCCCAGAGTCGGTCACGGCTGGACCTAATGGTCAGGAGTCCGTTTACCTTTACCTTTAAACTGCATACATACATTAAAATAATTTAAAGCAATCCCCCCTCGAATCCTGGGAACTGTTGTTTACTCCTCACAGAATTGCAATTCCCAGCACTCTTAACACTTGACAGTTCCTAGGATTCTTTGTGTGTGTGAGAGTGAAATGTGTTGTGTGTATGCAGCCTTAAACTATGCTATCCTGGGTAACCAGGGCTCTACCTGAATTTAGGATTTTTTTGTAGTTATGCAGGATTTGGCAGTGTAGCTCCTTGGAGAAAGGGCGGGATGGAAAAGAAATATATTTATCTTGTTTCCTTCCATTGTTTCTGGGTATTTCACAATTTTATTCTACTCTGTATATTTCTAAAGCCTCATGTTTTGAGAGGGCAACCACAGCTCATATATTTGATAAAGCTTCTGTTAACCAATTTGCTTTGCCACTTTCCCTCTATCAACGTCCCACTGCTTCAGGTGTTCCACAAATCCAGTGTAAATTCTTTCTTCCTCTTCAAATGCATTTAAAATATATTCAGCCTTTGAAATCTATGCAGGTCAGGTCCATACCGCTCAACAAATATGTTAGCAACCATCTTTTCAGAATGTATGACACTGCCAATAAGCATAGCTGTCAACTTTCCCCCTTTTTAAAGGGGAATTCTCTTATTCTGAATAGGATTCCTCGCAAGAAAAGGGAAAAGTTGACAGCTATGCCAATAAGTAGGGATGCCATATGTCCAGGAAATCCAGGACATGTCCTCTTTTGGGGTCCCAACATGCCCATCCAGGGGGATTTCACATTTTAAAGGGAATGTCCAGATTTTTGGGGTTTATTAAAAATTATTTAATGGCTTTGGTTTTTATCCCCTCAGGCGTAGTCTCTGGCTATGAGTGTGCAGCCATCGGAGGAAGGTACATAAGCTGGAGGAGTGGTGATTGTCCCCAGCTGCTGCAACTGCTCCATGGAGCATGGAACTGGGAATAGCTGTCCAGACACAAGACCGGTGTGCATAGGAATCCAGAGCTGTAGAAGCAACTCTTTGACAATAAAGAGTTAACTCTATGCCATGTGCACTCCCTAGCTTGTGCACCAGGATGTGGGATTTGGAGGAAGAGTGACAACATCCAGCTAACTAGGTATGTGATTCCTGCCTGGTGAAAAGGTAAAGATAAAGGACCCCTGGCCGGTGAAGTCCAGTCAAAGGTGACTATGGGATTGCGGTGCTCACTGATGGATGAAGGTGAGGGTGGGGTGAGCGGGCTGCCCCGGGTGCCATCTGGGTGTGTGTGTGACATCATGGCTGGCCCCGCCCCAGGATGCTCAGTGCTTGCCGTGCATCCCCAGGATGCTTGCCGCTTGCTGCGCATGCCCTTGCTGGCCATGCCCCTGGATGTACACGGCTCCCGGTGCCAGAGCTGGTGGTGCTCATCTCACTTTCAGTCCAAAGGAGTCAGCGTTTGTCCACAGACAGCTTTCCGGGTCATGTGGCCAGCATGGCTAAACTGCTTCTGATGCAATGGAACACCATGACAGAAACCAGAGCGCATGGAAATGCCGTTTACCTTCCTGCCACAAGGGTACCTATTTAGCTACAGGTGTGCTTTCAGACTGCTAGGTTGGCAGGAGCTGGGACAGAGCAATGGGAGCTCACCCCATCATAGGGATTTGAAGTGCCAACCTTCTGATTAGCAAGCCTAAGAGGCTCAGTGGTTTAGACCACAGCACCACCCGTGTCCCTATTGTTAATTTCTGTTTGCCACTAAGCAGCTGCTCAATGGCAAACAGAAACTAACATCCTCCTCCTTTCTGTGAACACCACTGGGCAATGTGCCAGTACAATCTCAGTACAAACCCAATTTCTGTACCTAGGTACAATCTGCGTACCTTAGAAAATTGTCCTGCATGGTGAGTCACTGCCCTGCCTGCTACTATTTCTGGATGGAGTGATTCAAAGCACTCTGCTCATTGCAACTGTGATGCAGTGGATTCACTTGTTGGTGGAAGAAGCTATGTTCACAGCTATTTGATTAGCCATATGAGGGATGGGAAGCTGCAAACGATTTGTGATGCGAATTGCTTCTGGAGAGGAGCTGCGGTTGCTTGGACAGTGTTCTACACAATTCAATATCATTTTAAAGGCCTTGATTCAGACACTGGAAAACATTCCAAAATCTGCATTAAGGGGATACATCTTATTTGGCCAGCCGAAATGTTTACCACATAGTGTGCTGTTGTTTTAGTTCTCTAGTAGTCTTTGTCAAGCCAGCTGGGGAACTGGGAGGAGCAATTAGCCACGGTTGGACCTACGGATGGAGTCTGCATTTAGCCACAGTCTTAAGAAAGAATGTGCGAGGAAGTAGGATATGTTCAAATGAGGTTCTGTCATTTGCAGGGTTCAGGTTGTATGAAGGTCTATCGTGAGGCAGAAAATACAAATGTTTTAGAAGTATAAAATCAAGCTGCTACACAGATCTGTCTCCGTATTTAACGTGTAGGGTGTGAATTTACTTACTTTTGCACACGTCCCTGTGCAAATGTCACAATTCTTTGTCAGATGATAGGCCAGAATGACCTTCTGGTATTTTCCAGTCCTTTGATTTCAGAGATCAAAATGGGTATTCTTAGTAGATGGTATTCTTAGGTACACAAGACCCATGTAATGTAGGACAGTGTGCATTCCAATGCCAGCATCTTGAATTGTGTCTTAGGATAGACTTCCCTTCCTCTTTGGAGTGTTGGGAAAGTTTGGCATCCTTGGGCCTCTCTTCTTTTCACTTCTTTATTTTATTCATGTTCATTCTATTTTGCTCTTGTGTTTCTTTCAACGTAAATCGTTCTATCTCTGTAGGGAGTCAATGCTCATCCAGATGCTTTGATGTCTTGAATTTGAAAGATTGACAAAACTGGCAGGTATATCAATCCTGCCTTTCAGTGACAAATGAATCATTCTGTAGCTATTACAAAATGACTGAAGAAGGCCGTATATTGTTCTCCCTAATTCTTAACAGAATGCTGATAACAGATGCGCTAATAGTTCCACTCTTGGTTCCTCCACTCTTGGTTCCAAGGCCATTTCTTTGCATGTTCTTAAAGGATGCCTTTGATGAGCTGAAAACTCTTTTTACTGCTTATATGTTTATGTACCAAGTACAGTGACAGAAACAAAGTTGGCACAGGATTTCAAGGACAAAAAAAATATTGTTCTATAAACCTTTGCATAAGTGGGAAGGATTCTTGGTGACAAAAGTTCTAGGTCATTGATGAATAACTTTCACTATATACCACTTTTTTAAAAAAACCATGCATACTAATGCTTCCCAAGATATATTGAAACTAATGTCCCCATTTAAATGTTTTCAATATATATTTCAAAGAAAAACTGAGTTAACTTTCTAAATGTGTAATTGTTACCATTGCTGCTTTCAGAGCCAAATGCCTTTGTGTTTAATATGGGATCAATTTAAAGTTTGTCTTTCCATTATTACTCAACAGCCGCAACAGATTTTCTTGAGGCAGACAAATGGTTGAGTCATTGGAACTGACACTTGACCCAAATGGAAGGGAGATCCTTGCCTGAGAGAGGATTGCTGTCACCAACCCCCCCCCAAGCCATTTTTAAGTTGGTCAGAACAACTTAACTTTAATTGGGAGGGAGGAACTGAAAATTGTCCCTGAGTAGCTAACAATTTTATCCAACATGGACATTGCATTTTTTGTTCTTTACTCTGGCAATTTCTCCTTCTGAATGAGTAATGGCAATGGATAAAGGGAACACATCATTTCTGGGTTGTTATTTTTTAAATTTCTCCTAGAACCTCTTGAACCTCTAAATATGAAATTTATCCCAAGTGCCTTATCTCCTATGTGACAATTGTACCATAGTATTCATTTACATTTGCTGTGAGGCACACTCTGGTCTAACAGCCCGTTGCTAGAGGACTGCAGATTTCCATGCACTTTCATTGAATGAGCAGCAGCTATTGAGAGAAAATGGCTTGGGCACCCTGGTTTCATAGGATGATTAATAAATAAATATTTATTAAAAGTTGGTTAATAAATACACTAATAAATATACATTCATTGGGAAATGTTTTTCACTAATCATACAATTTGAGTTCATTCCTTACCAGATGTTGCTGTGTTACAGTGCTTACTAGCTGACACCAGAAAGTTAGTGCCATAAATATGGTAGTTATATTCTTCTCATGTGAAAAATTGTAAGGGTGAGG
The DNA here is from genome assembly GCF_964234715.1 of Podarcis melisellensis. NCBI lineage: Eukaryota > Metazoa > Chordata > Lepidosauria > Squamata > Lacertidae > Podarcis > Podarcis melisellensis. The sequence goes on from NC_138539.1 coordinate 49,916,735, forward strand.
CCCCACGGTTTACCTTCCTTTGGATGGGAATGGTCTGAAGACATATGCATTGCTCCAGGTTCTTTGTTTAAAGAATAAATAAAATTAAAATAAAATAAAGAAATATGCAAGCAGAGTAAATGTGGAGAGAAATGGCCATTCCCATCTTTTGTTCTCAGATCAAAGAAGATGTTTCTTTCCACATCTCTCTTCTAAACAGACCCAAAAGGCATTAATTGCCTGCCACCTCTTCCCTTCTCCAAAGGACATCAGAGTTTTATAGAAAATAAGCACAATCAAGAAGAACATTCTCTCTTCTCACACTTTTCAGAGGCATTTGCACTTTAAACAACCTCCTGTAACACCTGCAGTTCAGTCTCTGCCCCAGGAAGAGATAGGGAGGGGGCAGTCTCTTGGAAACCAATTAATGAGCTGTTTTGGCAAAGCTACAGGAGGGCAGGGGCACTTTATATCTTGCTGAAGGGAAAGCGCTGGCTGATTGAAAGCCACAACTTGCTTCCCAATGCGGCTTGCTTTCTAGACTGTTGCCTGTCCCATAGTTTACTGTGGTCAACACAGTCAAAGGCTTTTGCATAGTCAATGAAGCAGAAGTAGATGTCTTTCTGGAACTCTCTCGCTTTCTCCATAATCCAGCGCATGTTTGCAATTTGGTCTCTGGTTCCTCTGCCTCTTCTAAATCCAGCTTGCACTTCTGGGAGTTCTTGGTCCACATACTGCTTAAGCCTGCCTTGTAGAATTTTAAGCATAACCTTGCTCGCGTGTGAAATGAGTGCAATCGTGCGGTAGTTGGAGCATTCTTTGGCACTTCCCTTCTTTGGGATTGGGATGTAGACTGATCTTCTCCAATCCTCTGGCCACTGCTGAGTTTTCCAAATCTGCTGGCATATTGAGTGTAGCACCTTAACAGCATCATCTTTTAAAATTTTAAATAGTTCAGCTGGAATATCATCACTTCCACTGGCCTTGTTATTAGCAATGCCATTTGACTTCACTCTCCAGGATGTCTGGCTCAAGGTCAGCAACCACACTACCTGGGGTATATGAGACATCCATTTCTTTCTGGTATAGTTCCTCTCTGTATTCTTGCCACCTCTTCTTGATGTCTTCTGCTTCTGTTAGGTCCTTTCCACTTTTGTCTTTTATTATGGAAATCTTTGTACGAAATGTTCCTTTCATATCTCCAATTTTCTTGAACAGATCTCTGGTTTTTCCCATTCTATTGTTTTCCTCTATTTCTTTGCACTGCTCGTTTAAGAAGGCCTTATTGTCTCTCCTTGCTATTTTTTGGAAATCTGCATTCAATTTCCTGTATCTTTCACTATCTCCCTCACATTTTGCTTGCCTTCTCTCCCCTGCTATTTGTAAGGCCTCGTTGGACAGCCATTTTGCTTTCTTTCATTTCCTTTTCATTGGGATGGTTTTAGTTGCTGCCTCTTGTATAATGTTACGAGCCTCCATCCATAGTTCTTCAGGCACTCTGTCCACCAAATCTAAATCCTTAAACCTGTTCCTCACTTCCACTGTGTATTCATAAGGGATTTGCCTTGGATTTGTATCAAGATCATTCTATCATTTTTGAGATTACATCCCAGTACAGCTTTCGCCACTCTTTTGTTGACTATGAGGGCCACTCCATTTCTTTTAAGGGTTTCTTGACCACAGTAGTAGATGTGATGGTCATCCAAACTGAATTCGCCCATTCCCATCCATTTTAGTTCACTGATGCCCAAGATGTCAATATTTATTCTTGCCATCTCATTTTTGACCACATCCAACTTACCAAGGTTCATGGTTCTTACATTCCAGGTTCCTATGCAATATTGGACTTTCCTTTCGCTTCCAGGCATATCCGCAACTGAGCGTCCTTTCGGCTTTAGCCCAGCCACTTCATCAGCTCTGAAGTACTTGTCCTCCGCTCTTCCTCAGTAGCATGTTGGACGCCTTCTGACATGAGGGGCTCATCTTCCAGCGTCATAACTTTTATATGCCTGTTGTCTTTGTCCATGGAGTTTTCTTGGCAGGGATACTAGAGTGGCTTGCCAGTTCCTGCTCCAGGTGGATCACGTTTGGTCAAAACTCTCCACTATGACCTGTCCATCTTGGGTGGCCCTGCACGGCATAGCTCATAGCTTCTCTGAGTTATTCAAGCCCCTTCACCACGGCAAGGCAGTGATCCATGAAGGGGTTATTGACTTTTATTATATCATTTTGCATTGGTTATAAAATAAGCATTTAATATGGGTTGCATTTAAAGAACACTTTTGTCTAAATCCAAAATAACAGAATTATGTCTTAAAGTGAATATTTGCACCCACTTATTTGGAAGTAAACTTGGCTAAATTCAATTAGACTTCCTTCTGGGTAGATGTGTATAGGATTGCAACCTTTATGTTTACCTTGCTGAGCTCATTTTGGTCCTAACAAAAGCATGATACAAGTTGTTATTGTTTTTATTATATAAAAGAAACTGTGCTAAGCTTTTCTTTATTTTTTTATTGCTTAGAAGTGTCAGGCATATTGCTGTGATGCAGTAAAGGAGGATTTATTTGTCCAGCTTCAAAGGATTCTGGATAAGGTGAATAAATTCTTCCTTCGAAATGTAATGATGCTTTCATTATCCTGGAACATTGGCGGTTAATTGTGCACACCATTTTGTAGAAATGTATTTCTTTTGAACTTCATTGAATGCCATCTAGTTTTTGTGGGGTTTTTTTTTTGCATTTCCACATTTTTTCATTGGTCCATAGCCACATTCATTATTTCCACTGCGGCATTTATTGACTAGCTACTTTATGTGCCTTAATTCTTAGTAAAAGCAGTCATTTTGATGACAGCATGAACAACGTTGGTATTAAGTGAAAGAATAACAAGAGTGAATTCTGCAGAAAAGAAATATGCTTCTGCAGTGTCCTGATGATGTGCCAGTCAAATTGATACTTTGGAATGTCACATTTAGTACATTGAGAGCAAAATAAAATGGGCAAAATAAACCAGGGAACTAAAATAATGCATGTCGATTACTGAGCTTTTGTGAGAGTCTGTCTTCAGCACTCTTTGTAAGTGTACTGTGTTGCCCTAGCAGTATATTAGTCCCAATATTTACAGAATCACATCAGGATAATAATGGTTCTTCTGTAAAATACTGGGTGGTAGGTGAATCAAATAGGCATTGTGCTTCATCCTTTTAGCTTTCTGGTTTTCCAAATTGCACCCAAATCTCAGATTTAAGAAAACTCTGTTTAGGCTTGGATAATAATGAAAGATGTTGCTCTGTATTAGGCTAAGTTGGTGGCAGATGCAAAATACTGCTGTTTGACTGTCTTTTGAATATGGTTTGACTCTATGTCATGCTCAGTCTTTCCTAATATGTGTATGCACATGCATATGATGCTTATCTCTTTCCCCATGAGTATTCTTCACATTTCACTGCCCAGAGTTGAATAGTCAAGCAACCACACTGTGTAGCTTTCTTAGTAAGAAAAAAGGCAACAGCAAACATAAATGTTAAATCATTATTTACCTGAATTTCCCTAAAGAAGGACCAGCAGGGTTCAAAACAAATTGGAATAATGTGCTTTTGTATTTTTTCTCCTGCTTCCAATATCTGAGTAGTAACCAACTGTTATAGGAGGTTGTAGGAGTTGTAACTAAGGTAGACAAGAAGACCATGCTAGAGTGAAGAATATGACTATTTTTCAGATTTTTTGATGTGATCAAAGTAGCTGTAGCAAGTTGTGAGTAACGCTCACTTTGGGAGCATTGTGTCCTTTTTACATTTCATGCAAACTTCTTACTTATTTAGGAAAACCACTCATGAAAGTACTTTTTGCCCTGTGGAGAATGAAATACATTCACCCTTTGGGCATTTTTACTCGGCTCCTAGGACATGGCCTGGTCAGTTTATGGCTACTGTAAATGAGGCTATCTTCTCATATGCTCTAAGAAAAGGAATAATCCTTGGAGTGGGCTCGGGGGGGGGGGGATTCCATAATTTGGAGGCCATGAACAGGAAAGCCCAGTCTCTCATTTAACACCTTTGAATACCAGTTGATGGGAATCATAGGTGAGAGACTGCTGTTGTATTCAGATCCTATTTGCAGGTTTCTCATAGGCATCTGGTAGTCGCTGTGAAGACAAATTGCTGGATGAGATGGGTCCTTAGCTTCATCCAGAAGAGTGCTTATTGTGTTCATAATACAGAGAAGGACCAGAGTATCTGCTTTAGTAATAGAGCATGTGCTTTGCACATAGAAGGTTCTAGGTTCAATCCCAGGCATTTCCAGGTAGGCTGCAAGAACCTGTCTCCAATTCTGGAAAGTAATTGCTGGTGATTGTAGAAAGTATTGAGCTATTGTATTGACTGGGGGTCTGACTCAGGATAAGGCAGCATTCAATGTTCCTATCTCAGTGCCAAGATCCATCCCCATTTCTTATTTCTTTTTTTAAAAAACGTCAAATTTATTCCTCTCATGGCTTTCTGTTTCCAGTTCATTCCAGCAGCAGGGTTATATAAAATGAATTCTCGTCTGCAAAAGAAGTTACTGTACATACTATGGAATAAACAGTGTCAAAACTGTGTCATGTTTTATTTCAGGATTACTAAAATAATTTGACACTTTCTGAGGCAATGCATATGAAAACACATTTTGAAAAGCCAGAGCTTTAATTGTTCCACACAGTTCCATTTACCTACAGAGCAACTGTTCTGTTTGCCCATAGGAATGTTTCTTGTGTGGTGACATGCATGAGTTGTAAATATATAGCACTTAACAGCTGCTTTTATTACAGCCTGTTCTATAAATATTGCATTCATTCAGTGGTTCATTCTCTCTCTACCTGTTGATGCTTCAGAGGCTTATGAAGTTTCACAGTTTTATAATAGTGGGTTAAAATTGCAGCTAAGTTCTGCTTTCTTTGTTTCTAGGTGTGCAGTTTAGATCCTTATGGACTTGTGCATGCAGGAGGACCAGTGTTAGTTTAATTAAGGGAGTAAGCTGGCAGATATCTTTTTTTGGATGGATGCCTTGAATGGAGGAAGAGTGAACAGTCATACGTAGTTTCATGGTGCGACTGTAGGGAGGTTGTCTCCTCATATGCTTGAGCCCAAACACTGGCATCCAGCACTGAGGGCCTTCTGGCGGTTCCCTCACTGTGAGAAGTGATGTCTAGTCAAATGTAAAACCCATTGATCTAAATAGGACTTACTACCATGCAGACACATTTGAGCTGCCTGGTAGGTCGGTTGCTTTCATTATTTTCTTTGTACTTTTGCACCAAAACAAACTCTTGATCCCTTCTTTCCAACATTTTACAATATTACCCTTCTGTGTTATTTATCTGGCTGTTTCTTATGGCAAAACAACCATTCCTCTCTGTTGAATACCATTATTTTCATCTTTCACTCACCTCATTTTCTCTGCCTTAGCTCATCACATGTAGCTTGTCATCTCTTTAGTATTAGTTTTACCAGCAGTAAGCACTATTATTTCCCATCTAGCCATGCTTGTATACATTAATGAATAATAATGGTGATGATTACAACAAATCTCAAGGATTCTCCCAACCAGAGCACTTTCAATTAATCTGTGATTGCTAAGATAAATGCATAAATTCAAGTATATGCTTCAACCCCCCTTACATTTGATGAGTATGGATTGCAAAGCACATATACGTGCATATGTGTTCTACTGAAGTTTTTGGAATTTAGGCAAAAGTAAAAAGATTTTAGCTTGTGTCTGTAAAGGAGTATTTATGTGTATATAAAGAAACTACTGTTGTGATCATTCATCACAATACGTTCATAAATATGAAGTTTCGTTGTCTAAAGCATGTGCAGGCAGGTTTTATTTTGTGGGCCAGTGCACAATATACTCCTACAAATCTACTGGAGGAAATCTATCCGGAAGAGGAAATTAGCCAGCACCAGACACGTTTTACAATAATTACATATAATTATCCACTTGACCGATAAGCTCATTTCAGTTTAATTCTGCTCCATGCAAAGGCTATTGTGCTAAGCATTTTCTGTTAATAAGTTGCACCTCCTATTTGTCAGTATGTGGTTGTTTTCCAACTGAGAAAGTAACAACTGCCTTCTGCTGCATATCTAAATGTGATGAAGATGTCCCGAAGGAAGTGTTGTATGTCGTGTAGCATGTGTTGATCTGTTAATAAGAATTTGGAGTGGCAATACTGATTTTGCATAGTTTGAGGGCAATGACTTCAGGCAGCATAGCTGCTGATAAAAAAAAGGCCTACCTGCTGCCACTAGGACAAACTGATAGAATAATACCAGACACAGCAAGCATTTGGAATAATTACAGAAGGTGGATCTCCAAGTAATTATCACTCTTTCCTTCATGCTGGAAATCACCAGTCTGAGGTGTTTGACCAATGCAAAAGTTACCTCCCTTATAAAGACATTTCTTTCTTTTCCTAATGCCCACTTGAAGCGATAATCAACAAGCCTAAGATCATGAAAATAGAATGTCAGATGGAGATTATTATGGGACAGTGTAAATTGGACTGCTCATTGTCATCCCACCACCAGTCCTTCGTCCCTTGCTGGTGCCTCCCACCACTCCTCTGCATCCAGCCAGACCATGACACCAGAGGACTGAATGTCCCCAAGCTCTGGCCATGATGAGAAAGCCATATTCCTCTTGTACTTTGCCTCAGGGCCCTTATCTGTAAGGGATGAGACAGCAGAGATGGCTAGAAAAGACAGCAGAGATGGCTAGAAAGTTCCTGAGTTTGGGGCTAGCTGTTGATGAAACATTACTTCAGATTTTTCGTGGTGAATCATCTGCTGGACAGCTCCACTGCTATCTGGAGCACCTTGATTCCTGAACTTCACTGAGGAGGCAGAAGTTTGAGCCACAGAGTAATGGTGATGGGAATGGAATCATAGAAATGTGTAATGCCCATAGCTTATTGCTAGGGCACAGCAAGGTTTGCATGCAGAAGGTCCAATGTTCAACCCCTGGCATAGTCAAAAAGCTTCACTGAAAACAGCACTGAGAAAGCTCTCTGTCTGAGGCTTTAGAAAGCCACTGCCTGCCAGAGTAGACAATACTGGCAGAACAAGTATAAGAGTAAATAGTATTTGAAATACTAGTTTTGAACACGAGTCCAATGTTCTGGGTAAATGCCATAAAGCTGAAAATTTGGTCCTAATCATCATTGGGCAGTTACCCAAGCCACAATGGGATAGAGCCTTTTTGATGAGCATAGGATGTAGATTAGCATTTATCAGTTCATGACACTGATTCAGTGCCAGCACTGCTAATCTTTTTTATGCACTCACACGATCTTAAAGGAAGCCAGCATGAAGCAAGAAATTGAAACAAATTGGCTAAGAAGTTCAGTCATTATGGAACACATGGGAGAATCCTTGCGGGGGCTTCTTTTGGTGGGAAAAAAGACTGCTGGGCTTTAAAATGTCACCACTGTCATACTTCCCTTCTCTCTGCAGGATAAAGTCAGGGTTGTTCATTTCAAAGAAGTTTTCTCCACCATTGTAAAATGTACAAAAGTTTCAAGAGTTATTATGCTCAACTGTATATTTATTTTTTAAAAGAAAAAAAAGGCTATTGCAAAATGTGCAGATCTCTGAAGATGAAAGTGTAATGTTTTTGTGTTCTCTGTGGACAAAAATATATTTTGCATGCCCAAACGCAGACAGGGATCAGTGTCAACAGAGGCCAGGCTAGCCAGTGTCAAGTGATGAGGACAGTACTAACTTTTCACCCATATGATATCCCCAGATGTTCCTCTTTATTCCTCAGAAGTGAATGGTACTGTGTGGTCTGTAGAAAAAAGTAAGGAAGTGCATTCTGAAATGCTTCCTCTTTGAAACTAGAGTGACTATTTTCCATGGCCGTATGGCCTGCCCTACGCCATTCAAGGTACCCTGTTGTCCTTGTATGCAGTAAAGGGTGCTACCCCATTGCCAGAGGTAAAATCCAGCTAGATTCTGGGATAAAACAATGTTTAGGTTCATATCACAGTATTAATACTACCAGTCTTCTTTGCATTAAGGCCATGTTCAGTGGTAATGCACAGAAGACAGTGAAATGAATGCTCAGTTTCAGCTGCTCAGAAAATGGAAGTTCCAACTGAACACTGAAAGACAATGGACTCATTCCAAACTGTTACTGCTTGGGGCTGCCAGGGTCATGTCAGTTGCCTCTAAACTTTGGTTGATGTCATGAACACTGCATCATTTTAATTCTGCACTTGGATTCAGTCAATACATTTAGCTCTGTTGAGGTCGGAGCGAAACAATATAAACTTAAAGCTTTTGCAGATGACCTAGTTTTGACACTGCAGGAGCCAGAATCTAGTACGAAAAGAGTTTTACAACTGATACATGATTTTGGACAGGTCGCAGGATTTAAGCTAAATAAACAAAAAACGAAGGTGTTAGGGAAAAATATGACAGATGCAGAGTCAGAACGGTTTCAGAGAGAAACAGAATTATCATTGGTGAAAAAGGTAAAGTACCTAGGGGTTAATATAACAGCTAAGAATCTGAGTCTATTTAAGGATAATTATGAAAAATGCTGGTCTGAAATTAAGAGAGACTTGGAAAGTTGGGCAAAATTGAAACTTTCTTTGTTAGGCCGAATCGCTGCCATTAAGATGAATGTGTTGCCAAAGATGTTGTTTTTGTTTCAAACATTGCAAATTGTGGACAAAACGGAGTGTTTTCGGAGGTGGCAGAGAGATATTTCTAAATTTGTCTGGCAGGGCAAAAAGCCCCGAATTAAGTTTAAGATATTAACAGACGCAAAGGAAAGAGGGGGCTTTGCCCTGCCAGACTTAAGGCTGTATTATGAAGCCGCAGCTTTCTGCTGGCTGAAAGATTGGCTACTTCTTGAAGACACTGACGTGCTAGATTTGGAAGGTTTTAACAATGCTTTTGGGTGGCACGCATATTTGTGGTATGACAAAGTTAAGATAAACAAGGCCTTTAAGAACCATATTGTCAGAAAAGCAGTGTTTAATGTCTGGACAAAATACAAAGACTTATTAGAAAATAAAACTCCGAGGTGGCTTTCACCCTTGGAAGCTAAGGCTTGGAAAAGACCCAATATGGAAGCCTATTGGCCGAAATATTGGGAATTGTTAGAAAAAGATGGGGACAACTGGAAATTGCAGAGTATGGAGAAAATGAAGGATAAAGTGCGAGACTGGTTACATTACGCTCAGATTAAGGAAATTTTTAAAAGTGATAAAAAGCTAGGATTCCAGGTGGAGAAATCGAAGTTGGAGACAGAGCTGTTAGAACCTAAGACTAAGGTACTTTCAAGAATGTATAATTTGCTGCTGAAATGGAATACGCAAGACGAAATGGTTAAGTCGGCTATGATAAAATGGGCACAGGACATTGGGCATAACATTATGTTTGAGGACTGGGAAAGGTTGTGGACCACTGGGTTGAATTTCACTGCATGTAATGCTTTGAAAGAAAATGTAATGAAAATGATATACAGATGGTACATGACCCCAGTTAAACTTGCCAAAATATACCATTCGTCTGATAACAAATGTTGGAAATGTAAAGAAAATGAAGGAACATTCTTTCACCTCTGGTGGACTTGCCCTAAAGTGAAGGCCTTCTGGGAAATGATATATAACGAGTTGAAAAAGGTGTTTAAGTATACCTTTACCAAGAAACCAGAGGCCTTTCTTCTGGGCATTGTAGACCAGAAGGTGTTAAAGAAAGATAGAACATTTTTCATGTATGCAACAACAGCAGCAAGGATACTACTTGCTAAGAACTGGAAAACTCAAGATCTACCCACACTGGAAGAATGGCAGATGCAACTGATGGACTATATGCAACTGGCGGAGATGACTGGCAGAATCCGAGACCTGGGAGAAGAAAGGATTGAAGAAGATTGGAAGAAATTCAAGACCTACCTGCAGAAATATTGTGATTTAGTGGAATGTTAAGAAGGATGCTTGGTTATAAATAATTGGCCATCATTAAAATAGATTAAGAATTGATATTTAAGCATGTGGTCATAGATTTGGAAATAAGATGATAATTTGCTTGACAAAAATTATTAAAGATGCAAATGGGAGCGGGAGGCGTGAGGAAGCTCAAGAATATTATGAAACTTTGTTAAAACAAAGCAATAATGTTCATTATTATTGTATTTTCTTATTAAAAAACCTTAATAAATATTTATTAAAAAAAATACATTTAGCTCTGTTCATGGATGGCAACGTGTGAAGATTTAAATAACTGTAAATACGTTTTGTACATTTACAATATTGATCTCAGTACTGAAAACAATGTTCACTCTTGAGCTTCTTCTATCATGTGGATACTGAAGTAGAATTTTGGAAACCACACATTTCTCATTCAGTGGGTGTTTTTTGGTGTTCCCAGTGGAGTCTAAATCTCAATTCCTTGTTAACCTATTGAGAAACAGCATGCCTTAGTAAGGAGTTTGTAAATGTCCACATCAGAACCACCACTAATTGGCATCCCTGAGGGACATTTCAAATTGGCGAGAGACCGGCGTAGCTGCTTGTAATTGGCATTTGAGGGCATACCATGAGCTTTTTATAGTTTGGATTCATCTCAACTTTACTGCTTATTCCACAATATCCTAGAGAATAGTATGCATTGTCAATAACAAGTGAGTATTTCACTCTCACAGTGCTTAAACTAATGTCCAACTGAAAACAGCAAACCAGAGTTTCAAAAGAGCCAAGTACTTGCATTTGGAGCTACATATTTTGGAAATTTCCATCACCATGGCCATGCTCACTTGGTCTAATGGGAGTCCAGCAACACCTGAAGGGCCACAGGTTTTCCATCTATATTTTAGAATACTTTATTTTGAAAGCATTTTAAACAACTTTGGGCTTTGTAGTGTTGTGACCACAGGGTAATAACCTTCAGAAGCTGAATGTAGCAAACAACTGGGAGATAGAATATTATTTTCCATTTGCCCCAGCCTCACTAAAACTTTTCATACCAGTACATTAGATTCTAGTAGCAACTAGGTATTTTTTGAGTGGAGTCCTGGTTGAACTGTTGTCATTACAAATGCAAGACAATGCAATGCAAATGTGAAAAAATTAACATGTTCTCTGTGTTCATTAATTTAATTGTTATGTACTTTCTTCCAGGCACATTATTAAGGTCTTCTTGGAAAAATAAATTTTAAAAATTTAATTTAATGCATAACATAATTGTAAAATAAGGATCACCTAAAGAACATCTAGGGATGCAGGTGGTGTTGTGGGTTAAACCACAGAACCTAAGGCTTGCCGATCAGAAGGTCAGTGGTTCAAATCCCCGCAACAGGGTGAGCTCCCATTGCTTGGTACCTGCTCCTGCCAACCTAGCAGTTCAAAAGCATGCAGTGCAAGTAGATAAATAGGTACCACTCCAGCGGGAAGGTAAACGGCGTTTCCGTGAGCTGCTCTGGTTCGCCAGAAGTGGCTTAGTCATGCTGGCCACATGACCTGGAAGCTGTACTCCGGCTCCCTTGGCCACTAAAGCGAGATGAGCGCCGCAACCCCAGAGTCATCCACGACTGGACCTAACAATCAGGGGTCTCTTTACCTTTAAAGAACATCTAGCTAATAACTACACAGGGAGATTGGTTAAAAGTAGAATCTTCCTGCTTCCGTTGTTGAGTGGAACTCAGCACTGGTGAGGTTTCAAGGAATCTCATGCCCCAAAGGAGACCTCTAATTCAAAGCATGTCCAAAAAATGCCTAACCCTTACTCTAAAAATAAAAATGGATCCCCACCATGGACGCTTACAATAAGATGCACTTTTTGATATCTTGGCTATGCTAGTTTTGCAGATTGTTGGTGCATTTCAAGTTGAACATGGCAAACTCAAAGCCCTCTTCAGGGAAAGAAGCTGATTTCAAAAATATATGTATCCCCATTGTGGAATGCTGCAAGGGTTAGGATTAGAGTGGAGGCATTCTAACTGACAGTGGCTAGGCTGTCAGAGGATAGTACTCTATTTGTAGGGCTGTTCAGGCCAAATCCATTTTAGGAACATAGGAAGTCTGAACATTGGTCCATCTAGCTTGATATTATCTACACCACCTGGCTCCATTTCAGACAGGAGACTTTCCCAGCCCTACCTGGAGATGCCAGGGAGAAAACCTGGAACTTTCTGCAGGTCTTAGTCAAAAATATGTTACCCATCCTGGGCTAGATTGGTAACTTGTCTGACCTGGTATGAGACAGTTTCCTATGTGCTTAGAAAGGTGAATAGGGCAACATTTAGGTTCACAAGCAACTATTGCCTAGTATGGCAATTGGCCCAGGTAATATTTTCCACCATCTGTAATTCTGCAAGTTTTTTTTTCAAAACAAGTTTCTGAATATATTATTTTATATTTTATTGTTTAGAAGGGATGGATTTTACTGAAGATTGTAGGCCACCTTCTGGAAGAAGTTCCTCAAAAAGAAAATATTTTAAAATTAATTTTGGGCATTTTAAAATAAATAAATAAATAAATTTTGGGCATTTTAAAATAAATAAAATAAAGAAATCTATCAGCTGTAAGAAGTGTGAGACATTTGGGCAGGCTGTCACAGGTAATACTTGCAGAATTGCTTTGTGAAACAGCATGTGCTAATCTCTGTGCAGTAACTGGTTGCAAGCAGCATCAAGCACAGGAGGAGATGTGCTATTTTTGTTTGTATGCAAGCATGTACATATTTTTGTTCTCTTGCATCTCAAGTGATTTCTGGATATATAGCATTTTATGTTTTCACGTTCTTTGTACAACAGAATATAATTTATTGCTTTATGATTGCCCCTGTGCGTTTTCTGCACCAAGTCAAGATTCTTTTTTTTATTAATCCAAATATTATTATTAGTTTTATTGATTTTGATTTATCTGGGAGTAAACTCCATTGAACTCAATGAGACTGATGTCTGAAATGATTTTGCTGTTTTTATTGTGTGTCTTGGTCTGTGGGTGTTTTATTGTGCTGCTGTTTGTTCAGTTCTATTTTTATTTCATTGTTTTTAGCTGTGTTTGTAAATACTTTTTAATTTCTTGTTCTCTGGTTGGGAGAGTGCTTTTTAATGGAAAAAACAGCCTACAAATACCCTACATAAATAAATTAAAAATAATATGGGAATACAGTATTTTAATAGCTTTTGCCATTAATACTAGAAGTAAATTAAATATGGGATTTAGTAGATCTAACTTTCAGAAGCCATTCAGCTGAAATGTTTTCTGAAAGATACTCAGAAACAAATGAGAAAAAATAACAGAAGAACATTATTATCCTGATAGCTATAAAATTAATAAAAGAACATTATTATCCCAATAGCTATAAAATGCCAGTAGTAACTTGCCTGGAAGCAAATAGACCTTTCTCCCACTTTTGGAATACCAGCCCCACCTCCAGACTATCAGTATTTTGTGGAAGGGATTCAATTACACACTGGAAATTTAGAGCTGTGCAATTAAAGTGGATAAATATGCTTTGATTTTCTGGCACAACATAGCCACTTAAACACTCCACAGACTTGATTCAGATAGGAAAGTGATAAACAACTGACTAATGGGAAGATGTATAGCCACAGCACAAGGTAATCAAGATGTCTGCTTATATTGTCATGAAAACTCCCCGCAAACAAATCAGGATGAATGCTCAATAAAGAATGGACACAGTTTAACCTCTGAATATGCTTTATACCAGCAAATCAGGATGAATCCTGGGTAAACAGGTCATGTGGAGGTTTGCCCTGGTTTGATCAGAAACATTTTCTGTGGTGCCCGTTTGGAAAGGCATCTTCTGACTCTTAGCAGAAATAGCCAAAGGAATCAACTTTGATTCTAGCCTGCTGTCATGGTAACAACGAGCCTTTGATCAAATGAGCATTAATTCTTAGTTTAAAAGTCAATATTGGTTCCCCCCCGCCCCACTGAGGACTATCACAGAAAATTTCAAAGCATTTTCTTGACTCTGCCATATCAGTTGTATAGCAGTTCTATTCTAAATTGGTAGCCAACTCCCCTTGTTTTTAGAGAGATATTACTTTCCAAGGTTTATGATTTGTCAGCCAAAGAAGCTTCTGTCACTGCTAGGGAAACGTTCTCCTTTTTTAAGGTTCTTGAGCTGGTCATTATCACCCAGTCATTGCCAACAAGAGATCTCATTCTATTTGGCTGTTAATATTCTCCTGGTTTCTTATTACCTAGAGTAAAATTGAGGACACAAGATACTACTACTACTACTACTAATTTATTATTTATACCCCGCCCATCTGGCTGAGTCTCCCCAGCCACTTTGGGCGGCTCCCAATCAAATGTTTAAAACAGTACAGCATTAAATATTAAAAACTTCCCCGAACAGGGCTGCCTTCAGATGTCTTTTAAAGATAGGATAGCTGCTTATTTCCTTCACATCTGAAGGGAGGGTATTCCACAGGGTGGGTGCCACTACCAAGAAGGCCCTCTGTCTGGTTCCCTGTAACCTCACTTCTCGCAGTGAGGGAACTGCCAGAAGGCCCTCGGCGCTGGATCTCAGTGTCCGGGCTGAACGATGGGGGTGGAGACGCTCCTTCAGGTATACAGGACCGAGGCCGTTTAGGGCTTTAAAGGTCAGCATCAACACTTTGAATTGTGCTCAGAAACAAACTCAGAGCCAATTCAGATCTCTCAGAACCGGTGTTATGTGGTCCCGGTGGCCATTCCCAGTCACCAGTCTAGCTGCCGCATTCTGGATGAATTGCAGTTTCTGGGTCACCTTCAAAGGTAGCCCCATGTAGAGCGCATTGCAGAAGTCCAAGTGGGAGATAACTAGAGCATGCACCACTCTGGTGAGACAGTCTGCGGGCAGGTAGGGTCTTAGTCTGCGTACCAGGTGGAGCTGGTAGACAGCTCCCCTGGACACAGAATTAACCTGTGCCTCCATGGACAGCTGTCAGCCCAAAATGACTCCCAGGCTGCGCACCTGGTCCTTCAGGGGCACAGTTACCCCATTCAGGACCAGGGAGTCCCCCACACCCGCCTGCCCCCTGTCCCCCAAAAACAGTACTTCTGCCTTGTCAGGATTCAACCTCAATCTGTTAGCCACCATCCATCCTCCAACTGCCTCCAGGCACTCACACAGGACCTTCACTGCCTTCATTGGTTCTGATTTAAAGGAGGGGTAGAGCTGGGTGTCATCTGCATACTGATGCATACCATTCAGATCAAGTGGGCTGTTGAGGCCCTTTATTTTTTGGCCCTTTATTATGGCCAAAA
Organism: Podarcis melisellensis; assembly: GCF_964234715.1. Classification (NCBI taxonomy): domain Eukaryota; kingdom Metazoa; phylum Chordata; class Lepidosauria; order Squamata; family Lacertidae; genus Podarcis; species Podarcis melisellensis. Next base: position 49,931,993 of record NC_138539.1, read on the forward strand.
GCGATTAATAAGGTGGATATAACCCACCAGAAGAAACCTTCTCCTTCTGCTGAGTCGGGCCCTGGAATCCTGCCCTAAAGTCTGCCCTGATGGCATCACTGAGTGGCAGCATGACAATCTTTTTCTTACTATCTTAAAATGGGCCTTAGGTCCACCCTGTGCACCTGAAGAATATCTGCACGATCCTTCAAAGAACAGGTTTGTAGCTTGGAGCTGCTTTTTGATCCACCATTGTTGCTGGAATCACAGGTGACTTTTATGGTTTGGAGTGCCTTGGATGAGAATAGTCTGGCCACATTGATCCATGGTAACCTTGTAGATTACCTTAATTCACTCTAATAATGAAAATAGTATTTAGCAGGGGACTTTTAGCCTTCTGTGGATGACTCATGCTGAGATCCCCTAAAATGTATTAATTCTCTATTTAATGCTGTGTTTAAATGTGTTGATTACTACTATGAAGTATTTGCAGTGTACACAAGTCTGTGTTATAATAGCTGAAATGCAGAGCAGCAAAACTGTTCCAGTTTTTTTGATACTGTCCTGATTGAAAACAAATTCTTTATGCTCCACGCTTCAGCTATGATTCCCAGAGTGGCTTTACAGCATACAATAAATAAATAATAGAATACAAAGCAAAACTGAAACAATCAAATTATTAATGTTATTATTGCTAATACTAAAATGAATATGAATGCTGTCATATTCATGCCAATTTTTCTGGGCATTTTAGCTGAAAGCAAAGGAATGTGTAGGCTGTTAAAAGTATTTTGACATTAAGGAAAACAATACAATATGCCATTCTAATCTAATCTGGAGCATTCATAAAAAACTTTTCAATGACAGACTGTCAAAAATAAAGAGGTGTACTGCCAGATATAATAACAGTAATTAATGGCATGTAGCACTTTATATTGACCTTTTCATTCATGGCGCTCAAAGCACTTTGGGGAAGTGAGTAAGCGCCATCACACATTAAACTAAGTACTGAGTATGGGCTTGTGGTACAGATGAAGCTGCTACTCGGAGGCTGCTCACAGTGGGCATAACAGAAGGCTGAAATGTTATTTGATGTCAGTTCCTTTTCATAGCCTCCTCAGGCTGAAATGGCATATTTGCCACAGGAGTATACCGTACTTTTCCGTCTATAAGACGCCCCCATGTATCAGACCCCCCCTATTTTGGGGGACTGAGTTTTAAGAAATGAGGGGAGATGGCCCAAAGCTGTTGAGCTTCTCCCCCCACGCAGCTTCGGGCAGGAAACACTCCCTAGATCGTTTCCCGCTCACTGCAGCATTGGGGGAAGTTGCACTCTCTCCAACTGGCTGGCTGGTGGGCGCGCCACTTCTCCCCCCATTTCACTACCCATGTATTGGACGACCTCAGTTTTTTGACACAATTTTTTAGTCAAAAAACCTCATCTAATACATGGAAAAATACTGTAATAACTTCCGTGTCCATCGGCTTGCCCATGTCTCTGATTGGCCATTGTGAAAATTGCTGAACTAGATGAGTCTTTGGCATGATCCAGCAGGGCTCTATGTTGTTATGTAAGCATAAGACCCTGTTCCTTATACAGTGGTACCTCAGTTATCGAACAGCTTAGTTCATGAACAACTTGGAACCTGTACGCTACAAAACCGGAAGTAGGTTTTCCGCTTTTTGAACTTTTTTTTGGAAGCCGAACCTGCTCTGCTTTGAGTCCCCCTGTGTTTCCTGTTGCACTGCTAATTTGTGTGCCCCCTATTGTAATTCAAGCCTTCCATTTCTGATTGCAGTATTCTGAGGTGATATTTGGAGCTTATATTTGGTGCTTTTGTTTTTGCTATTTATTTTGCATTTTTTGTTTTGAGGCGTTTCCATTTAATTTACTTTTGTGACTGTGTGGATCCCAGTTCAGCTACTGATTGATTGATTGTGTGACTGCAGAAATGAATAAAAGCCCCCCCCCCATCCAAACAATGACGGTCATCAGTGCAGGTAAGAAAAAAATATTTTAATTTTTATCATCTACAATACTGTTTTATTTATTTTATAGCACAGTACATTGTTTATTGCTTTCATTTTATGGATCAATGGTCTCATAAGATAGTAAAATTCATGTTAAATTGCTGTTTTAGGGGTTGTTTTTAAAAGTCTGGAACAGATTAATCCATTTTGCATTACTTTCTATGGGAAAGCGCGCCTTGGTTTTGGAACAGACTTCCGGAACGGATTAAGTTTGAGAACCAAAGTACCACTGTAGTAAAATTCCTTCTGAGATTCCAGCTAGGATTTTAGGAAAATGGCCACTTCACTATGGAATCTTGGGTCTCTGGATGAACAGAAGGTATTGCTTGTGGGAAGGTAGTTCTGTAGTTCAGTGGTAGAGCACCTGTCTCTTATGCAGAAGATCCTGGTTTGGGTGAGGAATACCCCTTTCTGAAACTGTGGAGAGCTGCCGCCAGTTAGTGTGTGTCAATTTTAGCGCTTCTCCCACACAAGAAATGGAATGCTGGCAGTTTAAGTAGCTGAGGTTTATTTCTCAATAACAGGCTTACAGCAGGCCAAGCTTCCACAACTCATCCTTCGCCATTGGAGTCAGTTGACTCGACTGGCTTCTGACCTCTCCCAAGGCCAGATATATGCCACGTCCTTCCCCGCCTCCTGCTGGCCCGCCTCTGCTCTAATCGCTTGTTCCGCCTCCTACTTCTTGGTGACTCAGGCGCAGCCAATTCCTCTTCCTCTGGAGATTCCTCCCTGCTGGGCGTGTCCCTGACAGTGTGGCTCATACTGAGGTAGAATATAAATGTCCTATGTTCCATTGACACTAATGGTTGTTGTCACTTGGTGGCAAGGAAGTGGATCAGGGAGACTGGCTGTTCAGTGTGGCTGCCATCAGTTCCTCTTCTCCCTATCCTCTTACTTGCTGCTCATTGACAGCAGCACTACATTTCAGCGACTGCAGTGAGCCCTAGGTGTACCAGAGCACACCCTGCTGCACTTTCTAACCTCCATACGGTCCTGCTCTGATGCGTCTAGTTACAAGAAAGGAAGTTCCAACTAAATATCAGGGAGAACTTTCTGACAGTATGAGCTGTTCGACAGTGGAACAGACTCCCATGACTCTGCTTCATTAGAGGTTTTTAAGCAGATATTGGATTGCAACCTGTCATGGATGATCTAGTTGTGATTCCTGCATTGTAGGGGGTTGGAATAATAGGTCACCCTTGGGTTCCCTTCCAACTTTACAATTCTAAGTGGTAGCAGATTTACTTAGATAATGCCATATCAGGCCAAGTCTCAGTAAGTGGGATCATGTCCAGTAAAATAATTCAGAAGAATGTAGTTGTACTTGGCAAGATACATTTAAATTCAGCTCCAACTACAGAAATCTTTCAGTGAGTTCAGAGAGAGAGAGAGAGAGAGAGAGAGAGAGAGAGAGAGAGAGAGAGAGAGAGAGAGAGAGAGAGAGGAAGAGGAGAATATTATGTGGAAAGCCAGCAGCATAATTATTTAATTTATTGGTTTTATTGGTTGAGAAAATGCCATTTCTCTGACATTTACTCAAAGCACAGCAGTTCCTCTTGACAAATGGGTAGATATTATAGTATGTGGTTCATGGAAGCATTTAAGCGTGTGTAATGTAGCTGACCTATATTGCTAGTGGTCAGACCTGAAATAAAACAACTTCAACCCACTGATGACTATTTAGTGAGATCATGACTGCTCTTGTTTATATACTTAACTCTTTGGGAAATTAAACCTGTTTGTCTGAGACTGCAGAAAATAGATTAAGTGGAAATTACTGCAGAAAATTCTGAGGCTTGAAAAAATATTAAATCTAAAGCATTTTTGAAATTATTTGACCTGTTTCTATGCTTATCAGATAAAGGTTAGAACATTAAATACTACTACCCTGTCAACTCTATGTCTACATAATTTGGTCGCATTGGTGTTGTGGTGCATTGATTAGACTGTTGTATACTGTTAAATTCTAAACTAGCTTTGCAGTTCTGGATAGTTTAATCTAAATTTTCTATTTCTATATTAGAACATTCAATTAGTAACATTAAATTCATAGAAGATTTATTCATTTGTTTTTAAATTCCGTTTCCTGGGTAAATAAACCTGGACTTTTTTAAAAAAACCTTAAACCTTTGGGGATTCTATCTGATTTAGAGTATTAAGAAAGAATAGAAGTATGTAAATCTACATGAATCTGTTTTTTTCTTTAACTTTTCCCAATTTTGCCAATTAATGTCATTCACACACTTTCCAACAGCACCAAATAAAAACTTCCCCTGTAAAAGTTTCTCCTTATCATTGTCATTATAAGTAAACATATGTTTCCACAGAACCAAATCCTTAGGATAAAGAACAAGTGTCCCTAGAAGCCAAAGCACAAACAGTAACAAGACCTGAAATGTAAGAAAGGTACTATATTGTATTTAGTGTATATGGCATAAGCTACATCAATAAATATACAGTGAAAACAAAGCCAAATAATGTTTGTAAGAAAATACAAGACAGAAGACAGAATACCAGTTGGGGGAAAAAATCTGTCTGGACAGCTCAATCTTTTTCAGTTGCCCTTGGAAGGAGTTTGGATGTTATCACTCCTTCCAAGGGCAGTTGAAAAAAAAGAAGAACTTACAAAGGCTGAGCTGTTGAAATTGATTTTTTTCTTATATTCTGGGTCTTGTTACTGTTTATACTTTGCCTTCTAGGGACCTTTATTGTCATTTTTCTGAACCACAGGTTTTGCAGGTTTTCTCCCTTCTGAATCATTTCCAGAGTATTTGTACTAATCACTCAGGAGACGTGAATCTAGATCTCCAGTGTTTATAGACTGGCATTTAGAAAAATATCTGCCATGCACTAGAAAGCGCCAAGCATATTTGTGTGGTTTTTTTCCATTTGCGTCATCAGAGCCTCTTTTAGTTTACTTGGCTCCTAAAAGACGTTTTCTTTGCAGAGATTTTTGCAGGGATTTATTTCTTAGCATAGCAGAGACTTTTTTAAAAAAGTAATTAAATATAGTCCTACCCAATCAATGCTTATTTTTATTTACTCTGAAATACTTTTTTTTGAAAAATACTGTAAGGCACACCTCATTTTATTGCAATTCACTTTACTGTGCTTCACAGACATTGCTCCTTAGGAGGATAAGGGTGTGGCTTCAGGCAGCTTCCCTTCCTGCCGCTGTCCCTCTTCTGTGCATGGGAGTGGAGCTGGTTACAGCTGGTGCCAGATTTTCCCACTCCTGCCCCTGCAGCCGGGGGGCAGGGGTCTGGTTTAATAGACTACAATATAATGTAAACATAGCTTTTATATGCACTGGGAAACACAAAAAACGAGTGACTCCTTTTATTGCGATCTTCAGACCCAGAAACCTCTCCCTGAAATAAATTCACACTTGACTCGAAATTTTGGTTTGGTTTTTGGCAGAATTTAGGCCACAACTTTATTGATTACACAAAGTTATTGGTTGCATAGGCTCTGGTTCGGTTAGCTCCCTGCCATGTAGGTAGCGCTGACCCAGGGTTGCAGCATAGGTCAGCCAAGGGTGAACACCTGGATAAGTGGAAAGCTGGGAATGGGCTAACTCCGCCACCCAAATGTCCCCCTGGACTCAGGCATGGATACAACCCCCTCTCAGGGGTTGACCAAACCATCGAGTCCCTGGATTCCTTTAACGGAATACCCTTCACATAGGGATGGTGAGAGCGTTCTCCCATCCCTATCACCTGAACCACAGCCTATCCACAACCTTACAAGTTGTGACAATTTGCTACGTGGCAGGCGAAACCCAAATGGCAACAGCCAATCAGCCAAGTGGGGAAAATTCCTGCTATGCCCCTGTAAAGGACAGACAACACACAACGGCACAGCAAGGTCAAGCGAAAAGCCCTAAAAGTAGGGAGACGTGGGCGGGTATTCTGAATGCACGCGCTGGAAGAGGAAGTTCTGGGTCACGTGCATGGGCATTAATAGGTGCCTCAAACCATTTGGACTGTGTCCCATTGGCTAGATTGTACCCAGCTTCGAGGGACCTACCAATCAGGTGTTGTGGCTGACCAATCATACCCACCCACAACACAGGGTGTCGGTTTTCCAGGTCTCACCACAATACGTGCCCTCTTTAAGGGAGGACCTGATTTATCTAGTGGTCTGAAACTAAACCCACAATATCTCCAAAGTATGCCTGTGCTGTGAATCTTGCGTAGCAAGATGATAATGAGCTGTCAATAGATTTTCTGAGTAGCTAAAGAGCCAAGCTTGTGGTGAACCCTTCATAACATTTTGTTCTAAATCAATAATATTCTAAGTTTGTCATGCCCTTTTTCATGTGAAGAGGCCAGTCATAAGAATTTTGTCTGAAGTCATGCCTGAATATAGACTAGGAATCAATAAAATAAAGTTACTGCTTCTTAATGATTGTGCTTTGAGTCTTTGAAGGAGTGAGTCTTGTTTCTTGGACGAATTCACATCTCTGTTCTCATGGACCAGATGTTCTGTTTTTTAAAAAAATGGCTGGCAGTGCCCTAAGCTGGATCTGGGTTACGGCATGCTGCGGGAGAAAGCTGTAACCTCTGTCTCTACTATGCTTCCTATAGCCTCCCATTATAAATAGTAAGTGTGAATTCTGGGGGTGAAATTCTGATTGGGACCATTGCGTAATCACAGAATTAATTAAAAATAAATGTTTTCTTACATTTAGATCCCACCTTTCTTACACACATACTGTACATACAGTACATACATACATACATAATTTTATTTGTAAGCCACCTTTTCACAGTTCAGAACTTGCTCAAGGCAGCTTACAACATGGAAAAATCTGTAACTACAACATAACAAAAGTGTATATTGTGCAGAATTTGGATAGAGTTCATCTGCCAGGAATTGTAAAAATAAATAATCTTCTAGTTTACAGATTCTATCTTAAATAAATATATTTGCAAAAATAAAAATAAAAAGAGCGAATGAAAACATCAAATTCTTACAATAATCTAAAACATCTTTGCAAACTTGAATATATATGTTTCTGGTTCCAGATTTTAGTATATGGTTTTCAGATCTAAATTCTCTCTGAGTCATATAGCATGCCAACTTTGAATGTTCATTCTTCATCACCTCTGAAAAATAATAGTCTCAAATTATATCGTAATTTGACCTATAAAGCCTTAAAGAGCTCAGGGCCACAATACCTCAAGGACTGCCTCTCCCCATATGAACAAACCCAGACTCTGCAATCATCACCTGAGGCCTTTCTTCATGTACCCTCTACATGAGAGGCCTGGAGGCCAGCAGTATGAGATCAGGACTTTTCTGTAGGTTTGCCTGGCACTTTCATTACATCTATTTAGGCACCAGGCAAAGTCATTCCCTTTCTCCTTGACCTCTGGCTAATTAAACAATATATGGCCTTTTAAAGGTGTTTGTGGGAGGAGATGGTTATTGGCTTGTTTTTGTTTTATTATTTATTTATGTTGTGAACCACCCTGTGATCTCTGGATGGAGGGCGGTATAAAAATTTAATTAACAGCAGGAGCTCAAGATTCACTCCAAGAATATCCTTATTTTATTTTTCATTTTTGCAAGAAAGTAGAGCCACCACATGTGACAGACATGTTCCAGAAGCCTTTTGACATTTCCATTAATGTGAGCTGTGCAATTTATTCATTTTACATAGCATTACTGAGATTTCATACCACATAGCCATCACTTTTAAAGGTTTTTTCCTCCTATATTCATATTTAGAGAAAAACCATTTCCTTCTTTCCATATATAATCCTAAGCTTTCTTATATTCAGGCTATCCTATGGAGAAATAACACTCCAGATTAAATCATTGTCAAGGCATTTACATGAGGTGACCTGATGTAAACTAGACCCTTTCCTCACCAGTCAGAAAACATTTCTTTTAAAAATCCCTCTTAGCAGCTTGCTGAGTACTAAAGATATTTCTTTCCACAGTGGATGAAGCATACTCCATCACTCAGCCATTAGCAAAGGAGTATCAAAGCTCTGCTTTTTCTCTGCTCTAGCTACTCTTGAAGCTTTCGTTCTCTCTTGAGAATAATGAGGAAATGCTCCTGCAATTTTTTCTGAATTACTTATTATGCTTTTGAATACTGTGAACAAGGTCTGAAATGAAGTGTAGTAAAAGCTCATTGTGTGCATGTGTATGAAATTCAAAAATTAGTTGGATATGTGGGCATGCATATAATTTGAAAGAATATGTACCATAAGATATCCCAGTGCACAGGCTGTACTGGAGTAAGACATGCTTGATTTGAGCTATGAGCTAAATCAGTCAACCTTTGGCTTCTTCTTTAAAACATTTTATTCAAAAGAGTCATGAGCAAGCAAGTGGAGTGGTTTTTGTAGCTTAAGGCTAACCTAGCTGCCAAACTTAAATAGCATTGCCTCTATTGATAAGGGAGGAACCCGTTTCTGAGAAAAGCTCCAGCAGCAGGTAAACGGAGACAAAAGCCTATTCAAAACTATACATTTTTTGTTAGGTTTCAGGAAGAGGGCAAGGAGGTTGGGTTGAGGAATGCCAGTATCCAATCACATCGGATACCGACTAAGCCCTATATGTATGCAAGATGGCAACCACTGACACATCCCTTAGCTGATGGAAGGAAATGAGGAGTTATTTCTCTCTTCTTTTTACATGGCTTTAGGCAAACTATTTACATCAGGGCTTGCCAACCTTTGGATCTCTGAGTGAGTGCCATAAGTACCACTTCCATGGACACTTCTCTCTCCCTCACCAAGGTAGACCTCCACCCACAAGAGATGGAGCAAAAGTATGAACATGTGTGTTCCACTTTTCCAAGGGATGTGGGTAAAAGTTAATTTGAGCATTGAAAAGTAAAACAAAATGAAAGAGGAAGTGGGGGGGAAACGGTATCTCTTCCTCCTTCAGTGCTATGTACTTTTCAAGGGAGAAAAAGGTAACCACCCACACCATATCATGACCAAAGGGCAGTGGCTGGGAGGGCTCCAAGGGTTTAGAGGTGCTGGGGGAAACCTCAAGGACACCATAGCACACAAGGGCAGCATGGTGGCGATCCCTGATGTAAAAGGATTACAGTGGTACCTCAAGTTAAGTACTGAATTCGTTCCGGAGGTCCGTACTTAACCTGTAACTGTTCTTAACCTGAAGCACCACTTTAGCTAATGGGGACTCCTGCTGCTGCCGTGCTGCCGGAGCACAATTTCTGTTCTCATCCTGAAGCAAAGTTCTTAACCTGAAGCACTATTTCTGGGTTAGCGGAGTCTTTAACCAGAAGCATATGTAATTTGAAGCGTATGTAACCTGAGGTACCACTGTATTGCTTTGGAGAATATGGGTGAAAGGCACCTTCCTCTCTTTGCTGGATGGAAGAAAGGGTCTATGGCAGACAAGGACATTTTTAATGGGTTTTACTCTCTTAGAAGGGGCATTTACAAACAGACTGTAGATGTTCTGGTATTAGTTCCTTAAACAGTAGCTCTGTCTCTTTGCTCTCTTCATAATCCCCTTGTGATAACCTGCTAATTAAAGTGAAGGGCTGCCTAGTCATATTGTTTTCAAACAGGGCTCTTGTTAAAGCTCTTACTTGCATTAGCAATGGTAGAAATGGAATGTGCATGTCAGGCCCTAGAGACCTTCCCACAGCCTTGAGCTGTGATTTATTTTTGATTCCATTCTTATCCTGCCTTTCTTCGAAGAAGTTTGGAGTAGTTTGCAAGTTTCTTCCTTTTGCTCATCCTCACAGCCCTATGAGGTAAATTAAGCTGAGAGATGAGCCCATGGCTCCGAAGTCACACAGTGAGCTTCCTGGTCCCTGCTGTTGCTCTATTCTCTAGAAGGTTATTGCAATCCTGGGTACACTCCCTGTGGGAGCAGGGTCAGCCCAAGACATTTTGCTGCCTGAGTTATAAGGGTTTTGGACAGGCCATATGGCACACACAGGTCTGTCTTCCAACAGCAGAGTACAGCCAGGGGGCTTGGGACAAACAGCCAGGTGGCTGCCACTTCTGCCTCCCCCTACCCCCAGCAACTGCTGTCTGAGGCAGTCACCTCACTTTGCCTCATGGTAGGGCTGGCCCACCCTGCTTGAAAATATGGACATAACTTTTGAGAGACAAGTGTATAATTAAACCAGTACTACTCTTTTCTAATGTTTTTCACTGTCTAACCTCCCTCAGCGTCTTCTTATTCAAGGTTGTTCATATTTATAGTCCCTCAGTCATTACTTGCATATTAATTCATTTAAAATAGGAAGTTAAACTAAATGGGAAAAGCTAAGAAAAGCATAGATATGCTTACATTTCCCCTGAAGGATTAGATGTCAGTCTTCCAAATCTAGTTATCATACTGTTTATTCTACCCATTTCTTGCCCCCTCCGAGAACTGCTTAGATAGTTAGCCATTTCCTGAATAAAAGGTAGATTTTTTAAAAAGAATCTTTTATGAAAGCGAATTAATATTTTATAATCAAATTAAGCAAAACTCACACAGTCTTTTACTTAATTCAACAGCAGCCTATTCATTAATTTTCATAGAATACTTTAAAAAAAACCACCATTTTGCTTCCTAGTGTGGGTGTGGATAAGTAATATCTTTGTAGAATACATCTCAAAGGATTATTCTCCACGACATGTTTCTGCTTTGACTCAGAATCTAGCCTCTATATACTTCTTCTAATATACATAAGAGGCATATTATCAATGTATTTTTAAAAAGAAATATGACTGTAAATTCTTCAGTTGTGTCTCGAGGGCCCCAGAACCCCCCCCCCATAAATGAATTCACATAGACACATATTTAAGATTAAGGTTGATGGGCAAAATTTAGGCCACAACTTTATTGAATTACACAAAGTGAGCAGTCTTGGCTTAGTCATTGACGAACTATAACTGACTCCTGCCCGCCTCACAGGGAGTCTAGAAGGGTAACCCAACAAGGGAGCTACATCAATGCAGATCGACGGAAGCTCACTCCGATGTTCCTGTGGTCCTGGCATGGCTCTAGCCCCTCAAGTGGACTTCAGACGAGATCAACCTAACTCCTCAACCTAAATATGGATGGTCGCTACAATGGGAAAAAAATTCTAAAAATGTCAAATCTCGGATAATGGGCTCGCCCGACCATTCCTTGGGCCAAGGCTGAGTGCACCATTGGCCTCTGAAATAAATGCCAAAGCCTAAAGATCCCGCCACATCAGAGTGGACCTGAAGGTCAGAACGCAGGTTCAGAGTTTCCTGCCAAAGAGAGACACCATTAAAATAATCCAGGAACTGGATCCAAACCCACAGATCTGCCTTAACCTCCTTGGGTAGTCGAACACGATGATGGGGGGAGGATCTTGCCCCAATGAGGCAGTTGCAAGTACTGAATGTACTTTCCACAGCCCCCTAACTCCTTCTCCGGTTCTTTCCCAAGTAACCTGAGACTTCTCCACCTTGCCTGTTTTTGCTCTACCCTCTTCATACCTCTGTGGGTTCTGGGAGACCAGGGGGAGGGGAGCTGGTCACAGCAAGAGGGGGAGACTCTCTGGCTTTTTCAGCAGTCTGCCTCATCTCTGCCTCATGGCTCCCTTCCTCTCCAGCCTCTGCTTCTGCCTCTAATCCTGGACTGCTCTCTGCCACAGCCTCTTCCTGCTCACTAGACCCAGTTAACTCTTCAGCTTCTGACACCTCCTTTTCCTCCCAGTCTACTCCTCTTCTCCCTCTTACCACTCATCATCATCTCACCACTAATCCCCTGCCTCCAAACTTCTTTCTTTGGGAGTTAGTGCCTCCCACCACTTCTCTCCAACCAGCCAGTCCATTACTACCAGTGTGCTTTTAAATTCCTCCTGAAAATTGACAATGCCAGGGACAGACACTCATAGAATCAAGGGAGACTTTGTCACATGCTTTGCTGAAAGAAAGATAAATTAGGTCCACAACATTTCCACAATCTACATGAAAAATATCTGGAGTCACAACCTGAGTTTCCATTACAATGATAATTAAAGGGGTTAACTGCTATTGAGAATTGAAATAAAGAGACTGCACCTGGTCTTTAATGAATATTTTCATTAATCTGTTATATTTGTTCTCATTATACTGTTAGAAGAAAAAAAATAAAACATTGCTGCAATTTTTATCCCTTCTTTCTTTAAAAAACCACAAGGGTTCTTTTTAAAAATAGAAATAAACCCTCACACTGGTTGACTTATAATGCCAAATCTGTTCCACTGCTTTCATCTTATTTTTACAATGAATTATTATAGAAATTTGCAGGCAAAGAAACCTGCTTAGAACCTAGTGACATGACCATGAGTGGTCATTTCCATGGCAACAGGTTATAAATTATTTTACAAAAAAACAGTAACTGCCATAAAATTGTACATGCTAATAATGACAATGACCTCAGACCTCAGAGCTTTTCCAATACACATTTTGTATGAGAGAAAACTGCAGCAGTCAGTGTATGTGACAAGTTGCCATGGCCCGCTTGTCAGAATTGACCAGTGAGTATGGTAACCTATCCCTGAAATTCATTAATTAAGAGTAATGTCTGTAATAATATTTTTTTTCACAGCATAGTTACACAACCAGTTATATAAAAAATGGAATCTCTCATATTGACACATGGGAGAACAAAACAAAACAAGAATTGCTAGTTTTTTATTCTCACGGGGTAGTTTCTTTACCACTGCACACCTTACTGCAATCTGTGATTGTTTTGTATAAAAGAACTATTCTATATACAGGTAGCTTTCTGTTTGTGACTTTTATTTTTAGGAGATCCTAATAAATATACTGATTCTATTTGGATTTAACCAGAAGACTAAGACCTATGGCATATATGGGTTCATACTGAAAGGCAGGCAGGTTATCTATTGTCTGCATACAGTACAATTTTGCTAACATTAATGTACTGCTATGTGGTGACTGTGAGCACGTTCTGCAAACTGCTGTTGGCCTTCAACCCCTTTGCCCATAAGATGAATCACTCAGTTTTATTGTTGCATTTTAAATAAATAATATCAGTTTGTCATAAGAAAATATACTATTGAAAAGCTTCCATATTTTTTTCTGGCTCGAAGCAAAACAACACCGAAGTGGAGCAAGCAAATATGTATAAATTTCCATGTGGTAGTTGCCTCGAGCCATTTCTGAAGAGCACATAATTTCCTCAGAAGTATTCTGAATAAAATGCTCTGCAGCTGTGGGTTTCTTGAGAGTTACTGCACTTGGAGGTCTCTCCTGCTTATAGGAAGATGTTTTTGCTCAGGCAGGTGCCTATTAGTATTCGTGACTTGTGAGTGTGGCACAAATAACTCAGGTAGGACGCTAGTGTTGGGTGAAATCTGTCCCCTCCAACATTTCCCTGCTGAAAATAGGAACACCCTAGACCACACCTTTACAGATTAAACATAGCAGTAGGGAGAGGATCAATTCCTTATTCCATTCAGCCCTTGCTGATGCAATGACACTCCATTGGGGTTGGGAAGCACCCAAAGTCCCACCATGGGAGTCAGCCAGTGTTGAACCTTGACATGGTGCAAGCCAAGCATTTGGAATCCCAGTGTGCAACTGGGGAGATATAATCCAGGAAGGCAGGGACCCTACCTGAGCCTAAGGCTTGCCTTGAGCCAGTCCCTCTCTCATGCCCCTCATGCCCACCCCCGTTAGTATGCTGTTTCTGCCCAATGCCATTTATACACAAAGTTATGACAACATTTGTTTTGCAAGTGCCTAACATAATGAAGCAATTCATTGAGGGAATGCTGAAAACCCTCTGCGGCAATCGTACAGAGCTCCCAGTCATTTCACGTACTATTGACCTGTACACCACTGCTTTATTCTTCCGCTGCCACCAACCAGGTTTCTTCTGGTGAAATACTGAGTCTCAGTCAGGTTGCAAAGTCAACAACGAAGATTAAAGTTTATTGAAGAACAAACAAGTTTTAAATATATTCAGAATGGTTTCTCAAATGTGTGCCTTTAACTAGATGTGGCATTATCTCACACTGTCACATTCTTCTCTCTCAGTTCTATCCCTGTCTCTCACTCTAGCTGTCACAACCGCTATGTTCGTCTTACTGGCTCTGTCTGACTCTGACTCCACTATCTCCCAATGGTAAAACCCCTGGGCTGAGCCTCAAAACCAGGTAGGCTCTGCCTCTGAGCTTTCTCATTGGTCAATCTACATTAACCATTTCCATCCCATTTGGTAGAATGCAAGTAAACTCATAATTTAAAAACCAAAAAAAATGTTCTTGATTGTTGGTTGCAACTTATGAATTTCAAACCACTCTGTAGCCAAGGATACCACACACACTGGCAGGATAAATGGCAATAATGAAAGAAAAACAGTACAGATTCCCTTTGCAAATCTAGCTTCTAGATGAACATAGGATTGTTTGCTGTTCTAGTTTCAAGTTTCCTAATGTTAATTTCTTGTCTTGCATTTGTAGAATCTTCATCTTGCCCCCACTATCACAATATTGGTGTGTACCTTTTGAACCAGGGATTCTGTTCTATGTGAGAAAGCTGTTTACTTGATGTAGACCAGGCATCCCCAACCTGCGGCCCTCCACATGTTTTGGCCTAGAACTCCCATGATCCCTAGCTAACAGGACCAGTAGTCAGGGATGATGGGAATTGTAGTCCAAAACATCTAGAGAAGGTTGGGGATGGCTGATGTAGACCATGTGTGGGTGAATCTAAGTAAGGGGAAAACAGCTTTGAGGTGGAGAATTTTTTTTTGGAGAGAAGGGACAGAGACAGGCATGGGGAAGATTTAAGCACTCCCCATTCCCATCCAACATTTCCTCCTTGAAAGTATGCCTCTTGGCCTCTTCATTATTTCAGCAACTGTGTGTTTGAGGTGGCTGTTTCCACTCCAAGCAGGGGTAGCACTGCTTGAGGCAAAACAGGAAGTACTGCCCTGCCCTGCCCTGCCCTGCTGCCGCTATGCTGACCTGCCCCTGCCAAAGCATCCCTTAGCTAGCTTGTTCAGCGGTAGCACAAAGCAGCGAGAATGACAGCAATGGCAGATTCCAGTGACATTTCACAAAACCTTGCCAAAAATGGGTGGTGAAGGTGGTGAGTCAGGCAGGGTACTCACAGGGGCACCACCTCAGAGGCTTTTGCCCCCTGAGGCGGCTGCATTACCTTGCCTCATGAGTGAGCTGGCCCTGATTCTAAGTCTGTTTGCTTAATGAAACAATGACGTGGAGGTACTTATGGCCTCAAAATCACACCATAGCTCCTGAAGTCTAGACTTCTACTATTTTCTGTGTCCTTGAAGTACAAGCCAAGTAGATTAAATTTTATAATCCTTCCCGGAACATTCATGAGTCTCTTCTTGAGTTTACAATAGACTGACCCACATGGGTAAAACCTTATCTTCCCTGATATTGAAAGAAATTCAGTATGAAGGTGTTTTGAGATATAAAGAATAAAATACTAAAAAGTAGATAGTAGCAAAAGTTGAGCAAGCTGAAAATGAGAGCTAATCCTTAGCAGTGGGCAATATACCCTGTGCTCCAATAATGAAGTATCCTTCCTGCTGTGAATGTGGCGGTGCACAAGGTTACTGCCACAGGGTTAAATTTATGAAAGCAATTAACATTCACTATTTTTAAAATATAAGGTTAGTCCTCTGAAGCAGATATTTGCATTGGGTGGAAAGCACCCATTGGCACCAGTGGAAACTTTTCCTACTGAGGCAAATAGCAGCGTTGAAGGAGTGATTTTTGTCAGAACCACAGCAGGGGAAAGAAAGAGTTAAATTATTTGCATTTATTAAAGTGTATGTTAAATGTAAAGAGTTAGATACATGGAAAAATTCTCCAGGTTTTACTCTGAGCTGGCATGGAGAGGAACAGAGGGCATAGATAAGAACAAAGTAGGTGTGTAGGATTTTGCTTCTGGTACAGAGATCTGTAGTGAGATTTAAGGATGCTATTTCAAGCAGGGCAGGTGGTCACATAATTAATTTGCCTGGAAAAATATAAATGCAGAACACTTGTCAGTCGCTAATAAGAGCACTTTGTTCAGCAGAATTATTTCCACTGCAAAAACCTAGGAGAGATGGTACATTAAGAACACATAATAGTTTAGGCAGTGAAAAAGGAGCTCCCTGTTTTTTTAATGGTGTGTCTGTGCATTTCAGTGCCATTTATAAATCATATGACAACTTCTTGTCTTCAGTTTATGTTTTGTAGGCTAATTTCAGAGCTGCTTCCCTCTTTATTCATCCAGCTTCATTATCCAAAGAGCAATCCATTCAGAGACAGCTTCCTTGAAAGGGTATTACTTCGCCCTTTTCAGTGACTCAATTATAACTTCCAGTCCCTAATTGGTTCTGTTGGCTGCAGCAATGGTAATGCAAATTGTTATTAATGGTAATTATACCTATTTATGTTTCACAAACCATGTGTTACACTGTTCTACTTCTCAGTAAGCACAACAGTGAATGAGTCCATGGTAAGATATTGGTATAACAATTAGGCTTTTCAGAAGGGGTAGTATGGGTATCCAGCAATATTTGCCTTAGACTCGCATTAACTTCTTTTTGTTGTTACTCAACATTTACCCTTTCCATGATGCATTTATCTGCTAAAGGTATATAAAATACAAAGCATTGTGGATCTTGGGGGTCTCAAATTCCAATAGCACCTTGTGCTATGCCAAAATTCAGCACTCCTCTGCCTCTCTCACTCAGCTGTAAATCATAGCTGTGGCATCCCTTGCGGTGCCCTGAGAGTCCGCACTCAGTGCGACTGAAACAGTTGCGCTCCTGTAAATCCACCTCTGTATAAAGGAAGTTTGTCTTACAACTTTAGAGCATGTCCACATGGCTTTTCATTAGGACTGATCCACACAGGTAAATTTATTGCTTGATAACTACTATCAACTGAAATATTCTAGGTATGAATGACAGAGCTGAGCTTCTCAGAAGACACTCATCAAATTTCTCAGAAGGCTTTTTTGGAGAGAATTTCTGGGATTTTCCTTCTCCTCACGCATTGTCCCCATTAAAAAAATGTAGGCAACTTTGTAGACTTTTCTCTGAATTTTCTCCAACATTTCTTCTGTCAAGGCAGCTGCCATCTTCCCTCCCCCCTAGTGAATGACACTTAGGTCTTAGGCATCGTGGAGGCAATATTGTTGCCAGGCTGCTCTACAGGGATGAGTTGCAGCTGTTTGATAATTTCTCCTCTCCTTCTGGATAAATTTGGTGAAATTCCCCCCTCTCTTTTCTCTGTCTACAAACAGGAGTCTATCTGCACACAGTTCTAGAAAAAGCCTTCAGAGGTAAAATGCAAGTCTGAACTTTAATATGACCTTGCTGCACCTCCAATACAATGTGTTTTAATGGTGTCACTTCATTAATTCGGCTTCAAGTCACTAAGTGTTGCTTAATTGGGGTAATGAGAGACAGTTATTTACATGCATGTGTGAATCAGTCCTTAGAGTATCAAAGGATTACATGCTGTACTTGCTAATATTCAAACCTTTCAGAAATTGAAATCAGAACCTTCTTTCTCATTAGCTATGAAGAAAATGTTTATTTTGTTCAGGAACAAAAATTATTATTTGATTTTCCCTTTTTGCAAAATAATAAAGTGGGAAAGCTATATAATTTTCAAATCAAGGTCACCTACATAGTACATGCTGCTCTATGTATATGCAGTATTATCCTCCTTTTTACCATACAAAGGGCCTTTTTTCTGGGTCAGGTTTCTTTTAGGACAACGGTGGCAGATCACATGCATTACATGAAGAATGTTGTAGGTTTAATCCTGGAAATCTCCAGACAAGGTTGCCAGGCACTGGTTTAGGATCAGAGTTTTTCTTCTTCTAGATAGGCTGCCTTCCCATGTTGATGAGCCCCATCTGTCGCTCAGTTCCCTATATAGCATATACAGAAATTGTCTTCTTGGCTGTTGGACCCACTATTGATCTGGTCTGCTCAATCCACTGGAGACTGTCTTCACTTGCTAGGGAAGTTCCTAACTCACTGTGAGTTTGAGACCCATCCGTTACCCTTGCCTGGTTTAGTCAGACAATTGAAATCATTCCTGGGAATCTCAGGTGTGGCTGCTGTCACATACTGACAGCTTTTAGGACACCCAGGTGAAATCTGAGTGTAGGGTGGGTACAAACGTGGACAAACTACCCCAGAACGAGCATGACATGTCTCTCACCAGAGCTACTTGTTGTTGCTGTTTAGTCGTTTAGTCGTGTCCGACTCTTCATGACCCCATGGACCAGAGCACACCAGGCACTCCTGTCTTCCACTGCCTCCCGCAGTTTGGTCAAACTCGTGCTGGTAGCTTCGAGAACACTGTCCAACCTTCTTGTCCTCTGTTGTCCCCTTCTCCCTGTGCCCTCCATCTTTCCCAACATCAGGGTCTTTTCCAGGGAGTCTTCTCTTCTCACGAGGTGCCAAAGTATTGGAGCCTCTGCTTCAGGATCTGTCCTTCCAGCACTCAGGGCTGATTTCCTTAAGAATGGAGAGGTTTGATCTTCTTGCAGTCCATGGGACTCTCAAGAGTCTCCTACCTTTCCCATAACACCACATATCCCCATTTTAGGTTGTAATTTTCTATTAATGGACATTGTTTTTATATTGTACATAGTGTACATGGCTTAGGGATTTATAAATGTTAAACAGTTCTGAAATGGTTATAAATTAAAAAATAAACTACCTGCTTGTCTGTTACTGGGATCAGAAGCTCCTGCCTTCCTCCATTAGAATGAAAAAGCAAGTATGTGAGCATGTAGAGAATCATATTTGTGGAGAGAAATGCTCGTCTCCCTAGTTAATATACAAGAAAGCCCTTGGACTAAACTACAAGAAGAATAAATATAATTATCTGCAATAAAAGTCCTCCTCACCCAAAGTCCTCTGGCAGAGGAAGAATACAGTGAGAGAGTCATTCCAAAAAGGTCAGATTTATTTTTTATTTTGAAAGGATATGTGGTAAGCAAGAACAATCAAATTGGGAAGGGATTGCACTGAGAGTTATTTCTGACATTTTTATAAAGGATTTTGTTGGACCATTGTTTACATGATGTTTCAGAGAATGCTTTGTGGGATATCACAAAAGACCTGGCAATATACTGGGAAAGCTCCTCATAACCTAAAGGTGTGTCAGATGTAATAAGTGCAGTGACTCACTGTGTGTCTCAAGTATTTCAGTGATTTCAATATATTAATATTTTGTAGGTCCGTGATGCCCCCATGTGGATGTAAGGAAAACTAAGACCTGGTATCTAAAATCTAAATAGGATTGCTCCTGCTCATTCACAGCATAGTTAAGGCAAATGGGTTGTTCAATCCCACAGAAATAAATAGGTTGAACTGCTTTAAATCTGATTACTTTGGTTTTCTGTGTTTTGTGTTATGTTGAGGGATGTCCATGTTGTTTGAAGAACGCTTGTATAGGTGTAAAACTGCACATACAAAACCCATAAAAGAATTAGGAAAAATGCTCAGAAAATAAGTGTGCAAACATGGGGATAACATTTTCAAAATCTTGTCAACAGAAGGAACAGTGGGACTTGCAACTGATATAGCAACACAACTCATTATTATATTTTAGGCACCATTGTTAATTTTCACTTTTCTGAATTTTCTGGATTGTGCTTTTTATTTCATGTTTACACATTTACATGTTCTGTCATTTTGTGACAGGACCACTTGCAGACTCAGTTACCATGTTAGGCTTATCAGACAAATATTATTTGAAATGACCTTTGCTTCATTATTTAGCTCTACAGTTGCTTTGGTGTTGAATTCAGAGAAATACTGGTGGAAGGTTAAGTTTCTTCCCCCCTTCTCATCCCTGGCTGTCAATTATCCCCCTAAAAAGGGTTGTGGACCATGCTGAATGGGGGTGGCTGCAGCACAGGGAGCTGAGGTGAAATGGAGGATACCAAAAGTCAGGTGGAAGAATCTTCTGGGTGGAGTTAGGAATCTTTTGTGAGAACATACAAACAGATGATGGAACATAGGAAGCTGCCTTATCAGCATACCATTGGTCCATCTAGCTTAACGTTGTCTGTATTGACTGGCAGTGACTCTCCAAGGTTTCATATATGGTCCTCTTCCACCTAGAGATGCTGAGGATTGAACTTGAGCAGATGCTCTACCACTGCTTTTTAGCCCTTTCCCCAAAGGGTTACCAGCACTGGCTAGCCCCATATAATTTGGTGCAATTTCTTAGAATATGTTGTATCAAGCACACTCTGAAGTCTATTTGCATACAAACATGTGTATATTAGGAAGAAATTGCACTAAAAGGCTGATGAATTTTCACGATTACCTTTTTTTCCAAAAAAGAAATCACAAACTGATGTGGAAATGTTGAGAACTTAGGCAGAAATTCAATGTGGCACAATGTGAATTGCTCTGTCATCGCAAGCTTTTCAGCTTCCTAGACAGAACAATTCTTCCCTCTATTTCCCTTGCTCACTGTCTTGGGATTCTCCTGACTGCCTTGAGCTGATTTCCGGGGGCACGGGGGTGCATGAGGGGAGGTGAGTGGGGAAAGCCATATTGCACAAGTGGAAGTCCTTGCATAGGCTTCTACTAGTGGAATTCATTAGTTGAATCCCACCTTAAAACTAACTTAAATTTCAAAGATATGAGAAATGGAGAGAAACCCAAACCAAGAGATCCACAACTCCTAGTTGCAGGAGTGCTAATAATAATATACTGTATTGTAGATTGCATTTTTTTGCTACTTTTGGGCTTAAAGGACCGAGGTCAGTTCCAGAGAGCAGTATATCAATACTGTGCCTCCATAGCAATGGCATGCTTATGGTGTCATGTGAAAACAGCTATAGTGCTACAAAAAGCAGGGGGTGTATGTCTCAAAGGTCAAGGCATCATTTACCACAGAGGAATACTCCTTCTTGGCAGGAATTGACATTTAGCAATTTCTCAGTTCTAGTGGGGAAAAGATGGCAGGACTTTTACAGCTATGTGCACTTTTGGAGAAAGCAGGAAGGCAGTTGCTCATCCACTGAAGAGACTTCATAACTGGATAATGCTAGTCCTGCAAACATATGAGAGTTGTGAGATCTCTCTCTCTCTCTCTCTCTCTCTCGGTGTGTGTGTGTGTGTGTGCATGCTATTTAGTCATATTTGAGAATAAGCAGTCAGTAAAACATAATCTAAACAACCACTTGATGGCACCCTCGGTCTGTAGTTGCTGAAGGCTCTTTTAAAATTCTGGGATATTAAGCAAGCTAACTTTTTGAGTAAATGCCACTTTATTGTTTTCAAAAGGCCCCATGCAGTGCAGCCAACTTTTGTTTTACTCCTTTTGTATTGCTTGAAATACTTCATTTAAGACCCTCACCACGGAGAGCCAGGTGGAGTAATATTTTGCAGCAGCAACCATTTCTTCTCTGGTTGCGGAATGCTAGCAGGTCATGCTTATTAGTTGTCTCTTATTTATCATTATTTAGTAATAAAACATTCAAGGTCAATAGAGAAGCAAGGAGATTAAAGATACCCATTTGTGGGGCAGGGAAAGAGATACTGAGATCAGTCACGATGATTTTAGTTTCTGAAACAAAACACATAGATGTAATAAAAAACTGAATGTGTGAGGGGATCCCCATAGATCTCATTGGAGCCCCTTCTCTTTCATCCTCCTTTTTAGTCATTTTCCTTCACAGAAATGTGGCTACTCACTAATAATAATAATAATAATAATAATAATAATAATAATAATAATAATAATAATTTATTTATACCCCGCCCATCTGGCTGAGTTTCCCCAGCCACTCTGGGTGGCTCCCAATCAAGTGTTAAAAACAGTACAGCGTTAAATATTAAAAACTTCCCCGAACAGGGCTGCCTTCAGATGTCTTTTAAAGATAGGATAGCTGCTTCACATCTGAAGGGAGGGTGTTCCACAGGGTGGGCGCCACTACCAAGAAGGCCCTCTGTCTGGTTCCCTGTAACCTCACTTCTCGCAATGAGGGAACCGCCAGAAGGCCCTCGGCGCTGGATCTCAGTGTCTGGGCTGAACGATGGGGGTGGAGACGCTCCTTCAGGTGTACTCACTTCAAAGCTACTATCAGCTTTGAGAGGCCTGTATGTGATTTTGTCTGTGATGATAGGCTCCCTGTTCTTCTCCCAAGGTCATATGAGCGTTCCACGCTCCACCTCCACGGTTAGAAGCAGTAATGCTTCTGAATGCAGGCTGCTGGAAACCATGGGTTCTTGCATTTGGGTCTTGCTTGTGGGTTTCTCACAGGCATCTGGTTGGCCACTGTGAGAACAGGATGCTGAACTAGATAGCCCACCGACTAGATCCAACAGGGCTCTGCTTATGCTCAAATTTGCTACTTATAAAGTGACTCTCGCCTCACCTCCAATACTGGATTTGTGTAACGAAAACTTCAGGACAAGTCTGGTTACACTTAAATTTTCTGGGCTGGTGTCCCCACCCCTACAAACGCATACATCTCATATAGATTGCAGCCTCATTACTGTCTCAGAATGTGCAGCCGTAGCATGAAATGTCGTTACTCTCAGGATGATTACAACGGGCTGCTATGGGATCACAGCCAGGGTTGTGGAGGATGGCCTAACCATTCTGCCTCCTGTGCTTACAATGCAGTGATCCAGACGACTGGGAATAAATTAGGAGAGCAAACAAAATGGGAGTCGTAAGCATGACAGTCAATGCGTCAAGAATATGTGCTGACCGCTTCACATCTAAGGGCACAAAAAAATACATCTGACAGAGGTTGGCTGAAGTGAAGGGGGGTTGAGGAGGGTTCTGATTACTAAAGAGCTGCTAGCAAGTTCTCTACTGATAAGAGAAATGAGTGGAGCTTTCATCTTTGAAGGCAAAGCGCGCACACACATGGGTACGACGACATTCAAAGCCTTGATCAATGTATTCTGCTTGAAAATATATGTGACGTCTGAAGCACCATGGATTTTGTCAGGCCACCCACCAGTGAAATAAAGCCAAGGATTTGCTTGTCACCACACTTAGCCGGAGAACACAGGTTCCTGAGGCCACAGTGCACATGGATGACATTTTCTATAGACATAATCATGCGCTTCAAACATCTGTCCTGTTTCATGAAGGAAACAGCAGCTACTGAAGGGGATAATATAAAGAGGAAGAATAATGTAAAACGCTCTTATTTCTTTTGAAGTCAGGAGAGATACAAATTGTGAATTCAATTTGAGGTCTTAACCCATGTTATGCTTTTCTTCAATGGCTGGTTAATATAAAACCTCACCTGCACATGCCTACCCTTCTTCATTGAAAAGCATTTACATTTCTCCCCATGCTTCCTAGTTCAAAGTATTTGTGAAATTCAGCTCCCATCCTCCCATCTCTCCTGGACTTTCTGGTCCTTAAATGCTCTCCACTCAGATACTGCCTGTACATACAATTTATTCTAATAGTGCATGAAAGGGAATGTTTCATGAGGTGTCTTTTGCATAGACCTGCCAAGGATGAGAAAAGCCACATCTGGGAAAAGTTTTCCTTCTACACAAAATGTCAGGTGGCAGCACAGACATTGTGGAGGGGAACAGGAGGACAGACACTGCAACTTGGAATAAAATAAACCACAACTTTATTTAACTCTAAACAATTACAACTGCAGTGAATGGGAACTTCTGCTCCTGATTCTTACTCCAACTCTTTTGATAGTTGATACTGAAGCTGAACTACCATAATACTTCCCATAATACTTATAGAATAAGTTGGGGCTGATATATATTCAACACTGGCCACAAGGAGGCTATTTGCTTATGTAATGGTTCTAGGGGTTCCTCGTGCGTAAACCGGCGCCACACCTGGCTGGGTTGCCTGAGTGAACCTTTTCTGTCTGGACAGCCACTTGCCCGTGGCTGTCTCAATCGCTGGCAGAATCCGTCAGTGGGTGTTTCTTGAACTTCTTCCAGCAAAGAAGCTCTTTGACGCCTAGTCTCCGCCTACTTTCCCTGCACGGAAGCCTTCTGCGCAAGGAGGGTGTGGGCAGCGGAGGACCCTTACTCTCCCCGCTGGTCCCCAGCGAGGAGTCATGGGACCGCCTCGCCAATTCCCCCATCTGCCCCCCTTCTCCACTGGTGCTACGCTGATTCCCTTCCCCAGAAGATGGGCTGCCTCTCCCCATCCCGGGACGCTCTCTGGAATCCCTCTGGAGCCTGCTCTCTCCCTCTGGCCCTGATGGCAGTTCCCTGACAGCTTATGAGTCAATTGAAGTGTTTGTGCTCTAGATTGCTCTAGATTTCTCTGGGACTGTCCTTATTTTGTTCTATACTTTAACAGTTTTTAATCTTTTGAAATGCTTTTAGGGTATGAAGAGGCAAAGCAAATTCAAAGGGGCTATGCAATTGAGCATTTAGTCATGCCTCTGCTTCCAAGCTCAGTGTAACTTTTCCACTGTGGAGGCTTTTCTATTTATGGAGCTCCCTGCATCTCCCAGGGTTCTAAAACATGCCGAAAGCCCACACAAGTAGGGTAGGCAGGTCCAAATGCAGATGTGACAACTAACTTTTCAAGAAACCAGCATGAGCATCACAATAGCAGGGGTGGGGCTTAAAGTACACCTCTGGATTGGCTTTCCCTCATTGTGCAAGTTAAGGAAGATGAGGGTCTATTTGGATCAACTTAAAAGGATGATGGTCAGAATCCCTAGTGCAATTTCCCTTTGAATTTTTTAAAAATCTATTAGTCAGAGGGGAGATGATGCTGAACAAGAAATAATTTATTTTTGGGGTATGATTGCCAAAAGCATAATTCCTAAAATAAAACATGAGACTGATGGCTGATTGTTCGGTTTCTCAAAGAGACAGTGTCGTGCTGAGGACAGCAATTAGAAGCACCTCTTGGTGTCTGTCACAGAAGGCGGCCAGATCCATTTGGAAAAATAAAGCGGTTTTTAAAAAACCCCAAAATCCTGTTAAGAAACACAATATGAGGAGCTCATTATGCGAGAAATGCCAGAGGGGGCTATATAATGAAGGCAGGTAAAGTCGGATACCTCTGCAGTGTGTGGGTCTTGCTGCAATTTGTCTTTTTGATCCTTTAGAAACCAATGCTTATGCTTTTTGGAACCAGATCAATTACTCCAAAGTGAAGGCAACCTATTGCACATGAAGAAAACCATCCTGGAGTGGTGGCATTAGGAATCCAATTAACCTTTCTCTATCCTAGCACTTTTAATTGTACTATTTATTTTCCTGTTTAAAATTGTATTGCATTTGCATATTAATCATCAAATCGCACAGCACCTGACAACTGAATAAAAGGCTCACACAAAGATTTGGGGGAGTCACTTGCTAGTTTTCTGTTGGCATTTTTCCCTAGACATTTGTAGCACATGAAAAGTTTACCCACTTGGCTGAACTCGTGATCTTTAACTGATCAGTCATAACTTGACCTATGGAGAGTTGTGTCAATGGCAACATGATGATCTTTTGAAGACAGAAAAGGGAAAAAAGACAACAGATAATAAAGGCAGGGTAGAGAAAACAAAGGATATATCTAGATCAGGTTTCTTCAACCTGATGCCCTCCATATATTTTGGATGACAACTCCCATAATCTCTGATCATTGGTCTTGCTGGTTGGGGCTGATGCGAGCGACAGGGGGGAGTTCATCTTGGGGACATCAGCTTGTGAAGGCTGATATTGCCAGAAGATCACAACATAGGAAATCCAAAAATTATATATGCAATGCAATGTGTTGTTACCATATTTGCTCAGGACATAAGTCTCTACAGATATCTGAACCTATTTCTGTTTGTGGAGCAAGTTCCTCAGGATCAGCCAGCAACTGGGAAATGTAGTTTGAGGCTAGGGAACCTCTTCCATCTGTTGCCCTGGGCAGAATGAAAGTCTAGTACAACTGGTTCAGAAACAGTATGAACTGCCATTTTAACAAGAGCACAGTATGGGTGCCTTGCGTCTTTTGTCTGGATACGGTTCATAGGAAGGAAAACAGAATGGAGATTTTGAGACTTAACCCACAAAGGCCCCAAAGATAGAACAATCACTCTCAAATTAATGAACATCATCCCAGAAGAAGATAAGATGGAGCAGCAGAATAGCTGTGAAACAAGTTAGCTGAGAAGCTTCTGCCTGAGTGGGAGAGAGAATTGAGAAGAGGGGGTGGGTGCAATTTAGCTCTCCTTAATTTACTGAAGCAGTTGGAGCACAGGAAAGGAATAGAGAACCTTAGAGGTAGGCAGCGGCGTAGCGTGGGTTGTCAGCACCCGGGGCAAGGCAAGAAATTTGCACCCCCTAACCCGGGGCAAGGCAAGTAATTTGCGCCCCCTAACTCGGGGCAAGGCAAGTAATTTGCACCCCCTAAGCCCTAAGCTGCCGTCGCTGCCAGCTTCTTCTTGCTGCTGCCTGGTCTGGTCTGGTGTGGTTCTCTCCCGCGCTCAGCGCTGCACTGTCCCTCCCCCAGATAGTCCCTCGCTCTCTCTCCGCACCGCATGCCTGGCACCCACCCCCTCCACAGTGGGCAGCGCCCCGGCGGCTCGGATTGGATTCGCACAGCCAGCACTGCAGTGAGAGAGAGAGAGTGAGCCAGGTAGGGGCAGAGAGCTGCGAGTGAGAGCGCCCCCCCCAGATGTTGCGCCCGGTGTGGCCGGCCCCCTTGCACCCCCCACGCTATGCCACTGGAGGTAGGTGAATCCAAAAAGCAGAGAAGACATATTTTCTGATGCCACAGTAAAGCTGCTATTGAGCAGAAGCAGAACATACAGAAAAATGTGGCAGGGACTTTCCAAATTGAACTGGGCAGGCAGTGTGCCTGAAGGACTGCCCTCAGAATGCATGCTTGGTTTATGAGTCCAAAAGTAGCTTTACAGTTACAAAACAAACCAAGCGGCAAGAAAGGGGTGGATATATCAAGAGTATTTTCTTACAATGGGGTTGACTCTGGATGGATGTGTTTGGTTTTGGGTGGAATGTTACAAAGGAATCCAAGGCTCTACAGTATTTTCAATTGCACTATATTGCCCAAAATGCATTTGGATGTTCAGACATATGGTTTCAGCATGCCCAAAAGTTATACCCTGAGGTTAGTATACTCTTCCATTTAAACAGAGTACAGAAGCAAGTCCGGTCAGTACTGTATCCTTGTCCTTAGTTGTAATTCCTTCCCAGCAAAGCATAAATAAACAGACAAGGTAGAAGCTAAGAGACAAAATTTAAGCATGAGGAAAAAATGAAGCCATTGTGGCCACAATTAGTACTCCATGCCACATGTTGTAACACTAACATAACTCTAGATTGCCACTCTTTCACTCCATTCATCTCATGTTCTTTGGAGACCTGCACAGATGAGGCAATGGGAGAAGACAATTGGGACTACTTGTATTAATGCTTAGTGCAAAATTGGTATTTTGAGTTCCAGTGGTATATCAATGGAATTGCTGTCAATATTAGTCTTTACCAAAGAGATTTCTCAAGGCCAGTTGACTCCATTAGTTTCAAAGTGTGGCCAACCTTACAGACATGTAATATCAAGAGGTACATAGGGATGGTAGTCCCATGTGTCTCTCCCCTCCTTCAGATCCTAGAAATGAACGTGAATTTGATGGGAGCTGAAATGGTTCTGTAAGTCATTGCTATGGGGTTGTACTTATAAATCAGTCCAACTTGTTTTAAGACAGTTTCACAAAATATGTAATAATAATTGCCTATGAAGTAAAAATAAACCTTCATTCGTGCAACTGCTGATTGATAACGTGCCTTTATGTGGTAGCAACAGATAATATGTTATGATCTAACAGATGGCTCACACCTTTTATGATCTGCTACATTTTGATGTGTATGCTAAAAATGCAGTTTGCTGTACTATTGAATTCCTGATAATGTTGAAAATACATGTTTGCTTCTCGTCAAAATTCAGCACTAGTGAAGTCTGACAGTGCATACTCCAGAACACCCTTGCAGTTTTCTTCTTCTTTGGTGATCACTCGTAGCCGAATAAGATTGTCTTCCATGAACACAGTATTAACAGTGAGTCCGTAAATGACTGTGGAGGCCAATTCTAGAGCCACACGTCCTTCCACAGTGGGGACATAGGTTTCTGGGTGACAGTTCCTGTTAGCACGTTTCTCCCTTTCGTCCTGAGTTTGAGTGTCTTCAAAGTCCATGACACGTTTGTTAAAGGCTGTTCTCCAGTTGGAGTGCTCTCAAGCCAGTGTTTCCCAGTGGTTGGTGTTTATACTACATTTTTAAAGATTTGCCTTGAGAGAATCTTTAAACCACTTTTGTTCACCAGCATTACGCTTTCCATTTTTAAGTTCAGAATAGAGCAGTTGCATTGGAAGACGGTAATCAGGCATCTGAACAACATGACCAGGCCAACAAAGTTGATGTTGAAGAGTCATTGCTTTGACGATGGTGATCTTTGCTTCTTCCAGTACACTGGCATTAGTCTGCCTGTCTTCCCAAGTGATGTGTAAATTTTTTTGGAGACACTGTTGATGGAATCTTTCGAGGAGTTGGAGATGGTGTTCATATTTCACAAACATATAGTAAGGTTGGTAGTACAATTGCTTTGAAAACAAGCACTTTGGTTTCCCTGAAAATGTCTTGGTCCTCAAACACTCTGAACTTCAATAAGGAGAAAGCTGCACTTGCAGAGCTCAGGCGATGCTGGAAAGATAACTGCCCAGGTAGGAGAAGTGATCAACACTTTCCAATGTTACATCATTGAGTTGGATTTGTGGTGCTGCAGAGGGTTTGTTTTGTGCTTATTGATGCAGCACTTTGGTTTTTTGGATGTTGAGCGATAGGCTTCATAAGCTTCTGCAAAGATATTCAGGATGATTTGGAGGTCATCCTCTGAGTGTGTACACACTACACCACCATACGGAAGCTCTATGACGAAAGTTACAGTAACCTTACTCTTTGCTTTCAGCCTACTCAGATTAAAGAACTTTCCATATTTTCAATATATGATTTCTACTCCAGTGGGGAGTTTCCCTTCAACAAAGTGTAGGATCATGGCAATGAAAATAATGAATAGAGTTGGGGCAATAACACAACCCTGTTTAACACCTGATCTCACTGTGAATGGTTCACTTTGAGAGCCATTGTTATCTGTGATTGTTGCTGTCATATTATCATGGAGGAGGCGAATGATGTTCACAAATTTATCTGGGTAGCCAATTTTCAGAAGGACAGTCCACAGGGCATTATGATTTACAGTGTCAAAGGCATTAGTCAGGTCAATAAACGCCATATACAGGGGTTGGTTTTCTCCCTGCATTTTTCTTGAAGCTGTTGAGAGGTGAAAATCATGTCCACTGTCCCCCTAAAGATTGCATTGGCTTCACTAAGAACCAATACATGGCTTCTTTGGTATCAGCCCAACACAATTGTATTGGTTTCAGTTAAAATGTAGTGCCATGCTTTTTCTAAAACATACAGACATTATAAAACTGCATATTAGTTTTAGTACCAATGTATGCTTTCCAGTAGATTCATTGTGGCTTTCAGCAAGATGGTATTGATTTTATTAAAATGTGCTTCTTGAGATAAACAAAAATTCTGTTAAAATGCATTGGTTTCTGTTAAAGTTCATTGACTGAAGTGAAGAACATAACACAATGTTATTGGGTAGCCAGCGGGGCTTTTTAAACACTGGATGGGAAAAGTACAGTTCAGTTACGATGGAGTTTGTTGAAAACAATGGCTATCTAATAACCTCTAGGAAGAGGTAAATATGCTAAACATTAAACTGCATATTTCTCATCTTATTTTTATCAGCTGGGTGAATACACAAGAAGTACTTGTGCAGCAAGCACAGTAATCTTTATACATGTTAACAGCCTACTGTGGAGAGAATAACTAGGAACCTCTGCTGCACTGAGTCACTTTTCAAGAACTCGCTTTCAATTTTACCATGCAACGAACTCAGCATCCCTTTGTTTTTAAATCAATAGATTCTTTTGACTTTGCAGCTTAGATAAGTACGTATAGAGGGTTTGCCATTTATCCATGGGCCATCCACAATAATGACTGAATTATTCTGTCCAGATTTGATTAATAGCCACATTTTCTTTACTAGAGTCCGGGTTTCCTTTTCATTTACTCTTTCATTGCTCCTCCTCCCTCCTCCTCCTTTTGAGTCTATTGATTCTCAGCTAAATCAACCTAAAATACTTTGACCAAAGAAGTGGAGGTATTTATCTTGATTACTATCACTCTGAATATCTCTTTGTTGGCAGACTGCCTTTGTCTGATATGATACTCTGTATAATGTAATTTTAGGGGATTTTCATTGGTTAAGGAACAATGGAGCACATAAAAGTGAACACTGAAAGGGATGGCCTTGATCATAGATTATTAGTGGATAGGGCTAGCTGAAAGTTCTGCTGCAAATTTCAAGGACAGAATTTCCAACAGATAATGGACCAATTCACTTCTTCCCAAAATCATTGAGATTGTCTATTTTCATTTGTCTGATTTCCATCAACTGGTGCCACCAAGGCAAACTAGTCTAGTGAAAGTGATTTCGCATCAGAGTGGCTGGATAGGGTTCGAGTAGTGGGGCAAGACACCATTTAATGTTCAGTGCAGCCCAGCTTTCTTGATGCAGACTTTTTAATGGGAACTTTGTTAATGGAACTTAAGGAATCTTTTTGTGAAGGGCAGGGGGAGTCCCCAGTCTCCAATGGCAGACTGTCCACAGTACAAAGGTTCAGGGGTGCTCACTGATACCTGGGATTCCTTGGAAGAATAAAGCAACACTATGGGTAGAACTTCCATAATTTCATATCTGCCCTTTTAATTCACCAGGATTGGCCAAGAGCCAATGAGTACCTAACTTAATAGGCCAGACAACCCGCAGCATCTGCTCAAAGCCCAATCCTGGAATGCCTTGTTAGCAGTGGCTCCTTGATCCTTGGGGCCTGAAGTGACATTCCAGGTGCCTTTTCTACCATCTTTAGTTTAGTCTCCACCTCTGTCCTTGCAATGACTAAGAAGACCTGGTGAGCTCTCCCGTGGAGGATCTTCCCAAATACCTGATGGTGGTGCTTGATCCCTGGGGCTCATTAGAGGAGTAAGAAGATGTATGAGATGCCACTTACATCATCTTTACTGTCTTTGCTTACCTTTCTCTGCCGGAGACAGCTGAAGATGTATCTTGGCACGTGTTTATGTGAGTTGCTGAACTACCATGACTAAGTGCCCAGTTGGACATTCGACGTGGTGGGGCAACTGCTTAGATGTTTTAGCCCAAAGTTGCATTTTGACAAAACCTTTGACTTATTTTATGTTCATGATTTTGAGGGTTCTTCTGCACCACTGAAAGCTAGCTACAGCACTTCATGAACAGAGAAAGCTTGCCCACAGTGATGCGTGCCCTGGTAATATCCAGAGCTGATCATTGAAATGTTCTCTACAGGGAAGCTGCAACTGGTGCACATGGAACAACCAAGGTGCTCACTGACACTACTGATTAAGACACCAGTCTTAACAGGTTTGCACAGGTTGCAAACCATGCTCAGTGTGCTGACACTGATGTATAAGTGTATAAGCAGCTTGGGCCAAAAATATCCAAAGGAGCACCTATTTCCACATAGACCTGCCTGGGTGGTGAGAGCTTCAGGGAACTCCCTGTTAGCAGAACTCCTGTCTTTTGGTATATTGGAGGAGGGTTTTGGTGAATGAATAAGAGAGTGAAGTTGGAGGGTCTTCTCTATTGCAACCCCAAGCTGTGGAATGTCATCTGCTCTGATGTTCATTTTCCACTTTTCAGCAAAGGGTGAAGATGCACCTTTTGCATTGGGAACCTCCAGAGTTTGGTGTAGAAATTTCTTAATGAAATAAAAGAGGTTAAGGATTCAGCACAGCAGCTTAAACACTGATACTAACTAAAGTCTATTCCTTGCAGAAGTGTTCCAAAAGCATCACTTGGCCTGCCTCATGGCTCTCTTCTCCTGGTGATTCAGGTAACTGTTCTTTCATATCAAATGTTCAATCTAGTGACAAATTGAATTTTATTCCTAGTGCATTCAGACAGATACATCCCATTTTGATTCAAGTGGGTTTATTCTGCAGGACTTCAAATGAAGCAACCTCAATTCCACTGCAGTATATATTTTTTTGAAATAAGATTTCCTTTTGGAGAAGTGATCTTTAAACTCAATGTGATACCCAATAATACTGCTGATTTTACAACTAATAATGATACTAATTTGTTTCCTACTAAAAACACTCAATCTTTGCTGCTACATTAGTCTAGGCAACAGGATCTTCTGCAGCCTCAGCCTATCTGGAGAGATAATGATAGACAGAGTAGCTCCACCAGTTCCACCCATCTAGAAAGAGAAAGTATGGAGCAGAGGTGGATCATGGAGGTCGTATTTTTATAGGGAAGAGCTATAGCTCAGTGGTAGAGCATCTGTTTTGGATACAGAAGGTCCCAAGTTCAATCCAGATAGGACTCGGATAGAACCCAGGGACACAGTCTAGTCCAGTGCTTGAGACTACTTTGCTGCCTCAAAGTTGCCTCTGGAACTTGGCTACATTAGTAAAAAACAACAGCATTTTGCATGTGTTATAAATATTCAACAACAGATAGCTCTAGAGAGCAAAAAATTAAAAAATTAAAAAGTGATTTTCCATAGCGTTTTCTCCCTCTTTTGTTATAATGATTTAATTTCTGACTTATTTATAGCGCTTTTTCCCTGTGTGTAGATCCACCCCAGGTTTCAGTACTGATAGCTCACCAGATGGGGAGCCAACACACAGAACTAATGTTTCATTGTTTTTCCACCAGTGGCTCCTAGCACAGATAAAAAACAAATGTTGTCATAGGCTGAGTGCTTCCCATGTTTTGCAAGACAGCAGACCATCTATTCTTGAAACCCCACTGTGCTAAAACTTGTCCTACAATGTCAGAATGGTGTTACAGGTGTGCAGTCCAAACATCCAAAGAGATCTAACATTTCAGAGTGAGCCAATCTCTATGCAGAATAAGCAGAAGGCATTTTATTTATAGCATTTAGATACCTTGAATCTTGTGCTTTGTACATCTTAAGACTTAAGAGCTCCCCCACTTTGTCAAATTAACATGGGAAGGAGGAAGAAGTTTAAGTTGATTAAAGGCTTTAAGAAGTGTTTGTTTTGCTATGTCATTTTTAAAAAGGGTGTTTGTTTTTTTTAGAAGGAATTGGGTTGTAAAATTAGATTTCTTTTCCATACACCCCCACAAGGTATTTCCAGTTTGTGGTTTTTTTTTTGTCACCAAAACATTCTTCTTAAAAATCTTCCTGGTTGAGTATAATCAAACTTAGTCTTGGCACAGGAACTTGAAGAGCTTTTAGCAAAGTAAAAATCAAAGAAAATCTCCACTTTCTTATCTAGGGCAACTTATCATCTGCTTTAAATGAGAATAATTAAGTGTAGTGCAACTCTGCTCATTACATACAGGGAGACTGTTCAATCATTGTTACATGGACATTTTTCATGAATTTATGTTTTAAAGCAGTGTATACCTCAAGGATGTGACATTTTTACAAACTCTGCTAGCTCCCATACTTTTTGCTGCAGAAAATGGGCTGGCTTAGAAATGCAGACCCTTTCAAAAGGATGCCCTTTCCTTTCCAAAGAGTTTTTGATTGGAAAAAAGGCCATGTTTCATTTCCAAGCAATTTTTCTGAAGGAATAATAGCTTTGTGGGATAAACTGTGGCTGACTACTAGTCCCAGAGGTATTGGGCAGAAGAGGGCATAAACAGGTTAAGAGTGCCAAATATTATTTATTGGAAAGCAAACCTTTTGTTGTTTACTTTCAATTCTGAGAGCAAAAAACAGTTTCCCATTTTGTAATAAGCAGTTTGTTTTGCGATCTGTACTGCTTGTAAAATAATTTTACAAGATTTCACTTCTTGTTTTGTGAGGCTTCTTATTTTAACCTAAAATTATTATGGATCTATTTTATTTAGATAGCAATTCATAATAAAATATCTGCTTTCTTCAAGCATGAAATATGGCACATGATTTTCAGTGCAATTCTATATATGTTTATTCAAAAGGATGTTCCACTGAGCTTACACCGACTTACTCACAAGTAAGTGGATATAGGATGGCAGCCTGAACTTTGTAAAAGCATCAGCAATCATTTTCTTTCTCCTCTATCCGTCTCTTGGTAGTCATCTGATACGAAAAAAGATGCACCCTTCATATTATTGATAAAAGTAATTCTCAAAAAGCATGAGCAGTAAGTGGGTTGCACTGCAACCCCTTTTGGTCTCAGGGTGAAAAAGTACTTTGGGAAATCTTGATTTATTCCTGAAAAACTCTTAGTGCTAAAAGCATTCACTTCACTACCATTGTTTTCCCAATCTGTCCCTGCTATAGGACAACTCCCTCTCTTTAGTTAGGGTTCCCTTCTGCTTCATAGTGTGATTCCAGACAATAAGGGATCCTGTAATGATATGATAAGGTAATAGCCAATCAGATTTGGCTACTTCTGATGTCACTGGTAGTAGAGTGAGGGTGATGCTTCTTGAACTGCTCATGAGTGATCCTAGCCAATCAGGAATGCAAAAGCAAAAGAAGATTATGCAGGTTGTCTTTCCCACATAACATGAGACCTGAAAGTCATTGGTGGTGACCATATTTCGGTGCTGATGACTCACAGTTTTTAACCTGGTTCTTGTAGGAAGTGGATGTTATGTGATCACATGGACCAATAACCTGTAGGAGACCTAGGTTCAGATAAAGCGTGTTCTCCTTCATGGAGAGCACGTGTTGCGGTGGGGGCTGCCAGGGCACTCCAAAGTTGTGGGGCGGGCTAATTGACCGTTGGCCACTGATGCAATTGGGCTTCCCTTGTTGTTGGGAAGAAGCTAATGTTGCCATTTGCTGATTGACAGCAAGAAATGCTAAGACTCCTTGCACGAGGCTAGGGCTTCTTCTTTTCGCCCGTGCATCGGATTGCCCATCCCCCCCTCCCTAGAATTAGGGTTGTTCGCTTTGACCTTGCTATGCCTGTCATGGGGTCATCTGCTCTTGGGGCAGGGGCCTGGTAGGAATTTTGTCCATCTGGCTGATTAGCTGGGGCCATTTGGTTTTTGCCTACTGCGTAGCAAATCGTCACAACTTGTAAGGTTGCGGTTAGGCATTGGTTTATGGTTTGGTTGGTTGAGGGGCATGGATTGGCTGTGCCTGCCCCTCTAATGCTGCTGCTGCAAGGGATTCTGTTAAAGGAATCGGGGGCTAACCATTGCTTGTCCACCCTGTCAAGGGGGCTCGGGCCACTGCAAGAGCTGCTGGCTGCATTTGGGGAGGGCTGAGGGCAGGTTCCCTGCTCCATCGCTACCCCCAAAGTGTATTCCCGTTTTCTGACTTTCGCAGGTGTGCGGAATGTCAGTCTGTCCCCCATGGTGGGGGCAGCTAGTCGCAACCAATGCCTAAGCAACCACTCACATGTTTGTATTTTAATAAAGTTGTGGCCAAAATTATGCCAAAAACCTTAAACAAAAAATTTGGTGTGATGTGTGAGTTATTGGGGTGGCTCTGAGGACCTCGACACGCAAATTGCAATTAGTACCTAGGGTTCTTTTGCGAGAAGGGGTTAGCTCTATTTTGTATGCTGCCTGTTTCTAGTTTACTGGATCTAGGACCTTACAAGGATTTAGCCTATTGGTACAGATATTTGCAAAAGGGAGGCAGGGGTCTTTTCAAACTTTTTATGCCACAAAAGCCCAGGTTTCCCTCAATAATTCTGAGTTGAACGGAAACACCCTTTGAGGATATGGCATAGTTCTTTTTGTTTCTCTACCTCTCTTCCTTACCCTGTTTTCTACCTGCTCCCCCTTCTAGTCTTGGCATAAAATATACAGCATCCAAACAATATATTCTTGGAGATGCAACAGAGGGTGCCTTTAGAACAATAAAATTATTGGTATAGTATTTGGAATGCTGCATTTTATGAATACTTGTTAACTGACAATATTTAGCCAGAATCCAGGACACTCTTCTAGGAATTGGGACCAGTGCAAGACATTTTGTGGCCTGAAGTGAAGGACAAGATGTATCTTCACTCAATTCTGTGGAGAGGCTGTTTAATCTTACTTTCAATACATGCAAGAAGAATAACATCTCTAGCACACTTGAGGGCAGCAGGGCATGCAGGCTAGACCATCTCTCTCTCTCTCTCTCTCTCTCTCTCTCTCTCTCTCTCTCTCTCTCTCTCTCTCTCTCTCTGTCCTCCTCTCTCTCTTCCATCTGGCTCAGGAGGAACAACTAGGTGGCTTCCAATGTTTTCCCCTAGCACCAGTGATCAAGAGAGGTCACGTCACTCTGTCTAATGATAGGGCAGGCCTTGCTGGTCATAGCCAAGAGACAGGACAGACTGTTTTGCCTGGAGTGCAACCTTTCTAAATGTGGGACATTTATTACACAAGACAGTTATCGAGAGTTTGAAGTGGTACACGTCTAACAGTCTCAAGTATAACATGATTATTCTGAATATATAGGTTCCATTTAAACTGCAGAACAGTCTGTGAAAATCAGACATCTAAGGAGCGTCAGCTACTGATGTTGAGCAACCTGTATTTCTTCTACTGTGCCATTAGCTTGTCTAAAACGTCTTTTAACTAAAGGTAATGGGATGAATTCAGCAGGAGGTATTCACAAGGCTAATCTTGAGCTCTTAGCCAAAACCACTTGTAGATAACTCACATACAAGCATGCAATATCAGATTGATTAAATATAAATGTGCTGAACACTATTCAAATGGGCTTGTTAAATGACAGGCCATGAAAAGGGAAGGAGGGAAGGGGGGAATTCCACCTGCATGAACTTTGCTGCTGACTTGGTTCTAACATCCAGCCTGTCTTAAAATATTAATACTGGATTGGATGCTACAAGTAACAGGTCACATTGGAAGAAGATTAAACAGAATGCAGCAAGATATCTGTCAAATCATTTGACACTTGTTTCATCGTTTAAAATACCTCAAGATACAGGATAAAAATCCATCTTTAGGAAAAGAGAACTTTGTGGTATTTGATAAGGGTAAGTTACAAAACTCTCATTAAATGATGGGGATAAATTTAATGCTCTAAGAGCCAAGTGAACTTCTAAAGCAATTCAAGTGTACTCTTTTTCTGTGTGAATAATATAAATAGAGTATAATGTTTAGTTGAGCAATTAATTTGACTAAGCATTAAAAACCTTTTGATTATAAAGATACTTCCACTGTCAGAGGCAGCATGCCTTTGTATACTCGTTGGTGGGGATTACAAGTACAATGGTACCTCGGGTTAAGAACTTAATTCGTTCCGGAGGTCTGTTCTTAACCTGAAACTGTTCTTAACCTGAAGCACCACTTTAGCTAATGGGGCCTTCTGCTGCCGCTGTGCTGCTGCTGCACAATTTCTGTTCTCATCTCATTAAGAAGCAAAGTTCTTAACCCGAGGTAATATTTCTGGGTTAGCGGAGTCTGTAACCTGAAGCATATGTAACCTGAAGCGTATGTAACCCGAGGTACCACTGTAATGTGAGAGCTGTTGCACTAAGGTCATGATTGCAGGCTCCTTAAAGGCATCTGGTTGGCCATGGTGCGATCAGGGTGCTGCTGGGCTAGATGGGCCTCCCACTTGACCCAGCAGGGCTGTTCTCATGTTCTTAGGGATGCCCCAAATTAATTGGGGCAGCCCATTTTAAAACATTAATGCTTGTTTTTAACTTAGACTGCCCCACAGATGCGCTCCTCCTGCTGAATTATACATCAGGAAATTGCTTCCTCTAAGATAGCACCTAGCTATCTTGTTGGCGCCTAGCTATCTTGTTGGCATCTGTCTGTCTCAAGAGACAATGGAGTGTGCCTCTGAGGGGTGATGTCAAACCGCAGCGCTGAAGTGACCTCCCCAGAGTGCAAGCCTGGGTAATGTGTATGGAGGTCCTAGGCAGGCCAGATGACAAGACCCCCCTCTTAGCCTCACTGATGTGATCCAAAGGAAATCAGAGCAATACATTTTGCACCAGCATGGCTGCAGGTGTTGTCGGAAGGAGGCGGAGAAGGGACCATCCAACTTTCTTGGGGTCTGTACTCTGGATATATGTAACCTTTTCTTCTCTCGAATAAATCCTGCAAGGTAGTGGAGGTTTAAGATCAGAGTTTTACTTCTCTTAGATGGGCTACCTTTACAGGTTAAGGAGCCCCATCTACCCCTCACCTCTCTCTACAGCACATGCAGGAATCACCTTCTTGAATGTTGGACCCATTTTTGGTTGGACCCACTCTTGGTCTCGTCCACTCAATCTGCTGGAGCCTGTCTTTGCATGCATGGGAAGTCCCTAACTCAACAAGGGTTTGAGACTCATCAGCTAACCTCATATGGTTTAGCTGGCCAGTTGAAGCTGTTTCCTGGGGTGTGGCTGCTGTTGCATGCTGACAGCTTCTAGGAACCACAGGTGACAACTGAGTGCAGGGTAGGGACCAAAGGTGGACAAACCACCCCAGAAGGAGCACAACGTGTCCCCTATCAGAGGGACTATTTGTCCCCTAACACCCCATAAATCCCATAGTTGAAAGGTAAACTTACATAATCATGTAGTTGCTGAATCCAATGGAAAAGTGTGAATTTCTCAAACCAGCCTTTTTCAACTTGGTGTTCCCCAGGTACACTGGACCACAATTTCCACCATCCCTGACCTTTGGCCATGCTGGCTAGGAGCTAATGAAACTTGTCATGCAAAGCATCTGGAGGGTGTCAGGTTGAGGAAGTCTGTCTTAATGAAAACAAAATGAAGAACCACTTGAGTTGTAGATGTGGATCTCCCTTATACATGCACATAGCAGAAGGCTATTGTGCATACAGTTGAATGAAATTCCATTTTTAATTTCCTGTTGTCACACAGCTGTATTATTTTCTAATCTTGATATTTCATTTGAGTGTCCCTTCCCCAGAATAGCTTTAAGAGAAAGCTAAGGTAAGAGGTTGCCTTCACTCATTGCTTCTAAGTCCAGGATAGACTGAGACATGAAGGTGGTACTCTGAACCTTCAGCATTCAGAGGCTGAAACATACTCTGGGTAATGCATTTACCTATTACAACATTCAAGCTCTGCTGCCCTTCACTGGTCCTTAAACACTCCATTTTCCATGACTGATCAAAAGGTTAAAAACTGAGATGGATGTTGTACCTTACAATATTTATTA
This sequence comes from Podarcis melisellensis, assembly GCF_964234715.1. Taxonomy (NCBI): domain Eukaryota; kingdom Metazoa; phylum Chordata; class Lepidosauria; order Squamata; family Lacertidae; genus Podarcis; species Podarcis melisellensis. The sequence goes on from NC_138539.1 coordinate 49,971,180, forward strand.
AAATCACAGAGCTGTACCTTATTACTACTGTTGTGTAGCCTACTCTGCCCAGGGTGACTCCACAAATGGCTGCGTGTACCGTTCTCATTTGAAGCATGTTTGGAAGCCACTCAAGGCTTGCACAGATATTGAATTTAAAGGCAAAACCTCCAGTGTGTTATCCCAGAGTGGTGGTGACTCATTATAATCTATATTCATTTCATTTGGGCCACTACTGTAAGCTCTAGTATTGCCCTATGTTCTAGTTTTCCTTAAACCCATTTATTTTCTTCCAGGGATATTAAAGATCCACCAGACCTTGGTGTTTATACAACTTCTCCAACTTGCAAACAGCATAGCCAAGACTTAATTTGAAACTAGGCAGGTTCATTAGGAGCAAGACTGACAGCTGCTTCACACTTTGTAGCACTGTGGTGGCTTCCAGACCCAACAACCAGATTCTCATCAGATCAGACTCCCTGGTTAAACTGTGCCCAGAGCTTGTGTCCATAGCCTTCTGTGATGCCAGGCTTCTATTAAAACACGTGTACGCTCCTCAGGCTTTTCAGACACTTTGTGTGAATATGCAATCATATGGTGACACTTAACGGTGTGAACTGGTTTGAATCCAAGGAAGCATCTCATACTAGTGCAAGTTTCATGCATGTAGGTCAATATTTGTGATTGAGGCACTTTTTATTTTTTTACTGATGCATGTTTCTGTAACCAGGAATGTGGAATTGCTTCCTCCCACCAAAGAAGGAAAGAGAAGGAGAGAAACTATAATGTAGGCCTTTACACATTATGTGGTTGTGGACCTGAAGCATAAGAAACAGCCCACAAATCCCGGTTACATCATTGCCCTTTTTCTGCATCTGAGTGTCATTTTTAGGGAAGTTTTGTGCATTTTTGGGACACCCTTTTGACCAATAAGATGTCTTGCAATCTCAACAACCATGTTTGGTAACTAATTCCCTACTTCCTTAACTCTAGTAGTCTCCAGAAATGTGATGCTTCTGCTGTACCCAAGTTGAAAAAGTATCCCCACCGTACATGGCAGTGTAGAATCCACAGCCATTTCATCCTTCCCTTAAATAAAAGAGAAGCATGCGGCTTGCCAGAATAGTGCTTCACATCACAGTGAGTAGTTTGTGTTCATAAATAATTTCATGCAAGGTTCAGTCAGAGAGGCTCTTCAGTGTGTTGTTTTTGTAGTCCTAACACAATGCCGCGTATGCTCAGCGCACCCTTTTCATTCTGCGGGTTTCCAACCATTTTTGATTGCTTAGACTGTGTGATGTCGTACAGTAAACGAGAGGTGACTTCTTATCTACATGGAAAAGCCACCCGGCAAATCAGAAAGATGAATAATTTATATGGCAGCAGTAGAGAAAACAACATTTCACACTCTTTCCCTCCGTGTAAAATGTCACATGAATTCTAAATGGACCAAACCATTTGTACGCATTTGTGACTGCAGGATTGACTGCCAGAAAAGGGTAGGCAGTGGGGGAATGGGGAGAAGAAAGGAGAAGGATCAGTTATTTAGTCATTCTAAATTATACTCAAAGAAATCAGTGTTGATATGGCGTGCTTCCTGCCACTGATTAAACAGAGAAACAAGTGTAGAGTTACAAAAACCAATGTATTCATATAAGCATCACATCCAGCTTTAACTGGAGTGTTTTCAAGAAGGTTGAGGATATAAGCAAGGCAAGCTCCAAGTGGGAGAACTCCCCTAGAAAAGAACTCTTTGTTGTGACCTCGCTGACATTAGTGAGTCCACTGCTGGCAGTGGTTGTACGCAATGTCAGCTGTGATGGGTGGCTGTGGCAATGGCGGACTTTGGCCTCTCAAATTTCAATGTGACCCTGTGCAATGCTAAAATGTGTCACCACCCGCCTCTCACACACCGTTCTACAGCATTGTTGTGGCACCCCTTCCGGGCAGCACAGCACTCAGTGCGGCCAAACCAGTTTCGCTACCCTAAAACTGCCTCTGGTTGTAGGAGGCCAACTTTGCATCACTCCAGGGAATGGCAAACAATTCAAAATGACCGTTTCCCAACTTCCTTCCATTAATAAACCTGGGCCAAAAACGAGGAGGGAAGAGGAACCCAGAGCAGGCATCACAGCTGGTGGAACATGCCGAGGCACTAAGGCTCCAGCAACTGTCTGAAGATGCTGGAAACACAAGGTTTGTGATAATTTATATGATAGGCAAATGTGACGGGTAAATAAATCAATTTCTACCAGTTTTTCATTTTGTACAATCTTAATTTCAATTCTCCACACTTCCACATCAGTTTGCAAGTTGTTTAAAGCCCTCGTGAAAATCTAAGTACAGAATGTACAAAGGGAGAGCTAACATAATCTAGTTCAGAGAATGAGCAGGCTCATACGTGGCTCTCATCTCTCCTGACCCATGAACTCATCCAAGAGTCTTTTCCAAGCCACTCTGCCTTAGCCCCACAGACTGCAATATAGTCTACAGAGTTAATAATACAGTCCTTTTAGAATTCTTGTATGGCTTTACTAAGATAATGCAAGTCAAGTGATTTGAAGAATCTAAAGCTCTATTTAAATAATATGTATATAGAGGGAAACAGAGGACTTAAACAGGAATGTTTGGCTTCTCCAAGATGTTGCTGAGCTGTCATTACTGGAGGAGGAAAACATGGCATATTACGCTTTAAAGCAAAAAGCTCTGTCCTGTTGTTCCTGGGAAGGTGCATGTGGAAAGCAGATGCAGAGCTCTCTTGTAGTAAAGGCCAAGAGAGTTACAGTGAAACTTGCTATGGATTTTTGTGGACTTCTACCAGCTATATACTATAATTTGCAAACTCTCGTGGCAGTGTAGCTCTTAATGTGATGTGCTCAGTAGAGTAAAATGCCCTTTCTGAGGCTCCACAACACAAACATAATTGAATAAACAATTCATGGTTTATTACTATTGCCAGATTTGTAGGCTTGGTGTTAATCATGTTAAGTTCAATACATACATACATGCAAATGCAAAGTGTTGTCATATTTTTCTGGGTGGGGAGAGAAGGGGCAGAACTTGTATTTTAGATAAAGTACATATTTGGCCACTTCTACATCACAGAAAGAAAGAAATAAAGAAAGAAAGAAAGAAAGAAAGACACAAATTTGCATAAAAATCAATTTATCTATATAATGCAAATTTAGAAATATTTACTATAGCTAAACAGGAATGCAGTGCATCTGACCATAGTGGGTAACCAGGCAATCTGTGTGCTTCCTCAGTCTTCTCTTGTTCTTAATGTGCAATATCAAAGCCCCTGCTATTCTGTTTTAGGGTCCTTTAAACTGGGCTTGGGCTGAACAGTCCTTCGATTACTGCATTAAATAGCGGACTAGCCTTTGACAGCGTTTTAGTGAGAAGACCAGCCACTGTAAAATTGGACACATGACCACCTGAATACAGAACAAACGCAGCTCTTTCTAAGTTCCTGTAGAATTAATCAAAGATGAGAAATGCTTTGGAATATGTATCACTCCAATATGCCCTTCCAGATCTTGGTAGAATGATGATTGTATATGTTGTGCAATCATTTTTTCTTATAAGTTGGGTGCCATATCAAAATGTGTTGGTCCATAAAGGGTGCCGATTTTGAGCTATAATTTGATTCCAAGGTTTGCTTAAACTAGAACCGTAGCCTTCTGCTCGAGAGCACACAGTACGGGGAGACCATCAGTAAGTTCATTTCATTGGAACCAAAGTTAATCCTCTTGGGCCTGCACATTGGAACTGGAACAGACTGTTAATCACATATTTCCAGCACTTCAATTGCAAGTGCCAGAAAGGGCAGAAACACATGAAATGAAATGTAATAGAAGGAAAAAATTGATATACATCCCTTTGACCTCTCCGCCTCCTCAAATGCAGTTTTGGTTTCTTTTGAAGTCTGAGTGAAAGGTCAGGTTGGTAGTTAACATGGTAAGAATGAATTCCCACATCCCAAGGAAGTGAGCAAATTTCCAAGTGTATAAAATAGGGAGCAGTCTGATGTTTTACTTCATTGCTACAGTAGAGGGCACTTGAAGACAGTGTTAGCAAACCAGAGCCTTTCTGAAGATCAAGTCTAATAAATTTGAGATGCATGTGGAGTCCACAACAGAATACAGTACCATCATCACTCAAAAGTGGAGTCAAAGTGTGATGGACTCTGGGTTTCATTCTAAACAAACTTAAATGCAAAGGTGTATGTGTGTTGTATAATAATGTGATAGGAAGAATAATAATAATTAAGAATCCAAAGACATAAGCAACTGATTTATACTAAGAAAAAATACTGTTAGTGAAGACCAGCTGACAAGAAATCCATTATGTTCAGTGAACTTGCAGGCCCACACAGCATTAAGATGTTTTGTGGAAGATGAATAATGCCATATAAAATTAATAAAATGACGGTGGCAAAGGGCATTAAATCTCAGCACAACATAGGTGTAATACAGTTCACTGAGGATAAAGCATACATGGCACTATTCTGTGAGCCTTAGCTGATGTCTGAGCTACTTCTGGAGAATTAAATGACAATTGGCATCTATAGTTGGCAACTTCTGGAGAATTAGATGACAATTGGCATCACCATGTGATTGTTATAGTGGAATAGTTAAAAAAAACAAACCCAAAACCACCACAAGGAATTTGAATTATATTTGGCATAAGTTCAAGTCTGTCTGAACTGCAGTTGTCAAATCAAATCATTGTCTATGTATCTAAGATTTAGCATTGATTCTCACATATATTCTTCTTATACTTACAGCTTAATCCTCAGAGGAGGGGGACTTCCCCAGGTCTATAGGAAGATGCTCATGTTGCACAAGCAGCACACTCCCGGTCTTGTCACTCTTGGCTTCTTTAGTAGCACCCATTCAAGGCGAAACAACACAATGAAACCTTGCACATTACTTGGAGCACATTTAATCAATTGGTTTCAGTGGAATTATCCCCATTGCCTAGAAGCTCGATTTTGATGTTGCTACTTCAGTAGATCGGCAGCACAAGCAGAGAGGATTGTTACATAGATAAAAGGCCCCATTGCATGTTTTCCTGTGAGTAACATTTATCATATATATCACAAACACCCACCCACTATGTTACGGTTAATATTGTAATAGCCATTGACTACAAACAGTAATAAATCTTGAATTTGAGCCTGTAAGTCAGTCTTATAATGCTCAATAGGCTTACAGCCAAACATGCATGCATCCAGGGGACTGCAGTATAGCTGTGTGTGAGATCAGGTATGTTGGCCTTTTTGGATGCTGATGTCTTCCTGGTGTGAATAAGATCTTCTTTTTCTGAAAGAAGTCACTCTGTGTGGCAGCAGAAAGGACCAAAACTGTGGCAACTGCAGCCTTCATCTTTCCCACTCATGCTTATTATTTACAGTACAGCTGCACCATATAAACTACAGTTATCATGAAGCAGTGTGACTGTAAGTACAATGCTACTCGTGCGATCATTCACTGGGCATCCTCAGTGACTGCAGCCTTCATGGGATGGATTGTATCCTCTAGGCTGCTGTTGGGGGATATTTGACTCTCCAGATGTTACTGAATTACAACTGCCATTTGCCCTAGCAAGCAGGGCCAATAGCAAGGGATTGTAGTTCGGCAACATCTTGGGGGCAACAAAATTCCCCATACCTACTCTAAAGTGTGATTGCAGCAGGAGTGGCAGGGACAAACCAATCTGAGATGTTGTCATCCATCTATATGCTATCCAGAGACCCTCCTGTTTATTTGATTTTCTTGGCAACCAGTTTCACTAACCTCTCAGTCAATATTTTCACATGTTTTGCATTGACAGCTTTGATTTATTCAACTTGGAGTTGCTTCTTTAGCAGCTCATTTAAAGGACCTAAGTTCCCTTTGTACCTGGCTCTCTGAACAACTATACCTGTGAGAAGTCATGATTATAGCTGCTGCTAGTTCAGATTGCTGACATTCTAGATGCTCAATTTGAGCGTGAATAAAGAATTGGTGCTGGTTGCTAAGATTCAATATCTGAATTCAGCTATACGTATGTGCACAGTTCATGCAAAAGCCAGTGGGAGTTGAAATCAGCTACCAAGGGCAGAATTTGACCCCCACATTCCATTCATAGATATCTAATGGAGCTGTGATGAATGTGAGGTCTGAATTAAGCAGACTTAATAACTCATAACTGGTTAATTAAGCCACTACAGACAATAGTTTTTATATCTTATAAGCCTTTATATTGGTTTCAAAGGCATAATTTTCATAAATCATACACAATACATCTCTTGTCTTGCCCACATACTAGATCTTTTATGGACTTTTAAAAAAAAGCTTTTTAGAATTATCCTGACCTTGTGGGATCTCTTTAAATAGACCCCTTCTTTGTCCGCTAGTGGAATATATGGCCTTTGTACTTTCCGAGAGGAAATGGCCACGGCATAAGGGGCACAGTGTCACCCAATCTCCTCACAAGGATGTAGTGTGGGAGCCATTTATCAAAGAGCAAATTTATAAAACACATCACAGTAACCAAGGCTGTCAAAGGCATCCTTACATATTACAATGTGACCACATTGAAACCAATCTGTGAATGATCTCTGTTGAGTCTTCTGATCGTTAGGTCAAGCTAGCGATCAAGAGTGCAGAGGACAGTTTGCTGAGCATTTTACATTGGTATAGGTAAGAGTATATTTTAAAGATTTTTTATGATATTGGGTCACTTGGAAACAGATTTGTGAAACCATTTTCTATTTTTTGGTGGTTCTTTGCCTAGTAGTATAGGATATCTTTGCACGCAATGTGTTTCCTTTAACAACGTAAGGTAGAGGAAATCACATTTACACCCACACATGCAATTGTATGAGAAGACCATGCATGTTTCCATCTTACTATGGATACATAAATCAGGATATCGTGTGTTTGTTCTTGCAAGTGTTGTGATGGGCATTTTCCATTAGTCACATGTGCCTCTCTACCTAGGGAAAGAATTTCATTTTTCTCAGCATCAAGGTACAGTGGTACCTCGGGTTAAGTACTTAATTCGTTCCGGAGGTCCGTACTTAACCTGAAACTGTTCTTAACCTGAAGCACCACTTTAGCTGCCGCTGCGCCACCAGAGCATAATTTCTGTTTTCATCCTGAAGCAAAGTTCTTAACCCGAGGTAATATTTCTGGGTTAGCGGAGTCTGTAACCTGAAGTGTATGTAACCTGAAGCATATATAACCCGAGGTACCACTGTACTGTGAGTTAGGAAGCTTATACTAAATCACTGACCCACCTAACTTAGTGTTCTCTCTCCAGGATTCTAAAAGAAGGTATTTTACAGTCCAACTTGGAGATGCTGGGGAATGGGCCTCCTGGGCAGTGCTGCCACGCACTTGGTTTCCCTTGGCAGTGGAAGCAGTGGAGTGGACAGGCAGAGCACTGCCTCTTGCACTTCCACCGCCTGAAGTAGGTGCTTCAGCCTGTGCCATGGCTGGGACAGCTCTGAGTATGTGTGAAATTGATATACCTCTTTGAGGAACAAAGCTGTTTCCTACTCAATAAATAAACAAGAGACTATTTCTCGTTCTATAAAATAAGAATTTGGAAAGGCTCCCTACTGTACCAAACAAAGCAGAAAGTTATCAAATCCCTGGCGGAAATGTTTCCTTCCTGTATGATTTAAAATCCATTATTGTGTGCCTATATTTTCACCCCTTTAGAGAAACAAGACAATATTGCTCTCCTAATTTGTATGTACACTGATGTACATCAGGGATGAGGAACCTTTGGCTATCCCCACGTTGTTGGATTTCAACTCCAATGAGCCTCAGCCAACATGTCCGATTGTCAGGGATTATGGCAGTTGCAGTCCAACAATATCTCAGTGCCACAGGTTCCTCATCCTGCATGTACATAGCTGCTTGAAAGTCCACACTTTAACCATTTCCTTGTTATTTATGAATCCGGACTATTTATTTGACCTTGTCTCCTGTACAACACCAGGCCCTTCATATCTAATATATTTGTCTTAGCCACTTCTCTGTTGGAGAAAAAAAAAGTCATGCGTTTCAGATTTGCAATGTGTTCTCAGTTTGGCATGGGACCTCATATTGGTTTTCTGCTGAAAATTGTCACCCCCATGGCTGCTACTTGCTCATCAGTGCACTGGTTATTGCAAAAAGGACCTTTGGTGGCAAATAGCCCTGATATGAATTGGGGGCATCTCTTGGATCAGGGCCCTGCAGCTGTTCACAAACCCCCCACCCCAATACAAGTGTCTACCTGAAGCACTTTTTAAAAATATGAACAACATCAAGTGTAGTTTGGGCCTAAATGTCATTTATGACAACTCCATCTCTGCAAAAGTCTTTGCTTACCTCTTGTGGTTTGTCTTGGGTACATGAATGCTACTCCGCGTGCTTGGTTTGTTTTCTTGTTATGTTTTTATTACATTTTCAATAAAAAACATTAATTTTTTTTTAGAAGTGTCATCTATCAAAGCGCAGTGGATGTGGTCCAGGAAGGGAATTTTGTCTTCCCGATTTGAAACAACGCTCTGATTTAGTATACTGGATGACTTTAGCTTCAAGCTAAAGTGGTTAGAAAACTGTGCATTCAACCTTCTAAGTTGATAATGTTCTCAAAAAAAGATACAGGTTACATCTCACTGATTTGACAGGGTATGGTTATATACAAACCCAAATTTGCTACTCAATGAGACAGAGCCAATTCTAGTTCTCCTCAGAGTGTCTATGTTTTCAGATGTCTATTTAATATGACAAATTCAGACTTTATACTGCCAAATACACACTTACTCTTATGTGTACTGATTTTGCTCATATATCTCATTGATTTTGTTTTTGTTTTGTTTTAGAATTTCAAAAGCTGGAAACCTTGTTGACAGCAAAAGACTCACGAGTATTCTCTTTAATAATATTGAAATCAGTAGCCATTTCACCTTATCTGAGGGTGCCAGCTGGCATACTCTTTTCCAGCACAGTTATTCAAATATTCAAAGAAATGCATAAATAAGTTGAACACCAGAAGTTTGATCTCTCTCTCTCTCTCTCTCTCTGTGCTTTTTTGTTCTAATAACCTGTACATTTCACAGTGATATGCTCGTAGAGCTATATTGAATTATGGTATTTTGCTTTGATTCTGCCTGCAATGTAATGTTGAAATCTTATTCTCCTTGCAGAGGATTTAAGTGCTTAGAGATCTCTTTACCCCTTTTGCTTTGTATCTTAGTTGTTAGTTACAGGTGACTGCAGAAGCTCCAGTCATGGCTATTATTCATTTATTCTTGGCTTCTTGCTGTTTTATGATGTATTGCCATTGTTTTATTGTTAATTTTATTATTGGTTTTTATTGTTTGTGTGAGAAAAGACAGATTGTCAAACCACTAATAAACCTGATTGATCGACTGTCACTTAAGCATTCTGCAGTGAGTGCTGCTGCTTTTTCAACATATAATTCTCTTAACAATTTGCAAAAGCATCCATGCCATGTGCTCTGCTAATGAATCTTTAGAAAGTGGCATATGACTGACCCAGTAACTGAGTCTTTTCAGTAGTTTGCTTACTTATGCCATTGCTTGTGTGGTTTAAATGCTAGATTTTCCAGCTAGGAATGGAAAGGCTGTGATTTATATGAACTGAAGTGATAGAGTTGGGTTTTTTTAATTCATGCTATGAATTATTAAGAAAACTGCCAGCAAAAAAGTGTTTGATAAGCTTGCCCACTGTGGGCCCTCTTGAAAAAGATGCCCACTACACTCAAGTAATCCTCTACTACATCACTTGACTGGATCTATGTCTTGCAACTTTGCCGCACAGTGATTTTTAATTGGATGTTTTCTAGCTATTCACAAGCAACCATAAAAGCCTCTGAGGAAGGCCTGTTTGGGCCAAAATGTGGTCATTAATAAAAAAAAAACTGCATTACGCTTCTTTGAGATTGGTTCTCCTATTTTGTCCTTTCCATGCTTCCTGTGTAATGCTTTGTAGATCTACATATGAGACGGAATGGGGCATGGAGACCTAAGGCGGTAGAGTGGACTTGAGCTTCTAATTGCATTTTAAAAATAATATTCCTTCATATGTATTTTTTAAAAAGCTGGAAACAAGAACATCAGAAGAAAAGACAGGGCTGGTGTCAGCACCTGGCAGCCTTGGGCAGCTGTCAAGGTGCCAGGACCTTGCCAGAGTCCATTTATGAGGCCAGCCTTGGGGGTTCCTAGCCTGTTGCTCTAGGTGACACTGGGTGACTGGGTTTAACAGCCTTTTCAATTTCCCACAATGCCCTAGAGTAGCAAAATATTGGGCACTTTATGAAAAAGTAACATGTTGTTTACTAGACCTGGGCTCTGCTTAGAGTGTTGCTTGTACAGTGTATGCTTGCCAGATCCTACTGATGGAGAATGGCACTCACTGTAGAACTCTTTGCTCAAGGCTCCCTGAAATACAGACATTTGTTGTTTAGTCATTTAGTCGTGTCCGACTCTTCGTGACCCCATGGACCAGAGCACACCAGGCACTCCTGTCTTTCACTGCCTCCTGCAGTTTGGTCAAACTCATGCTGGTAGCTTCGAGAACACTATCCAACCACCTGTCCTCTGTCATCCCCTTCTCCTTGTGCCCTCCATCTTTCCCAACATCAGGGTCTTTTCCAGGGAGTCTTCTCTTCTCATGAGGTGGCCAAAGTATTAGAGCCTCAGCTTCAGGATCTGTCCTTCCAGTGAGCACTCAGGGCTGATTTCCTTAAGAATGGATAGGTTTGATCTTCTTGCAGTCCATGGGACTCTCAAGAGTCTTCTCCAGCACCATAATTCAAAAGCATCAATTCTTCGGCGAAATACAGACATAGCACTGGAGAAAGTTCTAACTCAGCCTTTTTATGTATATTATGTGCTGGTTTCCTTTGCTTTTAAAAAAAGCAATAGCAAAGTAAAACACAGGAACATTCAAAACTGTGAGCTCTTGTAGTCTAGCAGCCATCTACCATCTCATTACTTCATTCTGCTGCATGTGTTGATTACTTGTACTAGTATTTGGATTTCTTAACTGCCTTTTACCATGATGCCCCAGGGTGGTTTATGGAAATATAAAAATATAAGACAAAAATCAGCAAAAACAATTTACACTCAGAAGGACAGGGTGGTTCCTAAAATCTCTCTTTTTCGGATGTCCAAAACCAGGGTAAAGAGGTGCATTTTCAGCATATAAACGAAAGCTTTACAATGAAGGTGCCAGAGGCATTTCTGGGGGAGGGAATTTAATAGTTTGTGGGTTGCTACAGAGAATGCCCTTTCCCAGGTCATCTAACTTACAAGAGTGGTGAAACAACCAAGAGACCCCATCTATCAGTTTTAATACCTCAGAGGAGCTGAAGATCTAACCAACATCTGAGAGAACCTGGTGCTTAACCATATGCTGTTGAAATCTCTGTTGAAAAATTCATTCATTCATTTAAAAACAGGGCATTGGATTGTGGTTAGCATTTGTTTTACGTTTCTGTATTGCTGCTAGCTAATAAAAACCATCATATGTCTCAATTAATCCGCGGAAAATATTTTGCCATCATCTTTCCTTCATCATCTTACATCTCTTCCTTAATTAGACACTTCCATATTGCAGAAGTATAAACCTAACCCGAACCTGAAAAATAGTCGTATATGCGGCGTCTGTAATTATATTCTGATGGTTACTCTGTTACTAAACATGAAAAAAACCAAATTAGGAAGGAAATGCAAGAAACGTAAAAAGTAGTTGCAGATAAAATAGTTGAAGTATGAGACATCTTTCTTTCCAAAATGGCACCCGGAGACAATGGAGACTGCTAATAGATTTGATTGTGTTCATAAATCTTTTGAACTGATGTTCTTACACCTTGTATGCTTCTCACAGGGATCTGCTTCAGTGAGTCCCTTGGTTATATCAGCTTTGTGTAAAATAGTGAGAAAATAATGCCCTTTGTTTCAACTTTTAAACATCTGCTGAAAAGTTTTATATTCCATCAGCCTTATTCAGGCGGTTAAGAATACAAATTTCTACCATCGTTAGCTGATTTCTGGTTTTAGCTTTTGATGGTTTTTGTTGTATGGTTTTATGTATAATTGTTGTAAATCTTTTCATGTATAGAGATATGTTGTTATTTTAATAAATAAACCAACAGCCAATTATCTTCAGATCTGTCCTAGCCTGCCCACTGTTGAGACTCTTTAAATGTGCTGCTTCAGTGCATTTGAGTTGTACAACATGACTTGTACATGCAGTTCAGCCCACACCAGTCTCCCACAGGTCCATGTGGCTGATAAGGAAGAATTGAGCTGTCTTCATGGGTGGCTTCCTATGCAGAGGACCCACTGACTGGGAGGGCCCATTCAAGGATCTTAGTTTTCAGGTTTGAGAAAGATTTTGATGAGACCTTGAGAAGCTCCTGCCAGTCTGGAGTAGACAATACTCACCTGGGTAGGCAGATAACATGCTCAGGCAGCTCTGTATAGTGGACATGGGGGTGTCATTGAGAAAAGCATATTATATAAGGATTGTCCAGACATTATTTAAATAGAATTTTATAAAATTTATTTTTAACATACTATTAACATAGCACAACAGTTTCCCCATTTCCTCCCCCCTCCCTCCCGGAGCAGATGAAAATAGTTGACTGTAAACATCTTAACCTTGACCCTCATCTAATTCTTCAGCCCAGGGCATACTAATTAATCTGGTTAAAATATGCTAAAATAAAATATCGAATCCCTTAATGTTCAGTAATGCTCAAATTGTGTTGAAGGAAAATTCAAGGAGATGGCAAAGTTACTTTGGAATGCTAATGTAACAGCTGTGAAAGCATGAATTATCAAGGCTGACTCAATAGTAAAGCAAAGATGCTGATGAAATTCTTTCCGTCTCGATCTCTCTCCAGATTTTTGGATTATAACTTACAAATATATTAGTAGTATGAATACATTAGCAATCCACTGTTCTTTCATTTTGCAACTGGGCAGCTATTACAATGGGGCAAACTGAATGTGGAGAAAGGGGTTGAGATAATATACCGTCTATTTTCAGTCAACATAATTTCTGAAAGAACCGTTATGAGTACAAACTATAGCGCTCAGTTAACAACAACAAAACAACAACACCAACACCCTTTCAAGTTAACATGTGTTAAGGGCTCTCCATGTTCACACAAGCTCCAAAATGCTGGAAAGTTACAGCTGTTAAAGACCATGCCCTAAATATATGCATTTATTTTGGCAATGTGGATATGGTTCACCACTACCTTGTAGTTGGATGGCTATCAGTGGCAGATTTGTTTGTTCACTGGAATAGACATGTGGAGTCTATGCAACCGACAATCTGACTGGCAACCAACAACATCAACAAAGAATGATAGAATAGCTGTAAAGGACTTTAAAGGTCAAAACTAGTCCTTTGAATTATGCTCAGTAGCAGACTGGAAACCTGTGGAGTTGCTTTGAAGCTTGGTGAGGTATGTTCTGTATGACTGGTCACATTTCTCTCTCACTAACCTAGCCTCATCCTTCCCACCCCTTGCTTTGTTAGAGTATCTGATCTGGAGCTTGTGCAGAGTAGATATTAATTTGCTCTTCATCGCAACAATGAGTTTCAAAGCTCTACTGCAGAACAGTCTTGCAATAGTTACAAATAAATATTACAAAATAAGCACGTCACTCTTTAATAGCAAGCAATGTGATCCCATCTTCTTTAAATCCCTAACACAGTTCAATAAATTTCTACTCTCTGGTCCCAGAGAGAGATCCTATTCAGGCATCTTGCTTGTTCATCATTGCACAACCTCTAGGACTCACTAAGATGTTGGGTTCTCAGGTTTCATCTTCTGCTATGAGAGAGATCTCTGTTTGGGTTTCCGAGATGAGTCATCAATTAACCTGAACGGAAATATCCACCCTTTTCTTTGGTGTGTTTAGCTAGAAACAAACCTCCTGCCCAATGCAAACCTCCCTGCATAACATTTTACATATAATGCATTGAAACATAGCATTTTATGCACATTAAACTTATATCTTTAACATTCTTCCTCATTTGCTCATTGGGAGTGAAGAAATAATATACAAGAGAGTGAAAGAGAGAGAGAATGAGAATATATTTGCTAATGAAACTTTGCCAGTAATAATAATAATAATAATAATAATAATAATAATAATAATAATAATAATTTATTATTTGTACCCCGACCATCTGGCTGGGTTTCCCCAGCCACTCTGGGTGGATTCCAACAAAGATTAAAAATACATTAAAACATCAGTCATTAAAAATTTCCCTAAATAGGACTGCCTTCAGATGTCTTCTAAATGTCAGATAGTTGTTTATCTCTTTGACATCTGATAGGAGGGCATTCCACAGGGCGGGCACCACTACCAAGAAGACCCTCTGCCTGGTTCCCTGTAACTTGGCTTCTTGCAGTGAGGGAACCGGCAGAAGGTCCTTGGCGCTGGATCTCAGTGTCTGGGCAAAGTGCTTAAACTCTTGCATTGGCTGATGTATGTTACCAGGCCAGGTTCAGTGTTACAGTGGTACCTCGGTTTAAGATCAGTCTGGTTTAAGAACGATTCGGTTTACAAACTCTGCAAAACTGGAAATAGTGTACCAGTTTGAGGACTTTACCTTGGTCTAAGAACAGAATCCGAACAGTGGAAGGGCACCGGTGGCGGGAGGCCTCATTAAGAAAAGCGCGCCTCAGTTTAAGAATGGTTTTGGTTTAAGAACGGACTAGATTTGCCAAAATGCTGAGTTGCTGGGGTCTGTCATGCAAGCTGCGAAGACTCTGTGGATCCCTGTGTGCCAATGTCCGTTGACATCGGTTGCTGTGATGTTCAGGCTGAAGAAAGCTTTTGAAGCTCTTGAACAATCGACCAGGAGGGAGAGAAAATGCCAGTCGGGCATGTGTCTCTGCCAGGGTCCTACTTGAGTGTAGGACGAGCTCCTGACAATTTTAAGGACTCTGTGATCACCTACATCCCTGCCTGATCACTGAGATTTTGGGGAAAGTCTCTGTTGGTGATCTCCCATGTCTCAGATGCACAATTCTTAACTATTAGAAGTTTTGCATTCCATTTTGTGGCCCCCAAACCTGTGAAACAACAGAGATTAGACAGCTACCCTCATTGTTATACTTCAGTTATTTGACATACTTTTTTTTATTCCTCCAGGCATTTTAAGGGAGTGTTCCATTTTTGATGACTTTTCTTTGTTTTATTCTCTGCATGCTTCATTCTTATGCACGCTGCCTAAAAATGCTATTAGTTAAATGGTATATAAATACCTATATATACACATACACACAAACACACCCTGATGGTACTATAGCAGCAGCGGTGGTGATAATAGTATTACTACTCATAGTACTATTACTGCTGTTACATTAGTAATAATAATGATTTCTAGCACATTTGTTAAAAGTGCTATATGCTATATCACACGTATATGCCATTGCTTTACAATAGCATTTTGTGTGTTTGTGTTGTGTGGACGTCTTTAGGTCTTCTGATTCAAAGAGAAAAGTTTGAGCTTCAAGTAAACAGCGTTTAATGCCAAACCAAGAACTCTGAAAAACATTGACAGATGCTTAATGGCAAAGACCATACTAGGTGTTGCTGCATCATACCATATCATATGGTAGAAAAAGAAGCTAACTTTTAAACTCACTGTAGCTTCTGACAGTATATGCTATGTGCTGCAGGATGGCACTCGCAAGACAGAACTAGTTATACCCACTTGTTTTTCAGCGCATTTGGACTGTCAATTCTCTTTCTGCAGTTGAAGTACTTGGATTTAAGCTAAGTTTATTTAACCATTTCCCCCTGAAAAGTGCCACCATCTAGTAATTTTTCCTCTATTATAGTTGGTATTCTAGTGATGGTTGGTCTTCAAGTAGATTACAGTGGTACCTTGGGTTACATACGCTTCAGGTTACATACGGTTCAGGTTACAGTCTCCACTAACCCAGAAATAGTGCTTCAGCTTAAGAACTTTGCTTCAGGATGAGAACAGAAATTGTGCTCCGACGGCGCGGCAGCAGCAGGAGGCCCCATTAGCTAAAGTGGTGCTTCAGGTTAAGAATAGTTTCACGTTAAGTACGGACCTCCAGAATGAATTAAGTACTTAACCTGAGGTACCACTGTACTATTTATACCACAGGCACAGGCAGCACATGTCACTCTGCCCTGCCCAGCCACTGCTGCTGCAGCCAACACTGCCCGCTCCGCTGCTGCTGTGCACCCTGCCAGGTGGCACCAATTTCAGGCAAGGCCATGACGATTTTGAGTGAGTTCTTGCCCCCAATCACACGAGATCTTACATGTTCCACAACATCTCACACAATCTCGGGCAAGATCTCACCCCAAATGGGTGCGATCTTGCTCGAAATCAGCGTTGATGGAGGCAGCACTTCTTCACCTCTAGCGGAGGTGGCGGGGCAGGTGGGGTGCTGTCCTGGGGGCTTCTGCAGCCTGAGGCAGTGGCCTCACCCTGCCTAATGGCTGGGCCAGCACTGACGACAGATTTAATAAAGTCCAGCACATCCTTCCCCTACTTTTTTGGGGGCTCACTGTTTATTATAACAGTATTCTTAGTTTGGAGACTATCTTCTCCATCTTCAAATTTTGCTCCAGTTCCCAGAGTGGTTTAACGATCAATTCATCTTCACAGGGAACTCTGAGAACTGTAGCTCTGTGAGGGGAAGTGGGGTTTCCTAACAAGTCTCAGTGCTCTTAATAAACCACAGCTCTTATAATTCTTTGGGTGGCGTGTGTGTGCCATGACTCTTTGGTGCCATTGTGCTTTAAATGTATGGTGTGAGTGTGATCATTGCCTCTTGCTTGGAGGACAGCAAGTGCAGTGTGTGTGTGTGTGTGTGTGTGTGTGTAGAAACTAGCCTAATGCACAAAGGTAAAATTTACATTTGCTCCTCTACCCACTTTTGCCCCTGGCCCCACCCACTTCTGGCACATTGCCTCAGAAGTTTGTCCAGAAGAGACTTTAACCCTTGGCCTGAAAAAGGTTCCCCCACTCTTCTTTTAAAGCAGCTGGCATTACTTCTAGTTCAGGATATCTGGCAATTCCAATGATACTATTCCATTGGTACCCACTGAAAGCTTGCAGCCTTAAGGAGATTTTACATTTCTGCACATTTCTACACTTGCTAATTGGGCCAGTCTATAGAAGTGACTTATCATCCTGCTTTTAATTAATTTCATCTTTTTAAATCACTGTTTCTCCACTCTGTCTATAATTTTCTAAAATATGTTTGCTCTGATTTCTGGACTTGCATAGAATCTGTAAAACTTTACAGCCTTCCTCATTATTAAATCCTATGCTCCTTTTCCTGAAGGAAAACACATCCCACAGTGCAACTTCCAATTACCACAAGTTGGGATTCAACCAATACCAGTGTTTCTATTATAATTTAATCAGAAAAACCTGACAATAATCTGCTCTATCAAGTCATTCTTATTCTAAGTTCATACCACTTCCATCATTGGTTTGCAATTTCATTTCCAATTAGTTTCTTGGCATGTACAAATGCAAAGCTTATTTAATTTTATTCAGGATTTGTGTGTACACTTTTCTCTGGCAACCTGTCTCACCCCCTCCCCCGCATCTGTGTTTATTTTTACCCCCTGGTGTGCTTTCTGAGTAAGTAGCTAGCAAATCTTTCTTGATGCTTATCATGTTCCAGTTTGCTATCACTGTACAATCCTATTTTGGCTACCCATCAGCCCAGTTCAAATCTGACAGCCACCAGAAAATATTTTTTTTGAAGATATCTATGAAGGGATTTAGACGTCCTGCTGTGTTTAATTTGATGGAGACGCCTTCCCAAAATATATTGTGCAGAAACACATGAACAAACAGAAAAGTGCTGGGATTCAAGGACACCATCCTCTCCTCTTCAGCTAAGCTGTTCTACATTTGTAACTCATCTGTCAAAAATGTTCTATATCACTATTTGTGACAGCTATTTATTATTGATATATCTCTGATTAAGAAATCAAGGCTGGCTTTGCATAATCTTCAGGGCTCTTACTATGGCATTATAAAAATGAATGAGTTATCAAATTTAAAAGGAGAAATTTAGATGTTCAGAAAACAGTGCTTTTTCTTTTCTTTTTATCACACATCAGATAAGCTTGGTGAAAGAAAACAGAGATAAATGTGGGCTGTAGTCTATGAAATCTCTGTTGCTGTTGCCTGCCAGAACTTTGGCTTCAGACAAATGAACTTATATCTTACTAGCCATTGGCTCATATGTTGAAATATAGAATGTTTATGAACAGTCCAATTATTTAGAGGTGTGGAAAAAAATATCAACACACAAGAGCCAGAGACAGTTAGAATTATATTCATTTGATGCACCCAGTAGAGAAGGGAACTGAATGCACAAGCCAATTCCTCTTCTGGATGGTGCTGCACTTCCCTTGAAAGAGCAGGTTCATAGTTTGGGGGAACTCCTTGATGCATCACTGTCACTGGAGGCACAAATGGCCTCAGTGGCTAGGAACACCTTCTTCCAGCCTGGTCATGGTGGACTGGCTGGGAACATGAAGAAGAACAGATAAAAGTAATCTAAGAGCAGATAGAAAAGCATAAAAGCAGGGGATCAGTAAACACTTTTCAGGATCATACAAGGGGAGACAGTCCTTTAGCTATCCTGAACTCGAACCATTTAGGACTTTTAAGTTAATATAACCAGCACTTAGAACTGTGCCCATAAATGAACTAGAAGCTAGGCCATCTTATAAAAGGCTCAGTTGTGTGTCTTGAATATCTGGCGTGAGTTCAACATGTCACACCTAAAAATTTGAAACATTTGTCCATCCCTGAGCAGAGCTACCACCACCACTACTAATGGAAATCAAAATTATTGCTGGCTATTGAATACTTGGTGCTGGTTCCTAGAACTCTGAATATTGCATCAGATCTGAAAAAGCAACTATTGCTTTCTGTTTTGTTTGATTATTTTAGATAGAGGTCACACACTTGCTAATAAACATGATTACTGAACATGGGTAGAACTAAGCTTCCAAGATGCCTTGTGTGAGGCTCAGGTTTTGCTGCAATGTTTGCTTGCCACTTTAAAGAAACTGGTAGGTCTTTTCCCAATTGTGTGTGTCTTTGCTGTCCTTTTGAGTGCATTTATTTACTACTAGCAATATAGCTGCTCTGGGAACCCTTACAAAAACCCTTCTCTTCAGTTTCCTGACTCTTCCTCCACCCACATTTTTTTTCCTTTTGAGTTTTATGGTAGCAGTGACTCTCTTCTGAAAATCTCTAATTGCCATCTGCTACATATATCTGTCTCACTTCAGTTACTCTATTTCCCTATCAATTTATTTGACAGCCATAGAAATGCCTTTTAATATGTTTTCCGTTTCTCCAAGTCTGCTTTGGAGTCTGGTCAGAGAGAATTCTTTAAGGCCAATGGAAATTACCCTGTTATTTAAGCCTTCCTCTACAGCCTGTACTTTCACACCTTCCATAAAACATGCCCTTTACTTCCACCTCTTTGTTGCTTACTAGCATTTTATGCAGACTGCCGCTAAGAGCACAGTGACTGTGCCACTGTCTGGAGAGCAGTTATCCCCTGTCAGCTTCCAAAAGGATAGACTGGTGTGCATAATGTATTCACAATATCCTATGGAAACAATGGATTCCCTGAAAAATCTTTATCTAATACTTAGTGCAACCTTCAACAACTTTGTGCCCTCTAGATGTTTTCGACTACAGCTTCCATCAGTTCTAGTGTGCACACCTAAAGGATCTACACTGCTCCCAGCAATTTTCCGAGCACAATTCAAAGTGTTGGTGCTGACCTTTAAAGCCCTAAATGGCCTCGGTCCAGAATACCTGAAGGAACATCTCCACTCCCATCGTTCAGCACGGACACTGAGGTCCAGCTCCGAGGACCTTCTGGCAGTTCCCTCACTGTGAGAAGAGAAGCTACAGGGAACCAGGCAGAGAGCCTTCTTGGCAGTGGTGCACTCCCTGTGGAACACCATCCCAGCAAATGTCAAGGAGATAAAGAACTACACAACATTTTGAAGACATCTGAAGGCAGCCCTGTATTGGGAAGTTTTTAATGTTTGATGTTTTATTATGTTTTTATCTGTGTTTGAAGCCACCCATAGTGGCTGGGGCAATCCAGTCAGATAGGTAGGGTATAAAATAATAAGAACAAGAGTAAGAGTAAGAGTAAGAGTAAGAATAAGAATAAGAAGCAGCTGTGGAAGGCTGGATTGGCAAAATCCAGATTAGCATGTTTCCCGTGCATATTTATGTGTTATGTACCCCTTTTAGAGAAAACTTTTTCGGTCTCTTTCAAATGACTTGATAACATAGGTTAAATGATTGCTCTTTGGGAAAGGGGTCTAAGTTTCTTCCACAGAACAATAACAGCCTGTTTAATTTCACTTGCTACTAGGAAGGTGCTGTTGATTTGTAGAGGAAATATCTTTTAGTAGTTGGCATTCTGCATCTACTAGGGCTTTGTGCTGATTTGTATTTCTGCTGGAATGGGAATTACTTTTCCTTTCTTCACCCCCAGTTTGATATATTTATGAATGCAATGGATGCAGGTGTCATGGCTGGCCTGCTCATGAAGCAGACTGAGGCAGCTTCCTTGGTTGGGATCCTCGTGGGCAGCCCACCCCTGCTGCCTCTGGATAATAATAATAATAATAATAATAATAATAATAATAATAAATAATAATAATAATAATAATAATCATACCCCACCAATCTGGCTGGGCTGAGTTTCCCCAGCCACTCTTGGTGGCTCCCAACAGAATATTAAACGGAATAAAATTTCAAACATTAAAAACTTCCCTGAACAGGGATGCCTTCAGATGTCTTCTAAAAATAAGATAGTTGCTTATTTCCTTGACATCTGCTGGGAGGGCATTCCACAGGGCGGGCTCCACTACCAAGAAGGCCCTCTGCCTGGTTCCCTGTAACCTCACTTCTCTCAGTGAGGGAACCACCAGAAGGCCCTCAGAGCTGGACCTTACTGTCTGGGCTGAATGATGGGGGTGGAGACGCTCCTTCAGGTATACTGGGCTGAGGCTGTTTAGGGCTTTAAAGGTCAGCACCAACACTTAGAATTGTGCTTGGAAACTTACTGGGAGCCAATGTAGGTCTTTCAGGAGAGGCAAGGAGAAGTGGCAACAGTAGCCTCTGGTGAGATCTCAGGCAGCAGCAGGAATGGCAGCATGAGTGGCAGCATCCTATTTCACCTCAGGTGGCAAAATGAGATGGGCCATTCCTGGTAGGTGAACAGTACTTGCTGTGTTTTTCCAGTTGCAAATGTATAGGAGAGAAGCATCATGGTATCAGATTTGAAGGCCTTCTTGAGCTGATTCCTTTTGGGGAGTGGAGGGAAACTCACTTGATTCTCTAAAGAGAGCTGCCTGGGGACCAAATTTGATGCAATGCACTTGCACTTGCGTGAATGGCTTTTGCAGGTTTTGAAGTCCCCCCCCCCCGAAGTGGGGGACAAAGAGCTTGCAATCTTTTGCCAATTTGAATTAGGCTGTTTTAAAAAGTGCTCCTAGTTAAGCAGACTATTTTTTAGGGTGTTTTCTATTCTAGCAGAGGCATTTTTCCTTGTTTCGCTTCCCCTCCCTTCTCTAGCAGGGAATTCTTCTTCAAAGGTTAATGCCTGCTGAGATATCTGCATATGTTACTAAAATTAACTTTCTCCCCCTTTCTGCACTGTTATTTTATTTGAATGCAGCCGTATGCAGAGTTAATAGAGGAATCAATTAGTCAATTAAGAACCTATATGATTAATTAACCTAATATGAGCATAGTTAGATGACAGTTCTGTTGTTTTATTTAGTTGTGCAATGCAACAGCCTCAAGCCAGGTTGCATTAGATGCAGGATGGCTTTTCCATTTAACTGTGAACTGCTAAAGGAAATAAAGTGTAGCAAAAGCAAGGCGCACACCTGTAGTGCATGACTGGAGTTCCTTTAGAAAGGACACAGAAGTATATCTGTGCATTTATTATGGATGACTAATACACAATGAAATGAATGTTATGAAGATGAAATAATACGCAAATGCCACAGTGGAAACAAGATAGTATTCAGTGATTTGAGCCTCGGGTATAGTCCTTGTGCTATGAATGAGCCTTTTTTTTTATTAATTTCCTGGGCTGGGGTGAGAATACATTTCAATACAAGAATAAAAGCTTTGGAATGAGTTTAAAGCTTTATATGGCTCTTTTTCGATGAAACTCTATCAACTTCATAAGATGAGTTGAGTGAATAGGAAAAGGGCCCACACTCCACTTTAGAGTCCTTTTCATTGGGAAGTAAAATTTGACAAGACGGGATGCGCCAAGGCTAAAGAGACTTGCAAATTGTCCCAAGTTTCCTTTAAGATGTTGAGGGCAGAGAGGCCTTCCCTTTTAAAAATGACTGGCTTGTTTTACTACCCCCAGTATAATTAATAGTCAGTGTGGGATAGGGATGGGGAAGAAATTTGGTTCTGTTTGAATTTCAAGATGAACTTACTTAATTTGCACTTCCTGAAACAGTATATAAACCAAAACACAGCTATCCTTTCAAATTAACACTTCTCTAAATTTTGCAATGCAGTTCTCTAGCCAAGGAATGTGCATGAAAATGCTTTTACTAAGGTAAAATGTGTATAACATGCTTATGCTGACAACTATAAAAACACATTTCATTAGGAGGAATTGATTTTGCAAAAACGTGTATATTAAAATCATAGAACTGTAGAGTTGGAAGGGGTCATAAGGACCATTGAAGTCCAACCCTCTGCAATGCAGGAATCTTTTTGTCTGACATGGGACTCAAACCCACAAACCTGGGAGTCTCATGCTCTATCAACTGTGCTATCCTGCAGGCCATTGGACAAAATTATTTTAAATGTGTATATTGGCAGAAATCTGTACTAAAATGCTGGGAAATTTTCATTAGAGATTTTAAAATAATAAGCAGATATGAAGAATTGAACTTAAAGTTGGAAAAATGAGAAACGGAGGGAAACCAAATTCCATAGTTTTCCCCACCCATAGCATCGGATAAGCAAATTAGGCGTATAGCTTAATAGTTTTTTGTGTTGTTCCCATCCCATATGCCCAGGTACGATTGCACATTAGTGTTGATTCAAGCCTAGGGTATCTCCAGAAATTAAAATACCCCAATAGTAAAGCTTCGTAGGTTGATGCACTGAGCCACAACTGGTCACTGAATATGTAGTACCAGGCACCTAGACTGCTGTGGCAGCGCTCCAACAAACCTGTTGACTCCTGTTCACTTGGCTTTCTGTGTTCAAATATCACTTTTCAGCTGTCTTTTGCATTATATCTCTTTTGGTTTTATTATAATGTTGACTTGATGGTTGATGTGAAAGGGCATATTTTCCCTCTCTCAAAATAAATCATATAAGCTGCTTTCTGATTTTTGTAATGCTAGGTAGACTTTCCATTTATTGAAGATTTACTGAGACAGTATTACAAAGGCATTGTTGAATCATAATTAGACATAAGGTACAATATGCTAATTAAATATTAACTGAATATTCAAATATTCATTGCAATAAAAGTTGATAATGCTCCCTGAATGCATTTTTCATGATGCACCTATGATGTAAAGTCTAATGAACATCTTATTAAATGCCAGTTTATGGTATTTTGTACTTCCATGTGTTTGGATTCAGCCTATTAGTATGGGATATGTATTACATTGAGTTCAATCTAAGCCCTTGTATCAAAATCCTCCCACCACTTGCATTTAGTTCCACGGATTCCACTGGCATGGCACCAGAATAAGGACTCTTCCTCGCAACAGAATCCTGCAAATTGATATCGAAACAGGTTTCTCTGTTTTTGAAACAGCAGACAACACAGCAGACAGGGAATGTGCATGAATAGATACTTCTGATATTTCTGTTCCAAACACTGCAATGATTGTATCAAGACATATCAAGAACTCACATTGGACTCTTCAGTACTGGTATGTTCATAGGCACTAGCCCATCAATTCTTCTAAGATGTAAATGTTTTATCTGATTTTTTTGGTCATATTTCAGGTCAAAATGCATAGTCTGAATATGGTGGGTGGGGCTTAGCACTGTGCCCTTGCTCATGCTTACCTGGTTTAAATTACTGGAAGCTGATGCTCAAATAGGGCAATTTAGATAATCTGGGCTGCATCCAAAGTAGTGCTAAGTCCCTCATTCCATTCATACAAAACTTTTCCTTGCAGAATGGAACTTCCCTGCCTTCTCATCCAATTGTTCACCAACTATATCTCTGTGGCAGGGTTTCGCCCAACTACGCAGAGCAGATTTTATTGGGGTGAGACAGGTGAAAGTTCTGTTGCATAACGATAAATCCTTGCATTAATAGAAGAAGGGGCACTGGATACCACCCTTACATCATTATTGATGTTTCAAAGTCAAGCTATACATGTGTTTATTTGTTTTTAAAATGACTATTTTCCTGTAAGGAATAATCTGGAGAGATGATTAACCAGTGTTTGCCCGACTCTTTAAAAATGTAGGATTTCCAACTTTCGTTACCATGGTTCTCTTAACTCTTCTTGCCATTCTACCCACACATGTATATATTTTAACAAACCCAACAGCTGCAAAACACTTCACAGTTAAGATAGCAACCTGTACAGCTGCTCTGGGATACACAAACCCTTTTGACTCTTTCTAATTACGTGGAATTTTGTTTCCTTCCCCCTGCACCCCCTCTTGCAATGACCGGCATAGAACAGAAAGTGGATTTGTTGTCAGAGAAGAGTTAAACTACCTCTTGCTGTAAATTTGTAAATTACTTTTTCTGTTACGGCAACACTGTACTTTAAAATGTGTGTCTCTGTGTGTATTTTGCTTGAGCATTGGGGAAAGGTGGAGAGATTGGATTGAAATAGGAACAGTGTAAATAGATCTCCAGGAGCCCATTGGGCAGTGACTCCTATCCCAACTCTACTTCGTTCTGATGTCCCTAGAAACAGGCTCTGCTGATGGACTGGTTCTTTGCTTTAGCTTGTCCTTAGGCTGTACATTGTGGTAACATTATTTCAAGTTGTTGATTTGCTGTCTCCAAAAGAAACAACGTGAAAGAATTAATTGGAAGCATCATGCCTGACTCAAGCTCACTCAGTTATTGAGCCCACCTCATTCAAGCTCATTAAATTCAATACAGTGGGACCTCAAGTTACAAATGCCTCAGGTTACAAACGCTTCAGGTTACAAACTCCACTAACCTGGAAGAGTTACCTCGAGTTGAGAACTTTGCCCCAGGATGAGAATGGAAATCGTGTGCTGGCGGCACAGCGGCAGCAAGAGGCCCCATTAGCAAAAGCTCTAGTTAAGAACAGTTTCAGGTTAAGAACGGACCTCCGGAATGAATTAAGTTCATAACTAGAGGTACCACTGTAAAGTCTTTTGATAGTAGTCAGAGGCAGCAATCATCAAATCACAGAATTGTAGAGTTGTGAGGGACCCTTGAGGGTCATCTAGTCCAACACCCTGCAATGGAGGAATCTCAACTAAAGTGTCCCTGACAGATGGCCATCCAATCTCTGCTTTAAAATTTTCTAATTAAACAGTGTCTACCACCATCTGAGAAGAGTCCATTCCATTGTTGAACAGCTCTGTCAGAAATTTCATCCTGATGTTTAGGCAGAATCTCCTTTCTTGTAACTGGAATCCATTGGTTCGGGTCCTACTCTCTGGAGCAAAAGAAAACAAGGTTGCTCCATCATTCAGGGGGACTGCAAATCCTCTCAGAATAGGTTGACCACTTAATTGTGTTGCCCCTGCCCACTCATAGCATCTTTGACTTATCAAGAGATGGCCTGAGTTTATTGACCCCCTATCCAGCTTCCAGACTGCAGGTAGGAGTGGAAATACGGTCATACAGTGCCTCACATAGTTACCTTATTGAGTTGTTCCAGAAAGACACCATAGTTAATGGTGTTGAAAGCCAGTGAGAGGTCAAGGAGAACCAACAGGATCACATTTACCGTTTCACTCATCTAATCAGTCCAAAAATCAGGGAGACCTAGGCTGTTTGGTGCCAAAACTGGCCCTGAAACTAGACTGAAATGGGTCCAGATAACTGGCTTCCTCCAGGCATACCTGCATCTCGGCTACCACCCACTTGATCACTTTGCCCAAAATGGGAATATTAGAGAGTTGGTGGCAGTTTTCTAAATCCTCTCTATCCAGGGAGGCCGTCTCTAAGAGAGACAGCACCAGTGCTTCTTTCAAGGTGGTGGGTATAACCCCCCCCCCACCATAGTGAGGCATTGAGCACTCCATGGAACCCATCCATTATTTCCCTTGCTATTAGATTTTACCAGGCTTGATGGTATCAAGAAGGCACATAGTCATCCTCACTGCTACATTCATCCTGTCCACATCCTAAGGTTCAATTCTACTTTCCCCCTTCATCTGGCACAACCTGTCCCATGGTAAATATCAACCCACTGTGTGCAAATCACTGTAATATAAACTATATGTAGTTAATTCTATTTTTTTCTGAATGAACTGTATAGTTGATGTACGCCCTTTGCCAACACATATCCAATTGTCTGCTACTCAAGTGGAGAGGGAGGGTAAGGGCAGAACAGCAAAACTCCTGGTAGGTTAATTGTAAGTCAAGAAGTGTAGCTAGATTGACACTTGATACTAGCACTAGCAATTTCATCCACTAGTTTCATTCAGTTTATTATCATTTCCCATATGGCCTTGTTTAATCCACTGGAAGTTTAATGGTATTGAATTGTCAAAAGGAATTCAACAAGAAGCTGCGCACTAAGCTCTTATCGCCAAGGATCTGATAATTTCAAGCCTTACAGCTAAAGAGCTTAATGTACTAACAGAAGCCTAGGTTCAAGAGTTCAATATTTAAAAGCACCGAATAAGGAAATATATTTCAGGAATTTTATACACAACATGCATTAAAAATCAGGCAAGTCTTTAAATATATGGAATAAATACCTTGTTTGCCATCATTTGAAACATGCCCATGAGTTCTAAAGCTGCAGACTTAACAAAGTCCCCAGACAAGGGTTTTACTGAGCTTTTCTTTGAAGGCTGTTTGGAGACAAATCTAAGATGGGGTGGGGTGGGGACTTCAATTTGGACAATAAACATATGTGTAGTCTGTGGGGGAAATGAGGAAGGCACACACAGCCAATCATCAGACTACTCAGCTGCCACCAGCTGAGGAGAAGCAAGGGAGTAGCCATGGTGACCTCGTGCAAGCTGAGGAGAGGGAATGCCATTTGTCAGATGTGGCAGAAACAGCCATAATATAATTGTAGTCTATTATTTGCTATAAGCTGCCTTGGGTATCTGATTGTGAACAATAAGCACCATCCCAAAACACAATAACAGCAACTTTTACTTGAGAGTGAAGAAGAGACCTTTGTTGAGGCTAACAGCTCAGGCTCAGCCACAAGCACAAGGTCCAGAAGTCAAGAGTTCAAGGTACATGAGCAAGTCATATCTTAAGGGAAGCAATGAAAATGTCCCAACAGTTGGCATACCCCACCAGCCAAACTTTTAAAGATGAGGTGGGATAAGCTTATTCACAATATTCTTTTGCCTTATGGGTCTGCCATGCCTCCAACGAGACTGTGTCCTGCTCCACTGCCTCTAGGTCCTCCACCAACTTTCTCCTGTTCACAACCTCCCTTTGGCCAGTCAAAGTCTTCCCCTTCCACCCTGATTAGGGCCGGTGGTCTGCAGGAAGGTGAAGAGATCTGCTTTCCCTTCTCTGTTATCTAGAGTCACAAGGGAAACACATCCACCCTCCATCCCTGGTTGACAACCTTCTAGACCCCTATTTGTTCTTCCTCCTTTGTCCTCTTCCATCTGCCAGGGCCCATTTTGCTTAATACCTACAGGAAGGCAAAGTGGTTGCATTTGAATTGCATTTGGATTTGTGCATTTGCTTTTGGATTGTGGGATTCCCACTTATGGGAATAAGCACCCTCCTGCCTGATCCTTTGCATTGGCTTTTGCTGCAGCTCGGCAAATGGTAGATCAGAGGGATCCAACCACTTAATTTACCTTCCCTTCGATAAATTATTTGCAGGGCAACTGACAGAGAGTCAGCTTTGCATCCACATCCACAGACACACACTTTTCTTCAACCTAGAATATGCACCCCGCAATCGACTTTTGACTGATGCAACAAGAGGACATAAGAGGACAAACTGGTTCCTAATGATGGTGCTGGGAGTCTGTATACTCATTTAATGATTTGCTGCTTCTCCTATGACAAATCCACCAGGGTGCAATTGTCTATAAGCTAGGACCATGGAGGGCAGTGTCAACATTCATTGTGAAGAGATTTCCTTTACAATCAGTTCATACGTGAAGTTTAGACCAAAAACTGTAACATGGGTCTAGGGATGTAAGAAGGCATATTTTCCCCTCCGCTCCGCATTCATCACATGAAGCAATGTTTCTATTCCACTGCAGTTCTTTTCCCACCTAGAACTGTGTAATTCATATCACTGTTTGCTGTGACTAAATTACACTGCAACACATAAATTATGTTGTCATTAGATTTTCCCATCCCATTCATCATCATCATCATCATCATCATCATCATCATCATCATCATCATACCCTGTTCATCTGATTGGATTGGCCCAGCCACTCTGGGCAGCTTCCAACATATATAAAAACATAATAAGTGCAAAGGAAACAATGCAAATAGGGGGAAAACAATCAATTATGCATTGTTTGCAGATGGAAAGCAACAACACTGAATACTGATCATATTCACTGATGTGATTTTCATTCTGGACACAGGACATAATAGGTGAACACTGGCAATTTCTGCTCTCATTTTCATCTGAATTCTCTGACATCCCTACATGTGACTGAGGCTACATGGAAACATGGGCATCATACAGGGTCAGTCTTCAGAGGGCAATGATTTACTGCAGTCCCCTTTGAAGTGCATCCTCAGTGGCTAGGTTTGCTGTCATGGAGGGCATGAAGGGCCCCCAGTTCTTTCACCTGTGAACCTCTCTTTCAGTGGCAAGAGCTCCAGAAATATAGATAGGATGTTAATTTTGAGGAAACCTAAATGCCCTCAGAGCATTTGTTAATGTGAAAGGAGTGGCTTGCATTGTTGTTATGGCTCTGCCATTAAGCTGCATGAATGTTTCATTAATGGGCTTTTCCAGCTTACAGTGAGATTACAGGTAGCTGCTGATTAGGCCTCCTGTGAGGCAGTGATTGTGTTTCTAAAGCAGCAAGGATATCTAATACCTGTGGAGGGCAATCACTACTTTTGATTTTTATCAACTTTCAAGAGTAATCAAGTGACAGTTACCAACTACTGTAGCTGCCTTGCTGACTCAAGTTATCTTCCACATATTCTAATTAGGTTGAGATCCCTCTCCCACCAGCTTCCTAAGGCACCAAAATGAGAAAGAGAAAAAGAAAGTGTACTTGGTCTTTATTTAGTTATTTAGTTTTTCAAAAAATACAAAATGAATAGAGGAAGCTTAGTTTAAGTTTTCAGACACAAATCTATTTCCCTTTTAGTCACACCGACAGCTAGGAAACCCATAATGAAAATGGATTTTGAACAGCAGCCAGGAATTAAGTTTAGTTCTCAACTTTTATGGCATAGAACTTTGTAGTTGTTAACACAATTTTCTAGACAAATGTTTATATTTGAAAAAAATATCTCAGAAGTGTCAGTTTTGTTTGACTCTAGATGTATGGAAATTTCAGAGGCAGGCGAGGGAGATAGGCCTGAAAACTGAGAGGCTGACAAGTGAAGTAGAATGTGTGTGTGTGTGTGTGTGCACGCATGTACACACACACACAGATATATATGTAGTATCAATTATTATATAAAAATATAAGATAGCAGATGCTTCCATGACATCTTTTGAAAGTCGAGTGTTGATACATATGTTCAGCATCACATATAATTCAATTATTTTTTTTCCTCCTAACCAAAGGGAAATGTCAACTACTGGACACTGGTGACAAAAATAACTAACATATGGGTGGATGTAAAGTGAAATGACTGTACAGACACCTTCAAACTCTTTTATAGTATAATGATATGTACATTTTTGAGGTGCATGGCTGCACTCCTGTACCCACTTACAGGGAAATCAGACCCACTGGTATCCCTAATCCTAATGGTTAGGATTGCACCATAAACCCCTTTGAAGCAAGGGGATAGACTTTTGAGTAACCATGCTTAGGATCAAACTGCTAATCATTCAGTCAGTGTTCACCTGTAGCCTCTCACCTTGCATAGGCCACAACTTTATTAATGTGATCATAAAATGGGTTAAAAAGAAATGGGTGAAATCCAGTGTTTCATGGACTTCCACTCATGGAATGGGATTTCTCCTTCCTCTGATCTGCCCTCCAACCACTTACACTCCCAACCCTATGGATCAGATTTTATGTTATCTATCAAATGTGTTGCATTTTGTCCACAGAACATTCTCAAAATTTCAAATGTGCCCACTGACTACAGTTAGATCACTGTGAAGGGAATATATATATATTTATTGTACAATTCATATATCCTCCTATTTCTATAGTCAGTTTGGCATCCCTGGTTCAAGCTCAAGTCCCCTGACTCTCATGAAGCCATCCTCCTTACTACCTGGGGAGGTGAAAAGCAGATACAACAGAGCTGAGTGTGTGCTGGTCCCGGGGGTAGGTACCGTGGGTGTAAGCAGAGTCCACACGAAGAGGGGCGAGGTCCAAGGCGGAGAGCCGGGCGGGGAACAGGAACGCTGGAACAGGAGGCTGAGCAGGGAACAGGAGCACCGGATAGTCAGGAACAGGAGGCTGAGCAGGGATCAGGAACACCGGATAGTCAGGAACAGGAGGCCGAGCAGGGATCAGGAACACAGGAAGGTCCGAAGCCAACAACAACGTTGCTCCCGCAACCTGGGGCCAGGCTGACTGGGCTTTTATCCTCTTCTAAGGCCGGGGGCGGTCCCGGCCCCCAGGAGCCCCGCCTCCTCTGGCCTTAAGGCGAGCACTCCTCCTGGGGGCAACCAGTTCCCTTCGCCTCTCTGCCCTAAGCCTCTGCAGATCAGGAGAGGCCGAAGGGTTACTGGGCCCTGGAGGAGGCTCACCTGTGGCCACTGAGTCGTCAAGCCCCTCTGGGGCCAGAAGGGCTTCACCTGGGGCCAGCTCCTGAAGCTCTGACACAGGTGCAGGCTCTTCAGCATCTAGGCCTTGCCCCAGTTCAGCCGGCCCTGGAGGCGGGGACTCCAGTGCAGGCTGGGATTCCTCTGGTTCATCCTCTGAATCGGAATCCCAGGCCATCACACCATCCCCCCTCCCAGGCCCCCCCCTCAACCGAGGGTCCGGACCCGGCTTGCCGGGGTACGTCGCATGGAACTCTCGGAGGCAGGCAGGTGCGTGGACATTGGCCGCTGGTTCCCAGGAACGGTCCTCCGGTCCGTACCCCTTCCAGTCAATGAGATACTGCAGCTTTCCCCTGCGGTATCGGGAGTCCAGGATGCGTTCCACCTCGTACTCAGGCTCTCCCTGAACCAACACCGGCTGCGGTCGGGGACGGTTCGGGTGGAACTCGTCGGGTGGGGCCACCGGACTCAGAAGGGACCTGTGGAAGACCGGGTGAACCTTCAGGGTTGCGGGTAACCGGAGGCGGAATGCCACAGGAGAGACTTGGTCCACGATAGGGAACGGGCCGGTGAAGCGGGCGTCCAACTTCCGCGAAGGTCGAGAGGGGTGGAGGTGGCGAGTGGAGAGCCAAACCAGGTCTCCGACGCGAAGCTCCTGCCCCACCTGGCGGTGGCGGTCAGCCTGGGCTTTGTACGCTTCCTTGGCCTGGTGCAGTTGCTCCACCAAAAGCTGTTGCTGGGACTGGAGCTCTTGAAGCCACTCCGTCACCGCCGGGACCGCGGATGCCGGCAGCACATCTGGAAACAGCCGTGGATGGTAACCGTAACTGGCCTGGAACGGGGTCTGCTGGGTGGACGCATTCACCGCGTTGTTGTAGGCGAACTCCGCCAATGCCAGGTGGTCGACCCAGTCATCCTGCTGGTAGCTGCAGTAACACCGGAGGTACTGCTCCAGCACCGCATTCGCCCGTTCCGTCTGGCCATCGGTCTGTGGGTGGTAGGCTGACGAGAGGCAGACCTCTGTCCCGAGGGTCTGGTGCAATGCTTGTCAGAACCGGGATGTGAACTGAACGCCCCGGTCGGACACCACGCGCTCAGGTAGGCCATGCAGGCGGAAGACATGCTGAAGGTACAGCTGAGCGGTTTCCTTGGCTGTGGGTACAGATGGGCAGGGGGTGCAGTGCACCATCTTGGTGAAATGGTCGGAGAAAACTAGAAGGCAGGTACAGCCACGAGACAGGGGTAAGTCCACTACAAAGTCCAACGAAACCGTGTGCCAAGGGCGCGGTGGAACTGGCAATGGCTGAAGTAGGCCGGGGGGTCGCCCGGTAGGGCCCTTGGCGCGCCGGCAGACTTCACAACCAGCAACATAGCGAGCCACGTCAGCCTTCAGGCGGGGCCACCAAAACTCACGACTGACCAGATGGGTGGTCCGATACCGTCCAAAGTGCCCCGCTGCTGGGGCATCATGGGCCATCCGGAGAACCTCCAGCCGCAGTGGCCCTGGCGGGATGTACAGACGGCCGTGGTGCAGCAGAAGGCCCTGATGCAGGACCAGCCCTGGATACTGTGGGCTGGACCCTTCAGCCAGCTCCCGGAGTCGTTCCTGGGCCCAAGCGTCGATCCGCTGCTGTTCCCGCACCCGAGCCTGCAGTGGCTCCGCCTCCTGGGTGGCCAGGAATGCAGCTGGAGGTAGGATCGTGGTGGGTTCTGCTTGCTGTACCGTGTCTGCGTTGTCTTCAGGTTTCCGGGACAGGGCATCCGCCTTCTGGTTCTGAGAGCTAGGAATGTAGCGTATCCGGAACTGAAACCGGGAAAAGAACAACGCCCACCGGATCTGTCTTTGGTTCAGCTTGCGGGTGGTCTGAAGGTACTCCAGGTTCCGGTGGTCGGTTCTCACCTCCACCGGATGTCGTGCCCCCTCAAGATGGTGGTGCCAGACCTCAAAGGCCACCTTGATGGCCAGTAGTTCCCGCTCCCACACAGTATAGTTACGCTCCGCTGGTAGGAGCTGGCGGGAATAGAAGGCACAGGGTAAGAGTGGCGCTTCAGGTCCATTCTGTTGAGACAAGACGGCACCGAGAGCCGTACTGGAGGCGTCAGTCTCCACCACAAAGGGTCGAGAGGGGTCAGGATGTTGTAAGATCGGCGCCCTCTGGAAACAGGCCTTCAACCCCTGAAACGCCTCCTCTGCCTCCTTGTCCCAGGAAAATGGCGTCTTTGAGCGCAGTAGCCGGGTCAACGGGGTGGTGCGATGAGCATAATCTGCGATGAAGGTCCGGTAGTAGTTGGCGAACCCCAGGAAACGCTGTAGGTCCTTGCGGTTCCGGGGTGCCGCCCATTCTTGAACCGCTGCCACCTTCCCAGGGTCCATCTGCACCCCATCTGGAGAGAGCCGGTGACCAAGGAAGTCCACAGTCCGCTGATGGAACTCGCACTTGCTGAGCTTTGCGTACAAACGGTGCTCACGCAAGCGCTGCAGCACGGTCCGGACATGTCCCTCATGGCGAGCCGGGTCACGGGAGTAAACCAGTATGTCGTCCAAGTACACCACCACGTACTTGTCTAACAAATCCTGGAACACGTGGTTGATGTAGTGTTGGAATACAGCAGGCGCGTTGCACAAACCGAAGGGCATAACCAAGTATTCGAACTGCCCGTACCGGGTCCCAAACGCTGTCTTCCACTCATCCCCGGCTCGGATCCGAATCAAGTTGTAGGCCCCCCGGAGGTCCAGCTTGGTGAACACCTGTGCCCCTTGCACCCGCTCCAGCAACTCCGAAATAAGGGGCAAGGGGTACCGGTCTGGGATGGTAATTTTGTTCAGGGCTCGGTAATCATGGCAAGGGCGGAGTTCCCCACATTTCTTCTTAACAAAGAGCACTGGTGCCGCGGTAGGCGAGGTGGAAGGCCTAATGAACCCACGCTCCAGGTTCTTGCGCAAGAAGTCCTGCAAAGCCTCGCGCTCTGGCTCTGTTAGAGAATATAAGCGACTCACTGGTAAAGGCGCTCCGGGTTGGAGGTCTATGCCGCAGTCAAAAGGCCGATGCGGCGGCAGCTGGTCCGCCCCCGTTCCTCAAACACGTCCTGGTAGTCCTGGTACACGGCTGGGAGCGTGGGTGCTGCCTGCTCCGTGGGCGCGGCCGCCAGCGTCTCGGATTGAGCATGGGAACATGGGTCTGGGAAGTGCACAGTCCGTTTGACCCAGTCAATCTGAACGTTGTGAGCTTCCAACCAGTCCATCCCGAGCACGAGGGGGAACCGGGGCATAGAGGCAATGTCCAAAGTTCGCAACTCCCGGTGCTGCTGGAGACACAGGACCAGGGGCTGGGTCTCCTGAGTAACGGCTCCCGAACGTAGAAGCCGTCCGTCAATTGCTTCCACCTGGACCGGTTCTGGCTTGTTCTGAAGTGGCACCTGATGATGGGCAGCAAAAGCAGCATCCATATAAGAACGGGTTGCTCCTGAATCCACCAAAGCATGGGTAAGAATCCAGGGCCCACCTGGAGGGTATAAACGTACCGGAACCATAAGATGTTGCAAGTCTATTGGTGCGGGCCCATTCTGCGCTGTTTGGGACCCCCGGTAGCTAGGGCCATCAGCTACTGGGGGTTGGCGGTTTCCCTGCGGCCGGCGTTTCTCAGGGCAGGACCGAGCGTAGTGTCCACTTCCGCCACAGTAGAGACATAGATTCCCCTCCCGACGCCGCTCCTTCTCTACGGGGGAAAGGCGTGGCCGCACTGCCCCGAGCCGCATAGGCTCCTCCGATAACTTAGTTGTGACCGAGGGGCTGCCGGAAGAAACTGGTGCCGAGAACTGGAGGTGTCGTCGGCCCCGGGCCTGGCGACGATCCTCCAGCCGGTCGTCTATCTGTAGACTCCGTTGAATGAGAGTGTCTAGCGTGGTGGGGCGTTCCATCGTGGCCAGCTGGTCCAGTATCTCGTCCGAAAGCCCTTCGAGATACTGGTCCCGCAGTGCCGAGTCGTTCCAGGTCAAATCCTGTGCCAACAGCCGAAACTCCGTGGTATATGCGGCTACCGTGGACTTGCCCTGTTCCAACCGCCGAATCGCCCGGTTGGCTTGACTCCCTTTCAGGGGGTTGCCAAACGCGGCCTCCAGGAGATTGCAAAACCCCGTATAGTCTGCCAGCAAGGGGGAGTCTTGCCTGAGTAGCGGCAACGCCCACTTGGCCGCCTGGTCCTTTAACAAACTAATCAAAAAGTGCACCTTGGTGCGGTCGTCAGGGAAGTTCCGGGCTCGCCCCTGAATATACAGCTTGGCTTGGGCGAGGAACATGGGAAAGCTGGCCGGGGCCCCATCAAATTTCTCGGGCAAAGCCACTGGGTACTTGCCAGGAGCCGGTGGGGCTTCCAAGTGCTGCTGAAGAGCCGTCACCGCGTCGCTGAGCTGCTGCACGGTGTGGGTCAAGGCCTGGTTCTCCTGGGCCAAAGCCTCCAGCGCAGCCGCCTGGTCAGCCATGGCCTCTGACTCTTCCCGAACGCACCCCAACGAAGGGGGAGTGTGGGTGTGGCGGGAGCAAACTGTGCTGGTCCCGGGGGTAGGTACCGTGGGTGTAAGCAGAGTCCACACGAAGAGGGGCGAGGTCCAAGGCAGAGAGCCGGGCGGGGAACAGGAACGCTGGAACAGGAGGCTGAGCAGGGAACAGGAGCACCGGATAGTCAGGAACAGGAGGCTGAGCAGGGATCAGGAACACCGGATAGTCAGGAACAGGAGGCCGAGCAGGGATCAGGAACACAGGAAGGTCCGAAGCCAACAACGACGTTGCTCCCGCAACCTGGGGCCAGGCTGACTGGGCTTTTATCCTCTTCTAAGGCCGGGGGCGGTCCCGGCCCCCAGGAGCCCCGCCTCCTCTGGCCTTAAGGCGAGCACTCCTCCTGGGGGCAACCAGTTCCCTTCGCCTCTCTGCCCTAAGCCTCTGCAGATCAGGAGAGGCCGAAGGGTTACTGGGCCCTGGAGGAGGCTCACCTGTGGCCACTGAGTCGTCAAGCCCCTCTGGGGCCAGAAGGGCTTCACCTGGGGCCAGCTCCTGAAGCTCTGACACAGGTGCAGGCTCTTCAGCATCTAGGCCTTGCCCCAGTTCAGCCGGCCCTGGAGGCGGGGACTCCAGTGCAGGCTGGGATTCCTCTGGTTCATCCTCTGAATCGGAATCCCAGGCCATCACAGAGTGGCTACTGGAGATGGTATCTTCACTATCCCAACCGTAGCTGGAAACAGGAACCACTAAGTTACAAGGAAGTTCTTCCACGTCAATATGACTGTTGAGGTCCCTGTTGAGGCCTACTCCTCTACACTGACTCACCTGCAAATGTGTGATAAATGCATAATCAACATAGCAGATTGGTGAAGCCATATGCAGGCTAAACTAGCTTTTTAGGACCCCAAAAAGGCAACCAGCAAAAAACCATAATGACCTAAAATTCCAGCAGGAAGATAAATTGCGCTGCATGCCTTCCCAGACTGAAGCTTCTGAGAACAGGAAGGGGCCTTATGGATGAACCATCCCTGCCTTACAACATCTCAGCTGAGAACACACTTTGTCTCACACACTTTGCCACAAGGATAAAGGATGTCCATTATAAGCTTCTCCCATTTGTCCACCCCAAACTATGTGGACCAAAATGTCTAAATTTTTCTGCTCCATAGAGAAGGCCTCAACGTCTATTTCATTTCATTTGTATTTCCCCCACTTTGAATTTGTTCTTCTTTGATGTAGCCTGGATAAAGTTACTTCAAGATGCAATTGACGAAGAACAAAAACCACATACAATTAACAAATGTCCTTGGTAATACATAGTTTTAAAAGAACTGGTCCAAACAGGCAATTGTGAGTCTCACATGAACTAAGTCTACAACCCCAGCTGAGTTCATCTTAAGCCAACATGGTTGACAATATTGCCTGATTAACATCTTATCTCTTTTGGGATAAAAAGCCTGACCTTAATTAGTCATTACAGTAACTGGATTGAAACCAAACTTAAATCAGATACTCTTAGTCGTCCTGGTACACACTGGGAGAAATGCTTTGAAAAACAAGAATATGTTAACTGGCAAACATTGTGTCAGCCATAAAAATGGATGAATATTATGTCATAGTTTTCTGAAAGGATACAAATTGGAATAAAGATAAGGATATGGGGGAAGATATAGGAAATGAAACTTAGTCTGCCTATTGTTCTTTTCCATTTGCAGGTTGTGGGATAGGAAGGCATCTTGATTCAAATTTGAGTAAGTTTTTGTATGACTATATGTCATGGTTTATATCTATATAACCCC
The DNA here is from genome assembly GCF_964234715.1 of Podarcis melisellensis. Taxonomy (NCBI): domain Eukaryota; kingdom Metazoa; phylum Chordata; class Lepidosauria; order Squamata; family Lacertidae; genus Podarcis; species Podarcis melisellensis. The sequence continues at coordinate 50,008,639 of NC_138539.1, forward strand.
AAACCCCCCCAAAGGGTTGAACAGTAAGTTAATGCTGCTGCTGCTATTTGCCTTCTCTGAGAAAGAGATAATAAAAGAGAGAGATGGATGGGAATTTTATAGAATTTAAAAAAATGTGCTGTATTTTAGGATTATACCTAACTGTACCAATTTATTTGCACAACAGATTTCTGCTCAGTCAATAGGACTTCCCCTTCATGTCTCTTGCAATTATGTTAAATACATCCTGTAAAAGTTCAAACTCAGAGTTGATTTTCTTTTGGATGGAAAATAGCAGATGATAACCATTGATATATACATTACATATCACCTATCAATATGGTCAAATACTGAATGCCACTCCAAGTACAATACTGCCATATGAATAATAAAATACATACCATTAAGAAAAAATATTTGAACATTAAGGAAACGCTTTACGAATATTGGACATCAGAATCCACAAATGGGAATTTTTGAACAAATACATTTTAGCTCCCAATTCAATACAGCTAAAACTCTAATGAACTGGGACTAAACCCTATTTTATTCAGTAGGAATACAATTAGGATTGCAGCCTAAAAATGACATATTTCTCTCTCTCTCTCTCTCTCTCTCTCTCTCTCTCTCTCTCTCTCTCTCTCTCTGTGTGTGTGTTGCTACAACTGACTAATACAATAATCTGAAAACTGAATAGAGCCTTCCTGTTATGACTCACTTTGTTACTGGATATTACTCTACTATACAAGATAATATTTCACTTGCTACTAAGTATGCTCCACTTTATTCATAGATTAATTTCCTTCACCATTTTGGCAGCCACCTGTTATTGGGAGACTGATAGCAAAGTTGTAATTAGTCAAGATCCACGGGTCTCTCATTTCCTAGCTGATTAACATTTGGCATTAGTCACAAAATGCATGACCTTAATTTTGTCCTAATGAATTCAATTCAATTTCTATTACTCTAGTTCAGGGAGTCAATTAATTTTCCCCTGGGGCTTGGCTTTCTTTGGGGGGAGAGATACTAGCAGAGAACACTCCAGCAGAGATGGTCAAATATTGTGATGTAGACATTGCCCTGTTCTTCCTAGTCCAACTGAGAGTTATGTGTTCCCTTCCCACTATAAATTTGTGCTAGACTTTCAGATCTTCCAATGCAAGACACCCATTTCACTGCCTTGCTAAATGTTTTATTTTTAACGCGGCCTTTAAAGGAGGTGATGTATTTCTCCTTTCATACCGTAAAATACCTAGGTGGTCTTCCAGGATGAAACACATTCTAGATTAAATGGTATTATATACACAATACAATTTAAATCAGAGTCATACTCCTGTTTCCTCATGTTGCAGATGGCCCTATATGTCATGTAACTGTGCCTCATTTATGTGAGCAAAAGTCAGCATTTGACAGTATATTTCTTAGGATGAATTCTTTGAAGACTGGATAACGGCTTGCTTGATATTTTTATCATTTTAGGCAATTAGCTGAAGACCATTCCTTTGTCAATTTTGACAACTAATGCAGAAGTGAAAAGTCACAGAATTCTAATATTAAAGCTAGATCATTAGACACTGAAAAATAGCAAAATTGTATATTCTCTTTGCATGATGCTTTAAGAATATTTTCAGATGGACAATTAGCTCTATGTTGACTCCATGTGGGTGCTGCCTTGATGATATCTTAAAGATACTGCTTCAAGTATACGCTTCTATGATAGAGAAAGGCACATAGCCCAAAGGGTGTCTATTACTTTGGTTTCTAAAAAAATCAAAATCAAAATAAAATAAAAGAGACATAGCTAGGCCAAGATGATGCGAGATGACTTGAATGTAATGATAACCTAGTGGTTATCATGGGCATACTCCCCTACCTATGTCTTCTGATCCAGCCACTGGAAGATTGGAAGCTTTCACTTCCATTCTGATGATCTGCAGTTTGTTGTTCTGTCTGAAGACAATGCACCATTGTGCATCTTTACTATGGTTGGCTCAAAACAAACAAACTTGAATATCCCCCAGAGATTCAAAATTTGAGGAGTACCTGAGACGTGCACTGTAAAATGTAGCCTGGGTTGAAACTTTTTGCTCTTCTGAATTGTGACATCCAAACAGACCTTTTGTATGACAACAAATAAATACAAAGCAACAGGAGCAGGTCTTGAAAGTACTTCCTTTTGAGTAAATCTTATTGAACTCAGCGGGACACAGTTTTGAGCAAACATGCATAGGCTTCTGTTGTAAATGTACCAGCTTAATGTGCAAATGTACACATTTTTCATGCATTGGTAAACAAGTATTTAATCACAGTGAAAAATTCATGTGAAGATGGAAATTCGGTACTTTGAATTAATTATATGAAAAGTTTGAATGTTTGCCAAACATCTAACAGGACAATTTTTCACACAACTCTGTTCAAATGACCACATTACTCAGGGAAGTGACTGTTTGTTATATTGGAAAATGAATTAATGGAAGCAACATTTTGTGCTGAAGCCTATGAGAACTCACCAGTGTTGAAAAAATATATAAAAAAGCGAAATTCCTTCGGTTATTTGTGATGAACACATTTGATCTCAGTTAAAGCCATACACTGTTTTATGCCTACGCTCCAGTTTTTTTTCTAACAAACCTTTGAATAATGATATGAATAATGATGGCTATCTCCCTTTCCTCCTTTTAGAAAGGGTGACCATTACTCTAAGCAATGGAGCTTTACAAGGGTAAGTCTGATGAGACAACAGCCATTTTTGAAGAAAGGCTTGAAAACACACCATCAGCATTAGCTCAAAATGTTTGCTGCCTTAGGCAGACATGATTCCACTGCTCTCTCTCCCCTTCCCCAATATCTTATAGTACACAGTAGGTGGGAATAATGTTCCATTTTCATACTATTCTCTGATTTCATCCACTTGGCAAGGGAAGAGATCATAATGAAGGAAAAGACAGTGCAGCCTCATATCTGAAGGCCACACTTTATCTCCTATGGAGATTGTGGGAAGAGCTTATCCTTTTCCTCTGTGTCCCAGACCCAAACCAACTTGTCCTCCTGAAGCTGTAGTTAGCCACAAAGGGTAAATACATCAACATAACAAGTGTCAAGGCATTTCTTGAAGTGTTTTTTCTTTTGCCCAATATGGATAATCAGGATCAGGGCTGTAGAAAGGTGAGAAATGATTGGACCTCCTTTCTATTACCACATATCTAATTCAAATCAGCTGCTTTTAGCAAAGGGGGGGGGGAGTAATATCAGGAGATTCATTTCCCAAATTACATGGACAGGCAATGATGTTCTAAGGACCTGGGGTAGGGATACTGCGTTTCTCTAAAGCAGAGTGTGTGGGAAGGAATTGAGCCCAAGGGTCATATTCCTTCATGGGCAATATTCTGGGGGACATGTTCCAGTATGGCCTGAACAAAAGTGAGTGGGACCAGAAGCAAATATAGGTAGAGCAAAGCATGCAACTTTTACCATTGCATAGTAGGCTACATTCCAGCAAGGCAAAAGCCTGAGGTTTCTACACGTACGCAGATTCCCATCCGTTATCTGGACAAGAAGTGGCAATGTCACAGTTCAAGTGAGAGGGAAGAATCACATTCCAGCCAGCTAAAAACAGGCCTTGTGAGTGGTGTGGTCAGGTGAGAAGGGTCATGGCATGGAATGAGCCTGGCCTGGGAGAATTTTGGTGGCAGGATAGAGACACCTGGAGGACTGTATTCAGTTTCGAGGCCTGAGGTTCTCTACTTCTGCCCTCAGGATTCTCCCCATGAGTCAGTAGTTCTGGGGATTCTGTTGCATAATGTATGCTATAAAATATATGAACTTATTTAAAATATAAGGTATATATTTTGAAACAAAAAATATTTCTTCCTTAGAATAGATTTCCATTTCCCAAATCTGCTGATAAAAAACCTGGTTCTTGTCAAATCATATTTTCTACTTTTTGTCCCATAAGATCAAATATCATGCTTGTGACAAATTGTAGTAAGTTCTAATCGGAATATGGCATTGCTACTCATTTTAAATGGTTCTGATTTTATATCATGATTTGGAGGCTTTTTTTTTTTGGATAAAGCTAATTTATGGAAAAACCATCTCCATGGAGCCTCAGAGTAGATATAATCTCTGATAGGCTGCATTTCATTTTGTAGATGCACGGAACTCTGTATCCAAAGTTTGAAATGATCACAGTCAGTCAAGATCTGTCATTCTGATCTGAAGGGAAAACATGTTAAGAAAAGCGTCGAATTATGTCCTTCACTTGGAAGTGAAACTATACAAGCAAATATTTCAGCGTACTAATAAATATTCTCTGGCTGCTGTTATTTGTGAATGTGCCTTTGTGAATTTGATGAGCACTTCAGATGTTCATTTATGGTATGAAACTTAGAGATGATGGCTGAAAAAGCATTGGCTTCTCCAGGCTTTCAGTACAAATGTGCAAAGGGATTCTTGTGAGCTAGCAAGGCTCCCCAGGCCAGTAGATGATCAGCATCAGGAGTGAGGAGAACACATGTACAGAGGTCCCTCCATGCATGCTTGTGCCACCTTCAGACTAATGTCAATTATGTGTCAGCAGCGGTGTGTGGCCAAGTGCCTGAACTGAGCTAAAGATGACAGTGTAAGGGTGCATAATTTAAAGGTAAAGCAAAATATGTCCGATGATATACAAGCTAATAAATTTACATACAATTTATTGTGCCAGGATAAATCAATACTGCAATCATAGACTACCCAGTTCAAAGTAAATTAAAGCTCAGTTATGAAAACAAAGATATAATTAAATGAAATAATTGATCAGCGCAGTCTAGACACTGCCTTTATATGCAGAGGATCTTAATTGCATTTATCTCTTTTGGATTGAGTGACTGACTCTAGCATGATGCTAATGAACTCCAGGATGCCCTCCATGCCCAGAACAACCTAGAATAAAATCTTAATTAATTCTAAAATGATCTTTAGAGCTGCATTTAAGTAGAATTCTAAAACACATCCTCTGAGCCAGTGCAAGGAGATGATTTGTGCTGCTCCAGCAATTCTGAGTCATCCCCATAACTTTGCAGCAAAAGGGGTCATTATAGGAAAAGTTTATCGGGGGTGAGAGTGGGGAGAGACCTGATATAATGGAAAGTGACAATTTGCTAAAACAGGCCTAGCTCCTTATTTATTTATTTCCAATATTTATAAACTGTTTTTCACCATAGAAGGCCACAAGGTAGTTTACCCAATGATTAATAGAACAATCCATCAATCAAAATAATATGGTGCTTAAAGGAAACAAAAACAGTAGGTAAAAACCAACAAATTGGCATGGTATAATCTAATACTATAAGGTTATAGGCACAGATAACATAATAAGATGATTTCAGGCTTCTAGTTGATACAGTATCCTGTAATTCGGCTTATTGGGTTCAGTATATCTATATGGTATTATTCAGTTGTTGGATGAGATCAGATAGGGCTGGCCCAGCCGTTAGGCAGGGTGAGGATGCATCCAAATAAGCTTTCCTCAATGTAGACCCATTAAAAGTAAAGGATGTAAGCTAGTAATGCTCATCACTTTCAATGGGTCTACTCTGAGGAGAGCTAACATGGGATGCAACCCATTTTCTATTAAAATAAATTATTGATATATATATGAAAGAGGAAGGTTTGTTAACACTGACAGTCTCTCCACACTGATACTGTGGAGAGAAGGATAAATAGTCATTATTATGTAAGAGTGCAGATCTTTCTACAGACCCTTGTGAAGAAGGGGACGAAATCCAGTCCACACAGATGTGCTGCAAATGCCACAGGTGTCTCAAGTACTTCTGATAGTTAAGTGTAAAAAGACTGACTGAATGAGACAGACTAAACTGCTCTAGTAAGTTGCATCCATAATCAGCTCCAGGGACGCGGGTGGCGCTGTGAGTTAAACCACAGAGCCTAGGACTTGCTGATCAGATGGTCGGGGGTTCGAATCCCCGCGACGGGGTGAGCTCCCGTTGCTCGGTCCCTGCTCCTGCCAACCTAGCAGTTCGAAAGCACGTCAAGTGCAAGTAGATAAATAGGTACCTCTCTGGTGGGAAGGTAAACGGTGTTTCCGTGCGCTGCTCTGGTTCGCCAGAAGCGGCTTAGTCATGCTGGCCACATGACCCGGAAGCTGTACGCCGGCTCCCTTGGCCAATAAAGCGAGATAAGCGCCACAACCCCAGAGTCGGTCATGACTGGACCTAATGGTCAGGGGTCCCTTTACCTTTATAATCAGCTCCAGAAATGCCTCTGCTCTCCAAGTCTTTCTTCCTGGAAAGCATTCTTATTCTTTCATTGCATTGAAATGCATGGCTATTTGATGACTATTTATTAATGTATTTGTGGAAGATATTTTAGCCAGTTTTTAATTTTTCAAAACAAATTTCCAAATAGGAAAAAGAAGAAGTAAAAATGGCAGATTTAAGTAGTTGAAGTATTAGACAAATATCCAACGTGGGGCTACTTGAACAATATGGGTGGTGCATATAAAAATTAGACAAATTCCACTTCAAGATGGACACATCTGCCCTTTAAACTTGTGTAGACTGAAATTGGGTTACAGCCTTTGCCTAGGCAATATTTGAAAGGTGAGGCAAGGTATTTCTATATTCTAGGGACTGCGCACATTGATCACCAACGACTAAAACCATTTGACCTTGCCAATCCCCTCCCTCCCTCTCCTTACAGCTTGCCCCAAATGCACCGTCCCCATCCCTTAAAGCAGGGATGAGGAATCTTTTATGACTGGAGGGGCTGATCTTTATTTTACCCACTTCTGACATGCCAAATGTGACAGGTAGGAAGCTCAATCGTGAACCACAGGGCTTTCAAACAGCCTTTGGTAAACATCCTCATGTAGCGTGGTGACTTTTTGTGTTTGGGCTACAAAAGTTTTATATAGTAAGATACGTCGTTTGATCTTGCCTGTTTTATGAGTTCCTCTACCCAGTCCTTAGTATCAGGTGGAGAGTAAGATTTCCAATCAGGTAAAACGAGCTGCTTAACAGCTAAAGCAGAACACAGAATCCAAGCCACACGTATCAATGGTAACAGCATTCAGCGCGGCAGTTTCTGTTGCTGTTGGCATTTGTCCCTGCATCATGCCTCAGATAAGAGATAGCATTATTTACTTAATTAGTCCACGTGTAATACCACTCTTCATTTAGAAAATGCGGAGCAGTTCACAAATCAAGCTGTCAAATACACAACAAAGCAAAATGAAACCATAAATCATCTTCAGTCTTAAAACAGTATCGCGCTAAAACATTCCCACAGACTTTTACGGGCATGCACCAGATCAGGCAAAGAAGGACCAAGGACCAGAGGGAGACATCAGGGAGAGAGTGTGTGTCACTCAACACACCCACATACCCGCCCCCATGCATAGCAGGAATGTATAGAGGGTGCTGTGGGGTCATATGGCCTGGCTCTACCCTGCACTATCATCATGTGACCACTCATGCTCCTCAAGCATCCATATATTTGATGCACATCTGAAATTCCCTGCATGTAAGAGCATATGCATGCAGAGCTTCTTCAAGCAAGGAGAGCCTTGCCTTACTAGGCCAAGGCTTCCCTTCTTGTGAAGAATCTCTATACATGCACATTGGTATGTACAGTGGTACCTCGGGTTAAGTACTTCATTCATTCTAGAGGTCTGTTCTTAACCTGAAACTGTTCTTAACCTGAAGCACCACTTTAGCTAATGGGGCCTCCCGCTGCCACCGCGACGCCGGAGCCCGATTTCTGTTCTCATCCTGAAGCAAAGTTCTTAACTTGAGGTAATATTTCTGGGTTAGCGGTGTCTGTAACCTGAAGCGTATGTAACCTGAAGCGTATGTAACCTGAGGTACCACTGTACGTAGAATTTCTTCTGATGTATGTTGAATAAATGGGTGTCAGGGGATTGTGGCCATTGTGGTTGTGGAGCAAGCCTCTTGACTCCTTCCATGCATTCATTCTATATGTGGAGAGAGTTGTCAGAGCATGGGTGGGCAAACTAAGGCCCAGGGGCCCAGGAGCCGGATCTGGCCCAATCACCTTCTAAATCCAGCCCGCGGACAGTCCAGGAATCAGCGTGTTTTTACATGAGTAGAATGTGCCCTTTTATTTAAAATGCATCTCTGGGTTATTTGTGAGGCATAGGAATTTGTTCATTCCCCCCCCCAATATAGTCCAGCCCCCCACAAGGTCTGAGGGCCAGTGGACTGGCCCCCTGCTGAAAAAGTTTGCTGACCCCTGTGTCAGAGCCTCCCTACAGTCAAAAGATGAGCTGTAGGTCAAATACTGGTTAATTAAAGAAAGCAAAAACAGAAGATAGGGAAGACAAGTGAGTAACAACATGAATGTGACGTGCACAAATGAATAAACATTTCTTTTTCATGCACACTCCTACTTACATTAAAAACCATTAATTAAAAACACTTCTGCCCGGTTAATTGGAATGACTTTTCCTAAACAAAATATTTGTAATCAAATTATTTCAGCTTGTAAAAATGCAACCTTATTTTTATTTTTTTAACTGTTAAGCCCAAAGCTTTGGCTTTTTATAGCCAGGGTGTTTTGTTTCATGTTGATCCTAAAAAGGTGTGTGTGTTGTTGTTTTTAAATGCTATATTCTTTATTTTACAAAATTGGTTTTGTGAGCCTAGCTGTCTTTATGAGCATGAGTGGGTTTAATACTATGGCTTTGCCTGACAAGCTTGAGGGGTGATCAGGGACTTAAGAAAAATGCTGAATGTTCCTTGGTGGGCTTAGTCTTTGCAATGAAATTCCCTTCAGATTTTGGGGAAGGGAAAGAGCTGTGAATTGGTGATGTGACTTGGAGTGAACTTAAAGAAGAGGAATAACTTATGAATGGAATATATGGTGTTTGTGTTAGAATTCCTGCTCCATGATTGCAGTCATGGGATTGTTGTCTATCACATGACGGTATATGTTTTGACTCCACAGCGTGGGAAGTGATGGAAACAGGATGTTTGTGTTACAGTTATACCTTGGGTTAAATATGTTTTCAGGTTACGCTCCACGGAGACCCGGAAGTAACGAAACTTGCGCATGCGAAGATGCTCAAAATGATGTCACACGCATACGCAGACGCTGTGAATTGCGACCCGCGCACTCACAGACGCAGGTTGTGTTCGCTTCAGTACCACTGCACTGTGTTTCATGAAATGGGACTATTGTCCTTTGTTCTTTTTCTTTTTGCTGTTTGATGCTAGAGAGAGAGGGAGCCATGTTGAGGTTCTCCATGTGTGCTTATATGTAAATAAAGTAGATTAGCCAAAATGCTCAGTTGCTGAGGTCTGTTACGAAAACTGCGAAGACTCTGCGGATCCCTAAGTGTGCTGATGTCTGTTGGCATTGGTCGCTGTGATGTTCCGGCTGAAGAAAGCATTTGAAGCTCCTGAACGATCAACCAGGAGGGAGAGAACATGCCAGTCAGGGTCCTGCTCCAGTGTAGGCTGAGCTCCTGACAGTTTGATCATGAAACAGGATCACGTTTATTGGTTTTCAAGCAAAGCCTGGATGGCCATCTATCGGGGATGTTGAAGTAGTGTCCTTCCTGCATCACCAGGGGGCTGGGCTCGGTTGCCTTTGAAGCCCCTTCCACTCTATGATTCTGTGATTATCTTGTGAACTTCCAATTCATTTCAATGTGGCATGCACAGGAAAAATTCCTTGCGGATTACGCTGAAATATTTTTTTAAAAAGGCATATACCATGAACCGTGACTCTTTCTACTTGAGCTGCATAATCCCTGTGAATTGTGTCTCAATTTTCCCTCTGATTAATGATGCTATTTCATATTTGCTAGGTCTCCTAGAGACCACGAGAAACACAAAGGCAATGCAGCTTATTTATGTGATGCAGCTGCCAATTTTTCAAAGGTGACCTGGCTGATCGCATTACCAAACGGCCTGAAAATTACACTTTTCCTTCTTGTTTTGGGGGGAATGTTTTCCAAGAGCTAATCAATACCAGAACTTCTTGCCTTACCTGCTAATTATCTAATTAGAATGGGGGAGGGAAAACATTGGAGCTACCAGACCAAGTCTTGTTCCAAAAACTCTTTTGAGTCCTGTTATCTTGCTCTTTGAATTTTAATGTATCAAAAATTTCTCCTGAACTGCCGTCAGTTCCCCAAATCAAACATCTGCTTTTTATTTTTTATTTTTAAATCAAGCAACCTATAAATGAAGTCACACACAGGGGAAACATGGTATGTTTTCTCTCAGAAAGCTAAGATGCTTTACTGAGACATTGGCCTGACACCAGTCAACCTGTTCTGCATTATGAATTAGATTAGTTCAGAGCTGGGATTGAGGCAAGGCAATTAGCATATATTTTACTAGCTCCATTGCAAAGTTTCTTATGCTTTGCTTCTTCCGTATTAATCCTTCTCCTTGTACTAATTGACCTCTACATGAGCTGCTTGAGACCTATAAGCCTTTCAAGTAATGACACACCTGGCCTTCAGAATTTCTGAGGCATGTATTTTGTATGATAGTTGTGGGTTTGGAGCTGCATGAAAGCACTTATCTCAACTATTCTACCTTTAATAAATTAGTCCTTTTGGGGGTCTTTTAGTTCTGCCTTGTATTTGAAAGGCATCTAAATTGGAAGCATTTAAGGCAGTAGCATTAACAAGGTATTCCCATTAAACAAAAATTAATTAATTAAAAAGGTTCTTAAAAAGTGAGCCCCTGAAATAAATATGATATTATGAATGCATAATTTGGCCTTTGTAATGGCTGAATGCTATGACGTACTGGAATGAAGAGCAGCACTTATATCCAGTCGTATCTGCACATCTGGTCCTCTGCCATTGGTCTCCTGCTGGTGGTATTTCACAGAAGTGAATCAGTTATGTTTGTATATGTGCAAGAACTCTTCTCTCCATCCAGGGCTGTCCCAAGACAGTTGCTGCTTGAGGCCAAGATATGATGGCAGCATCCATAACTCACATTCAGAAACTGATCAGAGTGGCAGTCAAACTCACCCAAGTCCCTTGAATCTTCATCTGAGACCCTTCTCTAAATTCCCTTTCTGAGGAAAGTTTGGGTGATTTTGACAAAGGAGAAGCCTTTTCAATTGTAGTTCCCTGTTTGTGCAATGCTCTCCCCAGTGAGGTTTGTCCAAACCATCATTAATATCCTTTTGATGCCAGGTGAAAAAATTATCTCTTCTCCTAGGCATTTGATGGGTTATGGAGATTTTACTGTCTGTTGATAATGTGTTTTGCTGCTGAAGTTTTTGCTGCTGTTTGTCTTATAGGTTGTTGTATGGCTTTAATTGCAGTGCATTTCTCTTTTTTTGGAGTTTAATGCCATGCTGTATGTTTTCAAAGTTTCTGCACACTTTGAGAGTCCTTACATGCCAAGTGAATCATAAATAGAAATACTACTACCCCTTCAACACCATCAGCAGGACAGAGACCTCTATTGCACAGAGGACAGCAGACTAGCTTAGAACAGCTCCCCAAACTGTCTGGAGCAGAAATAAGGGAGTACAGGGAAGCGGGCAGACACATGGAAGAAGAGAGGGCGAGGAACTTATTTTGCACAGCTAAAAGTCATTGTGCTAGTGCAACTGGTTAGTTGAATACTGCCCAAAATATATTAACATTTTTGTTTCAATTCTACTCATTTTTTTTAATCCTTATGTAATTTATTTTGTTGCCTACCACTGGACTATATGGTGCAGAGTATCAACAGTTTATGTTAGCAAAGAAGCTGTGTCACCACCAACAATTTGCATTTGTTACCTCTTCCTACTAGTGTTTTTCAACTGCTTCTTCAGTAATCACTCAATACTCCTGGTAGACAACTGCCAGCATTACAAGGTGTGGAAGAACAGCATCTGCCTGGGTGTGAGTCACTGTGTTCAGTTCTCAAACAGGCATTCGAAATGCAGGAACATCCTGTTTGCTAGTTAATGATGCTTCATGCTCTGAATGTTGCATCTCTTTGTGTTTTTAGCCTATTAATCTTTAATACTTGGTTGCATTAAAGCAAAATAATCACCCCAACCTGACCAGAAGCTTTAATAAAAGTATCTCCTATTGCAAGGATTCTTCCCAAAGAACAATTGCTTTGGGTTGCTGTTTTGTATTCCCATCTTTTGCTTGATTTCATTCTGTCCTGTGTGCAAGGACAGCACACTTATTTAATTTGAAAGTGTAGCAATCCAAATTTCCCCTTATAACTTGACATTTTGTAATTGTTCTCTCTTTCTCCTTCTGTCCTCCTCTCTTTCTCTGTGTCTTTGGTGAACGTTAGGCTTAGCAGACTGAACAATTGAGCAGATGTGACTAAAAGCCCATAATAAATTCAGTGTGCAGGAGGCATGGAGAACATCTACCCTGATGCACTAGCCAACTCCAGACCCAATTAATAAAGACCCAGCAATCTGGTCTGCAAGAGAGTGCAAATAAAACAGAGAGCTGTTGGATAGCAGTTTGTAAAGGAGGAAAGGAGTCTGAGGAAAATATGCTCTGCTATTTGGAGCACCCTGTTTCATGAATGGTTGACAACATAAACAGCCATGGGACTATTTCCACACATTATTTCTCCCCAAATGGGTAATCATAGCCATGCAGTTTGGTGCTAATCACTGGCTAGAAGGGTGACCCCCTCCCTACTTTCTGCACCTCTAGTCTGGGAGGTGAGCAATGCCATCACCACCAAGGCTATTATTCAGTAACAGGAGTTGGAAGTAATGGAATTTGTTTCCTTAATTTAAATTAAGATGTGGCTGCAGCATCTGCTTCATTTCCCCCAGCCAAGTTCCTGTTGGCAGGACTAGCAAGGATTAAACTGGAAAGAGGAAGAAATGGAATCAGGAGAAATCACTTTGTATTGTAGAATGACAGCCAAATTGTCTGGAGATTGAATTCTCTGGTTACTTTTTGATGTCGTTACTTTTTTCTCCCCCTAAGGTAGAAGTGAGAGCTAACCATACAAAACAATGGAGGGATCCAGGATTTTTTGCAACTCTGTGAACGGGCAGATGTGTGCCCACCCAGTTGCAACAAAAGAAAGCAACAAAGGCTCTGATTTCGTTCATTTTCTAATTCAGATTTTATTTCATGTCAGACCCCAACATTGGGGGGGGGGGAGAGAGGGGAGTCGCACATGCAGGATGTCACATGCGTGCCACCCTGCCAACTTAGCCTGCCCCCCTGCGAGCCGACTTACCTTTGTGAAAGGGATGCACTGGAGCAAAGACGCTTCACCCTGCCACATACCTGGCGGAGGACATGCCAGGGTGAAGATGCTTCGTGATAGCATTGGGGCGGAGGAAGGGGATGTGGTGGGTGCAGACCACCCCGGCTATCACCACTGAGGGGGGTGTCAAAATGCCAGGCGGCACTTACCGCAGGGTCTGCAGCACACCTGAGCCACGTGTCTCTCCTGGGAGAGATGTGGTGGCTTGGGCCCACGCAGGCTCTATGCTGCCCAAACAGTCCACCCACTGCCTTCCCCTGAGCTGTAGGGCAGCTGAGTGGGAGGAGGCAGGCAGGCTCTGGAGGCCCCACAGTGCACCCCACTCCCATGGGCAGCTTGCCCTGCCCCTGGGCACGCCGCCCTAGGTGCTGGAGTGACTTCCTTCTCCACTGGCTGGCACATCCCTGGCAGAGACTGCCAGAGCACCTTCCTGAAAGGTGCTCAGATGAGGGTTAAAGAGATGCACCAGGGCGAGAAGGTATTTAAATCATTCCACTGGTTGTGCCCCACAAACATAATGTCTAAGGGTGTTTCAGAGGGTGTGTGCCATTACCAAGAAGACCTGCTTTCAGGATCTCATAACAGAATCCCATCAGTTGTGCAGGTTGTCTAATTTTTTTTTAAAAAAGCTTGTTTGGAACTTTCTGTAGCAAATTCTTAAAACACAGTTGTAAAAATAGAAAACAATGTGGCTTGATATAGTATGGAACAATTGAAAACACTTATCCAAGGAAAATATGTATATATTTGTAGTGTACTTTAAAGTTTTTTCTTCTTATGCTTCTTTCGCTCTGTCATTGCCAGAACCATTTGGATTAAATTCATTATGCATGTGATTAAAAAACCAATGAATGTGGGGGGGAAATGTATATTGATTTTATTGGATTATGGCCCAGATTTCTGTTCTTTTATCTGAATCCACAGCGCTCTCTTCTTCCACAACTTGCTGTGAAAGGAATCCTCATGTGCAGGTTTATCAGTCTGTGCAATAGCTGCAGAAAATTGTGGAAGTTTCAAAATAAATGAAATAAATGTAATAAAGATTTGTGGCCTGTGATCAAGGACAGATGTCCTATGTAGGCAGTGCGATTTACTTGTAGTCTTTTATTGCCAGGAAAGAAAAGAATTTGTGCATGGGTTGACCTTTCCCTGCTACAGCCAACAAAGAGCTAACATTGAGAGATGGTGTGTTAACTTTAACTGGCGTACACAGAGTGAAAAGCTAATTGGATAAGCATGCAGTTTGAAGAGGTCCTCCATTCTTTTTGTAAAAAATGTCCTAGGTGCAGTCCTGCCATTTCCATGTAGGAAAATCATTGCTCCCCTGACGCTATAGGTCACTGCCACTTACCAAGAGGGAGAGGGGCAAGGTGAGGGGATATTGTTGTGGTGCAGTGCTGCAGAGGCAGTCCAACACTTCTGGCACTGCACTGCACTGCACAGAGTTCCCAGCCCGTCACCCCTCCCCTTTCTTGTTAAGTAGCAACAAACCACAGTGTTTGAGAGCAATGCAGTCCCATTTGCACCATGCTGCTGATAGATAAGAGTTAGATAGATTAACTTGATTGTCTGCCATGTTATAAGACAGATTCCCATGTTTCATATTTTCCTATGTATCCCCGAGTGTAAGCTTTGTGCAAGGAAATCAGGTTGATTACTGATACGTTGTTTTGAGGAGCCATCAGACAGCAAAGTGTCTTGTATACAGGGATGTAAAAAGGCATCGTTTTCTATTCTGGCCTGTATCTGTTGCATGCAGTGCTGTTTCCATTCCACTGCAGTTTAGGTTCTGCCAATACAATGCTCTTTGGCCCACTGTCCACTGTGGCCAAATTTAATAAACAAATTAACTACATTATTGTTACATGATTCCACATCTTTCATTTCAGTGGGTGGGTGGGGGATATCATTGATAACATACTGGAAAAAATAATGACAGCAAAATGCAGGCTGAAATGAAAATGGGAACAGTGAATACCAGTCAGATTTGCTTGCTTGATGCCCATTCCTCTTTGCAGATGGACAGGCAAACTGACACAATCTCCACTACCTTAATTTTCAGTTTTGATGGAATTCTCTGACATCCCTAGTTGTATAGTCCAAAATAAGAAACACAGCAGTTGTTTCATTGCATCCTGGGTCTCCATAGATACTTTTCCTTTGTTTCATTTTCAATGGAATTGGCCACAAAGTCTTTTTGAAGCACATTTCAAAAGTTACAGAAATCTGAAACTTCAGTTTGCAAACTGCTTTCTAAGACATTCAGGATAGAAGCAAAGAAGCACATACCATTTCCTATTTTACAATCCTCCTAGTACAATGATTTTAAAAAAGAAGAAGAATGTGATAAGAAGCATTGTAATGAAGTTGCCCCGGGGGTAGGTGTGCAGGGCAAATCATGCAACTGTTCAAATGCTAAATCTTGTTTTGCATTCTAGCAAGCATAAAAAAGGAAACTGAAGCAAGGAAACAGACATCATCTTAGATTAGCTCAACATAAATGAAAGAAAGAAGGAAAGCTGAAAATTGGTCGCCGAGTTGCTTTCACTCCATGTTTATGTTAATAGGGTATTTGACTTTTGAATGCTTCATAAACCTTGTTATGTTCAGTGCTATTTGAGGTAGTAAAACAGCTGGAACTCTGCCAGGAGCTTTAATTGGAATCAGCTTAGCTGGGGCTGACAAGGTTTCCTAGTGTTTAGTCTCAAACTTATTATAAAAATGCAAAATTATGTGCTATTTATTTCCCATGCCTCTTTTGTGTATGCCCATAAAGGTAAGGCATAACTGTGCCAGAAAACAGAATAATTTCCCTCCATTGAGGCCTCAGGCCAGTGCTTTGACAATGGCAACATGGGCACTGCCTCTCATAATTAGAACATTTTTGTTGTTGTTGTAAGTGTTGCAAAGATAGTCAAGGGGCTCAGGAGTTATTTTTCTCATTCATATCTTGGTCACTGGCTATTTAAGGTCATTAAATATTTCCTTGCCCATGTCAATCATAGACAGAAAAAACACCTGTCTTCTTCCTCTTCCCACTAACCCCAGTGAACTCAATGATTCTTGCTTACAAGTAGAATGTACAGGGCAAAGATCTCAGATGCAAGGCAGCTGAAAAAATCAGACAGGGCAGACAGCTAAGTGATCCCAGTCTACGCGCACCTTGAGAAAGTCAGGTAGGAGAGAGAGGAGTCTGTGGAATGCATTTGGAACTGTGGACTAGGAAGCAGAGGGGGCATTTGGCTGTTGGGTCTTGAAGGCTGCAATCCTAAACATGTTTATCATGGATCACACTCCACTGAACACAGCTGCAATTATATCTAAGTAATTATAGTTTTGTGCTATGATGGGCATTTGTTCTCTAGATGTTTTGGGACTCACATTCCCATCAGCCCCAGCCTATGTGGCCAATGACAAGGAATGGGGTCCAACAGCATCTGGAGGGCCACAGGTTTCTCATCCCTGTACTATATGAACTGCTGAGATAGGAGAATCTTGCTAGCTGATCCTTCCACCATTTCTGTAACATTGTGATTTGGCAATCTTAAGGAGGTAGCTGCTGTACAGGGCAAGAGATGGTGGGGTTGTTGAGTACAGTGGTACCTCGGGTTACATACGCTTCAGGTTACAGATTCTGCTAACCCAGAAATAGTGCTTCAGGTTAAGAAGTTTGCTTCAGGATGAGAACAGAAATCATGCTCCGGCGGCGCGGCAGCAGCAGCAGGCCCCATTAGCTAAAGTGGTGCTTCAGGTTAAGAACAGTTTCAGGTTAAGTATGGACCTCTGGAACGAATTAAGTACTTAACCCGAGGTACCACTGTACTGAATTTTACATATTGATTTCAGCCAGCCAGCCAATTCTTTTAGCTTTCAGGTACCTAGTTTCAATCTACTTACATTTTTATACTTCAGAATATAGATGAGATCGACACAGAGTGTGTGTGATACAGGAAAAAAATGACTTCCACTAAGGCTGTCAAGGCAACAATGAATCCCAAGCCAAAGTCCCATTGTCAAGAGACCCAAAGAAGGCAAGGAAGTCATATGTGACAAAATGAAGTTCCTGGAGTTTTAATAGAAAATTTTGACCTTGGGAGATTTTGGTTTCCTGAATATACTGCTCTGCCTGGAAAAGTGTTTTCAGAGGGACACTTAATGTCACTCTCAGATGGAACACTGGCAATTCCCACTGAGTAAAGTGCATTCTGCTCATAACCTTCCCTTATAAGCAAGATGAATTAGGGAGCTGCAATAAAGTTTAGTGGTTGCCACTAGTCATTGCTTGACATACGACAGTTGGGCACTATACAGAGACTCCACGTAGAAATGTTTCTAGAGCTCAGAAATGATCTTGGCAGACTTGTTTCTCTGATATTGAAAACACCTGAGTTCTTTATAGCAACAAAAGAACTGGATCCCCAAGACCTTCTTACTGTCACTTTTAGCACCATTCTGTGCCCAATAAGCAAGGGATGCCTTTGCCCAGTGATGCTGTGGCCCAAGGTTTTGCCCAGCATCCTTTCTGCCCATGGGAAAAAGCTGTGGGAAAACAGCTGTTTTGCTTTGAGAGCTTCCTGCCTGCCCACCATCGGGTTAGAGCCTTCACTGAGCAAATTTGGGTCACTGGTTGACAGGATCAGAAAGGAATTTTTTTCTCTCAACCTGATTGGCACTTGGTTGGGGATTTTTGTTTTAACCTTTTCCTCAGTGAAATTATGGCCTTTCATTGTTAGGCGGAATAACATTGTTTGTATGAGGGCAGAAATGACATTGAGCAGGATCAACATAGCATAGGGAGGCCTGAAGGGAGAATCCATAAGGGGCCTGAAGGGAGAATTGACCACAGCAAACCCAAGCTTTGGTTCTGTATCTGCCTGGTTGGAATCTGCCCCCAGTGAGACCTTGCTTGTCCATGGCAAGGTTCAACAATGGCCAACTCCCGTTGTGCAGGTTTGGAGTGATCCAAACCAAGCAGATCCATCCCATCAATATAGGGCTTGTGGAATGATGAACTGATCCTGGGATCCAATGCCATGCTAACCCTTGCCCTGCCTCCTGCTGTCAGTAAAGATTTGGGCTGATTTTATCCCATCATCGCTGTAGAGTCTGGTTATTTTACTGCTCTCGTTGTCACATAATGTGCCTGCCTGGGCAATGACAAGCCCTGACTGGCACTCATTCTCAAACTTGGATTAGGTAGGGATTGCATATGATCCAGTTCTCTTCAAGTGGTAGGACTGTAAACACATTTGGCCAAATGCTATTACAATTCTCCTTCATACCTTCCTGAACACTATGGGAATATTGTGGGAACATTCACAAATGCTTACCTGCAACTCTGCACCAATAGCATTTCCACATTAATCTCTCACCCCTCAGAATTCTTCCTCTGGAAACAGCTTGCTTATGAAGAAGCTGTTTCCAGAAAATGGAAGTCTGCAGGGACCTCACCTGTTATAAATTTTGAATTCCTTAAGCATTCCTAGGATGGAAAACCTGAGAAAAAATATTTCCTGATCTAGTGAACTCCATTGGCAGCATTCTATTGGAAGTGGCCCATGACCATCAAGCCAGGATTTCTTTGGCTTAAGATGATAGAGTGGACACATATTTGGCTCAACAGGACGGTTGTGCATCAGGCTTCATTATACTACAACTTCATTACAGTGCACTTTAGTTTTGAAATCTGAAACTGACATAAATAGAAAACAATATAGCTGTCACAGATGTGAGGAGTAATACAAAAACAACAGCAAAATAATTTTGGGAAACAACCCCTTGTAACCATTTCCTATTTGTGTTATGCTTTACTTCTTAGAAGAAGAGGAAAAATTTAAGCTGTGAACTGATAGATACGAATGCAATTTCCCTTCAATAGTTAAACTATTTGAAGATAGAAAATGTTGGTTTTCAGAATGAAGCTGGTCATTAAAATATAAGGGACTTGGAGGTGGAGGGGTATGGATATAGCAAAGGTCAGTTTCCCTTCCTTGTAGCTGGCATACAAGTTTAGGCTATAAACAGTAACTGGGAGTCAAATTCTTTTCATGGCCAATTTAACTTTAGTGCAATGGTGGTGCTATTTTTATTTTTTTTAATTCAATACAGCAGGAGAACTGTGAAAATAGTTGACATAACTGGGGTAGTAGTGTTTTATTTCTAGACTACTGTATGCTGTACTAGGCAGTAACATCCTGTTTACCAGCACCATTCTGCTTATATAGGGTAATATCTTTCAATATTGGTAAAAATAGGATAGATGAGATAGACAGAGATAGAGATAGAGATAGAAATATATGTAGATGTAGAAGGCCCTAGTTCAGTGGCCTTTCAATCCCCAAAATCTCCAGGTTGGGCTAGAGAGCTCCTGTCAGTCGGTGTAGATAATAATGAGCTAGATGGATTAATGGTTGATAAGGCAGTTTTATATATTCCTATGCAATTGAAGAGAAATAATATAAATCTCACTGTCCCAAGATCAGCTTGGTGCCCATTCTTTAGCTGTTCAACTGCAGAAAAAGAAGGAAGTGTAGATAATCTGGTGTCGGGCTGCTTCCAGATTGGGCACCTGCCATTTATTCTGGAATAGCCACACTTTGTTTGCCTTTTCAGAGTGCATCTGCAAGGCGTCACCACCAAAACTTATGCTTCCATGTTTCCCATGTTCTGCTACCATTTGCTTTTAGATTCAGAAAATCCACTCTTTGAAAAACACAATAGAATAGCTGCACCACTGTGAAGTAAGCTTGGGGACTGGTTCTCTCTGGTATTTGCTCCAGGCATTTCCCTTTCTCTGTCTTTATTCTGTTAGAATCCACTGCAGCTTTCCCCCTTCCAAATACATTGCCTTCAAATCTGTACCTTTTGTTCCTTTGCAGTGGGGGGGGGGGGGATCATGCATTGCAAGGGGTTGGACTAGATGGTGCTCAGAGTCCCTTCCAACTCTATCTGCCCATAATTCTATGACAGGGAGTGCTGCCCGTTTTAAGTCCAGTTTAAGCCCAGTTTGGAGACAGAGAGAACTGTAAAAGCAGGAGCCTTGAAGCTGTCAATTAACAGCACTTAGACAACAGACAGAGCAGGTACATAGACCACTTCACCTGGTCACAGTTTTCTTCACTTGGGTGAGATGTGTTGCATTTCTCTCTGAATTAAAGTAATTCTATTTCTAAATTTCTAAATTTCTAAATTTCTAAATTTCTAAATTTCTAAATTTCTAAATTTCTAAATTTCTAAATTTCTAAATTTCTAAATTTCTAAATTTCTAAATTTCTAAATTTCTAAATTTCTAAATTTCTAAATATAAATTAGCGTGTGGCAAGTTTATGCCAATCTGGGTCCTCTTTTCTGGATGATGCATTGCCATTTCTTTGTCAAGGTGTCAGTGGTTACCCTCACCTCCCTTCAGAATTCAACAATCATTTGCAAGCTATGATTTTATTTTATTTTTTGAAGCAAGTTTCAAACTCTATGGCACACCAGGAAAGCAAAAGACTATGCTTGAATTTGACCTAAGCTACTAAACAGCTGGCAGTGCACTCCACCCATATGTGCGTCTCTTCAGAAATAAGTTCCACTGATTTCAATGGCGTTTACATTTGGTTAATTGGTTCTAGGATTAAAGCCTAAATCCAATCAAATATGTCCATTTGTGAGAGATATGTAAAGTCTTTCACTTGGGTTGCAACTTTGTGGTTCCTGTTGCTGATAAAATCTTTCTTTCTTTCTTTCTTTCTTTCTTTCTTTCTTTCTTTCTTTCTTTCTTTCTTTCTTTCTACATCGGGGGGGGGGGAGCTAAAATGAAAGACAACTAAGAAAACAGCTAACAAAACATTGCCTTGTGATATTTTAAAATGCTTGTTATTTTCATGGTAATATAACCTGTCCATGTGCTTTGGATTTGGTAAGTCTGCTAGCAGTGTGACCTTGTGCAATACTTCAATTTATGTTTTCATCTTTAGGAGTTCCAGGTAGCTTACGAGCCAGTGAATGTAAAATACCGGGATATATCTTAAAGCAAATGCATTTCCTTTATCAAGTAAGTGGAAAATAGAAGCTTCTTATATGGCACAGGCCCTAAACTGTAAGGATATCATAAAATAAAACCTGAAACTCTTCAGTTTATGTTATAGTTGTTCTTGTCAAAGGGGAACCTAATAAATGCTGTGCTTGGTTGTGAGTTTCTCAAGTGAAAGGTAAATCAAACAAGAGAGCTCAAGTTCTGGATTTAGTGCTTGTTCTTCACTATAGTCACAAAGAATTTTGTTATTGGCATTTTTTAAAAAATGGAAGTAAAATAATTAGATATTTACAATTCCAGGCCTAACATTTGGGGAAGGGTCATAGCTCAGTGGTAGAGAATCTACTTTTCTTGAAGCAGGTCCCAGGTAAAATCCCTGGCCTCTGCAGATAGGGCTAGGAAAGATTCCCTACCTGAAACCCTGGCGTGCTGCTACCAATCAGTGTAGATAATGCTGATCTAGCTGGACCGTTGGGTCTGCTTCAGTATAAGACAGCTTCCTATGTCCCTATGCCTCTAACACAATTTTTACACAAAAGGGTTTTGGAAAAATCGGTACCTAGCTCAGGATAGCAAGCTAATGCAAGTGAATGTTCTTCTGTTCCGTTGAACTGAATAGGAACCCAACTGAGCATTATTATGCTCTTATTTATTTATTTGTATTCCATAAATTATGAATTGGTCTGCATTCAGAGAATACTTGAGTGGCGCACAGAAACAAAATATAAAACATAATACAGATCATAAAACAGCATTAAGGCATACAAACCAACAAAAATTTAAAATGCAGGAATAAAATGGATCAATATGAGAAGGCTTGGGTTTTCAAACAAATTGAAAACAAGACAATATGCCAAAAAAGATGAGGAAACTTTTTATGTACAGTGGTACCTCGGGTTACATACGCTTCAGGTTACATACGCTTCAGGTTACAGTCTCCGCTAACCCAGAAATAGTACCTCGGGTTAAGAATTTTGCTTCAGGATGAGAACAGAAATCGTGCTCTGGAGGCGCAGCAGCAGGAGGCCCCATTAGCTAAAGCGATGCTTCAGGTTAAAAACAGTTTCAGGTTAAGAACGGACCTCCGCAACGAATTAAGTCCTTAACCCGAGGTACCACTGTATGCTACAACTGTGTCCAGGATATTGTTGCCCAAAAATGGAAAAGCGATGAAATACCAACTAAAGAACAATGGCAAGAAAAATTGATGGAATACACTGAAATGGCAAAGCTAACTGGAAAATTTAGAGATAAAGACAATAGAGACTTTAAAAAAGACTGGGAACCATTTATGATGTACCTACAGAAACAATGCAAAGAAACGGACTCACTAGCAGGGTTTGAGTAAACACTTACAATTAATAAAATAAGCATAGAAATAACAAAGATGATGTTAAAACAATAAGAGAATAATAATATTTGACATAAAGAACTTAATATGAAGATATAATACAGCAAGCAGGGGAAGTTAATATGTTAAAGACCAGAAGAGGAAGTTGAGGGAAGTCCGGGCCGGGGGGGGGGGGAGAGGAGGTGTGGACCTGGGGAATGAGTCTTTCTTATTTCTTGTTATCTGACATGTTATTATTGTAATAAAAATGTAAAACTCAATAAAACTTTTTTAAAAAGAAAACAGAAAACATGACAATGTTGGAGCTCACTTCACATTATTTGGACCACTATAGCCAAGCTATCTCTGTTCAAGAATGGTTTCAGCTGACATACTGGCCAAAACTTCTTTTTTAAAATGGTGCAGACAACTGGAAAAGTTGCATAGAAGTATTTTTAAAACACAACATTAATGTCTCCTTTATGGTAGCCTATGCTGAGTCCTACTTGCTATTTTCTTCTATTTTCATTTGTTTCTTTAATAGGGTCTTAAATAATCACTGAAGTTAAGAAGTTTACAGTCACTTAACACTAAGCAGGTGTTAATGGCTCATGAATATGCTTATCAAGTGACAGAAGTCACAATACTCAGAAAGATTTGACCAATGGTTCAATAATTCTTATGTTTAAATGCAGTTACTTGCAGAACAGAAATGAAGTTCTTGTAAACAGAAGCAGTTTGCAACAGTACCCTGGGATAAAAGGAATTCTATTTTAGTGCTCCAATGCAGATGGCACACGGCTATTTCTTTACATTTAACCTCCTCCCCTCTGTGTACACTTTGGTGACACTGTTTTCCTCCTTTTCTACCATCTCTAACCCAGCCATCCCATCTCTTATTTTCTCAACTGATGCCTATATCTTGAAACTGTCTGTTCTCTTCAAAGTGAACTCCTAGGGCAATTGCTCCATCTTCCCAGCAAATGAGCCAGCCTCCTATATATCCTAGTTGACTGGAAAGGTCTGAAGTTGGCTTCTAAGCATGCTGAGAAGCTTCCTTGTGATCTGGAATCTTGCTAATGCAGGGTTCCTGGTCATGGGGAGGTGTCTAAGTTTCTTCCGTTCAATGTATTTAGAAGCCATGTTCAGATCTTCTCGCTCAATGTGGAAAGCTCAGGGGTGGAGTACACAAGGATGGTGCTGTTGGGAATGCAGATGGTGTGGGCGCCCCATTCTCCTACTCATGTTACAACAGGAATAATAAAGAATTCATATACAACAAAGACTGCACAGATGACTAGAACTTTACCCCAATGCCTTTTAATTTTGAAGAAATGGCTACCAAATCTCCAGTGTTGCTGAAGAGAACTATCTTTATGGTAAACTTTTAACATTATTCAGTAAGGTAAAGAAATACATAAGGAACTTTCAGAACTACCCAAGTGGCCCTAATCCCTTGTTAAACCAGCTTAATCTCAACTGCAGGTTAAACAACTGGAACTGAAGAATTGATGAAGAAAGTCAGTTTGGTTATCATTCAGATGTATCTCCCAGTAAAGAACAAGGGAAGAGCAATCCCCAACAAATATGATATAACCTTAGAAGAATAGTTTCTAAGCAGCAGCATGTTTTTTAAAGTTTCCTTATGCTGCCAGAAAGCTCCTTTCATTTGCTTAAAAGTGGTGCAGCAAAATGAAATCATTTTCACATATTATTATTATTTTATTCTGCTCCCTACCAATTTCACTCCCAAGGCATTATCTTGTAGGACACACAAGATAATGTATTGTATCAAGACAAAAGTACTACAAAAAAAGATCAAACAGACCACTTCAACATGTTAAAAGACTTTAATTCAAGAAGAATAGAGGCAAGGGGGGAAAGCAAGAGGATACATCAGAAAAGAATCCAAGGAATAAAAAAGTTATAGACTGAGTTGCTTTAAATTGTTGCAAGTGAGAGCTTGCAATATCCTAAAGAACAGGACACGTGGAAATCTAGTAGCAGAGGATGAGATTTAAACTTCAGTGAACAGGCCTTTCTACTGCTTACTAGGAAAACCTCAGTTCTTGTGGAAGAAAGACCACACAGATTGACAACAGTTTATTTGATTATGTACAATGATGTAAGACCAACATTAGGAGTGTAACACATTGAGAATGCTATTTAAAGTCAAGAAGAGTACACCTGTGGTTTATATGTTATTATCCAAGACTCATGGATTTCAGCTTTCCTATTAATATGTACGAGATTTAAATACTACTACTACTGTATGTGGGTGGCGCTGTGGGTTAAACCACAGAGCCTAGGACTTGCCGATCAGAAGTTCGGTGATTTGAATCCCCACGATGGGGTGAGCTCCCATTGTTTGGTCCCTGCTCCTGCCACCCTAGCAGTTTGAAAGCACGTCAAAGTGCAAGTAGATAAATAGGTACTGCTCTGGCGGGAAGGTAAACGGCGTTTCCGTGCACTGCTCTGGTTTGCCAGAAGTGGCTTAGTCATGCTGGCCACATGACCCGGAAGCTGTAGTCCAGCTCCCTTGGCCAATAAAGTGAGATGAGCGCCGCAACCCCAGAGTTGGTCACGACGGGACCTAATGGTCAGGGGTCCCTTTACGTTACTACTACTAAAATTTATATGCCACCCATCTGACTGCGTTGCCTCAGCCACTCTGGCAGCTTCCGGAAATTATAACTACAGTAAGGTAACCTATTTATCTACTTGCACTTTGACGTGCTTTCGAACTAAAGCATCACAAATTTAAAACTTCCCTATACAGGGTTGCCTTCAGATGTCTTTTAAAAGTCAGGTAGTTGTTTATTTCCTTGACATCTGATGGGAGGGCATTCCACAAGATAGGCACCACTATTGAGAAGGCCCTCTGCCTGGTTCCCTGTAACCTCACTTTTTGGAATTGCGAGAAGGCCCTCGGAACTGGACCTCAGTGTCTGGGCTAAACAATGGGGGTGGAGATGCTTCTTCAGGTATAAAGGGTTGAAGCTGTTTGGGGCTTTAAAGGTCATCACCAACACTTTGAATTTTGCTCTGAAATGTACTGGGAGCCAATGTAGATCTTTTAGAATTGGTATTACCAGTATATGGTATGGCAGCTGCTCCCAGTCACCAGTCTCACAGCCGCATTCTGGATTATATATATTTATTTATTTACAGCTATTAGCCCATAAAATATGTACAAACATAAAAGCACAGAAGCATAAAAACCAATACATCGAACGACAGAAGAGGAACACCACGATGCAAGAGTGGGACATTGAGCAGTGACAAATAACAGCTTGGGGCCCAGAAAGATCCGAGGGACGGTTCACAGAGAAAGGAGAACTGGAGACGAGATCCGTCATGCACTCTCATCATAACTGTCCGATTAGTTTTTGTTGTTGTTGTTTTTTGGTGGTTTTTGTGTGTGAGATAACCGCATTCAGGAATCTCGCCACCTGCAGAGTTACAGAAGGATCTGTATCCTGCAAAAGCAGTGCGGCATGTGACTCAACAGGCCTGCCAACCAAGCGCAGTAAAGCAGGACCCAGGAATTTAGTCCTGGCTATGCTATGTAAGGGACAGTTGAACATTATATGTGGAAGAGATTCAACTGTTTTCCCGTCACACTCGCATAGCGGAGACACCAAACCCTTGGAAAATCTGTGGCTCAGCAGGTTCGATGGGAAAACATTGAACCTTGCACGAATAAATGCAAGTCGGTGTGGTACTGATGAAAGTGATGACATGTATGATGGGAGGCCAAGTAGTGGGGTTATTCCGTAATACCTGGGAGAGCAGACACCCCCACCCCTGGAGAGGTTGTGTTGATTTTCAATGTCTGCTAATCTTTGCTCGATGAGGCTTTTGGCTGAGCGTAGGTTCATCTTTAAGGAGTCCGCTGGGGAAATTCCGATGCTCAGAAGTTTGGCATGGATTTTTCCTACCCACGGATTAACAAAGTCATCCCGCCAGAGGCACTGAAAGAGGTAATGGTCGGGAAGCCTATGCCAGCTGGACAGCCAATAGCCAAAGACTCGCTTCCAGATGACAGTCTCCAATGATGCAATCTTTAACTCCAGATGTATGGCTGCATTGCTCACACACATGGGGAGTTTCAGGAGGCGACGGAGAAACTGATTCTGCAATGTCCCCAGCGATGTTAAATTGGACCCTGGGGCCCAGAGCGGGGCAGCATAACAGAGGGTGGAAACCACTTTTGCGTGGTACACCTTCAATGCAGAAGGGATGTGGGAGGCTCCGTCGACCGCAAAAAATTGGAGTAGAGTGTAAAGTATTGTTTTCCCTTTGTTTAGTAAATACTGTATCTGTGGCTTCCAACTTAGGTTGTAGTGGAAAAAGACTCCCAGGTATTTAAATTTGAAAACCTGTTCTAATTGGACTCCATCTAACTTCCAGCTGTAAGTTTTCCGAGACCTGGTAAAGACCAGTACTTTAGATTTTCCATGATTAATTGTCAGATGGTTGAGTTTGCAATAAGCCGCAAAAATCTTTAGAGCTCTGCATAAACCGACTCTAGAGTAGGAAAGGATCGCTGCATCGTCAGCATATAGAAGCAGAGGGCAGCGAAAATCAGCTAGGCGGGGGGCATGAATGTTGGCTTGAGACTCACTCAGAAAGAGCTTCATGTTGCTAATAAACAAGTTGAAGAGGAGTGGGGCCAAAATGCAGCCTTGGCGCACTCCTCTATTTATTGGGACCTCATTGGATAGGTTTCCCGCCAGTGTGAGTCTCACTCTAGCCGACGACCCGTGGTGTAATTGGGTTATAAGCCATAATAGCCTTCTATCTATGCCCCATCTCTCTAATTTCTTCCATAGACAGTTTCTTGGGATACTGTCGAAGGCAGCCTTTAAGTCTATGAAAGCGACACATAGGCGCCCCCGACTCGGGGCAGAATATTTTCTGGCAAGATGATACATAATTACCATGTGGTCAGTGGTCGAATAATTGTTCCTAAAGCCCGCTTGCTCATGGCCAATCAAATTTGAGTCGTATGCCCAATGGGACAGCTTAGACAGCAAAAATTTTGCATAGATTTTCCCGATGATAGACAAAAGGCTGATGTTCCGATAGTTCTCTGGGTCAGCAGGGCGACCCTTTTTATGGACTGGTACGATCACGGTCTCCTTCCATGACCTAGGGATAAGCCCCGTAGAATTAATTGCATCAAAGGCTTTGGCCAGAATTTCAGCCCACCACCTCGGTTGCGCGACAATAGCCTCAGCAGGGACTAGATCCGGCCCAGGGGCTTTGCCCGTTTTCAGATCTAGTATCAAGTCCATTATCAGTTCTGGGTCGGTAGAGGGCCACAAAGGTAGATGGTCGGCTCGGAATTCTATGGGTGAGTTGGATTCCTCTGCCAAAGAGAAATATTTACTCAGGAATTGTTCCCATGTGGGTGCAGGGATAATCGCCAGTGGGTACTTCCTTCCTCTTTTGTTTATCAGAGCCGATATTCCTGTGGTCTGCGGGATCTAGAGGCCGCAATCAGGGCTCGCCAACGCTTTTGGTACCACTTGCGTTTGGCCAGCTTTAAAGTCTGTTTGTATGCTCTTTTGGCTTGTAAATAGGAGGGTGGTAGAGCCTGGGCATTAGAGTTTTTGTATTCATTATAGATAGAATGAAGAAGGGATCTTGCTTGTTTGCAAGAGGTGTTAAACCAAGGGGCCCCAGTACTGCAATGCGCCACTTTCGCCTTTTGAGGAGGTGATGTAAAAAAAGTGGTGAGGTTTGTTATAAGAAGGTTAAAAAGTTTCAAAACCGAATTGAAATCTTGTAAATCAGTAGTTATTTGAGGTAGATAGGCAATGATTTCCCTATGAAAAAATTCCTGGTATTTTTGGGCCACAGCCTCCGACCATTTGATCCCTCTTATTTTGGTCGATGATGAGGTTTCCAGAAGGACTGAGTGTTTATAGTCCTTCTGGCACCGGAACAATGACAAAGTGGTCACTATTGGAAGGTGATCACTGAAATGTTGGTTTTCAACTTGGAAGGAAAGAACATTAATGGCCAAATTTGCAGAGATCAAGAAGTAATCGATAACACTGTTAGATGCTAGTCCCGCATTCTGGATTAGCTGTAGTTCAGATTTACCTTCAAAGGTTGTTCCACATAGAGCTCATTGAAGTAGCCCAAGTGGGAGATATCCAGAACATATACCATCCTGGTGAGACAATGTGCAGGCATACCAGATGGAGCTGGTAGACAGGTGCCCTGGGCACAGAATTGACCTGTGCCTTCATAGACAGCTGTGAGTTCACAATGACTCCCAGGCTGCACACCTAGTCCTTTAGGGGCACAGTTTCCTCATTCAGGACCAGAGGATCCCTCACACCTGTCCGCCTCCTGTCCCCCAGAAACAGCACTTCTGTCTTGTCAGGATTCAACCTTAATTTGTTAGCTGCGATCCATCCTCCAACTGCCTCCAGGCACTCACACAGGACATTTGCTGCCTTCACTTGTTCTGATTTAAATGAGAGGTAGAGCTGGGTATCACCCACATATTGGTGAACACCCAGCCCAATACCCCATATGCTCTCTCCCAGCAGTTTCATTTAGGTTTTAAAAAGCATGGGGGAGAGAATAGAATTCTGAGGCACCCCACAAGTGAGTGCCCAGGGGTCCAAACACTCATTCCCCCCCCACTACTTTCTGGACAAGACCCTAGACAAGTTTTCCAATGATACCAACTTATTTAGAGTAATGAAATCTTTGAAAGATTTCAAAGAACTCCAAAAGGTCTCTGTAAAGTGTGCAACACAAGCAACTTCAAAGTGATGGCGACTGGCACATTTTTATTTATTTAAAAGATGAAAATTTCATATATATGCTGATGGACTTTAAATTGGTGGTAACTCCCCAGGAAATAGATTTCAGATCCTAGCAAACAAACAAGTACTGAAAATGTCAGCCCAATATGCTGTAGCCTTAACAGGAATATTCAGTATTAGTATTTATTAGGAAAGAAGAGTGAAATTAAAAAAAGTAAGTATCATAATAGAAAGACATAAACCCATTGTGCACCCACATATGCTTATCTTCCAGAATCCACATTTCAAAAAAGGCATAGCTGAGCAAGAGAACCAACAGAAAAAGGCAACTTCTCATGTATTTTTGGCAGGGACAGGGAGCATTTTCTCCATAAAAGAAGGCTTAAGAACTGTATCATTTGAGTTTAGGAGGAAATATGGTAGATGTCATGAAATTATGAATAATGGCAAAAGTTGGAGATTCCATGCCCCCCAAAGCATTATACAGTGCAAAAAACACTTATGGAATTAATTGTCATGGGATAGGATGGTCAATAGTCAAGATTTTTTAAATAATAAAATAAAAATCAGAACAAAGCATGATGCATATTTTTGAAAGCCAAAAATGGATCTTCTCTGCTCAGAGGCCATATGGCCCTAGTAAATATTATCTATCTAGCACAAACAGTGGGAAATGGTTTCTCCAGCAGGCCTTGCTTCTGTAAAAACATTTGGGCCAAAAGATTTGGCTTCTCTGTTTTAGAGGCAAAGTACTAGACTACATGAACTTTTGATCTCATCCCGAAAATCTATCTTATATTTAACAAGACACATCACGATTAACTGAACTTGATAACTGAATGTCTAATAGCATTAGTTTTATTTTATAAGAAGAAAAATGTATTAGTAGTGGGCTTAGAAAGGCAGAGAAACCTACAAAGCAGTATGTTTCCAAACCAATGTGAAGGCGTTGTATTCAATATTAGACATACTCAGAGTAAACCCATTTAAATGAATGGACACAAGTTAGTCATGCCCATTCTTTTCAGTGGGCCTACTCTGAGTATAACCAACATTGGATGCAATCCTATGACTATATCAAGTATCTAATGTGATCCCCAGAGATGAAAGGAAAACGAGGAAGAGTTAAAACAAATAGCCACAAGTGAGCCCCAGATGCATGTTATTTTCTTCTTCATATTTCCTATGGTTTTAGCTACAGTACTAGGCTGCACTTCTAACCCTGCTTACATGGAATAGAACTTACTTCTGAATAGACATGACTAGGACTGTGATGTTACTACTGCCAACTTTTCAAAACTACTGGCAAATGTGTAGAAACGACAAGGGATAACTTTTTTAAAAAAGAAAGCCCATTGCATGGTCATTAAGAAAGGTAATGCTATTTTAACATTTTCAGCATTATCAGTATAAATATACTATACTGCATTGTGCAAAAGAAAGAAAAAGATTTTCAAATGTGACCAGCCAATAATTACATTCATTTTCTATTTCACCGATTCCCTGATGGCCTATGTCTTCAGATGATTTCAAATGTCATTTTATGGCATCAGATATAGCTGCTGTTGAACATTCAGGGAAGCATTGCCTATTTATCTTTGAATGCCTGACAGTGTTATAGTTTTATTCAAATGAGAGCAAACAAGAACTTTAAAAAATATATATACCCTTTGAGATGAATATTGCTTGCAAACTGTTATGCAGAAATGTGCACCAGAGAGATTATTCTACCAAATGGGGGATGAAGTTCCAGCAGTCTCATTCCTCAGGACAGAGTTCTTTAAAAAGACAAAAGCAATTAAATCTTGAAGGTGTTACTTTAAAAAATGGATAAAAGGGCTGAAGATGCAAAAGGTAACCAAGAGAATTAGAAGCAGAGGAATGTAAACAAAATACAATATCCAGAAACAGTATAAAAGGCTTGCTCAATTAACAGCAAGCTGGAACAAGATATTAAATTCATACATTGAAGAAGAACAAATACATTTAAAAAGGATCATTTTCCAGTGAATGGTATAATAGACTCCACAGCCACCTTCCCACATTACTCATGTGAAGGAACAGCAAGGCTCTGAACTGCCTACTTCCTCCAGCCGTAGCCCAGTTACCCAAGTGTTAGTTGTACACTTCAGCAGGGGGGAAAGTTACATACCTAGGCTTCTCTGGGATTTGGAACTCTACCTAGATATGGACATTGGTGGGAGTGGACCATGGAAAGCCACATAACATCAGGAATTGGATCAGACATGTGCCTTGTTCCCCTTTTCTGATTTTGGATCTCCTCTACACATGAATGAGCTCATAAGATCCCAGACACATATTTTGTCTTCATTAATTCATAGAATCATAGAATCATAGAGTTGGAAGAGACCACAAGGGCCATCGAGTCCAACCCCCTGCCAAGCAGGAAACACCATCAGAGCACTCCTGACATATGGTTGTCAAGCCTCTGCTTAAAGACCTCCAAAGAAGGAGACTCCACCACACTCCTTGGCAGCAAATTCCACTGTCGAACAGCTCTTACTGTGTTTAATGGTTTAAGAGTAGTGTGCAACAATAGATGGTTTGCCTATGTTCAGATATATGTTGTCTTCAAAGCATGTGAACTAGCATGGCTGCCTTGTGCATTTTTGTAAATAATGAATTTTTAAAAAAGGTTTTGAGTCACTAATGGAAATTTTGGTTCCACCTATATCTAGGTGTCTCTTCAAAAGCTGAAGAATTGCAGCATTATTCACGGGCAGTATATTGGTATTTTTACCTTTACCTTACCTATTAGTATAATCTAAAGTTGGTTATTTAAAGTTGGTTAACATTCTCAAAGTTTATTTTTCTTATACTGTGGACCACCCTTCACACTGTTGACTTGGCACAGGAAAATGAATGGGGCTTGCATTAGGGGGGTTGTGTGATGTTCACAGGCCATTAATTTCCTTTGGACCTGTACTGCGCATTTCAACTGAGTTTAATCAGTTTATGAAACCACAACTTTCACATTGATGTCTTCTTATAAACCTTGAAAATGAATACATTTGAAGGCATTTTTTCTCTCTCCATAAAAAATTATTCCTCCCCCCACTTTTACGTTTTTTCTACCTTGGCATTTACTTTTCATTTGCATGAGATTCATATCATTATATATCCAGGGTTCATCTCTCCCTGATGATCTCTCACACATAGAGCCCTAATCTTCTCTTTGTGACAACATAATCATTTCTGGAGCGGCTAATTGTAAAATTTCACACAGAGGATTAAAACTTCAGTTCAGGAACATGAAACTATGAGCGGATGAATTCTAATGGAAAAGGAATCTGGTTGGAATACCAATAACTTTAAATAGTTGAGGATGATGAAACAAAATACACACTGTTGCATGCTCCTGAGTTACAAAAAGTTCCTGGGGTAATGCTGCTGGATTTGGCTGAGAGAGTCCTGGGGACAGGTAGCCAGTGGAGGCTGTTCTACCAGAACCACAGGGTTATAGCCCTACCAAGGAGAATGTGAAGCATTTTTTGGGGAAAAAAACCTCCCTCAAAAAAATCTCAAAGCCGCAAACTCTTTCCTGTTCCCCCCACATTTGTGCTTCCATTTGAACTCAAGGGAAGATCCTCAGCAGACACTTCTGTCAAGCTACTGTTCTCTGGCCAGTCAGGTATCTGCACCACTCAACCAATCTGAATCTAAAAGTATAGCTATGGCAAAGAGGACCCTCCCATGTGTCTCTGGGCAGAAAAAAACCCCACATGTGAAATTTAAGTAGTTGTCCTGTCAGCGTTTTAGCCCTTGTTGTGAAGGTTCTTCCACCTCACCCTGCTGTTGTTAGGAGGGCAATTCAATCCTAGACAGGATTGCATGAAGAGCAGCGCCTGAGTTTGCCATAGCTGGTTCCTTGAAGGTCACACTTCCAAACTGCTCAAAACACATTATTTGTAGCTGATTCACATTATTTTTGTGAATGGGGAGAAGGACTGGGTGGTCGGTGTGTCACTTCTCTCTGTTGCAACTGTTGATACCATAACCATGTGCATGCCTCTGTGTTTGAGGAAAATATGGAAGTTCTGCATTTCTAACTAGGTTTTAAACATTCTCTCTTCCTCTCTCTGGTTGGCTACTGTGGGAACAGGAGGCTGAATTAGAAGGATCATTGGCCTGAGCTAACAGGGCTCTTATGTTCTTATGCAGCTGCAGCCACAGAAAACTCTTTCTCTCATCTTCATTGACCAAGGCTTCACCATTGTTAGGACAAAGAGACTGCTTTCTTGAATGGATCTTAGCTGCAGCCTGGCTAGAAGGGGAGGAAGCAGTCCTTAAGGTATCCTATTAAGGTCTGTTACACTGAGTTGAGCTGTTCCTAGGGAATAGCTACTAGACTATGTGGGCAGGAAGCAGTTACCCACACAGCAGGAGTTTCTATATTTTTTTTATTTAAAAAAAAAACAGCAAAAGGTTTCTATTCTTCAACTTTTATTTAACTGGCCTTTATAGGTCTGAGAATCAACTTGAAGTCGATGGTATTGATTATGTTTCAGAACACAGCTCTGTGACAGTCTGTTCCAAAGTGGCAAAGGTAATCAGCCTTCATTTTAGATTGCATTTGTCAGCACAGTGTATTTCCAAACTGTGTCTTTGACAAAGTGTTTTTGAAGCCTCATTTACCACAAATGTGCAAGATTTCAGTCAATAACCAAATATTGCTACATTGAAAAGAAGGGGGAGGGGGAAGACTTTTTAAAAAAGCTAAGCTATATTTCTGGGGTTTGCAAATAGTTTTTGATGGATGACAAGCAGAGATGTCAGGTTCAAAAAACTCTGGATTCGCCCCGCAAGGAATACTGGATATGTCTCCAGAAGAAGTATTTCTTTTTACTGTCCATATGCAAGAAGATAGACTTCTGGACATGTGAGAACTCAAGAATGATACTGTGTAAACTTTGTGCAAACACCTACATACGATCTAAGTTCTGTGCCAAGAAAAACTGAATTTTTCAATCAATATAAATTGTGAAAATGAAACAAAACTGCAAATATTTCATTGATGTGCATAATTTCTTCTGTACCTACCAGTCATGGGGAAATGGAAGGAGTTTTGAGGCATTTAAGCTTCACTCCTTGAAGATGCTGCTTGGCTGCCCATTCACACCAGAGATTTCACTGAGTATCACATTCATAACATAACTTCATAGTCACAAGGGCTATAAAAATAGCATTTTTTGCACTTTCTGTGCCTCAGATATACCTGTTCAAAGTCTTTGATTCTCCACCATTGAGGGCTATGCTTCATATGTTGTGCACTTCTGTGATTCCCCTTCCTCCTAGTTTTTTCTATAATAAAAAATAGTCAGAAGGCTACAGAGTGAAAAGAAGGGACAGGATTTGGGAAACTCAAAACCTCTCCTATTTGCCATGTCTCCATTTCTGTTTACTGTCTATAAAGTTACTTTTTAGTAAGCAACAAAAACAGGAACTATCATAAGAAAAAAGCAGAGCTGTCCATCATGGAATAGTGTCTTTCTTCTTTCCCCATGCATACAGGGTCCCTGCATGGAGTAAGCAGAAATTATCTTACAACAATTGAACTTCCTCTTACGACAGTTTAAATTGATCTATGATGACACTCATTTCAAGAGCTGTCTACTATTTCAATGCACTTACTTCAAATAACATGTTTTCCGAATCACCCCCAAACAAAAGGCTGCCACACTGTATATATCTGGGCGTATGCATTGATATTCTTCAAACTCAGAAAACAGGGATCATGTTCCTTTATCTTGAACATAGTGTTACCTCCTAGACTATGAGGGCAATAGGAACCAATTAAGGGGCAACTCGATGCTGGCAAGATAGATACCTTTGCCCAAAACAAATCAGAATTGTACTCAATTATACGAGCAAAAAATGCGTGTGTCAGGATTTGCTGAGATTTTTTGGGAGGGAGAACCAGTTTGGATTTAAAACTAGTTGATATGGAGGTTGATTTGCTCTGATATTTCTGGGAATTGGCTTTGCCTGTGTGCTTCTTGCTTCATTCCTATAATAGCTATTTGATCGGTACATTTGCAAATAGATAATTAAACAAACACCAAAAGCCTACGCTAGATTTTGTTGTTTTAAAAAACCTTTTCAATCTGTTCCTGAACTGTTGGAATCGTTCTATCACCCTCTGGAGATGATTTGGTTAAGTGCCTGCCCCGCCCTTCCATTTTGTCATCTATACATTTTGGACACAAATGTGGATCCAGATTTAATATTGTTTTGCTTTAATATTGTTCAAGAAAGCAATGGGCTTGGCCCATACTCCCTTCCAGACATCCTCTCTTTTCCTGTTGCTTCCTTTATCCACCACCATGAACTAACATTAAAGCTATAATCTTAATCCCGCTTACATACTTTTCAACCCAATAGGATTTACTTCTGAGTTGACATGGTTAGGCTTGCACTGTGAGTTGTGTTTGATGTGTTTCTTGTTATTTTGTTATTGTATTGTGAATTGCTCTATTTTTAACTCATTTATTCTTTTTGTAAATCACCCAGAGACTATTTTTTTTTATTATGTAACTAAATTGTATTATCATCATCAACAATGGTTTGGAAAGAAGCAGATTACCCCAATAGTCTATCCTAGATATTATGCTCTTCTCATAGCCAAAACTCATAGACTCATGCTCTTCTTAAAGCCAAAACTCAGAGGAGACTGACAACCCATGCAAATAATTGTGATTGTAGTATACTGGGAAACTAATTAACTGTGATTACAAGCTACACCTGTTATTAAAAAAAATAACACCCCTCTTTTCTGCTTTCCCCCTCCCAATACCCATGAAAGCTCAAGATGTTCCTCTAGCCGGTGTGGTTTCATTTCTCAGAAAAGCAAGGAAATAAAATGAAAATGTACCATGTTTAACTGTTTGAAGTTTTGGAGGTGACAGAACTACTCAGAATTTTGGAGACCTGCCTTGACACCCCTTGTTAATGGCATAATCTGACCTGAGAAGGAGAGTTGAGAACCACCCTGATATGCCTTACTATTTGGGTTACATCAGAGCTGATGCTCATTCCTACTATATATATATATATATAGAGAGAGAGAGAGAGAGAGAGAGAGTGCCCAATAGGCAAGTTTGCTCTTTAAAAACTATAATTCTTCATGAAATAAAACTGTCTTTCAGTAGTTCACAAAATGCAAACATTTAAGGACTGAGAAGATTCATTAAAACCAAATGGTTCCGTGAAGAAAGTTTACTTCCATCATTCGGTTTATTTCAAATGCCAAATAGGAGACTGATCAGTGAGAACTACTGGAAAAGTAAATGTCAAGGCTAAAGGAAGCCTATATTTAGTTTTTCAGAAAATCCTCTAACAACCATGCTGGTTTATCTTCCCTTTTTTACTCTGTGTTTAAACTACAATTTATATTGTATTTTTTCTAAATGGCTTATATAATACATTTGTTTTGAAAATATGTGGTATTCTCTTAAGTAGTTTGCATTTCCCCCCTCCTTAGCTCATTTATCTCAATGCATTCTGAATTTGAAGGCTGTTTAATACCAGTTAGGTGATGGATCCCTTCCTGTGCTGTTAACGACACACACACACACACACCATGTCAAATGCTTGAAAAACATACAGAAAACCGTAAGTGCCAAGTTGAGACAAGAACAGGTGATAAATCTCTTGCCACTGAATCCTGCCCTTGAATATCAACCGGAGTTGTGTGCTTGCATTAGGGTGTAGGATTTACCTTTCAGTGTAATGAGCTTTAGATTCAAAGGTGTGACAGGAGATTAAGAACAAAATTCTGGGTATTTATTGTCAAGACTAAAGCAGAGGACAAAAAGACCTACACAATGGGTGGGGGGAAAGGGAAATAACCTCATGTTATGCACTGTTTTGGTTCAGTTCGCCCAGTTTCTATTCTTTCTGGACTCCATTTGTGTTATTTAAAGTGCCTCTGTTAATACCTTTCTTCTTTTCACATTTTTCACCAAAGCTTATTTAAGCATTGTCTACTTCCATTCACCTTCCACCATACTTGCACTCGCCCCATTCCACTAAATGACATGACATATCATTTCCCAACTGTTACCCCCCCTTGACATCATCCCCCATCTGAGACCAACAGTGTCCCCTGCCTTGAAATATCATCAAGTGACCACCATCCTTGGATACTACATTTCAAGAGATGTCAGCAGGTCAACTGCTGGACATAACACTTATGAAGCTTATTTATGGAACTGCTTCAGTTGAGGCAGTATTGTGGAAGCCTCTTTACGTACAGACATCGTGCATCCGACATCCTCTTTACCTTTTGGCAGAGAGCTGACATTTTGTTATTTACATTCATTATGTGGTTATGTTTCATTAACCTCCATAATAATATGAGTCAACTAGATGGCAAGATCTCTGGCAAGCATTTGAGGTAGTGTTTTTCCACGAGCAGTCTTTTGTAGAGGGTCAATTACAAATAAATAGCTAACATATAAAGCTAATTCAGCAATATGTGAGTGGTTCATCTTAATAGTTGGAAAGTTGTGTCCAATGGATGTTAGCAAACAGGACAATGGTTTATTTATTTATTTGAGTTGAGGTTAAAAGAATCAAGCAAAGGGTATGTGGATTTCGTTTAAATGCAAGGGAAGGGGTTGAGTTTGGAATTAATGATACAGGCAAGGGACTAAAGCTTTTAAATATGGTTTTTCCTATCCTCTACAGGCATTGAAGCAAAGAAGATGTGAAGTGATGCTTTCAGGTTAATTGCAAGTCAAAGGTGGAACACTCTACAGAAACAGGAAGATGAATAAGTAAAGATTAGTCAGTGAAATTAGCGAGTGAAACTCAAAGAGGCTCTGATTTACATTTTATTCATGCCCTGTCTTGGATTATAGCAGTACATAGGGTAATCAAGACTTACAGATTCTAAATATTTTTGCACCTGTAATCCCATGTCCAAAACTATTATTTACCCTGACCAACACATAATTGGGAAGAGTGTCTGTGATTCAAAGTGGGCCTCTAACAACTATCAGTCCAGGGTGGAATCTACACACATATAAATACCATTCTGAAAAATGTTTGTTTTTTAAAGTGTTTAAAAATAAATTGAATTTTCCATAAGGCCCACCATTGTCATCTAGTGTCACATTGCATCTTCCACTTAAAACACACTTAAATGTTTTATTTGCAACTGTATAGCTGAGTCCACCGTCTGTAAATTAGAGCACTGATATAGCTACGGAAGCTTTTGAAAGCAGATCTTTGCAAATTCTGACATGAACTGGCATGATCTGCACCTCCCAGACTGACGTGAGGATCAGAACTTAGTTGCCCACTGACGTTTGTAATTCCTGCACATGCTAACACAGTTCTCAGCTCAGAAAATATATAAAAAAATCTTTAAACTGAACACATTAAAAAATATGTTTAGAAATGTATATTTTGAGAGAAACCATGCCTGCAAATATATATACTTAGGAGTGAATTTTCATGCTTTTAAGTTAAAACAAAATTCACAGATTTATTCAGAAACGGGATGGAATGGGCTTATAGATGAACACTGTGTAGGTGGGTTCAGGCATGACCAAGTCTGAGATTCACCTCAAAAAGGATTTACTGGAACATCAGGAACAAGAGGAACAAGAATGACAAACAGGGGCACTTGGCCCAGTATATATACCTTAAGCCGACCCAGGCAAAACACACACACTACCTGTGATAGGTCACCTTAATGCTGCATTTAGCGAACCACAACACTGACCTTATCTCAGCTGGTATTGGCTGGCTGCCAGCTACTAACAATGTCATTGGAGGGTTTTAGAATCCTCTCTGTCTTTTGTTATGCAGATGAGGCTCCTGAGCTCCAGGAGGTCTATGTAGGTCTGCATTTCATGCATACAGTCTGGCTTTGGTCTACAATGCCTGAATACATAGCAAACACATCACGCAAAAGTGACATGGACTGAAAATAGACTGATTCACTCATCCCAAGGTGTAATGGAACACAATGGATAACGTGCCCATGTGTTGTTATGAGTTATGAAAATTCACCACTTCAAAAGTGAATGTGAAAAATTGATTTAAAATACAACAACAAATGGCTAGTGGAGGCCTCCAATCTCAATTAGGACACTACTATGAGGAGAGGATACAGAGTCTTTGTCCACCATTGTAGACCTGATCCAAATTGGAGGCTCTGCACCTGCAATTTGCATAACTTGAAATGTCCCATTTGTTTCCATGCAACATTTTGGGCAATGTAAACGGCAGGTGTGGTACTGGTGGTTGGGTGTCATTTGATCTGGATTGAGCCCCCCACTAATAGGGTCCTGAGTCAAATCAGGGTCCTTGTCCTGGCTACTCGAAGAAACAGAAAAGGAAAAAGAAAGCCTGAACTTAACAGTGGAGCGATGTGGCTAAAGCCATGTGTAGCTTGGCCCTAAGCCATAACCCAGCTGGCAGTGCACATTTGTTTCTCTATCTGGGTTAGGGAAATCTGTAAGACGTTGGGATGGCAGAGCAGAGAGAATGTGCAAAGTTAAGAAACAAGCATGTGGCTAATTGAAACTTCATCTGTTAACCTATCCCCAATTCCGCCAAACTCAAGAGAACATAGAATGTGCAAAGTTTGCATAAAGTATTAAGGACTACAGGTGGAGGTCATGAACACTCTGCTCTGTGACCCAAGCATTTAATACCAGAGTGAGGAACAATTTTCAGTTTGTTACATCCTTAAAAGAGCCTAGTACTGAGTCCTAGGTTACATTAGAAAAAGTCACTGTATTTCTAAATGAAAAAGAAACATATCAACTCTGGCACAGCAGTGCACAGTTTCAGACAGAGTTGGGCGGAAATGAATGACAGCAAAGACACAAACATTTTTGTAAAGAAATATGCATAAACATGCAGAATGGTATGACAGCAGCAGGTCAGGGGAATGTTTATATGCATAGGAGATATTTGTGAAAAGACAGATCATTAATCATGAAGACTTCAATTACCCTGGCACTGACTTATGAAATGAATAGCAAAGGTTATTTGGGGAGGTAAAATAGAGTTATTTCCCTCCAAATTTGCTGAGCAATCAGAAAGGCCAGAGATGGTTTTGGACCTATTCCCAAGAAAATAAACTATAAATGATAAATGAGATAAAAGTTGGCGAATATTTGATTCTTGTGATCATGGAATAACAATTTCAGCTTTTAAGCACCCCAAAGAATATTCATAAAACTGGGGGCACAAAAATGATTGGTCTTAAAAATGGTAGGCACCGAAGGAATGCAAAACAGAAATGATCAGAATATTTTAAAGCAGGCTGCTTAAAATGTGGAGAAAAATTGCAAGTGTCAAAGGTAAAAAGAAGAAGGCTATAACCACTTGCAGTTATTGGCTTGGATTCTAATGTACCTTCCATGAATGGGACAGAATTCATGTTCATGTAAATGGGCTTCCTAGCCTTCCCCTTTGGTCTGCAGCCTCATGTATCTTCAGGTTTGTCCCTATGGGCTGAGCAGCAACCATGGAAATGGTGTAGGGGCAGGTGAAAGGGTGAGCTGATGGAAATCATTTTGCATGTACAACTATTACCTAACTGAAATATCACATTCAAATGATCAAGCATGTCTGTTCTATTATATTAAATACTGATGACACTACAGTGATAAGGGTTGTAAAGTCTTGCCTATGATACATTGTGGTAAGGGCTGGCCCAAGAAATTTTGCCACCTGAAGGAGACCCCAAATAACACCCTCCTTCTCTGCCCAGGAAGAAGGGTTCAGGAAATATGTGCATCAGGAACAAAGGAGGAAAGAAAGATTGACATTCAGATCTGCTGCCCTGCAGGACCCTGCTGTCTGAGGCAGTTGCTTCTCCTAGTCTCATGAATGGGATGGCCCTGGTTGTTGTCTCCACATCTTTGTAACATTAAGGAAGATCAGACACTCATCTCATAATGTGTTTAGGGAAGGAGGTTAATGCCATCTGCTGATAATGATAATGATAATAATAATAATATAATAATAATATAATATAATTAATATAATATAATATAATATAATATAATATAATATAATATAATATAATAGTTTAAACTATCTGCTGATAATATGGAGTGGCAGCTCTGACATAGTGTTTCCATAATCTGGACAGGACATTTGAACCTTGGCCTGTGTCAGGGGTAGGAATGGGGGAGAAATTAATTTGGTTCATGAATCTACCAAATCCATTGTTTAATAATTAATAAATAATTCAGTTAATAAGAAAATTGAAACACAGCTCTCCTCTGAAATTTGCACTTTTCTGAATTCTGCAGGTCTCCAACCAAAGAATGTTTCCAAAAAATTATTAGTAAAAAGTGTGCACAAAAATGCATAGCTTGTTTTCACTAAAATGTGTATTGTATTGGGGAAAGTTGCTTGCAAAAATGCATTTATTCAACAAAACTGTGTACAAAATGACATATTTTAGAAGTGTGTACAAAATTGTATACACATGTTCATGCAGAGTATTTTTTAAAAATAATAATAATCACAAATATATACAGAAATGGGGTAAACCAAATATGAGATTGGGAAAATGAGAAACTGAAAGAAGCCATAACTGACAGGTTTGTCTATCTCTAGTCAGGGGTTTGTACTAGATGGCATATGTCTGCTCTCAGTTCTGTGATTCCGATTCTGTGGTCTAATAAACACTTAACAGTTGGAAAGATATGTCCATCTGATGCAAACTGACTTATTTCCACTAATGTAGGTAGCATCATTTTGATAACTACCAAATGATATTTTGGAATGAAATTAAGAAATATGGGGTTGACTGCAGTCCCTAATTCAGTTTACTATCAAGGACAAACCTAAACATGTTGTTGTATAATGCATTAAACAGCCCTTGGAATCTTGCTGCAGTGTGATTCATTGGTGAAATTTTAATTGTAGGGTCAGCAACTAATCTTAACCACTGTCAATGTCCTTCAGCATGGCTGCAAATGGTCAACAATTATTGCCCAATGAATGACTGGTTCAGGTTCTGATTGATATAGAAGACATGCAAAAAAATCTAAATTCATCTGTATTGCAAGTGGGGGAGGGTCATATTCAAAGCAAGTGATACAAGCATGATATCACAATGCAAAAGGTGGGGAAATGCTGTGTCAGGCAATAAGATCTGTCACCATTTGGTTAACAGCTATGAAAACTTTAAATCTGGAAAATATACTTAACAGATACTTTATGGGCTTATGAATCTGCTGTTATTATGTATGCTTAGATAGTTAAAATCCATTAATGGCTATCAGGCTGCATGCTGACATATTAAAGTAATATCTCCATGTACTCTATACAGGATTGCGATTAGTTTTTGTACATTATACATTTTAGCCGGCTCAAATAACAACAACAAGTGAGTTGAAATGAACAAAGCCTGTCTCACTGTTCACAAATAAAATATGAACAGTAGGAGGTCTCTGAGCTATTTAAAGAATTTCATGGACTCTGAAAACCATTCATTGCAGATCATGCTGTTTTTTCCTCAAACACTCTGAAATTATTTTTTTTAAAGGTTGACAAGTTCAAAAAATCTATCACCAAACCACAGTTTTCATGTTTCCATGATATTGTGTAGAGAAGCTAATAAAAGATTTCTGGCTAGGACCGCACCATGTGAACTATTTTAATGCACAATCACATATAAAAGAAAACAAGATATGCTTCCTGAGTCTAGACTTCTTGCAACCCTTGAGAACTCAGAGAGAAATATAAACAATAACTAGGCTGTGCTTCCTCTGAAACTTGTAATTGACTTTGTGCTAGCATCATTCAGAGCAAACAAAGAAGCTTCAGGTTGTAAAGTCTAAAGGTAACTGAACTGAAGAGACAATTTTGTAGGAAAATAATTGAAGTTTCATAGATCTGTTGTTTTAGCCTAAGGTCATAGGTCAGAACTACATCAGTCCCAATTTCTCTGAAAGAAGGCTTAGGTGCAAGGTACCAATCACAATTGAGGAAACTGTGTGATCAGGTCTGAATCCCTGCTTCTTCCATATAAATAGTCGTATATGGCTGGCCATGACATGGATGAGTGATGGCAGATGGTTTCTATGAGGGGTGTGCATTGGCTCTAAGTGTACTCCGAATAGCAAGGTAAAGCGGGGTGATTTGAGATAATCATCCATGTTTTTGAGTAGGATTGCACT
The DNA here is from genome assembly GCF_964234715.1 of Podarcis melisellensis. NCBI lineage: Eukaryota > Metazoa > Chordata > Lepidosauria > Squamata > Lacertidae > Podarcis > Podarcis melisellensis. Next base: position 50,052,183 of record NC_138539.1, read on the forward strand.
GCTAAAATGGTGTGTTGAGGTAAATGAGGGAGTATCCAACTTTTCAAGGAGCTCTGCCGCCTCAGTTTTCCCATGAAGTTAAACATATGGCCATTTCAACCTTTCTTGGTTGGAAACAGAACAAAACCAATTGCAGAAACACCCAGAGCTCAAGAGGAGAGGAGTATAGAGGATAGGGGTGGAAAGGTGGAAGGAGTCTTTCATTTTGATAGACAGGCCTAGCTTTTAATCACAGTTATTTTCTCCCAGTGCATTTCAATCACTGTGATTTTGGGAAGGGATACAGGTGTAAACATGATCTTTGGCTGTGAGCAGTGCTTTTTTTCTGGGAGTACTAAAGGGTACACCCCGCCCCCCAAAACTGTTAAAAGTGTGGCACATACTGTAACAACTTCATGGTGAGTACCGGCACCATACTTCTTTTTTAGAAAAGCACTTGCTGTGAGAGCAGTTTTAGCAGTATACTAATTCTTTTCCCCAATCATTCTTTTTCCTAATAAACGATTAAAAATCATTACTCTCTCTCTGGAGGCTATTTCCAAAAAGGGGAGGGGGAACAGAAAACAACAGCAACCTACTTGTGACTTTTCTGTTTTTTCTATCTAAGGTAAAACTGTGTAAAATGGCAGTTCTTGGACCTGTTAGCAGAACGTTGACAGGTTTATTACTCATTTCCCTCAGATCCCAGTTTTCAAACAGATTGTCCCACAAAAAGCTGCAGTTCCTAGAGTGGGATCTACAGATGAAGGGTAGTGTATAAATTTAATAAATAATAACAATAAATGATCAGAATTGTAGCTCTCTGAGGGGTCTCCTAACAATTCTTAGCATCCTTAACAATCTACAATTCTCATTATTCTTTGTGGGAAGCCATGACTGTTGGAAGTAGAATAATACTCTTTTAAATGTATAGTGCAGATGGGGCTCTAGTTTCAATTCATCATTCCCAAATCATAGTGTAACATCTGCCTCTTTTGTTCCTGTGACTCAGCAAAGATTATAAATGATAGTGGCTCAAAGTAATTTAGCATCAAACTTTAATTGCTGCATTTGGCATACAGAAAAGACAAGAGGCAGTGGTAGACTTTCCTACTAGATGCTGTAATACACCCCAACTTTGAAACCTTTACTATTTTTAATTGAAATTGTAGAATATGGGTTCTGAACTAAGAAACACACACATAAAGCTAATGAAGTGAGAATGGTGATTACAAAAAATCTCTTAAGTCCATTTCTATTTTTACTCTTTCCTAATAGGAAATAGTAACACTTTAAAAACAATGAATCTTGAGACCATTAAAATAATGGGTTGTAGCCAATTGAGTCAAGAGTAGACTTATTGAAATAAGAGGACAGGACTAATAAAGTCTAGGGATGGTTTCAATAGGCCTATTCCGAGTATGAGTCAGTTGGATGAAACCTAATGCGTCATATGCCTACCATAAACAGCTTTTTAAGCAACTGTCTTGTGCATCTGGAAATAGGAATAAAGAGAATTTCTCTCAAAAGTATCAAAATGCATTTTTCAGATTCTGCATTTCAAACACCAACATAACAGAAAATTATATTAGCAGAGTGGAAGTGTAGGAGAAATTGACGCTTGTTGAAGGGTTTTTTTTCATGGATGCCATCTACCAAACATTATTGCTCCACAACTATCATGTATTATGACGTAAATAGAGGCTGAACATTATGTCTGGTTTGTTACAATAGCGAGAGAATGTTTGGACTTTCAGAAATAAGCGTGTATTCCTGAAACGGATACACAAAATGATTGCCAGTGGCAATTATTTTTGTGTATGATTATTATAGCAAGCTACAATTGTATGATTTCTGTGGAGACAACACAAAGCTCATTTGCTTGCACTAGTCATACCAAAAGACTTTCCCTTGTCACATAATTGTTTTGTATATCCATTTTATAAATGCACATTTTCTGTTATATGCATGCACCTTCCTTTTGTATTCTTTATCATTTTCAGTCTTCAGAAAATTAACATTTCATGTTCCTCTTACTTTGTTGTGTGTACGTCATGGAAATGAAGGTATGTCTTGGTTGACACATTAAACAGCACCTCAAGTGTAAGATGAAGCTCTTTGAATAATTTATCTGTTGCAAACAAAAGTGACATGTATTGTACATAACAATGCATTATCAAAGAGAGCACTCTTCATATGGGCTGATGATTATTTACACAAATGGGGGAGAAATAACCATGAATTACTTTTACATTATTTATATTACCTTAAAATATATTAGCTGTAGTAAACTGCTGAGAAGGTGCTCTCTTTGTCTTTAGTCATGGACTGAAGATGCCTTCCAGTTCATGGGATTCTGTAACTGTTTATAAATTATTTTTCCTCCCCCCTAAGCAACCATATTTCAGTGTAGAGCTGTTCCCCACTGATGCCCATGCAATAATACCTACTCTTTGTTCCATACATAGAGTGAAATCAATGTGTCGGATTCACCATGAGTCCTGTGTGAAAGCTTCTTGCAGAATGGGGTTTTCCTACTCTGCTCCCCTGGTGCCTCCCAGCACCTGCCCAAATTGACTTCGGCATGTCAGGAGATGTCCCAGGACGGGCACATGGGGAGAAGGAAAGGGAGCAAGCTTGCAATGCTTGTGCAAATGGGATACGCACTATAGCACAATGCTGAATTCCTTCCAGTTGGTTTAAGTTACAGTAGTCCATTGATTTCAGTGGTTCTGCTCTGAGTAGAGAGCTAAACATATATTCCTCAGTCATGGCGCTCACCACATTAAGCACCCAATGCTAAATTGTTGCAACTCTGATTGCATTTCTGTGAGATATGTGAATTCCTTAACTGTTGGCCAGCATCGGCAGAATACAGGTATTAGAAGAAAAATCAGTACAAAGTTGGGCAATTTGAACTTCAGTTACTTGATAAAATATGTATCCTAATAAATATTATTGGTGTCAGCCAGCACATTTGTATCTGATTGATATGAATCTGCTCCCCTGCTAGCAAGCAAAAAGATTATTTCATAAATGATGGATGGAGATTGTCAATATCCTAAACAGAAATACAATTCCTAATGTTTTGAGGGTGGAAAGAAACTCATTGAACACATTTCTTCAGTGATAAATCTTAGAAAATTCTTGGAAAAAGGAGAAGTTAAAAATGGAGCATGAACATGCCCACAGGGCATACAAATATATACAAACATTGTTGTAGACTGTATCTATATGGGGAGCAACCCAGAGAAAGTTATGTATGACAAATTCTTTTGTGGAATCAATTGAATCCATGAATGGTACTGACTGTGTAGAAATGCACTATATCCTATTGATTTCTCTGGGCTTAAATACACTTAATTTCCCACCTTGAATTGCTTCAAAGAGGTTTAAAGTTGACAATACAGTAATGGTGTTCCTAGTAGTCATATAGGTATAAATGTCTGAGTACAGTTAGTAAAGCAACTGCATACAGTGATCATCGTTGGTCAATATCACTATATTACAGGGATAAAATTTGCTCAGTTGACCAAAAGCAAAAACTGATTTTCAAATACTGTGACATCTTGATCATTTTGATTGATGAACTGTTGCTTGCAAAATGTTGTGCCACATTATATGTATTAATGGCAGGTCCCATTCCTCCCCACAAACTCCCCCCCCCAACTATTTCACAGGAAGTTGTCATTATATCATTCACATCCATCCATATCAAATGATTGTCACTGCACTATGGTGCAACTTTCCTACATGCCAATTTGTAGTTGCATGTCAAGACCGTCAAGCCAGCCCCTGTTAGAATAAAGAAATTCACACTGGTGCAGAATTTTGGTTTAAGGTTAATGGGCAAAATTTAGGCCACAACTTTATATACTACAGCAAATGTGAGCGGATTAGGCATTGGCAAAAGACTATATCAGACTCCTGCCCCCTTTGCAGGAAGTCAGTAAGGGTAAACCACCAAAAGAGGGAGCTGCTTTGGGGGAACCCGCCTGCACCTGCCCCCGGTGTTTCCAGAGGCCTGGCATGGCCCTAGCCCCTCAACCAGACTTTGGACAGGATCCAGACCCCAGATTCCTTTAACAGAATACCCTTGGACAATGGAGGGGCAGGCGATGGCAGACCTCCCCTCCCCCAGTCATCAATAAGCCAATGCCTAACCGCCAAACCTTACAAAGTTGTGACGATTTCTAAGAGATATGTGAAAACCAAAAGCCTAGTGCCAATCTACCAAATGGAAAAATTCCTACCCGGTCCCCATCCCAAGATGGGCGACCAATCAAAGTCCAAAGCAAGGCCAGAGGACACCTCAATTAAAGGTAAGGTGTTCGGCAGCGCAAAGCTGGTGCTTGGCACACGTCACGCTGCCACTTTTATATCCCCCACGATCACCTCACTCAAAATGATTGGCCAATAGGCCTGGGGTGATCGTGGTGACACGCTGGCATAAGGATATTCCTCTGCCAACACCAGGGTGGGGGGAACTGGGTTGATGATCCCACTTGTGAAATATAATCTTTTCTATGTCAGATGTTTAAATATGCACATGGTCATTCACTATTCAGAGCTTCACTGATATGGGTTTTTTTTTTATTTCTTTTTATTAGTTTCAATTCACTATACACCAAACACTAGTAGAACAAAAAAGCCAGGACAAAAAAAAAAAGGAAAGAAGGAATATTACATAACAGAAAAAAACACCAACAAGTTATACATACAATAACTAAATAACACAACAATAGTTGACTTCCCTTCAGCTCGGTTTTGGACTATGTTGCAAAAAATTTTCTTTCTGCAGTTTTACTTTTTCATTCTCTTTACGTCGCAGACACTATATTGAGCCTACTGTGATTTTTAAATTTCTTACATCTGTTTCAATATATGTCATAAATTTATTCCATTCATTATTAAACTTTGTACCTTTTTGGTTTCTTATTTTTTGTGTCATTTTTGCCAATTCTATATATTCAAATACTTTAAATTGCCAATCTTTTACAGTTGGGATTTTTGGTGTCTTCCAATTTTGCGCTATTAATATTCTAGCAGCTACTGTTGCATATTGGAATAATATTTGGTCTTCCTTTTTAATTTCTTCTCCAATTATCCCCAAAAGGAAGGCCTCAGGTTTTTTTTGTAAAAGTATGTTTAATTATTTTTTTTAATTCATTGTAAATAAGTTCCCAAAACTTTTTAATTACCTCACAAGTCCACCACATGTGGTAAAAATTGCCTTCCTTAATTTTACATTTCCAGCATGTTTTGTCTCCGGTTTTATACATTTTTTCCTAATTTTACAGGTGTGATGTACCACCTGTACATCATTTTTTCCATGTTCTCTCTAAGTGTTGTACAAGCTGAAAATTTCATTCCTTTATTCCAAAGTTTCTTCCAACTGTCATACTCAACATTATATCCAAGGTTTATCGCCTATTTCACCATTACTTCCTTTATTTCTTCATCTTTGGTATCCCATTCTAGCAACTGGTTGTACATTTTGGATAGGAGTTTTGATTTACCTTTCCACTGTCCTGGTCTTAAGTACAGAGGTGGCAAAATTGTGGCTGTCCAGTTACTCCTGGACTACCGCTCTCATTATTACCCATTACCCATGCTAAAGTTGGAATCCAATAACATCTGGAGGGCCACCAGTTCACCACAGCTGCTTTCATGCAAATGAAAGTTTTTTTCTGAGGTAAATTATACTTTAATTTTAAATAGTAGATCATGTTAAATAACACAGGCCTGATTTAACACTGTAATTATGGAATTCTAGATGGAATTTCTGGAGTTGGTATGTATTGTCTAACTTCCCCTAGGATGTACAACAATGCTCTACTTAGAGCTTCACTGCTATGGAAAGTTCTGAAATTTTTTATTACCTACTTTAAATAAAATCAATTCCATGATCAATTTCCTACCAGCTTTACTTTGTAATCCTTGATATGCGAAGTTATTGTCAAATTTAAATTAATAGGAGACTGTTACATTAAGGCCATCTCTTTTGCGAAAAGAAAAAGTGCTTGCACTCTACAAACCCGCTCTTGCAAAGCCATACTTTAAAACAGCCAGATGATTTGTATTTAATGTTTTCCCTGCTGCTGTTGAGCTCAGAAAAGCTGCACGAGGCATTCAGATACATTATGAAAATCATTAAAGATCCAGCATTTCCAATTACAGAGTCATACTTGCTAGACAATGGGTTGATACAAGAAAGGCATGGATAGGCAGTTTCATATTGGGAATGAGTGTTTTTTCAGACAAGCAAAGAGAAGATTGAAGCTGTGAATATATTAGGCATTAATACTGTGAGATATATGCTTTTAATAGCATTACTTGCTTTAGTTAATTAGCTAATAATAGCATAATCCGGTCAAAGTTAAGAACTTAAGTTCCAGTTATCGGCTGGAGAGTGAAGCAGGAGCTTCAAACTCCACAGACTTAAAACTGTTTAAGTTTGGCTCAGTTGTGCCCTTGGGTGGTGAGTTAGTTAGCTATTCTTTCTTGGTCTCCGTCAAGGGCTCATAATACATTACAAAGCTGCCTTCATGCTACAATTCACATTAGGGGATGCATCATTGTTTCTTGTGTATCTTTGAATAGGTTAACTACTGGAGAGGGGAATCACAGTCAGAAACAAATGTAATTTAATTATCATAATGTTACTATGGTGTCTGTGTGGCACATGGGTGTTTTACACCTCCGCTCTTTACGATAGAACAAAGAGGTCATTAGTATTTGGGATGCTGTGACCTCTACTTTTTGTGCTTTTAATGAAGAGTACACGTGTGTTTGTCAATTATCTTTTAAGGTTATTTTGCCGGTGACTTAGCACATAGAGGTTTCTAGGGGCAGATCAGTGTGTTATCCATTAAGTGCATTTCTTTCATTTAGGTAAGTCAGGAGTCACCAACTTTTTCGGGCTTGTGGGGATATTTGCAAACTGGAGAAACTGGCACCATCCATGAGCTGCAATCATGCATGCCCTGCAACCGTGTACATGCATGCACACACATTCCCATCTTCTTGGCAGCACTTAAGGTTGGGAAAAAGTGGGTTTTCAATCATAATTTAGGGGTGGTGGCATGAATTTACTTTCCTGAGTTAAATTCATGACATCAAGTAGCTTATTTTAGGCCAAGGATACACATAGGTTAAAATGTATATTCCCTTAAAAGGTAAAGGACCCCTGACAGTTAAGTCCAATCACAGATGACTCTAGGGTTGAAGCGCTCATCTCGCTTTACAGGCCGAGGGAGCTGGCGTTTGTCCGCAAACAGTTTTTCCGGGTCATGTGGCCAGCATGACTAATCTGCTTCTGGAGAAACCAGAGCAGCACATGGAGACGCCGTTTACCTTCCCACCGGAGCAGTACCTATTTATCTACTTGCACTTTTTGGCGTACTTTCGAACTGCTAGGTTGGCAGGAGCTGGGACCGAGCAACGGGAGCTCACCCTGTTGCGGGGATTCAAACTGCTGACCTTTTGATTGGCAAGCCCAAGAGGCTCAGTGGTTTAGACTACAGAGCCACCCACATCCCTCAGATACTCTCTTACTGGTCCATAAATATCTACTAAGTCTCGTTATATTTACTTCTGATCAACCAGTTCTCTAATAGCATATCAAAGTTCTCTTAATCTCTCATGTTGCCATTTCCTGCTTCAGTTCAGCCTATATTCTTTCCAGATTATGTGTAGCATCCACATGGGTCTATCAGCGAGTGGATCCCACAAACATGCTCCAGAGGGGTGGGAAACCTTTTCAAGCAGATTGTGGGGCTGCAGAGGGGGTGAGATGAATGAAAAGTCCTATTACATTAGTGGATATATGCTCACTCAGGTATCCTCTGCTTTAGATCTTTGGTATGTGCTATCAAAGCAAGAAAATGTTAGGAAATGCTTGAAATGAAATAAACAACTCCTATAACACATCTTTTAAAAATAAAAGATACAAATGAGCTCAGTCTACTCATGCACGTTATTATAATTATACGTTTTGATGACCTTTTTGAGCTAAAAGGTATATTATTTTAATAATGTGTACATACTTTTTTAGAAGCATCTGCTACTAAGAGGCTTCTGTAAAACTAATGTTTTTTAGCAAGTAGATGAAGTAAACAAATGATGTGTTGTGTAAATGTTATGGAGTGCTTTATGCAAAATTACTGTTTTACCCCCAAAATACCACACAACCAGAAGCTGACTGTGCTGAAAAATTTGTATGAGTGGTAAGTCTATCTCCCCATATACAGTGGTACTCCAGAGATCTGTTCTTAACCTGAAGCACCACTTTAGCTAATGGGGCCTCCCGCTGCTGCCGCACCGCCACCACACGATTTCTGTTCTCATCCTGAAGCAAAGTTCTTAACCCGAGGTACTATTTCTGGGTTAGCGGAGTCTGTAACCTGAAGCGTATGTAACCTGAAGCATATGTAACCTGAAGCATATGTAACCTGAGGTACCACTGTACATAAAAATAAATATAAGACATGAAGTCAGGGTGAGAGATAGCAGCAAAAGAGAAGGCACAAGATGGTGGAGCACAGAGGAAAATGGCAGTTCTAAACAATGGCAAAGGTTTGATCAAAGTAAGAGTGGAAGAATACAGAGTCAAATACATGTTTTAAGCAACAGCAGAGGTTTGAGTAAAGCAGGAATGAAGGAAAACTGAGAGGGGGGAAATGGTGCTTTTAGTAGAGTGAGCAGGGGTGACACTTGAGGAAGGAAAGTTGGAGTTAAAAACAAGGTTTGAATACAGTGAGAAGGGAGTTAGGTAAGGCTCTGTTGTGTTAGCTTCTCTGTTGCACCAATCTCTGCTATTTTTATTTGTTAAAACTACTTAAAAAAAACACAAAAACACAGTAATAAAGTCTGTGTTTTTTCTCCAAATCCTAGTTTGCAACTCACACATTCTCATGGCCATTTGGGCCAAGTAGCTGTGACCATGGTATACACCTATGCATTAAATGAACCATTGGAACGGTCCCCCTGGCAGAACCTTTAAAAACTGCTACAAACATACATAGGGATTTTTGCAATTACAACTCAGCTTCAATATAATACATATACAGCCATGTTTTTTATTTATATATTTATATATATATATATATATATATATATATATATATATATATATCAGAGTTGCAGCATCTGAGGATACAGCTACAGAAATCTCAAAGGGATTTTATTTTGCATTTCATACTAACAGCTAATTGTCATGGCTTCACTGGGCACCAGTTCAAATGTTTGGAGGGGGTGGCCCCATCCTTATGTTGCGCCTCTCTACCCTTCATCAGAAGCATAAGGCTCGACAAGATTTGAACCAGGTACTTCAAGTAATGGTTGTGCTATAACTTATTTATAGGAAATATACAAGTTGATTAACTCTTCCAGTTGTATGAGCTTTCAAACTGCAGCCTAGAATGTGAATGTGTTAATTGATTCAGTGTTCGAAAATCAGTCTATTAATAGCTCTGGTAATGAAAGGATTATAAATGCTAACAAAAATGATAATTGCTAAGAAAGCCATGAAGCGCAGGGGAGGAACCAGAGGTGAATGGTAGAGCACATACTTTGGTGGCTAAAGGCCCCAGCTTCAGACTTCAGACAGGTCTCAGAAAGATTGAACCCCCTGCAGAGTTTCTGTCAGTCAGTGTTGGCAGTATAAGAACATAGGAAACTGCTTTCAACTGGACCAGACCATTGACAGTGGCTCTTCAGGAGTCCACTCCTACCTGGAGTTGATGGGATTGAATGGGACCTTCTGCATGCAAATAATATGCTCTGCCATGGTGCTATGGCCCTTCCTCATGCAATATTGATCTGGATGGATCAATGGTTTAATTCAGTATAAGTTATCTTCACATCTGGCCCTGCATCAGTTCCTGGCATACTCAGTCTGCTGCTGGGGCACATGTCTGCTGGCAGGAGCCCTTGTGGCTGGTCCCTCACCTGTTATCACTAAGTTTGGGGCTAGAAGCAGAGCATAACCCAAACACAATGGAGACATGATTCACATATCCAGTGCTGTTTTTCTAGGAAAAGAGGTGCCAGAACTCACAATGAACGCCTCCTTTGTTTTCTTATAATGGCAATGGTGTCCACTGGAAGGGTGCCAGAACTGAGTTCTGATGAGTTCCAGCTGAAAAAAGGCCCAAGGGATGGCTAACCTGGATTTGGATTGCAGTTCCCATCAGCTCTGACCATTTGCCAAAGCTGACTAGGGCTGACTAAAAATAGAGAGGGGATTTGCTTTTGCTTTTTTTTAAAAGAAGTGAAAAAAAGTTTTGAGTGAGAAAAATGGGGAAGAGAAAGGAGCATTTTCAGTCTGATACTTGAATGCCCTACGCATATTGAAGTTTTATCCATCGATGATATTAAAAAAACACACAAAAACTCACTCCCTGGACAATACTTATTCTACATGAAGAGGATTTCATAGTTGAGAGCAGCTTACTTTATTAAATACAAAATACTGAACTGAAACCTGAAGACTCAGGGGAGTGTCTATGCAATTTGTCCTTAGAGCTGAAGAGTATTTTAAGCTCATGATTTTCCACTCCTAAATGGTAACCTAACACCATTGCAAATAGGTGTTCGGGAAGAATTCTATTAAAAGGACAGAAATAGAGATCAGTATTAACCAATTCTAGTAATTACAGAGGGGCTGCAAATTATTCACTGATGTATGCAAGCACATTGTGGGTGGCAGCAACATGAACAATCCCCACCATTTCAGAAAAGCCTTTTTGAGGGTTGCTTCAAGGCAAATACACTGGGCACTTAACCAGTTCAAACCCAGTTCAAATGAATGGGAGTTGTTCATGATATTTGCCATGCGGTTCTGCAGTTTCCATTCATTTTTGGCAGATCCAGCCCTACCATTGACATGATCATATATCCATGTCATGAAATTCGGCAGTTTAAATAAATGAATATGCAAATAGAAATCATTATTGGCTTCAAACATGAAAGTGCAATCATCTGCCTGTTCAAACTGGATTGTAAGAGCCATATTTCTTAGAAGAATTTCCTAGAAGATTTTCTCTCTCTTGAGATTTCTGTTTCTTTCCTCTTCCTGCTGTGTTTCTTAATATACATGGCCGTGATCATGGACAGTTCTCATTATCTCTGACCATTGTCAGTGCTGACGGGGGCTGATTAAGAATTGAGAGGGAGTTTGCTTTTGTTGCTTTTAAGAAGTGAAAAGAGTTTTGAGTGAGAAAATTGAGAGTAAGAGATAAATATTTTCTGTCTGATGCTTGAATGCCCTACACACATTAACGTTTTATCCAATGATTTTTTTTAATAAAAAAAAATACCCACTCCCTGGACAATACTTCTTCTATATGAATATTATTTCATAGTTGAGAGCAGCTTACTTTATTAAATGCAAATTACTGAACTGAAACCAGAAGAGGAAATTCTAAACACTACTTTTGAGTAAAGTAAGGATGTTTCAGCACCCAATTCAGCAGCAACAGATGGTAGCACAAGGTCATTATGAGATGCAGCAATGTCAGAGGCATGTAAACAGTGAATGGCAACAAACCACAGGCACACAGTGAGAATGAGTCACTGTGTTATGTGTGATTGAAAAACAAAATCTACAGAAAGAGAACTCTCAGGGGGTGGAATCTTCTAAGAAATTCCTGCTCAGCTTATTGCCAGCACATATTGGATTTGTTCACAATATGACTCTTACAATCCAGGTTGTGAATGAGTCACAAAGAACAGTGTACCAACCAACACACTGTGCTGGCACATCACAAATATTAAGGGGAATGGGAACCAAATGTACTGTTGAGAGAGTCAGAATATGGATCATTGTAAATATCTGAGATACCTAGAAGCTCACCAGTAAAGGAACCATAATGCAGCACGAGGATCACTGATAAGATAATAGAATCAGAACCCACATTGAACTTGGGTTCTTGACTAATGTGTCCAAAGAACATTATAAATGGAAAAGAGACAGCAACAGTATTATATTTACATTGGTACATATTCCCGATCAAAGGTTTTTAAAAATTTATTCTTTTTCTAGGCACAGGTTGGGTGAAAACCAACTGTGCCAAATTGTAACTAGAGATTGAAGGTTGAGGTGTTGCTGCAAATTTCACCTGAAATCATAAGAGATTTAACCTCTGCCTGCATTGTGTGCATGACACAGTTGTATCATACAAAGAAGGCAAGGCTAGATGGCAATTTCTTTGGATAGAATCTGTGTTGCTGTTGTTTTCTGTGCAGCAAGTAACTCTACTATTTATCATAATAGTGGCAAGAAGGGCACAACCCTAGAAAGTGGTTTACTACCTGGTTATGATAGCTTATGAATGTATCAAGAAGTAAGAAAAGCAATTTTAAATCACTTATTCATGAAATATGGGGAAAATTGTTCAACTTCAGCCAGAAACAGAAATGGTCTGAGAGCTCATGATGTTCTTATGCTAAGTTGGTACGGGTGTGATCCCAGATAAAAGTGTAAAAGTATAATCGCTACATCACTGTGTATGAATATTATGCAATGGGGCCACAACATCTCATAAGAGCTGCCTTAAGAGGTGGTGAGATCTAGGCCACCTGCCAGGGAAGCTAGGCTGTGCTCAAGTGAGGATAAAATGGAAGGAGAAGTGTGTTGATAGAGATCATACACCAAAACATCACTATACACATGGCAATGTGGTTACAAACTTCCACAGCAGTCATAAAATGGTAAAATGGAATCTGGATTAATTATTTCAAAAACATTTTAAATGATGTCAATGTCAAGTGGACAGTGAGAACTTGAGCAGTTCCTATTCCACAATAGGAAGAGCCCCCCAGGCAGTTGCTGTCTAAACTGGAGGGTATCATATGATGGCTGGGTGGAGCTATCTTGCTCACCCATGTGATCCCTCTTCATGTATTTAATTAATGTGCATCAAGAGCACACAAACATGACTTATGGCTCTCTTCTAATGAAACCCAGCACTGCATTAAAAGCAGCAATATTCTTATTCCACCACTAAATTATCATTTTACCATTATAGATATTCTAGTTTAGATGTAAAACCACTTAATCAAAGGAGCAGGTGGGGGGAGAGGCAATGTGTTAAGTTTAATGGGCATTGCTGAAAATAATTGTTATTGCTGCATCATTAACAACTGTCTTGTTTATATAGCGTTCTGAGAGTTGATTGCATATTTCAAAGGAATGAACGCAAAAGATAGAACATTTTTATGCTTGCCTATTCATTGGCTGTAAAAATAGATGTTCAAAAAGGAAAAGAAATAGCTCATCATTTTGGAAGCGTGTGTTTTAACACTGATGCTATTATTAGAGGACATGTTGTTATCTAAAACTCATACATGTAATGAAAGTTTCCCTAGGTGTTAAACTACTGAATCTTCTGTCACTTTGATACCAGGAGTCAGACGACAAAATGGATTGAGTTGTCCATCAAAATGTGCTTGAAGAAAACTTCAGTGACTTCTCCAGTAGGAATGACACTTCAAAATGTATAGCAAAGGTAATGTAGAAGTTACAACATACAGAGAAACTCCAGTCACTTAGCACCTGTCTCCTAGTGAAGTTGTTTAACTGAAAGCATACAGTATATGTAACAAGTGTAGATTGTAAAAACAACAACAAAAAACCCACATTGTGCTATCCTGCTCATTTGGTTTATCACTTAGCCGGCTATAACATACTCATAAATCAAGCTGCTAAACGGGAATCAATAATAATAACAAGAACAACAACCAATAATGATCATTATTAAGACCTATCGTGTGGTCTGGTTGTGTAAAACCTGTAATTAGAACCTTGTAACCTATCCAATTTAGTACTGTCTCCTCTGTCAAGGTGTTCTGGGGGACGTATGTTAGAAAACCATAACAACACTCTCCTAAAATATATCAGAAAACCTGTAATAAAATCTTGTATTGCAATCTGTCTAGTCTCCACAATAGGAAAGCACATTCTCTGCAAACATTTCTGCCAGGAAGCCAGACGAATTTGCTGTGACCACCACCACCACCATTACTTATACCAAAGTATATGGGAAACCTTGAGACAAATGATTGTACACTGTGGACTAGAGGTGGGAAACCTCCAGCCCATTACCTCAACAAAGCCTTCTAGGATCCTTCATTTAGCCCTGGGAACTCTGTCCAAGCAGTACCTCTTAACAAGGCAAACTTATGCATCTCTACTTGGAAGTAGGTCCCACTGAGTACTCCCAGGTATGTGTGCAAAGGATTTCAGCTTTATTTGTGATACTTATATTTTCCCTTTTTTCTAAGGAACTGGAGTTCTTCTGCTCCCATTTTATCTTTTCAACAACCCTGTGAGGCAGTTTAGGCTTCAATCACTCACTGGAAAAATTCAGGTTGTGAAATTAGAGTTGATCTGGAGCTCTTGTGCTGGGAAGTGTGGGATAACATTTGCTTCATGCAATATCACCTAGCCTCCAAACAAATAAATCCAAATGATTGCTGAATAAAAAGCTGAAGTCATCTAATCTCTTTGCAGACAATTCAGGATGAATATTCAGTAAAAGGCTATCTGCAAATGAACAGAAATGTGACACTATGTTTACCCAATTTATCTATCTTTATTCCATGTGCTGGCTCAACAGTTTGACATCCTAGACTAAGAGATGTTCATGAAGTGAATTTAGTTGTTTTACATAACTGCAGATTTCAGATTACATGGCTACAGATTGAATGCTATATCCATATACTTGGGAGTAAGCAGGGAGGGGGGAGAAAATCATTTTTTGATAATCCTAGGGGTAATCTTACCAAAACCAACTGCAGCAATTAGAAACAAAAATGTCACTGGGACCTGTAATTCTTTGGCTCATAACATGGACCTTGATGCATGACATGTTACCTTGGAGTTCCATTTTCTCTTTGTATCCAGTGAGCTCCATGGCTGATCATGGATTTTCTTAGTCTGAGTCCAACACGCTAAAAGCTGCATCATAGTGGCTTAGGTTATGCATTGCTTATGCTGGGCCATGTCCCAATCCAGTTCTGTGTTTATTTCACTGCTTTCCTAAAAGTTCATTTGGCTTTATGATGGAGCAGTTAGATGACCACTTGCATCGTACAGTCCATTGCAATGTATACTGAACTTGTAATGCATTGTATAGGTTACAAACATGACCTAAATCTCCTTAACTTTTACTTATTTTGATTGTAAGTTAGCCTATGCTAACTTGCAATTATTCTCTATGGATTCTTAATGTGTGAAGTCTTTTTATAAACAATTGCCCCATGAAGCGAATGCATAATAGATCATTGTGCTTGGTAGAAAGATTTTCTCAAAGCAGACAAGTTATTTAGCCTAAATCAAGACGACCAGATGGAAAGCTCATTTTACACCCCCCCTTTTAACTGATTTATCAACTACTTCATTGAAAAAAAAGGTGTTAGTTCACAGAGTGATAAAATTTTAAATTCTGCTTGCAGATTTCTCTCTCTCTCAAATTACAGTATGTTCACAGTTTGCATTCAACAGAGAGTTTTAATCAGTGGTGCTTGCCCCTTGGGTTCCTTTATTTTTAGCCCTTCATAAAAGTTAGAATTTTATTTACCTCATCACGGTGAGTAAAATTTGCCAGAGTGCAAGGAACTGCTACCAGGGTTAATTGTGCTGTATATCAGTGCCTTATTTTGCTGCCATGGCAATGTTTCTAAATGTTCATACTATGCTGGTTTAGCTTTTCAGTTTCTACAAAAAAAATCAGCCAGCTTGCTAATAAAAAGACTGTCCAAGAAAGCAAAATCCAACAAGTTATGGTCCAGACACTTTGTTCTTGTTTTAAGTTCTTCATTCCACCCCCCCCCCCATGGTGGTGGTGGTGAGTTTTTAAGTTTAAGTTTTTCACCCCCCCTCCTCTGTCTGTGATTCCCTCCCCCCTTGCTGGAACTGGACTTTCTACATATGCCTGGTCCTTACTGATCCATTAGCAGTAAGTGAGGTGGGGTGAGTGTCGACTGGAGTCAGGATAGCAAGCTATTTTCTTTCTGCCCTTTCCTTGTATTAGACCTCACAATTTCGGAGGGTGTCCCTGTACAGAGGAAATAATTTTCTCTCTCTCTCCCAGGGCACAAGAAGCTGTCCAAAATGTTCTGTCACAAACCAGCAAACTGAGTGCTATAATCTTCTCTCTATACCCTTCTGCCCTGACTGACAAACTCAAATATGCTTATGGGGCAGGCAGTTCAGGCTAATTCACATGGTTATTTCTGAGGGAGAGGAGTCACATCATGGCTGTTAATCAACCTTACCTCAAAGTTTGATCTCTCTGAGTTTTCTCAGCTTTCATTTTGCCCAAGTTTGGAACTAGCTACAAATATAGAAGATGCCCCTCATATAAAATATCAGGGTAGAGTACAACATAATATACAAGTACAATAAAACATAAAATACTGTACTATAAAACAATACCAAATAATAATTAAAATTACTGCCTCATCTTTTTTTTTAAACCAACTGAATAGGCCTGTCACTATAAAAAGCAGTTATGGCCGACCCATTAGGACAACTGGGGCACAGCTTCACCCTCAGTCTCCTCTCAGCCAGCCCTCACCTGCTGGCCTGCCTACCTACCACCAATCTAGGGAGTGGCACTGCCTATCAGCTTTCCCCTCCTTAGTGGGCAATGTAGAACCCAGTAGGGAACAGGATGCCTGCAAAGTTAGAATTAGTTGGGACTGAATCTCATCGGCTTTGGTTCCACTTACTGTTGGCCACTATTTCTTCCACGCTACAGGCACCAGCCACTTCTGATTAAAAAAAGTCTTTAAGAGGTGTCAAATATCAGCAAAGATGTTTTCCAAATCTCTGCTGGAAGAATTTACAGCATAGAACTAGTGACACACAAATACTTGGCTTCTAGCTGAAGATGGCTGGGCTTCTGAAACATGGAGGACAACTATCAGTGCTTCTCTGAATGGTTTCACTGATAGTTCTATCAGTTCTGATATAAGGTGACTGGTCTGAGGTGCTCCTTAAACCCAATGTGCTGTAAGAGCATCTCTCACCCCCCCCCCCCAGTCTACAGTTCTACAGACTGGTAAACAATAGACACTGTATTACTAGAATGCTCTTCCCTTTTACCATTTCATCTGGAAGTTATCAGCGTCATCACACAGTTGGTTGCAAGACCAACCATTTGTGTGCATGGGTATGAAAACTGATTCCCTTGGAGAGTTTTGATCTCCAAATCTGCTGTCAAATAAAAACAAGCTCAGATTTCCAAAGCTGAGTTTCAGCCAAGATTCACAAGAACACCATGAAATGACACTAAAAATCTCAGGCAAAGTGAAACCCCCTGTTTAAAAATACATAGGAAAGGTAACAGAGGTCAAAAGACTGTACAGTCACAATATGTATGGTAAGTGGTTGAGGAAAGCCACTCACTGCCTTCTGTGGCTCCAAATGTGATGAAGGCTGCATTCATGTGACAGTTTATTCCATTTTCATGATTTCCCCTTAACTGTTAAGTTCCATATTATATTCATTATAGTGGAATATAGTGCACGTTTAGTGCTCATTATCATGTTATTCATTTCCACAGAAAAATCTGATTGCAAATAATATGGAAATGAATGCTTGCACTATATTCCACTATAGCTCCACTGTATTTCACTATAGTTCCAGAAGTGGCATTTACATTGTGTGAAAGCTCAAATATAATGTGGAAATGTCATGAAAACGGAATAAACTGCTGTGTGAATACAGCCAAAGAACAAATGAGTTCTGATTAATGCAAGTATATTGCAATCCATCTGACAA
The DNA here is from genome assembly GCF_964234715.1 of Podarcis melisellensis. NCBI lineage: Eukaryota > Metazoa > Chordata > Lepidosauria > Squamata > Lacertidae > Podarcis > Podarcis melisellensis. Next base: position 50,069,953 of record NC_138539.1, read on the forward strand.
TGTTAAGTTCCTCTGTCATATTAAAGGATATGCTGTCCAGTATGAATGTCTCCTGCTTGACTTTTGGTCTCTTGTCTGTTACCTGAAGACATCCAGACAAATAATAAAAGGCTGTCATAAATCTGTAGTGCATTACAAGGTCAAAATCCCTTTCTGTATATTAGATTATATGTTTGACCCTTTTGTGCACTATTTATCTTATGCTCCACTTCCTGAAAATTCTGATTCCCTACCTGATGCAGCACAGACTAGAACAATGGCCTCTGTCCAGCAAGATAACAGCAGCAGCAGCAGAGAGCTGAGGAGTCAGAAAGGGTGTGCTGCTAAGAACACCCCACTCCTCCTCCTCTGAAAGTAGAATCACAGAATTGTAGAGTTTGAAGGTACCCCGAGGGTTATCTAGTCCAACCCCCTGTAATGCAGGAATCTCAACTGGATCATACATGACAGATGGTCATCCAACCTCTGCTTTAAAAACCTCCACTTTCAGGGGATTGGCTCCGAGTCTTTTCCATCTGCCCACAGCAGTTGCTGTCATGCATCTGCCCTCACTTGATGAGCATCTCTGGGATACTCCTTTCCATAGTCCTTATGACTAGGTGAGGCTGATGATGGCTATCACACACTAGGATCAGGCCATATTGAGCTCGTTTTTCCAATCTTCATTTTCCATTATTATAGCTGGTAAGCAAAAGTCCTATCTGTTGAATTGACAGTCCTACCTGAGTGCCCTTCGCTTTGCTTCTCAGTGAGAGTGAGTGAGATGGAGTAGTAGTTGATGAAAAACTTCCCCAGTAAGAGTCAGATAGGTGGCCCTTTGAGTCTGTGGTCAGCACACGGTACCCATTTAGGTCTCTTTATATTTTGATGACATGGGAGATATTTTTTGGCAAGGAACAGAGGTGAGCTGGGTGGGGTAGGGCAGGGCAGGTTTAGCAATTCTATTGATGCCAGGACAAAATAGATAGGCCACAGGGCTGGGGCAGTTCAGTTGTGGAAACAGAGGCTTAGAGTCAATGCTATACCCCAGGCTAGCCATCATGCAATCAAGGAAAGGAGGGCTATTTGACCAGCTGTCCCTCTTCATTCAGCTGCTGCTTATGAATGTCAGGTTACTGGAACATCATCAATCTGCCATTTAATCCTGAAAGAATCTGTGGCTGCCAACCTGGCTTTTATTTCTGAGAGCTGGCTGGATGAAGCTGAGAATCCTGCATCCACCCAGCTGGCTCCAGTCAGGTGTTTAGCTTTGAACCAGCCTATGGAGGAAATCTGGGAGGCAGAGTATTGAAAGCAGTCTTATAAGGAACCAGGCCATTGTCCCTTCTAGCTTGGCATTGCCTACACTATCTGGCAGTGACTCTCGGGGATTTCAAGGAGGGCTTTTTACCTGGCTAACTAGAGATGCTTTTCCAGACTTATCTGAGATGCTGGGGATTGGACCTGGTTGTTTTTTTTTGGGGGGGGACACTATTAGTGTCCCAAATACCCTGCTCCATAGTGCAGTCTTTTACTAGATCCCTAGAAGTGTTCTCTGGCTTGATGTTGAGGTTCTAAGGGCTTTTTGTCCTGGTGCTTCAAAAGGCTAAAGGACTGGTGGGTGTTGTTTGGGAGTTCCTGACCTTGCTGACAGCCATGGGCTTTTTTCCAGTTCTTCAACAACTGCAAACAAGCTTGACCCAATGTCTCTCATAAGCCATTGAATTGCCTGTCTCTGTTTAGAGCAGTTTCAATGTTGCCTTTGCCATGGACAGAACATTATGTGATTAATGTGCAGTCTGCAGAAGCACAGCAACTCTGTTGGGGTGGAAGCCTATTATCAGTAGGGCATGCTGCAGGAAAAAAATTGGGACTCCAGAATTTCCAGTGGGGGGTGGAAAGCCTTGATTTACAAGGCTTTCTGTTTCTGGCATGGTTGATCTGGGGAACCTCTGGCCTGGAGTAGAAATGTAGCTCTCCAGTCTTCTCTGTCTGGCCTTTGAGATTCTTCCCAGGATGCCACTGCTTCCCCAGCCACACCCTCTCATCCCAGGCTGATGCCTCTCACCAGCTTTACTTCATCCCCTCCCTTGAGTGTTTTTTGCTCCTCCAACTGGAATGTGTCGTTAAACTCTAATAATGATTCTTGGTTGATGGAGGTTAAAGAGGGGTGCAAGGATGGGTGCAGAAAATAGCCTATTACACAAAGGTAAAATTTTACATGCATTGCTTTGCCCACTTTTGCCTCTGACCATATTTGCCACTGGCATGTGGGGACCAAAAGGCTGTCCAGTAGGAAATGGGTTGAAAAAGTTAACTTTGGTCTTTTTTACTTGATCTTTGGAATAGTCAGCTGACCAAGATATTGATGTGATCAATCCTAGGTGCACTCTTTACTGAGATAAGCTTTATGGAGAGGTTGTGGGCAATGAAACTACAGCAGAGATTATTAGAATACAGGCAACAGAAAACTCAGGCTGTGTCAGCGATATGTGATGCTGCAAACCAGCGTTGAAAAATAATATTAAAGGAGACTGTGGAACAAACAAAATATCTGCCAGTGTTCCCCATTACTAATTCTGCTTTGGTTTTGATTATCACTACACCCTGCCTCCTATAGGAAACATACTTTCTGTATCTAATGGGTTTTCTTATCACTCTGTTTCTTGATGTAGTGACACCAGAGTGTCCAAAACCTACTCTGAAGTTTTACTGTCACTTTGTGCTGCAATAGTTCAATTTGTTCCATCCTGAGACTCTAGCTTGTCTGTATCTGATAGTGGTATATCTGCATTCTCGTTTTCCTCCCATCTCGCATTGGTTCAAGACTTCTGCAGATCAATCCTGCCCCTCCTTGTAGACAGCTGTATTATCAGTGTGAACCACATATGATCTTGCAGTTGTATATTCCACAGTCACCTTTGAAGGTTTCCACACACCATTTTGACAAATGACAGTTGTTTCTGGGGGCCAGGGGATTATATTTCTGAAGATCTGACACCTGGCACATGACTATTCCAAACATTCAATTTCAGCACACGTACCTGGCCAGTACAGAAAGCTGTAGCATTTAGTATTTTCTCCCCTAGATCTCACAGAGTCATGATTCTGACGTTAAAAATAAAAATGAAAACAAGTCCACTTACTACAGGTATGGATAACTTTATATTATGGGCAGCATACAAACCACATTAATAAATGATAAATAAAATAATTCTCCCAGCCCTACCAGAAGAGCCCAGGTATGAAACTTGTGACCATAAACATGCAAACCAGATGTTCTTTCACTGAGCTATGGCTGTCCCCTTATCTCGTCTATTTCATTTAGTTTCTCCTTAGGAGCCAAATAAATTGCTTGGAAACTCTTGTTTTATCATGATGTGTGAACAGACCTGATATGTGTGTAATTCATTAACTTCTTTTACAGAGGGCATGATAACATTTGCCTCAAAGCACATACTTATTTACCTTATCCTCAGAAAACCATAACTGGACTGTTTAGGGAAGCTTTTAATGTTTGATGTATCACAGTATTTTAATATTCTTTTGGAAGCCGCCCAGAGTGGCTGGGGAAGCCCAGCCAGATGGGCGGGGTATAAATAATAAATTATGATGATGATGATGATGATGAAGAACTAAGTGACAAATTATACTGCAGTCCTGAACCTAAGTTTGGGGGCAAAATGGTTGAGCATGCTACATCAAAGATATGATATGTCTTAGATATGACTCATATTAGTAACTGTTGTGCATACCAGGCTTTGGGACAGGGCAGCTTTGGTGACTCTTGTCAGTGATCCATGACTTGACTTGTACAGAAGGAGCATGCCTACATTGATTTCTCTGGACAGTTCAGTGGTTTTGGATACAATTGATTATAAAATCCTTCTAGGAGAGTTGAGAAGGTTCGAAGTGGTTGGTAATGACTAATGTGCCATTGTTTGGTGGCTATGCTCCTACCTATCTGACTTAGCTCAGGAGGTCCTATTGAGTGACTGAGGAGTTGACTGGGGAATACTGCAGGGTTTGATCTTGTCCTTGGTGCTTTAAAACATATTGTCACCGATGCTTTAAACATGTTATGCAATGGTAATTTAATGGTATCAGTAAAAAAATGCTCTCCTTGTCTATATGCAATAGCTGGGATATGTGCTATTTATTCACCACCTATCACTCTCTCATAAACATCATGTGGGTTTTTTTTAAAAAAAACTTGAGAGAATATAAACAGAGGTGACACAAATCTGTGCAACATGGACACTATTTAGGCACTACCAACTGTGCCCCATGTTACAAAATATATGTGATTGTGCCTTAGAGCATGCATATTTCTGGCCAGCTCTCTGTCTTATGGAGTAACTCGTGTTATGAATAACAAAGGGATACATTGCCAAAGACAAAGATCTGTTTACCTTAAAATCAGAGACACTGTTTGAGCTGTGCTGATTAAATTGGTATAATTGCTAGGAGTTGGATTCAGAGAAGTTCAAGTGGAACTTTTCTTCTGCATTTCTTCTACATTTCCCTGCAGTCCTCAAAAGCTACTCCTTGGGGTCATGGTTCCTCCGGAAAGGTGTGGGGCATGCATTAGCTTAGGGAAGTCAGGTGAATCAAGCAAGGCTGCCTTTACACAAGCAGAAGTAGTTTCCCACCCACATAAGGCATCTCCAGATCCAAGTCAAATTCTCCAAAAACACACTTTTGGGGTGTGTGTGTAATTAAATCCTGAAGGAGAGGTCTTCAAACTTTGCTACAAATATCGCCTCCTCAAGAATGACATCTCAAATCATGTCCCTGCCTAAGAGACATTTTTGTATCATATCACGTTTAGCTTCCCTGCTTTAGAAGCTTAGAGTGAAATAAGCGATGAAATTGTTTTTGTAACTTAAAGTTAAAGAAAAAGTGTTAAAAACATTTCAGAAATGAGGGGTGTCAAATATACAAGTGTGCTTATTTCTATTCTCACATATGCTCAGAGGAGGGAGGCATGTATTAAAAATAAAGGCACAACTGAACACAATTCTGAAAATTGACTCCCTTGGCAATTGATACCTTTAAAAAAACACCCCAATTCTTTATGATAATTTAACTTTAATTAAGCAGGACCATAAGTCTTCATATTTCTCACTTAAATTAAAAGCTATGAAAGCACAGTACTTACATTCACAATTAGAAACAGGCTTATCAGCAGCTACAGTTTCTTTTAATGTAACATAGCCAAGAGTTTATAGTCAGAAAATATTAGAATAACAGCATATGAATTAGAGACTTGTTTACATTTTGTGACATGGATGTTTGAGTCTCTTCATTATTTTATTCATGATATTATCCCCATCTATTATTCTCAAGTATAATGGCAATTTTAACTCAGGCAAATGAGGGTATAAAGAAACACAGCTTTTAATTCATGCTAAACTCTGTTCTCCTTAGTGAGATAAACCAAAAGCTTGGCTGAAATAGTAAGGGGAGCCATTACCAAACTTGGCTGGGACTTTAGGAGAAGCCATTTGATGAAATAATGGCACTTTGCCAAAATGCTAGAGGGTCTTCTACAATTTGCTCCAGGCATATGCAGGCTTGTTTGGCATAGCTGAGCCTATCTGCACACACTCAAAGGTTCCTAATGCAATGAGAGGGTGACATTTTGCCAGTTACTTAATGCATTGGAGATCTTTAGTGCTCCAAAAATTCCCTAGAGACCCACAAATATATGTCTGTTGCATGCAATATTGCATACCTATTCCAGCCTCCTGCCGAAGGGCTGGAACCACTGCAGGGTCATGCCAAGATTATGGCCTTCCCAAGACATTGATCTGCTGAGTTGGCCATCCTAAGCCTGCCACAGAAAGCCCATCTGCCCCACATTAGTTTGTGGACAGGGTCATCTACCAAGACCCCTCTAATGGGTTACCATGGATATGCCACTGGTTCAGGACAGGGTGAAGCACCACTTCACCCCACGTTTGAAGACTAGGATTCCACCCAATGCCTTAACCGCCACACAAGGTGGCGAAAACACTGACAAATGAATTGAACTTTGTACCATTCTTTACTTCCATACTGTTTGCCGGATCCTCATCAGGGATGCTGTGTTTTACCTCTAAATGGTATGAAATGCCACAAAACACAGTGGTAGCTGCTGCCTTACACTGCTTCTCCATGGGTCCTGTCTTTCTGCTGTCTGATGCAGCCCAGTGGGACTCTATTTTGCCCCAGAACATGGCAGAAATTGGGGTACAGAGCATGGGACGGACAAGGGTGTGTGTGCTGTCGTTGAAATCTTGTTTAATGCTGAGGTGGCCATAAAGGCATCACCCCAAAAAGAGGGGCGGGGGGAGAGGACACTGATTTGCATAACATTTATATGTACAGACATATATTAGAAATTATTCATATAATTTAAATATACATACAATGCATGGTGAGGAGGCTGTAACTGTATGCCTGCTCGGTCTTCTGTCAAAGTGCTACAAAGGAATTTCAGAAATAGACTGGAAAGAGAAGCTGCTGAATTGCAACTTATTACCAAACTTAAAACCATGGAGAGACCTGGTCTGAACAAAGACATTGGATTCTTATCTCATTATACATGACAAAGCCATTTTTCACCTTCTCACCCCTTGCTTTTTCCTGTAAGACCTATTGCAGTCGTTAAGAGTCGTCAATAGGCTCATCACAGCTATCTGCCAATCACCCATTCCCACCACCCTTCTGAGTAATACCCCTCCCCACCTTTTCACTATATAGAAGGGTCTGGTGACTTCTGTTTCAGTGTATCTGAAGAAGTGTGCATGCACATGAAAGCTCATACCAAGAACTAACTTAGTTGGTCTTTAAGGTGCTACTGGAAAGAATTTTTTTGTTTGTTTTGCTAACTGTTGATGAACAACCTCAAGGCTGCTGCTGCCTCTTCTTATGGTTCTTTTGATTTCAACTGTTCTTGGACCAGACAGCTTCTTAAAAGGAGGACACTCTCAAACAGAGGACTGTCAGGTGCTAACCCTTCAAACAGAAGATGTGCTGTAAAACAGCACACATGGTCAGCCCAGTGCTGTTTTTCTAGAAAAAGAGGTGCCAGAACTGACCAGGAATGCCTTCCTTGTTCTCTTATAATAACCATGTTGCCCACCTGAGAGGTGCTGGAGTTCCTGCTGAAAAAAAATCCTGGGTCAGCCTAAATAGTTGAGTTCAGCTCAAGTGTTATAAACTGTGAAGCACTTACTGATGAACAGGGAAGCTTCAGAATTCAACATTAGGAGATTTATATACGAAGTTATCTGATCTACACCTTGATATTGATCAGAATGTACCTATCCCGGCATTTTGCACTTTTCTGAACGATGTCTCACATATTAACATGCATTTCAATACATTCAGATGCCTTCCTTATGAAGAGTGGCATGAAACAGGGTTGTGTTCAACTTTTAAATGTATTTTGAGTGTTCTTTTTTTATAAAAAAAATGCAGATTAAGGCAGACAAAAAAACCCCATGATTATCAGTAAAACCAGCCAAAAGTGACAGAGGCTGGAAATAGTCCTTACTAATAATTCCACTAATATATATTTTCTGTTACAAATTAAAATAGAAAAACCCCCACAATGGACACATTCCAGCCAACGTTAAGCTTCTGCTGATTCTAATGGGAGAAAATTAAGTATGTTTTGTTCTCTGGTACTGAAATCACGTTGCTTTAAAGGCTGCCACAATTTTTTCAAAGCACAAATGCTTCCTGAAAGTGACTCAGCAAAGCTTGTTCCATTTTTTAAACATGCTTTTATCTTGTTATCAATCTTTTAACTAAGAATTACAGAAAAGAAAGCAAGAAAAGTGTTTCACTTTTAACTTCAGCTGAAAACAGGTACAAGGAACTGTCAGTTTATCTTACTATCTGAAATGGCATCTATATGCTGTCATTTCAGTTATGGGACGAAAAAGAAGAGAAAATACTACTGAAACTTGCTGAAGGACAAATTCAGTGCTATCTGTGTTTTGTTAGCTTTTCTAAATTTTAAAGCTGCTTTTGAAAGTTTTTTAAGTTACTGTCATAATTGTAAAAGTGCATATATGAAACCATTTGACTTTGCAAATATGGTAAGCATTTAAAATACAACACTGTACATATTGAATAGCTTCTTTTGAAAACACCATCTGGTTATGTTGCCTTGGCCACGGTTTGAGGATGCAAAATGCTGGCCAGGCTGCCAACATTGCATTGCAGAGGGTTGGACTAAATGACCTATGAGGTCCTTCCCATCTCTATAATTCTATGATTCTATCATTCTACAGTCACTGCATATCACAGCCCCCCCCCCGGTAAGAAACTGTTGAACTGCTAATCCCCTTGAAGAATGAAAGGTACCTCTAACTTCTCTGCCCAAAAATAGGGTGGGAAGTTTCATCCATTCCATCATTTAGCCAAAGTTTCATCACTGAGCATGAAATACCCCTCTTTGAGAAAGAAAACAGCACACACTGGCATGGATGGAGGAGGAGGTTGAGAAAGATCTGTAGCTTATTTTTAGTCACACGTTCTTGAACAGAAAAATATTCAGGGGAAGAGCTCCCATTTCACAGCTTACGTAAAAGCAGCTGTGTTTGAACATCTCTGTCTCTCCCACCTGCATCTCCCAAGAGTCTCTTCTCAGAACTCCTGCGTCTGTATAAACAAACATACAAAGAATTCCTTCTGGTGAAAGTGTCACTCAGCTTCTTCCTGTACTCAGGTGCTTAGTCAGAACCAAGAAACAGCAGTTCTAGTTGCCTTAATGAGATGTATGTGCAAGCTAATGGTATGAAATGTCACTCACCACATACCAAGGGGATTATTTATTTCCTGTATAGGCATTTTCAATTAACAGATGAATGGTTGTAACTAGACCCTTTGTACTGACAGTGGCTTTGGTGCATTTTAACTCTATGTCCTTGAAAAATATATATAGTTGAGCCCAGCAGCATTTTATATTAGTTCTAAGGAAAGAAAAAACCCAGTTCCAGATATAGCAAATATGCATTCTGTATGGTAAGCTTTCATAAGATTTCAGAAAACCGCGGATTTTGGGATCCATTTATGCACACTTTGGTAGTTTCGGGATCCATTTATAAAACTACACACTTTGGTAGTTTAACGACTCGTCTTCATAAACAATAAACAATAAAATAGGCAAATGCTTATATATGATCAATTTTCATATACAGTGGTACCTCGGGTTACATACACTTCAGGTTACATACGCTTCAGGTTACAGACTCCGCTAACCCAGAAATAGTGCTTCAGGTTAAGAACTTTGCTTCAGGATGAGAACAGAAATCATGCTCCGGCGGCACGACAGCAGCAGGAGGCCCCATTAGCTAAAGTGGTGCTTCAGGTTAAGAACAGTTTCAGGTTAAGAATGGACCTACGGAACGAATTAAGTACTTAACCCGAGGTACCACTGTATTGGTGTTCAGCATATATATGCATTTGTTAGTTCATCTATTTTTCATGCATCAAGGAATTTGTTTTTAAATATTTGTGGTTGTAAAATTGGGCCTGTTTAGTGTGAATTTGGTCTGCTGAGGGAAATATGACCAGTTGCCTACAGAGGCCTCCTTGCTCGCCTCACGTCCCCCCAATATTCTGGAATTAAGCCAAATCTAGCCTTATAATTGTAATGCTCTTTATAGCAGAAGTGCATTGAAAACCCACACAAAGTCCACCCCAATCTGTGTAACTACAATAATGAAAGAAAAGTTATTCTCTTACTATTGGTTGTTTCTCTTATGACAAAAGTGGCTAGCATGTCTCAGCTCTGACTACCCCATTATTGTTTCTAAAATTGGACTTTTCTGTATGGCTTGTCTTTGAAGGAAATTGAGATTTGCTTCAGAGGAGGAACCAGTGGTGGTTATAGCATAATACAGCTGTATAAGACCATTATTTCTCTGGAAACGGGACAAAGAGAATAATCTGTTTTTGTAATGGCTCTTTGTAGAGTACATCATGGCTTTACCAAGAAACGGCCTGTTAGCAGAGCTGTCATCCTACAATGATCTCTGGGTAGGAGGAAAGAATATAATGCAAGTGGTGGCTGCATTCATTTTAAAGGAGTCAATAGCCTTTTCACCCTTTATTTTATGAAGTGTCATAATTTCTAAAGGGTTCCCCTTTCTTTTTTTTATAAAAAAAGTTTATTTGGCAATAAGTTGTTCACATGAACTGCAGATTCATTCAAAGTGAAAATCTGACCAAGCAGGGAATTACACACTGGAGAAATATTTATAAGATGCATTGTAATTCTCCACCAAGGATATATAGCTGCCTGTGTTCTCCTGCCCTCTTTCTTGAAGCTGATACAGTGAATGCTTTGTTCTCCCCTTGGTCATATTCAGCCAGTAAAATATTGGGGAATTCAAACGGTGAAGTATAGGGTTGATGTTAAGGTTATTGTTGCATCTAGAGGCAGCTTCTGGTCAGGATTACAAAACCAAATAAGTGGCAGTAAATATAATTCTTACGCGGGCATAGGCTAGTAACATCTGTTCCTAGATTTCCCCGCTATGGACTCGCCACATTTCTCTAAAATTTGTTTTTGGAATTGAGCTGTATATTCAGTATTGAATTTCTGTCCAATCCTTTCTGTTCTCAAGAAAGCAATGGCCCAATCTTATTGCAACAACAAAGCCAAGTTTGGGTGATGCTCAGTGACTATGAATATAGAACCAAAGATTCATAGAAACATAGAGTTGAAAGGGACTTTAAAGGTCTAGTGTCCTGGCAATGCCCCACCACCCCAAGAGATTGGCATGCCATTTGTAATTAGAATCCCAGATGTAAGTAAGCCCAGTCAAGGATGCAAAGATTTATTACTTAGCCTTCAGTATATAGGGCTGCGTCCAATGTTGTCTGCCGAATAGTGCAACAGCTCTTGTGCTAACTGACAGGCGAGTTTGAATGTTGCACAATGGAGAAATGCAACAGTTGTGCTAGAAGAAATTGTTGCACCACAGAATACCAGCAACCCAGAGTACCAGCATTCCCATGCACAACAACATTCTGCTGGCCCAAAACATTTGGTGCCACATGCTTAGTCTGTTTATTGGGTGATCTGGCACTGTGTAAAATGCCACTTTCAGAAGAGAGTACTATTCCATCAACTTTGAAGGCATTGCACCAGCTGCCTATATGTTACTGGGCTCAATTAAGTGTTGACCTTAATATTTTAAATCCTGAACAATTTAGGTCCTAGATACTTGTTGGTGTACCTCTTCCAATAGTATCTCATCTGGGACTTCCGGGTCGGCGCCATCGCCGAATGGCGGGCTCCCTCCAAGCTCCGGAGGGAGCCTGCTCGGCAGGGGCTGGGTCCTACCGCACCGGCGATGCGGGGACCCTCAAAAACCACGGCCACGGAGGCCGTGGACATGGAGACTCGGCTGGCACCGTCAGCGCCCTCTCGATTCGTGAAGGAGCCTTTTTAAAGGCTACGGATCGGGTGCCGGGGAGAAGCGTGGTGCTTTGAGTCCTCTGCTATCCCTGCTGAGCGCAGCCGCATGCCATCCGGCGGAGAGCGCTGACTTCTTCTATTGAAAATTTGGACCCAAAAAAAAAGAACCCGTGAGTAATTGGAATATGGATTAAAAAGAGGGATAAATTTTTAGAATTTGGAGCGAACGGGGGAGGTGGAAAAAAGGAAGTCAGCCCCCCCCCAAATTGTAGAAGAGCCAAAACAAAGAACTGGATAACTAAGATCGAGAGGAACCTTATCTTGCCGAACTAGCAACTTCGCGAGGGAAATTTATAAGATTGAGCTGGAGGAGAAAAGTGGAATTCGTATTAAAAAGCAACCCCCCCGGAATCCCTGGAGCGATTCGTGAAAATGCCTGGAGAAGAATAATGGAGGTTTTGACAGCTGTCAAAGAGCTGTCAAAACGGAAGAATGAAATTGAGACTTTGTTATGAGGACTTTGCCGGTTACATTTGTTATAAATTGGAGATAAATTGTTTCAAATGAGGATTTATAAGTTATTTGGACTGGCGGATGTGATCTGGAAGGGAACTTTGTTATTGTAATCCACCTAGAGGAGCTGAGGGACATTGCATGTGTTTTCGACGGGAAACTTGAACAGTTGGATAGAACTTTTAATCTCCTGGGAAACTGCAGAAATGGAACATTATTTTGTCTACAGAGGCCTACACTTTACTGGAAACAATGGATTAATCTGTTGAAAAATGAAAGGAACATGATGTAATGTTTTGCTCCTGAATAACAAGCCTCTGTAGAGACACTAGAAGCCTTTGGAAAAAGAACATTTCTGTGAGGGAACAGGGAAGTAAAAAGGAGGAGAGTGATTGACAAGAACAAGGAAATAACAAGAACTGGACAGAACTGGAGTGGGAACATTTGGGATATCCAGATTTGACAAGCTTATGGATATAAAATTGGAGTTTATACTCCTGGATATAAAAATCTGGATAGAAGAAATGGGCCCCCTTTGATAGACTCCTTCTATGATTGGACATCTGTAATTAAAAAAAAAAAAAAAAAAAGACCGGTAAAGAACCAGAGGGATGTGGGTTTAGTGAAATGTGGGTTCATCAGGAAGACATTAGAAGTGGAGGGATAGGAGGAACGCAACAGGGAAAGAGGGGAGGGAAATTTGGAATCCAAAGGTTGTAAAATTATTGTTTGTTTTTATTTTATTTTCATCTGTACTATATTTGAAAGGGGGGAACTCGTGGAAGGGAATAGGTCGACCTTAGAGGATGGAAATTTGGATAAATTGGGTTATTGATGATGAGTGTATTTTGGGAATAAGAATTTGTTGAATATTATTGCTTTTTTGGAAGATTTGGAACACAAGAGGGGGTGGGGAGGGGAAGTCCTGGATATTGGAAAAAGTTTATGAATTGGATTTTATTTGTTTTAATTTGGAAAACCTTAATAAAAATTATTCAATAGTATCTCATCTGGGTATTAAGATCTTCAGGATCTTAAATATATGTTCTTTCAGGTTTTTAACAGGAACTGATTGTAGAGGTCCTGTTTTATGTTCAGCATGGAAAAGAGGAAACTGAGCGGTGATATGTTAGCCATCTTCAAATACCTTAAGGACTGCATCACAGAAGATAAAGCAAGCTTGTTTCTCCCTGATCTGGAAAGTAGGACTTAAACAAATGGCTTCAAGTTACAAGAAAGGAGATTCTGACTAAACTTCAGGAAGAACTTTCTGACAGTAAGATCTGTTCAACAGTGAAATGGACTCCTTCTGGTGGTTTTTAAGCAGAGGTTGGATTGTCATGGATGCCTTAATTGATATTCCTGCATTACAGGGGGTCGGGGTCCCTTCCAACTCTATGATTCTATGTCTCTGTTGCTGTAATGCTACTGGGAAAGGTTTTGGTATTAGCTGCTGTAATTTGTCTGGAGAGGGTCTTGATAACTGCTATCGCCTTCTGTTTTACATAGAGTTTTATTGTTAATTGTTTCATTTTAGCTTTCATTACAGTTTTTAAATTGTTGTTATCTGCCTGGGATTAAGAGAGTGATGAAGGGCAGGATATAAACCTAAGAAATAAATAAATAAGTAGTTCCCCCAAAGGGAAGATAAGAATAGGTGGTTCTGAACTACTGGGGGGTATTTTTAACTTAAATACTACAAATAACTTAGAGACTAGAGCAGTTTAACAGTGGGAAATGTGCCAAAGGACAGTGTGTGGAATATTCTGCAGATCAGAAAGATGATCCATTGGATCCATTCCACTTCTGTGATCCTCTGAAAAGATAACTACAGTGGGAGTATTTGTGGTGAAATATGTCTTGGGAAAGGAGAAGAATGCCACTTTAATCAATGGATTTGAAATGTAACCATCATGCCACTTTAAAGAGAAAGATTGGTAGAAATTATTGCCCTGGTTATCCTGACACTGGCCATTGCACAGGCCAAGTGAATCCTGCAAATTATGATGTGTGACACAGGCCATATATTTTACGACATCAGCAGAAAGCCAGAGGAGTTATGATGAGGTGCCACAGGAAGTCTCTGGGATTTATACTGTGTTGAGAAAAGAAGCTATTGACGTTACGATGTCAGCAGGAGCAGCAGTATCTTTTACATTGTAAATGTAAAGAATCTTGTTTACATTATGAAGCCAGTAAATGTCAGCAAAGTTTACTGTATGCTATATTGTGGATGAACCTTTTTACAGTGTGGCCATATAAGGCTTACCTCTTGGATCCATTTCTGTAAACACACATTCACTGTGGCTCACCTGCAGTCCCTGTTTCTGGAATTGCAGCACTTTGGTTAGCTGTGTGGTCTACCTGGATACCAGCAGAGAATACTTTTTGGAAATACTAATAATTTCTTTTACCTTCTCTCTTCAGCTGATAACGAACTAAGGAGTGACTTGGCAGATGAGGTCTGTGCATGAAAACATTGACACTGATCTGAACATTTGAAACACAGCAAGAAAGTCTGGGTTTTTCTGTGAACCTAGAAGAGAATTCATTGTGAGAAAGGAATTTCATAGTAAAGACATATCACTTTAAATTACAAGCACTGATCATCATATCTGAAACCAGAAAATGATGTTTATATTATACTGTGACCCTCTATTTTTTGCTCTTCATATTCTTTCTCTTTCTCTCCCCTTCGGGTTGCTTCGACATGGTGCTTTATTGTGGACTCAGTGCTGGCCATGCTAGAATGTTTCCACAGCATCCTCATCTTCATCAAAACAATAAAAGGTCTGGAAATGAAGTCTTATGAAGAATGGTTGAGGGAGTTGTATAATTTTAGCCTGGAGAAGAGAAGACTCAGAGGTGATATGACAGCCATCTTCAAATATCTGAAGGGCTGTCACATGGATGATGGAGCAAGCTTGTTTTTTGCTGCTCCAAAGGGTACGACCTGAACCAAAGAAGATTCTGACTAAACATTTGGAATAACTTTCTGATGGTAAGAGCTGTTCAACAGAGGGATGAAGCACCTCGGAAAGTGATGGACTTTATTTAATTGAAGGTTGTGTGGCCGTGTCAGAGACGCTTTAGCTGTGATTCCTGCATTGCAGGGAGTTGGGCAATATGACCCTCTACAATTCAATGATTCTTCAATTTTAGGGATGTCAGTATCCTCATTTGGATGTAGCAAATCTTGCATTTTTAAGCCAAGTAAATTGTATCTAAGCTGGAGCATCAAACCTTCCAAAATAATTCTATTAATCCACAGTAAGAAAAACTTTTACATAGCTCGGCCTATTACCATTAAGGTGTTGTTGTTTCTTTTGCTGTTTAAAGGAGAGCTATGTACTCCATCTGTTTCTCTGTTGCTTCTCCAATCTTGCTAATCACTCTTCTTTCCTCAGATATAATCCGTGTAATGTGTAGTGTATCTAAGAAATGTGCACCCACCGTTCTCAATGCCAGCTGAACAAGATAACTGTGTACAGAATATATATTGCACCTACCACATCACACCTTCTCAGGAAATGTGGGGTACACACACACACACACACACACACACACACACACACGTTATATACATGTTATAAAACTGTAGCATTGGTATTGCTGGTGCTTTGCCACATGGCTTAAGCAAAATGTAAGTGCCTACCTCAAGGAGTGTGTGTATGTGTGTGGAAGGCAGGATGGAAGGATATGGTGGAGATAGGCAAAGGAATAAGGAATAACTGAGAGCATGAGCAGTTCATTTATTTAGATGCAATTGCAGAGGCCGTTTCCTAAGCTCTTCTGAGTGAATAGGGTTGAAGGAAAACAATAAAAGTCAGCACAGATACAAGCCCTCTTCTTATGATATTCATGTGTAGAGGCTAAGTGTACACAAGCTGCATATTCAGGCCCTTCCCCAAAGCCATGCTGCTCCTCAGGGCTTTTTTCAGCAGGAATTCAATGGAACTCAGTTGCGGCACCTCTCAGGCGGGCACCATTGCCATTCTAAGAGAACCAGGGAGGCATTCATGATGAGCTCTGGTGCCTCTTCTTCTAGAAAAATAGCACTGCTGCTCCTTCTATCATGGCTGCCATGTCATTGTGATGAGCGTAACATCTGCAGAATGGATCACTCCTCTAATTAGTTCCATGCATAGAGAATACTCTATGCTGCGGAAGCTTTGGTCAACAAGACAATTCTGGGGTTGAGAGGAGCAGCAAAACTCTGGGTCGTGCTCTTTTCTGAACTTCTTCCATCTTGTCTTCCACAAATTGGAAAATTGCATACATTGTTTTATTTGTATGCCACCTTTCTATAGTTAAAACCATGCTCAATGCAGCTTAAATATATAATTGCAAACTTAACAAAAGTAGTCATATACAATAAATAAAACAACAAAAGTACGTGATCAAAAACTACATAACGAACTTGAACAATTTTGACATAAATCATAATAAGATGTACAATAAAGAGGCAAAAAATTAATATTGCCAACAGCAACAACACCCCCTCAACAGAAAGCCCCAAAGAATACCCCAGGTTCTAAATCTCAGAGGGAGCCTCTTCTTGCTATAGTCATCCTCCAACTCAGGGAAGACCACAGGAATGACAATGATGTGAAGCTAGCACACTCAAATACACAGCCCCGTGGCCATTTTGGAATGTTTTTGTTGACTGTGAATGGTGTATTCTTTTAAAAGTCACTAATGTTTACATTGTATAATTTCTGCACTTGGGGGCTGGGACACATTGGAAAAGAACCACAGATTTAAAGTAAAAGCTTTGGCATAGGATGCTTATTAGTTTGTTGATATTTATAAAGTAATTGCCAAAGAATTACTTTATATATGTATCAGAAATGAATGCTCACTCCTTCGATTGTGGGAGCCCTTTGCGGGACCACGCGCAGCACCCCCGAGTCACATGAGACTTGCCAGCTGGTTGTGCTGGCCCACCTCCCTGATGTCGCAGCCGTTGGGGGTTCCCACCAAATCCCGGTTCAAATAATCCAATCAGCGGCTTTGGTGGAGGCGGGACCAGCTGAGTGGACAGTGAGTGAGCAGGCTTCACTCTGGTCCGTTTGAGGGAAAATGTTTTGCCACTGTGAAAATGCCCAAAATTTATATTTCTCTATAAACTTTCAGAAACATAGTATGTCTAATGAAAAAAGATCCTTCATCATCTCGGCTGGAGTACACTGTCGGATTAATTCCACTTTTACAAAGAAGCCTTGTGCGTCAGTATTAACAACTGTTTTGTTAATAGCTGTGCAGTAAAAAAGCAAATTAGGGAAATAAATATTCCAGAACAATAGTAATAAATGTGCTTAAAAAAATCTTTGTGTTATTTGAGCATCTTTCTCAGTATTATTTTTAGAAGTCAGTGACAAAAAAGTCGTGATATACAAAAAAACCCCTAGACCCTTATTAAAGGTAGTTGCGCAAATGAAAGTTCTATAAATTTGTAACCGTAGCACACTGAATTATACCTGTTTATTAATTTCCTTGCTAGGTTTTTTTTAATAACCTGGAAATGAAATTACAAGTTTACAAGCATTTTACAATAATTAGAAGGCTGTTCACACATATGCACGTGGACGCATGTACCCCCTCCCCTGTTTCTCTGGATTATATTAATTGCACAGTTAGGCAGCAATAATAATAGTTTTGGAGCCAAAGCAAAGGCAAAAGCTCTGCATACGCTCAGCCATTTCACTCCTGACTCCAGTGTGGCTCCCTCAAAGTAGTAAAGTCTAATTTCTACCTGTTTCCAGATGAACTGGGACTGTGTGTGAAACAGCACAGTGAGAGCTCTCCCTCTTGATCAGATCTGGTGTTTGAACTAGATGTGCATTGAATTACCCCCGACCCTGTAATTTGCAGGTAGTGATTTGGAGGAGGGGACTATTAACCAATTCAGCAGTTCTAGGGAAGGAACTATTTATAAAAGGTAAAGGGACCCCTGACCGTTAGGTCCAGTCGTGACAAACTCTGGGGTTGCGGCACTCATCTCGCTTTATTGGCCGAAGGAGCCGGCGTACAGCTTCCGGGTCATGTGGCCAGCATGACTAAGCCACTTCTGGCGAACCAGAGCAGCGCATGGAAATGGTGTTTATCGTCCTGCCAGAGTGGTACCTATTTATCTACTTGCACTTTGACGTGCTTTCGAACTGCTAGGTTGGCAGGAGCAGGGACCGAGCAATGGGAGCTTACCCCGTCGCGGGGATTCGAACTGCCGACCTTCTGATCAGCAAGTCCTAGGCTCTGTGGTTTAACCCACAGCGCCACCCGCATCCCATGAAGGAACTGTTTAGCAATGGCTTATTCCCCATTGCCCATGAGGGCTGCTTTCCTTCATCATTCTCCTCCCTATCCCATCTAGTGTTTAAAATGAAAACCTGTCATGGTTGCTGCTCTTGGTCTCTCCACCACCACATTCTCCCACTCCCAGCATGCCAGGATTCGTTTATGGTGATATTTTTAGCCCCCTCTAATTTGTGGCAATTGATGGGGTTCTTTCTGGGTGGGCGGGCACCTTCTTTACTTGCAATTAAAGCACCTCCAAGGAAGCCACAGTTCACAGAGTCTTTAACTGGCCCAGTGGTGGAGGTTCTCCCCAGGCTTTTCCACCACTGGAGATGCTGGAATTTTGCATCCCCTGTCAGTGAAGTGGCCCTGACCTCTGTGAGCATGAAATGTTTGTGAACTGAACCATACTGAAAGCGGAAGCTGCTTCCCTGCTGTGTGCGCCTGACCTTGACAAAAGTGGGATTATTAGATGAGGAGGAAATTAATTGTTCAGCTAAGCAAAAAATGCTTAGCTCTCCTTGCTATCGGAGAAAGGAAGGATGAGATGAAATCACCAAGGAAGGATCACTTGGCTCGTGTAACAGCAAAGAGTAGGCTAGTGAGGCTGGGATTAACAAGCCACTTCTGGAGTGAGCCCTCAGTGTGCAGTGTGAGCAGCACACTTTTTTCCTGAGAAGTGACAGGCAAGAAATGCTCCATTACAGCCTCAGTTCCCTCAGTAACGACAGCTTCTCTGCCTTTTCTCCCCCCACTGTAGGTAATGGCTTGCCCATGCAATTACCTGCTTTTGTCTTCACAGAACTGGGGATAAATGATTTCAACCTCTTTATAGGGGGTATTAGAAACCAGCACTTTTTTCCCTTCTTATTTTGGAGGGGGGAAAAATAAATTCTTTCATGTAAGACGTGAAGATTGTTGCTCCTCAGGCAGTGGAAGTGTGGGGAGACGAAATAAAAGGCACATCAAGTCTTTTTAAAAGCTCGGCTCTGATGTTTCAGCTGGAGATCAAAGGGAAGCTGTGAAAGGAGGGGAAGTGGAGTTTTTGAGTAAGCTACCACTATATACAGTGTGGTATATGCATCCTTTGAAGGACTTGCCATTACATTCCCTGATCTTTGAACTCTATTTCTTATTTCGCAAAGGTGAGCTACATCCCTACCAAGCTGCCTTCATTCAAAGCTAATCACCTACACCTTGAGGAAGTCAGGGATAACCTCAAAAACAGAATGAGCATAGTGCCTTATCGGCATCTCACATATGCAGATGTGCACTTGCTTGTCTAGGGGACGCAGGATCATATGGTGACAGATTGAAAAGATTCATATATTTGCCAGCTTTTATATAATTTTCTTTCGTATTTTATTTTTTAGGTGAAAAACACCCCACCTCGCTTTTTGATGTCATATTGTAATTTAATAAGCTTCATTCCTGTTGCAGCAGCATATTTTTCTTTCCCTTCAGCAAACCTATTTCACCTCTTTTCAGATTGCCTGGGTTTCTCCTCTACCCACTGCCACTTTCCAACCTTTTCCTATTCTATAGATGCTGCGGTACAAATTCAAACTTAATTTGCCGCCGCTGCTGCTTTTGCACAACCTCCAGTCTTCTGTCAGCTTGTATGCAGGCTAACTCCAAGCGAATTTAGATAAAAGAACTTGGTATCCAGTCCATATGCTACACAAAGGTTCCTAGCCTCAAAGGATGGCACAGACTCTTGGAGATAAAGCTCTTTGTGTATCACTCACTTTTTGCTGGCTTGGGGCGGTTGTGGGGAATGGAGAAATATACCGAATGGCATATAGAGCAGGGGCAGGACTTGCGTACTCATCAGACACCACAATCAGCTAGTTAGATTGGTTGTAAAGTTCCCCAGCATACGGTATTCATCTCGGTTATAGAACTTCCTTAGTTGACTCATGCAGTCATCCGAACAGGAATCTCACAGGACACACAGCTTCAGAGGCAGATGCCAGATAGGGACATAATTGCTAAGCAATGTGTAGGATGCAAGGTATTATATGCAGCATTACACATGCCCCAATTCTCCAAGCAGTGGGAGCACCAGGGTGGTGGTGGTGCAGCAACATGAAGCCAAATTCTGTTTCCTTCACATACATTCACTGGAGACCTGTGGATCTTTTGCAATATATTGCATTATTTGCACATGAACACAGGTAAGGGACACGGGTGGCGCTGTGGGTTAAACCACAGAGCCTAGGGCTTGCTGATCAGCAGGTCGGCGGTTCGAATCCCCGCGATGGGGTAAGCTCCCGTTGCTCGGTCCCTGCTCCTGCCAACCTAGCAGTTTGAAAGCACGTCAGAGTGCAAGTAGATAAATAGGTACTGCTCTGGTGGGAAGGTAAACGGCGTTTCCATGCACTGCTCTGGTTCACCAGAAGCGGCTTAGTCATGCTGGCCACATGACCCGGAAGCTGTACGCCGGCTCCCTCGGCCAATAAAGCGAGATGAGCACCGCAACCCCAGAGTTTGTCACGACTGGACCTAATGGTCAGGGGTCCCTTTACCTTTACCTTTACAGGTAAGCAAAGGAGGTGATACTGATTATCTTCAACAAATGCCCAATGTCCACTGCTTCCAATCAGAGTTCTAGTAGGATGTAGCTCCCACCCCATGCTGTTCTTTTCTAGAGTCTAAAACTCATCCAACCTCTTTCAGTGTTGGTGCACATCCTGAGGCAAGGTGAAGCATATACCAGTGTTAAACTGGTATAACATGCTTTAAATGAATGGTGTGGATGTGATCCAAGCCAGGAGCAGGACATCAGTAGTGGAGCGGTAACTTTCCACCATCATCTACATAGCTCTGCCAACTTTTCCAAGTTTGCCACCTTGGCCTCAAGCATCTTTTCTATGAGCCAGCAGTTTACTCACCTGAGCAGATGACCACACTACATGACAATTAGTCAGACGGTCTGTCATACACTATAGACAAGGCTCTGGATGGTCCAACACCCTTCTTAGCTTTCCAGATTAATTGGTCTTATTAAAGACTAATGTAGAAAGCCTGTTTCGCCTATTGTAGAGTCAAGGGAATGTCTGTCGTGTTCCCAGAAAAATGCAGTGGTTTCCCATGCAAATTATTGACCTGATATTCTGTTTAGGTTAGTGTTTCATTTTTCAATGTGAAAATGACAGTAATGAAATAAGCAATATTACTGCTGGCAAGTGGTCGGAACCCTGGGGAAGTGTTGATTTGGATTAGATGAGCAAAGGAGATGAGCAGCCACTGACTGAGAGCAAAGGATACATAATGGGATTGCTTTTGTAACTTATTAGGTATGATCTACCTTTTTAAGTAAAAAAAATGCTTGTTTTCTTGCAGAACTTATACATTTACCTTGTTCACCCAACAAGAATTGTATGTATAGTACTGCCATGAATTGTTCAACCCACTGGGATATTAAGTGCCTTTGTGAACCTGGGCTGTCATTTACAGTCTGCATTGTGGGCCTGTATGGTTTTACTGGTTAATATTTTTAAAAAAGCATATTTTCTAAACAAAATAACCACAAAAGAAGTGCACAATTTTACATGAGTTTATAAAATACCTATTTGGAAGATGCTTAAAGTACAGGAATTTGGGTGAGCAGGTTAAAGATACAGAGTTCTCTGCAACTAAGGCATTCTTAGAGCAGACCTATTAAACAGATGAAATCAAGCCTCTTGGTTTCAATAAGTACTCTTGATATTACTTAATTAGATATAATCCATAAATTATTAAGTGTTCCATCAAGAATTGAGATCATAGACACATAGAATTTTAGAGGAGAAGGGATCTCAATAGTTTAGTAGTACAGCATGTGCCCTGCATGCCGAAGGTCCCAGGCTTATTCCCTGGCATCTGGAAGGTTGGGAAAGAGTACTTTCTATAGTCTCAGAGAGTCACTGCTAGTCAGAGTAGACAGTACTGGGCTGTATTTGACACAGTGTAGTGCAGCTTCGTGTGCTCAGGTTAACTAACCCAACCCTCAGTTAACACACAATAAGAATTTAAGATGACCTTGGTGGATCAGGCCAAAGGACCATCTAGTCCAGAATCCTGTTCTCACAGTTGCCAACCAGATGCCTGTGGGAAGTCTGTAAACTGGGCATGAGTGCAATTGCTCTCTGCCTTCCCAACAACTGGTATTCAGACAGTAGAGGCAGAACACAGTCATTGTGGCGTAGTGAATCTTCAATAGAGAATTAAGACTTCTGTGAAACTATTAGTTCTGTGAGTTCATCCCAATGCTGCTGGGCAGTCACAAGAGAGGGACCATCATCCATTTATGGTGGGAGTGCAATAAGCTATTTGGTTTTGACAAAGCATTTTTGATGCTGTTTCTAATATTATTGGTCTGGCCCTTTTGTCACTAGATACTGAGCTAGACATTTAAACATACAAATCTAATTGCCATGCTATTGTCTGCTGCCTGCTTAGATATTGTCTTCCATTGGAGAGACCCCAAAGGTCCATCTCTTTTGGGATGGCAGGGGAAAGTTTGGCATCTGGCTCTTTCTGAGCATCTAATGCAATATAGTAGGGTTGTTAAGAGATCACACCAAACATGATCATTTATATAAGCTATAGTTCCCATATATCAGCTCAGTAAAGTGATGTCACTGTTAGACCTCTAGACACTCATACTTACTTATGGAGAAGCGATATCAATGGATAGTTGAAGCCTTGGTGGTGCATTAAGTAATTATGTTTTTTACAGTGTCCCCACTCAATATTCTTTTTCATATGTGACTGATGTATGCATGTAGCACTCCACAAGTTTTATTGAAGCTGATCAATGTCATTTTATTGTAAAACCAACAGAATATCCATAAAGGGGGGGGGGTTAGTTCAAACATTGTATGTTGCCCAATCTGGAGCGTAGTTGGGCTGAACTATTTAGATGTTGTTCAGGATCAGTTCTTTTGCAACTTTCTCAAGTGTCTTTTATTGGTACATTTTGTTCTGAAGCCACCCTTTCCCTTTCATCCCATCTACACAACTCAGTTCAGACATTTACGTTGAAGGAGAATAAAGTTCGGAAGGGACATAGGGTTATGTGCACCCGTTCTGCACTCTGTATCCCCATTTATGCTGAATCTACCCCAGCCTTCTTGCATTGAATGAAAAGGTCTGAAAGGGGTAGGAATGGGGAAGGAATTCAATTCAGTTGGTATTTAAAGGTCACCCTACTAGATTTGCACTCTCTGAAACAATATACGAACACAACCATCCTTCAAAATTTGCACCTCTGAATTTTGCAATGCAGTTCTTCAGCCAAGTAATGTGTACAAAAATGCATATACAAAGTGTGCCTAACAATGTATATATGTGTATGTGGAAACAGCATGCAAAACTGCGTTATATTAAGGAAGATTACATACAAATGTATATATTCAGAGGAATTCTCACTAATGTTCTGATATTTTAATGAGGACCTTTTTTAACTAAAAAAATATAAAAATCACATACTGACGTGGAAATGTGTAGAACTGAACTTAAGACAGAAAAAATGAGAAACAGAGAGAAACCAAAATTGATAGATTTATCAATCCCTAGGAAGCAGGGAGCAGTCCTTCATGTTATTGTGCTAAGAATCCACATTGTATTTCCTACTCGGGAACCAGGGTTCTTGATTGTGGGGAGTCTATTGTGTTGCACAGTTGAATAACCCATCTGGATTTTCCTGCTCTGAGTATAAAATTTCGGGGCGAATCTGGTGAGACTGATGATATTGGGATGAGGCTGGTGCACATGCTCTGCTCCACATTTTATCCCCCCACATGTTTTTGAATGGGGCTATTGCACATGTGCATCTGAGACTAAATTATATGCCCCATATCATGTTTTCTAATTCATATCTGATGGAATATTGTGTTGGGTGGCAATTTAAAATAAAATGGAAAGAAAGTGTTGCTTTGAGTGGATAACTGATCTTGTACTTATTGATTCTACTATCCATTATATGATGACTCACAAACTAGATTTCGATTGATAATTAATCCATTTCCAAATTTAGTTAAGGTTTCCAATTTCCATATTAAGAAAATGCAGGCAGCATCTTTATTTGTTGTTGTGTTACATCATTTAACATAATTTTATTCAATAAGTCCCCCCCTTATATTGGCAATCATCTGATTGTATTACACTTCATTCTAGATGGTAAATGCTTTTTTCTATCATAATGCCTAAATAGTTCTATGTTTATACATGAATATTTTATTTTTACTTTGCAATATAGGGTTATAATTCTTTTTATTTGATAGTGGAATGACATTTGGTTATAAAGAATAATCTTATACTTGAGATCTACTTCCCTATCCCAATATGCATTTTGTTGCCTTCATGAAGCTTTTATAGTAGTCACAAGAAACATTTATATGCAAATAGGCCTCTGAACATTATTGGTGAATTATTTCCGACATCAATAAACTTGACTGTTGTCTAATTGTAGATTGACAGTAATGCCAAATAATTTTCCTCCCCTGTAAACATGACAAAGCATAGTCAATATGGAAACGGGATTTCATATTCTAGATAGACAAGGCCATGTTATTACTAGGGGGGAAAAACAGGTGTTTTTCAGCACATTACCACCTATCCTTTAATTGCTGGGACTGAAAGTTCATATGTATAATTGCTCTTATGTTTCTTTCCCCCTTTCTCTCCAAAGTGGTGGTCAATTGAGAGGCTATTACATCTTTCTATGCTAAGGACGTAGCATGATTAGGTCAAGCATCCACTTAATAGCATCCACTTAAAATGATAAATAAGGATGGACAAGTTGGCTCTGACTTTGCTCTGATTATTTCACTTCCATGCTATCTATCCCCCAAAGGTCTGATTGACTTAGATTAAATCAAAGCAAAGCAGGGTTATTAGACTACAACCGAAATAAGGGGAGGGGGGAGATAACCCACAAAACCAGATACTGTAATTATTTCCACGGTCTCCTTGGCCTCAGTCTTAGAACCTTTTAAATACCAGCCTGGGAATATGGGAAGTAAAGAGAATGCACTCTGGACAATGTTACATCCTGTCAACCCTAACTAATGCTATTAAAATCTGCGTCCCAATACATATTTTATATACTGATATACATGGCTGTGAAAGTGTACATAACTGGACTATATACCAACATAGATGCCTTTGCTTGGCTATAGGGGCACCAACTATAGAGTGCTCTGGGTGTCAGAGCACCCACAAAATTTTTGTTGTGGGTGCTCAGTACCCACAACCGCAGGGTCTCAACACAACTTCCGAGGTTTCACAAGGCCTTGGAACCTGACTTCCAGAGCCACCAGTAGTCAGGTTCAGAGGTCAGGGGGCGTGTGTGAAGTCATGATGTCATGCTACAATGTGATGTCATTACATCACACACACTGGCTCCCCTGCTTGAATACCAGGTGAGATCTAAGCTGCAATGCTTCCTGCTCCATTATATCATTCCTACTCATACAGCAGGGATATGTTTCTCTTTTTCCTCTACAAAAATGACTCAGGAGTTTGCTTCCAGGTTGAGAAGAGGACCACGTGATGGCCACTGGCCAATAGGGAGAGGTTTGTGATGAAAGGGAAGTGAGGGTCACTCAGTAAACTTCATCACCATCCCCACTACAGAGCTGTTCTCTTCATCTGTGATCATTCCTCTCCTCCTCTCCCCACTCAATCCCTTTGGCTTTCCAGTAATGTATAGGAAATATTCCCCCACTTTCCCTTTTAAAACTTTCCTTGCATGACAGCTGGATGCACCGCAAGGTTTAACCAACATCACACTTTGCTGGGTGCAGCTGCCTTATAAATGGTTATTTAAAAAAATCAAAAAGCTTTAGAAAAGGGATGGAAGGGGCAATAGGTGGTGGTGGGAAGAGTGCAAATGGCTCAGTTGTGTATAGTGTGTGTATATTCTTCATCCTATTCCAGTAATTATTTGCTATTTCTTTTAGTTGCCAGTTACTGATGCTTATTACTGAAGTTAGTGGCTTTGAAGGTGGTGGCATCTTAGTGTCATTCCTGCAGCTTCAATTTCAAATGCTGAATGCTTGATCAAAGGTTCTTGCTCTTGTCACCTTGGATAATTAAAGCTTGTTTAAAATGGATGCAGAAACGTGAGCCCTACATGATGAATAGCACTAGTGCAAAGAATGGCTGAAGAAGCCGCCGGCAGAATTAGAATGCAGTATTCTTTAGCGATGTCGAAACCTTACCAGTGGATTTAACAAGAAAAACAAAATTATTCTTGGGGCAATATCATGAAGTCCAGGATGCAATTAAAATATTGTTTCATGCCACCCAAATCTCCAAGTGGTGTGAGATTCCAGAATGTTCAGGGTTTGTGTTTCCTTTGGAATGAGGAACAGCAGAGGCTGTGGTGTTTTTATGACATATGGTTTATTTACACATATATACAACCTTAGCCTACAATAGAGGGGTTCACAGCATTAACACCCCAAGAAAGTCTTGCTTCCTTCATAGGCACAGCTTTGGATTCTAACAGAAATCTACCCTCCCCTTCTCTCTGGCTTCCCAGCCTGCTGTTCTTCCAGCTTCCAGTTTCCAGCTCACATCACTCAACTCTGGCCTTTGTCTTTCTAACTACTAGCTAGTTGGAGGAGGAGGTCCACCCCATTTTTCTTCTGGCACAGATCCACCATCTTCGTTCCTATAATGGCCCGTTACCTAGGCTATCACCTCACTAGGAATGTAAATCCTAGAAGGGTCTCAGCATACAGTCTACCCCCCCAACCCCTCATAACAGTATGCTTAAGTCCTATTGACCCATTCCACCTTTCACTGAACCCAATGTATTTTGACTATACACAATGTTGGCTTTAGGCACATTCCCCAGAACATAATCCCCATGTAAGTTGCAGGTTTAACTGTACAGATAAGGAGCTGACCAGCTGGCCATCCTAGATAGAAAGTTTTTCAACCTGGGTGCTACAGCTAGATAGACACTGTCTCGTATTCCAGCCAGTTAACACCTGCCTTTGGAAAACTTGATCCTGAATTACTCCCAAGCTTCAAACCTGATTCTTAGAGTGCCACTCCATCCCAAACAATTTGCAAACGTATACCTGGATTGGCTTGCTAACCAACAGTACTTCTGTCCTTCCCAGAATTTATAGCCTACACCACTGCCATTGGTTCAACGTTCTCCCTGAAATCTGAAAGATGGTGAGATAGACTTGGGTATCATCAGGTTACTGATGGCATTATCTTCAAATTTCCCAACAACTTCCCTGTGTGGTTTTAAGTAGATGCTCAACAGCACAGGTCACAAGATGGAATCTTCTGGGATCCCATATCCTCAAAGCTTCTGTTTACTCTTAATTTGGGTCTGATAGTGTGTGTGTGTGTGTGTGTGTGTGTGTGTGTATATGATGAATAGAAAATGAAAATGGAAGTTTGTTGCAGAATGCAGGTTCTGAGCAGTTAGTCTGTTTTCTTTTAGATGAAAATCATTAACAGCTATCGTCAAGATTAAACACAAAGTCTCAGTGCCAGTCCAAGATTTGCAACCAGGCTAGGAGGTGTCAAGGTGGGAGTGAAACTCTACAGCAACTTCCATATTAAAAATATGTTCTCTGGACGGGAGACAAGCAGAATGAATGAAGTATCAGTAACTTCTCTCTTGATCGGGACTGCATTCCTACATCTATGGTTCTTGGAAAACAAGGACAAGATGGCTGTGTTACTTTCTAAAACACCTACTTAGTTATCAGAAACACAGTTGAAGATCTCTAACAAAGAAGACTTTTTATCACTGTAGAAGGACAATTCTCTGAACAACTGAGCTTGTGCACCACGATCATTAATGGTTTTGTAATATTACTGTACACATAAAAAATGGAAGTGCAAATGTGTAAGGCTGATGCATTAGAGCTATGTGGTGTTGCTCATATGACTCCTCCAAGCAAAATAAACTGAAAAATACAGACGTGCAAGCTATTTTACTTTGAGCAAAGAAAAGCCATTTTGCCAATAAATTGTTGCCTTTTTTATATAAAAAAGCAAAGCAATTTGTGTTGGATAGGAGGCACTTTGCAGACTCTCCCTCTTTTCAGGATAGCTACCGCTTGCTGTTTTGCCACACAGAGGATCTTAAGGGCTCTCTCAAGCTTTCTGTTTTATCGGTGTCCAGCTTCTCAGCAAACCATTTGTATGTGTGCTAAAGTGTTATTGACAAATCTCCCCAGCAGCTTAAACACAGGAGGAATTCCTTCACCAGAGTAGGCCTGCTTTGGGCTAGATTGCTGTTTGCAGGAAATTAAAGCACAGTGTGTAGAAGTTAGGGCTTTCTGATTGTAAGCCAAATGTGTTCAAATAGGCAAGAGCAATATTAACTGAGTGAATCACTGTTTGTTTGCGGTGTTTATTAGGGTTAGTTTGTATTGTTTTGGTCTTTACATTGTTTCAGCTACAACATAAAAATACATACTTCAAAGAAGATCAATATATAATAGAGCTTGGAAAGAAAATCCCTTAGGCTATATCAAAAGCAAACCATGAGATGTTGTGCTGTGGTAAATATATGTAGCTGAGCAGATTCCCGTGGAACTGTGCTGAATTTGCCATAGCAATTGCTTCATGTAAACTGTTCCCCTCCCCTCATTCACCATTTTCATTTTATGGAATTGCAAAATGGCTCATATAAATAAAGTATTTTAAGCACTTGGAGCTCTTGTTTTATTCGGCCAGCAGGTGCTCTCATTTTCTTAGGCACTACAGTCAGGCAGTACACTACAGCCACAGACCCTCCCGAATTTCCAGGGACAGTCCTGGATTTATAGAAGCTGTCCCAGTTTCAGAATTGATTCCCTGAACGTCCTGCTTTTCCTTAGGATGTTCCTGTTTTCATTGGAGAAATGTTGGAAGGTATGGAGTTATCCAACCCCCAAGCCATCTGAAGGCAGCCCTGTATAGGGAAGTTTTTAAAATGTTTAATGTTTTATTCTGTAGGTCATGCCTTGTATGGATTCCTTCTGTAGTGTTTGTCTTTGCTAGAGTTATGTAGGGCGGAATCTACACACATATAAGAAACACTGTGAAAATGCTTTTTTTAAAAAAAAAATGTTTTGAAAAATACATTGAATTTTGCATAGCTCACTTTCACCATCTAGTGTCACATTTGTATATTGCACTTTACAACACAATTAAAACGTTTTCTTTGCAGATCTATAGCTGAGTCCCAGGTTAAGTTACACAGAGTTCATGGAGGAGGTTAGGGCTAGCCATGGTTCCTAACCATGAAGGTTATATTCTGCCTCCACTGCTAGAGACAGCATGTCTCTGAATACCAATCACTGGGTATCACAGATGGGGAGAGTACTGTTGAGCTTAGCTTCTGTTTGCCGAGTTTCCATGGCATATGGTCAGCCACTATCAGAACAGAGTGCTGGACTACATTTTTTTAAAAAATACATTTATAAACTGCATAATATTTTAAAAATCTCTTAAGTGGTATAATGAGCCTTTGGCCTAATGCTGAAGGAAACCCTACGGCAAATGTTCCCACATGACTTTAACTTCCACTTTTAGTTGATTTTCTGCACACACATATATTACCTTCGTCTACTGAGGCTGAATCTTCATGAGCTTATTTTGTCCAATTAAATTTTAGCACCTTTTGATCCTGCTGTCAAGACATGCATATTTTGTCACAGGAATAGTATTCTAACTAATAGGTGTTACTGAGCCTTCTTTTTTAATGTTCAGCTTTGGTAAAGGAAATGAGGGGAGCTACTTTATTAAATATAACTCATATAATGTCTATTTATTGCAACATATAAAGTTCCATATACACCTTAGGTTTGGTTGTCCATTGATGAGCAATCAGTATTATGGGAAGGAAACATGATTTTATTAGGGCTATATAAATCCAGGTCTGTTGCGTATCCTAAATAACTAATTGCCTTCCTGTTGCATTGATTATCAGGTCTTTGAACCCAAATTCCCTAACTTCTCAAGTTAGCTGTTTAGAAAAATCAGGCTGTTTGCTGGCCTCCTTAAATGCAGCCATTCAGGTAGCTTCACTTAGGTAAGTGTTAGCTTGACTTTTAACTACAAAGTAAGCAAAAAGAAATGAAAAGCATCAGAATCTTCAAACTGCCAATCACTCGTCTGAATTCAAACTAGCATCCAAACAGCTTCAGGTGCAGAAACCTGCAGAAGTGGGCAGTTATAAACCCATTTTTGGACATTCC
Organism: Podarcis melisellensis; assembly: GCF_964234715.1. Classification (NCBI taxonomy): domain Eukaryota; kingdom Metazoa; phylum Chordata; class Lepidosauria; order Squamata; family Lacertidae; genus Podarcis; species Podarcis melisellensis. Next base: position 50,100,376 of record NC_138539.1, read on the forward strand.
TTTCTTGAGGTGAGTAGCATTTTATTTATTTATAATTATTTCATTTCATTTGTATCTTACCCCACCCCTGCCCAGCGGCTCAAGGCAAAATATATGGTTCTCCCCCACCCTCATTTAATCCCCATAACTGTCCTGAGAGTAGGTTAGGCTGAGAGATGGTGACTGGCCCAAAGTCAGTGAGCTTCATGGCTGAGTTGGAATGCAATCCTGTTCTCCTGGGTTTTAGTCTGACATTCTAACCAATGCACCACACTGGTTCTCACTACATTGCCTGGAAGCAGAAGTGGGGATGAGAATATTCACTTCTGCCTCTTTTGACATTCTCTCTGAGTTGGAGGGTGTAACTGGGAGCGTGTTCCAACTGTACAGGCTTCTAAAGAGCATGGAGACACCCATCTATCTTCTAACTAATGTGGGGTGATGGGAACAGTGACAAAAGTGGTGGGGTGAGCATACACATCCCTGCATCCTCCTCCATACAGTGTTGCTTGCATGCATAAAAGAGCTCATTCCTGTTGTTGATAATCTAGTCTAGTTGATAATCCAGGCAGGAGAGAAGTAGGCTGCCTTACTTTGCACAGGACAGTCTTTATTTGAAGGTGTCCACTATTTGAAGGGGTATCTGGATCATGAGAATGGATAATGGGTTCCTTGAGGCTACCTATGAACAGTTAGCACCTGGACAGTACATTAGGCAGGGACATGGGACACCTGGTCTCCGTCTTCTCTACTATGATGAAATGTATTGCATTTCTATGTAAATTATAGCAGTTTTTTTAAAAAAATCCATAAATGCATATACATTAGCATGTGCAAATTTTATACAAATTGGTGCCCTTTAAAAAAAATATATGTGGTGAATTCCCTTTTTGAGCAATGCATACATCCTGTAGTCACCGTAGAAAGATAGGGAAGGATCTGCTTGGGTTTTGGGAAAGTTCTCTTCTGCTTATACGCCATGACTGTGGAATTGTTCTGCAGGATATTTTTAGTATATCCATGATCTACTTGATATGTAATTATTATGCTGTCCTGCTACAGTTTGAACTAATTGAGGTAAAGTTTGGTTTCAGGATCACTTAATTATGATGGCAGGAAATATTTCACACATTCAACTACATTTTATTTAGTAAGATCCAATTACTGTGGGGTAAATTGCAACTGTGTAATAAGTCACTTAACTTCTGACTGGCTAAATGTCTGACTATAATGCTCTAGTCTAAAAATGGACCATGATTTTTCTTCTCTGGAAATTGGGAAAGGCACAAAACCATTCAAATGAGATAGGTATGCTGCAAAGGGTAGCATGTAGACTACCCAATTTATGAAATTACTTACATGGAGACAAGCATACAGACAGAAACACCTGATGGTTGCGTTAAATGTGTGGTCAGATTTAGTGAACACTATTAACTGCAGAGAGAAACAATGAATGCTTTCTAATGGTGCTGCATGAGTTTATAACCTGGTTCCTAGGGAAGTTTTCCATATGTGTTGTTTTTCAGGTGTGTTGTTAAATGACAACTACATTTTGAAACGCTCTCATTACCCAAGATACAGCATGCAGAAGGCTATAATGAGGAGCAGATGGGATTCTTTCCAGTGGAATTAATAGCAACCAAAAACATTGTTGCCTGCTTTGTTTTGTATTTCTAATTTGAAAATATTTCCAAGTGTTTTCTAAAAGACAGAAAAAGGGGGGGGGGAATGGAAGGAAACCAAATCACTACAACAGTAGATTGGTGCCATGATATTGCTTCTTATGTAGCCTGGATAAGGACATCCCAGGTAAAGCTTTCTTACATTTTTTTGCCAAATGCACAGCACTTTTCTGCTGCACATTTCTAAGAGCATACTCGCTCATGAGCAAACAAACTAGGTGCCAAGCCATGATCTCATCATAAATCTATGATATATCAACTTGTTTTGAATAGTTTTTTTAAAAAGTCCATGGTCACTGCACTATATCAGTCACCACCTCCATTGTCTAGATCAACCAAATGCTATGTTTTCTGTAATATTTGCCGCTGCAGACTTTTTAAACTGAAGTATGTTTGCAACAAAGTCTACTTAACACTCTATGCAGTGTTACTATATCTGAATTTAAAGAACGGCTGTTACCCAAGATATCAAAACATCCTGGTGTTCCCAAAAAACGCTTTCTTCTATTCACAGAACACCTTAGTTCTGTCATTATTACACCCTGTCTTTAAAAACAACACATTATTATCTTGATTAAATAGCAATTTTGTGTCTGCTGTTTCTGAATTTCAGTATTAACACTGGGAAACTGCTTCAATACTTTCTTTAGGCAACATAGCATTTTGTTTTTTAAAAATTATTTTTGAAGACTTGAATCTGGTATATAAACTACACATATGTTTCTAAAGCCATTCTTTTACTTTGCTCAATTTCCAGATTTCTGTTTCCTGTCATATTTAGTATTTCTTTCCTTAGATGCTGTGGTACTATAATTGCCTCAGATGCTTGGCTCCTTGCTGTAGTTCCAAAACAGAGATATCTTTTGGAAACTTAACTTTAAAAATCTGAGATACAGTACCTGCAAAACAGTTTAATCAGGGCAAGTGCTACTATTAGGCAGAGTGAGTACTGACAAATGGTTTGCCTCCCCCCTACTCTTTAAAAAGCTGTTACTCTACAAGGTGAAGATAAATACTCTCAATAGAATGATTTTCTTCTGAAATTAGATGTTGCTAGTTGCATAGCTGCAGTGGTAAGCCCTAGGAATTACAAATGGCATCATAAGCAGTTCCAACACACATGAATTTACACAGAACCTGAAACCGTTGTCACACCAGCAAATTCGTGTGTATGCAGTTCATATAACAGGGCTTGCCTGCAAGCAGTGCACAGTGGATGGAGAAAGGAACTTTTTGAAGGTATGGGTCCTGCAGCTTGGGTGTATATTGGCTAATAATAATAATAATAATAGGTAAAGGTAAAGGTACCCCTGCCCATACGGGCCAGTCGTGTCCGACTCTAGGGTTGTGCGCTCATCTCACTTAAGAGGCTGGGAGCCAGCGCTGTCCGCAGACACTTCCGGGTCACGTGGCCAGCGTGACGAAGCTGCTCTGGCGAGCCTGCACCAGTGCAGCACACGGAAACGCCGTTTACCTTCCCACTATAAAGCAGTACCTATTTATCTACTTGCACTTAGGGGTGCTTTCGAACTGCTAGGTGGGCAGGAGCTGGGACCGAAAGACGGGAGCTCACCCCGCCGTGGGGATTCGAACCGCCGACCATACGATCGGCACGTCCTAGGCACTGAGGTTTTACCCACAGCGCCACCCGCATCCCTAATAATAATAAACAAATATAAAAGCATAATGGATTCAAACCCTGAATTATGTGTTAATGGACTGAATATGTAGGGTGGTATTCAACTAAGTTTTCCTTAGAGTGGATGCACTGAATTTAATGGACCTAACTTAGTCATGTACATAATTTTCCATAGGTCTCCTCTGAGTAAAATTTAGTTGAATATCACCCATACCTTTTAGGAACAACTAATCAGTTGATTAGCTCATTGGGAAGTTTACTTTTCTCTTTAAATCATTTCAAGGATGGAGAAACCAAGGTACTGAGTGCAATCCAACCAAGTCATACTCAAAGTAGATCCAATGAAATCAATGGACAAGTTAATCCATTGATTTCAAGAGTCTATTCTGAGTAAGACTCACAGCACCCACTGTTTCCATTTTAATAATAGTAATAGTAATAATAATAATTAATAAATGAAAAGGTTCTTATCACCTGATGTTAAAACCAATAATATCCTTATAAAGAAGAACATTGCTGAAAACAAGCTGAGCTAAGAAGGCAAAGAAACAGCAACAAAACCTTCAGAAAATTATGATATTCACCTACATATGCATGTTTTGTGCATAGTCTATCTGAAGTGCTGAAATCATAAAGGCAGTAGCATGATGAAAAGATGGGTCTCAGCTGAAGGAAAATCAATGATGGCAAAATCAATGAGAAAGTTGTAAAAGCTGTACCAACTAGCTCTTTAATATATTGTCTTTCGAAGTGCCAAATAACATTTTTAAGCTGTGCTTTTTATTTGTATTTGCATAGACTTACTGCTCAGGAAGTAATCATGTAAAATCCAAAATGACTGATTTCCTTCAGAAATAAAAAGGAATGCTTGTTGTATATATGATTGGCTCTTTGTTTTCCACATATACATATTCAAGCATCAAATCTCAGACACCCAAATTTGCCTTCTTTTGTACCATCTTAATGCCCTGCCATTCCGGGATGATTTGTCATTGCAGATGAGGGGGGAAATGGATCTTACAAAACAGCCTTAAACTGTCAGCCTAGGCCTTTTCCATTTCAATCATTATATTACACCAAGTCACAGTTCAGTATGATGCTTATGACAGAGAAAAGATTTTCTTTGAAAAGACCCAGCTCCTCTGAAGGTGTGCTAGAGAGACCCTGATCCAAGGCTGCACAGGGCAGGGAGAGAATCACCGCATTTGTCTTGGCCAAATGTCAAACAGGTAATCTGTCATTCTCTAGATATTGTTGGACTGCAACACCCCTAATCCCTGACCAAGATAGTTGAGGCTAATGTAAGTTGTACATCCACCATTTCTGTAGGTTCAAATATTAGCCATCCTGATGTAAATTGGTAGAAGAGGCTCTGGGAAAACCCATGTAAGGCGGACAAAGGAAGTGATATCTAAAATTACCTTGAAGGCAAACTCAGGTAAGACTATCGTTGGTCCAAGGCTTTCTTTCATTTTTGTCTAAATGCACCTTCAGAGTACTCCTGATGTGCAATGTAAATATGAATTTTGATAGATTTATAAAAACACCAAAAGCAGGACGGAAAGACCTGTAATACACATGGGAAACTAACACTTCATCCCTTCCTTCTAGGTCTTTTTCTGGAAGCAGTCAAGGAGGGAGAGTGGAAGGACCAAGGTGGGATGAAGTCCAGTGTTGTGCTTTTCCTTTCCTGAGAAAAATCTCCTTTCAGTTAAGGCAGCTCTGATCTGTTGTTTGAGGATCACCTTGTGTCTTGTACTATTAAGGGAATTTATATGCTATTTATCTCTCTGTTGTACCACAGCTTCCACTTCCTTATTCATTGTTCTGCCTCTTTCTCTTACCCCCTCCCTCCCAACAAAGGTGATGATGAGTGGAGAAAATTTCTGTTGCACTCACACATTTTGATGAATGACAGTGGGTGTTTGAGAAGAAAAGGCCCTGTCTTTAAAAATCATGGCTTTGATATTGCCCTTTCTAAAATATTATTAAATTCTATTCATTTTGCCAAAAATGTCCCTGCTCCCATTGTTCTGCTACAAAACATAGCGAAAGAACAAGCTAATTTTATTCACAATATTAAGCTAACAGATTCCAGAGTTCATTCCCGCAGGGTAATCAAAATGAGAGCTGGATCAAAACCACTAAACACTACTAAAGCAGCTGAACAAAAGGAAAAACAAACAAACCCTTAAATGATCATATTGTATGCTAAAACACTGAGGTAATACGTTGAAAAGCCTCTCATTTACAAATTTTCAACTCGGCTCCCTTTAGGGCAAGTTAAAAGCATGGAAACGGGGCAGAAGGAACCAAACAATAAGCATTCATGGGACTTAGGATGCAGTTTGTATTTATTTTAATAAATAATACTTAATACTTCAAACAAGAAATGGAAATAATGGTCTGGCTTGCACAAGAACAAGGTTTTGGCTACAGTGTGTGGTTAGTGAGGTCAAAGAAGAAGAGGTATCTTTTACCCCAGGCTTCCTCAAACTCAGTCCTCCAGATGTTTTTGGCCTACAACTCCCATGATCCCTAGCTAGCAGGGCCAGTGGTCAGGGATAATGGGAACTGTAGTCTCAAAACATTTGGAGGGCCAAGGTTGAGGGAGCCTGTTCTACCCATTTGCAAAGGTTTGGATTGAGTTGTTGTTGTTTATTTTCAGTTCTATAACACTTTATATTTTTAAGAAACAAATCTCAAAGTGGTATACAACCAATCTTAAAACATTAAATAAAACAATCCAGAATAAAGCATTATGAAGAAAGAAAAAAGACTAAGTTTCAGGTGAACCACATTTCTATCCTTACAGGACAGCCCATCTTAGGATGCCATGGGATTTCAATAAAATGCCATCACTGAGGAGGGCTGCAGTGTGAAGACTATTGGAAAATGTAAGAAAGCAGAGTCATACATACCCCTTGGCCCTTTGATAATTTTCAAATTTCTTTTCTCAATAATAAATGGTCAGAAAATGGGAGAAATTTTCAGCTCCATGCTAGAAAAAAGTAGAAGTGTTGTGTTCTACCCCAGAATCCATGTTTTCTCAGATTGCATCCACCTGAAGTGGGACAATTTGCCCCATGACTCAGGAAACTTTCCTTTTCTTAAATCTTCTGAAGATACCCAGACATGATTGCAGCTTAGATTAAAGTCTAAATCCTCTGAAATACATAAACATGCAAAGGACACCCACCATTTATTCATTCCTCAAATAAACCTGTGAAATTTGTTATTTATTAATCAAATTTGTATAGCACCCTTCAGCCATAGATCTCAGGGCGGTTCAAAACATAAAAACACAATATAAAAAACACAAAATACATAACAAAAATAAGAACAAAAACAAACCAGTAAACCTTCTCCCAGAACCCATCTAAAAGGGCATTGGAAGTCAATCAGGTCTTTATTGGATTTTAAAATAAGCACTTGTGCACATGCCCTGAAAATTATGGTCTAAGTGGTTTCATTTTTAGTATTTCCTGTGAAACATAATGCATTTTTGTGTGAAATCATATTGCTTGTGTTTCTGTGTATGTACACACACACACACACAGACAGACACACACTATCCAGTTGAATGCAGCCTTGGAAAAAAACCAGCTTGTTGGACAAATTTCCAAGAAACTGTAAAAGAAAAACTAGAGTTCTTAAAACCCCATTATCTCCAAAGAGACACAAGGGTAAAAGAAGAACTCATCATTACAACTCTTTTATTGCTGTGATTGTCCTCTTAATACATTAAATTATAGCGGTAGGATAAAACTTCAGGTTTTTCGAAGCAGTACTTGCTCTTACAAAGATTACACAGCAAGGAACTATTGCTTCCACAATAATTAGATGGAATTATTGGGTTTCATCAAGGCCAGCTACAGAGAAGGAGGAGTTATACTACCCAGGAGATATTCTGATTCAGTCTGCTACTTGTCCTGGAATTCCTTCACAGATAATAGAGAAAGCTTCTTCTGGCTGAAGTGCCAAGTAAGGTCTGTGAATGCTTCCAAACATGGTTAACTGGACTGAAAGAACGTTTCCTGTGCATATATGTATTTTTCCAGAAGTTGGAAACCTGTACAACATTTAGAGGTGAGTTCAGGTAGTCTAAGGATGAATTTGTAAGTGCTTATGTCATAGGTGGTTTTTATTTTTGTCGTGGGGAATAGGTCCCTAAAAATGTCAGCTAAGCTGGCCATGTGTCCTACTTTTCAGGGTAGGTTTGTCAGGTGGCAGTTCTTTCCTTAAAGGGGTCCTCAATTTGAAAAGCTGCCTAGCCCAAGTCCAGTTGAAATATGAAGAACCATAAAGAAAGGTTAAAAGAGGCCTTGAAGTTGCTCATCAACAGTTAATAGCTGTAACAAGCAGTCTGGAAAAGTCCAGATACAGTCTTCACCACTGTGGTGAAATGTAAAGCCACTTAAATGTCTAACTTTGCATCTATACATATAAATCAGCATTTGTGGATTTTAGGCAAATCTCTGCTCATTTGTCTTCTGTTTTTGGTGATCCATGGGCCCCTCTAATGTCAATTCAGTACTCAGTGACAATGGTAAAGGCAAAATCCATGTTTGCAATTCTGAGGAATGAGAGTACAAACGAAACTGCCAGAAATTGCAGTGCTGTTATCTGTGGTGTGACTGCATTTGGAATACGGCATATGGTTTTGATTCGCCTATCTTAAAAAGGACATCCAAGAGCTGTAAAAGGTTCACAAGATGACAGTTATCAATGAGTTGAAGGAACTTGCCTATCATAAAAGCTAAAGTATTTGGGACCCTTTGGTTTCAAAACAGACGATTGAAGGTGGAGAAACAGAAAATAAATTTATAAATTTTCTACTGTGGAGAAAGTGAACAGAGACACATGTTCCCCATCCTCTTCCATGCTGTTAGAACTTAGGGTCACCCAATGAAGCTGAGTGGCAGCAGATTCTAGAGAGATAAAGATAATATTTTTTCACACAACACATAATAAACATACATAATTTGCTGACCCAATAATGCAATGATGGCTTTAACAGATTCATGGACTCTCAATAGCTAATTGGAATATCTAAGCTCAGATATACACTTTCTCTCTGAATATCAGATGCTGGAGACAAAACAAAACAAAATAACAGCCTTCTAACCAGCTACACTGGGAATAGAAACATGTTATGTGGCAGACTGAAGGCATATCTCTCATTCCATACCTCACACATTCAGGGTTGAGCCACAATGAAACCTGCCTCACCTTATGCTTTATTTCAACACAAGATTGAAAGATATGTGATAGAAGCTAGAGATGAGGGTGAGTGACTTCATGGAGATGCCTGTATGACTGTGACTGAACACGAAAGATGAGTTGGTGCTAGTTTCTGCCAGGGCGGAGACAGATAGCACATATGTCCCTATGAGTGTGCAGCTATGCTATGAAAGTATATTGGAAGTATATGACCCAGGAGAATCTGGAATGAAAAAATGGCTCTGTGTAGACTAACCTGAACCCATTCCTGCCTCTTTTGCTTGAATACAACTCTTATTATCCCTGATCATTGTCCATAAGTAGCTGAAGTTGATGGGAGCTAGAAGCCACAGGTTAACCACTCCTGATGTAGGTTCTGGTTTGATAAACAGAGATGGTAGGGTGACCTAGATCAATAAAGAACTCTAAATGAGTTCGCGAGATCTATACGGGAGATCTAGATCTATACGGGAGTAGCTGTACTGTCTTGAAATGCCAAAATTCTTCCTTATCTGTAATTTTTGTGTAGGACTTGCGAAAGTATAATATATTTATGAATGTGAAACAACAACATGATGGATATTTTTTACTCTGGTAATGTGGCTATATGGCAGTGGGAAACCCATAATATCTGTTGTTGCCATTTCTGTCTGAATAAGATAATCAATCCACTCACTTTTCCTTAGCGGTTTGTCTGAAGTGCTCAGTGCTGTCATTTTGATATGCAAGCCATTACATCTAATCACTAGACAGTACTAAAAAGTCAATTCTGTCCCAGATATATAGTTAGGGGTGTGCTCTTTTCATAGTATCTGAACAATTGCCACAACAGATCTTCTATTATTGTCCAGCTGCTCATCATGACATTACTCCTCCTGTAACATGCAGAAATCCAAGCATTCTGAAATGTTTGCAAATTTCACAGGAGTGCACATTTTACAGCCAGGTGCATTGTAATATAAATGTTCTAAATTTCATCAGAAGCATGAAATTATCAACATTAGAAGCTTGAAATAAACTGTTTTTTTACTGTAAATAGAGTGGGGAAATTGGTTTTTTTTGGCTCTGCGTGGATCAGGGCTTCTCTGATTAGCAATTTTTACTGCATCATTTTTGTTGGTATGCTTTCTGAGTGCTGTATATTAGGATGTGCTTATGAACAAATACATTTTCTCTTGTGATTCCTGGTCCCTTTTGTATCTTTCTAAGGCACATTTTGTGCTTTTGTGATGCCAGGTTTACACAGAGCAGACTGCACTCTCTTCTTAGGCACTGCTAACATTGCTCAAATGGTGGGGTGGGGGCAGAGAAAGAAAATAGGAGAGGAAGCTTTACTATAGGATTGCCAAATAACCCAGATGTGTAAACAAACAAACAAAATTCAATACACAGTTGAAACAAAGAAGATTTCAATTTGTTGAATAGATGGAAGCATGTAGAATAAGGTTGGATGGGTCAAGGGACGAGGAGGAGGAGGAGATGAAAGTCTCAATACTGTTTAGGGGAATGGGTTGGGAGACTGATAAGAATCTATGGAAAGATCAAACATATACACACAGCTGCCCACCAATAACCATTGCTAGCAATACGGAAAATGATTATAAGGTTAGTACAGTGGTTCCTCAGGTTACATACGCTTCAGGTTACATACGCTTCAGGTTACAGACTCCGCTAACCCAGAAATAGTGCTTCAGGTTAAGAACTTTGCTTCAGGATGAGAACAGAAATCGTGCTCTGGCGGCGCAGCAGCAGCAGGAGGCCCCATTAGCTAAAGTGGTGCTTCAGGTTAAGAACAGTTTCGGGTTAAGAACAGACCTCTGGAACGAATTAAATACTTAACCTGAGGTACCACTGTACTTGTTTAAGGAGCTAATGGATTTCAGTGCTGAAAACCAAGATATGGAGCACAAATCAGTAGCATTTTATATAAACTGCATGAACTATCTTCAGGACTTAATAGTGCAAATTAGGTGGAAATCATTTAAAGAAGATGTAGCCTTTTGGAAATGCATATAGCAAGAACCAAATCATTTCCTTAAACACACAGTTGCTCTTGGTTTGGAAATACTCTTCTGAAAATTATCTGCTGGGCATTTTGTCTGAAAATAACTTCGATTTGATTTGTATGTAATCACATACAAAGTCCCTAGTGCCCTATATACTCACAACACAACAGGAAATCAATTAAATATATTTACTTAAGCAACCATGAACAAGAGTTACATTTCCGTGTGTCACAATAATTTGAGGAACCGCATATACCAATATTCAGATGCTGTTTGAAGGAATAAAATTAAGTGAATATACTGACTAACAAATAAACATATTATTGTTGGCCAAACAAATATTTTACCTTTATGTTAATTGTGTCTTCTGGTCAGAGCTCATTTTCAGCAGCTGAAAATTGCTTGGCTGAAATTCATCAAACCATAGAAGGAAAGCATTTCAAGGTCAGCACATATTACAAAGTTTCACATTTGAATACAAGCCTCTCAAAGTTTCTGAAATAAAGTTTATGTTCCATAACCTTTGATAATCATTGAGGAAACAGAATCCAAACAAAATCCAACCTTTTCCCCTAAAAAAACACAAAAACCCTCCAACAACCTAAATTGAAATAAGGAAGCAGAAACATGGCTGTAGGCCAATGTAATAAACAAATATGCAGAGAGGAAGAAAATAGTATAGTTAAGGTATAATAAAATATGCCATTGAAGTGAAAAAAGAAAAAGTGTTAATCATTCAGCAACATAGTAAACAAAAATGCCAGGTTAGAAAACCTGCCTGAAATATTTGCATTATTCAGTGAGGGGGAAACATGTACAAATGTGTATTATAGAAGCTATTAAAAAGTAGCAGTAACTGTCTATGGTTTTGTCAAGGCCTCTGGGTGTTTCTTTATCATGGCTTATAGCCAAAAAAACTCATCCCATTAGTGTAAGAACCTCTGTATTGCACAGTAGAACATCCTCTCCCTTTCTTTTACCCCACCTCCCAAGCAGAGAATGGAGGTGGGGCCAATGTCTTATGTTTTAAAGATGGGTGAATCTGTCAATTTTGGTTTCTCATTTTCATAGCAAGTGGTGTCTTGGGAGTCTCAGGCAGTCTTGGAGGACACTGGTCATTTAGATCCTTTCACTTGTGGTTTTTGGCCTAGGTTCAGGATGGCCCTGGTAAATGATTTATGACAGAGATTGAATGGATGGAATATACTCCTGTTGGTTCTCCTTCCCTTTCAAAGGCATTCTGTAACATTTAACATAGTGTGTTCTTCTGGATCATCTCCCTAGAATGGGACTTGCATGTCTTGTGACAAGTTTATTGGAAGGACTGCCTGTACTGACGTCCACCTGGCTAGGGTTTAAGAACAGCTTCTGAGACATTGTTCTCCAACCCACTGACTGATGGGTTTTAAGGTGAGGGCTTTGATCCTGAATTTACAAAATTACTCTCTACCCCAGGAAATACATTTGGCTCAATCTTTGGCAACTATGGGGGGTAACCTTAAGAAACTTTAATTTTAGTCCAAATTTAATAACTGCTGTGCTTGGAATCAGTTGGTACTGTTCATAGTAAATGAGTAATGTGGTTTTAATTTGATGGTTTTATATATTATGATTTTTTGTTGTTGAGGAATCTTACCCATTGCTTGTGATGACAAGTGTGCCCTGAAAGGGGGGGATCTTTGAAAAAATAAAATAGGAAAGTAAGTCCTTCAGCCATGCAAAATTCCATATAGACTGCTGAATATTATCAACAACCATTTAACACAGCTTTGCTATAAACCAAGGCCATAATAAAGTAAGATGCTCCAGCTTAACACATATATCACCATAAACCTATTACAATTGCTTGTCAATTATGGATTTAAAAAGTTTTCCTCTCCCCCCAAGGTGAACTATCATTTCTGGGGTTTTTTAAAAAAGTCATCTGTTTCAGAGACAGAACTTAGACATAGAGTAGTAAAGACAAGGGCTTCCAAAATAAGATTTTATATATATATATATATATATATATATATATATATATATATATATATATATATATATATGGCGAGGCAGCAATGACATAGGCCTGAGAACAAAAGGACACATCTAGTTTTGAAGGACACATGGCTGAAACTTGTTTTGTTTGTCAAATAACAGCGGTGGCTTTATATTAATGTACTAAAGGACATGGCTATGAAGGACAAGAGATGCACTAACATGTCTTCATTCTTCGGTAGAAGTATTGAGCAAGGTGTTGGTAATAAAGCATTTTGCTGGCTTGAAAAATATGGCCCCATTAAGCCCCACAAAAAGCCAGTGTTAGAGAAAATAAGATTTTTATTAGACAACGTTAATGCAAATATTGGAGCTCAAGATGCTTTGAAGCTAAAGAATGCACTTTGATTATTGATAGATTCTTGGCCGCGTTTCCTTTTAAGTAAATCAAAACATGGTCTGCTGGAATTGTGGTTGCACCTCGGCATGCAAAACCGCCCCCACAAAAGCTGTGTTATTGGAGATTTCCAAAATGGTACAGAAGAAGTGAGAAATTGTGTTTCAAAATTAAGGATTCAGAAATCTGCCTTGCATTTTTGTTCCTGAGAAGAGCGCGGCTGGAAGGCTGCGCCATTCTGTTTTGACAAATATAAATCATTTCACATTTTGTTTCCTGTCCAGTCCCACAAAACCTGCCCTGGAACACCAGTGGGAGGAAAGGTTCTTGCATTGTCTCTCTAACATCATAGTTTGTGTGATGGTGCAGAAGTGGTAAACCCCGCTTAAAATGAAGTCTGCAATTAAAGCAAGTTGCAAACAGCTCTATTGACAAAAGCTATGTATAACATTCAAATGAATGTTTTGAGTACATATATAACACTCTTCCCCTAAAAAAAAAAGTTATAACATTTTTAAAAACATGTTATATAACATTACAGTGGTACCTCTGGTTATGAACTTAATTCGTTCTGGAGGTCCGTTCTTAACCTGAAATCGTTCTTAACCTGAGGTACCACTGTAGCTAATGGGGCCTCCCACTGCCGCCATGCCGCCACCGCGCAATTTCTGTTCTCACCCTGAGGTAAAGTTCTTAACCTGAGGTACTACTTCTGGGTTAGCGGAGTCTGTAACCCAAAGTGTTTGTAACCTGAGGTGTTTGTAACCTGAGGTGCCACTGTACAGACATTTATGCCTATGATGGGCAGCACAAAGTGAAGAGAGAGGGAGAGAGAGGAAAATCACACATGCTGTAGGAATGGGTTGAAGTGGGCCACAACATTATTGCTTACAGCATGAATGGAGACTCTGTAGCCCCTCAGATACTGATAGACTACAATTCCCACCAACATACAAGACAATTGGCCATGCTGGTTCAGGCTGATAGGGCCTGGAGTCTAATAACAACTGAAAGGCCACAGCTCCCTGTCTTACAGATTCCATGTCAGTGGACAGAGATACTCTCACTACCGCTGACTATAGGCAGTAGCATTCCAAGCCTGGGACAGAAATTTGCTGTCAGGCTGGTCATCAGTCCCTGTTGTGGCCTAGCCTATGTGCTCAAACTTCCCCAGGGCTTCTTAAGGATGCTTCCCAGACCTGGGAGCCTTGATCTTGTCACTGAAGGCAGACACGACAGTGTACTACTGTAAATGGCAACTTTTATTTTGTATACTTCTTGTTGCCTTTGCCTTTCTATCCCACTTTTAGATGGGGGGCCCCCTGCTTTTTCTCTGTCTGTACTGATTGCCTCCCATAAGACATCCTTGGAAAGTAGCATTTCAACTTTATACTTTCATCATTGATCATTCTCACTGAAAATGTGAATTTAGAGTTGCTGGCCATGCCTTTCATTCCCTTTCGAGAGGTAAAAAAACAAACAAAATAACCCAACTTCAGGGATTCTAGTTTAGCTTAGTTGCAGTCAACAGACCTTTCTGGGAGTTATGATTCTGATCTTCAGTTCTTTCAGGCAGCTCAAGTCCTCAGTGTTATTCTAGGCTGTTCGATTTATGCTGAAGACACCCCAGAGACTCCTGGGCCACAGACCTGTTCATACAGCTGCATCTGTCTTCAGTGTGGTGAAACAGGCACTACTTTGCAACACATCTCCCATTAAGGAGGCATCCAAGAGCCGTTCTAGATCACTAACATGTAAAGGGGTGATCTGCCAGCAGCCATAACAATGCTTCATAGCATCCCTATTTTAAACCTAACATTTTCAGACACAATGCCCTGGAATTGTAAAAAGCAGACTTATTGTTTCTGTCCTCACCCTTCTTGGGATTTCACTGCTGGAACTCATATGCTGGAGAGGGAACATATTCCAAGACAATACATGACCTACCTAGATACTATTCACTTTGTTAATAAAACAGTATTCTCCAAATAATGCAGCAGTTTATCAGGCACAGCATTCATACTTGATAAGGTATACATACTATAATTAATATATTATATAATGCAATAAGAATTTGTTATTGTCCTGTTTTCCCCACTGTATGAGTGCCCTGAAAGAGAGTAATTACAATTTTTGTCCTCAGAAAATTATCTATGGAAGAATTTCAAAGAGAAAGAAGCACTGAAATATTGTGTTAGAAGGATCACTTTTCCTTGTCACTCTAGCTTTCCAGCAGCTTTACTTGGAAAAGTCATAGGGAGGTCAAGAGATTTTAAATTGCCCCCTCTAAATCTGTATGACATCTTCAGCAAAAACTAGTTTCAACAGTTTAGGATTACAGTGGGGAGGGGAGGGTGGCGGGCGGGAGTCAGTACATTCCATACCTTCATGATCATGACAAACTTTTCTGTGAAGTTTGTAATTTGGGTTTTATAAAGGTTCAGTAGGTGACAAATGCTAAATAATGATTTCAATAGAAGCATTTCATTGACTTATGCCAAAATCTCATTTCCGTTATTAATCATTTATGTAGACATTTGCATTTAATATCACCTTTACATTTTTCTTCTGGCACTTGACTATTTTGAAACCCACACATGTGGAAATCAAGACCAATGGATGAAAAATATAACTCTCATTCATCTATTACCCATTGTTCCTCTGCCACTCTTATGTTAAAAGGCATTTAGCTAAGCATCAAGATATGCTTTATTACAATGCTGTTAATCAAGTTGTGAGTTGCATGAAAGAAATCAACACTATTATATTGCTTGCAGTTCTGCTGGATTTAATTGCTATGGCAATTTTTTAAAAAATACAAATGGAAACTAAGGAAAACAGCATATATCTGAGAAACCCAGATTTCAATGTATTACTATATGCTTAAAGCTCAAGACTATGCAGTGGAACTTTCTCTCAGGTGTTTGCATATGACTATATGCAGTTTCAGCGCTACTTTATTCATGTGAGATAAGCATTCTAAAATTAAGAATAGATAAAAAATAAAAATGTGTGAAATACTAAAAAATGTACTGGCCTGATTCACACATAAAACCAAGCCATGGTTTGTTTATCCTACTGTGGTTTGTCTGAATGTGCAAATTCAGCCCAATGAACTCAGCATGGTTTGTTTTCTGCCAGCAAACCACAATATGAAGTCATGATTTGTTGTTGGTTTATGAAACATGGCTTGTTTTAACTATGGTTTTGCATTGTGTCTGAACTCAGTGCCACCTACTCAACCATAGCTTGTTTGGGCATACCACACCAGATGCTCATCAAACAAACCAAGCCTTGGAAAGCTGTTTGTTCAGCTGTTAGATGGTTCTTAATACTTTCTTGAACCCTAAAACCAACAGAGGATCAAGTATGCTTAAGCCAACTGAAATCAATGAGTTTAAGCATGCCTAACTCTGTGTTTGATTTATGCCTAAGTTAGTTCAACTTGGGTCCCACCAAAATCAATTCAAAAAATTAATCATGACTTGACTTATGTTCCTCTGATGGGAATTTAAAGCAACTAATTTAGTCTGGATCAAACAAATTATCTCAGCAAGCTATCAAAACTAGCTCAAATGACAGGTGTGTCATGGGCAACCAGGTTCATGCAAAGGACTACTTAACCCAGTTTTAGGAAAAGTACTTGGTTACTTTTTATGATGAAAATGTAAGGTTTTACATTCCTTATACCATCTGGATAGCCAGACAAGATTTATTTTTCTGTTAATGAACATACACAGGTCAGCACACTCAGAGTTCTGTCCCAGTGGAGGAATAAACATTCTTTGTTTTTTAGGATTATACAGGATGTCAATTGGTTTGGCCTCTAAATGTTAGTTTTCTTGGAATGCTAATAGGCTTTCTGTAAGGGAGAGGGCTGAAGCTGGTGTAATCTCTGATAAGAGCTATAGTTTTTAGATCAATATTAGTCTTCTTGAAGAATTAATGCTTTTTCTACATACAATAACAATCCAATTTCTATTAAGCTGGTGTCACTATGGGTTACATTTGTCAGATTTTTCTTCAAAGGCATCACTTTGTGGTTTGTGGTTATACTCTTAAGGCAGGAGCCCAACATAGCACATTATACCATTAAGAGTGTTTCATGAACAGCAATAAATTCCAATGATGATGGTAATAGCAAATGGATCCAAAAGCCAATCTTTTCTTTGCAGCTCCATTTTAATGTCTAAAAAAAGGGAAATCTGATTTCTGACTGAATTTAATGGAGATAAAAGAGATTTCAGCATTACAATAGCCCCATGCAGGCATTCTGTTTGTGTGAATGTGTGGACTTTATCATACAAAGGAGTGAAGGAGCACAATGCCAAGATCCGTCTCCTTTAGCAGGTACCGTATTTTACGGTGTATAAGACGACTGGGCATATAAGACGACCCCCAACTTTTCCAGTTAAAATATAGAGTTTGGGATATACTTGCCGTATAAGACTACCCCTCTTCCAACGCACACCAAATAAAAATTTAAAAAACCAGTCTCCAATCTGGCTTGGAAATCTGCTCCACTTCCCAGTGGCCCGGGGGGGGGGGGCAGGCAGGTGTGGCCAGGTCCATTTAAACAGAGGAGCAAGCAGGAGGGCTTCCACTTTGGCTCGTTTCCTCAATTGCTAGGTCATTGCTGAATTTCGCTCAGTTATTGCTTTTGTTGGACCTGCTGAAGCATTTTGGGGGGATTTTTTACTGCTTTTGTTGAGCCGCTCTTGTGGAATTTGCTTGGGACGCGGAACAGCTGACAGGCGCTGTTTCAAACCAGGGTGGCTAGAAAAAAGCCTTTATCGGACGCCCCGATCAATTGGCAGTGGGTGAGTCCATCGCTGTGCGTGGAAAGCAGGGCATTTGAGGGGAGTGCTGTCTCAATTGCCTCTCTCGCTTTACAACTTTGCTGCCCTCGTGGCAAAAAAGCTTCCAGGTTTCTCCATTCCCGGCCACCTCCCCCTCTCAGCTTCCCCTGCCCGAACTGCTCCCTTTGTCATTGCCTTCGCGGCTTGATAATCGGCTTCCCTACCCCCCCACCAGCTGTTTTATACCTTTGTTTGCTCCTTTGGCTGTGCCTTGCTCTGCTGCGCTTAATGCTGTTGTTGGTTCCCTGCCTTTGTTGTGAGCCTTTCCTTTCCTTTTACTGCAGGGGATGCTTGGGCTGAGGCAGCAGCCACGTGTCTAGTTGCTGGGGCAACGCTAAGCCGCCATTTTGGACCACGTGGTCTACTACCGGGAGCGGTTAGGGTCTTTCTGTTGCTGGTGAGAGAAAGACTCCCATACTCATGGAGCTTTCCAATCCATTTTAATGCAGTGTTTATGCAGTGGTTCTAAAATGCACAGGGGGCCTCCACAAGTATAGGAAATTCCTTGCTGAAGAACTCAGAATGGGATGCACCAGCAGGAGCCTTGGGTTGGCTATGCCCTAAGGATAGGCTTTTTGTGTTTCACAATCACTGCTTTGTTCATTTTCTAATGTGCTTTGAGGAGGGATGGAATGCAAATATTTTATTTAAAACAAACTGGAATGATACTTTTGAGTTTCAAAAATTTATATCTACTCCCTTTGCTACATACTCAAATTTTGACTTACAAAAGACTATTATTTCAGTTTGTTGAGATAAAAAAAATTTTGAAGCACTTTTCCGGTTAGAATTCTTATTCTCTAAAATGATTTCCCACAAATGTTGTCAGATTGTCAGAAGTGCACACAATACGTATTCATATATTTTTCCAAAATTAAAGTTTGAGGAAGACATGCTACCTAAAATGTCAACAATTATACTTTGGAACAGTTTTGTTCTTCCTTCGTGGCTAATTTGTTCAGTAGGCAAATATTGGAATCTTGGTTGTGGGGCACTGAAAGGTGATTTTTGTTGGACCAAGATTAATTGCTACTATTCTTAATAACTATGGCACAAGAATGCAATTTGGTGCTACTTACACAAGCAAATTTGTTCATGCAGGTTGACTGAAAGTTGAACAAACACAATAGTTAGCACAAGAAAATGAGTACAACAAAAGACAAAACCAAGCAATCAACCAGGCAAACTCCGTTTTCTTTGCTTTCTTGTAACCATATGGCCTCTGGCTATGTTACAAGTGTACGCAGTTAAATTTGAACAAATATGTACACATTGGCATGTACAAACTTGTACAAATATGTACATGTTGCAGTTCCTCTTGAAAAGATAGAATTAGTTTTAAAATGCAGCTCAAAGCATACTTATTTAAAAGTATGTCCTACTAAAATCACTGGGACTTACTTCTGTCTCTCCTTTATTGGAGGTTACAAAGCAGCTTTCGGACTGCCATCTGTCATGGATAATTTAGTTGAGATTCCTGCATTGAAGGGGTTGGACTAGATGACCCTTGGGTCCCTTCTATAATTCTATAATCCTATGGTTTTATGAATAAACGTGCTTAGGATCAGGAATGTTAAGAAGAACTGATGCAATTTTCCAGTCTTTGAACCAAGGGACAATCAGTCACAGGAACATTTCTCATTAGAGAACTATACACACTATTTTAGTCAATAAGGTATGGTGTTACCCCAGGGTTTTCAACCACATTACTAAAGCTATTAAAATTATATCCCACCCTTCCTACCAAAGGAGCCCTTTTAAATCATGGGAGCCATGGTTAAAAGCTCTACAGGAGTCTGCCATACACAATTCAAACAGGCCAACCAGGGTGGTTGTGGTTGTGGCCGCAGCCTTGGCTTCAACCAGGTCTGCATAATTTCTTTAAAGTTGAGCCACACCTGAGCCCCTACTCCACAGATCATCATGCAGCCTGCATCACCTGGTTAGGTTGAAAAGGACTGTGGCAGGGTGCCAGGATTGCTGCCAATGGCCTGCCATATGTTCTAATCATACAGTTGGGCAAGAACAACTTTGGTGCCAGGAAGGGGCATTGATCTCATGCTGGTGGAGATGGCAGATCTCAAGACTTTGCACGTGGCATGTCCCTTAATTGGTCTGAGCTGATGTGTGGTGTGCTGGAGAACACATGACTTGAGGAACACATGACTTGAACACATGACTTGAGGAATAAAATGAACAGGACAGCTGGACACCTGGACAGCTTGGGGCCAGGGTGATTCAGCACCTCAGCATCATTTTCTCTGACATGACATTCTTCAGACCTGATGGGGTGCACCTGCCAGAAGCAGTGAAGGAACTCTGGCTCTGGGATTTAGCCAGAGGCCTGAAGGATTGGTTGCAGATGTGAGTGTTTTGGCAGTGTGTTGACCGAGGAGGAAGCCAACCTGGATGGCAGATAAGGCATTGGGTTGGATCTGTAGCCAATTGGGTACACTGCTAAAGGGGTCCAGGAAAGGTGTCTCTGTCTGGGAGACCACACAGTGGCTGATTAGCCATAGCACCCCACTGAGTGGTAGCCCTTCAAGATCGTCCCACTTGATGTCAAGGGATGACTCTCAACCCAGAGTCAACCCAGCTTATTGATCAACCAACAGGTGGGCTGCTTGATACCAAATACACACCCAATGCCTTCTCCAAAGCCTACTTACATCTGTAATCAATAAAATTGAGGCCTATTTCAAGCCAGTACCAGCATCTGTGTCTTATTTCTACCCTCACTAGGCCCCACACGGGGCTGTCAACCTGGGCACGCAAAACCTTTGCTAATGCAAAGCTTCATATATAGATTATCTGTGTTTCTCCACTCTTTTACAGCCTAGGGCAAACATTAAAAGCTACATTTCCCTTTATTCTTATGCAACCACTAGCATTCTAATTTTAGTTATACAGCCCAAAGAGTGGTTGTGTTATATCTTGCCATACAAGTTTAAAAAATACATATCTGGTTCTGACCTGTTTTCCGTAGTGTCCAAAGAGTGCCTTGTGCTTTCTGGCCATTTCTGGGAAACCACAATGAGATGAATGGTGTCTAAGCAACCACCACATAGATGTTTATTGCCACTGGATATCTCATTACTTTGTCACCTGGTAAGCATAGTCTAAAAGCAGAGGATGTTTGGTCATGAAGTGCCTCATTTGAAAGGGAGAAGAATATCAAGAGTTTATTTCCATTTTTCTATCATTTTTAAAATTATTAGCATAATTAAAACACTGCCACAAAGACTGTCATTGTTGAAGTACAGGGAGGTACTTTTGATTCTGTGGAAACTGTAGTCCCTTTCAGCCATTATACAACTATAAGAGTGTAGGGAGGTGCAGTGGTCTGTGTACTGTTCCTTCTACTGCCCACTCACTGCTTTGAGAAGCACAGTGAGGTCAAAGGGACTTGTAAGTGCATTGGCCTGAATGCCCTCATGAGCCTCTTTGTGTTTGAAAACCTGCATGATTGGAGTTCCTGACTGTGTGAGGCTTTTAAGTGTGTCCAAGCAAACATGCCTTCAAGCAATGCTGGCTAAGGTTTGATGGGAGTAGGAATCCAACCACATTTGGCAGGCCACAGTATCCCCATCCCTCCTGCAAATGTGTTTGAATGTGTGTTTTGCTCACTAAGTGCAATGTTATGCAGTCTTGAGAACAAATTCACATATTTTCAGTATTGGGGGCTATGGTCTGCATAGCGCTATATGGGAGCTGTGCCATTAGTGGACATAACTGGCATTTCTGCATAACTGAAGTTCAAATAATAGGGCCTTTGCTGTAATCAGCAGTTTTGCACAATATAGAAGTCCCAGCTATTATGTCAAGACCCATACCTCCTGAGATTCCTAATTGTTTTATGTTCACACAAATAAGACAGGCTGATATCAAGCAGCAGGTCACACTGAAATTTATTGAGCCTA
This sequence comes from Podarcis melisellensis, assembly GCF_964234715.1. Taxonomy (NCBI): domain Eukaryota; kingdom Metazoa; phylum Chordata; class Lepidosauria; order Squamata; family Lacertidae; genus Podarcis; species Podarcis melisellensis. Next base: position 50,122,058 of record NC_138539.1, read on the forward strand.
AACTTACTTTAACTGTGTACTACTGCACTCTTCCTAGTTCTTACAAAACGGCCATCTTTACAAATAAACAGACCAGCCAAGTATAAAAAAATCAAAAGGATTTCAAAGTGCATTTCATCAGAAACCAATCAGATTTGTGATTCTGAAATCGTTAGGTGTTTGAGGGGAAAGTACTCTAAAGCTGCTGTGCTACTCTTCTCCACAATCCGATGTTAAGGAGTGTTAGAGCTTAAATCCCTGGAAATCAAGATTGAGGACCACAGATAGACAGAAGGCCAAAGACTAGCTGGGAAGCCCCAAGGCATTCCTCTCCTGACGAAGAGCTTTAAAAGCTGGCTTCATCTCTCAGCAGCTTTAGTTTTCTCGTCAATATTTTGAGTTACATTCCACCAGACTGTTCCCATGCCATGCCTACTGGAATGCTGCCACCGTTGAAAAGTGAGGCAGGCCCATTTCTTTCTCTAGCTTGTGTGATCTGCTGAAGAATGTGGGTGGAATTTCACAGATAAAAGCCTTCTGGTTTAAAGATGACCTTTGGCAGATGATAATCCAAGAGACCACAAGAAGTCAAAGAAGAGTGTGACAATCTCCCTTTTCAGGTCTGATCTCTCCTTTAAAATGTAACAGCTGTCACACCAATATATAAACATGAATTATTGTTTTGCTAATCCACTTTAGGGTTTTAATACAACCCAATAGTATATAAATCTTGCAAAACAAATAAAAAATGAATAAATGTGAGGCCCTTTCAGATTTGCACTCCCAACACATACACTCACATACAACGTACACCTTGCTTGCTTTTCCTAATTTCTTTAGGATATAAGTTGAATAGTTTTGTATTCTTGCAATTTCATGGAAGAAAAAAATATATGTTCCGCCAAATATTCTCAAAATCCTCTTCAGTCAAATCCTCTTCAGAGTTTCTACAAAACGTGAAGGTCTGAAGAGCAGACTTCCGTGCCCAGGGATATTGGGGGCAGGGTTTCCATGCTTAATACAAATGTATGGTTTGATGTATTCAGGCCAGGGCCTAAGCATTGTTATGGAAAGCAACCTGTCTTGCAATGGATCAAATCACTCCAGATTTCTACAGCTTCTACCTTGAATTGATTTCTTGGTTTTAATGATTGCTTATATCAATCATTAGAAGACATCTGAAGGTAGCCCTGTTTAGGGAAGCTTTTAATGTTTAATAGATTATTGTATTTTACTATTCTGTTGGAAGACACCCAGAGTGGCTGGGGAAACCCAGTCAGATGGGTGGGGTATCAATAATAATAATAATAATAATAATAATAATAATAATAATGATAAATGTTCTCACTTTTGACTTCAAAAAACCTGACTTGTGAGCCACCTTTGGCCATTATACTTTTAGAGTAAATATGCAAAAACCAGATAATACTAACAATTGCAAGCATCCTGCTAATACAACAGAGTGAGATCATTCACAGCTGCAAGAATCAGAGCATTAAATGGCTTGCATGGGAGGAAAAGCAATCAATAGAGTGCTTAAAGGAAAGTGTAAATCATTCAGCGCTGAGAAATACATTCAGATTAGTTCAAGTGATAAACTCTACCATGCTATGGGCCTGCATTATCACATTGTCGGGCAAGCCTATAAGGTTTTCATTCACTCTACAGTGTATAAGTGGGCCTTTGCATTCCCTTTGCTGAACTGAACATGGTATGGGAATCAAAGAGTTGTGTGTGTTAATCAAATGCCTGTTTCACAGAAATAGTAGGTGTCTTCCTTTAGGCTGAATATGTATTACAGCTGACCTATGTAGTCTAGGGATGGACTAATAGGTCTGTTTCTAGCCCACATCACTTTTTCATGTGTTCACCCATAGGTCTGCCGCATCCTGTTTCTGCATCAATCTGCATTTTTTTTAAAAAAAAATAATGTACATAAATAGGCATTTAACATGCATTTAACCAACATTTCCTTTCAAAATACACATTGAATAATTCAAGAAGTGTAGAAGCCTGTGGATCTCTGTTCCAAGCCACACATTTGCTCTGGAGGAAGTGAGATCAGGCAGTTCATATTGTAATTCAGAACCATCATGTTCTTAAAGGCCCATAATGTTGTTGACTATTCATGGGCTGCCAACATGTAACTGATGATTGCCTCAAAGATTTCTCCACAGCCTTACAAAATGTTGCTGCTGCTGACATGGAGAAAGCATGATGGAACCTCCAAATCTGTTTATTGCACATACATGGAGCTGTGGATTCCTTTATTTGCATTTCTTTATTTATCTGACCCCTGAGCATTGAGATCCCTGCATTGTAGGGGGTTGGACTAAATGACTCCCAGAATCCCTTTCAACTCTACAATTTTTATGATTCTATGATTCTATACAGCTTCAAATGCAATAACAAAGCTTTAAATTGCTGCAGAAATACTTTATATATGTAGCAGACAGTTTCAAGTGTGGGGTTCATGAATGGTGGAATTAACCCAGGATGAGGAAGGATGTAATTATTGGGGTTTTAGGACAAGTTCACATGGCAATAACAGCATGGTGTCCAAATACAGTTGTATGGATGCACCCACAACATGTCCATATAGCTGTGCATAGCAGCTTGCAATGTGGTTCAGGTGAAATATTATCATATCAGCACAAAGCTTTGTGTGGTGGTATTATTGCTTTCAGCAGTTGATGTTGTCCCTAGTAGAAGCCAATATCTAATAGAATGTGGAGTCCAATATATTAGAAATCCTGTATAAACATGCATTTAAACATATGGCCAATTTGGGTTTTGGGGCTATCCTCAATTGTGGGGAAAAAAATGCAATGGATGTAAGACGTATATTTGAGAGAAAATAAGTTTAGAGGTATGTATTTTTGAGAAAAAATAAATCTAAAAATACATGTTTATATTTGTATTTAAATGCTGATTTTTGTGGAAACATCTTTTTTAAAAAAACACCTTAATGGATAAATGTGGAAATACATTTACAAGCCATTATTATGGATCCAGCTGAGATCAGGAGAACAAGTCAAGGATTACAGCTTTACTGAGTAAAGAGCTAGAACAGGTTTCTGGCATTTATCCTGTTCCAAGGGAGACCAGTGGATCCAAGGTTAGCAGGATCCAGTGCCAGAGCCCAGGAACCATGACTTTCATGGGAAGCTTTCTCAAGAATTGCAAAACCAAATACTTCCTGTACTACCTCATCAATTCAGCAGTGCAAGGACCACACTAGGCTGGAGGTGGTGGAATACAGGAGAAGTGCACATCTTCAGGACAGAGGGTTGCCCTAATAACAGACTATAGTTCTCCTGAAGTGGTGGGGTCAATTTTAAGCCTTCCTGGAGCTAATTGCTCACTGGGAGCTCTCCATGGTTCTGTAACAAATGGCCTGCCTTGCCTTGTGGGCTCCTCTGTAGTATCAGAACAGGACAGTGAAACAAACTAGAAACAGATTGCTTCCTCCTTCTACAGCCTTGCATTTTTTCTTCTTTTGCATTTTAATTCCAGTAGAAAAAGGACACAGTGTTAAAGTTTTAGCTCAGGAAACAGAAGGTGGATCCTATTCAATTAAACCCAGGAAGTTACTGTGAGGAATAGGAAGCAAACCAGAGCTTCAGGGGAAACCAGGGGAATAGAAAGCAAAGCAAAACGGAATGGAATAATATTAACTCAACATAAATTATTAAAATATTTTATGAACTGTCACCGCTAGTGGCATGATGTGTGTAGTTTGTTACTAACCCCATCCCGTAGCTAAACATTGACACACAGAAAACACTATTTTGTATTTAGTTTGACTCATGTTGGAATCTAGAAAATGAATTTGGTGCTTGGGGAAAATGAAGCATATAAGAATCTATCTCTCTCCCCTTCACTTTCTCTCTCACCCTATTGCTGCGAAGTGCTATAAACATTTAGTTTGTGCCCATGGAACAGTTTCAGATGCAACAGAATAACTACTTGCTCTGCTTCTCTTTTTAACTGAATGTATAGAGTCTATTCTGGTTACACCATACTACTTTTCAGGCATTCACAACACTTGCATACACAAATGCCAAGCCCCATCTCTTCCAGCATGTCATTATTCCATGAGTTTGAGAAGAAAGATCTTCAGTGCAGAACCTCCTAGTGTGATTTAGAGTCCTGTACAATGAGACTTTTAAATCATGCTAAGAACATGAACAGATGAGGCTCACCCTCAGGCTGGGAAAGGATTGTACACAGAATAAAGATAATGTGAGTGCAGTGAACATTTATATAAGTCTTCTGTAGGAAAGGAATTTGGTTTTGAAAACATATCCTACTAGAAAATACAAATTCTGAAATAGTGCCATGTAACTTTTTTGTACATTAAAAACATACGTTTATATATGGGTTCTGATAAGTTAACTTTTATTCAGAGCACATTCATTGGAATGATGACCCTAACTTAGTCATAGCAACAAATTTCAACAGGTAAATTGTCTGCTGAATACAACTCTGAGTCTAGATGCAAAAAGAAATGAATGTACTTGCATGTGTAAAGAGAAAGCACATGTGCCTCTTACTTTTCCACATTATGTTTTGATTCCCTGTCTGGCATAAATGTTTCACTTCTTCCACCATGTCAAAATAAGCAGGGTTCCAACATGGGAACATCTTGCACGCTGTACCTGCAGGAGAAGGGGGGGAAATGAGAATATTTCACTTCAGCAGTAAAGAAGTATAAAAACAAGAAGCATGTAGCACTCCTCCCTTTTTTGTGGCTGCAAGCCTATACACAGCTACCTGTGGCCAAGCCAGCCCCACTGAGGAAAGAGAGGCCTACTTGTCAGCAGACATACATAGAACTGTGCTGAAAGGCATGCTTTACCTACTATTTGCTGTAGTCATGTATACAGCCCCATAAATACTATAGCATACCAAATGGTTCACTGTATCTTAATGTTTGGTCAGAGCCAAAAGGCCACCTAGTCAAAATGCCATCACAAGAAAATGCAAGAAATCTATCAGTGAGCTGTCTAAGGGTAGTATGCATATTGAAACCAAAGCACAATCCAATAAGAAGCAGAAGCAGATTTTATCTTGCATTTTGTGAGACTGCAGCCACATTTGGGAACACACACACTCACACACTTCTCTAGTTGCCTAGAGTAATTCTTGATTTAGCACATATTTATAATTTTCTCAATTCTTCTGACAAAATCAAGACAGCTGGCATCTTAGCTCAAGCATCCATTGTAAAATCTCCTCATTTCCCCAATACTTAAAAAAAAATTCCATAATACCTAGCACTGTACATCATCTAGCAATACAACTTGAAAAATAAGTCAGAGGAAAAATAAGCCCAAAGGAGAAATACATTTAAAGCTATTTGAAACACAGAAGATCTTAAAATGCTAAGGGCCTTAAATCTTGGACTAGATAGATGGCATACGTGCATTCCTCTTGAACTCAAGCTGGTGCATCTTTGATGTATTTTTGAGACAGATGTGTTTTGAGCTGAAGCTAGCTTCAAAGGGAAAATAAGTGTTCAATGGGAAATACTTTCTTCTCTCCTTCAGAGTTAAGTTTAGAAGTGTCAATTCTCACTGAATAGACAAAAATGGCCTGCAAGGCAGAATGTTGTCAACAGGTGTGGGCTAGACATAAATGGTTGAAGGTTCAGCTCAAATATATCCAAAAGATCACTTGTTTATCTGCACCAAAGTAATGCTTGCTGGAAACTTTTCAAGTTCTGAATTGTGATATCATGTGGAGAGAACAAAAACCTGGCAGAGGAATTTATGGACAGATTATTGTCCCTGAATCTCTATTCCTAAAATGTGTAGGCTTTCTGGAGATTTCTGTGGCTTTATTGGAAGCTGTCTGATGCCAAGTTTGGTTCATCTATCTCCGTACTGTTTACAGAGATCAATATTCTGCCTCCATTTTGTGTGTCCCCTCATGAGCACCTTGGCTCAAAGATATTATCTGGAAATATCAGCCAGCAAGAATCTAGCAAACTGCAAAATGCACTTGCAGTTTTAAATTATGTGAAATGATCCAAAATGTTAATACCTCAGCTTCTGATTTACTTAAAATCATTATGGCAATAGTTGGCGCATCTTGTTCTTTAGGAGAAAGAAATAAGTGTGAGCCACAGTCTGCTGATCACTGAAATCACCAGCTCCAGGGGCCTCAGCAGTGAAAGTTATAGTCAATATTAGAAATTATTAGGGCAGTGGCTGATGATAAAACAGCAAATATCATAATTCCTCTATATAGATCTGTGAATATATATTCAGATAGAAATAGTCATATTAAAACAAAAGGAAAATGGTTATGTACAACTTCATGAGATCAGAATGTCTTTGCCATTCGTTTTCTATACTGTATTGCAACAGCTGGATTTATGAACTCTTGAATGAGGAAATGGCAGAAATGTATCCCTAATTTTATGCAGCTTCACACTAGGATTCAGATGAATAACCCTATTAAAATATGGTTATATATCGCTGAACCTTTCCTTTTCTAGCTTGGCTTTTTGTAAGTGTGAAATGCATTGAATTAGTTATTTTTAAAACAGCTGACATTGATAGAAATAGGATCGTATCCAGTTTAACAAACTTTGTAGGGCAAATGTTTCTGGGGGTGGGAATGGGAAGGAAGAAAAAAACAACAACCTTGGACCAACTAACAAAACAATTTCCAACTTTTGTAAACCACAAATCATATGATTGGCAATAGAGGGGTGTGTGTGGTTCATTGATAAAATGACATATTCCTTTCCTTAGCTTCCAGACCATGGGTAGGCAACCTAAGGCCCGGGGGCCAGATCGCCTTCTCAATCCGGCCCACGGACGGTCTGGAATCAGTGTGTTTTTACATGAGTAGAATGTGTGCTTTTATTTAAAATGCATCTCTGGGTTATTTGCAGGGCATAGGAATTCGTTCACCCCCCCAAAAAAATAGTCTGGCTCCCCACAAGGTCTGAGGGACAGCGGACCGCCCCACTGCTGAAAAAATTTGCTGACCCCTGTTCCAGACACTAGCTGTCCTTTGGGCCACAATGCCATTTCACTTAAATGGGACAAGTTGGTCCATTACATCTCATCTAGGGCTGCCATATGTCTGGATTTTTGTGGATATTACTGGGATTTCCTAAAAAAAAGTTCCACAATTTTGGGGGTGTCCTTTCAGGTGTCCTTTTAGAAAGATGGCAACCCTAATCCCATCATTACCTGCCCCCTCTAGGTGGCTCTCTGGCTTTCAATATTGTATGTGCACTTCCAGAGGGAGGCTTATATACTTTAAAAAAGAATGGCTTGAAGGATTCTCCCACTTTAAACTGTCATGAGCTGACCTGGAAGATAAAGGCATTTAAATGTTATTCAAACCCCTTAATTGGTCCCCATTAGCATTTCTTTTGTTATTCTGCAAGGAAAAGCAGTGGAAACAGATCACCCACAGTACAAAGTGGCAAGGAAAAAAAGCAAAGGCAATGAGTACCTCATTAGCAATACTGTGCTGCAAGTATCTCTGGGACCCCACAGACTTCAAGCCAAGTGTTGAAAATCATTTATGTTGAGAAGGATGACTAAATTGTTCAGATGACAATCTTTCTGTGATGAAAGGTGCCTAAAGGCACACGTTCTTAAATTTTCTGGCTGTCACTATCTCAGTTTGTTGCTGGCCTCTCCAATAACTTTCCCCCATTAATCTTCAAGGTAGGAACAAGCTTTGAGGATTATAATAATGGTCTCTATTATGCACTCATGGTTAGAAAACTGTATATGTTAATTTTAGGGAAGGATAGACCTCATCAGATTCATAACACAAATGCAATGGGTAGGATTAAAGTTAGGCTTATCCTCTTGAGTAACCTTTTTTTGAATGTTTTGACAGGCTGGTGCTTATAAAACACAGACAACCTGCAACAATTATGCAAATTAAGTCTATTTACATCTAATGCCCATTTTGCATAATTTATTCTGCTTCTTCTGCATTCCAGATTTAGCAGTCAGCATGGCTTTAAAAACATGCAGAATGTGGATATAGTCTGCTTCATGGCTTTCCTAACTTTGTCATTGGTGTTGACCAGCATATCAAAGTCAGAACATTCTACGTTGGTCCTAGTGTACTCCAATGCTATTACTTAATGGCATAGTTGTTAGTTTATATCACTAGATTTCAGTGGCATTTTCACATTCCCTACAATTTGGTTTTCAACTGTATACCTTTAGATTGCTGGTAGGAACACCAGAACCTGTCAGGTCGTTGGTCCATCTACCACAGTATTGTCAACACTAACTGGCAGCCTGTTCTGTGTGAATAAGTACCTCCTCACCCTCCTGAGGCAGTAAGTGTCCTGATTGGCTGAGTAGTTCTGAGGGGGTGGCATTCTGTAGATTTAGTTGAATGTCTTCTTGCTGTGTCTGAGGCCTGAAGTAAGAAAGACAAAAGCTCTCTGGTGATGTCTCCTCAAATTATTCAGTTGCCTAGTAAAGTGTTATCAGGGTTTATTTTATTTCTGGGTTCCATCTGCATTATTTAAATGACTTTGCTAACAAAGTCATGCCTGACTATTGGATATACTGCCTGGGGCTGGTGGTTATTTTAGCCCAAAACATCAGGAGTGTACCAGGTAGTGGGAGGCTGGTCTATACTGCCAGGAAGTGGCTTTTTAGGCTTTCAGACAAAAGTCCTTCACAACCCTAACAATGCTGAGGACATGTTTCATGAAAAGCATGTGCTCTGTGGCTGGGTGGCAGCTCTTCCACCTGGGATAGAAAAAAGAATGGGATATTTGCACTGTGAGCAACAGTGACATTAAACCTCCTTTAACAATGAGAGGGTTTCTATGAGAGAGTGAATATGAGAGGCATTACTGCCACTCATTGGGAACACTGGTCTAACTATGGAGGGGGAACATTAAGGAAGTTAATAGTCTTATTTTAAATAACAGCAACTGTCATTAACTGATCATTGTTTTAATGCATCATTTTCTATTCATACTTTAAACGGTGAGATTCCAAATCTTTACCATATCAAATTGTAACAAGAGTCTGAAACAATGCATTATGGATATGAGTGTATGAATAAGAGATTAGTTTCAATAGAACCTTTCAAAATCTGCTTTTGTCTACCTGTTTTCCATAATATGGCTAGATAAGGTTTATAATACATGCATATAGCTCTTGATTTTATAAGTGAAGCTTATCTGTTCAGGAGCTGGCCAGGAAATTGAATAACTGGTAAATAAATGTTTACAATATTTTTTATCCTGTGCATGGCAAATTGCTACTAATTAGGCAGGATTAGAGTGGTGCTGATGCTTGCATGTGAAATATAAAAGCAACCACCAAAGGCCAATTTACATTCTCATTATTCACCACATTCTCCACAAGTGAGATAGGCTTGGCATAAAAAATGAGGAATTCTTTGTCAGGGATCCCAGTTTTTGCGATGCATTTAGTGGTTCCCACTATCCCAAATTGATGGAATGTACTGCATCTAAAGGACACACACACTTTCAAATTCTGACATACTCTGTCAGTTCATACCCAATGATGGTGCTTTACATCATGAGCCAAAAGATGAAAAGGGATGCGCTGAAACAGTATCACAAAGAAGGCAGATCGGAGGGGATGTTAAAAGAAAAAGGAATGCTATGGAGAACAAGGAGTCCCTGGGTGATTCAGAGCAGGAGGCAATGTACTTAATAAATCATGCCATGAGTCACCTCGGAGCTACCCTTTACACAGGAGGTATTTTAATCAGCAAGCCCCACTACCTAAATGTTACTAAGCCTCTTGCAACCTTATTTGCTGTTGTTGAAAGAGAATATCAAGTTTATCAGTGATTTATTCTGGAAAAAAGATTCTCATATCTACATTATATTTTAATTTGTCCCTAACCTTTGTATTAGTCACTGACCAGTTAATAATGTAGCAGTATATCATCATCATTATCATTTTTAATTATCCCTGTTCGTTGTGGACTGTAATCATGTATCTAATGAGATTTCAGTGTGTAAAAGTGGGTTCAAGACTGGAAGCATAATTATCACAATGATCATCTTTCCCCCCCCCTTTTTAAGAAACCATATTACTGCACTAATTTTACCTGATACTTTTAGAATAATCTACTTGCTGCTTGTTCTAAAGACATGATTTAATGGAAACTACAACTCATTTGTGTGTGTGTGTGTGTATAGTGATTTGCATAGGTAAAGGTAGCCCTGACCGTTAGGTCCAGTCACGGACAACTCTGGGGTTGCGGCACTCATCTCGCTTTACCGGCCGAGGGAACTGGCGTTTGTCTGCAGACAGCTTCCAGGTCATGTGGCCAGCATGACTAAGCTGTGACAAACAGTCTGTGAGCACGTAGAAAGGAATGCTGTGATCACCAATAGTCAGCATGGATTTCTGAAAAATAAGTCATGTCAGACTAACCTGATCTCATTTTTTGACAGAATTGCAACCCTGGTAGATGAAGGGAACGCAGTGGATGTAGCCTGCCTTGATTTCAGCAAGGCATTTGACAAGGTGCCCCATGATATTCTTGTAAAGAAGCTGGTAAAATGCGATCTTGACTATGCTACCCATCAGTGGATTGGTAACTGGCTGACTGACCGAACCCAAAGGGTGCTCATCAATGGTTCCTCTTCATCCTGGAGAAGAGTGACTAGTGGGGTGCCACAGGGTTCTGTCTTGGGCCCGGTCTTATTCAACCTCTTTATCAACGACTTGGATGATGGACTCAAGGGCATCCTGATCAAATTTGCAGATGACACCAAACTGGGAGGGATGGCTAACACCCCAGAGGACAGGATCACACTTCAAAACGATCTTGACAGATTAGAGAACTGGGCCAAAACAAACAAGATGAATTTTAACAGCGAGAAATATAAAGTATTGCACTTGGGGGGAAAATGAGAGGCACAAATACAAGATGGGTGACACCTGGCTTGAGAGCAGTACATGTGAAAAGGATCTAGGAGTCTTGGTTGACCACAAACTTGACATGAGCCAACAGTGTGACGCGGCAGCTAAAAAAGCCAATGCAATTCTGGGCTGCATCAATAGGAGTATAGCATCTAGATCAAGGGAAGTAATAGTGCCACTGTATTCTGCTCTGGTCAGACCTCACCTGGAGTACTGTGTCCAGTTCTGGGCACCACAGTTCAAGAAGGACACTGACAAACTGGAACGTGTCCAGAGGAGGGCAACCCAAATGGTCAAAGGCCATGTTTAGCCTGGAGAAGAGGAGGTTAAGGGGTGATATGAAAGCCATGTTCAAATATATAAAAGGATGTCACATAGAGGAGGGAGAAAGGTTGTTTTCTGCTGCTCCAGAGAAGCGGACACGGAGCAATGGTTCCAAACTACAATGGTTCCAAACTACAAGAAAGAAGATTCCACCTAAACAGTAAGAGCTGTTCGACAGTGGAATTTGCTGCCAAGGAGTGTGGTGGAGTCTCCTTCTTTGGAGGTCTTTAAGCAGAGGCTTGACAACCATATGTCAGGAGTGCTCTGATGGTGTTTCCTGCTTGGCAGGGGGTTGGACTCGATGGCCCTTGTGGTCTCTTCCAACTCTATGATTCTATGACTTCTGGCAAACCAGAGCAGCACATGGAAACTCTGTTTACCTTCCTGCCAGAGCAGTACCTATTTATCTACTTGCACTTGACGTGCTTTCAAACTGCTAGGTGGGCAGGAGCTGGGACCAAGCAACGGGAGCTCACCCCGTCGTGGGGATTTGAACTGCCAGCCTTCTGATCAGCAAGCCCTAGGCTCTGTGGTTTAGACCACAGCGCCACCCATGTCCCTATGTGATATGCATAGTTACCTCCTAATCTAATTGATCCTGTCAAATATAAGTTACATATCTCCATTTAATACTACTGTTCTGATAAAAGTTGGAGTAACTCCTCCCTGGGTGCTTTAAAGTAAAATTTAAAAGGTCAGGTGGTCAAGTTGGTACCTCAAGGAATGCCCATACAAACTGTCCCAGACCCTGCAATCATCATCAAAAGCCCTTCATTGTGTGCCTCTTCCATGAGAGGGCAGCAACATGAGAACAGGCCTTTTCTATGTTGGACCCCATTTGTGAAATCCTCTCCCCAGGGAGGCTCACCTCGCACCTTCATAACATATCTTCAGGCACCAGGCAAAAACATTCTTCTCCTATGCCTTTGGCTAATTAAAGGGCTTTGAAAAGGTGTGTGTGTGTGTGTTATTGGTTTGTTTGTTACTATGTTGTGTATTTCTATGTTTTTATATTGTAAACTGCCCTGTGATCCTTGGATGAATGGTGGTATAGAAATCAAATAAACACTAAATACATAAATATGGTAGGTCATGTAAAAAGAGAAAGGGCTTTAACCATGCTCAGGAAGCAGGGAGTGGAAGGTGAACCACAAGGACATGAACTAACCCTGACACAGGAGTTTCTGATTGGCGTGTCTTATTGAGTTTGCGCTGGGTGGAATTCTCCATAACCTGTTTCCTCTTTGGAGTCTTCCATCTCATCTCCAGATTGTGGGAAGTCTGGGTGTCATGAACTGGCAAGATGAATGGGAAAAAGAATAGGATCCGGGTGAGGGGTGTAAATGGGACACACAAGGCACATGAGATGACTCCTAGGGGCTGAGGGGTCTTTGGCCTCCCAATACAATATTTGAGGGGCTGCACCCCTACCCAGGTTGATGGACATTTCCATTCAAATGGTGTGTGTGCACTGTGTTATTTGATCAATTTTGCGGGGCAGGGCCAACCAATATTTTATTTAAGTTGGCACTCCTGCACCGGGGCAAGCAGGGCATGGGGAAGGAAGTATTCACAGTGTGACAAATGAGGTGATCAAAATGACCTAACAAATGAGAGAAAGAGCTTATTCCTGCCCTAGGGAGCAGCATGAGAGAAGAAAGGGAAAGCAGGAAGTTGAAACCTATATATTTCTATGAGGTGTTTATTGACCACAACATTCAACTTGTATCTCTAGCTGTAGCTTAGGGAAGCAGCCAGATCTGTGCCTTTCCAATTCAGCTTGATATTTGGGACTAAATAAGATCGCCTAAAAACAACGCTGTGTCGCTGTCGCCTCCCCCCAATAAAATGGAAATCTAAAAATGGCTATAACTTTTTTCTCTCCTTTTCACAGACATGGATGAAATTTACAGGCATCTCTCCAGAGCGGATTAAGTCTGCCAAATTGCATGTGGGTGCATCCAGAGAGTTTTCTGCAAGCCATATTTAAAACCTGCAGCGCCAAGGCCACATAGCAACTTAGTACGTTCAGAAGTCCCTGAGCCAACTTGAGACAGATTTTTTACGTCATGATCTGCCTTGGCAATGTAAGAACCTTCCCTGAATTGCCAGGACTCACCTTGGAATTCAGGGTTCACACAGAGCTGGTGCATATCTCTAATTCCTGTATATAAAAAGGTAAAGGACCCCTGATAGTTAAGTCCAGTCACAAACCACTCTGGGGTTGCGGCACTCATCTTGCTTTACAGGCTGAGGGAGCTGATGTTTGTCCGCTCCGCAGATAGTTTTTCCGGGTCATGTGGCCAGCATGACTAATCTGCTTCTGGCGGAACCAGAGCAGAGCACGGAAATGCTGTTTACCTTGCCGCTGGAGCAGTACCTATTTATCTACTTGCACTGGCATGCTTTTGAACTGCTAGGTTGGCAGGAGCTGGGACCAAGCAATGGGAGCTCACCCCGTCTTGGGGATTCAAACCGCCAAACTCCTGATCGGCAAGCCCGAGAGGCTCAGTGGTTTAGACCACAGCACCACCCGTGTCCCCTAATTCCTGTATACCTGTGTGTATACAATTACCTCTGAGGTTGCTTCTCAAATAGAAAATGGTAAACTTAAAAGCATGTCAGATCTGGATCAAACATGATCTATGGCAGGATTAGCCAACTCCAGATGCTGTTGGTGTCTTATCAGTCCCCAGCCAGCATTTTGAATGTCCAGGGATGATGGCAGTTGGAGTCCAACAACATCTAGAGGGCACCAGATTGAATATCCCTGCTTTTGGGGGACACTAGCTCTTTTCACCTTTACCACCAATGTGTTCTGTGACTGATCATTCATTTCCATGTCAAAAAGTGCAGCATATGAACAGTGCTTTTTGTGATGGTATTTGCCAGTACAGAGTACCGTCCCTTTCTTTTGCTGCCCATGGCAGCCATTTTGTGTTACCAGCACTTCCTTTTTACCAAAATCTCCACTGCATATATGTGTCCCCCCCCCCGTTTGCACATAGTATTCTTTGATGCTGTGCTTGCACACTGAAGATAGTGGATTATAGTGTATATGGATAATAAACAGCCATAAAATGCTAAATGGGAGCTCATTCATCTCAGGAAGGTTATAACTGCATAGCCAATTGACAAAAAAAAAAAAAAACAAGACAACAGAGCATTTAGACAGCCTGATGCTTCTTTAAGAACTTGCACTAAGAAAACAGGGAGGGCAAATTATGGATACAATATATGAATCCTGCTCAGTGGCTATTTGTTTGGAGGGAAACACAAACAAGAGAGAAGGCTAGTTATTCTTTTACCTCTCTAGTGGCAAAATGACTTCCATGATGAAACTGAATACTTGGGAAGAAAGATTGGCTGGTAAACCAAAATCACATGAAAAGCAATGTAACCCTCTGAGCTAATTCATCCAACTGGCGTTAACAGAGGTGACCAAATACATATCATCCACAATCTCACAGATCATCAGGGTAGATGGATGTGGAGCCAGAGGAGAAGAATGTGGTGGGGTTTGTTTTTTTAAATGTCTACAGTTGCATAGGCTTTCTCTTGATCTTTCTGTTGTTAGACCAATCACACTTTCCAAAATGTGCCCTAAAATGAAAATTGCAGATACTGTAATAAAAGAAATGTTTTGCCAAGGTTTGCATTTTGTAGCTAAATCAAATAACTGCAAGTCAGAGGAGTCCTCCTTTGCTGTAAGCAGGAACAAATCCATCAAAGTAAGGCAAATGTTGATACAGCTCACATTTGCTTTAATGATGCAGATGAATGCTCCAGATCAGTAGCGTGACATCTCAGAAATCATAATAGATGTAGCTATCACTACAGCTTCTCTTCTGTTATCAGTGCAAGTCCTTTTCTTAGTGCTTTTGGCATAAATGCATTTTTTCTGTGCTTGTCTGGTTCTGTTGCTCTTCTGAAGCATTCAAAAAATCTTTGCCCGCAATCATCCAAAATGTTTATTTGAGGCTTACGTTTGGCAGCCTTTTCTGTAGATTATTAACATTCCCATTCCCAGCTCCTGTTCAAATGGCATGCAGTATTTCAAAATGCTTGATTAAATGACAGCACATCATGGGTGGAATCTGCCTAAGCCATACTCAGAGTAGACCCACTGAAATCAAATATCGTAAGTTGATCCAAAGTCTTGACTGGGTCTGCTCTGGGTGGTGCTTAACTGGCATCACCAATTAATTAGGACAAGTCATTATGATGGAGTTTTATTCAGATAAATGGAGGTTTGGCTTGATGAGACTTTCATACAGGGGTTCTGCTGTAAGATAATCAGAAACTGTGTTAACATCAATGGTACGTGGTGCTCAAATGTAAGATTCATATAATTCAATATGCCTCCCTTTTAATTCCATAGCAACAGGGTGTTTAATTTATGGACTAAGTATTGTGGGGCGGTGGAGGAGGGGGGAGTATTTTTCTTTCATCAGATGTCAAAATCAGCTCCTAATGGAAACTGGTGTTATTTCTTAGCTTCATGCAGCTTCTCTGCTCTTTTCCTTAAGATGAGACAGTGACAAAGGCTTCTTGTTGTTGATATCTGGTCATTTATTTTTTTCATCTGGGATGCTGTGGAATAGATTCTATGAATTATTCAAATATCATGGGGGAAATAAAGCTTCTATGGTGTTTACAATTAACTATAGATGTTCTGTTCTCATTCAAGCAGCACATAATAGGAAGTTTGCTGTTCCAAAAAGCTACCAAAAGGAACTTGATGTGTGTGTCCCCCCCCACCATCCTTCAAGCATCTACCAAGAGGTACAGGAAAATCACTATGAGTTATATGCACACATCTTCCCAGGAGACATAATGTTAATAATATTTATTCATGTTCTTGGAGATATTTCATTTTTACTTCAAACATGAATGTCAACACCAGGGAATTTCCTACCTGTAAGGTTGGGGGGTGGACACACACACAAATCTAGCACAATTTTCTTCATGCAATTGCGTAATTTGCAAAGGTGATTAGCTGTGCAGAATTAATCCCACAACATGAATAGAACACTTTGATGTTCCTTGTGGCCAAAATGCACCACCCATTTCATTTAAATATCACAGGGAAATTGTCTACTTTGGGGAACACTTGAGCTTTTCTTTTCTTTCCCCCACTTTTTTGCCTGATTACGACAGGTAGAGTAAGATTTTAATGAGCTTTAAACTTACTGTAATTTATTGTACTTCATGCAAATATTTCAAAGCCTTTTGTTCTGGCACTTCAAAGTTGTTTTCTTAGCCCTCTGCAGTCGGCTTTACAAATCTTTTCTTTGGAGACTTCACAAACTTTCCCAGAAATGAACTCTTCTTGGTATAACCATTTATAAGGCAGTGCAAAAATATTCCAAAATGGCTAATAGCCTATCCCCCAAAGTCTATTTGGGTTTTAACAATTCAGTACTCATGAAATCAATAGGGCTAAATTGCCTTAAATCCAGGTATTTCTGGCTGGCAATAACTGGGTTGCTGTAAGTTGTCCTTTAACCATTTATTCTTGGTCAGAATAATTTTAGTCAGTGGGAAATTTCAGCCAGGGTGAAATGTGACTGAGAAGAGGCCCAACAGGAAGTATCCCTTCTCTTCCTGTATACCCATCACATCTAGAGTTAGGGATGAGTTAGGGATGGGGGAGAAATTAAATTCAGTTTAAGTTAAACCTGTAAAATCTGCATTTTCTGAAACAGTATGAAAACTGAAACACAGCAGTCCTTCAAAATTCACACTTATTCAAATTTTGCAATGCAGTTCTCCAACCAACTAACCAATATGTGCAAAAATGCACACATGAAGTGCAGTACAGTGGTACCTCGGGTCACATACACTTCAGGTTACATACGCTTCAGGTTACACACGCTTCAGGTTACATACGCTTCAGGTTACACACTCCGCTAATCCAGAAATAGTGCTTCAGGTTAAGAACTTTGCTTCAGGATAAGAACAGAAATCAGGCTCCGGCGGCGCGGCAGCAGCAGGAGGCCCCATTAGCTAAAGTGGTGCTTCAGGTTAAGAACAGTTTCAGGTTAAGAATGGACCTCCGGAACGAATTAAGCACTTAACCCGAGGTACCACTGTAAATCTATTTGTGAAAATGACACACAAAAATGCATTTTATTAGGCTACATTGCATGCAGAAATGTATACGTTAGTCAAAACTGCATTCAGAAGTGTTGTTTATTAGGAGAAATTCACACTAAAATGTTGATGAACTTCCAGGAGGATTTGTTGTTGTTGTTGTTTAAATTAGATTGCTATAAAAATGTGGAGAAGTGAATGTAAGAAAAATGAGAAACTGAAACAAGCAGAACTCACTGCAACCCTAAAGAGAGCTAAACATTTCCTAATGGGGCAGCTTGCCACACGTCGAGAAACTGGGTGCTTGCAGTCCTAATTTGATGTAACATAAGAAGCTGCCTTATTGGCTCAACTAGCTCAGACTTGTCTACACAGGCAAGTAGTAGTTTGTCAGGATTTCAGAGTGGAGTTTGCCAGCACACCTTTAAGGAAGACTCAAGAAACCGTAACTGGCAGAAAGTGTTCTATTTATTCAAATAGAACAACACAGAGGATCTGCAAACTAATAAACATATTAACTAATCAAAATATAGTCTGGGCAGGGAAATTCCATAAGGTGGGAGGCTTGGGTCCCTCGCCACTCCTTTACAGGTCCCACAGCAAAGGATCAGAAGGAATTCTTCATCCTTGCTATGAGAACCTTGGGTTTGTGAACCTGATAAGTGTACCATGGCCCCACAGGATTGGCATTCACCCCAGGACACCTGCCAAGCCTAAAGGGCACCCCAAAGCACCCACTGCCAAGGCAGCGTAGGGTGACAAAGGTAGCCCGTAACCCAGTACAGTGGTACCTCGCAAGACGAAATTAATTTGTTCTGCGAGTTTTTTCGTCTTGCGAATTTTTCGTCTTGCGAAGCACGGATTCCCATAGGAATGCATTGAAAAAGAAAAAGGAAACAAACTTGCAAGACGTTTTCGTCTTGCGAAGCAAGCCTATAGGGAAATTCGTCTTGCGAAGCAACTCAAAAACGGAAAACTCTTTCGTCTTGCGAGTTTTTCGTCTTACGAGGCATTCGTCTTGCGAGGTACCACTGTAATGCTTCAGGGATTCACCCCACTAGATCTTAACATGTCTTTCCTGCCTTGACTGAAAGCACATTAAACCAATCAAAGACATCACTCCAAGGCAGGACTTCCAGCAACATGGAGTAGGCAAAAAGAAGAGTTTCAAGGCCAGCCAGGGGCTCGCCGCAAAATTCTAAGTCAGCTCCCAAACAGGCAACTAGCAAAGCCCATTCTCCATAGGGAAGGAGGGCACTGCAAAGAGAAGAGTGGAGTGGGTTTTATTGGGGGGGCACCTTATAAAGCCTGACTTCACCATTCTGTTGGGTCTGATGGTCCATCTGACTCCAGTCTCCTCCCCAGGGCCAAACCATTTTGAGTCTTCATCCCAGGGGGGTTGGGGTGTGGCAAATTTGCCTCCACTTGAGGGTGAGAGCTGCATTCTCCCAGTTCTACCTAGAGAGCCAAGGAATGAAACTGGGACCTCCTGCATGCGAGGCAGATGCTCTATCCCAGAGCTCTTGCACTTCCTGTACATGCAGGCATCTCTCTCTCTCTCTCTCTCTCTGTGTGTGTGTGTGTGTGTGTGAGAGAGAGAGAGAGAGAGAGAGAGAGAGAGAGAGAGAGAGAGGACTCCTCTGCATTGATTGCAGGATGGAGAAATGTTCACAAATGGTGATATTCCATTTTATTTGTGGAAAAAGAGCTTTAAGAAGATTGCCAGCTGCAAGTCCCAGAATTCCAATTACAAGTCAACATCGTTCCCCATATGTCTCCAGGGGGGTCAGAGATCCTATCTTGCCATTATTTTTCTGTTGGAACTCAAAGCTGTCATCTCTGCCTGCAGCAACAGATAGAGGGCCACTAGCCTGCCAGATTGTTTTTTGTCAGCATGGTGAATCTTTATGTCTCCAGACATGTTTAACCTTATTACAAACCATCACAGAATGCACCAATCAAGTCTAATTTTCATTGCACTCTTATTTGTTTCAGAGGCTTTCAAAGAAAGCTGTTTTTGAAGAGAGCACTACATTGCAGGGTTACAACAGTGTATTTAGCTTCAAAAAGATGATTTAGGAAACTGTATATAAGCATGTTCTTGCACTGCAGTAAAACTCCAGGAAAAGCAAATATATTGCGGAGAGCCATTTTGGAGAAATTCTAGTACCCCTGCATAGTCTACTGATAATAGCTGATGAGGGAAGAAAATGTAATGTCTCCTGTTTGTTCCTGTGCACTAGGTTTTGGTTTGGCTTCTGATGTTCCAAGCTGGTATTTCTGATTCCCGCAAGACACCCACATTGTTCTGCTGATCTCTGTACTATTTATAGCTAGTCCACAAGGTGGATCGGGGGAAATAGAGGCGCAGTAGGTATTGCAGCCACAGGGGAAGCTTGCATGTTATGCTGTAGCAACCTAGGATTTTGACCATATAAACATGCTCATTTTCTGTCCCCACCACAGGTCCTCAAATATTCATTGTAATGCGTAGTGGTCATTCCTTTATTACAAAGCAAGGGACCAAGAGTTATGTTCTCAGCAAGATGAGAACATAGATCAGCTTTCCCCAACCTGTGGTCCTCCATATGTTGTTGGTCTACAAAACCCATCATTCCTTTACAATTAGGCATGCTGACTGAGAGTAGTCCCAAGAATCAAATACTAAGATTCAGTAGCAGCCAAGAGAGCTACAATTCCAGAGCAATTCCAGAGTTACCTTGGAAGAGGGATTGTTAAATCACCCAGGGAATTGTTGCTTTGTGAGGAGAAAAGGGGTCTTGAAACAGCTTTCAGCACCCTTAACAAACTGTAGTTCCCAGGATTCTTTGGAGGAAGCTATGATTGGTTAAAGTGGTATAATACTGCTTTAAATATATAGTACAGATGGAACCAAAGAGCTCATGCAATACTCTTTCTCAAAGACCAGCATTGCTTGTCAGTATTCTAGAGATATTTGGGGGGGGGGTCATAGCCGAACATTTAGATGTAATCTAAATACCGAAGTGATACAATACAGGAAGGCAACAATATGTTACTTCTGTATGCTCTTTGGCATTCATCCTAAAGAAGAAGAGATCTAGCCTAAAAGCTTGTCTATTCTTACCATCAAAAACGGGTATAATGGAAGAAATCATGGTACTCAGTTTATGTCTACCATCTTCTGGAGCCATCATCTTGACGGGACCTAAAAGTGTAGCTATGTGTGATGTTGAGTGTTTCATTAAAATATTCCACACCTGCATCCATCTTATGCAGAAATAGATCAGAGGGAAAATCTGTCTTCTCAGCTTTAAACCTACATAATCAATGCTCCTAAACTGCAAGGCACATCAATCAGCAACTTGCATTGCCACCAAAAGTGTCACTAACAAGCAAAGACTCCAAGGATAATTTTTTTTGGCAATGAAGCTCTCTAGGCTTGTCTACAAGACAATGCATCATCGCTAAGCATGCAAATTACTTGGCTTCCGACAGCACTCCTATAGAAGGTGCATTGTAATTAAATTTAAAGGCAGGCTAGGGTTTTGTAATTAGGATGAATTATATAAAATGTAACTGTTTATGGTGGTAATGTTTGGCATGCCTGACAGCCTTTTTTAAAAAAACTCAGTTGACTTCATAAAATTCCCTCCAAATGTTACAGTAAACTTTGTTTAAGCTTTTCAGCTATGCTAAGCAGCTATGGAAATGAGAACAATATAAATATCACCCAGCATAGCAAGTGTATGTAAGATAAATAGGGGAGAATACAGGAAAAATGGTTGCAAGTAACTTCACAATGATTCCCAGCCCCCCTTATCTTAACGGATGAGCTTTGCCATTCAGGGCCTTCTTTCTAACCACACTGGGTTATTCATCCAATGGTGATTCTGAAGGGGATAGGAAGAAGTACCCTGCTGCTAGGATTGGGGCCTGCAGAACCTTGGGCCTGCCCAATGGAAGGCTGGTAAGAACACTGCCCAACTACAGTAAACTCACAAAGTTGCAACGTGCAAAACCTTTCCTCTTCCCAACTGTTTCTCTGTGCTGTGCATGGCACACAGCTGGTTCACACAGATGAAAATCAACTTTTCCTGTCCAGTGCAAGTTTTCTCTAACTCATCACAAAAGGGACTCAACCAAAGGGAAAAGTAATTTACACTACATGAAAAAACGTAGCATACCTCAAGGGTTTCTTCAGCACTTTGGCCTTTTAGCACTCATGACTCACAGCTGATTTAAAATCAGCTGCCTGGAAGCAGAACTATAGCTGTGGTTCACACAAAATTTATTATGATTGTTATTCTTTACTTTTTATAAGGGGTCAGTTTCTTTTCTTTTCTTTTCTTTACCAAAAGTAACCCAAAGCAACTTACAAAATAACGCAATTATTAAAACTACAGATAAATTTCAGGACAAATTAAGGGGGAATCTTGTGGCAAGATCTGCCAGGGCGAGCAGCTTAGAATAAGGCAGATATCTAGCTCAGCTAACATTGTCCCCAACCCCAACCAAAGACCAGCCAGCATAACTTGCCCATCACAGTTCAGCTGGGGCTCAGCAGAAACTGGTGTAAGTCTCCCCAGAAAGGGTGTTCTAGCGACATGGTAGGACTTAGGTCAGGGTCAGCAACCTTTTTCAGCCGTGGGCCGGTCCACCATCCCTCAGACCATGTGGTAGGCTGGACTTTAATTGGGGTGGGGAATGAACGAATTCCTATGCCCCACAAATCGCCCAGAGATGCATTTTAAATAAAAGCACACATTCTACACATGTAAAAACACACTGATTCCTGGACCATCCACGGGCTGGATTGAGAAGGCGATTGGGCTGCATCCAGCCCACAGGCCTTAGGTTTCCTACCCCTGACTTAGACAGTACACGTATCCTGTTCAGCTCAGTCACATGATCTGGCAAACCAGCACAGAACACTATTTTAAAGGCTTGTTTTCTCTCTGACAGGCATAGGCAGTGCAGCAGCAGCAGCTCTGTTGCTGAATGGGGTTTGGATCTGGTGCAGCTCTATAGCAGCTTGATTTGCACTGGATTGTGCATAGGGTTGCTCCCTAAGTAGCACTGCTGATGCACTGAAAGTTCTAGAAAGAAAATGTGCTGGAATAGAAAGTATAAAGAAAATGGTGTCTTCGTTGGTATTTAGGATGCCAGAATACTGTAATGATTTTAAAGTTAGTTACAAAAGCAGCATTACCTTCTGTGACAGCCTGATCAGCCTGCCAAGTGCTATATCTGAAAACAAGAACATACAAGCAAAACTCTAAGGAGCTCTGAATTAATTTCTCCCCACTATTTTGCATATTATTCCCATCTATAATTTCCCATCCAATGAAGATATTTTAAAAATTTGGGCTACAATCATACACTCCATTACATTTGTGTGTGTCCATTTATTTCGATGGGTTTTTGCATGCCTAACTAATTATGGCATCCAAGCCTTAAATATCATTATCCGACATAGTAGAATACTTTAAGGAAATGAATAATGGACATATTTGAAGAAGTTGCCATTTTTTTGGCAAACATATGACATGCAAGTTGGTGAGCTTAACGAACCCTTGGGAAACAGATGGCCATACAGAGAAACAACAGTTAATGTGAATAAGAATTGAAACTTTGAGCATCTGACTCGAAAGATTTCTGTAGGATTTTTCTTTTCAAAGGATACGTTGTGTGGTCTTAATATTGAATTTATGTCAGTTAAATTATTAGGATCAATTTTTTTTGAGGTGTTCAAGATGTCCATGTCATAATAGTCTTAAAGGAAGGGCCCTTAAAAGGCAAAATACAATTCATGCCTTTACATCCTGAAAAACTGATTTTCAGGATGTGGGACTTGAATATGGAACATTTTTCCAAGACTCACGATACATGCAGAAACAGAGGGGCAAGGTCACCTCAAAGTTATTTTTTCCTACCTCACAAAGGGTTGTGCTGATGAGTCTTAAATAGCTTTCTTCATTTCAGAGTTGTGAAAACTAGCACCTTCTTGAAAAGTAACCTGCTTATGTCAATTAACGATAAAAAAAATTAAAGTCCTAAAGTTACTAAGACTGCAATCCGAAGGGGGGGGGGAGTTTTTAAGGTATGGTGAGGTTTTTAATGTTTGATGTCTTACTGTGTTTTAATTTGTTGGAAACTGTCCAGACTGGGCAACGCTGTCAGATGGGCGGCATATAAATAAATTATTAATAATAATATTATCCAAGGTGAAGCAACACCATAATTTTTATCCATCCATTACCTTCCTTAAAGGGGGGGGGGGAGTCTGATCCCTCACATTGGAAACAATGGGGGTGATTTAAAAACTGTCTAAATTTCCACCTGGTTTTGGGGTATATAAAAGACCAGTAGGTCTTTGGAACTTTCAGATCCAAGCCATTTCCCAGCATGCCCCATTATTGGTCCATCCAATGTTGAAGCTCTGAGGTCAACCAGGCCTTTGTTAAATATGGTTGCAGGAGGGATGGAGGTTCCAACATTCCCAGGGGCCATATGTGATCATTGAGGCCTCTATTTCCAGCTCTACTGCGACTCTGCAGACCATGCCTCCCAGCCATAACTTTCCCATACTGGAGGAGGAGTTTTGGATTTGATATCCCGCTTTATCACTACCCGAAGGAGTCTCAAAGCGGCTAACAATCTCCTTTCCCTTCCTCCCCCACAACAAACACTCTGTGAGGTGAGTGAGGTTGAGAGACTTCAGAGAAGTATGACTAGCCCAAGGTCACCCAGCAGATGCATGTGGAGGAGCGGAGACACGAACCCGGTTCACCAGATTACGACACTACCGCTCTTAACCACTACTCCACACTGGCCTTCACCCCAAGCCCCACACCGCACAAATCCTGCTCTGCACTGTCCTCAGGTGGTTTTGCCTGTCTGAAATGTGCTTTTGGACATTGCAAGTGCTTCTTGCTAGCCTAGATGAAGAGATATTGTCTTTGGAGTGGATGTAGAACCCTCTGACTTCCATGTGGCTGAAATCCAGCCTACTGTTGAAAAGTAAAAGGCAGAGTAAGAGGCACACCCATTTCCTCTGGCCACACTCAGCAGTGCTATGTGTCCCCTTGAAGGTTTCCTAAGAGGAAATCAAGCCCTCATATTGAAAAGAGCTTCTTCAACTGGGTCTACAGTAATGGATGCAGCCTTTTGGTGAAAGGGCAACTTGGACATGACAAAGATTGAATCTGGGGAAACTACCAAGCTAAAATGCTTACCCTATCTTTAAGGCACAGTTAATTCACTGTACCTAAACACAATACATGATGGAAGGTCGCTGAAAACTTGTGCTACACAGGGGGCCATGAGTCATCTTCATGATCACAGATGCTCAGAAAAATTCAGCTGCGATCCAGGAAATGGCTGCCAGCTCTTAGCAGGTACAACTCAGCTCTCACTAACTTTTCTCCACATGGTGTACACACCTGTGTACACAACCACCTGGAGTATTTTACCACTGAGAAGCAGTTCACAGACTTTCCAAAAATATGGTGTTTCTAGTGTGGCAATTGCGACAATGTGCCATGGCCTTTTCATGGAATGAGATTAGCATCTCTCTTACAATTGCATAACCAGCACAAAAGGGCAAAGGCATCCAAGAAGTACTGATTAACTATCATTCACAGCTCGGATGTCAGGATGAATTTAAAGACTCTGCAGCTTCTGTGATGTTCATGTTATGGAGTGAGAGAGCCTTTCAGAGCAACATTGGATAACTAGGGATTACGTACCAGCAAAGTCACAACAGTTGTTGCAGAAGAATTCATGCCATTTCAAGGGTTACAGACGGGTGATCCAGAGCACACAGACACTGAAATTGTCTCTTTAGAAATGTTGAAATTTTTGACCTTCTCAACTGGATGCTATTAGGGAATCTCTTTGTGCTTCGGGTTATTTACAGTTCAATTTGCTTGGCTATGAGCTTTCTGTGGCATTTAGTAGACTAAAAGCATAATTGCAGAAGTTAGGTTACATGGTCCCTTTCTTGGAGGGATAAGGACCGTGATCCCCGTAGCACCAAGTGATGACACACGGCTGCATTCCGGCCTCAGTGCATTCACTGCCTTGTACAGTATTTGGTTTATGCTCCCTGTGACTGGAGGTCTTTTCATGCTATAAAATCCACATTGCTAAAACCATTGTTCACTGATGCAATCATGAAGAAAAAGTCAAGTATAAACACCACAGAACATTGTTTCCAGCTCACTGGAGCAACATTGGTTAACTGGATGTAACTTGACAAGCCATGTTTTCAGCACTCAAACTAAAGTCGTTTACGGAAAAGCAGCTCTTTTTGCAGGGCACTTTGAAAAGCTCTCTTTGCACCAATCGGTACGCAGTGGAACCCTATTATCTAGGGTTGTGGCCTTTGGAACTGGGGGAGGAGGGATTGGTTTTGTTTGTTACTATGCTACGTATTTTTGTGATTTTATATTGTAAATCACCATATGATCTTCAGATGAATGGTGGTATAGAAATTAAATTATTATTATTAATAATCTAAATGTAAGTGATGCAAATCTGCATTTACCGAGTGTCCATGAGTCAACTCCATTTAAATGTATAATTCTGTGCCACTGCTTGCAGTATTCACATTTTCTGCAAAGTTTGATAATCTGGATTTCTAGGATATTTTAGGTTTGACTAAGGGCATCTATAAATTCATATAGCTTAAAGGTGTATCAGTGTATGTCCCCTGTGTGCATGAATTTGTAGTGTTTGGCCCTTCACAGTGGTTTTCCATCCAGTAACATGCCAAAAGCCCCAAGATGGATGATTATTTTCATTCTTTTGCAAAAAGAATTGAAAGGCTCTACCCAGAAACACTACAATATGGGATAACTCCTTTATCAACCCCCTAGAATGGGATTCTAGGCACCCCTTATGGAATGCAAGTGCTTGTTGTGCACAAGCAGTAGCCACTGTATTTGAAGGCAGCCAGGAAGAGAGTTGAAAAATTAGGCTCAGTTTGGTTCCATTTCATGCCGCATGTGTTGGAGAGGAAATACTTGCACCATAGCATCAGTTGCAGCTTGCAAGGAGAATTGTGGAAGTGGTGCCTATGCTAGCTATGAGACTTTGGTGCTCTCTCCTATGTAGGACTGTAAGGAGGTAACATTTTTCATTCTGTCTGCATTCATTGCACACGGCATTGTTTCTGTGCTGCTGCAGTTCATCTTCTGCTCAGACCTAAATTATTCATCTCACTGTCTGCCATGATGAAATCCTGTACCTTATACAATTTACATAATTAATTATATAAATCATGTTATGTTATCCCACTCCATTCATTTCAGTGTTAAGGAAACTCAGTGTAGATGGGGTAAAATGAAATCAATTGTTTGCCAGCACAGCAGGAAGAAGAAGAAGAGTTTGGTTTGATATCCCGCTTTATCACTACCCAAAGGAGTCTCAAAGTGGCTAACATTCTCCTTTCCCTTCCTCCCCCACAACAAAAACTCTGTGAGGTGAGTGGGGCTGAGAGACTTCAGAGAAGTGTGACTGGCCCAAGGTCACCCAGCAGCTGCATGTGGAGGAGCGGGTAATCAAACCTGGTTCCCCAGATTACGAGACTACCGCTCTTAACCACTACACCACACTGGCTCTCAAGAAGAGTAAAGAGTAAAATTTGGATAAATAGGTTATATTTATTACATATAGCAACCTGAGGATTTGCAAATCAAATTAACTAGGCAGATTCAACCAATGTAACCAAATCAAATTAAGTCCTGGCAGGTGTTCATTAATAGCAAGTTAATAGTTGCACACTGTGTGTACATAGCAAGGTTTCCCAAGATTTCTCCCTCCCTGCTGTGTGGACCTTGGGTGTAAGAACCCAACAGGTACGCCATGTTTCCTTAAAATTGAAATGGATGTGGTTATGAATTCACTGCTCTGCACCACACTAAACCCAGTTAGTATTGCTTTTTTTAAATTAAATATCTTTAAATACACCCAGGGAGCCACAGCCTTGGCACCTGTCAGTGAAGCTCAGATGCTAACAGGAGGAGAAGAACAGGGCCAAAGTGGCAGGCAGCTGTGAGAGCTCCAATGGTGAGCAAGACGTTGGAATGCAGGAAACATTCTCTCCCAAATCTTGTAGGATCTCAAAAGTGGCCAAGACACACGAAAGATATTGGAAAAGAAGGTGGGGGCTTCTGTGCTGGGGAAAGGAGAGGAGCTCAGTCCAGGCAGCTCCATCTTCTGAGGAGGACTATGAGTAGAGGAGCTCTGTCCTAGTTTGTTGTTTTGTGTTTATGGGAGTCGTCTTGTGTTTATGGGAGAAACCAAGCCAAACCAGCACCTTACTTGCAGTAGTAATGGAATTCCTGATACTCCCCATCCCATTGGCAAAAGCCAAGGAAAACAGATTTTTTTTTTTTACCTCATGGCAAAGTGACTAAGGGTTTAATTTAAAGCAGTTCGAAGGGGAACATTCCATCCATGCAAGGATTTCTCATTGTGTGATGCAACTTTCTACCTTTTTGCACTCTGTTCTGGGTTTTCTCCAACCCTCTGGAGCAGATTGAGGGAAGTTGAAGGGGAAGGAATGGGGAATCCTTGCCCTAGCACAACTATTTGAATACCACCAAAAATACTGATGCCAGCTGGGCCCCTAGGCAAAGGACAGGCTTCCCCATGGGCAGGGTTCTGCCACAGAAAAGTTTCTTTTGTAAAGCAAAATGTCCAAAGAGCCATATTTAATTATACCGTTATCACAAAATGTGTATTTAAATATGTGTTCCATCTCACTGTACACACTTCTAAACACATTTTATCCTAAAATAGCCTTTTGGTACTTTTTTTTTAAAGCTGAGAACTATTAGCACAAATTTGGAGAAGTGCAAAATCCAAAGAATAATTACAATCAAATCCATGTAGTATTAGTCCAGGAAGTGTAAATTAGATTGGTTTGCTTAAAAAAAAAAAAGAGCAAACAGAATTCTCATTCATCCCTACAGGCAGGCTGGTGTGCCGTGTATCAAAAAAGTAGAACAAGATGAACATACCATAGTCTAGAACATTAATTGTAAGTCTCTGCACTCCTCAACAATTACAAACTTATAGTAATTGAGTGTTATGGTGGAGGGGAAATATGGGACACTATTCATGAACAAAATACAGTTCCAAATATTTTGAGATCAGAAAACGTTACCTAAGTAACGGATGTAATTGCAGGTGTTTTTTCTGTGAAAGAGGGGTTAACTTGCAGAACACTTCAGTTATCTCCCAATTTGTCTCTGACTCAGCTCCATACACAATGAAACACAAAATACTGTGATTCGAGGAGAAGATTAGAATGTATTTTGAAAAGGTCAGCTATGATTCCCTGAACACAACAAGTAGATTGGCCAGCATATCCTATTGTCGAAATTGTCACTTCAGTTGTATCAACTGAGGTAATTGTCTTCATGCAAAATTGATGCTACTCACTCCAGATAAGTACTGCCATTTCTTCACAAATGATTACCAAATGCGAGGGTAAAATTATTCGTCCAAAATAAGAAATCTTTGATTGGGTGTTTCTAGCCATATGTTGGAAATGTGTTGTATAAATATACATGTCCAAAATCTGGAATGAGACTCTGGGCTTGTGCTCATAGAGCAGCAGTTTCAAAAGTTGTTTGTGATGTGATTTGGGTTATGCTATGACTGTCCCAATACATTTTGCTTCCTGAGAAAGACAAGGTGTCACCCACCCCATTCCATACACAGAAATGGACTGATCCAGCTGTTGAATCTTATGTTGGCATTAGGGATGGGTAGGCCACGTAGGAGAAATTCAATTGTGTTTAAAGATGAACCTATGTAATCTGCCTGTTCTGAACCTATGTAATCTGCCTGTTCTGAAATAAGGCAAGAACTGAAGTACTTCCACTGTTTGAAAGTTGTACTTCTCTGAATCTTGCAATGACATTCTTCATGTGTACAAAAATGCATAAAGTATCTGTAAGAATGCTTTACACACAAAAATTTATTTTTAGGGGAAGCTGCTCTGCAAAAAAAGTGTATATTGCATTGCATGCAAGCATGTAAATTAGGCAAAATTTGCACAAAAATGCTGATGAATTTTCATGAGGATTAAAAAAAACCGCACATTCACAAACTGATGTAAAACTGAACTTATGAGTGGAAAAGTGAGAAAGTGAGAGAAACTGAAATTGACATATTTGCCTATCCCAGCATTGATGGGACAGTAAAAAGGTAAAGGGACACCTGACCATTAGGTCCAGTCGTAACCGACTCTGGGGTTGCACGCTCATCTCGCTCTATAGGCCGAGGGAGCCGGCGTTTGTCCGCAGACAGCTTCTGGGTCATGTGGCCAGCATGACTAAGCCACTTCTGGCAAACCAGAGCAGCGCACGGAAATGCCGTTTACCTTCCTACTGGAGCAGTACCTATTTATCTACTTGCACTTTAACGTGCTTTCGAACTGCTAGGTTGGCAGGAGCAGGGACTGAACAACGGGAGCTCACCCCATTGCGGGGATTTGAATCGCTGACCTTCTGATCAGTAAGTCCTAGGCTCTGTGGTTTGACCCACAGCACCACCCGCGTCCCTTGATGGGACAGTATCATACATCAAATTTCAGGGCAGCAGTCTAGCTTTGGAGCATCAAAGCTGGCAACAAACAAGCTTTTGCCACCACTGAGACTCTGGAAGACCAGGAACCTCAGGAGACACAGCAAAGGGGGCTCCGCAAGAATGGCTTGTGAGGTTTCCACTACCCCTCACTTTGCCCCAGACTCCAGGCCAATCCCTTGAAAGAAAAATATATACACATAAAATGTTACACTGGGTTGGCACAAGAAGCGTTGGGTATTCTTAAAGTATCTCTCTAGATTATGATCTAAAATTTCCACTGCAGTGCAAGCTCCTGTGCTCAGGGTCAGATTTAGGGGCATACAACTGAGACGACTGTCAGAGACATGGTGAGTGCATGTACATGTCTGTTGTCAGCTATCTACTATCGACTCAACAGTGTGCATATGATAAACAGCTTATCTTCACTTGTACACTATTGATAGAACAGAGCGTTCTGCTAATCTCAGAGTCTTTTTTTAAAATTCACACAGAAATTTACAATGCCAGTGCCTGTTCAGCCAGCAATGTGAGCATAAGAGACTGTGATCAGATCTATCTATGTGAATATATCACCTTATATGACAGGATAAGGCATGCCTGCAAATCATGCACCGAGGTTGTGCTACAAACCTAATAAAAAAGTAAGTAAGTTGAACATGTAGTGGGTGGGAGAGATATCTAGGGTTCCATATAATCTAGGGCTTGCCCTGATAGCTCTGTAAATGCCTGTGCTTCTACAGCACAGCAATGAAGTCTTTATTTTGCACGGTAAGACATGGATGATGTTTGCCTGGTATTCATTACAAATATTGTAAAATACTGTTACATGGTGCATTTCATGACACTAAAGCACACCTCTCAGCTGCCATGCATCTGGAGTTCAGGGGCCAGTCTTCCAGGAGAGGGGGTGAAATTTCCAGGTAGTTTTAAGCCCAAGTGCAGATGATTTTGGAAATACAATGCTCTGAGTTCCCGGTCAGCAACAGGTTTTTCATTACAACATTTTGAGGGGGCAGGGTTGGGTGATGCGACACACATCTCATTTCTAACCAGCACAACTCATTGAAGACCTACAGTCATTTATTAGTTAGTTAGTTAGTTAGTTAGTTATGCCCTGCCATTTTCCCTAATGGGACTCAAGGCAGTTTGCATATAAAAACAAGAACCACTGAAACGTGAAAAACTACAATTAAATGATTATAGTATTTAATACTATATACATATATAAAATCTGTTTGAAAAATACCAATAGTTACAATACAAACGTCAATAAAAACAAACAACTTTTTTCAGTAAAAGCAGTCAATTCCCAAAGGCCTGTTGGAACAAGAAAGTTTTCACCTGCTGTTGAACACCTGTGTGGAATAACAGCAAGGAATGGAGCCATTGTAAAAAAATTGCCTTCCCCTTCCTGTCCATTCTTTCTTCTGTGAATTATACCTCATGTGTAATAATAATCTGGCTGGGTTGCCATTATAGTTCCTTATCAGACTCTGTCTGCAAGAGCAGGGCCTGGTGTTCTAGCCCCCTGAACTGTCTCCTGGCCACCAGCCCTACTTCATGCTTCCTTGTGGTTTGTGCCTGTGAGGAAATGTGTTCTTGACCTCTGATAATGCCTCATGGTTGCCTGGATGGCAGAATAGAAGGGGATGTGTGTAGAAATGAGACTACTATAAAGGCAACATTTACATGAGTTGCTTTGCCCACTTTTGCAAAAAAAGGTTTAAAAAGTGTAGAAGAGGTGATGAGAAAAACTTTCAGAAAAGAGTCATTCTCACCACTCCCACTTTTACATTTTTGCCATCCCACTTTTGTACACTTAGGCCCCAGGGCGTTGACTATGAGTCAATGTGGCCTTCAGCCCCTAAAAAGCTCGTTCTGAAAGGATTGAAAGGTGCTGCACAATAGATCTGATTTCTCAGATTATGATTGTCACGGTCCAGTTCACGGGCGATCGAAGTCCCGGCAGGGAACAGCAAGATGGTGGGGTGGGAGCAGGAACAGGGGTCCATAAGCCAGGAGTCAGGAGTCCAAGGGTCAGAGAGCCGTGAGTAAAGAAGCCAAGGGTCCGAGGGTCAGGAAGCAAAGAGTCACGAAGTCAAGGGTCCAAGAATAAAGAAGCTAAGAATCACGAAGTCATGGATCCGAGGATCAAGAAGCAAGGCAGGGAACGTGTTGCTGTGGCAGCAAGCCAAAGGGAAATGCTGACCTTATATCCCTTCCTGGCTCTTGCCACCAAGTGCCACCAATCGGCCTCACCTGTGAGGCCGCGCCTTGCCTCTTCAGAACAAATTTAGGAAGGCCCCAGTCCTTTGGTCACAGGGCCTGGCTCCTGCACGCACACCTGACAATGATTCCCCTGAGCCCAGCACACAGAGGGATGGAAAAATCTGTCATCTCAGAGGTGGAGTCTATAGGATCTGCTGGGTTGTGGAATCTACTTAGCTGTTTTTTAGAAATATTTCTGAATGAATAGTTAACAAAACTGTCTGACCTGCTAGCCAAGTCAGTGGTTTGCAACCCAATGTCACTAAACTGCTGCTCCTCAACCTATCCTGTGCACGCTTTTTTCACTTATCCACAAAGGAGTATGAAATTTCAGATGTTTGGGGTTGCCTGTGTAATTTATATATAGTGACCACAAGTGCTGACTTAGAGAAGAAAAGCTTTTCAATCTTGCCAAAGTATGCTATTCCTTTTAACTCTATCTTATGACTTCCCTTTTCCCCCCGCCACACCACCCCCAATGAATATTAAACTCTTACCTGCCTCACAAGGGTCCTATGAGGATTAAATATTTGCAGAACACTTTGAAGATGAAACGAGCTCTATAAAAGCTAGGTATTATTATAATTCTTCTCTACCCATTATCTGCAATTTTTTTTGTTTCAGGTTTAGTCTTTCACTTTCCCCATCTCTCTTAATATTTATTTTGTTACCTAGATCATTTCTTCCCTGTGCTTCATTTATAGGATAAAAAAAAATCCTATCGCTAATCATCTTTGCCTCAGACTTTTAAACCTGTTAATATAGCCACTTCAGTTTTGTTCCTCTGTTTTACACATAAGTAATCTGAGAAGTGGAATCATATCATCCTGCCATTCCTGTGGTTGCTGAAGGCCTATTTTGGCATTCGGTTTCACCTACACATTTAGTCACATGAGGGGAGATCAAAGACATGGGGCCACACCCCATTAGTGTTCTAAATTGCATGGAGTGGCTCTGCAAGTACAGCAATTCTCACAGCAGATATTTGCCTCCCAGAGCATGCAATCCGTTTGATTTGGGAATAGAGAACATTTCCCCATCTATACATGTTGTAGGGCTGCCTAATTGACTATAGAGTGTGAAGAGAGATACAGGGATAGTAAATCAAAATGGGCAATGACTGCAACAGATAGTGCTTGTGTTCAGCATGCAGTGACTGACTGCAAAAGGGGCAGGCACAAATTTATTCCTCTCCTTACAGATCATTCTTAACAATTGGGCAATAATATAACATCTATTAAAATATCACCAAATAGAAAAAAACCCTCCGTACATCAATTTATCTTTCTTTCCCTTACAAATAACAGTAATTAAAGTACAAGGATCTTTGGGTCTATTTCTTACTGTACTATATTGCTAGAGGAATCACCCTGTGACTTGTTGCTTACACCTGCAGCTGGCTTACTACAGCAGACTTTTTTGCATTGCACTTCCAGTAAGATGGAATGACATGGGAGGTGAAGGGTTTTTAAAATTCTGAATATGAAACTGTTTGTGAAGATGTGAAATAACACACAGTTCCTACGTACTCAAAGGAAGCCAGACACTCTTATCCTCCGCAGCAAGGAAGGTGTAATCAGTCAAACATTGTATAGTGTTTCCATACAATGGGCTAGTTCCATACCAAAGGTTGGATCCAGATTTTGCTCCTTTGGGCGAGTGTATCCAATGAGTGGCGTTCCACTCATGAGACATGCTTGCTGGTGTAGTGTATGTATGTGTTTGTGTGGAGGAGAAGACGTTTTTGTCCATTCCCATCTGCAGCCCCACCTCTTATATGGACCTGTATGGATTTATTTCCTTACCACTACCAGTGGGATCCTTTTACTGGATCAAAACCCTTCCATGTACAGAAGGACCCTTTCCATCAATGGATTGTGGAGTCTGGAGAAAACTTGTTCACTGAAGAAAAAGACTATTTTCTTCACAGTGCTTTGGAGGAAGGGGAAAAAAAAAGATAAGGACAAGAAATTTAGGTGCCATCTCTTATCAACTTACTAGTGACAAAAGCTGATTTTTAAAAAAAATAAGCATCCCACAGGGGAAAAATACTGGACCACAACTTTTGTGTTTTGCAAAAATATAACTTCAGAGCCAAAGCACCATGTGCCACATTTCATTGCCAAGCATATTTTTATGGTTGAGCTATAAACTTCTGAAAATAGGGCTTTATTATGGGAGTACTGACATAACCTTGACTGCAATGGTGTGAAAGCGATGTTATAATGTCAGCTTTGTGATTGGTAAAAGAAGGATTGTTTTAAAGTTATTTCCTAGCTCACTTCAGCACAACTACAATTGGAGTGTGGCTATTGAAGAAAATATAGTGTCTTTCGTTTAGTGACATCACATAGTGACCCTACACTAGAAGGGGATAAGTAGACAAACACCACAACTTTGGATATTGTAAAACTTCACCCCATAAGCTTTGGAAGCCTTAAGAGTTTTAGATGCTATTAGCCCAAAAGGTTGCACTGCATTTTACACAGCGTAGCAAGCGTGAGGAGAAGGGGGAAAGCAACCAATTACTTAGCAATGCTAACAAATCTTGTTTTCCCGAACAAGACAGTATTATATTTCCTGATAAATGTCCATTTAAAAAAAAATACCTGTCATGGGCTTTTGATTTAACACAGTGTTTTCTTGTTAGCCATGTCTCATGATAGATTTTAACTTGCTGCAGTAGATATTGCAGCTAACGATTAAATATTTGAAAAAGTGGTGTGGAGGGAGCGTAGACTTTGAAAAGAAGGATTCAGAAAATCCAGTAGGCTATGGGGAAATGGTGAAACATTTCATTTTCTACCAGCCCAACCCCCTTTTCAATTTGGTGAAGGCATTTTGATTTAAACTGACTTGCAAGAAAACCCACAATCCAGTTGAACAGAAAGTCTAGATTTAAACCATTACAGTCTGCCTAGGATGCTATACTACTTGTTCATTTTCAGATATTTCATGTTTTATCTGCTGAGACTATGCTGTGGTGAATGAGGACATCTGATTTTTTTATTATTATTACTATTTGTCATAAGGAGAAACCATCATTTTGTATACCACTACCACAGACTCTGCCAGGGGACGCTGGACCCTGGCAGAGTCTGTGGCAGTGGTATACAAAATGATGGTTTCTCCTTATGACAAATAGTAATAATAATAAAAAATCAGATGTCCTCATTCACCAAGCTTTTTGGGCTAGTGCACACATTTGAAATTTTGAGAAAGCTACAGTATGTGGATGCCAGCTGCAAAATGGCTGCTGTGAGACTGTGACACAATCCAAAATGGCTCACATGGGGGCATGCATGGCATTGATTATGCCACTACTGTGAGGAATGTGACATATTACAAAACGGCTGCCACTTCCAAAAGAGCAGAAAAGGAGACAAAACCACAAGGACACAGGGCATTCCAGCTTCCATCAGTCACCACATCATTGGGTAGAAAGGCCCCTACATCAGACGCTACCAAAGTTGCCTATAGAGAGAAGCTCTTGATACTTGTCCCTGGTTCAAGATGAAAGGGAACAGGAGTGTCCTGGCATCCGAAGAAAGGTGGACGTGTTGAAGGTCATGTTACATACATGTATTAACAAATGTGTTTATATATTGCAAAATATCAGGATGGTGTAGAACATCATAAAAATAGTTTCAGCAATAAAAAAACAATTGCTAAAATTACTAGCTACTTAAGGGACAGTTTAAATAATTCCATAGGTCTATCGGCATAAATAAGAGATGCTTGAAAGTCAAAACTGATGATGCTTCCTAAATTTCTGCTGGAAGAGCTTTCCATAGCTTGGGATCACTGAACCTAAGTGCCTGACTTTCTGTTGAGGCCTAAATGTAGGAGACACTAAGCCAGTGTAATCAAGAACTAAGCAGGAAGAGTCAACAGTCTTTTGTGCCCTGCGGAATTTTGAGGGGTTATTTACTGAGCCCAGCCATGGGTACCATAAAAAGTAGTGTCTTTAAGATAAATATTGAGGAATAAGGGAAATGGCTACAATGGACAAGGGGGGGAAATAGTTTGCAGGAATGAAACATGTCTAGACTAAGTAAGAATGAGAAAATATGTTTGTTCTCTGTAAGTTGTTTTCAGGCTTTGAATTCCATTAAGGGGGCATTGGCCACTTGAAAGGATGCATGCATGTTAAGTACCAGGACAGGATAAGACCCTGAGGCAAGTGACCCTATTCCATTCAGTACCTGAGAGGGTTGAATGCAGAGAATCCTTGCTACTTTGCAGGACCATAGCTCCAGCATAAGGTATCTGGTTTTCATGACGAAGGTCACAGGTTCCATCTCTAGAATCTCCAGGTAGGTGTATATAAAACCATGGAGAGTTGGATAAACCAATGGTCTGATTCAATATAATTCTGTTCCCTATGTTCCTATGACTTGTCGTAGTGATCATGTCCTCACTGCTGCATCATCTCAACCTGATTTGAAAAGAAAGGAGCTCAATAATTTCTTCTGCTTTGTTCTAATAACTGATTTGTTGATTTCAATGCACCTTTAGCCTACATTTCTATTGATGAGTAATTCAAAGAAGCTGACAAAATCCCTACAGCATCAAAGAGCAATAAAATGAACAAAAGGCTTTTAAAATATGGAACTAAGTCATTATGAGGCACAATAGCTAATCAAATAGAAGGATTTTCAAAAAGCTGCTGGAATAAACTATTTTTCACCGCCAACAAAAAAGTAAATAGATATGAAGCTGGCTGGATCTTCTTCAGATTTATCCTTCTCCTCCTCCTCCCACAAATATGTATTGAGATTATGTAAACAATATAATAAAAACAGTTTAAAACTGTCCAGCAGATAATAGCAAATGAATTGAAATACAACAAAAAGAGATACTCATGGCAGAGACCTGTTCATCCAGCTGGGAAGCCTGTTGGAACAAGAATGTCTTCCATTATTTCCAGAAATTGCAGCTAAGGAGTGCCTTTCATATCTCTCCTGTAAGCTGTTACATAGAATAGGGGCAACCATATTAAAAGCCCTGCTCAAAGTTATTGTAGAGCGAGCTCCTGATCTCATTGAAAGATTCCCACAGACTGCATCACCTACTGGGTATAAAAGGGATAAGGTGGTCTCTCAAGTAACCTGGCCTTAGCTATTACCAACACTTTAAATTTTGCCTGATAGCAGACTGGCAGTCACAACAAGTCCAAGTAAAGTGTTATATGGTGGCTGTAGTTTGCCCCAGAAGCAACCTAACCACAATGTTCTGCACAAAGCATAGACCACATAGGATGGTGTTTCATAACCCTGGTGATGTGGCAATCCCATCCAAGACAAACTGTATCCCGAATCAATAAAACCCATCTTGTCTGGATTCAGTTATAAGTTCTTTTGCTTTATGAAACCAATACTTACAGCAAACACCCATTCAGTTGGCAAACCTGTATGTTTTCCCCCATGAGGCAAATAGCAGTTTGTGGGCAGGGGGAGGTGTGTGTGTGTGTGTGTGTGTATGTGTGTGTGTGTGTGAGAGAGAGAGAGAGAGAGAGAGAGAGAGAGAATTATTGGAACTGAAGTATCTAGGAAGAAGCACGTGGCTCAAAATGTGAACAGGACATGCTAGATTTTGCAAGATTAATGAATGTGTGAATTAAATGCTCACAAATTTTCACCAAGAGCTGCATGAATGGGAGGAGACACAGGAAGGGGAGGAGAAGAAGGGGGGATTTTAATTGGTAAAACAGTATGGAGAGCAAAGGTTGGCCGAGGTCCACTGCTGCAGTAATGATTGGGATCAGGCTTCTCAAACCAGCTATCAATTTTTACAAATTCCCAGCACAACATCTAATATGGTCCTTGAGACTGTTAATTCCATTGTTGTTAAATGGAGCTGTGCAGTTCTGTAAATTACTCCAAAATCTTGCCCCATCATTAGTATTTCTAATTTTTAAAAGTGTTTGTTTTGCTTTTCTTCAAAGCCAAGAAGAAGTAAAACCTCAGAGGAAAAACTGCATGCTAAACCCCCTTTTAATAATAATAATAATAATAATAATAATAATAAATGACTTTCTGATTGTTAGCTTAAAACATCCAAGATACTACTTTCACTTCTGCACGAATAGTTCAATAATGGAAACAGTGAGGGACCCTTAATTGTAGGGCACCACTATAAAATCTGTATTCATGGAAGAATTAAAGTGCAGTGCCTCTTTTTAAGTGGCCTTTTGTCACGCTGAAAAGTGCAATTAGGAACTTTATCTTGGCAGGTACGAAACAAATGGCAGTCTTCAGTTCCACCTTTCCTTCTTTTTGAGAAGTAGATTATTGTTGCTATTTTTGGTTCTTTTTTCTACTGAGGTCAAGAGCTTAGATGCTGTTCAGTTGACAGAGAATGATAGAAAGTTGATGACACTGAAAGCAAGTTCAGATCTGAAAGCATTTCAAAGTAGTGAAGTATAAATACACACACAAACAACTAGACACA
Source organism: Podarcis melisellensis (assembly GCF_964234715.1). Classification (NCBI taxonomy): domain Eukaryota; kingdom Metazoa; phylum Chordata; class Lepidosauria; order Squamata; family Lacertidae; genus Podarcis; species Podarcis melisellensis. The sequence continues at coordinate 50,160,679 of NC_138539.1, forward strand.
ACCCCTCCAGGATTCTGTGGGTTTCTGAACCAATAACACATGTAAGAACTTACATTTATATTGCAAAAGCTCTCCTTAAAAGAAAAGAAAAAAACCCTCTTCATTTTATGCCAACTGTTAGCACTGATGAATAGCCAATCACTCAATGCCCAGCTTTAGTCCTTATTTAAAGAATTTAAGGCAGAGTAATAATTAGATAAGGGACACGGGTGGCGCTGTGGTCTAAACCACTGAGCCTAGGGCTTGCCGATTGGAAGGTCAGTGGTTCGAATCCCCATGACAGGGTGAGCTCCCGTTGTTCAGTCCCAGCTCCTGCCTACCTAGCAGTTTGAAAGCACGTCAAAGTGCAAGTAGATGATAGGTACCGCTCCAGCGGGAAGGGAAACAGTGTTTCCATGCACTGCTTTGGTTCACCAGAAATGGCTTAGTCATGCTGGCCACATGACCCAGAAACTGTCTGTGGACAAACGCCGGCTCCCTTGGCCTATAGAGTGAGTTGAGAGCACAACCCCAGAGTTGTCCGCGACTGGACCTGATGATTAAGGGTACCTTTACCTTTAATAATTAGATATTAGATTATTTTTATTTCCCCTTTGATTTTAATTTTTTTGTTGTTCTCACTAATGGACCTCCAGAATAAGGATAAAACCAATACAATCGTACCTTGGCTCTCAAACGCCTTGGGAGTTGAATGTTCCGGCTCCTGAATGATCGAAAACCGGAAGCGAGTGTTCCAGTTTTCAAACATTCTTTTGAAGCCAATGTCCAACGGGGCTTCCACAGCATCCTATTGCCTGCAGGAGATTCCTGCAGCCAATCAGAAGCCATGTTTTGGAAGTTGAACATTTCAGAAGTCGAACAGACTTCTGGAATGAATTCTGTTTGATTTCTGAGGTATGACTGTAATAGCTCCTGCACTGTTTGAAAACTGCTCTGTACCTGGTTCCAAACCATGGATATAATTTGGCTTGGTATTCTGAGCTACAACAGAATATCCTTGTGGAGGACAGGGAAAATCCAAGTGTGTGTGTGTGTGTGTGTGTGTGTGTGAGAGAGAGAGAGAGAGAGAGAGAGAGAGAGAGAGAGAGAAAGAGAAAGAGAGAGTCAGTGATAATACTACCCCATGGCAGTCACATGTAGGAGGCGAACCCCCTGCCCCAATTAATTTCAGGATACAGAATCACATCTAATGCAAGCAACAACTTTAATTCAGAAAATAATTCCTCAGTGGGAATAAATTATTATCAGCCAAAATGCATACCCAAGCCTAATTAAATCTAATAATACTTTCACCTTTCCTGATTAATCTAAGCCTGTTCCTTTTCATCAGGGGGAGAGTATATTATGTATTTCTTAAGAATGTTTGATCATTTCTCCTTTAGTTCCCAAGGCAAGAAAGCCTTGGAAAAATAGATGGTATGTGTAGAAATGCCCCTATAGTTGGGCTTTAAACCTGAGTTGAATAAATTAACTAATGCCTCAGGAACGATCCACCCATGCTGTTTGTTATGAAATTATGTATGTTTAATCTGTATACTATATTGGGATATTTTATATGAAAGTGTGGTTTACAAATATTTAAATAAACCCATCAATGCAAAATAATGATGCTGCTGCTAACTACAACAATAACTACTACTACTACTACTACTACTACTACTACTTGGGTCCATGTGTAAAAAGACGCATTTCACATTCAGGTCAAGGCAATCATAATTTCCTCCAAACACCTTGTAAAAGCATCTGCAAAGAATGCTACTCCAGACCACTCTCCTTCAGTCTTTTCAGCTTTCTAAGAGGCTACTGCATGCCACTGTTTTCTAAGATGTGTTACCTTAGTGCTGGACTGTAGGGGTGGGCTTCTTTCCTTCTCTAAGGCTTTAGTTCTGCAGTAGGGAATTGGATCCAGCTGGATGGCCTGATTCAGAAGTGGTAGACTCTCTACAGGCCATTTTGATGGATGCACAGGACCATAATATGACATCAGGTGACTGAAATTTTCAGCTTAGGCTGCAAAGCAAGATGCTCCTTTCCTGCTTTTGGAATTCAAACTACGGTAGTGAAGAAACCCAGCCAGGTCCCACCACATCTTTCTCTTATTTCAGAACAGACAATATTTATGCTACAGCTCTTCTAATTTTCTCTATCTCTTGTAAATTCCTGGTTGCTGGCTCTGTGAAACAAGAGTACTGCTGCTTTGCATATAACCTTTTCTCCTTCCTGATTCTTTTCCTTTACTTTGCAAGTGCTAATGATGAGGTGATTGGCAGGGCTTTCAAAGCCCTGTGCCTTTGGAAGTGCCAGCAATCACAGTGGCAGTCAAAAAGGGACATGGCTTTGCAGCGAAACCCACTTTAAGGAGAGTGCCAAATCTTTACCTGTTATGCACCTGACATCATATATGCATAAGCTGTATAGAGTGTGTTTTCATCACAGAAGTGAGTACTGAGAGTCAATGGGGATGTGGGCATTGCTGCACTACAGAAATGTCAGAGTTGTCTCCTTAAGCCACAAAATTTGCAGCAGCACGAACACGAGTTTGTCCTCTGATCCCATTCACAAGGAGATTCCCTTTCCAATTATATGCTACTGAAGAAGACTTTCTGTGTCAAAACACATTGGGCACGTTTTCGGAAACATATCTGTTGAAAACCGTCTCTATCTCCAGGATATCAAGGTTCTGAGCAACAATATATTTGTATTTCAATGCTATGAGACAGTCCACATTTGACATCATCCAGTCTGTACAGCAAGATATTTTGAATACACTGATGTGCTATTATATAGTTCCCAGAGTAGTTTAGCAATCAATTCCTCTTCACAAGGAATTCTGAAAATTGTAGCTCTGTGAGGGGGAATTGAGATCTTCTCTCAGCACTTTTCATAAACTACAGATCCCAGAATTCTTTGGGGAAAGCAAGCACTTTTTAAAGTGGTATCAGTGCTATAACCACGATCTGCTTACAACCTGCTCCTGTAAACTTGTCAAGCTGTGGGTTTTGTGTGCATTTAAGTCATGCAGTGAAGACAACACCTCCAAATCACTCCCACTTCCTTGAGGTGGCAATTTTATGCCCGTTTACATAGGAGTAAGCCACACTGAGGTGGGCCGTAGGTGGCACTGTGGTCTAAAGCTCTAAGCCTAGGGCTTGCTGCTCGGAAGGTCGGTGGTTCAAATCCCCACGATGGGGTGAGCTCCCATTGCTCGGTCCCAGCTCCTGCCAACCTAGCAGTTCAAAAGCACGTCAAAGTGCAAGTAGATAAATAGGTACCACTCCAGTCGGAAGGTAAATGACGTTTCCGTGTGCTGTTCTGGTTTCGCCAGAAGTGGCTTAGCCAGCTGGCCACATGACCCAGAAAAACTGTCTGCGGACAAACATCGGCTCCCCCAGCCAGTAAAGCGAGATGAGTGCTGCAACCTCAGAGTCGTTCACAACTGGACTTAACTGTCAGGGGTCCTTTACCTTTTAAAGCCACACTGAACTTAATGGGACTGACCTCTGAGCAGATATGTATAGGATGTTCCTTTAAGGCCTTTATATCTGCCCCTCCCCATGCAATACTAACTCTTATATGTTTGCACTTAGAATAGATCTTTGTCCTCTTGTTTATTCTCAGAAATGCACACAGATGACACTGAAAATCATGGCAAAAGCAAATCTGCAGTTTTATCTGGGAAGACACTAGCAAATGTAGTTTGTGTAGCTGTTTGACAAGGCTAATAAGGATCAACATTTCTAAAAGAAATGTAGTCATTTTGGTTTAAAATCTACCGAGACCTGAAAATTAAAAGAAGAGAAAGTGTCTCAATTAATAGAATTCATTAATGTAGTAAAAAGGGAAAGGTATTCGCTCCAGCAGTGAGCCAGAGGGGAAGACCAACAGCTTGAGTCCTGTACTTCAAAACTCATTAAATGCACTTAGGTGTTTCCAAGATAGGTTATATGTAGCTTTTCTCCCTTTCAGACCACAAAATCTCAATGACAGACATTAATATTCAAAATGAATATTCACAGTTAATCTTATTTCTATATTTAACAAGATTTCAAAGCTGCCATTAAGGGTAGAGCCCTCTCAAGACTGCTCACAGAATAAAATAAAGCATGACAACAGCAGCAACAGAAAAAGTCAGTGATTATAATAAAACAAACATTCAACATGAAAAAGCAGCTAATGACCATCAACTGCCCAATAAAATCCAACTCATGAAAAAACCAAAGGAACAAATGCATATTTCCCTAAAAATCACCTTTCCCCAACCTGGTACCCTCCAGATATTTGAGATTACAGCTCCAATTAACCCCAATGCAGCTGTGTTGACTGGGACTGATGGAAGTTGAAATTCAAAACATCTAGAGGGCATTAGGCATTAGGCTCCTATGCTCTTTTAATTCTATCTTGGACAACTTATTCCTGCACTTTGAAACCTTTGGATTCAGTGACTGAATATGTAACCATCGTTACAATATACCTTCTATATGGTGCTTGTGTTTAAAGGCACCTTGCTTTACTCTTTGATTCTCTGGTTTGTAAACCTGTAAAATGGATTGTTGGAAGAGCAGCCATGTCTTGCTTAGTTGGCAAGCCAGGCCTTGAATATTAAGAGGTACAAAAACTTTGCTCAAAGAATTATGGGACCTGTACTTTTGTGAGCAATCAGCCAGATAAACCTGAATGAACTTATTCCTGCCAAACATTACCGTTTCTGAACCAGTTTATTGATAGGGTGCCCTTCAGTAAGATTGTGCAGATTTTTTGTGAAGCGTTTGTGGACAGGTTGAGTCAGATGAACGCTGTTGGAAAGATTTGTAGGAGTATCAAAACTGTTGAGAGAAACAACTTTTGAGAGGTTGCTGGCCAACAGTTGACTAGAGGGCCATGTTTCCGGCTTGTATACCTTCTGGAGGTCTGAACGTGTCCTCTCCTGCTCTGAAAATGTGCTGTATTTGCTGCCATTTTAAAATGAAGTGTGTCCAGCTTCAGCTTTCTGTATGACATGAGAGAAATCAAAAGAAAATAGCCATTTTCTAACATACCCTGAATGCCTTTGAATGTCTTACACTTTGGGGAGGTGGTAAATTGTAGGCTGAATAAGCTTTTTGTATAATGAAAAGTCAAAAAGTGAATATATTTGCATTTTCTTTTGCCCAAACAACACTTTATCATATTACCAAAGGTTAGATGTTAACCTTTTATTGTTTACGCATTGTCTTTGGAAACACATGGGCTTGATTGCAGCCTGCTTTGTGCTGTCACTAAGACACACACTTTGAGCTTGTTTATTCCTATTGACAAGAGCTTTAAACAGGCTGGCATAGCTGGGGTGTGATCAAAGAAGCAATCATTTGTGGAATGGCAATGCACAGAATGTGCCTGCAATGTGCTGGGCTTTTATGGAGATTTTTGCATTAAACTGAGTATCATGCTCAGTAGAAATGATTCATCATTCCAAATCAAGGAAGATAATGCAATTTGCTTTGTTTGACTGGCTATCAGGAAATTACAGAAATGATAGTAAAAATATTATAACTATGATGTTTGACTGATTACACCCTTTCCCTCAAGCAGTTCAGACGTTCTAGTATAAAAAAAAGTAACAGAGAATCAGAGATTACATGTTATGATTAATCAGAAACCAGTGAAGATCAAGACTTTTAATTGTTTATTTTCTGAGATTCATCTGCAGAGGGTGAGTTTTACTTTGACTTATTAAGATCAATCAATCCTTAAGATAGAAAAAGAGTGAGAGAGCAGCTAAACATGAATACATTTAAATTGTACTGGGAAGACATATTTATAATAAAGGAGGAAAAACACATTGTTGGAAGTGTGTCCTAAAACAGAATAATGTATTAGCATTGGTTTTGTGTGTCACCTTGAGTTGTGCAAAGTTGATGCACTGGGAATCAAACAATCCCACTCCGTACTACATACACACATACAGTCTTGTTTCAGTTCAACTTCTTGATTCTACATTTCAATTATTTACCAGCACTGATATGTAAAAACCTTTCCCATGCTTTTCATAGGTTTTTCTCCTCATCTGCTTTATGCATGCTCCCAAGTGACTTGCAAGAGCAGGGAACACTTTTCTAAAATAATACAAGCTGCATAACTATAATTTCATTAGCTATAGACATGGGAGATCCTCAGGATTTTTGTACTGGGTCACCCAAATTGACCATCAGATCATATAGCATGTCCATGGCTACAGCTTGCACCAAAAAAATCACGCACCCACTGTTGCCTGGGGCCGCAGTGGTCAAAAACGTGGTTACAAAGCATGGATCCACATGGATCCTCAGGATTTTTGCATTGGGCTACCCCAAACTCACCGTCAGATTACATGTCTGTGGCCACAGCATGAACCACAAAAATTATACATCCGCTGTTTCGTTTAGAATATTTTTTTTCTTGTTTTCCTCCTCTAAAAACTATGTGCGTGTTATGGTTGGGTGCGTGTTATAGAGCGAAAAATACGGTATTTACTTACAGGATAACATCCTAATTTACAGCTCAGTTAAAATTACATTGTGAACCTTGTCAGTTTAGTTCCATTGAAATGAATAGAACCAAACTGAATTAGTTCATGTTACCAGGATTGTGGCTTGGGGTGAGAATCTGTCTCCGAAGATGAAAACCCTGCCAGGTGTAATTAGAAATTATTGTCTCACCTAAACCATGATGACAGCACATTCACCAGCTAAAAGGCCTTAGTAGCTGTGGATGGATCAGTCTGTTCCCAGTCCCTGTCCATTCCATAAGTATTCATTTCTAAGTTTGTTCTGTGTCATTTTTTTAAAAAATCTGCATGGAATTTCACATAATTAAAAATTAAATGTATTTTGTCATAAAAGCCCCCTTCTATGCTTTATATAGCAATATTGTTATATGTTTTGAATCTGATACGTTATTACATTCCTATTTATGCATTAGCTTGGGAATGTGAATTGGGGCAATTCCCAAAATGCAAAATATTTTTTATCCCTCCCTCTTAGTAAGTTACCAATCTATCAAATAGGCCTGGGAAACGGCCACAATCCAGTGGTAGAGCATCTACTTTGCATACAGAAGGGCACAGATTGAACTTGCAACATCTCAAAGTAGCATTGGGAGTCTCAAACCCTATAGAAACAAGTTGATGTAGACCAAACAAAGCTAGATGAACCATGGACTAACTTGGTGCAAGTCAGTTTCCTATGTTCCTACCTGGCTACATAACCTATAGTAACAACTGTCTGACTCACTTCTGTTATTGGAAGTTATGTTTTGGTTACGTGCTTGTGATTATAGAGCCAAGCACCAAGACACTTGTAAATCATATCAGATGTCAAGGAGATCACTAACTATAAAAAAAGAAATCTGTGTTTCTGTATATGCTGGAAGCTGCCCAGAGTGGCTGGGACAACACAGTCAGATGGGCAGGGTACAGATAATAAAATTATTATTATTAAATACAGTTTCAGAAGGTAGAGCAAATCCAAAGCTGGCCTAAGATACAGAAAAATAAAAAGTCAGCAAGATAGCTTAATTAAACTTTCTGTTACTATGAAACAAAGGAAAAAGGTTGTGTTGTGTTTGTGGCATATATTAATTCCCTAACATGACTTTGAAATTAAGAATTATTCCATTCATTGTCATTGACCTTAAGAATATCCAGATGGCAAAAGGAGATGGGGAGAGAAGAAGGCAGGCCAACTGAAAACCTTCCACATGGCAATTTAAAAATCAACAGAAGCCTGAGGATTTGTCATGGCTTCAGCAATTTGAGTACTATGTATGATTTGGGAAAACCATTTTGTTTTCAGCTCAGGAACCAATAATCCTTCTGAAGAGTATACTAACACACACACACACACACACACACACACACACACACATGCATATGCACACACACACACAGATATACACAGTGCTTTTTCTAAACAAATGTTTAGAGGTACTTTCATTTTCCTACTCATATTGAAATACTGCCCCTCAACGAGGCCAAACTTAGATTCACAAAATGTTTAGGGGTATGCATACCCTTGCGTCCCCCCAGAAAAAAAGGACTGAATATACATTTTTACACTACAATTGGATCCTGATTCTTTTTGTTTCGTTTTACTGTCATAAATACAATATTCAGTTGTGGTATGACCATGTGAAGCTACGAATCAGGATCTTATGAAACCTACACTGTTTCAAAAGGTTAGAATTAGGTAAGTTTGCCTTTAAACATAAATTGAATTTAATTCCTTCCTCATCCCTAGATACTGCAAATAAGTTATGGTGCTCAACATATCTGGAAAAGAAAATTGCATGCAACAAATAGGAGCCACGTACATGGTCTCTGCCCCAAGCTGACAGGGCTATGTGGCCAAGTTTAGGTCCAGTCAAAAACCCAGTTCTCATTTAGATCAGTTCTTTGAGATGGGAAATGTGAGCTAGATCTAGCCACCCCCTTTCCTCTCCCAAATAGCTTATTGACAGGTAATGCAATAAGAAAGCCTCCTGAAGTATTGCCTATATGTGGAATCAGATTCTGCTGATTTTAAGGAAAAGCAATTAAGAGGTTTTTTGGAGGGGAGGAAAGAGATCTAGATAGGAAGGGAGCCTGCTCATGAGAGTGTTAGCTTCTCCACTTTTTACACAACTGGTAACAGTAGCATTCAAATATGAAAAACCATGCAAATAAGGCACATTTGTGAGGTAGCTGGCACCGCAGATGACCAGGAACATCCAGAGCACAGTGGAAGCGACAATAACAGCTGAGGGAGTACAATGGTCAGTGGTCTCTCAGCAGTGCAGAGCGAATAGCCCTGCTTCTCCTTTCATGTTCTGTAGCCCAGTAGAATGGCTGTCATAATTATGCACACTTGAGGAGGGGGCAGTATCACATCTGAGGCTCACAGGACAATTTACAATATAAAAATACATACTGTTGCATGCCACTCCAATCTCTGAGTGGTGTGAGATTCCAGGGCTCAGTTTCCTTGGAATGAGGGACAGTGTAGACTGTGGTGTCTCTGTTTATGGTATATGGTTCATTTACACATATATACTGTACAACCTGAGACTACAATGGAGGGAATCACAGCATTTAACACCCCAGGAAGGTTTTGCTTCTCCCATAGCTACAGCCTTGGATTCAAGCAGAGATCAAGCATGTCTTTCTCTATCAGGCTTCCACCTGTAGCCTGCTTCTAGCCCAGCTCTCACACATAACTCTGCTTCCGCCCCACTGGAAAATTATGAAAAGTAAGTTATTTCACTCTGGTTTTGATGCATTTTATAAAATCACAATGAGGTGATAGATTCAAAATGGCGGCCAAGGGTGGAAAACAAGGCCAGGGAGATCAACCCTTATCTGCAGCAGCCATGATGTAGGTCATCTGGGCATGAGTTGTTTTTTAAAATAGTTTATTGATTACTTAAAGTTTGATTTTTGCAAATCAAACTGAAATAATATGTTTACAGATTGGCTTTTTAAACTTTAAACTTTAAAACTTTAAGCTTTAATGGAATGAAAATACAGACATATAAATGATCACATACAGAATGTTACAATAAAAACATTGCAGACCCAGCAGCCCTTTCCTTAAAACTCAGTGGCTCTAATAGAGAATAAGATTCCCAAGGGTCGATTGCAGCCAGCTGCTGATTCTATAGGATCACCTTATCTGTACTTAAAAAGTACAGATAAAAAGTATAGAAAAAAGGATTAATAAAGTTACAATTTTATTGGCATAAAATATATTCTGTAGTGGACTGAAAGGTTCATATGTAAATACCAAATATGCATGTTGCCAAATAAACTCATTTAGTGGGAATGTGCCAACTTTTAAATTGTTTGGTCATATAAATCACAAATGACCCCCAAGCAGAAGCAAAGATGGAGGGGTCCACATCACCCCTGGTGGCACATATTTTATGACTCTGTTTTTCAGAAATGGCAATGAACATGTCTTATTAAAACTATAGATCCATAGAATAACAGACTGCATCCTTCTACCTTTTAGAGATCACTAGATCTCTGCACAAGTTAAATAGCCATGCCTTGCTCCTTGCAGAATGGCCAAAGGCATTTGATTTGGTGTAAGTGCAGGCTATAGAAACAACAGCTAATGGAGCATTAGATCTAATTTTGAAAATTGGGGAAACAGACAAACTGTAAAGATAAATAATCATGCACACTTACTGAATTGGGCTAGTCCCTGCATGACTCTGTGTTGGCTGATGACCATTGCCTTGGTTTCCAACTGCTTTTTATGGAGAATAAATTTTTAAAAACCCAGCAGAATGGAATGTTACAAGCTTACAAACTTTTGTAAGACAGTCTCATTTTATTTGCAAATAGCTGGGAAAGGGTTGTGCTTTCTTTTTCTTTTTGGCTGAGCTGTCAATACTACATACAAAAATAATAGGCCTCTATGCTTATGCATTCATTGGGTTGTTGCTTTTCTCCCAAAAATAAATGAAAATGAAACAATCTATCTGCTTCATTGCTCAAGGCTTGCAAGACCGATTTTGTATTACTGACGAAAGCTGGTTTCTACCGCAGCTCAGATGAAAGGGCTTCCTGGGACAGCGGAGGTAGTTTAGAGCAATCTAGAGGTTTATATAAGGTATTCAGGGGGGGGGGGAGCTTGTTCCTCTGTGCTGTGATACTTGTTAATCAGAGCTTTGGAGCAGCATAAAGGTAAAGGTAAAGGTACCCCTGCCCGTATGGGCCAGTCTTGACAGAATCTGGGGTTGTGCGCCCATCTCACTTAAGAGGCCAGGGGCCAGCGCTGTCCGGAGACACTTCCGGGTCACGTGGCCAGCGTGACATCGCTGCTCTGGCGAGCCAGAGCCGCACACGGAAACGCCGTTTACCTTCCTGCTGGTAAGCGGTCCCTATTTATCTACTTGCACCCGGAGGTGCTTTCGAACTGCTAGGTTGGCAGGCGCTGGGACCGAGCAGCGGGAGCGCACCCCGCCGCAGGGATTCGAACCGCCGACCTTTCGATCGGCAAGTCCTAGGCGCTGAGGCTTTAACCCACAGCGCCACCTGCGTCCCCTCTTGGAGCAGCATAGTTCTCTTCAAGTCCTGCCACAAAGGAAACCTGGACCCCAGTCATGTCTTTCCTCAAAGAATCCTGGGAACTAAAGTTTGTTACGGGTGCTGAAAGCTGTTAAGTGACTGAGAACATCATTATGGGAACTGTAGCTCTGTGAGGGGAATAGGGGTTTCCTAACAACTCTCAGCACCTTTTAAAAAAAAGCTAGCTTCCAGGAGTCTTTGGGGGGAGGCCATACCTTTTTAACTTGGTATGACACTGCTTTAATTGTATAGTGTTAATGGGGCCTTCGTCTGCTAAGGAAAGTGTAGGTTCAAAGAGCTACGGTCATAACCTGTGTGATCTACATATGGGGAAAAAAGGCACCCAGAGTGCTTACTTATGCCCTATTTGTATATACATATATTATACATATATTGTATATATGCACAGTGCAGAAATGACCCTGCACACACCATAATGATGGCTTCTCTCATTGGCCATGAATTTCAGGATAATTGCTCAGATTTTTGGAGGGACTGTATGTGCTAAAGTACCGTACTTTTCCATGTATAAGACTGGTTTTGTTTTTACTTTAAAATAAGGTTAAAAATCTGGGGGTGTCTTATACACGGATAGTGCATGTGCCCATTTTTTAAATTTGGAGACCCCCAAAGTAGGGGGTGTCTTATACATGGGGGCATCTTATACATGAAAAAATACGGTATATTCATTTCCTTAACTTGCTGGGGAAAGGGAAGTGTGGCTTTGGGCAGCACTAACTTCTCATTCCTAATAATCGAGCCGCAATGCAGTAATTTTACAAAACATATTAATGATGTTGCAATGCATCAATCATACAAACAAAACTCACCTCATCGTATTGTGATTCCACCTTAAGTGAAACAGATCTAGCTTGACAGATTAAACTGTATTTTCAGGAAATGTTTTCTGGCAGGCTCAAGGACCAAATGGTATGGAATTGTTATTTCTGTTTTTATCGTTTCGCTACAGATGGTATGCCAGGCAAATTCCACAGATTTTCTTTACAGTTCTAATACTTTATAACATTGAAAAAAAATCTACTTCTGTTAATTCTGCTTCTTATTTTTCTGCATTTATAGAAAGCCTTAATTCTATCTAGTAATAGGATTGTAACTGGGTGTGGAAGGTTTGGTGGTCGTGGCCTCCTGTTAGTGGTACGCTTTGAATCATTGCTCCATTGCAGCAATGGAGCACATTAACTTGTATGGAAAGGAGAAGCATGGGTGTTTTAACCTTTCCCCAAACTTCAGTATCTGATCTAAATTGACACACCCACCCACTACTTGCAACCAACAGAGTACACCATTTGCTATAATCATATATTCCTCTTATACTGTCTTTACTCCACACACACACACACACTTGTTTCAAGTGGTTTCTAGACTTTATACATTACTTCCTTCCACACAAAGAAATGAAACATTAGACAGTATCTTCAGGACTTATATTTGGAAACTTGCCTGAGGAAAACAGCCTGGGAAAGGGTAGCCCTATGCAAGCATCACAATTAGAGTAATGTAAACAGGTGCTAGTCAGGGTTGTAAAATCCATGGGGCACCTTCAAGGGCACCAAAGTCTCCCCACTTTAGAGATGTATGGTGACAGAAATGGCAGCGGAAGGATGGAAGAGCAAGCATGTTCATCCTTGCCACCCCACCATATGTTTACATGTCCAAATGTTAACACCTGCATAGGGCTACTGCAGGGGGAGACTTTGTTCTTTTAAATTTAAGCAGCGCCCTGTGCAAAGCCAAAATTTGGTGACCCCTTGCTTCACGCCTGTAAGAGGTGTGTGCTGCCAAGCCGGCATAGATAAAAACTCCAGGCTCGCTGCCAGTTACAATCTCTTTGATTTATTTACAAAGTTCAAAAGAACATCTCCAGTGCTTCAGAGCATGTCCGACCCTGTCGGCAAAGATGCCGCGTCTGGTTTCTTTTTACTTTTTTTTTGCCCAACATGCAAGTCTGCGGAAACCCCGCCTCTGATTTCCTCTGTTTACAGAATGACTAGTTCCGGGCTCATCCTCACCTGCCTCCTCTTCACTATCAGACGACAGACTACTAATTATTTCTTTCGGCTCTCTATAAGTGCTGGTCTCTCCCCTTAGCACTTTCCCCATTTGCCTCTCCCTGACAACGCCTTCTGTTCTGCTCAATCTGCTATGTCATAGTTGTGATGCCCCTAGGCTCTGCACCCAACGCAGTGGAGCCAGTCACACTGCCCTAAATCTGCCTCTGGCTACTGAGAGGTAGGGAAATGGTTGAGAACTGTCTCCCCCAAGTTGTCTTTCTGTTTCACATTGCCTCCTCTTAACATTGCTTTTTTAAAAAGTTGTTTTTTGTTTGTTTTTAAAGGCTGTCAGGATGAGTTACATATCTTTGCACATGGGTAGGCAAACTAAGGCCCCAGGGGCCGGATCTGGCCCAATCGCCTTCTAAATCCGGCCTACGGGCGGTCTGGGAATCAGCTGGTTTTTACATGAGTAGAATGTGTGCTTTTATTTAAAATGCATCTCTGGATTATTTGTGGAGCATAGGAATTCGTTCACCCCCCCCCCCCCCGTGAAAAAAAATATAGTCTGGCCCTCCACAAGGTCTGAGGGACAGTGGACTGGCCCCCTGCTGAAAAAGTTTGCTGACCCCTGTCTTTCCACATAATGCGTAACTGGGCTCTTATCGGCAATATCAGGAAATAAGGCAGGTGTATTTGTGGCATCCCAAATGTGTGGCTGAGGAGGAATCCTGCTCTGTTGATTTTTGGCAATTTTGTACCTGGTGTCAGATTCCTTTTTTTGAATACACTGCTGTTGCTTCTGTGGTTTTTACTCTGTTCCTGAGCATTATTAACTTGTAAACATGCTTCTGTTGGGCTAGATGTGCTGGATAGGCATAAAGCACACTGCAGCCATATACTATAACCACATTGTTAAGAGTTGTATCTGTGCAGGAAGGAATAGTGTATATTAACTGAAATACGGAGGTAATAAACACCTACTGTGCATGTTTAATTTTAAAAATATTACCATGGTAGCAATGTGTCCTTTATAATTCCAGACAATATATTTCACATTAACAGTTTTCCTTCCATCTCATAAGGCAACTGCAACAAATTCAAACCCTGAATGCAATTTTACTTATGGTTACATGTCATCCTATCCAACTGTGTAATAAAACAGCAAGACCAGACTGCTGCTAAGTAGTATTAGTGGTAATGATAATAATGATAATGGCAATAATAATTATGAATAATTTGAAGCATGAATATGGAGGATCAGCTTTTCAAAAGCAATGCCTATATATTCCTGTTTTGCTCTGCATTTCTGAAGTAATGGACACATCATGAATGAAATGTGTTTCTCCAGAGCTGGTACAAGTCAGCATTCTTGGTGACAGTGTAAATTTATGATCAGCCATTTTGTGTCTCCCAGAAGTGACTCTGACTTTTGCCAGATTAGTGGTTTTAAGATAGACACCGTCTGGCTGAACTTGATAAATCAGTAAGAATGTATGTCAGGCAAGCCTATCACAGGGTTTTTAGTGATACTCTTTGGGGTCATTTTAAAGAAGACACGGAACCTAAATCACTCTTTGAAAAATAATTCAGTCTGCAGCCTGTATAAGCTTTCCATACATATTAGGGGGCTGGGCTTAGATTAGCAACAGCTATGGGTTATACATACAGTGAGTTGTTATACATTACATTAGGATAAATTGGATGGACTTACACAAGGCACGACACCACAATTTTTGCCAATTCCTCTTATTATTTTATTGTTTATTTTAATATTTTACCTGCCCTTCACTGTAAGGTCCCACTGCAGCCTTGTATGCTCTGTAAAAAGCTGCTCCTGGTGGATAGGAGAGCCTGCAGAACAGGATTAGATGCGGCATGGAGGTGTGCTGAAAACAGAGGGGATTGGTGAAAATTAGGTGCTTATTCCTCCACAAGTAGAAGTGCCTTCCGCTAGTGTAAAACCATCACTCAATACAACCAAATACATTTTCCGCGCAGAAAAATACAACCTGTGATTGCTTTGGACAAGACTGCCAGGACACTTTCTAATGTTATGTGCATGCAACTTCAGACAAGACCATTCTGGTGTCTGGATACGACTGCTTCAAGCCGTGATCTCTGAAGCTCTTGCCCAGGCAGGTTCAAGCTGCTTATGTGTTTGTGAGAATTTAGCAAGCCGCAACGCACATCCTCCCCAGGTGAAAGCTGAGTTGACGGCTACTGTTAAGTCAATTACCTGACAGATTCCTAAATACTGGGTGAGTTAATGGAGTGTGTTCTGTAAAACACTGGGTTTATCAAAAGTAGATTAAACCTTGCTTTGCTGGAAAAGTCAGTCAGTAAATTAAGCCTGCATTCTAGTGCTAAACATAAGCAGTTGGCAGACTGTGAGTTATTTAATTATTTAATTCATCCTAAAATTAATATTGCACCCTTTGTCCTAAAGGAGCCCAGGGTGGCAAACACAAAAGTAACACAACAATACAATTGTTTTTTGTTTGTTTTTTAAAAAATATGTATCTGAAAACATGCAAAAACCCCACATACTATCACACAACAACAACAACAACAACATTTATACCCTGCCCACGCGGCTGAGTTTCCCCAGCCACTCTGGGTGGCTTACAGCATATATAAAAACATAATAAAAACATCAAGCATTAAAAAACCTCCCGATACCGCGTGCCTGCAGTTGTCTTCTAAAAGTTGTGTAATTCTTTTTCTTCTTGACATCTGAAGGGAGGGCGTTCCACAGGGAGGGTACCACTACCGAGAAGGCCTTCTGCCCGGTTTCCTGTAACTTCACTCCTCACAGTGAGGGAACCAGCAGAAGACCCTTGGAGGAGGACCTCAGTGTCTGGGCTGAGTGATGGGGGTGGAGAAGCTCCTTCAGGTATAATGGGCCTAGGTCACTTAGGACTTTAAAGGTCAGCACCAACACTTTGAATTGTGCTCGGAAACATACTGGGAGCCAATGTAGGTCTTTCAGGACCGGTGTTATATGGTCTCAGAGAAGGTCTCATTGGAGCAATGTATACAAAGTTTTAAAAAACCATATACAAAAAGTAACACTCTTAACCCAACTATAAGTCGGTGGAAGGAAGCCATTTTGTTTAAGATCTTTATGGAAAGGCTCCCACTGTTGCCATTCAGTACTGTAATAGTATGGACATGAAACTTTGTTTCCTAAAAAGCATAACAGAGAAGGGATCCCTCTCATTTCAATATTCAATGCAGTGTCACAATTGAACAGTGGCTCATGAGACCTCAACTCCTGAACTTCCTCCCAAACAGGCAGCAATTATCTATGCATCTGAAATAAAACAAAGAAAAAGTACCTAACCTCTGCACTGAAACAAGAATAAAATAATACATGGGTTGGAAATAAAAATGCTAAGAAAATAAATCTTGAAATGCAAAGGAAAGGAAGCAGAAAGCAAGGGGAAATAGCAGTTAATTTGTGCATAGGCTTGTACCGCGACCTCAGTGAAGTGTGATTTTCATTTTATTCTTCCATTTTTGCTGGCTGGGTTTTTCCCCCTGTACAGCTGTATTGCAGTGATGCTACTCTGCTGAAAATTGAATACAGGCTAAAATGGGATGAATTAATAAATAAATGTGCCTCTGTAAGAATATATCTGAGCTCAGCCTACTATGACATCCATCCCCATATGTGTGTGTGTAAAAAGGATATAGCAATGTGTTTGACATAAACCTGCTGTGGTGCCTCTTCGATTAGCATTACCTGCACTCAACTAACACAAGCCAAGACTTCCTGTGAGAGGATAATGTTAGGATTTCCTGTTGGGGATTATGATGTGAGTATTCTTATTTGCCTAGAACAAATATTAACATACAACACAGAAAACTAGCTTCATAGGCTTTTATCACAGTGACTTACATCTTTATAGATTGTTTCTGGGGGTTTTGTGGGGAGTGGGGGTGGAATAGGCAGTGATCCAAACTCAGATAACCCTAGCACTACAAAATGTGAAAAGTAGATTTGGCAGTAGTGCATTGTTTAGTGGTATAGGTAACAAACTGTGCTCATGGTGAAGCAGCCACTTTAACACCAGTGCAATAACGTCCACATTGATTTCTATTCCCCATGTCAGACTTGTGATCGCAGGAACTTGGGGCCAGGCATTGCACTGCACAGGCAGCAATTGGTCAGGACCACGGACAGCTCACTATGAGACTGAATTCAAGATACAGATTTATTGGAGATTTTGTAACAATAAAAGAAGAGTTTGGATTTGATATCCCGCTTTATCACTACCCGAAGGAGTCTCAAAGCGGCTAACATTCTCCTTTCCCTTCCTCCCCCACAACAAACACTCTGTGAGGTGAGTGGGGCTGAGAGACTTCAAAGAAGTGTGACTGGCCCAAGGTCACCCAGCAGCTGCATGTAGAATCATAGAATCATAGAATCATAGAGTTGGAAGAGACCACAAGGGCCATCGAGTCCAACCCCCTGCCAAGCAGGAGGAGCGGAGACGCGAACCCGGTTCCCCAGATTACGAGTCTATCGCCTTAACCACTACACCACGCTGGCTCTAAAGAGCCTATGGTGTAGCTCTGGTACTGGCTTGGAACCAGCTGAGCTAGCCCTAGAGCAGGATTTCCCAAACTTGGGTCTCCAGCTGTTGTTGGACTACAATTCCCATCATCCTTGACCATTGGTCCTGCTAGCTAAGGATGATGGGAGTTGTAGCCCAACAAGAGTTGGAGACCCAAGTTTGAGAAATGCTGCTCTAAAGCGACAGACATACAGTATATGAATCCCTAGGTTCATGGACAGAGCTTGTAACAAGGTCACAGTTTGTTATGCAGGCTATGGAATGCTATGCAGGCATTTCTTCCGTATTTCCTGCACTTAGTATCATAGTGGAGAGCCTGCTGGTAGGATTGGGGAGGAGTCATCATCAGAGAATGGAGTTAGAGCTATTTCTTCAGCTCTGAATGTGCCCTGGATTGGTTCAGAAGCCCTGTTCTTTTTGTCCTCTGGGACAGGGATGGGATCCTTGGCCATGACCCTCAACCCATTCCTCACCATGTCAATGTTGCTGATTGTGTGATTTGTCTTGTCAGTTCATTTAAACCAGTAGGGTGATATCCAAGGTCATTTGAGTGGAACTTCTCCATTCTCTCCTCCTTCACACATCTCCTGCTGCTCCCAATCTGCTCCAGATGGTCCCTCAGCCCCCCCAGAGCAGATTTTAGGGTGCATGCCTTGTACCATGAATAAAAGTCCATTCTGCTGGCAAGCAGATATTGTGGGATTTGACCCATCAGTTGAAAGCTCTCTACCATTAAGGACAGGACTACACACTAATTTTCGTACCCATTTTCTTTGTACATTTGAGATGATTTTGGGAGAGCATCTTATTTTGTACTTTCAGTTGAGGCAGTGATCCAGTTAGGCCTGCTAGAGTGCTACCTAAATGGTGCACAACACTCCCCTGTGGCTGTGATGCATTGCAGGAGGATATTGGTGAGGAATGGACATTAAAAAGGGGCAGGAAAGAGAAACTTACTCCTTTCACAGTTGCTTCCAGTCTAATAGCAAAGCTAAGTGCAGAGGATAAATGCAGCTTGGTAGGAAGGCAAGAAGATCCTGCTCTGCTCCCAGGGATATCATGGGGGTCACGACAAGATCTGAAATAGGCTTAGAAATGGATCTGAAATAAATAAGCTATTTTCTGACTTTGGAGGAAATAATTTTTGTGTGTGTTTTTAAAGCCTATATCTGAGCCTGATTAGAGGAAGTTCACCCAGCCAAATTAGAATAACTTTAACAAAATTCTGTCAATGTGGCTAATCTCATTAAGCAGAAATGCACATCCTTGATTCCCTGATCCTCTTTGCGACTCTATGAGATGGATGATGACATTATTCTTCCTTTAGATCAACTTACAAAGTGTCTAGCAAGCCACAGAAAATGTCTAAAATTCCAGCTGGAGTATTATTGAAGTCCACCATTACTGTACATAAATCCATCCCATTATTTTGAGAAAATTGCCTCAGAATAATATATGACATTTTTATTAAGTTAAACCTTAGAACAAGCTGGCCATTAAAAACAGAAATATAAAAGGATATTGTCCACTAAAACAGAAGTGCTATTTTATGAAGTACAGGTCATTAAAAAAAAAAAATGCAAGGAAGTTGGCAGAATGACTCATTCTGCTAAGAATATAGCTGTGAAATTGCCCTGTGGTTTATTGACTGAAAAACACTTTCTACGTGCCTTGACTGTCATGGTCCCACATTATTATTATTATTATTATTATTATTATTATTATTATTATTATCATCATTCTAATGATGTAATGCCTATATATCAACTGGTCTGCTGTCCGTGCTTCCCTTTCATACAGCTATCTCCATGGTATTAGCAAGCAGCATTTTAAAAAGCAAAACCCAAAATGAACAACTATGTGATTGTGCTAGTACAGATCACAAACAAAGGCAATCCCTGGCTTTGAAAGACCTTTTTATATGTACTGTATGTAGGTTCCTGTCAAACAATGACAGAGGTTGGGGGGACGATAAAGAAGGGGAATGGCTTTGCAGCATGCTCCTACTCTTCCTTGTGAGATTGTTATCACACATACAAACAGAGCATACATACATATCATGTATGGATATGCTGATGTGGACATGTGGGGATAGGAAGAGAAAGGGAGAGAGGTTCTCTACCAATAAGAAAGGCCCCTTCATCTTACAGGGAATTTTGGAGGTTGAATCTATGCTATGTAGGTCTTTTATCTTCTTCAAAAAATTTTTTAAAAAATAAAAAGCCTACTTCTCAAAAGGTACTAGGGTGTTTTTTGTTTGAATTTTTATTGAGGAACGAACAGTATACAGAAATGAACATCAAACCTCCTGCATTTTTAAAACATAAAAAATAAAAGAAAATAGATAAAGAAATGAAGTAAAAGAAAAGGAGAAAACTTCTGTTTGTGGTTTTAAGGATTTAAGGTATTGGGGTTTTAAGGATTTATATAAGTCTATGCAATGTTTTTTTTTATTATTTGTTAGTACTCAACATGAAGTTGCAAGTGCCACACTTTTAACATTGGGCGTGGGGAGGTGCCTGTACTTAATCCCTTTGAGTACCTCCAGGGAAAAAAGCACTGAATCTATGTTTCTGTAACTCATGTGTTTGTGCATGTGCATGTGTTTTAATCAACAGATATCTGGTTTCTGTTCTGGTCTTGATGTTGATACTCCTCAGTGGCATCCAAAATATATAACTGTATTTTGACCATAATATTTTAAAACGTTTCATCACATCTAACAGATCTACAGAAAAATGAGCTGGAAAACCTAGAAGCTGATGAAGGAAATGTTTACAAGTTCCACCCCCAGGAAAGTAAAATAAGATTTTGCATTCAAAAATGGGAATAACTGAACACTTGGTGATTTATACACCTTTAATCCTAGGGGAAGTCTGAAAGTCAGTGCAATTTTAAGGCAAAGATAGAGGGGGAGGCTATGCCAGCACCATCACCATGCCTATCTTTTTTTGGAGGCAGAGGAAACCTGTCACAAATCATGGGGCTAATTATTATAGTACATCATAACTGTGGAACCTGTATTTTAGCTGTCTGTTTCCTGGAATAGATCCAGTTTAGTGTGAAGTGTCAGGATCGATTTTCATGACCACTCAGCCTGTGGCACTCTCAGGGGTGCAAAGCCGCCCTGCAATTACTCCAAGCTGTGTGAGTCCATGACAAGGCAGTCCTGGAGAATCTGCTCTTTCCATGTGCTGGCTGCACCATTTTTTGCATGCTCTCCAAATTACACTCAGTGCATAGCTGTAGCTTCTCAGGAATGCTCTGTTCTCTCCCTCCACCCACCCATCCCCAGTCACCCCTGTGCATTGATGGCAATGGAAATTGTCTTCCATTCTACTTTTTTGATCATTAAACAAGGCAAACCTAGGAGTCAGCCCATACTGTTGACTCTAGCTGATGTTATATGCTTTCCCATACTCAGTGCATTTTTTTTATTTAAAAAAATTGTTTAGGGGACTCTCATTTTGACTCAAGAAAATCACCACCAGGGGAAAAATAAATACAGTAAATGGACAAAAGTACAAAGATTCACAAAAGGTTTAGGGGTATGCGTCCCCCTGCGTCCCCCCAGAAAAAGCACTGCCCATACTCAACCCTTTCCAATAGCAACAATGATTACAGCTCCCAGTTGTTTGCAAGACCATCAGCATGCACCAGTCAGGACACTGCACTTGATGACACATTCACATTAAGCATCAGTATGTAATGAAAGGGGACACAGGTGGCGCTGTGGGTTAAAGCCTCAGCGCCTAGGACTTGCCGATCAAAAGGTCGGCAGTTCGAATCCCTGCGGTGGGGTGCGCTCCCGCTGCTCGGTCCCAGCGCCTGCCAACCTAGCAGTTCGAAAGCACCTCCGGGTGCAAGTAGATAAATAAAGGTAAAGGTAAAGGTACCCCTGCCCGTACGGGCCAGTCTTGACAGACTCTGGGGTTGTGCGCCCATCTCACTTAAGAGGCCAGGGGCCAGCGCTGTCCGGAGACACTTCCGGGTCACATGGCCAGCGTGACAAAGCTGCATCTGGCGAGCCAGAGCCGCACACGGAAACGCCGTTTACCTTCCCGCTGGTAAGCGGTCCCTATTTATCTACTTGCACCCGGAGGTGCTTTCGAACTGCTAGGTTGGCAGGCGCTGGGACCGAGCAGCGGGAGCGCACCCCGCCGCAGGGATTCGAACCGCCGACCTTTCGATCGGCAAGTCCTAGGCGCTGAGGCTTTAACCCACAGCACCACCTGCGTCCTGAAAGTAGATAAATAGGGACCGCTTACCAGCGGGAAGGTAAACGGCGTTTCCGTGTGCAGCTCTGGCTCGCCAGATGCAGCTTTGTCACGCTGGCCACGTGACCCGGAAGTGTCTTCGGACAGCGCTGGCCCCTGGCCTCTTAAGTGAGATGGGCGCACAACCCCAGAGTCTGTCAAGACTGGCCCGTACGGGCAGGGGTACCTTTACCTTTACCTTTATGTAATGATTAAACAATGACAGGACCGTATCTTTTAAACCATTCCTTGTTCATTCCCACACATGCTGCAAGAAAGAGTTCACAACAGTTCCTGTATAACAAGTGCTATATCTCAACAACAGCAGCAGCAGCAGTGAGTGCCTACAGACCCAAGGCAGGGAAGAGACTTGAATTTCCTATAAGTGTAAAAACGAGGCAGCCTGCTAACCGCTACCCTTTTGCTAGAGACATCAGAACCAAAAGGTGAAGGGAGAGCAAACATTACAGGCACACAGCATACTGTAAGTACCATAGCCCAATGCAGAGCAAATGTGCTCCCCAGATCAATAGTTTAAGTTTTGTTGTGGGAGCATGTCACACAACTCAATAATTAAATCCGATAACTAGTGTATGTTAAAATTGACTGGGACCCTGTTAGAAGTTGTGAACCAGGTTTTTTGGGGGAGGTGGGTGACAGCAAAATGGATAACAGTATTTCAGAACTGGGTTGCTATTGCTTTTTTAATATGGAAAAACTGAAGCAGGTGCCTCTGTACGAAAAGCGAACCACAGCATAATATAATAGCTTCATTTATATTTTAGTTTTGAACAAACAACCCGAAGAAGAACAACTGCTGCAGAACACAGTGGGCTTATTTTGCATTAGTATGAAGTCCATTTCTTATTTACCTCCTGCTGCTTAATAAAAAGATTGTGGCATACATTTGAAGCATATGAGCTTTGGCAAGAAGTCACTATTATGTCCAATTGTGGGAGGGGAGGTTATTGGTCTGTTTTCATTTGTTTGTTTCATTTGTTCATTATGTATTTTGTGTTCTTTTTAAAATGTATTTTTATTAAAGATTTTCTTGATTTACAGAGGTATGTGCAATGCCTCTCTCTCGTATTTTTTTTCCACGTAAGACTTTTTTTTTTCAAATCCATTTCATTTGTTCAGACATTAGGAAGAATAGGGAGAAAGAGGTGGAGGGGGAAAAGATGAGTGGGGGTGGGGTCGGGTGGTGATGTTTCTATTTTACTTAATATATGTGGGATTTTGTGTCAGTGTTGCTTGTGGGTTCTCTGCTGTTCACTTGTGTTCTTTTGGTGGTGAGAGAGGCTGGGGTTGGCCTAGGGTGTGGCTGTTCCTTTGTGGTTGGCTGTGGTGGTCTTTCATGTTTGAGTGGGGGTGTGTGTGTTTTGGATTGGGTTAGCCATATTGATTTGTATGCTGTTGGTCATTGTCTTGTTGGGCTCTGTATGTGATAAAGGGGAGCCATACCAGGGTGAAGGTGTCTTCTTTCTATCTGTCCCCATGTCAGTTTCAGTTTATTGGATAATTTTTCTAGTAAGGCTATTTCCCATACTATTTGGCACCACTGGTCCATGCTTATTCCTGACAGGTCTCTCTAGTGTATGTATTTTGTGTTCTAATTTTGTAACTTTATGTTGTGAACCGCCCTGTGATGTTTGGATGAAGGGCGGTATACAAATTTAATTAATTAATTAATTAGTTAATTAATGTTCAACAACTAGCTCACACTACTTTTATCTGTTGCTTTACCCTAGGAATAGGCAACATTTTACCTTCCAGATGTTTTGGACTATACCTCCCATCATCACTGACCAGTGACTATTCTGGTTAAGACTGGTGGGAATTGGAATCCAAAATTGGAGGGCACTTCAGAACTAGAGAACTACCACAATGTACAAGGTTCTCCAGTTGAGAACTGATTCCACCATATGGCTTGAAGTGGAAATAGGATTTACTGACTTTTGAGCTTCAGCTATAAAATCATCTTCCCAAGCTTAAAAATGTCATTAGATTTTTCTCCCCCTTCTCAGTGCGCTATACTTTTCTATCAATCATTAGAAAATGTAAGTGGTTGTAATGTGCTGATGTATTAAGTTATTAAAGATTGTGCTGTAGGAATTTCTTTCTTTCTTTCTTTCTTTCTTTCTTTCTTTCTTTCTTTCTTTCTTTCTTTCTTTCTAGCAAATGGTTTTAGCTTAACTGCTTTGGTTATGATTATACTGCTGCTTAGGAACATTCCCAGTCTTGGCATTAGTATTTGCTTCTCCCTGGTGTTCCATTGATTTAATTGGAATATTGATTTAGAATGTCAGAACAAAGAAAATGAGGAAATATGTCCTAACAGGGAGATCTATTAGGCTGCAGAATAGCTTCCGAAGTGTGGCTTGAATTCTTTAATAGCCTTTCGTAATGCCTAGGGAACCAACATTATAATGATCCTGGTATTCAGTTTCTCATAGTTTTCTAAGCACTCTGAGCATCTGAAATGGCTGAGGCATCCCTAACATGGCCCGTACAGGAGAAAAAAAGAAATCAGAAATGTCAATGACATATTTTTGGCGATGTCAGGAGATGTTGTTTGCAATTATGTTGACTCTCCTACCTCAAAAGCAGTTGGCTCGTGTGGATGATAAGTGGTTGATAAAAGGTGGTAAAAGCCCAAGAGGGATTTTAAAAGGGGGTTTTCACTTCTGAAGTTTAATAGAGGTGCTTGGTATGAAGAAATATTTAGGCATTCATTGATGAAGAGGTCACCCTCTTGCCAACTGCATGAAGCTGCTCTCTCAAATCAGCCTCATTAGCTCTGCAATGAGCTGTTAAAGTAGCAGTGCAGTCAGAGCCCACTATGCAGGATGGTAATTGGCTGGCAAATATATATGTTAGCTATCCGAGTCCTCTGAAATCTAGGTTTTGAGCCTCTGTAGACAAAACAGCCTTCATAAAACATCCTTCTTGATTATTCGGGAATGAAGTTTGATTGGATGATCAACGAATGGATAAGTGATGGAGTTTTAGAATAGGAAAATGATTAAAACCCGCCTCTGCTTCTACCAGTTGCATACCAGCCAGTTAAGGAAATACAGTGATCTAATTGTCTTTACTCGATGCCTTTTCCCAAGCAAAAATGTTGGCAGAAGGAGGTATCATCTGAAGCACAATCCTTTACATGTTTACTCAGAAGTATACACTGGTGTTGCAATGCTAAACACAAGTCCCATTGATCATAGTGGGGTTCACATAGTGATTCATGCATCTTGATGGTTTTTTTATGACCATGTGCTCTTGGCAAATATACTTGAGATTCTGCTCAAAACATAGACTAGTGAGTGGTTTAACATGAGCTTAGATCCTGATCTTATACACTAGCACTTGACTTAAGAGGATCTGAGTCAGAGCAGCTGATTTGTATTTGTCATTGTTGTTATCAGTCTACAAGCAATTCATAAAAGGTAAAGGTAAAGGTACCCCGACCATTAGTTCCAGTCAGGGACGACTCTGGGGTTGCGGCGCTCATCTGGCTCTATAGGCCAACGTAGCTGGCGTTTGTCCGCAGACAGCTTCCGGGTCGTGTGGCCAGCATGACTAAGCCACTTCTGGCGAACCAGAGCAGCACACAGAAATGCCGTTTACCTTCCCTCCAGAGCGGTACCTATTTATCTACTTGCATTTGACGTGCTTTTGAACTGCTAGGTGGGCAGGAGCTGCGACCGAACAACGGGAGCTGACCCCATCACGGGGATTCAAACCACCACCCTTCTGATCGGCAAGCCCTAGGCTCTGTGGTTTAGACCACAGCGCCACCCATGTCCCTTAAGCAATTCATAATGTTACATAATTGATGACTCCTCTTCCTCCAATTTGCATTGTGTTTCCTTTGCATTGGAATGAATGGTGTGGAATAATGGGATGATATCACAATTAATTATGTAAAATGGGCAGTGAGGTGAATAACATAGTTTTTGTCAGAAGCCAAACTGTAGCAGGACAGAAAGCATGCTATGAATATGGAGTGATATGGAAATGGGTGCCTTCTCACACCCCTAGGCAGAGCTCAGAGGGGCTGTCACACATCAGAAAGCCTAGCCAAATTAAAGGGATGGAAACTTTTTATGCCACATAATACATTTCCATTGATTTACTATCTATTAAAGGGAGGAAGGATACTGGTAGAAGGGGAAAAAAATCTAAAATTAATAATATGGACCAGACTATGAAATATTATTATACCCCAGGGATGTCAGTTTGTTTCTTCAATTTGTTGTAGAAAAGAAGAGCAATGAAGACATTGGGATGCCCTCCTCAGAAAAAAGCAATTTAGATTAGTTGGTTTCAGCTCACCATATTCATGTTATTTTTAGTCATTCCTCAAGAAAATACTTTAGTAAAATATTGCAAAATCCATAAAAACAAAGAGCTAATTGCAGAATTATCAGAGCCTTTTCATGAAAAAAAGATAGGGAAATACAAGGACATTGATGTCCCTGATATTGTCAGACAGCATCACAAAATTTCTCTGCATGGTATATTATTATGCTGTAATTGCTGAGCAGCCAGAAGAATCCCGAGAGCCCAATTCTGCTCTTGCTCATGATCACACAACTTCTGTTGATTTCAATGGGAGACGCATGAATGAATCAAAGGACAAGACTGGGAACTGGAAGGGGTAGGGTACATGCACCACCATTTCAGGCTTGATGTGGTGCACACCATAATTACAGCAAATAGCTTGCCGAGTCAAGGCTGAAATAGTTCACTCTATTAGATGTTGACTTTGGAAGCTGTCTGCCAACACAGGTTTCATGATTTAGTGAATGAATCTTCAGCGTCACAGTGGGGATGCTGCCTTCTACAGCCTCACAGAGTTGACATTGTAATATGGCTGGTTGTTTCATGTTGTGCTGTACGGTGATTTCGTTGGCTTTGATAACAAAATGAAACGTGCACAGCTAAAGAACTAGATAGTGCCTATCCAGTGCTAGAGATAGTCTATAGCTTATTAAAGAAGAATTAGAAAATAGAGTTGGCTTTTAAAAAATCATTTTAAAGAGAACTGCTTTTTCTTCTACTGCCTGATACCTTGGAAGTGCCATCTAGGATCTCGTCCTACTGGTATTAGATACAAAATAAATGGGTGTGTTTGGAGAAAGAGAAGCTACTGTTCTTGTTCTGGTCAGATTATGTATAGTTTTGCTTTTTGAAAACAGATTGGCCTGATTTGAAAAAAGAAAGGAAAAGAAGAAATTGCAGATTTTACTACAGTGGTACCTCGGGTCAAGTACATAATTAGATCCGGAGGTCCGTTCTTAACCTGAAACTGTTCTTAACCTGAAGCACCAGTTTAGCTAATGGGGCCTCCTGCTGCCGCCACGCCGCCGGAGCACAATTTCTGTTCTCATCCTGAAGCAAAGTTCTTAACCCGAGGTACTATTTCTGAGTTAGTGGAGTCTGTAACCTGAAGTGTCTGTAACCTGAAGCGTATGTAACCCGAGGTACCACTATATTTGGGTGCACTCAACAGAAATGCTGTAGTGCATTATGCTACAATGCTTTCAGTGGCTACACGTCATTATGATTGTACTACATCCAGGATTGGAAGCAACATGCCTCCGAATATCAGTCAGGAACAACACTGGAAGGCAGCTATTGCACTCATATCCTGTCTATGGGTTTCCTGTAGAAATCTGGTCGGCCACTGCAAGAAACAGAAGGTTGGTAGCAGTGGACAACAGTGCTTACCTGAACTCATTGCTTGTCTCTTACTAAGAGGGGCAAGAGTAAGACACCAGCGGGTGCACCATATTGACTCCACTGGGGCATGTGCACCATGCCAACCTCACCACTGCCTAACCCCTCACTCTTTCCCTACTGGCACACCACAGCAACAGGAAGTTAGGTAAGCACTGCTGCCCCACCAACCACTGCTAGAGGCTGGACTGGATAGGGTCTGATCCAGCTGGGATCTTTTATGCAATTTGGTTTGTAGTCAGTTTCATGTCATCCCTGTTTAGTAAATATACAGTAAGATGACCACCAGGTATTGGTGTGGAAGCGACAAATGTATGGTGAAAAAGATTAATATATCTTTATCATTTTACTGGCACTGTGTCAGAATTCTCTCTCTGTGTGTGTACATTCACATTCCATACTTGCACCCTCTCTTTAGGGTCTGAATATTTGTTGTGCATCTTGAATTTGCATTAAGAGTTTTCTATCTGGTTAAAACCAAGCTTGATTTTGGTTGCTTTTCCAAAGCAGCAGACAGGTTTTAAAGGAAATATTAAGTGCCGAAGGAGCCACTAAAGAGGTATTTGTATGCATGTAATGGGTGGTGGTGTGTTTATAACTTGCTCTATAAAGGAAAGCTTGAAAATGAATTGAATAAAATGTCCTTCAGATATAATTACACTAGCCACAATAGAAATGTTTTTCCTTGTTAAATTTGATCATTATTTTCTCTCCTTTTGAATTGTGGAGCTCACCCACCCTTTAAACATGCTGATATAGGCACACTTTTGTCAAGGTTATAAAGAGATTACTATTATTTGGATTAGCTGTTTGGTGGAGGGAGCTTTTTTTTGTTAGTGTCTAACAAAAATGAAGGGGGGGGGGAGAGAGAGAGCTTTAGCTGGGAAATGATAATGTGTCATAAAGGGGAATATTTATTCCCTCTGCAGCATTGGCAAATGTAAATTCAACTTGGATCACATTGCAATGTAACAGAACATGAGCTAGTGATCAAAAATAAGCAAATCTCTTTCTCTGAAATGTACATGAATAAAGATATTACCAAAAGAGTGTTACATCCCAGATACAAACAGATGCATTTGTTAAGTAACTGAAATCAAATACATGTATTCCTGAACACTTTGTTAGTTTCGCATCTCATTGCCCATGCTGGAGGAATCATATTTTATGCTGACTTAACAGGACTGTTGTCACACTATATTACTGTTTTCAATATATGTGCAGTCTGCATGGTGATGCTTCCATCACAGTCAAGCAATGAGTCAATTTTTACCTTGAAATTGGTCTCTTTAGGGAGAAAAATCACATTTAGTTTCTTTACTTCTACAGGTAGTTAATTGGCTAATAAAACAAAATATTGGAGAAGGAGGAGATGGTTTGATTCATTCACCGTTTCATCACCCTAATTTAGTGGCTCTGTACATATAAGCCTTTGTCAACCATTCCTTTATCTGTTTCTTCATGTATTTATAACCTCACTTGCTTACAGACATAGATGAAAGGCAGCTTAACAGATCATATAATAAAAATAAAGTAGATCTATAACACCAGTGTAAATACACCAGAATATATAAAAACAGTTTAGCAACAAAACTAAGTCTCTCCACCCCCAGAGGGGTAGCAAAAATAACTAAAGGTGCTTCCAGGAGGGTGTTTACTGTGGAATCAGTGTGTCTCATGCATTCAGGTGTTTGCAGCATCCACATGATGCTGACATCAAAATACTAGCAACTAAAAGCAGCTGGGCTGCAGCAATGTTGCACTTACAGGAGGGAGGGGCAGACTGGCATTGTGTGGGTGTTAGCAGAGTCACTTAGATAATGCATACGGAGTCCACACAGAACAGAAACCCTGATAACACTTTACTGAGGAAACGGAACAAGAACAGTATATAATTTGAGGACTGTATAATTTGCACTTTTGTTGGAGGGTGGGATACTATTACTTCAGAAGACAGATAAAAATGCTGCTGCCTCAGAACCGAAAGGCTCGGTTTGTGTGGTTGGTGCCTAGCTGGCTTCTGTATAAAGCTGGAAGGATTTTAGGGTTCTGGAAGACCTCTCCCATCAGCTGGGCTCCTAAGCACTGCTCTGTGTTGATGTTGTTATCAGGTTATCCATAATATTTATTCCTTTTTGACCTTTTTGGTGTTTATTCTTGCAATGAAAGGTGGTATATAAATGCTAATAATAATAATAATCTGTAATATAAAAATGGAAGCAATAGTTTTCACAAAAAAACCCTGTTGTTAAAGTTCTTGCCCTGCAAAACTGAATACCTGCAAAACTCAACAAATGGAAGCTTCCAAATATAAGAATCACCTTTGGCTCATCACACAATGTCCCTGAGCTTGTATACACAGTGTACAATCCATAGCAGATCTACCTCTAATCCTGTTAATTTTAAGAATGTTTGCTCCTAAGAAACAAAAGTAATTGTGATTTACAAGGTTAGCTAACTAATCGGCTTGCTTCAGAGATGACTGTCGCTCTTCATTTTGATTTGCAAAACACTAAGTGGTATGCTAACACACTTAATCCAGGCCCACTGAGTTCTTCATTTATTTAACTGAGTCTCCGATGTGGTATAGTGCCTGTCTTCATTTCACACTATTTGCATTGGCTGATGTAACATTTGGAGAAAATCTCAAGTGTGGAGTGATTATAATTCATTACAAGTGTTTGTTCCTTTTCTAATCAATCACTTCCTTCAATCTTTGTAGCGAACTACTTTTCAAAAGAATTGTGCACTTGCTAAATAGATCTTAAAGCAGAATGTGTCCCTTGGAAAACTGGCAAATTTCAGTGAGTTTAGGAAAGGATCACCATACCATTCATTTTATTTGTATGATGCTTTCCCATACAAATAATAATAATCATGCTAAAACTGGCTTAACAATAAAGAAAACAATGCATTTCAAAACCAGACCATGCAAAAATAATTTACTAATAACATAGCAAGATAATACAAGAGCAGTTATAATAAAATACAAAAAAGAAAAACATTTTAGAATTCTAAATTTAACGTGATTGCCTAAATAACAATGGAGCTTTACAGTTTCACAGTGCTAGAAACACCCCTCCTATGATGTTACCCATCTATATCTATTTAGCAATGTAACATTATTTGGCATATGCCAAGCAGATGTACCACCAAACTTTGCCTCAAAAAAAGAAACTTGAGGGGAGTTTTCGGATCTCTAATTAGGCAGAAGGTCTAAAAGGAATCTGGGATACTTGGATAATTTCTTCCTCACTTGGAGAAATGGACTGAAATGGTCCCCATGATTTCTCGGCCCATAAACAGGGTGGAGAATTTCAAAAGTCCAGAGTTCTGCAGAAGAGCATATGCTTTGCATGTAGAAAAACCGAAGTTCAATCAAGTAGGTCTGGGAAATTTTCTCTGCTTGAAATCCTGGAGAGCCATTTCTAGTCAGGGTTGACTACACTTAGCTAGATGGATCAATGATTTGACTCAGTATAAGAATGTTTCCCACCTTCCTATTTGCATAGAGCTCTAATTAAAGGTGTTTCACTCACCAGTTAGGAGTTGCGATTTACATTCATGTTCATTCCATGGCAAAGTTTCACTGGTGGGCTGCCTCAAAAAGTACTAGAAAGTCGCACTCATCAGACTATTGAGTCAATCTCCTAGGCATTAGTTAGTTCAGTATCTTTTAAAAGGAGAAGGATGTGCGTTTAGCGATGATGACACAATCAGTTTGTTTGGTAACTCTTAGTAATAATAAATGTAGTTGAATGCACTCTCTCACACACACATGCAGACATGTTTCTGTTTCTCTAATTACAATTAATTGTTGTTTTTCACAGTTTCAAGACTAAGAGCAGATCTATAACACTGCTTTGGCATGATTACCAGTGCAAAACCAAAGTACTAAGCTGTATTATCTGCTGAGATTTCACACACTGGAAATATCCTGAAATTTATCTTATGAGTTCTTCTAGCGATTTTCAAGGCCCCCACTTTTAAATTCTGACTAATTTCATATTTTGCGCTTGATCAGCTGAAAGCTACAAAAGCTACAAGGAGATTTCAAACTTTACAAGAGTTTGAAGAAGAAGAGTTTGGATTTGATATCCCGCTTTATCACTACCCGAAGGAGTCTCAAAGCGGCTAACATTCTCCTTTCCCTTCCTCTCCCACAACAAACACTCTGTGAGGTGAGTGGGGCTGAGAGACTTCAGAGAAGTGTGACTGGCCCAAGGTCACCCAGCAGCTGCATGTGGAGGAGCGGAGACGCGAACCTGGTTCCCCAGATTACGAGTCTCCCGCTCTTAACCACTACACCACACTGGCTCTCTTATGCCACACTGGCTCTCTTCTCTCTCTTCTCACAACAGCCTGCCTGATACACATTGCTAAAGTACTCAGATTTAAGGTGGTATGTAACTCACTTTAAATCCACGTGGTATGAGTTAATACAGAAGCTGCAGATACAGAGCTCCATCTCATACTAGTTGTTCCTTGTGGCATGCTGAAAAATAACACACATAGTCTGTGTCCTCTCCACCACAGGCAGGGAACCTTTTTTCAGTCAGAGGTCCACATTCCTTTCTGTGCAATCTCCCAAGGGGCACATGGTAGTGGCGAGTGGGGCTAGAGTCAAGAGTGCATAGAATAATGAATGTAAATGTGACCTTTGTGCAGTTGGCTAGCATCTACACAACACCCACCCACCCTTTGCATCCTCCATCCAAATAAGCAGAAGGCATTATCAGAGTACCAGTGCACATTGACTTATCTATCATATCAAGACAGGCTCCAGCAGCTTGAGCATATGAGACCAATAGAGGGTCCAATGGCCAAGAAGGCTGTAGAGGGAAGTAAGGGGCAAATGGGGCTTCTCAACCTGGGAAAGTAGCCCATGTAGGAGAAGGAACACCCTGATCCTAAATCTCTGCTTCCTTGCAGGATATCTTCAAGAGAAGAAAAGGCTAAGGAGTAAAACCCTACACAAATTTGGAGTGGAGTCCTTAAGATGGTTGGATGACACCTAGTATGCCTCTTTCCAGCAACTCCTGCAGCCAAGCTGGTGCCGAATGTATTGCTCTTCTTTCCTTTGGACCACATCAAAGAGTCCAAGAGGGGTCTTGTCATCTGGGCAGCCCAGAACCTCTAGACACACTCCCAAGGTTTGCTCCCCAGCACTTCAGTGCTGCTAAAGCAATGGTTTGACTTCACCTCTGGTGGTGCACTCCATTGTCTCCTGAGACAGATCGATGCCAACGAAATGCACATTGCAGCCAGGCAACCACACCTGGGTTGTGAAGAAGTCTGTGTGTAGTGTGTAGCCTAGAGAGGTCACACTTGCCTCTGGGCCCAAAGGTTCCCCACCACTGCTCTGCAGACAACTAAGCTTTCCAGCATAAATTTTAGTAAATTTGGCCACAGTTTGCCACCATGATCATGGGATTCATTTCTTGTTAGATGTCACTGTATTTAGGGGTATGCCTACATCCCTGGATCCATCTTGTTGCCCTGATCTATGTCCTGCTCCCAATTTGGCCAATTTACCCTGTGCCATCTTGAGGTAACCCAGCCCACAATTTTGGGGGTGGGAGCTAAGGGTTTTTAAAGGGTTTGTAAAACCCTATTTTAATAGAAATGGGTTTTTAAAAGGTTAGGTGGGTGCATGGTATACTGCATGGATCCTCTTGCATAATAGCTGTTATGGGATCTGATCCTTTGCAATGCTGGCCAGGCATTGATCAGGCAGGAAGGTGAGGTGTGGTGTTTTGCTACTGTCTTCCAGCAAGGCACAGCAACTGGTTAGGTAAGTCTCAGCCCTTTCCGCATAGTTTTCCTGCCCTGCCTTCTTCCCCTTCCTGCCTGACGTGCTGCCACCTGAGAGCTGCAGATCACAGAGATCCATGGCTGTGTGTACCCCATCCATCCATTTACCCAATTTGGCTCAGGATTCAGGCTGTAGACAAATCCAGTGCACAGTCCTAGTATCTATAAGGGTCATTGCAGTCCCCTCTACAAATGCATTCCTGGGGTAGTTGTGACACATTTTGCAGAAGATCTTGATAGTGTGAACCAGAGCTATGATAGTTATAAAATAAGAAAAAGACGAAATTCCCCCTCTTTTCTGCATTGCTGCAAGAAAGCTGGCATTAGAAATAGATACTGTGCATGTGTTTTGGAAAAGAAGACAAAAAAGGATACTTAACTTTCACTGTCTGGAAACTGAAAAGGGAATAGAAATAACTAAATTAAAGTGTTCATTGTTAATCGGTTGCTCAATAGTCTCAGTGCGGAACAGATAAGAAATTGTTTTTTTATGAACCACTTGCCAAGAGAATAAAGTTGGCAATCATTAGATCCCAAATGATCTTTTAATTAAATTGCTACAATATTTGTATATCACACACAGAAGGGTTACAAAGAAATAATTCTTTGAGACTACAGAGTACACCTTTATATATGCACCTTGCAGGTGGGGTTACACTAGGTATGCTTCTTAGGGAATTATTTGCATTGTCTCAGGAGGAATAGTGATGAGAGCATAATTGCAGACCTTGAAAATCATGGACTTTTTAACAAGCGCCACTTGTAAAACATGGCACTTATAGTCAAAGGATGTCACTCCTGTTTTATGACTGGCCCGTTTATTATTCTATTAAGGAGCTTGAGCCTTTTGTTAGTAGTTGGAGGTGGGTCAGGCTGTATTAGCATATTACATCTCAAGGTTTACAGTCAATCTATCAAGATTGGAAAATTACATGGATTTCAACATTTCAATCCAGATACTTGCTTATGGGGACAGCCAGCTTCATTTACAGGGAATGAGTCTGTGGATGTGAAAGGAAGTTAAGTATGAGATTGAGGCTCAAGCACAGAAACAGCACAGATGGATTAACAGGTGGTGTCAGCCCAGCAAGAAGAGAAGATGGATGGAATACTGATAGTGGAAAAATACAGCCAGATTCAATAAAAGTCAGCTGACTTCCCATGCACAGTACTCACTTTTGGGGAGCCAAGCTAGTGAACCATCTGGGGCATTAACAGTTGATCCAGGATAGTTGCCAGCGCCTGGGACTAACGTCAGGCAAGCAAGACATGAAACAAGATGGTTAGGACTATCAAATATATTGATGGCTGCTCAACTGTCGCACCTGAACATCGGAGAAAAAAACGGTCAGTTGATTGCTGCAAATCTGAAGCAAGAGATTCATCATGCTGTTCTTAAGGCAGTGTGTACAATCTGGAGGCAGAGAAAGCAGGAATCCAGCCATGCCAGGCCCCTCTTTTGAGACAGTGAGGTGGGAAGAAGATGCAATATGCTTTTCATCCAAACATTTGCCTTCACACTTTTCTTTCGGAAAATGAAGTGCTTTCACTGTAAAAAAATCTGTTAATGTGGCAGAACAATGTAGAAACGCTCAAACGCCTTTTCAAGATGTTTCTCTTCCCAACCCTCCGTTGTTTTAGAGAACCGAAAAATCTCAACATTGCACAGAATTCTACTAGCATCATAGAATTGTAGAGTGGGAAGGAACTCCTAGGCTCATCTAGTCCAACCCCCTGCAATGCAGGAATCTCAACTAGATCATACAGAGGGCCATCCAATCTCTGCTTAGAAACCTCCAAGGAAGGAGATTCCACCACTTCTCATGGGAGTCTGTTTCACTGCCAAACAGCTCTTACTGTCAGAAAGTACTTCCTGATGTTTAACCAGAATCTCCTTTCCTTTGGTTCAGGTCCTAGCCTTTGGAGCGGGAGAAAACAAGCCTGTTCTCTCTTCCATTTGACAGCCCTTTAGATATTTGAAGATGGTTATCATATCTCCTTTCAGTCCTCTCTTTACCAGGCTAAACTATTCCCTTGACCATTCCTTAGAAGGCTTGGTTTCCAGACCCTTGATCTCCTCTGGAGAAACCCATGAGGGGTCTTAGTAATCACAGCATCCTTTTCTAAGTGCTCACAGACCCATTCTTTACTTATCTCTTCTAGGACCTTTCCTGGTATCGATGTCAAGCTGACTGGTGGGTCTTCTTTCTTCCCCTTTTTTGAAGATGGGGACAACATTTGCCCACCTCTAGTCTACAGGGACCTTACCTGTTCTCCAATAATTCTCCAATAATAGATTATAGACAAAGGCTCTGAGATTACATCTGCAAGCTCCTTTAGTACCCTTGTGTGCAGCTCATCAGGACCTGGTGGTTTGAATTCATTTATAGTAGCTAGATGTTCCTTTACCACTTCTTTTCCTACCTTGGGCTGCAGCTCTCTCCTTGCATTGTTGATTCTGTTATCACCAGGTTGGGCACTGCTTTCCTTTTGGATAAAGACAGAGACAGAGTAGGTGGTGAGCAGTTCTGCCTTACTGTCACCCAATAACATTTCTCCATCTTTTCTATGAAAGGTATCTACTACTTACTTACTTGCTCTTGCTTTGAACATAGTCAAAGAAACCTTTTATTATTTTTAACCTCTCTTGCAAACCTGAATTCATTATGAGCCTTGGCTCACCTGACCTTCTCCCTGCAACTGTTGACTACTCATATATACTCTTTCTTTGTGGTTTCTCCATTCCTCCATTTCTTATACATTCCCTTCTTATGTCTCAGCTCATTATGCAGCCATTGTGGTTTATTTGAATGCCTCCCACTTTTCTTTCTTGTTGGAATTGCATGCCTTTGTGTCTTCAATATTTCAAGATGTAGTGGTGTTGAGTTGCGTAGACCTCTCTAGTCATTGTCCATTGGGAATTTTTTAACGTCATGAGTGCATTTAGACTATTACAGGAATATCATATTCTTGCCAAGAAGAAAAAGGACCTGCTTCCCAAACATGTCTTTTTCTTAGCATTTCCTACTTTCCCAAGACTTCTAATATCCTTTCCTGTTAAAGTTGTATTTCTATTTTCTAAATGCCATACTCCTTCTGACCCCCATCAGTCCACCTGCCTTTCATAAATCTAAAAATCTCTTCTATGCTCTTCCTAGAATAATTAGGGAGGTTTGGCTGGCACTTTCATTATACACCTTTAGGCACCAGGTGAAAACGTTCCTCTTCAGCCAGGCCTTGGGCTGATTAATATCCTATACTCTTTTAAATGTGTTTGTGGGAGGGGGTGAGAAGAGAGGGTTATTGGTTTGGTTTGTTTCTGTTCTTGTTTTTTTTGTGTATTTTGTGTTTTTATCCTGTATTTTTATGCTATAGGGTGGTATAGAAAACTTAACAACAACAACAATAACAATAACAATAACAATAATAACAATAATTAATAATAATGCTGCACTAATGGATTAATGGATGACATGTTTAGAATACCAAGAGCTATTTTAAAACCTTGTCTTCTTTCACCTAGAAGAACCATACCACTAAACCATAGCCATATCTGGAATTATAAGCGAAAGAAAGCCACATTCAGCCCACACTATTCTCCATAATAGCTGGCTATGTCCAGTATGGTTTTAGTGTCTATTTTACTTACCTCATGACAAATAACCTGTACATTGTCAAATTGCCAACTCAAACCTCTTTGTAATTGCTGGGAACATTTGGCCTATCAATAATCATGTTATTATTGTCTCAGCATTTTAGGACAAAAAGAAAATGACACCCATATTGATATAAAGGAAATGGGGAGTTGGAGAATATATTGATTTTATATCTTTTTTAAGGGGCGCTTTTTGTCATGCAAAATATGACTCTTTTAATCACAGCACATAAGTTTTGTGGCTATAATTCTAATCCATTTAAGATTAACTAATGTGTTACTGACATGCTTGACAGGTAAATTTCAAAGCTTCAGATATAATATGCAACTATTCTATCCAATTACCCTTCCTATAGAACAAGTTTTATATTGTTGCATTGTTCTAAAACACTGTTTGAAAGATCACAGGCACTTATCATCATGCATATTGTGTGAAGGCAGTTTACCCCCACATAAACATGGTGTTCCTACTAAACCTGGAGATGGATAGGAAGTCAATATTTTTTAAAAAAATATTTAAAAAGAGGAAAGTTTCAAAGCATTTGCAACACATGCAAAACATGTGAGATAACCAAGGATATCATTATGTGAAACAGTGAAAAATTCACCTTGCTCAATGGTGCCTCATCCCAAGGAGTGGTACAAAAATCACAAGAGACCTGATTTCACAGTAAGGGCTCCCCTTTCTCTGAGAAGCCCAGTCTTCTCCAGATGTCGCATTATGCTATGGAGACTCCTGAAGAGTCATGTGAGACTGGGCCAGCTAAGGAAATGGCTGGGGACTCACTGTGCAGGAACCATGCCAGAAGAATCATAAGTTGTTGAAACTGACTAACCCAGAATCAGGTTTCAGGTGACTTTGAAGCTAACAATGCCGGGTTCAGTGCAAGGTGGAAGGAGGAAAGATGTGCATGTGCTAGAAGATCAATGGACTTTGGAAGAGCTGGTGTAGAACTATGATGAAGATCGTAAGTTATAAGTTGAGAATTCTCTTCTTATATCTCAGTTTAGTTATGCACTTGGTAGGTGCCTTGCCTTAGGTCTCAGTCCTCCATGAGTAACATTTCTCCCTGTAATTTGTCAGTCGATAACATGTGTCTTGTGGTCATGCTCAGGCATGAGTATGAGAGACAGAATGCTTCAAACCAGTTGGCACTGGAAAATGGTGTAACTCCAGGGTTGAGGGAATGAAGCATTGGAAACAGATTGACACCACCAAATGCACAATATGTCTTTGGGGAAGAGAAAGAAAATGGATCTAGGATTTAGGATTGAAGGCCGTGGTGATTCATTTCTGGTGTCTTTGTCTAACAAACATAAATTCTTCAGAAGGCACCAGCTTTGAGAAGGGGGAAAGTAACATGTTCCTTATCCTAAAACTCCTTATTTGAGGTTGTTGCCTTGGGCTAAGTAAGTGAGAGCACCAGGCTTCCATCTATAGAACTGATTTTGCTCTGCATTTACCAGGATAAGAAGATACCGAACTGAGCAGAATGGGCAAAAGAAGGGATGCTGACTATGATGCTACTGGAGGGTGCTGGGTGAGGAATGGGAACCGTTAAAAAGTGAGGCTGATGAGTGAGGGTGCATTCAGACATGGGAAGTATTGTGCTATTTTTTCTGATTACAGTGCTGTAACTTCTGCCCCATTTTATAATGAACCTTTCATGCTGCAATACCTGTTGTATTATATATGTGTAGCTTTATGACCAATATACCAGCATGGCAAGCTAAATTTCATTCACACCAGTCGGTGAGGTGTGGCCCAACAACAAATGCTATTGGACAATGTCACTACTCCCCACCCTTAAACAAAACCTTGAAATGTGGAACTGGGGGAAACCAAAATTAACAGAGTTACTAGATGCTGCCCATCTAGAAATGTTTCCCATGGCATCCAAGTTAGTGTTGCACTGGGTGACCCTGAATTTGCAGAGACTGAATTTGCTGGAGATATTGGGGACTGAACCTGGGACCTTCTGCATGCAAAACTAATATTCTATCACTGAACAACAGCCCAGTGGTACCAGAACTTATGGCTTGGTTGGAGAACTTTCAGTTTTCAGTGGATCCCATTCCATTGCATGGGAACCTAGATAGTTGCTTTATCCCCAATCAGGTTGTTAGTCCATTTATCTTAGTATTTAAAGTGTCTGACAATGGCTCTCCAAGGTTTCAGAGAGGGGACATTGGCCCCACTTGGAGATCCCAGGGATTGAACCAGGGACTTTCAGCATGCAAACAATGCTCTAACTATTAGCTGTAACCCTTCCAAAGGGCAAAGTATATGAGCTGCAATCATTAAATTGTAGGAAAGATTCTACCTGTTAACTTGCCTCTCCTACTTCCCTTGGTGCATCAGGGCACCTTCAGCCTTCTTCAGTGGTTTTCCACAGACACTCCTTTATTTTCTTTCTTAGGAGTTCAATTATGTGAGGGAAAAGTAAAGTGCAGTACTTGGGGACAACATCTACAACACTCCCCTGCCCAGTTGACACAGGTTGACAAAGTTCCATGAGGAAGAATGAGGATTGGCTTGTATCTGTGCAGAGAGTACACAGCGACACTCCAATCACAGTAATTGGTCTAGGCCAGGATTTAAGTTTGTTAAGAAAGAAAGCTTTTCACCATTCTTTTCAGCCATTTGCCACCAAGAAGATGGGGAATTTTGACTTCGCTTGCATCTGTTGAAATGGAAATTAATATTTGCTTTAGAGAGAAAGTTATTTCTGTGTAGAAGGGAAATCATAGCCGTGAAACACAACTGATTGCTTCTCTGCAAGGTGATACTATTGTGTGAGCAAATACAGTGAAATGGGAATAACTAACCTTTTAAAAAAGAATGTACAACACTTTCTATAATAGAAATACACTACTCTCTCTCTCTCTCTCTCTCTCTCTGTGTGTGTGTGTGTGTGAGAGAGAGAGAGAGAGAGAGAGAGAGAGAGATGAACTCTGACCCAATCCCTTGCTGCATTCAAACTCCATGCAATTGGAGGTTCTGTGCATGCAAGAACATATGTGTACACATCTCAGTGCCCTAAGATCTGAAGACAGAATCAATACTTCCATTTTCAAGGACCCACTTTGTCCATGGTGAGTCTAAACATTGGGCTTTGATGTGTGGATAAAACCTTCAATGCATGAAGACCACAGGCACAAAAAAGGTCGGAGCCAGTAGGTGAAATCTTGATCCTCACATAAACACGTACAACTGTGCTTGTGTTTGTGTGTATGGATGCTTACTGCTACATAAAGCAGGCATTTTAGTAGGCTGCTTAGATTTTTGTCTGCATGTGAAAATAAATAAATAAATCTAAGTAGCCCACTGAAAAATCTGCATTTCTACTAGCAACATTGGATGTGTAATTATATAAACAGTTCCTTATGTTCCTATAGTGTATCTCCATATAATGTTTCCAACACAAAGCAGTACAAAAGGAATAGCTACTGTATCATCTCCAAAACTCTGAGCTGAGATTTGAATTTACATCCTCTCTTCCAGGCTGATTGGCTTTTGGCCAAATGTTTCTCTTGAACTCCACCCGCCTCATTGAGTTTTCACTATTCAGTAGTTAGTGTGTTCTGGCTTATCCCTCTCCCTGCACTGACTAGTGTGTTGTGGTTTGTCCCTCTCACCCCCCATCCCAGCTATGTAAGGCCAAACTATGTGACAAATATCATGTCTAGTTGGGTCCCTAGATGCAGAAGGCAAGTGGCAGTCTTGCTTTAAGTCAGCATAGCAGAAGTTCTAAAGTCTGGACAGGTGGGAGACATGGCTTTCTGACTGATACAATCAGTGCTGGGCACAGCCTTGCTCTGAGAAGTGATTTATAGAAGGTACAGCCAAGCAGAACTGTGCAAATTTGGCTTCTACTCAAACCATGGAGCCTTGCATCTAAACTCTGATTCTGGAAAGAAGATAATAGTAACATGTGTCACATATTAGTGGGCTTACTGCTGAATTTATGCACATTTATATGCAGCCTTAGGACAGATCAAAATCCTTGCTTTGTTCTTAAAGGCTATGCTAATCCCATTTCTTCCAGATGGTTCCCACTACATACAGATAGATGATCTTTAATGGCCTGCCAACAGACCCTCAAGCAAACCCTCAAACTCTGGAGATTATAGAATCTGACCGGACAACGTGATAAATATGGGTGGAATTGGATTGCACTGTGATTGTTCCATCTGGCAAGTTGAAATGCTTGTGCCAATGGCACAATCCCCACTCTCCTGTATGCTGCTCTGGGTGTTCTGCTGACTTCCCAGAGCTGATGGGGCATGCAGGGAAGGGAAACAGGAAGCCCCATTGCTCTAAACCAGGGATTAAGCTGGCTTGGTATCAGTTGAATCTCAAACCAACCTCATCACCATCACTTGATGGTGTCTTGCCACTCCATTATGCCCTTCGTTTTGGAGATGCCAGAGACTGAACCTTGGACCTTTTGACTGCTAAGCCTTCCGCCATCAGAGCCCCTGAAAGGGCATTCAATACAAAATTATAATACACAATACCTGCTGCATGATTTAGAGAGCAAGTTACTATATTACACATCTGAATTGCTATTTTGCCCTCCTAAGGAACATTCATTGAATACATTATACAGAACTTCCAAAAGTTCCAAAAGTGCATCATGTATGGACAATCTGGCACTTCCCAAAAATAGATGTAGGTTCAGTTTTGTAATATGCTTTCAACTCATCCAAATTGATTAAAATGTGGGGTGGAAATCTGTTTGCCTCTTATAACATTTTAGACTGAAAATAACATATTTTTTAGCAAATTAGTTCCAGAAGTCTGGGTTTAGGGAATTGAAGATAAACATTTTTATTTGATCATTTACAGACATTCCCTTTATAAAAGTAACTTAAAGTTGTAAAAGAAATTAAACTTGAACAATGATTGTGCCCATCAATAATGCTTCAAGCAGGCCCTGCTATCTAGCTATGGTCTGCTTCAAATTCTAATGGTCATCTTGGGATCCTGAAGGTGAATTTAGACAATCAGTTTGCAGATACAGCAGAGATATCTCTCTCTATAGTTTTCCAAGCATGTCTGACAGGGTCCCGCTGGGCAATCTGTGATTATCATACTAATGGTAACTGCCCTGAAATCTAATCTTCACATGATGGGCAGTATATAAACAACAACAACAACAACAACAACAACAACAAATTGTTGCCATTCATCTTCAGTAGTTTTACACTGGCATGCCTCACCCTCTTTGCAAACTAGTCTTGTGGTAACCCTATCACATTATCCAAGGATATGGGATGAAGACACATATGGCTAGCACCTTGCTGAAATTAAGTAGTGCTGGGTCAGGTCAATGCCTGGATGGGTGACTGTGTGGAAACCACAGATACACCACTTTGGGTTCCGCGATGTAATAAAGGTGAGTTAAAAATGTAATGAAATGAATAAATTATGGCTGCAACAATGGACCACACAATGGCAAAAAAGCACCTAATCATTCAAATTAATTTCTAAAATATTCACAATGTGAGAAGATGCCAACCAATGAGGTGGCTTACAATGAAAGTTAACACGACCAAGAAGAGCCAAGAAATAACAAAAACAGAACAAAAAGATAAAAATGGCAAGTACAGCAGAAGCAACACAAAAACAAGAAAAATAGCAGCATAACAAAAGCCTTAAGCACATCCACACACATTAATGGGGCAGTCCTAACCCTGCCCACTACCGCCAGTAAGGTTTAATGGAGCTGTGGTACACCACCACATCCACTGCCTTTGAAGCATGCCAACCAGGGCAGAAAGCAGTGGTGGTGGCAGCTAGCACAGTGGCCGGGCCTGGATCAGGTCTACTACTGTTACTGGATGGCAGTTGAGCTGCTTCAGGATCTTATAAATTCTGAGCATGCTCAGACCCTCCCTGCCCCCAGAGTGCCTCTTCCTGGGCTTTCCACTTTTCTGCCTGCTTGGATGTTCTGCAGAATGATGAGGGAGCTCCTCACTAGCATAATGATGCTGGCATCACTCCACAGGTGGAGGCCACAGGAAGCTGGCAGAGGTGGGTGGAGAGGCATCTCTGCTCGATCCAAACACCGCTACCTCAGCCTGGTATAAACTGGGCATGAATTGTTCTGTAAGAAAATACATACAAGATTCTAGACTTGATTAGCAACATTTTGAACTGGTGGCTAAAAGATGTCTGGGTGGCAATGCACTGAGTGAATGAGGAGATCCCTTTTTCATAACTTGGGTGCTCCAATTGAGAAGGCCTGCTTCTTTCCTTCCTACCAGCCACTTCACTTCACTGTCTCCAAATAAGATCTTTACATAAATCCAGAGTTGAGTCCGGTTGGATGGCATCTTGTACACCTCCTTCCAGCAACTCCTGTAGCCATGCTGGTCCCAAATGTACTGCTCTGCTTTCCTTTGGACCACATCAGTGAGGCTGAGAGGGTTTATTTGTCATCTTGGCTGCCCAGGACTTTAATACTCATTGCCCAGGCTTGTGCCCTGGATAAGTCACTTTAGTGCTAATAGCAAAGCAAAAACAAAGGGGCGGGCAGCAGTTATGAGTTACCAATCTGCAGCCACAGAAGGTGCACAGCACTCCATTGTTTCCTAAGACAGATGAATGTCAACAACTGCCTGTAATAGTTTGTGTGGGTTCATTATGTCACAAACTTAAATTAGCGACAGTACAATGACACAACACTAGGATTTGTACAGATAGTCCTCATATACGACCCTAAAACTCATAAGCATTCCCAGGTTTGTGTGTGTCAGATTAAAGCCTCAATGATGTATTGTAGGAATGAAAATCACGGGAGACGAGTAGTAGGTGTCATGTGAGAGGCGTCTGCCGGGAAGTCCCGGGAACTCTCTTTTTTTGAATATCACAAAGCATTGCCACAGGTGTCCTTGTGGCTGATTGGTTGTTACAAACACAAAGAAACTCATTGCCTATTGGTTAATGCAAATGCAAGGCGGGAATTACATGTGAGGGATGGGAATTACATGTGAACATTTATCACTGGTAGATTAAAGGCTGGGAAACGAGGTTGGGACTAGACAAGCATGAAACCTCCTAATTAATTATAACTAAAGATTAATATAACACAGACGATTACTAATGATTGATCATAACATATAACAATCGAGTTCCGTAGATGTGGTCAGCTATGCACTGAGAACAGGTCATCATGAACTTAAGATGAACTGAGCAAGGAGGGAATGTCTTGGTGTTTGGAACAGGTTCGTACAGTGTGTGCAGAAACAGAGAGAAGATTATAAGCGAGACTTCCCAGAATGCAAGAGGAGAGAAGCAAGACTTCCCATAGCAAGACTTCCCATAAGGCCACAGTTATGTATCCCTATAATGCAACAGTTATGTGCAGAGGGAAAACATATGTGCAGAAGGAAAACTTCCCTTTAATGTATCTTTCAGTTTTATGGTGATACTATTTGCATGGTTTGACTACTATGGTCAAGCAACTGGGACTTCGTCTATATAGCCATACACACATGCAATTTTCTGTAGCAAAACTACTTACCCCATACTGTGTTGCTGTTATCCCCATTCATGTCAATGGGGCTTTTTCAAACAAACTGCCCTGTGGATACTTGCCCAAACTTGCCACATTTTAAGTATGTGTCAATGGACAGCAGTCTTCCCTTGAACTTGCCACATTTTAAGTATGTGTCAATGGACAGCAGTCTTCCCTTGAATTGACAAGTCTGAAACCAGAATACTTTGAACCCTGGAATTTCATTGTTCATTTTCTGAAGACATCAACAGCTTGTTTAAAGAAAGAGAGAGAGACTCAGCCACCAATAAGTGGTTGCAAAATGGG
The DNA here is from genome assembly GCF_964234715.1 of Podarcis melisellensis. Classification (NCBI taxonomy): domain Eukaryota; kingdom Metazoa; phylum Chordata; class Lepidosauria; order Squamata; family Lacertidae; genus Podarcis; species Podarcis melisellensis. The sequence goes on from NC_138539.1 coordinate 50,205,638, forward strand.
GCGTGGAACTTTTAATGAAAGGATGTGAAAGAACCTATTTCTGCACCCCAGCAATTAATGCCTACAAACAATGGCGGCTTTTTTGTAGCTCATAAAACTCACTGCAAGATGTACTAAAAACAGATATGTTGTGCAATATTATGCATGTAGCAATTATCATGTAGGAATTTGATTATATTCATTCATATTAATGGAGCAGTTTTCATTTATAGGTTTGTAAACATTTCAAAGTCTATTACCTAGCGGCATTATTTTATTCTCTTGACAGAATACATTATCTTTTGTTTTATGGCAATGGTGGAGTGTAGCAACAGGAGATCTGTGCAGCCAATATATTCAGGGCCTTGATTGTAAAATTAAATTTGAGCACTCACGGGATGGTAGCATTTTCTCCTCAAAGGTCAATGTGATAGCACCCAAATTTACTTGTCATCCTATCCATCAGGTTCAATCACCCCTTTTCAAAATGCAGTGAACTCATCACCATAGCAACCATTTTATCAAAATTGGAAAAGCTAAGAATTCCAGTTGTCTATCTGGAGAATGTATTTAATTGCTAATGCAGACCTTTAAGAAGTCCCCTGTTTATCCTTGAGAGAAGAAAATTGAAAATGCAGAACTCAAGAGAGAAGGCAGGGATGAGATGCGGATAGTGACTTCTCATGAAGAAAAAAAAAGAGAGAGATGGGGGAGGAGTTATTTATATTTTTCAGTGGCTTGAGTTCTAAAACCACATGAAG